>NW_027412681.1:3486522-4745544 GCF_025532065.1 Leptinotarsa decemlineata | reverse complement strand
GTCCATTCACCAAATGTTAGATGGTGTGGGAGGACGTGTGGCTTCAATTCTTGCACCAGCTGTATCTTATAATGTTCTACACCCAAATCCTTTCGCAAAATTATCCACGTAGTGGAGTAATAGAGGCCCAATTGCTGCGAACGGCGGCGAATCGTCATTTCATGGTCATCACAAACACTGGCGGATACAGCCGCAACATTTTCTTCGCTCCTCACTCTACGTATGCGTGTTGGTGGTTTAATTTACAATAAACTTGGTTCGAAATTTAGTCACAAGCTTCCGAATAGCTTCCTCAGTAGGCCGACGAAACTACCCATGAATTGAAAGAAGTGCACGATGCACTTTCTTCACCGAGCATGAATTTTGATAACAAAATTCAATCATTCGCAAGCGTTGTTCATTCGTAAGTTGATTCATGATCAAATTATAGACCAAACTGAATAAGTTTGACAATGACACAAGGCACGATTCACGCGTGATCTATCAAAAACAGTGTTGCCAAAAAAATACCAACAAAAAAATCAATAATTATAATAGTTTTAGGTATGAACAAAGTAAATTGGACATCGAAAGTAATTCTGATACATCGAAAAAGTATACGAGGTATGTTCAGAAAATAAGGGGCATTTTAAAATTTAACTGGTTTGGGGAATCTGGTAATCAATTTTTTTTATTATGTTGGTATACATGCCCTTGAAGTATGAAGTATGAAGTTTAGGTGTATTCATTTTTTTTGTCTGTGGCAGTCCGCAAGGTAAGACTTGTTTTGTTAGGTTAGGTTATGTCCAAAGTGAGTGGGTATATCCGACCCTCCACTGCAACCCGCAGGGGTTTATTATGGCTCACACAGCAGAGCACAAAGTATGTTTAAATAAAAATCTGTGTTTCCGTTAATCAGATGTCGCCCCTATACGAACGACAACTCTTAGAAGTTGAGAAAATTTAGCGAGCTGAGAACTAACAAGGTCTTACCTTTTAACGTGTGATACCTCTGCTGTTTCATCATTTTCCAAACAGAGGAGACACACACTGTCTTCCGACAGTCCGAGTCTCTGCATATGATGATTCAAATGACAGTGACCTGTAAGAAGGCCTGTTAGACATCGTAGTTCATCCCAACTGTAGTCCAACAACTGTTTGGTATCAAGCTTCGAAGGGTGAATAAAGGCCTTGTAGTGAGCCAACCCTGGAAGATTCTGCCAGAAGTCCATAAATTTTCTTGCCATCCAGGTGCTCATTGGCAAAGCCTAAAGGGATGCCAATGACATCGGTTATGGGAAGCAATAAATTTTGCTATTGATAGACTCTTGTCGTTTCAGGCAGGTTGGCGCGTATCTCCCTTACCCTTGTGTCTGATTTTTGTCAGAAGGACAATTGGATTCGTGACTGAGAGGTGGTGGCGGTATGAAAGTCCTCAGACATCAGTACCGCCCTTCACGGTGTACCCCTACCTGGCTGGGGTAGGTTGGATGAAAAAATTGTTCACTCATTAAAGGAGGACACGGGGGCCTCATTCGGGGCTTTCTATATCGGGAGGGGTCGTCTACAGTATAATCAATAGCTTCCTTGACTAACGGGTTTTCGTGAGTTTCTACACAATCAAAAACTCGCCGATTTCTCGACTGCATGGACTGTTTGATGGAAGGCAGCTGCAAATTTCTGCGGATGGATTCATTCCGCAAGAACCATGGAGCATTCACAATCATCCGTATTCAGAATGGAGATGTTGGACCGAGCCGCTTGTGCCAGTCACCTGAAGCATACATGATGACTAGCTTGAACATCATGTTGTAGATGGTAATTTTGTTTTTCAGGTTCCTTTTAGATCTTCTGTTGATCAGAGGGTACAGATTAACTATCCGGCCCTCGATCCTTGTTTTATTGTATATAATGTGCGGGTTCCAGGTGAGCCCACGGTCTATCGGAAGATCGAGGTACTTTACCCACGCTTTCCAGTCGATCTCTCTTTCAGAGATCCTCACTTTTCTGGCCGGAGAAGATATCGTTCTTTCCATGGTTATCGCGTGAGTCTTTTCCGGGTTTACACGGATCTCCCAATCGAGATACCAGCGCTCGAGGTCGTCCAATGAACTTCGCATTGGACCTCGGGAGATCACTGGGAGACTCTGTGTATTTGTGTTATTGATATTTATAGAAAAAAAAAGAGAGGGACAGGGTGTTGGGGTGAACTCCCCTGATTGCCTTGGGCGCTGATGGGTTTGATCGGGCATCGGCGGAGAGATAGATACCATATTTTGTCGATCTTCGTCATTTCTTCTTTTCTATTGAAGTTTCTTTGATGTTTATAAAACTCTATGACGTATGCCATATATAAATAATTGCATTGTTTCAAAAGTACGTTTTTTTTCGTGTTATTCAATGTTTATGTGAAAATACTTCGGGAGGGCATTTTATTTCAGTTTGCATCTGAAAATAACTCTTATGTATAATCTACACATCTTTGTGGAGAGTTCATTTCAAACTTCATTGTTTTTTCCATCTCTCGACAGATTCTCACATTTCTGATATAGAGAGAGTAAAAAGCCAAAAAGCTTTTTCCCCAATAATTACTTCAGGATTCTCAAGTAGTGTTTTCAAGGATTTTACATTCCGTTGTGTCAAATGCAACATTCCCGATATTTTTTTTCTCTGTAAACGAAAATGAAATGCCAGTTTTTCGTTTTGAAAATGATGGACAACATCAGAATGACGTTCTCATAAACGTGTCTTTCAGTCCCAATTTCCGGCGTCGTATAAACGGAATATAACGAAAATCGTATTTTACGTCTCGGAAAATACATACAAAATGTGATGGAAATTTTGAGTATAGTGAACAGCGTCATATAAAAATCATGAAAAATATGCATAGATGACGAAACTGTTTTAAGCCTCATTTACCGAGTTACTCTAAATTTTGATAGATCACTGAATGTCTACTAGATATTCTATATATATATATATATATATATATATATATATATATATATATATATATATATATATATATATAATTGATAGTGTAACGACCGTATGTATGTATAGAATAGTAGTTTTTTGGGGACTTGGTCTGGTTAGCATAAATATTTACTCTTTTTAGCTGCCCGAGCTTTCGCTAATGTTTATTAGCTTTATCGAGAGCTGTAATATAAAAAGGACATAATAAATATATATATATATATATATATATATATATATATATATATATATATATATATATATATATATATATATATATATATATATATATATATATATTTATTATGTCCTTTTTATATTACAGCTCTCGATAAAGCTAATAAACATTAGCGAAAGCTCGGGCAGCTAAAAAGAGTAAATATTTATGCTAACCAGACCAAGTCCCCAAAAAACTACTATTCTATACATACATACGGTCGTTACACTATCAATTATATATATATATATATATATATATATATATATATATATATATATATATATATATATAGAATATCTAGTAGACATTCAGTGATCTATCAAAATTTAGAGTAACTCGGTAAATGAGGCTTAAAACAGTTTCGTCATCTATGCATATTTTTCATGATTTTTATATGACGCTGTTCACTATACTCAAAATTTCCATCACATTTTGTATGTATTTTCCGAGACGTAAAATACGATTTTCGTTATATTCCGTTTATACGACGCCGGAAATTGGGACTGAAAGACACGTTTATGAGAACGTCATTCTGATGTTGTCCATCATTTTCAAAACGAAAAACTGGCATTTCATTTTCGTTTACAGAGAAAAAAAATATCGGGAATGTTGCATTTGACACAACGGAATGTAAAATCCTTGAAAACACTACTTGAGAATCCTGAAGTAATTATTGGGGAAAAAGCTTTTTGGCTTTTTACTCTCTCTATATCAGAAATGTGAGAATCTGTCGAGAGATGGAAAAAACAATGAAGTTTGAAATGAACTCTCCACAAAGATGTGTAGATTATACATAAGAGTTATTTTCAGATGCAAACTGAAATAAAATGCCCTCCCGAAGTATTTTCACATAAACATTGAATAACACGAAAAAAAACGTACTTTTGAAACAATGCAATTATTTATATATGGCATACGTCATAGAGTTTTATAAACATCAAAGAAACTTCAATAGAAAAGAAGAAATGACGAAGATCGACAAAATATGGTATCTATCTCTCCGCCGATGCCCGATCAAACCCATCAGCGCCCAAGGCAATCAGGGGAGTTCACCCCAACACCCTGTCCCTCTCTTTTTTTTTCTATAAATATCAATAACACAAATACACAGAGTCTCCCAGTGATCTCCCGAGGTCCAATGCGAAGTTCATTGGACGACCTCGAGCGCTGGTATCTCGATTGGGAGATCCGTGTAAACCCGGAAAAGACTCACGCGATAACCATGGAAAGAACGATATCTTCTCCGGCCAGAAAAGTGAGGATCTCTGAAAGAGAGATCGACTGGAAAGCGTGGGTAAAGTACCTCGATCTTCCGATAGACCGTGGGCTCACCTGGAACCCGCACATTATATACAATAAAACAAGGATCGAGGGCCGGATAGTTAATCTGTACCCTCTGATCAACAGAAGATCTAAAAGGAACCTGAAAAACAAAATTACCATCTACAACATGATGTTCAAGCTAGTCATCATGTATGCTTCAGGTGACTGGCACAAGCGGCTCGGTCCAACATCTCCATTCTGAATACGGATGATTGTGAATGCTCCATGGTTCTTGCGGAATGAATCCATCCGCAGAAATTTGCAGCTGCCTTCCATCAAACAGTCCATGCAGTCGAGAAATCGGCGAGTTTTTGATTGTGTAGAAACTCACGAAAACCCGTTAGTCAAGGAAGCTATTGATTATACTGTAGACGACCCCTCCCGATATAGAAAGCCCCGAATGAGGCCCCCGTGTCCTCCTTTAATGAGTGAACAATTTTTTCATCCAACCTACCCCAGCCAGGTAGGGGTACACCGTGAAGGGCGGTACTGATGTCTGAGGACTTTCATACCGCCACCACCTCTCAGTCACGAATATATATATATATATATTATAGGCAGCTATATATATATATATATATATATATATATATATATATATATAAAAAGGACATAATAAATATATATATATATATATATATATATATATATATATATATATATATATATATATATATATATATATATATATATATATATGAAATCTGAAGTTTTCACGGATATATATATATATATATATATATATATATATATATATATATATATATATATATATATATATATATATATATATATATATATAAAACATAATAACGGATAAAACAGAATACCTGTGCTATGTGAGAATATTCAATTTGGAAATTTCAATTCAAAGAAGTCTTCAACATCAAAATGACAACTTTTTGTTTTGTCATTGAATAATGTGACAACAACTGGTTACCAAAAATGAAAAAAAAAACATCACATATGCACGGTGTCACCAACAGGAGCCAACCGCACATTTGTGGTTTCAGTTAGAAGACCCAGCATTCCCTGGCATCATCTAACATCACCACGTAGGCAGCTATATCTACCTGCGTGACTTCCGGGTACAGGATATAGATACAGAGATATAGATATTATTGAGTGTTTATGATATAAATCAAAAGGAGGAAATTCGTGGACATGACTCTCAAGAAATATGGATGCAAACCGCGGACACGTGTTTCTGGCTATTGGCCTCATCAGTGCGGTGCAGTCAATTGTAAAGATGGACAACAACTGGTTACCAAAAATGAAAAAAAACATCATATATGCACGGTGTCACCAACAGGAGCCATCCGCACATTTGTGGTTTCAATTAGGAGACCCAGCATTCCCAGGCATCATCTAACATCACCACGTAGGCAGCTATAGCTACCTGCGTGACTTCCGGGTGTAGGATATAGATACAGAAATATAGATATTATTGAGTGTGTATGATATAAATCAAAAGGAGGAAATTCGTGGACATGACACTTTTGACATGACATTTTTGGTAACCAGTTGTTGTCCACCTTTGCAATTGGCTGCACCGCGCTGATGAGGCCAATAGCCAGAAACACGTGTCCGCGGTTTGCATCCATATTTCTTGAGGGTCATGTCCACGAATTTCCTCCTTTTGATTTATATCATATACACTCAATAATATCTATATCTCTGTATCTATATCCTGGACCCGGAAGTCACGCAGGTAGCTATAGCTGCCTACGTGGTGATGTTAGATGATGCCTGGGAATGCTGGGTCTTCTAACTGAAACCACAAATGTGCGGTTGGCTCCTGTTGGTGACACTGTGCATGTGTGATGTTTTTTTTTTTTTTTCATTTTTGGTAACCAGTTGTTGTCCACCTTTGCAATTGGCTGCACCGCGCTGATGAGGCCAATAGCCAGAAACACGTGTCCGCGGTTTGCATCCATATTTCTTGAGTGTCATGTCCACGAATTTCCTCATTTTGATTTATATCATACACACTCAATAACATCTATATCTCTGTATCTATATATATATATATATATATATATATATATATATATATATATATATATATATATATATATATATATATATATATATATATATATGTTCGTTGGTTGGTTGGTAATTGTTCTACATCGCTTAACCGATCGTGATGAAACTTGACAAGCATAAGTAATTTCTCATAGAGAAGGTTTTTAGGCTATCAATTTTTCTGTAACTCGCCACTAGATGGCCCTGTAGAACAATTTTTGAAAGCACTGTTCTATAACGCTGCGCACGCCTAAGTTCGTTGATTCTGATTCTGTCAAAACATTGGAACAGCAGCGATACAGCAACATAGTACTAGTGATATGTAAAAATGAATCACTTTTCAGTAGAAACGTGACAGAATGGCAAAGCCATCACCTCAAACGTTTTTACTGTCACCTCTTATCTATGCAATCAATTCAACACATCTAAAACCTCTCGGATATTCCGTTATGATAATCGCCATCAACTTTTCACTGAGTAATGATTAAAGATGATTCTCGACTTGATTTTACCTCGACTAATATGAAAGTAAATCAGTACGAGTTTTTCCTCGTATCGCTGAACTTGATGACTCGTGAATATCGAACTTGTTTTAATCTTGAATGCGATGTAACGGTCAACTGAGTATTTGCAGTAAATTGATGTATCTCTACTTTCAATATTCTACCGGTTACTGCAACAAGTCGGCAATTCAGTATTTCAAACTCGGAATTGATTGAAATTACATAGGTAATAGGTGTGAAAGGAAGAAAATCATGCTGTGAATGTAGACACGTTCAAACCAGCCATTCGTAATAAGTGGGTAGCTCATCTTGCTGAAGCTCAACATTAGTTGGAAACTAATTCGGGTTCACCAAATTTCCTAATCGGTAGATAAGCAAACGAGGTCTCTTAATATGACCCGCTGAATCACCTGATATGGCACCTCTAGATATTTTCGGGAACTGTTCAGTATACAACCACAGTTCATTTTAGAATAGGTGCATGGAAAAAGAAGTGTTTGCAATGAAATTACCCCATGAATATTTCATAATATAAGAAATGAATTTGTAAACTGAGCTTATTATCGTGACAAAGTTAATGATGAACATTTTGAACATTCATTGAAAGAAACTGGAGTGAGTTATGAATGCATTTTCTCTTGAAATTGTATTTATTATTATATTCATCTACCACGACTCTCCTGGATTACTGGCCATACTGGTCTGGAAGGCAATGAGGCAGATCTTTAACAGTCATGCTAAAATTTTTATAGCACATTTTTAATTTCTCTCTAAAAATGTCCGTATAAGTAAAAATGTATCAGAAAAGTTAAACTCTATGATGAGTTTGTTATGTATACATGAATTGATGACAATTAACCGAACTTGTTTTTTAAAATAAAGGGGATATCTGTCAAAGATAAGCAGAACGTTAATTTTATCCTAGTTGTATAAAATTTGGCACATGGATATAAAATTGCCGTAGACACAACTTTTTCAAGTAACTTTTTGTTGAATTCGACCTAGAAATGCACTTTTTTAATTTGAAAAAAAAATTGAATTTGACAAACACTTTTTAAACGCATTTTAATAGTGACACTGTATGTTTTATTGCTATAACGAAACAAGTACTTGGGTACTTGGGCTTTTTTACTGTCTTATTCATATAATAATTATTTTAAAATGTATCAACATTTTGTATTCTGTACAGCTATCTGTTAAGTGAACAAAGGTATTATTATTATTTTTTTTTCACCGTAGTGTGCGCTGGTCAGGCCCTATCCCCCGAAGCCCCGATACATTCGGGAGGGCGCGCCAGCATAATCAACCAATGACCACTCCCCACACCGTGGGGTAAGTGATCATTGGGTCCGAGAATCATGTGCCCTGAGCAAACGCAGTGAGCCAAGAATGACAGCCTTCTGCATATGTGCGGCTAAGATTTCTGCCTTAGTGCGGCAAGCCGGTATGATTTTGAGATTCGAGAGTAGAGAAGACATCATTCCACCAAGGACTCCAATAATCAGAACGACCATCTTGACAGAGTGCTCTGGATAGGGTCTGCGGAGTTCGAAGAGAAAATCTCGATATTTTATCCGTTTTTCCTCCTCTTTTCTGACGATATTCGTCTCACCCGGAGCTGAAAACTCCACGACAAATATTGTTTTGGTCTGGTGGTCGAGAAGGACTACATCAGGCTTATTAGCTTGTATGAGCCTGAGGGTGGGGAACGAATAGTTCCAATAAATTCGGCACTTCTCGTTTCCCACAACGGATTCAATATCCCCCGGAGCGTAGGGCAACACCGGTGTCTCGTCAATACCGTAAGAGTGCCGTAGATGGTAATATAGCACTCTTAAGGCCACGTTATGTCGATGGATATAGGCCGAGACCGCATATGCTGGACATGCTGATAGCAAGTACATTAGGGTTTCGGGCGCCTTGCGGCAGGCGCTGCACCTTGTGTCAGGAACCTCTATACCCATCACGCGACTGCGGTAGACTAAGGTGTTGAAGACACCATCCTGTCAAGCCATGATGAACCCCTCAGTTTCCGACTTCAGCCCACTCGACCTGAGAAAAGCGAACGTCAGGCGCTTTGATAAGCCAAGGTCTTCAATATTATTGAAGAAGACCCCATGCATTGGCTTATCCCTGTGTCTCCGCAGAAGTAAGGTGATCTCTGCGGCTTTTATCTGAGCTTTTTGCTGAACGGGTTCCAACTCGGTGACAGAGTTGTAGTCACCTCGTTCAGAGTCGAAAACTATACCGAGTTCATCAGCTGCTCGAGCAGCTGCCCTAAGGAGAAATGCTCCAATTCCTGCTCTCTCATGGTCACGGACCATGCTGAGAAGGGGATCCGAACTCCTGACGACTTTACAGGCTGTATCCAGTACCATTCTGTCATGTAGACACTCCAAACTCAAAAGTCCACGACCTCCCTGTTGTCGGGGGAAGTACAACCTTGGAACGGATGATTTGGGATGCAAACTCCTATAGAGATGCATCATTTTTCGGGTCCTTACGTCGAGTTGATACAGCTTCTCCCGAGTCCACTTCACTACTCCAAACGAGTAGAGTAAGATTGGAACGGCAAGCATATTTGTTGCAGCAACTTTGTTCTTCCCCGACAGCTCCGATGACCAGATCTGTCGAAGTTTGTGCTGATACTTGCCGCGGAGAGAGTTTTTCTCTGCGGTTACCTCTTGTGAGTGGCATTCTTCCACCCCATTATTATTATCATTATTATTATTATTATTATTATTGCATTGTGTATTCTTTATGATACTTGACTTATTTATTTATATACACACGCATCATCAAATTTTTACAATTTTCACATTTCATGAATTTTTATAATATTTTGTATTTTGTAATTTTTTCTAAATGTTATATGCATATGTTATTTGTACATAATACTATTCATACCTATATGTCAATTTTTATGGGAAACACGTGCTTTGCACTTATCCTAAAATCACTTTATTCATTCATTCTCTGTTGTATCTTATTTGTATCTGTATTTGTATTTATCTTTTGTGGATAAAGGTATATCATTATTATTATTATTTATTTTTATGTGACCTTTCAACGGCCACTTTGTAAGGCTAGGTTAACTTCTTATTTCTGAAAACAATTACAATGCATTTGTTACATTTCAGATTGAATGAGTACACACCCACACCCGCACTTGTAAACGCACTCGCACACGCGCACACACACATTTATAGTACTTTTTGAATACTTCCACAATGCGAATAAATACAGACAACAACAAAATAATTGTCCTCTGACACCAATACCTAGAAACGTCTAGAACAAATGGCGATTTCTGGTCGGCTCAGAATTTCGTATATCTGGTGACGTCACTTCCCCTTTCGCTGAACCGTTTCTTTCAAATCAAAGGTTGTTTTCTCAAGAATCGGTTCTACTCAGACAATATTATTCAAATTTCATGCCGATTTCATTTTTAAATGGTAACTTGTACAATTATATGGCAAAAGATCACTTGATATAGGACAAAAATGATTCATATTCATATCGCTCAAACATCTTCAACAATCAACACATCCAGTGAGATTTCGTTAATCCGTACAAAGTAACCATAAACGAAAAACATTTAATCATGAAACGGAATTTCTTGTTTTATTGAGTTTTTGTTGAGTAAATATTTGGCTCATACAATCAACCAACTCGAAATTCTTATCACGCCTTAAGTATACTCACCTTAGCATACTTTCACATGTGGAGGACAGGTTGCTTCATATATTTACTCACGGTGTCGACCGAGAAAAATTGATAAAAATGATCAATGAAAAGACGGATTCTGAATATAAAGAGCATTATGTATATTGAGTATATTACAAAATAGGAATACAAAATTGGAAATGTGGTATATGGAAGTATTTTCTATATTTTTCATTATTATTACTACATATAACAAAACAAAGTTATTGTCTGTCTATCTGAAGGCGCCAAAACAACCAACAGTTTATGTAAATAACATTTGAAAATGTTATACGTGCGAAGTCGGGGAGGCGGTACTATCTATGCGATGCCAAAAAGCTTTCATCGAAAACACTCCCTAATACTTTCGTACCATAATTCAAGGACGAATTCTTTACACAAGATGAGGGACTGCCAATGGGATCGCCACTTTCACCAGTCATAGCCAACATATATATGGAGTGTTTTGAAACTCTAGCGATTGAAGAAGCCACTAAGAAACCTCGAGTCTGGTTGAGATATGTTGACGACACCTTCATAATATGGAACCATGGGAATACTGAACTAGCCGCCTTCCTGAAACACATCAACAGCGTGAGACCTTCCATCGATTTCACAGTGGAGAAGGAAATCCACAACGAATTGCCATTCTTAGACGTTTTGGTGAAGAGGACCGACACTAGGTGGGAAACATCTGTATACCGAAAACCCACTCATACGGGACAGTATCTGAACCACGAATCCAACCACCATCAATCGACTAAAAGAGGAATCATCAAGACTCTATTAGACCGTGCTTTTGGGCTCTGGCCACGAAGGAAGGTCTCGAGAAGGAACTAGACATCATCAAAAATGATCTTCAACGGAATGGCTACTTCAAAGCGATGGTAGAAAAGACTTTGACTAGAAGACAGCAGGAGCCTTGCAAGGAAGAGAAGCCGTCACAACCAGTGCCTGCACTTCCCTACATCAGAGGATTATCGGAGAGGATAAGAAGAGTTGGTTCCAAGTACAACATCAGAACCTGCTTCAGATCCGGTAACACTATCCGTAGCAGCCTCACAAAAACCAGGCCACCAAACGCGGACTGCGATTCCAAGAATTGCATTTACCGGATACCTTGTGAGTGCGGAAAATCCTATATTGGTGAAACTAAGAGGCCATTGAATGTTCGCATTGCCGAGCACAAGAAACACACACAGCGAGGGAAAACCAGCAAATCAGGAATAGCAGACCATGTTTGGACCCATCAACACAACATCGAGTGGTCCCAAGCTGAGATCTTGCACAGAGAGGAACATTGGTTTAGGAGAAAATTCAATTTTTATACTCTGTTTCCTAATAGTAAAAATAAATAAATGCTAATTATGAATACAAAAAGCTACTAGAGTGTTCAAACAAAATTTTGATACGATTTGACACAGATTGTAAAAAAAAATCTGTTTAAAATCTGTTTCTTCCATTAACCAGCTGTCGCACCCCTACGAACGACAACCCTCAGAAGTCGAAACTTGTGCGAGCTAAGGACTAACGAGGCCTTACCTTTCAACGTGTGATTCGTAACACAGTAAGAGTGGGTTTATACTACTTTACCGGGTCTACACTGTTTCTGAATCACAAACGGGTCACAAACTAAATTTTTTCAGCATTCGGGCATTCGGTTTGGGTATTTAATCAAAGATGCCTTCTGAAACTAATAACTATTCAGTTAACTAGTTTAGTGATCCAATAATTTTGCTCAAAAAATGTTGGTTGGGTAACGGATCAACTTTTTCTTAAAAAAAAAATTGTTTTTGTCGACGTTTCGAGTTTAATTGAATTATTCTCCAGGGCTCGAAAAGTAGTTTTTTCGTGTTGATAATATTACTATTTTGAAAACCATCAGACTTAGTAGATACTTATTTAAGAAAAATAAAAAACATCGCAGACAACCAAAATTTCTGAGACGTGAAACAAACGTTTGTTTCATGTCCTTTTGTGTTGGTGTGTTGTGTATAATGAAAATCATACAATAAACTGTATAAATTAGTTTTAATATGGATTTACATCAAGTATCGGCCAGTTCGATTCAATGGGAAATGTTCCTCAATTTGGGTTATTACAGCAAATGCAACTTTGAACAAAATAAATATGAGTTTAACTCATGAGTTTTTAAAATTCACTTCGAAAAGTATTCAAATTGATGTTTCAACTGTTGGGTTTCAATTTTTGAAGGGATTTGTTTCTAATTCACATATTGGCAGCAGCGCCTATATCAAGTTGAAATAATTTATACGTACCTAGATATTCTACTTTAAAAAAGGAAAATTATCTTTATAAATCAACAATTAGGGCAAAATATAAATTATAGTTCAATACCACCTCCACAAGCCACATAAACAACAGTTGTTTTGTTATTTATTTATATAGAGAAAGATAGGTTAGGTGCACAAAATGTCATATGTCACAGAATGTCTCGGAACTCGGAACATAAGTAAACAGAACAGCACGCCTCTGAAATATGTCATCTTTGTTCGTCTCATACAGGTAACAGATTCATTGTCCTTTATTAGCTATAACCGATGTTGTCAAATGGTGAAATAGAAACGAATCCCTTTAAATGTTGAATGCATTATTTCATTCCTCTTTTTAAGTATTTAAATAATTTTTTTAAGAATAAGGTGAAATGCCAAGTTTAAAATGCGTTGTTTTAGAGCTCTTTCAAGAAAACTACTTGATTTTCGTCAGGAGGAACATTCCCCAATGAAACCGACGAAACTCTTATTGAGGTATCAACTATGCTCTTCAGACCCATATTTTCTGAAGATCGTCGAAAACAAAGGAAACAGTTTTTTTTTTAAAACAAAATACCCATCTGCCATTCACTGTCATCTGTGAAACTTCCACAGTGTCCCAGTGTCGTAGAAAATTAACGAAAACGCAAACCAATCTATTTTACTCTTGACTTGGTTTTCCGTTCATGAAATCATTAGAATTGATCGAATATAAATTACATAATGTATCGGTTACGTCTGGGCAGAATTTGCGTTCAACGACGACCGCTCTTTTATAAAATCTCACCGGAAACAATTTCAGAGCTGGACAGGAAATTGCCACGGAACACTGAAATGTCGTCTCATAACAAGGTCGTTGAATTTACTTCAAAAGGCAAAAATTAAAGAGCGATTTTGCTCAACGTGCGTGAAAGGCAAGTATCGCGAAATACAGATAAGGAGATGAAAACTTTTGATGCGATGAGGATGATGACCCAACGGGTTCAGGAATTCAAAGTATTCACATTGAATTTTATAGAAAGTTGAGGAATATGGAGCTGAAAATATGGTGAAATGTTGGATAGGCTGCCCCTCCAATTTTGAAAAAAATTTGGGTGCACTCACGCATTTTGACGTGTAGATTACGAATCCGAAAAAAACATATTACCCTTTATTTCCAGAGTTACTTTCCTCCAAAGTTCCGTAAATTATTACTTTCCAGCCTTTATTATACACAATATATACTATAGAAAATAGTATATTGTACAACAAGTGAGAAAAACGACATATTTCTTACGAGCGCATAAGTTTGTTGGAACGAGACGAAGGCGAGTGCCGCAAATCAAACGATTGAAAAATATGTCATTTTCTCACGCATTGTACACTGCCCTTTTCTACGGTTGCATTGTTTTCAAGTATTGAAAAGCAAAATACATATATGCATAGTAATACTTGTATGTCATTAATTAATTTTTACATTTTATTTGAAATAGTAATTAACAGTTATATATGAAAAATTTTGTAAGGTAATTCCTGGTAGGTCGTTTTGTTTCAACATGTTTTCGGTAATTTAAATATTAGCTGCGGTCGAAGTTGATGGAAAAATTTACTGAGCTTCCACAGCATTGTTGTGTTCAGGTTCTAATGGAGCTGGAGGCTGAATGGATTCTACTATACGTTTGGCTTGGCGATTTTTTTTTATCTGTCTCTCTCTGGGTTCTTCCATTGGGACGATTGAATTCGATGTCATAATCATATACTCATGTGTCGTTACCAGTTATGACCTTCTTAAGCAATCAGGATTGCCGTTGACGTCATTCTACAATTCTTTAGCGATGCTCATGCGACGGTTTCTTTGGTCAAAATTCAGCAATTTTGGAAGAAACTTCACTGCCACACGCGTTATGCCCGAAATTTTAGAAAAAAATACATGGCATGAGCCAACTGATATGACGATTATCCATAACAATTTCCTTGACATTCTCAACATTTTCATCGGTTGTTGATGTGTTGGGTCGTTCAGACCCCACTCAGAGTACAATCATTCACTGTCAACATTTCAAGTATTTCTGAGTACTGAATATTATTTTTTACACGAAGTTTGATGCAAATTCTTTGATCCATTTCTTTTGATAGCTGAAAATCGCCGAACACGCAAGACACATCTAACTTGTATGCCTCTCACCAACAAACTGAACATACTAAACAGCTGAAACTACGAATATACGTTCGAGATGAGTAAACAACAATTAAAAATAAAAAAATGGCAAATTGTGCTAAATATGGTCCAAAACATAGGTTTAATTGAAATTAAGTACATCAGTACTCTCAATTCATGAAAAGTTGACATTTTGATGATAGTTTGGACAAACTCGAAATATTCAAATAACACCAAGAAATCAACTCCATATCATACGAGGTGTGCTAAAATTACTATTATTTCCATTGTGCATAAAAGTAGTCAAAATGAAACCCCCTGTATATTACTCGGTAAATTGAAAGATGGTGAAAAATGCTTCAAGATGATATATCATGTCCCTATACCTAAATCGTCAAGTTTTCTCAATAAAGTCGCTTCTTCTAGAAACATTATTTTTTTTTAGAACTTGGATTTAGGTATCAGTGGAATTATCAAGCTTATAGCAGTTCGGTTACTTTTATAAGTAATTTACAAAGAGTTATCGACAATGTTTCGAAATATCTTCCGAAATGAATGCAAATATCGATTATTCAAACGAAGTTCTTATGAAATTATTTATTATACACATGAACAAAACGATCAAATCATTGTCAGAACGTGTAAAAAATTCAACCAAATGTATCCTGAATTAACACCAATGAACGATAGGAAGTTTGTAAGGTTACAAAATAATTTCCTTAACTATGGCTCAAAGTTTCCAGGAAACAATTGTACCAACAATCAGTCATTTCTAGGTAAAAAGTAAGATTTTGTGGGCTAAAACATGTGAAAGTACAGACAATACCAGAATAGGATGATTCAAAATAACAAAATTGTAAACAAAATATCACATTTTCACAATAAATGCTGAAAATGTTGTTCATTACATCTTCCTGTGTATGAATCAGAAGGGATTCACAAAAATGCATTCTACGTTCGAAGTCTTCTGCTTTTAGAGCTTGAACTTTGGTAAATTTATACGGATGCATTCCGTGATTTTTTCAAAATTCGTTGTACTGAAGCATGTGATACACCTAAATCTTTTTCTGCACTGCGAATGGAAGCGTCTGGATATGCATAAAAATATGCCAAAACGTTAACAGTATTGTCCTCATTTGAAGTAACAGGTTTTGGTAATGTTGAAGGCGCTTTTAACATGGAGCCATAGTTAAGGAAATTATTTTGTAATCTTACAAACTTCCTCTCGTTCATTGGTGTTAATTCAGGATACATTTGATTGAATTTTCTACAAGTTCTGGCAATGATTTGATCACACTGCCCGTGTATAATAAATAATTTCATAAGAACTTCGTTTGAATAATCAATATTTGCATTCATTTTTGGCGATTTTTTGAAACACTGTCAAGAACCATTTATCAATTACTTATAAAAGTCACCAAACTGTCATAAGCTTGATATTTCCACGGCTACCTAGAAATCAAATTCTTTTAAAAGTTATTTTTCGTACAACTGTTATTGAAAATCTCTTTGATAGAAACACTTCAATCAGAACACCCACCAAAAAATCATTTAGAAAAGTTCATACATGCAGTTCGTGCTATTGGTAATATTAAATCCCTGTGAAGTTACTGACGATGACGAAGTAGTATTCAGTTCAACTGTAGAAAGTCCTTCATGACTAACCAATAATCCTCCTTAAAATAACGTGAGTTGGCGTATGTAGTTGTAACATATGCCTTGTAATCCAAAGATCGTGTGTTCAATTCCCATGGGCCCTATACTTTTTTTTATTATCAGCAGTAACGTTAAACAAAAAAAAAATGTATGATACATTTGTTACAAGTGATTTTATTCTGCTCATGAGTTTGCTTCACTTGCTGACGCTCGTTTCAGGGGGTTTCATTTGAAAAAATGAACTTTCGACTACTTTTATGCACAATGGAAATAATAGTAATTTTAGCACGCCCTGTATGATATGGAGTGGATTTCTTGGTGTTATTTGAATATTTCGAGTTTGTCCAAACTATCATCAGAATATCAACTTTTCATGAATTGAGAGTACTGATGTACTTAATTTCAATTAAGGCCATGTTTTGGACCATATTTAGCACAAATTATTTTTTATCTCGAAAACAGATAGAGATAGGTATAGGACATTATCGACAAAAAAGTATTGAAATACTAGGGCGATTCCAAAAATGTATTAATATACGGGGTGTTCCATTAAAAAAAATAATTGCTAGGACTTTTTGAAAGAAGTGGCAACGCCGCAATGCTAAAAATATTTTAGATCGATAGGACAGGTAAAGAAATGTGAGAGGTGAAATTTTCAGAAAAATCATGCTTTGCTTTTTCCAGAAACGTCTAACCTACCATCGGCCCGTGAGTCACGCTGTATAAAAAAGTGCCATGATTTTTTAAAATTTCTTTCTGCGTCAGAAAAAAATATAACCTTGGTCAATATTTGTTCATAACAAATTGTTACACTAAGAAACAATTAAATAATGAATTTTTTTTTGCAAACTATTCAAAAGTGTAAATTATGATTTTTTTCAAGCAAAATTATTTCTTAACTAATTACTTAAACAATCGAAATATAAAAAAATCGATTTTGAACAATTAAACATTAAAATTAGGAAAAAAATCTTTTTTTAAAATCATAATCATCTCTAGACAACAAAATCGCAAAAAAATTTTTTTCAATACTATTGAATTTCTCTATTTGTCTTAAACAATTTAATAAACAAATTACTGCCATTGTTCAAAGTGAATACAGACAAAGGTAAATATCAATTGGAAAATAAATTTTTATCAACAATTTTTAGATATTTCATTTTGTAATAGTTATAAAAAATCATAATTAACAAATTAATGAATTTTTATGAACTTTTATCGCAGGATCGTATGAAGTATATATATCAAAAGGGCTCCACGAAGTTTAAAATTTATAGGCCAATTATTTATACATTTTATCCCATTATTTATGCCTTCGGAAATTGGGAAAAAATTTGTTAGTTAACAATTGAATGACTTTTTAAAAAATGGTGATGAAACTTTTTTTTCTACGGGATTCGATTCATTGAAATGTTAAGAAGATACTAGGATTTTTTCAAATTTTTAAAATGATATTTATGTTATAAAAAAATTATTTCTTTTGATAAACTCTCTTTAGCGGCAGCACGCGCATGCCGTAATAGCCGCGCGGAACCCTTTTTTCAAAATCAAATTAAAATTATAAATAATGGAGATAGAGTTTCGGGAGTCGAGACTTTTTTATCAGAAATTTCGTCCCCTTTAAAGAGCTCTTTTCAAAATTGGCTAAATATTAATATTTTTTGAGTTATTAATGAAAAGCTAAATACTATCTTTTTCTCATTTTGTTAATAACAATTGCAATTTTTTACCTGCACCAAAATCCTTTAAAAACATTTTTTAGAGGTGATTCCGAATCGAATGAGCTATCGCTCATATTTTCAGGACCTTTATCTCTATTTTTCATGTTTTTGAACTTGTTGATTAGACTAGGTATTCTTACTATATCTTCCATATAGATTCACTGTCAATTTAATAAATAAATGATAATTATTGCTAAAATTTGTTCAAAATACATGAATTCCTCCCAATAATATACGTACATTCATAAAATCAGTTAAATTCCATGTACCAGACTTATGCACAATTGACGTATAGCATCGAAGTATTCTTTCTTGTATGGAGCTTTTGAGGACATTTGAGCTCAGTTTATCACCGCTCAAAATACTGATCTAACCCAATTTGAATCAACCCATCGAATCTAACAACATCTCCCACTCATTCAAATTTACGAACCCAAATCACTTATCCCACATAAACGCATTTTAAGCAGTTATTATGATCATTTGTTTCTTTGTGAAATTCCCAGCAATTTACAGTTTGTAATATTACCTAATCTTCTTTCCACACTGCGGACAACCATTGTGATTCATAGAGATGCGATTACAGCCATTATGCAGGAGATTTGATTAATGGCAACAATAAACCAAACAGCATTTCTTGTTTCATCCTTCATTGTTCGAGTTATTTCACAAAATCTAATAAAAACTAACACCTAGTGCCCATATGGTGTTTGATATTAAGTCATTCTGTATGAACAGTTATAAAGATTTATTATGGTGCCAAGGAATTTGACACCAAACTTGCAAGAATGCGAAACTCTTGTTTTTTTAAACATATAGGGAATAAGTGAGATGATACTTTGATGGATACAAATATTTCTGCTGGGCGAAACGTAAAAGTTATTTATGACAAAGCTTGCCGCGAAGCTTTGATTAAAGATTACTTTATATTTGATTTATTTCTTAGAGTTTCTCCGTGACCTCTAGAATGGTCTTTCTAACTTGTTCTCTTCGGCTTCTTACTATAATTAAAAGTATATTCATATGTGAATTCAGTGTCGTTCAAGATAATGAGAATATTAGGATGATATCGAACAACTTTAGGTGTTGAAAAATCCATTCAGAACGAGAAATTGAAAAAATATCTCAGTGATCTGCACACAAATAGATTTCATAAGTTTCAAGTGGAAAATAGAAAGTTTTTGTTGTTACAGATGTATTCAAGCAACACTTCATTGTGCGATTTTCATTGAACGTTTTACAAAACTGCAACATATGACCTTCTACCTACTCAACAACTAATATTTTTACCTGAGTTCAGGAATAAAATAATTAAAAATTTCCATACATAATAAAAACTCAATAAATGGGCATGTAATGGACAGAAAACATAAAATAATCCTCGAAATCGTTTTGGAATATCTCAAAATGAACATGCGTGGGTTAGCTGACATTGTAAAGATATCAACGTGTTGGCTTCATATTGATGAACAGTTGAGTACCCCACAAGAAGTCACTACTGACGTTCCTCAGGGAACTGTTCCTGGACCAGTTGTCTTTCTCATTTACATAAACAGTATCAGAGAAATTGCTCACCTCATCTGCTATGCTGATGACACAGCTATTGTATACATAGAAGAATCATGGGAATATGTCTATAAATATTCAACGAAAGTCATCGACCTTTTTTTTGGGTAATTGTTACCTTCCACAATCTGAAAAAATATAAAAATTATAATGGAGAACTTTATACAAGTGTAGAAGGGCAAACTTTTTAGTTTACCCCGATAAGTTACTGCGTAAAAATCAAAGTATTTTTCACAAAGAAAAATCTTCTATCTATCAGTAACTTGTCGTATTTCACAATTTTGCCTATCAAAAAAATTATTAAGAAATTATACTTATCTTTTACGTTTCGGAGGCCAAAATCTGCCTCCGTCTTCAGAAATGGATGAAAATTCGAATATATACGCAGTTATTCCTTTTTTTGAGAGCTTGTTTCTTTACTTCTTCGACAGATGTCAAAGAAGTTTTGAAATATGAAATTATGTCAATGTTGTTGATTGACAACTGAAATATTCGATGTAATACTCTCCGATATCAGTTTGTTGCCATTTCGCCACTATCCAAAGTTTTCTTCAAGATGGGTAGCCAAGTACGGTCTATTTCTAAGGAGCTATTCGAGATATAATTCTCTCCAGACATGAGAATATACGCTGATTCTTTTAGCTTACGTCTCTTAGAATGAGGCTCATTGGTAATCTTTCTTGTCCTATTCCATTCCACCCGTCTGATTTTAAAATGTGTTCTGATAATTTTGATCCTGTCAATTGTCTATTTGTCTATAAATAAATTGTCTATAAACTTGCTGAAGACGGGCTCCAAAACATTGAGACATGGCTTGATTATAATCTACTGACCTTGAATGTTAGTAAGACGAAATTTATGACATATTCTCTGCAAAACACTGATCAGCCACACAGAACAAAACTAAAAATAAAAAGTTTGAGATGCGACTCACATTAACCATGTACATGTGATATAATAGAAAAGACTTCCTTCCACGTGAAATGCTGGACCAGAATTTCAGGTAGGACGAACGCGTAAGTCAAGTCACAAAAAATCTGAGAAAGCTTATTTACACCTTCTATAACCTTTGAAATATTCTAGATGGAAAGAATTTGAGAACGTGTTTAACATATTCAAGAAACACATATTACATGCAATTGATTGTCTATATAATGATACAAAATTACTAAACATCAGATCCTTATATACTTTCCAAAGACTGATATGGATATATTCTAACATTGGAAATTATGACCCATATAAATCCAATGTAAGTAGATTCACCAAAAAAATACAACTACCATTGTTTCACAAGACTCACACTCAGAAATTTGTTTTCTCTTTCGGTACAAAACTCTATAATATGCTCCTAGCACCTCTGAAAAATATCAACACTCTTCCCAAATAAAAAAAAATTAAAATCATACCTTGCAGAAAATGCAACAGTGTTTAACAATATCTTTTGAAACCCCCAGTACAAAACTGACAGAAATGTATCATATCATAGGAAAATTCCTTCAAATATCAAATATTTAAAGGCTCCTCGTATATTATGTGTATTTAACTGTATTTTGTTGGTGGATGTTTAGTTTTAGGGCATGCCCAAACTTTTATCAGGAATAACTGTTTGTCGAAAAACCCTTAGAAATAGTTCGTTCGAAAGTATTTTTTTTTCACTTATTCAATGTTTATATGAAAGTAGTTGTTTCGAGAGGACTTTTTCTCCTAGTTTGTGTCTGAAAGTTACTTCTTTGCATGATCTACATATCGCTGTTTAGAGGTTATTTTGAAATTATTCGCTTTCTTCATTTCTTTGGAAGATTCTTATATTTTTTTGTATAAAGATGAAGAAGTAGAAAGCCAAAATCTTTCTGCCCCAAAAATTATTCTCTTCTAAAAATATACTCTTTACAATTTAATATCTATTGTGCGTCCTGAAATTGTTCTATTGCATTCCTTTTTATTTATTATCAATACTTTTTTCAGTATTTCATGAAACGTTTCTTGTGATTGGGTGCTTAATCTGTTGGGCATAAAAATCTATTTTCACAGCTATAAGGAGTATGAGTTGTTGTATGTCTGTTTTTCTATATTCAACACGAATTGAAGTTGTAGATTCATAAATTGATACAAACAGACCACGTCCTCGTTGAGCAGCGTATTTCAGTTAAGTAGGAAATTCCGATGGATTTCTTCACTTTTGCATTAATTTCCATGATACCTGAACCGAATTGATCACAGTCTGGCATGGATATCTCGAAGGATTTGCATATTCCGCGGAGCGTTGAAATTAAATGGATTGAATAATGCATAATTCGATGAGAGGAGAAAAGGCGAACATCGGGTTCGAATTTCTAATTGCTGTAACCATTACCTATTTACAATTTTATGTAATAATATCAATTTCGGTAGTTATACAGTCAAATTTGGAATTACTTCGTTCTGTCTCCCACAAAATTAATTGGTTTTGTTATACAATTGCTCGAATGGGAAACAATTCGTCAACTTCTAATTCAAACTGTTAGTTCATTGAAGGGGTTATAGAAAGTCACTCTAAATCGAAAAAAATGTTGAACTTTGATATCATTATATTTAGAAAGCCATGAATTCTGAAGATGTAATGGCGGATTTCCACCAAACGGGCGAAACCACAACAAAACAGCAACTGTGTCGATTTCAACAAAACAAAAACTTGAATTGTCAAAATCGGAAACATTTTGAAGACTTCATGCGGCAGGCGCAAATATCAAAAGGTTTCGGTGTTTTGTATGTGTGTTTGTAAAATGAGTTAGTTATGTGGAAACGGTTGGCAACATTATTACTTAATTCGGTATGTTAATCTGTAATGGATTTCGATTATCGGCACTAGGCAGGCTATTTTTTCATTTGATTTGATTTTCCTTCACAGAACATGAGCAGAAAAAACGATGGACAGCTGGGGAATGCAGCAGACGTGGAAACTATAGGAAACAGTTCACCAAAAAACACGCGGCCCAGACGACTAATTTTTGTCTGTCTGGTGAAACTCGAGTTCTGAGTTTGTTTTCGAAACTAAAACAAGTTTTTTGTTTCTGTTTTTGGAAACAAAACTAGTCGCAAGCGAGTTAGTTTGCTGGAAATCCGTTTTTATGAGGAGCACTGAACTGAATTCATATTGATGGTTTTATTATTTTAACAGTTTTGATTTGCTTTGTAACATCGACAATAAATTGACGATAACAAAACGATACTTCCATTCCATTCCATATGCCCCCAAGCGAAGTGTGTCTTTCTAAAATATATTTAATGAGAAGAAATTGGAAACATTAGATTCTTCATTATAATTTGTGGTATCACATCATGATTTCTTCGAACCTGAATTATTGCTCTCTGTTATTAGGTAGCCTCATTTTTTATATTTTGTTTCTTCTAAATATACTGTGATACCACAAATTCATCATTATTTCAAAGTAAAAAATTCAAAGATGTATATACTCAATGTGGAATGATAATTTGGACATGCTCATAGTATTCATATAGATATTTCAATGTTTTTATAGTTGTGGCAGTTTCGTTTGCTTTCCTTTTTTTTCGATTTCGGAGCATTTTTTTTATATCTTTCATGCATTTTTAATTTCGCTGATTTTTATATTCATTTTCTCACAGATTTTTTAATTATATCCCATTAAATTCCATCAGTAGCACCTGTTGTTATATTATTTTGAAATTGATAAAAACTTTTGTTTTGGTTACCCTCTTATTATCTATTATAATTTCTCTACTATTTCAAAAGATAATTTTAGTTTACTGTCATTTCAATTTTATTCTCATGGAATACTATCGAACCGTCTCCATAACTCCATTTCTGAAATATTTCCCGTCAATTTCTATTCATTTCATTGTTATTTCAAATATTTTCCAAATTTTTTGCGTCCGTTATATTCCAATTCATCTTGAAGGTGATTGACAATGTTTCATGATGAATTTCACTAGTTCGGACTTCCATTGTCTACTATATAAAATTATTTGAAATCCCTGAAACAACTAAAAAAGAAGAATTAAAAATGAGATAGCTGAAAATAATAATTATATTAACCAAAATAAACCTGAAATGAAATAATAGTGAAATAAAATACAAGTAAAAATAGAACAATTGAGTAAATAAAAATAAAAAAATGAAAAAAGAAAGAAAATAAAAAGTGAAGATATTCCAAGTCACGTTAGTTCACGACGTTTCGATTGTTAGTATCTACAATCGTCTTCGGTCATCACCAAACGGACAAAACCGCAACAGCAACTGTATCGATTTCGTCAAAATAAAAACTTGAGTTGTCAACAGTATTTATTTTGAAAACTTTGTATCGAGGGCTACTGTTTTGTCAACAACGAAATGTCCCATCGGCTGGGGGAAAGATCAAAAGGTTTCGGTATTTTGTTTGACTTTTTGTAAACAGAGTTCGCCATGTTTTTTTTCAAGAAGGAAAAACTCCTTTCTTGTAAGACAGGTTGAAAAGTCTGCAAAATACTGGTGTGAGTTCATTTACGCACTGTCTAAGTACGATGACGGGCACTTCATCAGGACCAGACGTCCTAAAAACAAACGGCGACAACAACAAGCAACTATTCAATTCACTATTTTGTTTTGGTGTATGACTTCATTTGACATTATCACTTTATCAAAAGTGTTGATATGTGGTGGATATAAATTTCGATGATCGCAGTTCTCCATTCATTCCTAGGTCACCATTTATGGAATCTTCCATAATTTTACCCATTCCATAACTTATGAGTATTCTCATTCTCATTCTCATCCAGTATCTTGTTTTTTGGCTTTCGCTTCTTTCGCTCGAAAGATTCAATCAGAAAAATACCGCAGGCCATTATAAAAATATCGTCTAGAGAACGATGATGAAAACTGTTAGTGTATTGAAAGCTACAGAAAAAATTTCACAAAAAAACAGGCGACTCAGACTAATTTTTGTCTGTTTGGTGAAGCTCGAGTGCCGAGTTTGTTTTCTAAACTAAAACAAGATGTTTCTGTTTTTGAAAACGAAAATAGCCGCAAGCGTATCTGTTTGGTGAAAATCCGTCTTCAAATCTAAAGTTTATGTTACACAACCTGGAACAATATGGGAACTTGAAGACCTTACTACCGAAACTTCTGCCCAAGAAACATTTCAAAATGTTAGAAATTATTCCGAAAATAGACTTTTTTACTATTAGTGGGTTCAAGGAGAACATTTTTAACATTAGCTGAAATTATTTTTTATGTGAAAGATTACTAATATCAAGGTTGGAATAAAATGTTACCATTTTCTGCCTTTGAAATGAACATTCGTCTGTCTGTTGAAACTCTATTGCAAGAGATTTTCCTTGTCTCAAATTTAAACAACAATAACAAGTCCAAAACCGGTTCATCAACATTTTACAAAGTAAATGTCATTATATAGAGAATTGAAATAGTTTTCATACGAAATGTCACAAGAGTTTCTGGTCATTGAAAAAGGTATTGTTTTTTTTATCGAAAAGTACTAAAAAGTATGCCTTTGTACAAAAGTTTTCCACCATTCGACAGATAAGGAGTGGACTATTTATGTCCGCACTGTATTTAAGCTCAGCTGTATATCACACTGAAATAGGTATTTTCTAGCTGCTGCCCCATTAAATTACAGATTACAATGTCTTGAGCAACTCTCACATATCTTGATCCGATACGATCCGATGCGAAAATAACGACCTTACACGTTAGGCAAACTCCAAATCGTAGCAATTACCGACGAACTAGATGACCTCTTGATTTTCAAAGATAATCGTTTCCACTATTACATGTACCATTGTCTTTTTGAACTGTTTTCGAATATAAACAAAGCAAGTTCTCACAGTCCAGTACTCGAATCAACTGTATTTCTCATCAGCTGCTCGAAAACAAAGGTTTAAACTACTTTATGTTGAGTCATGTTTTCAGATTTGTGGGAAGGAATCGAAATGGGTGTTTTATTGTTGGATCTGATTGACTCGATCGTTTAACAGCCATTTGGGACATTTGCACTATTTGTTGAAGTCAATAGCAGTCAATAGCAGTCAATAGCAATAGCAGTCAATAGCAGTTGAAAACAATAGTGATATTCAATTTTGGAGTATCTACATGAAATGAAGATTTTGGATGGAGGCTGTGAATTTTGATGTGAAAACATAAAAAAAATTAATCCACTTCTCCGTATAATTTGTGACACGGTGCATTATTTTAATGAAATTGCATTTGAAATGAAATTGCATTTCTTCTTCAAAAAGGGTCGTTTTTGTGCGATTTCGTATTTCGTTCTTCGAAAGCTCCAATGACGCTATGTAAAAGTCGCTGTTAGTGGTTTTTCCCTTTTCAAGATTGTCGATTAATATTATGAATGAATCGAAGAGGTTTTTGTATTAAAGTGTATAATTTTTAAAATTCTTCCAAAGCGCTTTCGACTTTCATCATCATCAGTGCTCACCTGAAAGTAAGTAAGTTAAGAAATTTGGAAAATTGTTTGAGATTACTTACTTACATGAATTAAACATTATTTGAACAGAAATAAATAATCAATTCAAAAGACGTACCTCAAATCCCTTTGAAGTGGACAGAAGTCTATACAGAAAAATTGCCTTTCAAAATAATTATTACAGGATCAATGAAAAATATAAAATATTTCATTAAAAAAATGTAACTCATGATCATACAAACATACTTAAAAGAATATGATTCGCTATTTAAATAACAGCATTCACTGATTTGTATGTAGATTCACAAAACTCTTGTTATAAATGAATTGAGTTATATGAAGGGATACAGTATTAAATTCAAACAAACACTATGTGTTCAGATCAAGTTGATATTGCTTTCCATTTGAATCAGCTTATTTTTCCTTTCAAATAGGTGGTGGATTTTGAGATGATATTATGATTTTCTTGATTCAAAATAATTAATTTTCGCAATGATATAATAAAACGAATGATGTCGTTGAAAGGCCAAGAAATTTAATTTCTTTGTTGAAAAAAGTGTGATTTTCTGGTGGAACATGGCGATGTCGGCATAAAGTAAAAGTGTTTCCAATAGAGATAAAAATTTCAAAGCAACCTATCTTCTTTTGAAGAAATACTTTTTACTGTGTAACATTGCCAGCCGATTGTTGCGTCTTTGCATGCTTTGGAGTCGGTTCACCATGTGCAGTCCACTCAGATGACGATCGTTTTTATTCTGAAGGTGAGTAATGGAGCCATGTTTCCGCCATCCTCACATATCGACGCATGAATTCGGGTTTTTCAGAGTGGAACAGTTTCAACCACTGCTCAGAATCATCAATATTCAGGCACATATTCCATTCAAATCTTTAGAGCCTCAGCTATCTCGATCAACTTCACTTTGGGGTCATCCAAAATTATTAAGTAGACTTTTTTGTTGTTTTTGTCGGTAACAACCACTTTGGGGCGTCCACTACGTGCATAGTACTCGGTGCCCATTTCACCTCGTTTGAACTCAACAAACCATTTCTCAATGATTGATTTTTCTGCTGCAAAGTCCGAATAAAGTTTATCAAATCAAGCCTCAACAGGATTTTTTTCGCCAAAAAGCAACGCTTCATCAATACATGAAATTCCTTTTTATCCATTTACTTCAAACTAACTCAAAATGTTTTATCTCACAAACTAATAGTCCAACAGCTGTGAAATTTGTACACGTGTCTTTTGAAGATTAAGGTTAACTCATATTGATATGGATTCAATACTAGTGGCTTCATCTGTGTGTTGGCCTAGGAATTTTTTAGCACACATAATAGTGGAGTCTTACATCATTATCTATATTCTATGTATTCGAATTGCTAAGTAACAATATTATAGAGGTCAAGAGGTTAAGCGCTTAAACGTTATGCTGCTGTAAATATAGCATGAAGATGTTTCAAAGATATCTGTGAAAGACATCTCAAATGCACCCTTGATATATATTTTACAATCTTCTCGTAGAGGTCAAGCCAAAATAGCAGACTATTACTAGTTATTTTTAATGTATTTGTTGTTTCAGAACATATACATTGATGCTGTAAATTTTTTTTCCAAATATTAATTTTTTGTCACTTTTCAGTTTACTTTATGATGCTGTGTATCGATTTTTGGTTAATATTTTCCTCTACAAATTCAAATTGATACCAAGCGATCCAGAAACAGCCTGAAAAATTAAACATTTGGCAATGATAGTGTTAATGAATGCACTGTTTTGTGAAATTTCGTTTCAAGCTTTAGCCTCGAAGATTAGCCTCAAAGTGATTGACCTACACTAATCTAAGACGAGGATTTGAGGATCCTGGTGAATGCTGACCCATCACAAACGATGCGTGGGATGGTGAAAGAGCTGGGCGTCAGCTCTCATGCAATTTTTAATGGTTCGAAACGTATTGGAAAGGTCAGAAGGTTGAAAAAGTAGAACGATCGAACTGTCGAACGATCGACAGAAATTGTCACGTTTTGAGGTTTGCTCTTCTTCACTTCTGCGCAACCAAAACGATTTTTTCATGGTCAGATCATCACGTGTGATGAAAAGTGGATTTTCTACAGTATACGTTCAGGGTAGTGGTTGTATACATATGAGCCACCAAAGGCAAAAACCTAACAAAACAAGACCATGGTTACTGGTATGGTAGTCAGCAGAGTCTTCATATGAGGAAATTGAAGTTCTGCCTCACCCACCGTACTCTCCTGACCTCACGCCAACCGACTACCATATTTTCAAGCACTCCGATAACTTCCTCACCGGTGGAACCTTCGCCAATCAGGACCAGGCAAAAACGGACTTAGTCGACTCCATCGAATCTCAAGAAGAACATTTTTTGGCTGGCGGAATTGATCGACTTTTGTTACGTTAAATACAGTCATCTTAGACCTCTTAATATTCATTACTTTCGATACTTTCGGTATATTGTTTTGGGTAATTTTTGTTAACCGAGTCTTATGAATGACTGAAGAGTCATAAAATTAAATTTGAAGTCATGTTACGGTGACGAATAGAAATCGGCGAATGTGGGGATGGTTATCGCCGTCGTGTTCAGTTCAGTAACTGATCGCGATTTGAGCGTTGAAATTCGATATTGGTGCAGTTATAATTACTTAAAATTTTTGTTACTTGTTTAAAATGTGGCGTCCTTAGACAAGTACTAATAGTAATAACGAATGTGATAACAACGCAGAGTTTTTCCAGTGTAGTGATTCCTATAGCGATGGTGAACAACAATGGTGAAAAAGAGATCCCAGTGAATAAGTTTCGGATGCATTTGAATATTGAAACACAGAGAGTATGTTTTAATGTAAATAAGAATCTATATCTCATGTTTGGTTTCGAGAGAAACAAACTATTACAAGCAACATCAGATCGAAATTCCTTTCTCAACTGTACCTTATGTGACTTAAAAGTTAACACTTTTTCATCAGGGAAGATATTTCTTTTCGACCCGGTATAATTCCCATACCGTGTGGATCAGAAAGTAATCACTACGGAATATTGTAATAACTGCCATTGCGATAGTTAACAAAAAATATTATTTTAATTATAAAGATTGGGGTCGGTCCCCTGATATTTCGATATCGATATTTTTCCAGAGTAAGCGTTGAATTCAATTTATGATTGTTGAACCTTGTCGGCATCATGAATGCTATGTTTGTTCAGACTAGACTAAGCAAATGTATCCTGTTGATAAGTTATAATACTGGGAACGCGAAAATGCAAGCTACGAGTTTGCAACTCAATTTATTTAAAATAAAAACTGACCAATGACTTTGATGATAAGAAGATACAGGTCTTGTGTGGGAAGCGTATGGGAAAATTTGTGAATATTAAAACAGAGATCAGACCAGTCAGGGGACGGTACAAAGGAGGAGTGTTAGGAACAGTTTTTTGGACTTGGGAATACTAATGAGTCGGGCAGTTGCGGAAGAGGGAAGAGGGAAAAGAGATTTTGCGAAAGGGGATTTTGCGATAGTGGAGTTACAAAAAGAGTCCTTTGCGAAAGAGACTTGCGAAAGTTGATTGGGGGGGCAGTGGCGATTTAACAGTTGCGGGAAGTCAGTCGCGAAAGTGAATTGCGATAGATAAGTTGCAGTGTAGAAAAGTCAGTTGCAAAAAGATTCCTTTGCGATCGATAGTTAATTGGGAGAGTTGCGATAAGGGAATTTCGAAAAGGGATTTTGCGATAGTGGAATTACGGTGAATAGCAGTCAGTGAGTTAATTATTTTTTCGTTTGGTGACACTTAGAACGGATTTGTATTTTACATGAATACCGTACCTGAGAGGGAGACCAGAACCCAGTATAGTATCGTGACTCAATTTGGATTTTTTAATAATCCTCATGTCGGTTTAGAGAGAGAGGAGGTCATTTCAATTTTATTATAATTGTATTATTGTTGTTGCGTCTTGAGGCCGATGTAAGAAGGGCAATAAATTACACTACACCCATTTCATATGTGTAAATAACATATAAATTAGTACACACGGGTGTGAAGCTAAAAAATAGTACGGGGCCAGGCAGGTTCGAATAATTACTTCAGAATTTCCGCCAAATTCGAGAGTAATTTAGGTTTTCGGTTTGTTTCAGAATCAGCTATTTTAGACGTGCTTTCTTGTTAAATTTTGATCTCACCTTTCGAACATTTTTGTTTATTGCTTTTGTTTTACTCTCATGTTATATTTTTACACAGTCTATGTCTATAAACATACCTGTTTATTCGTTTTATAATAGGGGAGCCCAAGCGGGGATTTCGGGATTTACTAAAGCGCAGCAGATTAATATACAGGGGGATACCTTGTACTCGGTTGAGTACCTCCACCAAATATGAGTCCCATATATAAGGCCGCCCGTGAAGGATAAATGATCAGATTAGTAAAAAAAAATGATCATCAGAAATTCTCGAGCGCGTCAGATTAAGGTAGGGTAACTTAATTACATGCTAAAAAGTGTATATTCTAGTAATCTGACAATTTGAGAGTGACGTAAAGAAGCGAGAGGGCAGAAAAGTTGTAAAAAAATAACGCCATTTCGACATTCTCGAGCGTAGCAAATTTTTTTTCCATTTTGAAGAAAATAATTCAAGGATAACGAAAAATATATAATCTGACGATTTCCGCAAGCCAAAATAACAAAAATTCGTCGATAAAGTTCAATGTGTGCAGCTGTGTGATACCTTCATTTCACTCTCCGAGTTTCTATTCCTCTTTCACTTTTTTTCTATCTATTAATCTCTCATTCCGTCCCAACTTTGAATTCTGTTGCTATGCCATGCTATTAGCATTTGCATGCTATTTCCTGATCTTTTCAATTAATTAATTTCAATGATTTAAAAAAATAATTTTTTTTTGTCAGATCAGGCGAATCTCTCTAGATAATCGTCAAATTATGAGACAGCAACTCTAGAACATAAAGATGAACCATATATCTTAATCTGACGCGCTTGAGTATTTCAAAATGACGAATTTTTTTTTGCAAATTCTAATAATGGCCGCGAGTTTGCGACAGATCGAAATCGTCAGATTATTGAATGAGAGCTTTTTTTTGTTGCACTTAACATCCCCTTAGAAATTCTGACGAGCTCGCTTACATTTTTTTCTTTTCACTTTTAACTCTTACGTTCAACCACCCGCATCATGCAAACGATCAAAATAACATACAAACATTATTAAAAATACGTAGGACATTGATGCTATCAATATCTGACGCGCTTGAGTATGTCCATGCAACAATATGTTTTTACATATTTAAAAATCTATAGCCGCTTCCCCCAACAATGAAAAGATATATATTATATAACATTTTTTCTTCTTTTCATCTAAGCTTTGCAACCTAATATGTCTCCATGACGCTCGAGTAAATCTCCCTTCTGTACCGTGGGCTCCCCTACTATTATTTGTTTTGTAATATTAGCCTAATCTGAAGATTATTGTTTTTAATGGCTCAGTATTCGAGCAAGTCCCGCACCATCTCAGGGTAGTTGAAAGGCCTTTAGTCTAAAGTATTAGCCTCCTGCTTTGTGCCGGAGTGGATCTTAGAAGGAAAACAATCTCAGAAAGGTACACAGTGTAGTTAGGTTTCAAAAAGACCGGCCTTCGTGCGATCGGCACGAACCCTACAGCTTTCTCGGACCTGTCTTGATATTCAAAATTTGATAATAATTTGATAATAGATAAAATCATATATACATATATCGGTTATATTGCAATATCTTTCCTGATGTCTCTACGTTCGAAATTCTGGTTTGTCCTAGCAGTATAAAATATCCCAGTTGTCCTCATTACGCAAATTACTATTTTCAAAGACATCTCCTGCCACGACGTGACATTGATCGTATGAGATCCAGCATCATTGCTTCGAAATTATCGTGCAATTACAGTCAAAAAACACGCGGAGTCATCTCATTATCCAGTAACTGAGCATATCCTCAGTGATGAGGCACGTACAAATGAGCAAAAAATCAAAACCCGTGCTCGTAAATAAACGATTCGACGGACAAAAAAAGCAATCTACTCTTCGAACTGGATTACAGTAATGCAGTATGGTAAACATGAGTTATTAGAGGCGGTCGGGAAGTTGCGGGAAGCTTTGAAGTGCGAGTCGAATTTGGTTTTTGTGAAGAAACTCGTAGATAGATAGAGAGTGATGGAATTCATATATTGATCGGTTTTTTCATCCTCTAGATATTGATATGATTTTGCTGTGATGCCGTTACCAGTGACAAAAAGTTTTTTGTTCTTCACTTTATCTTGAATTTGATTTCTGTATTATTTCAATTATCTGGTACGAAGTCAATCTGTACAGCTAAATAAAAAAGTAATATACCGGGTCTGATAAATTTACTGATTAATACCATATAAAACCTCCCACATAAAAATGAATAAAATACCTCGTATGAAAACCACGCCACCCATGCCATGCTGAAAAACTGCCGACGTTCGGTAACTTTTTAGTTTTTATGCCATTTGAGCTAAGTTCAAAGTCAACTAAGTTGGTTTTGAATGTCCTAATTTTTTATTTTTTATTTAATTGTTTTATTTTTTACTTGTATTTCATTTAACTGTCATTTCATTCTAGGGTTTTTTTGCTTAATGTAATTGTTATTTTTAGCTATTCTTTTTGATTTTTCATTTGTATTGATTCTTTTAGGGATTTCAAATCAATTTATATAATATTAGACAATGGAAGTCCGAACTAATGAAATTCTTCATCACCTTTAGATATCTCCTATAATTTTTTAGTTGTTGTAGTGAAAAACTGAATTTTAGATGAGTTTTGATAAAGAAGTAAGGATATTACTGATCAAATTGATTTACTATGATGAGAAACTAATATTTCGGCCAAAGTCGACTTTCTCTTATTCGTGCGGAAAGCATTTACTTTTTCGAAAAGGTACTGAATAATATCAATATCAATAATTATCAATCTAAAATGTATCAAATAACATAATTAATTCACTTCTCAGGTTAATTTATGATCTTATGATGCACTGTTTGGAACCTTTGGTGTAGTAATGAATATTACTGGATTTTTTTCCCAACACCAAATCGTTATTTTTAACACCTCGACATGTGTTTCGATCAACAAGTGATCATCTTCAAAGAGGAAGATTAAAACTATAAATTAATGCGAGCTAACCCTATTTATGCTATAAAGGTAACCCATCATGATCATGACGAATATGACAATGATATGATCTTCAGAATTACAAATTTTTTCGAGTGTGAAAATGAGAAATAATGAATAGTGTGGTAAAATTCAATGATCATTGACACGAGCATCTTCAAAAATGTATATTCAACAGAAATATTTGTTCTTGTTTCAACATCAGTTCGAAATGATTATTGTTGAAATTATTGATTGATTCAGAGTTAATGATTTTTTCTAACCTTAAGGTCGCTTGAGGTTGATTCCACTTTCAACCACATATTTCCATTGAAATTTCAATCACATAACAATTTCACGAACCTCCTGTTAACATTACCCTCGTAGTAAATTATAATGCACTCTAGGAACCATATCTCTACTTTTGAGTCAAAATTATGACTATCAAATCGAAATTACGAGAAAAAAGTCGAAATTACGAGTTAAAAGTCGAAATTACGAGATAAAAGTCGAAATTACGAGACTAAAGTCGAAATTATGAGATAAAAGTCGAAATTACGAGATAAAAATCGAAATTACGAGATAAAAGTCGAAATTACGAGATAAAAGTCGAAATTATGAGATAAAAGTCGAAAACGAGATAAAAGTCGAAATTACGAGACTAAAGTCGAAATTACGAGATAAAAGTCGAAATTACGAGATAAAAGTCGAAATTATGAGATAAAAATCGAAATTATGAGATAAAAGTCGAAATTATGAGATAAAAGTCGAAATTATGAGATAAAAGTCGAAATTACGAGATAAAAGTCGAAATTATGAGATAAAAGTCGAAATTACGAGATAAAAGTCGAAATTATGAGATAAAAGTCGAAATTACGAGATGAAAGTCGAAATTATGCGATAAAAGTCGAAATTACGAGATAAAAGTCGAAATTACGAGATAAAAGTCGAAATTATGAGATAAAAGTTAAAATTACGAGATAAAAGTCGAAATTACGAGATAAAAGTCGAAATTATGAGATAAAAGTCGAAATTACGAGATAAAAATCGAAATTATGAGATAAAAGTTGAAATTACGAGATAAAAGTCGAAATTACGAGATAAAAGTCGAAATTATGAGATAAAAGTTAAAATTACGAGATAAAAGTCGAAATTACGAGATAAAAGTCGAAATTATGAGATAAAAGTTAAAATTACGAGATAAAAGTCGAAATTACGAGATAAAAGTCGAAATTATGAGATAAAAGTCGAAATTACGAGATGAAAGTCGAAATTATGCGATAAAAGTCGAAATTACGAGATAAAAGTCGAAATTACGAGATAAAAGTCGAAATTATGAGATAAAAGTTAAAATTACGAGATAAAAGTCGAAATTACGAGATAAAAGTCGAAATTATGCGATAAAAGTCGAAATTACGAGATAAAAGTCGAAATTACGAGATAAAAGTCGAAATTACGAGATAAAAGTCGAAATTACGAGGTGAATGTCGAAATTATGAGATAAAAGTCGAAATTATGAGATAAAAGTCGAAATTACGATATAAAAGTTGAAATTATGAGATAAAAGTCGAAATTACGAGAAAACAGTCGAAATTTCGACTTTCAAGTCGAAACATTTCTCACAAACATTTCTCTATAATAATAACAGATAACCATAGACACGTGATTGAATTTCTGGGAGCAGTGACTTCACTCCTCTTCAAGTCTAGCTTTTCGCGTGTCATTTAAGAAAGCCGCAAAATTCGAATCGCCTCCGGTTAAAAAACGATGCTCCATTTCTAATTCACTGATGTCCCGCATGTATCAAGTTGACTGGTAATTTATTCGAGTGAATGTCCGCCGGGGCTCGCGTTCAACGCACTTGGACACACTGGGGGGACCCCAACCGGAAACCGTATGCCAAACAGGTGACACTCTTCCTGTCTCCGGCATTCTCTAGTCCGATTTTTTCGGATGGACGCCCTGACTGCGAGAAGGAGCGTTTGGATTTTGTATGTAAATGGAATTATAGATCAGTGCAACAGCCTCTTAGAAACGCAAGGAAAAGAAAACATCATTAACACCATGAAAATTATTGAAGAAATTGAAAACTATTGTGTTTTTCACATTGGACATAGAGATTGAAGTCTATTTGATGTAGGAAGGATGAAAAGGGATGAAATTGGGGGGATTGTTTTTGATAATTTCCATTGAAACTATAACTTCTACTGAAAAAAGTTGAAAATAAAAGTTGTAGAAAATTTCAAGATCTAAAATTTTTGTATCAAACAATTAACGTATTCCAAAAACACTTTATTGTGAGATTTTCACTAAATTGTTTTACAAAAACGCAACACGTGTTTCGCCATACAATGGCTTCATCTGGCAGACACGCCTGGCAGACACGTGTTGCGTTTTTGTAAAACAATTTAGTGAAAATCTCACAATAAAGTGTTTTTGGAATACGTTAGATATGGATTTTCATCAAGTATCGGCCGATTCCATCATATATCAAACATTTTTCTATATAATACAAAATTTCATTTTCTTTGAGGTGTTCGAAATGACTGATAGGAATAGAGGAACAGTAACCGCAATTGTGAAGCAAAATTGCTTTTTATTTATTTATTATCAAATATTTCACTTGTTAAAAGGTACAGTGGAAAAAAGATGAAAAAACATATCTTCCAATATATAATAACAAGGAAAACGTCAGCTTATAGAAAGAAAAAATATAGGTATTTACAAATGATTTGCCAAATGAACAAGAAACACAAATAACATGGAGAGGGATAAAATCATCGATAAAATTCCTCCAAGGAGTAGGGGCTGCCTTTATATTTACGTCTTATTTGTTGAAAATTTTCGGTCCGAGATAAAGATGGCACAGTTATTGTTGTTAGTGTCATATATTTCAATTTACTTAATAACTAACTGTTGATCAGTTATCGATAAAGTTGCACCAATTCAAGTCTTGTCACTATGAAAGTAACATTCCATGGTTTGACAACGAAATTCATATTAAAATAAAACAATGTGATCAGATATATAAGGATTTTATTTAAACTATTAGGGTGAACAGAAATGTGAAATGAAAAGAATTTAAGAAACAGAGAAATGAAGTAGTATATTTATTAAAAAAGAAAAAAGAACAATACTTCTTCGATAGAGTATCTAATTTTATCTAATTTTAACTTATCTATTTAAAAAAGAAGTTGATAACAATGAATTTGTAGCAGCTGTTTTTCTTGATCTGAAGAGGGCGTTCGAAACAATTGATCGTAATATTCTTCTAATAAAATTGAGAGGTTATGGCATTGATGGTGATGTTTACCAATTTATCTGACTATTTATCCCATAGAAAGCAAAAAGTCAGAGTTCAAGAGAATATCTCACAGGAATTGGATATACATATAGGTGTGCCTCAGGGTGGCGTTTTAGGACCTCTGCTTTTTATCTTATACTCCAATGACATAAACTTGTTTACACTATTGGCATGCTACGATACAAGCTTAGATAAAGCTATTGATAAAATGAATGCCGCATTAAAGGATGTAAATGAGTACCTCATGGCAAATAAATCAAAACTGAATAAAATGAAAACTAAAGGAATGATTATTACAACAAAATATAAATGGAACAACCTTGATTTAAATAAAATAAATCTACATATCGATAATGAAAATATTGAAATTGTGTCATGTATCAAATATCTTGGATTCCAGTTAGGCAATCATCTTTTTGGCAATCATCTCGAATATATATGTAGAAAAATACCTAAAAAACTATATTTCTTTGCAAAACTTTCTGGTAATTTGTCCACTCAAACTGAAATTACTGTGTACAATGCGATTATCCAACCACATTTTGATTACTGTGCTTCTATTATTTTCTTGTTCAATCTAAATCAAACATCCCAATTTTAAAATCGCGATATGCAAATTGTTCTGAAAGTGAATAGATAATTGGAATTATGTTACAAGCTTTGCGGTGGCTACCAGTTTCTTTACGGTTGTATTACTTAACTATGACATTTATTTATAAAATTTTGAATAATTTATCACCTTCATTTTTTAAAATTTGTTAGTTTGAATTCAGAAGTGCACAAATATACCACAAGAAATCATACTAATTTGGATTTATGCAGAACAAATAGGAGAAGTGTCATGAATTCTTTATTTTTCTAAGGGATTGATGCATACAATAAATTACCAAATGAAATTAAATCTAGTCCATCATTAAGTATTTTTAAAAAACATTTATTGAAATACATCCAAAATGCTAGATAGAATAATACTTGGTAAGATAATATTAATAAATATAGTATTTGTATGTTGTTTTCTACTTTTCATCATTGTATTGGAGCTGCACCTATATTGTAATGTATTTTTAATAGAATATGTCTATTTTTCAAAATAAAAATTTTTATTTTCAATTTTGAACTATATCTACATTTTGAGTTTTTATATAATTATTTTCAATTTCTATGTTAGTAATATGTTTTATATAATATTGTGTTAGGATTACCTATTTCAATAAATATATTCTTCTTCTTCTTCTAAAAACTCCTTTTTTATAATTTTGAGTTTTGCGAAATAACCTGACGTTCTGGATATTTTTGAGTACTTTTTCAGTTTTCAGAACACCTGAATACATAGAAATCAGACAGCTTTTTTGTTGCAGACTTGTGTAATTTGACACCACAATCATAATTTTCGATGATGGATGCCAGATTTTTGATGAACTAGCATTCATGAACTAGACGATGAACTTCGATCGCCTTTCAATATCGACCAAGATCAATCCATCGGTATTTCCATTCCAAACACGACCGAGCGTTCACTCTTGTCTTCGTCGGCGAATCTCTCGCACAGAAATCACATACAGACCTCACGATTTGGACCCAAGTGCCTATTACAATACCAATAATACCGTTTTCTTCGACAAACAGAAAAAATAATCGATCGGCGATTAATATGCAACGCGACGCGTTCGTAGAAAGGAAACGATTTGATGCACGTTTGATGAACGTGTTTCGATTTTTTTTCGAATTCATTTGAACGCATATTCACCTCCATTATCTGCATTGTGCATGCTTCTCGGGTATTGTCATTCAAATCGCCTTTTAAAGAACCTCATCTGCGACTATCACTTTTGTAAGAGTTTAATACTTTCTCTCGTTTCTGGCCTGTTGAATTTGATTTGTCATGGTGAATATTCTTGGTATGGCCATTGAAACTTTTACAGAATGATTTTGGTGAGAGGTGCATCACCAGCACTTGTTTTTGAAAGGTTAGAGGTCTAGATTCGAGAGTAAAGAACTATGATGCGGCACTGTCATGCGAATTTGATGTTCGATTGGAACTTGGCTGTCTGAAAAAGTTAGAGTGTACCAGAATTCACATAACAAGCAATATCTTCATTGAAGCTAGAGAAATGAAACAATCCAGTTTATCCATAAACCCACCTAACCTTGTTTGTTCAAATGTCACCCCAAGTGAATTCTTTTGAATCTCTATGTCACTGTAAAACTTTTTCATCGTGTGAACCATAATCCAGTTGTTAACTTGATGTTGCAGGAGTTGCAGAAATGAAAAGAGTCAGTATTTTGAAACATCAAAATGCCTCCTGAGACTATTGTCAACATCATACTAACCATCTTTCAAAAAACTATCCCATACTTTAATTTTTGAAATGGTACTCAGGTGTTCCTCAGGGATTCATGTGGACACCAATATGTCTTGGCCCGATAATGTCGCTGGAATGGGGAATGTTCCTCAATTCGGATCATTACAGCAAATGCAAGTTTGAACAAAATAATGTTGAGTTTAATTCATGAGTTTTTCATATTGTTGAGTATTAATTTTTAAAGGGACTTTCATTGTCTACTATATAAAATGATTTGAAATCCCTGAAACAACTAAAAAAGAAGAATTGTAAATGAATAGCTGACAATAACAATTATATCAACCAAAATAAACCTGAAATGAAATAATAGTGAAATAAAATACAAGTAAAAATAGAACAATTGAATAAACTAAAATAAAGAAATGAAAAAAGAAAATAAAAATAAAAAGTGGAGAGATTCCAAGTCACGTTAGTTCACGACGTTTCGATTGTTAGTATCTACAATCGTCTTCGGGTGATGACTGGACTGATTCCTCCGAGAGATGACTATTTATAGGTCGTTCGAGTACTTTCACTTATCCCCGCTTTCCATTTTCCGCTTCACTGGTTCCGTGGGAGATGACCGTTTTGGCGGGAGTTGGCCATTTTTCGCTTGATGATGGGTTTCCATATGTTGCGTATTTCTACGCTGGCTTGGCTGAATACGTTGTTGGACAACATGTATGCGGCTTTCTTGAATTTTCTGCTAAACCAATGTTCCTCTCTGTGCAAGATTTCAGCTTGGGACCACTCGATGTTGTGTTGATGGGTCCAAACATGGTCTGCTATTCCTGATTTGCTGGTTTCCCCTCGCTGTGTGTGTTTCTTGTGCTCGGCAATGCGAACATTCAATGGCCTCTCAGTTTCACCAATATAGGATTTTCCGCACTCACAGGATATCCGGTAAATTCACATGTTGGCAACAGCGCCTATATCAAGTTTAAATAATGTATACGTACCTAGATATTCTACTTTAAAAAAGAAAAATTATCTTTATAAATCAACAATTAAGGCAAAATATAAATTATATTTCAATATTACCTCCACAAGTCACATAAACAACAGTTGTTTTGTTATTTATTTATATAGAGGAAGATAGGTTAGGTGCATAAAATGTCATATGTCACAGAATGTCTCGGAACTCGGAACATAAGTAAATAGAACAGCACGTCTCTGAAATATGTCATCTTTGTTTGTCTCACACAGGTAATAGATTCATTGTCCTTTATTAGCTATAAACGATGTTGTCAAATGGTGAAATAGACACGAATCCCTTGAAATGTTGAATGCATTATTCCATTCCTCTTTTTTAAGTATTTGAATAATTTTTTAAAGAAAATGATTGAAATGATAAATTTAAAAGGCGTTGTTTTAGAGCTCTTTCATGAAAACTACTTGATTTTCGTCAGGAGGAACATTCCCCATTGCAAAGGCTGCTTCTCAAAAACTTGGAAGACTGTTCCGGACCAGAAAACTGTACAAACCCTAGCACCTTTTGATGCTTCATAAAGCTCAGATCAGACTTTTTTTGGAATATTGTTCAAATATAAGGAGCTCCACCCCTGAGCATCACCCTGAAGCTGCTGGATTCCATTCAGAATAGAGCCATCCGCCTGACTGGAGACACGAGCATCACTTGCAACCTTGATAGTCTGGAATATCGAAGAGAAGTTGAAGATTTGTATAGATACTTTGTATAGATTTCGTAAATACTCTCACGGGAGATGTTCAAGTGACTCGGTACATTTAATTCCACCGTCGCGGTAAAGAAATACGCGACGGACTGTGGCTGATCATCGTTTTGAGGTTCAACTTAGTACATTTTAAACTGTTTCAGAGTTTTTCAATTGAAAAACTGCTCTTCTGTGGAATAAACTTAATGAGAATGTTTTTCCAAACGAATTCAATCTCCAGCGACACAAATCCAACGTAAAACGCTACTTTCTCAAAGGGACCGCTCTTAGAGCACCTAAAATGCTGTTGGAAGAGATATGAGTCCACAGAATAGATGGAAGTTGATCAAAGGACCCAGCAGTCCTCCATGTAATATCGGATGAAAACCAGGAGCTCCTCCAGCTCTTAAACAAACTTAGGTGACTAGGTAGTGCAGTCAGGAAGCAACGTATTGCATCTCTGAGAGAAGGATATTCCTTGAATCTGCCTTGCACCACATTCTTGAGCAGCAGAAGCAAGCAGAATCTGCATCAGGAGAGGAAATAATCTACCCCTTAGCAGATCCTTCAAATAACCTGAGTCGAAAAAGGAGACTGAAGTAGCTAACTATCCTCCCTATAAAAAAATCAAGAGAGAGGGGGAGAGTTTCTCAGTTCTCCAGCGTTCGAACTGAAGTGCCAGAGGAGATGGAAGTCAACCAAACGACCCCAACTATCGTCCCTGCAACATAGGATAAAGAGCAGGAGCTTTCCAGTTCTTCAACTCTTAAACAAACCTAGAAGACTTGGTGGTGCAGACAGAAAGCGACTCATCGCCACGACAAATTTGTCTTGCACCACATTCTGGAGCAACAGAAGTAAGCAAAATTTGCATCAGTATAGGAAATAATCAACCCCTGAGCAGATCCTCCAATTAACCTGCAGAGGAGACTGAACAAATCCAACTGTCTTTTCTATAGACTGATATACGAAAGGGTAGCCACACCTGCAGTTATGTACGGAGTGCAAGTGTGGAGGAGTAGGATACATGACAGCAGAGTCAGGAGACAGCTCAGCGCGGCCCAAAGGCCTTTTCTGATTGCTTCATGCAGGGTCGTACAGGACGGCACCGACGGCTGCGCTCAGCGTGATCTCTGGTATTGCACCACTTCACGTTGAAGTTAAGGCCAGATACCATGAATGAAGGATGCATGGGTAAAGAAAGATTGAGGACAGGGTGAAAGGGACGGATAAGGTACTCCCTTGGATGCAAGGAATGCTGCTGGAGGAAGTGGAGGACGAAGGTATGACTGAGGTGTACGTGGATGCCGGAGCGAATATGGAAAACGAAAAAGTGGGCATAGGTTGGGCGTATGGAAGGAATGAGCGTGAATGGGTGCGAGGAAACGAACGAATCAATGGACAGAGCAGCGTGAATGAGGCAGAACTGATAGCGATAGAGAAAGTGATAGGCATATGGAGTAAAAATGAGAGTATTAGAATGGTCATGATTCTGCCATGGCTGTGGAGAGAATGAATGAATAATGGGTGGCTGTGATACAGAGAATGATTGAGGCAAGGAAAAGAAGGGGGGCACGGACCCAAATAGTATGGCGCAGGGGCCATCAGAGCAGTAACTTGGGTAATCAGAAAGCACATGAAGAGGCAACTCGAAGTTTCAATCTCGAAAGTGTCACGTGGAATGTGAGAAAAATGGATAGCAAGAATAAGGAGAGAAAAAGGATAAAAGAGCGAATCATGGAAGAATGGCAGAGGGAGTGGAAAGACGGAACGACTGGACCTGAGGTACAATGCCCCTGTGGTTGGGGGGAGCCTGAAACGGCAGAGCATGTGCTTGAGAGGTGTATGGAGAGAGAGAAAGTCGGATGACGCGAATGGAAAGAGCGACTCGAGCGAGAAAACAGAGAAATGCAACTCAGGGGGGTGAATGGAAAGAACAGGGAATGGATTCACGTTGCGAATGAATGGGCAGAGAGTGTGCTGAGGGATGAAAGAGAACAATGAAAGGCAAACTGACGTATATAAACCCGAGAGGAAAGGTGGTGAACGGTACGCGCCCCGGTCCTGTTATGGACTTGGCGGGTGAACCCAAATGTTTGTTTAATTTTTGAACGCCAGATGATGTGAATGTATTGTATTATCGTTATGATTTTTCTTGATAGCTTTGTAGTCATTGAAGATTAGGTAGTTAAGTACTAGTGAAGAATACAAAAAGGATGTAATCATTTAATTTTTCTGTTAATTTTGCTGTATTTATATTGAGTGGGTAATAAATATAAATGAGTCTTCTACCTCGCTGGTTTCGTCCCTTCGTATGGCCGACTTTACGCGTCGACTGCGCGATGTGACGGTAAATAGAGGGAAGATGGCTAGTTGTGAGGCCTTCGGGCCAGGCCAGCGGAAGGCGATGGCATTATTCATGTCCTTTCTATAGCTAAGAATTGGGAGAGAGAGCTTCTCAGTTTTGCAGCTCTTGAGCTAAGTCGCCTGAGGAGATGGGGATCGATAAATGACCCGAACTGTCGTCCTGTAACATCGAATCAAAAGCAGGAACTTTTCAGTACCACAACTCTTGAACAAACCTAGAAGGTTCTCTATATTAAGGAAAATGAATATGCTCTGAAACCTTGGAGGGAATTCAGGGCCTGGTAGTAGAACGAGTAGTCTGTACCGGCCCCGCTACAAACGGAATCAAGTTTTCAGCGTTTGGAAGAGTCCTATTATTTTCAGTTGAGACCTAGAAGATCACTCATCAAATAGTTGAATCGGCTTCGTTGACAAGCTAGATTTATTTGGTCGAGTTTTAATAGATGTGAGCTGCAGTAAACCCTCGTGGATTGCTGTGGAGCGTCTGAGAGACCCACCTACTCTACATACTTTCTACTCTAGTCAAAGCCTGTCACATCAATTCAAACCAATGCCTCAGTACATTCAGAATTCTAAATTGAAATGTCAAAAATTCTCCATTCCAATCAACACAGCTGATGCAATCAAACGAGGGTTTTCTGCTAGCCTATACATTTCGAACAATCGCCACGGCCGTTGCACACGAATCCGCCCTCCCACCTGTCGCTCTCCTCGGAGCGAATCCTCTCTTCTTCTTCTCTTCTCGAAGAAATGCGCTGCTTTCAGTACTTCCTCTCCAACCTCATTTCTATATCAAAAGTACCGTTGCCGTCATTCTTCACCAGCATCGTAGACTGCCGCGGACCGATTGCGTCGTGATCTTCGCTAGTTTCGTCGTCGACTAATTTCTTCCGTGAACCGAGACTTCGGACGTATTATATATCGAGTGTTGCGGTTTTCAGTGATCCGGATTTTGTGTGCGTGATTAGTGTGTTTTATTGGATTTTCTCTGTATTTTTTTGGCTGCTGTAAGAGTTTTGTGTGGTTTCGTTTGACGAGATATTTTTAGTTGATGGAGGTTGGTGGTAGCGACAAAAACTATTCACCTATATCGTGGCTAATGATTTTCAGTATTAAATTTTTTTCTGGATAATATAGTGGATTTCAGTTTCTTGAACAAGCTTGTCTATAGGTCGATAGCACGTCGATAGGCTCAAGACTGATAATAGTAGAGAAGTTGATCAGCTGTTTTCTAATTACACATTCTTCAATGAACAGAAATCAATTATGAAATAAAAATATGAGTTATGGTCCAACCAGTTGAGTACAACTCAAAATTTATCGAAGCTCTAAATGGGATTGATTTCTAATACAATAAACTCTTTATTTATTGCATTAAGTTTGAGAATATCCATATAGGACTAACTGCAGTAACGTTAGTTACAAATAAAAGTGGTAAAAACATAGAAATTTTCATTTCTCTTTTCATTCTTCAAGAAAAATCTATCTTGCATTTTAAGGATACAATAAGAACTATTTATTTACTTATAACAGCAGGGCCAAGTTTCACAAACAAAAGTTCCTCAAGAATTGCAATATGAAATTATCAGAATACTTTGTGAATAATTTCAAATATCAAATCTAGTATAACAATATCTTTACTATATGAATTTGCTAGATATATTTTGTCGACAGACCCGTGATTTCCAGGTCTTTTATAGAGTTTGACCATTCAGTTTCTATAAATTGATGGATGTAGCCGTTACTTGGTGGTAGGAAATCATATTCAAGAAAAGATAATTGAAATTTTCTAGGACAATGAACTTGTCCTTATAGGACGAAACTGCAGTAACGTTAGTTACAAATTAAAGTAGCAAAAAACATTGAAAATTTCGATTCTCATTTCTTCATCATTCAATTTCTATTTGTTCATTGCTATTCTCATTACAAAAAAATGAGTTCTACAAATATATTTGTAATACCAACATACTTGAATGATCAGCAGAAAGGGTAATTTGTCGGTTGTAACACTACCTTATTATATTTTTACGTAGAGATTGAGATGTACAGGTCCTAGATTGGAACCCTGTGGTATACCAAAACTGGAGTGGAAACTGAGTTGTTATATTTGATAAACTGCACTTTACTAGAGGGCCAATTTTCACTCCATTTCAAATACTCAAAAACTCAGACTAAAATACTGAATACTCAGACACTTGATTTTATTGAATAGTGGCTGATGGTTGACTCGATGAAATGCCTAAATGGCTGTTATATTAGGTAAACCTAATTAGGTAAACCTAACCTAACCTCTTTTGTTGACCAGTGTCGGCTGCTGCTGACGCAATTTTCGGTACTACACGTCGATTTTCTTACAATAGAAAATACCGTCGTGTTATAATCCGGTCAATCTAGACATTGAAAGGTACATACATTTACAACAAGCTGCAAACGCGTGTAATTGTTCAAAACATAGTTGAAAATAAGATTTTAAAATTCCGAATGATTGCGATGCCTGGAAAAAATTCATTCGAGGTCAAAAATCTCGAAAAAAATTGGTTTTTCACGATTTTCAGGAAAACAGTAAGTTTTATCATAAAATAACCTCTCAGATAAAAATTGTAGATCATAAAATTCTCTGCAAAAAAAGTATCAATACTTTTTTTTTTAAAGTCACCATTTCTGAGATACGACGAGTCAAAAAGTTGTTAAAGTTGTAATAGTCATAACCTTCAAATACTTCTTCTTGTCGTTCTTCTTTTTGGTCTTCTTCTTGATTTTCTTCTTCTTCTTGATGTTCATCCTGGGTGTAGGTAAACTGCGTCAAGAGTGATGTATCGCATGTTTCCTCGTTGGTATCAAATGAATCCTCCACTATTGGTGATTCAGCATTAGAACATGACTGGCCTTGACAATGTGTACATGCCAGAGAACACAACAGTCCAACTTTTTTACAATCACATTTAGCGCTGCATCCCTTTTTACAGTTGCAAAAAATTGTGTTCAGCAGTTTTTCCGGCGCAGGTGGGAGTAAATTCTGAATAGGTTCTAATGCATTGTCGACCAACTTCCAACCCCAGTCTTTTGGGTCTAGCTGATAACCAAGCCACACTTGAACTTGGTAATATACCCGGAAAAGATGTTGATGAGCAGCAATTGAGGTTGGAGGAAGACAAGCTAATTGCACCTGTTTTTTATTTGTAGTGTTTTTTACGAAACATGCATATCGATACTTATCTTAGCAGGTGGTTTTTTTCGGAGCTTTGTACATAGAAAGAAGAAACTGAATCCCGTTGGGTTCTTGTTGAGTCGAATTACTGTTTTTGAAAACTTCAGCACATTGAACTAAATCCTGTTTTTCAAACATTTTAAAGACTATTGCTTTAAAAATGCTCCTGTAAAATGCAGACGTCGTATCACAGCCAGTTATTGCGTGTAAAAATAGCACATGATTTTGACTCTTCGCAAAAGTAGATAAACTTTTTGACGAATATATTTCGGTTTGACTTTGAGCTCTTCCTGGCTTTAGAAAGAAACTAGTTTCTTCAGGTGGAGTTCGAACAGTAAGAAGTACGAGTAAGTCTACATCTTCACCAAAAACAATAGTTGTATTTGTTAAATTAAATTGCTCTATAGCTGTTTTAATAATCAGTACGTCGGCATCGTTATTAGCCTGTTTAACCAATATATTTTCGCCAATAAACTTATCCTTCAACATTGAAATGAACCATATGAAATTAACAAACTTTTACCACTTTTTGACCCGTCGTATCTCAGAAACGGTGGCTCTAAGAAAAAAAGTGTTCATACATTTTTTGTAGAGAATTTTATGATCTACAGTTTTTATTTGAGGTTATTTTATGATAAAACTTACCGTTTTCCTGAAAATCACGAAAAACCAATTTTTTTCGAGACTTTTCGAATTAATTTTTTTCCAGGCATCGAAATCATTGGGAATTTTAAAATCTCAATTTTAACTATGTTTTGACCGAACTAATGATTTGGCCCGGTTGCAAAAAGTTACAGTGAAACTCACCAGTTGCTGACCATCATACAGTAACCATGGTCTTTTTTGGTAGGTTTTCGCCTTTGGGATCAACAATAATATATACGCTGAAAATAGTCAAAACAATTGAAATTTGGAAAAAATTACCAGCATTTCTATAGATCAGTATATTACAGCACGACACAGAATAAATTTATTTAGAAATGGAGCTACAAAAACACATGACATTTAAACGTACAAAAATTTCGAAACAACCTAACTAGTGTCTACTCCACCTATAAGGATATATTTAGAATTTCATCCAATATGAATTTGATTAATATACTTTTACCAGTGTTTACTAAGGCGTTGTCACGTATCTGCATTCTATAAACATTTGAATTGTTCCAACAGTCGCAATAACTACTTGATTGACAATTTCAATACCACTTTTTATATATCTCGTTGAATAACCACATTTAGCACAATTCAGATAACATTATGGTGAGCTAACAAACTGTTCGTAGAATGCCCTTCGTTTGAAAAACCAACGCAAAATAATGAATAAATTCTGCACTTTCGGAAACTCTGAGAAGCTGTCTCAGAAGATGCTGCTTTTACCGGATATAACAATTCCCCAGGTAAGATATTTCGACATAAATGATATTTTTGTTCTAACATACTGAACTCTTCACTTTACTCAAGTGATGGAAATTTGTTTTTTTTTAAAGGGATATATATTTAGGAAAGATTAATTTTAAGAAAAAAAGGTTTTGGCTTTTCTACACTAACAATAGTGGAAATCTTTCAACGAAAGGAACGAAGCAATCAAAATCAAACAGTTAACTCTATACCAGTAACTTTCAGACACAAGTTGGACGAAACAGTTACTTCCATGTAAACATTGAATTACACGAAATGTAAACGAAAAACACTTCTCTATTCAGTTTGCATTCCAAACATTCTTTATGGAATTGAATCAGATGTCATTCACAGGATTGCTACAGAGAAGCAATCTCACTCACTCACTCAAATGAAACGCTGTCATCCAAAACCTTTTTTTCCCATTAAAAATGTGTTTTACTATTCAATTTTTCCCTATATTTGTTGGAGCACCACTTAACTATTCCCAAACTTTGCCGAGATTCAACTCTTCAAAATTGTTATGGCGGTCATGTTGTTTTCCGCCATTCTGAATGTTTCTCTACGAAACTCTTTCATTTGATCTTCATATCATGGGGGTGCACGAAAACATAGTCCGTCATCTTTAGGAGTCCACCATATTTGACTTGAAGTGACGCCATTTTATTTTCCGTATTCTTTTCATCGAATCTTCTGTCTTGACAGTTCTCTATATTGGATGTAGAATGGTATTGACATCCAAACTAAACGGGTGTGGTAAATTTCAGCTCAATCAATTGCAAAATTTGACCCGAACTAACAGACCTACATGCATGGAATTCAAATAAAAGTATCTGAAAAAGAAGTTTTTTCATTACTTACAGTTGAAATTCAGGACACTGGTGTGTCTGAGAATTCCTAATGAAAGCCCTACAGGCGATTCGCCAAGAGTGACAATATCCCACACTTTCACTTTTTACTTATGGTTATGTTTGCTCTTATAATACTCCTAGGACGGGTCTGCATGGTATGATTTTTATATTCCTAGACTTTCACACGGTTATTTGTCTTTTCAATAATTCGAAAAAATAAATATTGAAATGTCGTTTAACATTGTTTTCACTTTCATTTCTCAGTTTGATCAATTGAACGTGTTTGTATATTCTCAATGGTCATTGATATCCTATTCAGTTGAACATCTGTTTATAATTATACATCAAGGAGTTATATCAAGTCAAATAATAATCTAAAGCAAACCAACACGAACATTATTGAATTATTGATTTTTATAAAGTTAAAGAAACTATGGATTTTTCAAAGAACCATCAGAATAAGAAACAAAAACGGAGTCAAAAATGTACAAGAAAAACAAAATAGCTGTCTGGATGTTTTGAACTGATTTTTATGTATAAAGGTGTTTTGAAAACTAACAAACACCAAAAAAAAAAAAATACAGAACGTAGGTTATTTTTCCAAAACGCAAAATTGTTTTATAAAAAGGGATTTTTTGGGCTAACTTGAAGTCATGAATGAATTTATCACTGTTTTTGAAAGAAGGAATGAAGAAGGTCCCATTGAAGGTTTGATGGACACACATTTTCATAGATGGTTCGAAAAGAAGCCTTAAAGCAGTTCTGCTTCACAATGGCAGTTTCTATGCCTGCATTCCTGTCGGTTATTCCGTACACCTCAAGGAAATCTACAAGAACCTGGAATTGATTATCTGCAAATTGTAATATTAAGATCACAGTTAACGGCGATTCAAAAATCCTGGGCTTGTTGCTCCGACAACGATCTGGGTTTACCAAATTCCCATGACTTTTATGTCTGTGGGATAATAGAGACCGAGCAAGTCACTGAACCAAAAAATGTTGGCCTCCGAGGGGGCTTAACGTTGGCGAAATGAACGTCCTGCATGAAAATTTGGTGCTTCCTCATAAAGTTCTTCTATCACCACTTCTCATAAAGCTGGGATTGAACTTTTCGTGCAAAAACAACATCGTAATAACTTTTCAGCCACCGTATTCACCAGATTTGTCCCCCTGCGACTTTTTCTTGTTCCCAAGATTGAACAGACCCATGAAAGGACGGCGTTTTGCGACGATTGGGAATAATAATAATAATAATAATAATAATAATAAATACCATTTTCCTTTTGATGATATATTATAACCGTTTCGAAGGTAGTTCGATTTCATCAAATAATTATTGCAGTCAAGTATAAGGCAGTTATGTGCTGGGTTCATCATATGAAGCGTTTTTTTCAACTGTAAATTGTTTCGGTAAATTAAATCATTGATTCCTTTTTGATCATATCTGTATGGTTTAGTTATTATAATGTAATTTGTATTTGTGAGGTATGCAAATTTTTCTATACAGTGGTTAACTACGTCATCCATCCATACAATAACTATGTCATTTGTGGTAAAATGACTGGTGTTACTCACCACTGTCTCCACGAGTATGGTAGAATTACAATTCGGTTTCAAGATGGACTGTATATGATAATTTTCTTTATTATGCAACATCAAACATTTGAGCATATCTCTTCCTTGGTAACCACCTACGAAGAGAATTTTATTTTTATTGGAGTTCTGAAACCGTTTATCTATTGTATTACTGCAATTGTTACTACTAAGATCTTCTTTTATTCTCTCTTTTACTACTGTTTGATTGTTTCTTCCTTTGGGGATGGTATTAGTAGTTTGGGTAGAGACAGAATGAGCAGATTTCCTTATTTCATCAGTTTGAGAATACCTAGTTGCTGTTGCTTTATTAGTAGCAAACTCAAGCTTTCTTCTCAGTTCAATAATTTCATTTTGTGAAGATTTAATTAATTCTTCTTGTTTTTTGATAATAGAATTCCATTCTTCTTCTCTTTGTGTAACTTCTTTCAGGAACAGTTCATTCTTTTTAACTAGTTTTTCTATATATATGTATATTACCATTTTTATGTCTTTATCCTTTCCTGACTTGTGTTAACATTTTTAATGTCATCACACCAATAAAGAATTATTATTATTATTATTATATATACAACAGGAGCGATCACAAAGGGGAGATAGTACCCCACCTTGGGGGCAGCCTCTGTTGACCTTGAATCTAATGGAGTAGATACCCCATTCTTGGAAAAACTTTTCATTTTTTGCACAGTTCGTGAATCATAGTGTACGTTAATTCATCTGAAGAATTCATGAAGGTGACTTGAATTCACTCTTTTTTTTCACAAATACAATACGGTAAACACCTGCATATTATTAACCTCATGACGTAATGTCGGAGATATGACTAACAGTACACAAAAAAGTTTCCTGTAAACAAACCTAATCCGAGAAATTCCCATCATTAATGTTATGTTGTCGGAACACCTATACGAAATTGAATGCTAATAACAAACATGATCGACCTGTTACTAATTGCTCTTGATCATAGTTAATTATAGTGGTTTCCGCACTGATGAAAAATATATACGAGAAATGCAAAAATTAGGATATAACGGTCATGATACTGTTAGTGATTAAGATTCGCTTCCTTCCGAATATATCAGGTTCTTCTTTGTTTCAGGTAAGCAACAGGGAATCAACCGGTGGGAGAATGAATGTATTCGGATTGTAAGTATATCTGTGATAGATAACCCAACTATGCTAACAAAAAATCAAAATATAATAATAGCAAAAGTTAATCTATGGGGTTCGGAAAATAAAATCATTTCAAATTAAGTTTGAGAATAGTTTTCACTCTCAAACATTGTGAATACTTCCAAAACTTGGTTAGTGGAACGCGCGTTTATGAGAGTGTTGCAGTTCTGGCTGAGAAAAGTGCTTGTTTTGCATTCACTCTGTGCCAGAGGTTCAACTTCTATCTTCTTGTCACTGGGAATAACATGGAAACATAAGAACATTCGGCTCCCTTGTAGTTGGCCTTAATAAAATTTCAAGGTATGATAATTATTTTGTGAGATTTCAAATGTGAATCGAACCAAAACTTGGTCAGATTAAAGCAATTGGAAATTCAAAACAGTCCCTATTTCAATTTGGGCTGTTTGGAATGAATATGTCTTTCAGTGTTTTTCATTCAGAAAAAAGTGTTATACAAAAAATATTATTTTGAGAGATATTGCGAATGTACGCAGAAAATGAGCACTGAAAAAGACGTCCTAGATGTATCCCAAGGGGGTTTTTATTAATGAAATTTCTTTTTCGAAACGTGAGTTCCACCACCTTGAAAGAAAAAGATGAATCTTTATATCTGTAACTTGAAATTTGAATGTGAAATAAAGTATCTGAATCGGTTACATGAGCATAATATGAATCCACATGAACCCAGAAAAAAATACTCTCGGGCTCGAGATGACCAAAACTTCAGTCATTCTTGATGACACATAAAGCGGATAACCCCATAAGACCGGTAGTTTCGTATATAAATATTCCGGTAAGAGAACTAGGAATACGTCTTAACAAAAATATTACCAATTTCGACCCACCTCACAGCATTAAAAAAAATTCACTGACTTTAGTAAAAAACATAAGGAACCAAACCACGCCACATAATTCAATTGTAGTTTCATTCGATGTAAGGAGTATGTTCTCCAATATACCGTACAACGAGTATAAGCCCCTCGTTTTAGACATATTAGATCAAGCCAAAGTAGACCATAACTTTCTTTGAAGTTTCAACAGCTTTCGATGTGTGAGTCAGAGCAACCTACAGTTCAACAACAAATTTTATAAACAGGATTCAGGTTTACCAATGGACTCACCCCTTAGTCCACATTTAGCAGACATACTTATGAACATCTTGGAGACCACTATAGTAAATTCCGACCTGGGTAAAAATCATATTCATTTTTGGTACAGATATGTAGACGATATTCTCGCCTGTTTCAGAGGTATTACACGACAGCTGAATCAATTTATGACATTCATAAATAATCTCAATAGCAACATTCAGTCCACACTCGAAATAGAGATAGAGAAACAGATTAATTTTTGAGATCTGACCATCACACACAATCAGAATGAATTTGAGTTCAATGTTTTCTGAAAACCTAGCTATACAGACATCACCGTACCAAGCGATTCTTTCCATCCAGACAGTCATAAATTAGCAGCCTACAATTCAATGTTGCACAGAGTATTCTCACTGCCTTCGCCTGTGAACAATCTAGCTAGGGTCATAATAGCTAGGTCATAATAGCTAGATCATAATAGCTAGTTCATAATAGCTATGTCATAATAGCTAGTTCATAATAGCTAGGTCATAATAATGGTTTCCACGCAGATACTATCCAGAAGTTAGTCAGGAAACAAATCCGAAATTTCACTTACAGATTAATATACGCCCAGGTCAAACAATCAGGAATCAAGAAATGGGTAACTCTACAATATTTTGGAAAAAGAACAGAGATAATTGCGGGTTTCTTCAGAAAAAACAATGTGGAAGTGGCATTCAGACCACATGCCAGGTTATCTTATTTCCTTTTCAATGCCAAAGATAAGGTGGACAAGTTGGAGAAATCTGGAGTTTATAAGCTTAAGTGTCTAGAGTGTAATAGTGTTTATGTGGGAGAATATGGCCGAAATTTCCAAAAACGGTATGCTTAACATGAAAGGTACTTCAGAAAATGATACGACGTTCTCAAAACATTCCTTGGCATGCAACCACAAGTTACCGAATATAAACGATACGGAAATTTTGCACTATGCAAGGAAGAGTTACAAACTCAATTATTTTATTTTATTATATTACATTATTTTATTTTTTTAGAATCCTTGGAAATTCACAAGCATAAACATTGCGGGTGCAACCTTTAAATGATCAAATCGATTTAGTTTACTCACTGGTTTTTGAATTGGCACATCTGCATTGTAAACTGTAAATTCAGTTACTCAATCAAGCCAAGTACCTCTATTAGTACCTGCAGGGGTGGTATATTATAAGGGCTAATGTTATGAACAATTCTTAGTTTATTGTATAAGTTTGAAAATGTCCGTATAGGACGAAATTGCAGTAACGTTAGTTACAAATGAAAGCGGTAAAAACATAGAAAGTTTCATTTCTCTTTTCTCCATTAATTCATAGACAACTCAGAATTTTCGAAAAGAATATGACATACCTCCAGCAAGAGACCTATGAGACGTAAAGAATGTATGAGGTTGCAGTGTTTTTAGGAGATTTGGATAAGTTGCGCGGCTCCCAAGTAGTAGAAGAATGAAAAGAGTCAAGCTAGTTCAGTTTGCCAGTTTTCTCAGTTTATTGCGACATACCCAGAGGATTTTTGATATCACTTTTTGATTCGTCAGTGCCTCAAGTGCAACTGTAGGAGTATATGTACCTAGAGAGTAGGGAGGGTGAGTGTAGCAGCACTTAGGCCACATGTGATCCATTGTACATCCTCCCAAGGAGTTATCCTCCCAAGAAGTTATCCTCCTAGGTCATCGTCCATCCTGCCCTTTCCAGGAAAGTAGACAGGTCACTGGGTGATATCTCCTTGATATCGGCAGATGTAGGCCAAGACTCGCCGAACACACGCTCTCTTATTGACGATGAATCCGGACACTCGCATAGGACATGTCTGACAATTGCATCTTCCTGTTCACACAACCTGCATAGAGATGTGTCCACTACCCCCATATCATGTAGGTGTTTCCTTAATGTACAGTGGCCAGTTAGAAATCCTGCGTAGATTTTTCCTGGTCATCGCCAGATATTTCTTCGGCGCCAGCTTTCTAGGGTCGCACGGGGTGATCCTGGCAAAATTGCATCCTCTGATTCCATCCTATCTCTTTAGGGATTAAGCATGGGTGTGACGTTTGGCTAGTTCCTCAATTGTCATCAGGCTGTAGGTGTCACTGGGTCCTAAAATTCTTACGCCAGCCGCTTCCTGTAGAATTATTGACCCTCTGATTTCGTTGAAGTCTCAGAATAGTATTCTTTGCGAATCGCAAGACTGTATACACTCAGGTCTGAAAAACTGATGTGTATTCACATTGGAATGTTTCTCATATGAATTTTACTTATCTTCAGATGCCTGTACGAAGAATAATAGTATTCCACTAAATCAAAACGGAGGAGTATACGCAAACTCAATCAATTACTCCGGTAACACCAGCATGAAACATGAATTCGAATAAATAATTCATTTCGAACCTCTCATCCATCAAATCAAAACCAACAGTAAAAACCCATATCGACCATTGCTGAGCCCCGTTTCTCAGGTAACTCATGAGAAGAACGTTCCAGAAAAATAACTTCGAGTACTCTTGTGAATCGGCGATTTATCAATTAAAACAGCAGGAAATACTCGCGTTGCCGATTAATAATTCATGTTCGGAGTTAATTGGAAAACAAGAGGTGGATGATGAATGCGATGTGCACGCACCAGAAAAATCAATAGCCTTATGCGGCCTAGTGTTATTACTTCTTCGAATGTGTGTAACTGTTTATCGTGTGCGTGCATCTTTGATGCTCCAGGTCAGTATTCGTGTGGAAGTTCTCACACGAAAAATATTTTTTGCATAACGGATTATGGTGATGTTAGTGGGAAATCATCCCACCTGTTTCAGTTTTGATATACCCTAGATAGACGCAAAAATTATAGCAGTATTCGCATTGCAACACCATTTTTGTGAGTGAGTAAGTTACATAAGTACAAGTATATCAGATTGAAGTATTTTAAATCAGGGTTAATATCGAAAGAATCACCGAGAGAGTAGCACATACTCGTATGTTGGTGTAACAATATCTCTGAAACATTTTTGAATGTTACATGTTACAAAAATAATATAGACTAGTCTCTTTGCTATCAGTACTATCAAAAATCATGAAGAAAGCCATAAACCACCATATCCTGGAATATTTGGAAGGCCTTAACATCTTGAGCGATCATCAGTATAATGCTAATAATCGTCTTCATTGTTTCCCAGCTGTAGTTACATACAATTATTTAAATAAATTACAGAGCTGACACAACAAAAGGCGAAGTTCAACTCAGTTAGCACAAGTGCTACTGACTTGTTCTTCCACTCAACCTCAAAAAGATTCTACCTAAGCTAGGACAAAAAGAAAGTGATACATAAAAAAATTGGGATTGTTCAAATATCTATTAAGATGCTGGAGAAGACGTTCATTACTGAGACTTATTCTGTATTGTACTTCCGGAAGTGGAGAAAACCGAGAGAGATGATTTCTCAGCTGTTCTTCAATTGATACTTCAAAGTGGGTAAGACACTAATTACACGCACATCCTTATATTCAGTTAGATTGGTTTTTTTGGGCAATAATCTCACCACTGTTCTCCCCCACATCGCTGGAAATACACTATGGGTTAAACAAAAATGAACTATGTGGGTGACATATTGCACAATATGGGATTTCGGGAGCAAAGATCAAGAGATGACGCGCTTGATATTTCTAAGGCCTTTGACCATATGTGCATGAGGGTTTGCTGGGCAAACTTTGATGCTATGGCTTGTTGGATCATTTCTGTGTATGACTCTTTAGCATCTTGAACGAACGTTTTCTGCAAGTGGCTGTCGATGGATATCTTTCGAATAGCATCAAGGCTGGTGTTCCCCAGGGATCCATATTGTCTCCAACCCTGTTTTAAAGCATACCCTAAAGCTACTGGATTCCATCCAGAAAAGAGCCAACCGACTGATTGGAGGTGCGAACATCACTTGCAACCTTGATAGTCTGGAATATCGAAGATAACTTGGAGATTTGTCTCTCTTCTATAGATACTTTCACGGTAAGTGTTGAAGTGACTTGGTACATTTGATTTCACCAAGAGCGGTACATATCAGAAATACAAGATGGACTGTGGCTGCTCATCGTTTTGAGGTTCAACTCAGTACACCTTGAACTTCTCTGTTTAGGAACTCTTCTATTTGGAGAATTGCGTTTATGTGGAAAAACTTCCTGAGAATGTTTTTTCAAATGGATTCAATATCGGTAATTAGTTAAATCCCATGTGAATCGCTACTTTCGCTAGACACCGCTGTTGGAGCGCTTTAGGGATTTTCCTGTAGTGTTTTTGTTTCGTCTCAGCAAAAAAAAGAATATTTTCATTTGATCGTCCCTCTACACAGGGGTCCATTTCGAAGTCTGTCATAAATATATTTTCTAATAGCACTCGCCGTTCTGATTTTCGTGATCTTTGTGAATCTGGTATCATATATACTTGATCTATTTCTACCAACTCGGATATATGTGGTGTAAGTTCATCAGTTTGGAATTGTGAATTGACTATAGGAATATTATATTGTGTGGAGGACAAAGGAGATGTCACATTTGCACTCGTTGATAGAGCTTTATTAATAATACTTGGCCTAAACGCCAATGGCATTGGCGTTTATTTCAATAGTCAAACTGGATTCTTTTGGGAACGGAAAGTTCTGGCTTTTTATTTCATCCAGTTTCATATTAAAAAACAATATTGGAATCTTCCAAAGAAAGGAAGGAAGCAATTGATATTAAGATAAACCCTGTACAAAGATGTCTAGTTTATTCGAAACAGTCACTCTCATATGAACTTTAAATTCTGTTTTTCCGTTAATCAGCTGTCAACCCCATACGAACGACGAGTTGAGAAACTTGTGCGAGCTAAGGACCTACGAGGTCTTACCTTTTAACGTGTGATTCCTAATTACGTGATGAAAATACTTTCCAAATAACTAATTTCATATGGGCACTGGAATATACAAAAAAACCTTTTTTCTATTCAGTTTGTATTCGAAACGTCCGCTATTGAATTGAATCAGATATCAGTCACAGGATTACTACACAATTTTGCAAATGGAAGAAGTAAAATTTCACTTACATGTTACACTCGTATCCTCACTGTTGGACATCTGATGTTTCGGAATGAGTCACTTGCCTTATTGTCTCTTCAGCACGAATATGGTTACCGTTCTGAGATGAATCATCCAATTCATTAATGAAATTACAACTTTCTGTCATGGATGAGTTGAATCAACTGATGTCATCGATGACAATATAGTCATACGAACCGCTAACTAAAAGACTAATGTACCGGGTCTGGTAAATTTACTCGTTAATACCATATAGTACCTCCCACATAAAAAAATGATTATACCTCGTATTATATCACGCCGCCTGTGCCATACAAAGAAACTGCCGACGTTCGGTAACTATTTGATTTTGATGCCGAGTTGATTTCGCATATACTATACATAATGACATTAAATCGCTTATTTGATTGAATCCCAGCCATAGGAATCTTGTTTGAATTGAAAGGTGGTATATTTTTGGGAGAGATTTATTTTTGGGAAAGAAAGGTTTTGGCTTTCTACTTCTCCATCTGTATACGGAAAAAAAATTAGGAATTTTCCATAAATGAAGAAGTAGACACTCAAAACCTTTCCCTAAAATAACAACTAACGATTTTGTCTGTTTTCCTCAACTTTTTGTTTCATTCTACACTCGTACAGCAAAGTATCATAATTTAATTAACATTTTTCATTGCAATCGGTACAACCACTTTTTTCCGAAATGTCACTAGAATATAACCCTAAAATTGAGATATGCTACCAGAAAGCGAATCCATTATTGAATCTAGTTTTTCATATGTGAAATGTTGATTATTGAATTTAAAAGAGCCAAAGAAGGTGAAATGAAATATGGAGGTGATTTGGTGAAAAAATACCTGTGTTATTCTATTTTTTTATTGTTTTAAAAGAAGGCTGTTTAAAATTTAATACCTCCTGGTATAAAGTCAACTTTGAAGTAGAATATTACATCTTTCCACATCACACCACACTAAACACATTTTTCTAAATGAATATAATCAAAAGTGATCTAAATCCAACGTAAATCGTCACTTTTGCACAGTCACCACTCTGCGTGTCTCTTGAGGCTTTTTTACAGTGTCTGTGCATATTTATGAACACCGAGAACTCCTTACCTCTATTTTCTTCAGACACATGATACTGGTTTCTTTTACACCAATCACGAATAGAATTGTTTGCATTATTGTCTCTATAAGAATAGCAAAATCGATACTCCTGACCGTTCTGGATTGAATGATTCCGTACAGTCCATCTCGTCTTGTATTTGTAAATCTTTTGCTGGAAAAATCCTCACTTGTTTACTTTGTAGTGAATGTTCAAGAGGTAGCAAACACTCATGTGAATTTCTGGAACTTCACCTAGCTTTTCTTACACTTGCACCAGTCCGTGCAAAGCTTATTGTTAAATCATCTGAAAATTGAATTTTTAACTGGTGATAAATAATTGGCTGTATTGCCAAACATGCGCCAAACTAATTGACTGTTATAAGGAAGCAAGTATAGCTGAGGCACCAGTCAATCTAATAATAACACTGATGATCTTCAAACAAGACTCAACCTCTTACGAAGGTTCTAAATGAATTAAAACTTCAATCTAGCAGATCACTATTATAATATTCATGCAGTCATTGTTCACTGTGGTTCTGGCGTTGAATTTGGTCATTATTACGCCTTGGTCATTATTACGCCTTGGTCATTATTACGCCTTGGTCATTATTACGCCTTGATCATTATTACGCCTTGGTCATTATTACGCCTTGGTCATTATTACGCCTTGGTCATTATTACGCCTTGGTCAAAGATGAAACGGACTGGCTTAGGTTTGACGATAGTCGTGTCACGAAGTGTTCTGACGATATATTGAAGCTATTGGAGCCTCTGGAGACACCCTACATTTTGTTTTATGAGGAAGAGGACATTGGCAGATCAAGATCTTCAGATGATGTGGTGCTGCAGGTTTTTCCGGGATTTCTTGCAGCTGAAAAAGCAAATGCGCCACTGGAATCAATGAAGTCGCCCCGGAGCGCCAATTAATTTTTATTGTTGTTTTTATGATTATCGTTGTTGTACAATAATTTCAGATAATAATATATTTATGCCCAAATAAATATAAATAGAAACTTTGAGATTCCAAAGCAGCATGGAATCCAGTTACGACTTCGCTTACACATCTACCATATATGTTCCGAACATTCAGAACGATATTTATTCTGCTCCAATGTTCAAATAGCCGCTAAGAACATGATATTTTTGTCGTTAATGTTCGAAATGAATCAACGATAATGTCATTGCAGTGAAGTTGTAATACCAGTACCGGTTTATTTCATTGATATCCATTCGGATTAATCAGTTAGTTGTTACGCAATTTATATGAACGCAAGTTCAATGAAAACTGCTAATACTACTGAATACAGTACCTCCACAAAAATCATTCAGGTAATCTCAGAAATACCTTCAGCTGTGATACTTTGATGAGAAAACTTTCAAGTTTGGAATTTCCGAAACATCTTGAATCATATAGGATGTGGTCAGTTTCAAAACCTCAAAAAGTAAAGCTTTGAGTGCCTCAGGGATCGGTTTCTATACCGTTACTGTTCTTGTTACAAATGCATTATTTGCCACAGTTTGAATTGTGAGAAAATCCAGTTATGTTCGCGGACATTTCGATAAACTATTACTATAAAATACTGATATCTGTGAGATTTTACAAAAAAAAAACTATCAAGTTTGGAATTTCCGAAACAAATTATGAATTGTATTGAACTCTATCTGAAGTAGAGAACGATTATGGTCTCATGCAATAGGCCAGTTTCGAAACCTCAAAATTGAACCATGGAGTGCCTCAAGGGTCGGTTTTTGGACCGTTATTACTTTCGTGAAGTGCAAAAGTATTGTTAACGAATTCACACGAATGCACACGAACCTATCCGAAAGTTCATCGTGTATTTTCCAGGTATATTGTTTCAGTATTCTTTATATTTTTTGTTGATTCACTCCCAGCTATGTTTCCGTACCAATGATCTTGATACACTCATAACTGATTCAGTGCCTTATATGATTCCTGAATATCCTTCAGTATATTGAAATTCTTGAATGGTTTTTGCTCATTTGTCACTAACAAAAACACATTGGTTTTCGAAAATTTATAATATTTACTTTCATACAATTTCAAAATTGAGTACAATTATCAATCTTAAAATTGATCAAACATATTTGTTATCGAAACTTTCTGATATTTACTTTCATGCAATGGGGAATGTTCCTCATTTTTGGTTATTACAGCAAACGTAAGTTTGAACAAAATGAAGTTGAGTTTAATTCATGAGTGTTTCAAATTCACTTCGAAAAGTATTCAAATTGATGTTTCAAATGTTGGGTTTTGATTTTTAAAGGGATTTGTTTCTAATTCACATATTGGCAACAGCGCCTATATCAAGTTGAAATAATTTATACGTACCTACATATTCTACTTTAAAAATGGAAAATTATCTTTATAAATCAACAAATAAGGCAAAATATAAATTATAGTTCAATACCACCTCCACAAGCCACATAAACAACAGTTGTTTTGTTATTTATTTATATAGCGGAAGATAGGTTAGGTGCACAAAATGTCATATGTCACAGAATGTCTCGGAACCCGGAACATGAGTAAACAGAACAGCACGCCTCTGAAATATGTCATCTTTGTTTGTCTCATACAGGTAACAGATTCATTGTCCTTTATTAGCTATAACCGATGTTGCCAAATGGTGAAATAGAAACGAATCCCTTTAAATGTTGAATGCATTATTTCATTTTCTCTTTTTTAAGTATTCGAATAATTTTTTAAAGAAAAAGGTTGAAATGATGAGTTTAAAATGCGTTTTTTTAGAGCTCTTTCATGAAAACTACTTGATTTTCGTCAGGAGAAATATTCTCCATTTTAAAATTGAGTACAATTAAATATCAATTGTCATTCAAATTTTCCTTCCTTTTTTCAGAAGTATTTCATTAAAATATTGAAAAAGCAATAAAAAAAAAATGTCTCCAAACACTAATCTTCTCACAACACACCTTATTTTTATATTCATTCGATTTGTTGGCGAACAGTAAAAGCCACATTCATGAATTCGAAGTTTCTGGTGTGGCAATAACCTATAGCCTCGGGAAATTAGTATTTGCATTTATTTAATAATCTCTGAGGCAAGCCCGTATTTGGAAACCGGTTGTTCCGATTCTTCTTTACTCAAACGGAATTAACATTCCTGTGACACAAAAAAATGTCCTCGTATCGGAAGAATTAGATGCACAATCTTGGGATTTTCATTAACAAAAATGTTGCTACTTATGAACGATATCACTAGATAATGACTATATTAACATCAGTGTTTGTGATGATGTTATTACCATCATTGAACTGTAATCAACCATGTGAATTATGACGATGATTTGAACAGTATGTGTGTATTAACTTGTATTGCACTTTTCATAAAAATACTTTCAAAACAAAATTCAGGATATTCACTTTTTATACAGGGCGTTACAAGGTAAACTTGACCCTCACTGTAACTCAGAAACGGACGAAAATTTCAAAGGACATGTCAATTTTTATTTCTAGGGGACTAAATCTGATATGGAAATCATTCCCGAAACTTCACCACATCATTTGAAAAATCTTTGATCCTTCTATTACCTCTGTAATTTTTTTCGAAGTTGGTTCATTCGCTATTGAGAAATTGGATGTTGAACGTTTCATTAAAAAAAAAAACAGAAAATTCGATGTCGTTCATTTTAATGACGAAATCAAAAACAAATAATATCAGTGGAAACAAATCAACGAATGAATTGTTCAAAATGACCTCCACCTAGTTCCATACAATAATACAGTCTACTCTCGAAAGCGTTCCGTGCATTTTTCAATGCAATCGGAATTCCCGAACAATTTTCTGTCGCAAGTCTTCTAGGTTCGTGAGCTCAGTAGGTGTCCCCACAGAAAGAAATCCATCAGTGTGAGATCAGGTGATCTAGTTGGCTTTTCCACTGGACCCCTTCTACCGATCCACCGCATTAGAAAATGTTTGTCCAAAAACTGTCTCACCTGAACATCAAAATGGGGTGCAGCATTCTGCTGAAATGTTATTTCATTTTTTACTAAATTTTCACATTTTCTAAAATTTGTGTAATCATAGGATCTACACTGTATTATAATAGATTCAAGTATGTGTCTCCATTGAGACTACTTACGATGAAGAATGGCCCAGACATTCAAATTTGTGGAGTTTGTGAATGTGTCTCCATCACTAAATGAGGATTCACATCGTTCCAGTACCGACAATTATGTCTATTCGCTTCACCATTTAACATGAAAGAACTTTATTCTAAAAACATGTATTATATAATACGTTTGGGTTATTGCTCAATTTCTCGCTGAACACCTCACAAAACTGAAGTTGACGATCAGTATCATCTTCGTTCAGTTCCTTAACTAGCCTTATTTTGAAAGAATGGAATTTGTAGGCTTCCAAAATCCAAAAAACATAAGTAGCTCATACAACAGACGCTCTAGCTACTTGTATGATAGACTGTCGATTATCCATTTGTACATGCCCTAAAACTGCAACTTCAACTCCGTCATTTCTGACAGGACGGGATACCTACTTCATGTTTTCTGTTGTGAACAGAACTTGAAGTTCGAAACTCATCCATTAACTGTTTAACGTATTGATGGCTCAAGTTGTGGTCTGGATGATTCGTATTATAAATTCTTGCAGCAGCGTTAGCACATTCATTATTTCGATAATAAGTTGCAACAATTTCTATTCTTTCTTCAATAGGATGAACCATATTGGAACACAGTGAACAAAGATGACTGAATAAAAATTCATGAAAAAGTGACAATGGCCAACTATCTACTTTTCGTTCTGCGACAACTAGATTCAACAAAAACTACCAGTGCAGTAAAAACTAACAATGTCGTCCATTTCAAAACGTTTACTACTAATTGAATGAATTGTACAAATTCAGAAGGAACGCTTTCGAAAGTAGACTATATTATTGTATGAAAATAGATGGAGGTTTTTTGAACACTTTATCCATTGATTGTGTTACCATCGATATAACTTTTGTTGATTTGCTCAATAAAATGAGCGACAGCGAATTTTCTGTTTTTCATTAAATAAAACGTTCAACATTCAATTTCTCAATAACGAATGCCCCAATTTCGAAAAAAATTACAGAAGTAATAGAGGGACCTTTCAAATGATGTATCACTCGACCCTCCCATGCAATTGAAAAAAATAGGGGGGTAGTTGCTGACGGCAGGAGGGTGAAGTTTCAGGAATGATTTCCATATAAGAATTAGTCCCTCTAGAAATGAAAATCGTTGTATCCTATTGAATTTTCGATCACACATTCGTGTCTGACTTACAAGGGGTCCAAGTTTTTGTTGGAACTCCCTGTATGTTTGTACCTCGATTCCCGTTTCCTGTTTCATGTATTCATGTTTAGAGTAATAGAAACATCATACTCAAATCAGAGGTGTTTATTAATTAGATTCCATTTGAATATTCATCTCAATATCCATATAGAACGAATATTCATTACAATATTTCATATTTTTCAATTACAAGATGAACAATTTTACTATCGAAGAATAAATCACAAGTTTCTATATTTGTGTTGTACCACGAAAAAAAGTAAAGGATACGTTGAAGAATACAAATGATAATCAAATATCTAATGAGAATTTTTTATAATGAAACACCCATGCTGAAGATTGTTTTTCACTGAGTTGTGAATTCTTCAATCTATTGTTTTCCAAGTACTCCAAAATATTTTTCTTTTCCAAATGCAATACATTATACTCATGATTGAACTCATGGTCTTCTTAAAAAGATTGATTACCAATATTTAATGGGTCTTGACGGTCAAAACTACTTCTACGATCTTTCATTTTCATGGAAGTTATATACTCGTAATTTATCCAATATTGAAATTATGTCTCTATTGTTTTTGATAGATTTTCCCAAAATTTAAAAATCATGTGCAAACAATCTTCTATTTTCACACTGAATTATACAGGGTGTCCCTGGACTTCCTCTTTTCCTCTCGGGAATGTATAGATGGAGTCAAAATATCACCAGTACTTCATATAACTTTTTTTCCTAAAAGTCTTCGTAACCAAGTTACGGGCCCTCGAAGTTACAAAATGAAAAATGTTTTTCTTTGATAACTTTTCAAGTGAATATTCAAAATCATCCAAATTTTGGTAATTGACTAAACAAATGAATTCCGTCGATGAGCTTTCATGCAGGAGTCAGTTGTTTTGCTACAAATTCAGGAACGGACTACCCCCGATGGTCCACACCCCAAAACTTTGAAATGACAGATATTTTTCAATATTTTTCAACAAAATAAGGTTACTTGGACAATTTTATGAATAAAAGTACTCGTGTGGAAAGTCGATCGGAGCAACGAGTCTTGATAAAAATGTAGTTCTACTCGACGACATCAAACCCGCTCGTCCACCATTATTTGAAATGAATAATTATCAAAGCAGAAATAATAATGATAACGTTAATTCAACAACATTTATAACAGGAATAATACAAAGTATGCTAAAATGAAGTCGTAAACAAAAAGTACAGTACCTATATGGAAGTTTAAGTCACAATTGTGATAGCAGATATTTTTTCAAAAGAAATATCAAGTTCTGTAGATTCGTGGTGTTTTTAAACTAACAAGCTACTCTACTATGAAATATCGAATTCATTCCATATTTTGTATGTACATTATACGTGTGGAATAATCACGTTTCGTGTTGATCAGTTATCTGAATCTCATGAAACTCAACATTCGAATGTTTCAAATTCTTCTTCACAGCTAAACTGTTGAGGAGTTTCACTGATAATTATAATTTTATGGGAGAAATTCTTTAACACGAATCTAAATTTAGCTGAAAAAACGCACATCGGAAAAAATATTTACTATACTAATAAAAAGCAAACGAATGAACTACAAAAACGGCTGCACATGATCAGGTGAAAAATATCCAGGGAATAATTATGTTCCATTTCTTTCACAGATGTTGACAAAAAAACCTTTTAGAAAGTTTTGATAAAAAATGAGAAACTGGAATGCGATTTTGTTTTGTTGAGTGGTGCATTGTCATATGACTATCATTGTATTGTCAATATTCTATAGGATATTTTGAATTTTTTTGATATGGCCGAACAGTTTACATTCAATGAATATGCAGATATGCATGTATTTTATGGACGAGCATTTTGTAATGCTGCAGAAGCTCGTCGTCTGTATTCCGAGCATTTTCCCAATCGAACGGTACCGTCAAGAGAAACATTCGAGCGTGTCGATCGCAGCTTGAGGGAGACAGGTATGTAATAATTGATAATTAATTTGAGCACGTTGTTTTATTTCGATATTATTGTAGGTACAGTTTTGCCAAAACGAGGTGGTGAGGGCGCTCCTAGGACTGTACGTACCGTTGTATTGGAGGAAAATATTTTGGAAGCCGTCGCTGATGATACTTCAATGAGCATCAGAAATCTATCAGAACAGTTCCATACATCCAAGTCCACTATTCATAGAATAATTAGGGAACAACTGCTCCACCCATTTCACATCCAGAAGGTACATGCCATGACACCTCAAGATTTTCCAGCACGACTGGAATATGCCAATTGGTTCATGGATAGGCAAAGAGAGGATATGACTTTTATTAATCGAGTTTTATTCACTGATGAAGCAGGTATCAGTAGAGATGGAGTTATCAACTCTCATAATCTCCATATATGGGCCGAAGAAAATCCCCATGGGATATTGCAAACCAAACACCAACGGAAATTCAACGTGAATGTTTGGGCTGGTATCATAGGAAACCATCTTATAGGACCATTCGTTCTACAGGACCGATTGAATGGAGTACGTTATTTGGAGTTCATTCAAAACGATTTGAATGGACTTTTGGAACATGTTCCATTGCAAACCCGAAGAGATATGTGGTTTATGCATGATGGCGCTCCTCCTCATTTTAGTTTGATTGTGCGTGACCATCTGAACCATATTTTCCACAATAGATGGATTGGTAGAGGTGGGCCATATTCATGGCCATCGCGGTCTCCGGATTTAAATCCATTGGATTTCTTTCTGTGGGGGCATCTAAAAAGCCTTGTTTACGCTACACCTATTCACACAAGAGATGCATTGTTGAATAGAATAACATTACATTGTGAAGCCATACGAAAGGACCCTGTAATGCTATTTCAAGTACAGAGAGGGTGTCTTCGCAGACTAAGAAAATGTATAGAGAGAGAAGGTGGTCATATCATTATTATTTCTGCTTTGATAATTATTCATTTCAAATAATGGTGGACGAGCGGGTTTGATGTCGTCGAGTGAAACTACATTTTTATCAAGACTCGTTGCTCCGATCGACTTTCCACACGAGTACTTTTATTCATAAAATTGTCCAAGTAACCTTAATTTGTTGAAAAATATTGAAAAATATCTGTCATTTCAAAGTTTTGGGGTGTGGACCATCGGGGGTAGTCCGTTCCTGACTTTGTAGCAAAACAACTGACTCCTGCATGAAAGCTCATCGAAGGAATTCATTTGTTTAGTCAATTACCAAAATTTGGATAATTTTGAATATTCACTTGAAAAGTTATCAAAGAAAAACATTTTTCATTTTGTAACTTCGAGGGGCCCGTTACTTGGTAACGAAGGATTTTAGGAAAAAAAGTTATATGAAGTACTGGTGATATTTTGACCCCATCTATACATTCCCGAGAGGAAAAGAGGAAGTCCAGGGACACCCTGTATATTCACAGATATTCGTTACGTTTTCGAAACTCCTATATTTTTATTCTGATACTCTTCTGATACTCGATGAACGATAAAGATGTTAAAATAAGTGTTTCAACATATCGCTAAATTAGACATGAAAAACTAAAGTAGATCATAAATTATTTAATATAATTAATTATGAATACCAGTAACTATAAATTAGTTACTCTAGTAGAAATCTCACTTTAAGAGATAAGACCTCGTTGTTTTCATTTTTGAGGGTTGTCGTTCATAAACAGCATGTTAAGGGAGAAACAGATTTTGAAACAGTCTGAAAGAAATGAGAAGTGAAAGAGAAATTATTGAAATAAATTTTAAATGAAAGACATATAGATGATTATGTTTGATCGAGTCGAATATATGAAGCGTTGGTTTCTTCTGACCTATATCGCAATGGATAGTTAGATAATTCACAATAAATTGAAATTACCAGGTAATCTTAAAAATTATTCTGATAATTTTGGCCAAATTTTCATTTTTTTTCGAATTTCAGTTTATACACCCATCATGCCCTCCGTGTTAAGAATCACAGGTTAAAAGATACGACCTCGTTAGTCCTTAGCTCGCACACGTTTCGACTTCTGAGGGTTGTAGTTCGTAGGGGTGCGACCAGCTGGTTAACGGAAAAACATATTTTAACATATCAGTGAATTAAGTTTTACCCGGTAATTTTTACCTACTGTTTTTTGACATCCTGAGCTCATTTCTTTACTTCATTAATTATGTTCAAATTATTCAATATACAGAAACAACAAAATTTTCAGGTTACATTGATGAGAAATTGTCATGGAATAAACATTAGGAAAAAATAAATCCTTTCAGTGGAATTAAATACAAAATTAGAAACTTTATACCTGTAAAATACATACAGGGTGTCAATTTGCCACCCTTAATCATTTTGTTGACTGGAAGGAAGATATTAAGGGTGGGAAGTTTTCAAACTGACACTCTGTATTTTAGTCCCATTTATTTATATTTGCACTAATTGGGGAACCGCAAGTTAATCTATAGTCAAACTTCTGAAAACCTTACGAAACGAATGAATTGGAAGCGTTAATAAATGACCATATTTGGAACCATTTATTGGACCCAAAATCGAATGTTTCTTTCATTCTGTCATAAACAATACAAATCAATTAAACTTAAATTCAATTCGAATCGGACATATTCAAAAAATATACTTCAATGTGAGATTTCTACTTGAATTTTACAAAACCGCTTCAACTGTTTCGCTATACAATAGCACCTTCAGACTCACAAGGCTGTTAGAAGCAATTCCGGCCGTTTCTTTATAGACTATTATTAATACCTGACAAATTTCTACATGATGAATTCATTGCCTAAACTATTAACATTTCTAGGAACAAGTCATGAAACTGGAGAATACAATTTTTATCTGAGCCTTCATTTTACCTACTTTTAAGATCTATCCCAATCACCAGTTTCCTCGTTGCAAAATAAACTAAATAAAGGGGAACATTTCGATTATATTTGATCATTGAGCAACAATTCCGAATTTTAACATTTATTGACTTCTAAACATTTCAAAAGGTTGAGTTTCGAACCTTTCTCTTCCAAATGCAATACGTCATAATCATGGTTGAACTCGTGCCTCTCTGTCAAAAGATGGTTGCAAATATTGAAATGGTCTTCCCATTGAAATAACGACTTCTATGAACTTTTATTCTTTTGGAAAAAGTTCTTTCGAATTGACCGATATAAAATTTTTGGCAAGAATCTCAACTCAGATCTATCCGACACTGGAATTTTATCTGTATTGTTTTCAATGGATCCACTCAAATTATTATTAAGGTGTAAGTACCATGTATCATATACTAATGTCGTTTTTGACATTTTGTGAATTATGGCAGTTATCCTCATCAATCTACTACAACAGGGCAGAAGCTAACCAAAACTAAGCCTCATAATGCGACAGCGAAACCAGGAAACCTGAAACACGAAAAATCATAGCAATAATTGCATAAGACACTTAAAATGAAATGTCCGCGGTAACACTTTTGGTGCTCGTATGAAAGTCGTGTTAGTAGGTTGAATGTGCATTTCGAAATACTTCCATTCCGAGTATCTCTACACATTTCTTGGAGCTCATAGAGTAGAACTCAGCCGAGTATATGGACTTTTGATGGCTTTTTAACATCACTCGTTTGTGTTTGTGGAACAGGTGAATGAACGTATATTATGCATATCATATTTCGGGCTGACGCACCAAAGCAAATATCAGATAAGATAAAGAAAGAAAATATTTGTATCGCTAACGCATTTTTGATGTGAAAGTGTGATGATGGAAGTCATTCTCGGAAAATGATATTTTTTGCCGAGTGAGCATATTTAGTTCATCTATAGAATCTATAGATTTGTCGAACACCTTTGACACTGTCAATCATCATACTGAGGCGTTTGGAAATCATTGGAGTTAGAAAAATCACCCTTAACATTTTTGAAAATTACTTATCTGGCTGAAATCAGATTGTTAAAATCAACAATATTTATAGTAATTCACTACCTATAACCATGGGCTTCCCCCAGGGGACTGTACTAGGCCCAATTTTGTTCTTAATATACATTAATGGCATTTACAAAATTTAAAATATCCAAAGCAGCGTTATATTTTATGCAGACGATACAGCTCTGTCATTTCTAGGCGATACGTGGGACGACGTCTTTAAAAGAGCTGAAAAGGGACTCACATCTGTTTTCTATTGGTTAAACACAAGTCTTTTGAGCCTAATTATCGCTAAAACTAAATACGCTACGTGTACCCCCACAAATAAAGATCAACCTCCCAAGAATAAGCTTACTATACACAAAGCTATATGTCAAACCCGCAATGATATGCACCTGTCCTGTAGTTGATAAGGTGAAAAACATGAAATATCTTGGCGTATTTGTAGACCAACATCTACGATGGGACGAACATGTAGATCAGACTGTTAGAAGACTAAGTTAATTATCTTATAAAAACTACCAACTCGGAAATCTCAACAATAAAATGCTACTGACAATGAAATATAACTCACTCGCAGAATCAGTTCTGAGATATTGCATTATAATATGGGGTGGCGTCAGCATAAGCCTGTTACATAATCTAGAGGTAATGCAAAATACTATCCTGAAAATCATTTTCAATCGTAAAAAAGATACTCCATTGTAGCACTATACAAAAAATCAGACTCATTTGATGTGAGGAAATTATATACTTATCACTGCTTATTATGGATACATGATAACCCTACCCCCAATATAAATCATAATTGTGAAACCCGGGCCAAACTTCATCAAAAAACGAATGTCCCTCGCTGTAGATTATCTTGCACTTAGAGATTTATATCACACTCTGGCCCAAAACTAATAAACCTAGTTCTTTCAGACATTAGAGCAATCTTCAATAAATACAGATTCAAGTCAAAACATGTGAATCAAAACTATGACATTTTGAAATCTGTCTATGAACTTGATTCCTAATCGAAGTTCTCTCTAGGCTATGGATATAAACTGCATCCTATTTTGGGTAATATCTTGAATTAGTTGAACAATCCAATGTCTCCTATTCTTCGACTATTACGCTCTCTTTCCACCAATTTTTTCCTTTTCCATCAGTTTTCCTTGTATCATTTGTATTATCATTGTCAGTAACACATTTCCTAACACGTGGAAATTTGCAAGGATTTCACCAATACTCAAAAAAGGTGATTCGACACAAATTAAAAATTATAGACCAATTTCTTTGTTATGTAATTTTACGAAACTTTTCGAAATTATTCTCTGCAAAGACATATACATTGCAACAAAGGGTATGTTATCTATTGAACAACACGGTTTTTGAAAATAAAAAGTCCTGTGGGACAAATCTCTTTTGTATAAATCAATATGTCTGTAAAATTTTGGACCAGAGAGATCAAGTAGATGTTGTTTATATGGATATACAAAAAGCCTTCGATAGAATTGACCTGAAAATTTTACTGCGAGAGCTTGATTTTTTAGGATTCTCTTCTAAACTATTGTCTTTATGTGAGTCATGTCTCTTCGATAGGCAGCAATATGTCGAATTCCAAGAATATCGCTCTTTCATAATAACACCAACTTCAGGAGTACCACAGGGTTCTAATCTTGGGCCTCTTTCATTCCTCCTGTTCATTAATGACCTCACACTGGATCTTCAATGCTCCACTCTATTATATGCTGATGACTTGAAAATTTATCAAAGTATCTTCACAACTCAAGATTGCATTTCATTAAAGTATGATGTCAACACAGTACATGTATGGTGTACTACAAACCACTTCGAGTTGAATATCAACAAATGTTCAACTGTTACCTTCTCGAAGAAAGAAAATGCATTGATGTTTCCATACAATATCAATAATACAATCTTGAATCGTTTGACTCTAATGCGCGACCTTGGCATATTATTTGACCTAAAGATGTCATTCAATCCTCATATTCAAAGTACCGTGTCTTCAGCTAATAAAATGTTAGGCTTCATATTAAGGAATGGTTGGGAATTTGCAGATCCAGCAACTCTGACTTTACTATTCAACTGTTATATGCGCAGCAAATTAGAAAATGGGGTATTATTATAGTATCCTCATCATGCAACCCAAATAAGTTCCATAGAACGTGTTCAAAGGAAGTTTTTAAAAATACTTAAATTTGAAAAAAAAATGTATTCACCCAGACCGTACCATTGATTACTCAATACTTCTCAATGAAAGCAATTTCATCTCACTGAATACTAGACGTATCATTCTAACAATAACGTTCCTTTATAATTTAGTACATGATAACATAAGCTGTGAATTCCTGCTAGCAAAAATTCCGTTTACTGTACCTTGACTAACTAGTAGGCACGCAAAAGTATTTTACTATGATCGTGCTAGAACAGACATATTAAAGAGATCGCCTGTTTCAATCATTTGCAATAATATGTGGTTCTGATATGCGGTTCATGTGACAGTAATATATCTCCATTATCTATTATAATTAATGTTATTATGACATTTGGTTACAATATGTAACTTTTTTTTTCTTCTCTTTTGTAGTATCTAATCCTGCTACCACACACATGTGAATGTACATTTCTATCACATTTGAAACTTTTTATATATATATATATATACACTTATCCAGTTTATACATTTCCTGTTATTGGGTTTACTTACACCTGTTGGAAATAAAGAACTATCTATCTATCTATAGTGTTTGCTTTATCATGCAACATTGATACCTCATATTATATGTATATGTATGTAGATGTGTATATATGTATGTATATATGCAGGTGCATACGTATATGTATATGTATATATATATATATATATATATATATATATATATATATATATATATATATATATATATATATATATATATATATATATATCTATATATAGTTGAAGGACATTTTTTGCTGACTAGTTAAGAACAAAACTTGGGAATTATCTTTGGGTGATCAGCTGAACAGAAGTGTACTCTTATAACACAAGTTATTCCAATATTTCGATAAAATTTATTATCATCTTCAGGAAAAAGTGTTAGTGAGGTTGGCCGTGTCGAAAATAATGTTACATTTAAACAATTGAAACATGTCAATACAATAAACAAGTCATTAAATCAAAAGAGATAGACACCTCACTGGATACAAAGAAGAATATTGAATTAAAATGTACTAAAAATCAACGATTTCCGTTGTATGCACTCTGCTGTAATTCGTTGGCGAATATCTTCTATGGACTCGGGCTGCGTAGCAAAACATTTATTTTTCAAGTGTGCCCAAAGGAAAAAGTCTAAAGGCGATAAATCAGGTGACCTGGCAGGCCATTCGATGGGGCCTCTCCTTCCAATCCACCGTCCAGGAAACCGGTCATCTAAAAACTCTCTTACCAGAGCAACATAGTGAGGAGGTGCTCCATCTTGCTGGAAATGAAGCCGATCATCATTATGATTTTGGTCATTTTCAATTATTTGTGTTATGAGAGGATCAATTGTATCTTCAAGCATGTTCAGGTAGATCTCACCAGTTAAATTCCCAGGAATAAAAAGTGGCCCTATGATATGACTACCTAATATGCCACACCAGACATTGATTTTTTGAGGGTACTGGATATGGACCTCTCGGAATAAGTGTGGGTTACTGTCATCCCAGTAACGGCAATTATGCCTACTCACAGCTCCATTCAAAAAAATTGTACTCTCATTGGAAATGCACGTGTTGAATGATAGGTGCGGATCATCAATTAGTAGCTGGCTCAGTTGTTCACAAAATTGCAGCCTTCCATCAAGATCATCTTCATTGAGTTCCTGTACTGATTTAATTTTGTACGGATGAAATTTATAGGCTTTTAATATCCGTATTATGGACGAACGGGAGACACCTGAGGCTGCAGCAAGCTGACGGGTACTTTGAGTATGATCCAATTCAACATGTCCCAAAACAGCGACTTTCACTGCTTCATTTCTGATCGGTATCCGTGGCTGGTGTTTCACATTACAGACAGATCCGGTATCGACAAACTTTTGGACTAACTTGGCAACGTACGAATCATTCACGTTTTTCCCGGGATGACTGTTATTAAAGAGGCGAGCAGTAAGTCTAGCACAACTATTAGGTTGATAATAAAGTTTAACAATTTCAACTCGTTCAGGAATGGAATAAACCATTTTTACAGTAAAGTTCTAATAATTTCGAAAGCAACCAAACTGAATCGAAGAACGTTTGCCTAAATTCTTTTTGTACACTTATCTGCTGTTGTTATTTGAACCAAAAAACGCACGAGAGAAATTGAGGAATGTAGTAGTGATAAAAATGCCGTTTTTCCGCATTTTCATTAACACCAAAAATATCGAGTAAATGTTCCTGCTTTTTTTTATAACTATTCAAGTAAATACAATAAATTAGGTATCATTAGAAAGAGAATTTTGTGCCCTTTCAAATGATATATCACTCGACCCCACTTTTATTTTAAAATTTTAGGGTTGTTACTCACCCTCGCTAGGGGGTTGAAGGCCAGGTAGAAAAATACATCTTGAATGTGTCCCCCTCAAAAGCAAAATTGACTTGTCCGAGCATTTTTGCGTTAAGTTACAAAAAAAGGAGAAAAGCAAGGTGCAAGGTGCAAGGTGCGTAAACGCAAGCGAAACATAAGTGGAACCACCTATTGGTGTGACACCCAAGTCAACTTGCCAAGTTTTTGATGTCAGTGTTGGTGGTTTAACCAATCAACCGACAACTGCGGTGGCAGATATTTCTGCCACCACATTACTCCAGACAAGTAAGAAACTATTTGGATACTACTTTTCTCGGTCGTTGGATTGGCCGTCGATGTCCTACATAATGGCCAGCCCTCACGCCAGATTTTAAGTTAAATGTCAATGTCAATGTTCCGCCATTTTGTAGTAGTTGAACATATTGACATTATATTCTAGGGTTGTGAAGCATTTGTCAGGAGCTTCAAAAAGATGTGTCACAAGACACCCATTTCCATTTAATTTTTTTCCCAGAAGGCGCCCAGTCGCCATCTTGAAAGTTTCATATGTCAATTTCGCTTCAAGTATACATGCATTAATTTCATCATCCGAAATTTCAATTTGGGACACCAAAAAATGAACTAGCTATCTACTACATCATTTTGTGGTAATTCCAATTGAATTCAAAAATCTGTTTACGTCCGAGAAAGCAGTCAAATATGTTGATGTCATAGTCAGTTAATTTCGAACAATCAGTTTCAGTTGAAAATTTTCTTTCAATATAATTCACATTCATGGTTGGCTTATCTACTTAAGAGATTATCAAGATTATGGGTTGTGGACCATAAAGCAATGCAGTGGTCTATACAGTATCAAGAAATCTAGGAAGGGAAGAGACTTAAAGATTTCACTGTAGGGATATGTCATCGACTTCAGTACCATCAAAGTCTCGATTAAAAGTAATATTCAAAAGTTTAGATTTTTTTCACTCTTCTGGCAGTTCATTTAAAAGCCAAACTTCATACACTCTGATTTATCAGAGCATACTGAGGCGTTTTCAATGAAAGCTCATAATCCAATAATTGCATCTGAAATAAAAAGCTGGAAAGTGGTCGGAGAATTTACATAATTTATTCCGATTTTTGTTTTCCTCTGAATATTGATTGATTTGAATACTCCAACCATACATTTCTTTTCCTTGCATTTCTACTGGCTACCCGTGCAAATACATCTGATTCCAAAAGCCGTTCATTCCAAATAAGTGCATATAATCAATTAGCTTTATCAAACTGTATATAGAGCGTTACTTCAACACTTCAGTAATTTCCACCTTATTATTATTATAAAAACTATAGCTAATGGCCGCTGCAGTCATTAACATTTCAGCAAGTTCGGAGAAAGAGAAATTGTTACAGAAATGTCCGATTCAGTTGAAACGAAATCGCTAAGAACCTGACGTGCATAATACAGTTGTCTAAATTGATTATGGTCGATTTAGTGGAGTGAAATTTCTGCTAAGTCGTCGTTAGATTCTATGGACCTCACGTTTCATGGTACGAGAAATAAATTTGATGAAAGTGAAAACTGTTTTAGAATCTACCATTGTTGTCTGACACCTCACAATTGTTTATATTTTTGGCATGCGAATCACTGACTACGTCAGGTATTTCTGATTTTTTATATGTTTCGATATTAACCACTTCAGCATTTTCTAAATTATAATTTAGGGCTATTATATTTACCACATTATTAATCATGCTCCAATTATACTTGCAAAATTGATGCGCTAGGAAATCAAGAAATTTATTAATTGCTCAGGTTGCCCAGGTTGGATTTATCAACAGAAGATCGGGAATCCGAACGTAAACTTGATGGCATAAAAGCAAAAAGCAGAAAAGTGAAAATATAAAAAATAAATAGATTTTAACTCGATTTCTGTGACGGGAAAAATTACGATTTAATATTGAAAAAAACATAGTATTACAATATGTTAATGTCAGAAAATTATCGATGTGAATTTTTTTTTGATAACTAAATGAATTTAATTCAACGATAAAAAGGAATATTTTTATTATTTTGATATATAATGATACAACAACGATAAAAATAAAATAAAAATAACAATAAAAATTAATTGGCGCTCCGGGGCGACTTCATTGATTCCAGTGGCGCATTTGCTTTTTCAGCTGCAGGAGAACCTGGAAAAACCTGCAGCACCACATCATCTGAAGATTTTGATCTAACAATGTCCTCTCTCTTATAAAACAAAATGTAGGGTGTCTCCAGAGGCTCCAATAAATTCAATGCATCGCCAGAACACTTCGTGACACGACTATCGTCAAACTGAAACCAGTCCGTTTCTTCTTTGACCAAGGCGTAATAATGACCAAATTCAACGCTAAAACTACAGTGAACAATGACTGCGTGAATATTATTATAGTGGTCTGCTAGGTTGAAATGTTCATCTATTTCGAACCTTCCAAAGAGTTTCTTGCTTCCGTTAGAGGTTGAGTCTTGTTTGAATATCATCAGTGTTATTATTAGATTGACTGGTGCCTCAGCTATACTTGTTTCCTTATAACAGTCAGTTAGTTTGGCGCATGTTTGACAATACAGTTGATCATCACCTGTTAAAAATTTCATTTTCAGATGATTTAACAATAAGCTTTGCACGGACTGGTATAATTAGTCGTATTAGGAAAAGCTAGATGAAGTTCCAGAAATTCACATAAGTTTTCAGTACTTCTTGAACATTTACCACAAAGTAAACAAGTGAGGATTTTTCCAGCAAAAGATTTACAAACACAAGACGAGATGGGTTGTACGGAATCATTCAGTCCAGAGCGGCTGGGAGTATTGATTTTGCTATTGTTTTGCTCACGAAGAGTATTCAATAAGAACCCCAAGAATTCGGAACAATCCTCTTGTTGTCCTAACGAGTATCTAGTGGACTTCAAAGACTCCAGGAAATCGGTTGGAGGGAAAGATGATACCTTCTTACGAAACTGCAGCTGCATGAACAATTGTTTGAGTTTGATGAATAAGCAGGAAACATTCTCGTTCTCGTTCATCATTAAAACTTCGTTCTTGAATTTAATTCTGTGATTTGATTTAAAACTTGCGAACTTTGTGGTCGGTAGTTATTTAAAAAAATGTTTAATTCCAAGTTTTCTCTGACTCCACCGGAGTTAGTAGAAGCAGCGAAAGTAGCGTCACAAAAATGATTGCCAGCTTAATCGCGGAAAATTTATGAAACCGCGTATTCAAGATTCATGGAATGAAAGATGAAAAAGATATGCAGTTCTTTCTTGGAGATGGTGTTATTGTCTTATTTTTCGGAACTGGCACAACAACAAAAGCCATCAACAGTTTGGTCGAATTATTCAATGATCAAAAGTATGTTATAATCCAATAATAATGTAGACATTTCAAAATATTTCAAATTAATTACATTTCTGAAACAATATGGGAAAGATTACACGCCCAAGAAAGCTGCGATATTTACGAGTGCACATATTAGTGAATTTTTAAATAATGCTCCCGATGAAGTTTATTTAATGGCTAAGGTTGTTGTTGTATTTGGGATTGCAGGAGCTTGTCGAATTTGTGAAATCAGCCAGGTAACATTAGATGATATTGAAGATTCGGGAACGTTATTAATTGTGAAACTCAAGCAGGAGATTTGTAGTTATTGGAGAATATATTAAATTTAGCGAATGTAGCAGCAGCAAAGTATCGCCGCCTGTTTTATGCATATCGCAATGGAAAATGTATCAATCAGGTTATGGGTAGCAATTAGTTTTATAAGGTATCTGAAGCAGTGGCTAATTTTCTTCAACTTGAAAATGCCAATTCGTATACAGGTCATTCATTTCGAAGATCGTCTGCTACACTTTTAGTTGAATCTGGGGAAGACTTGACGACACTAAAGACACACACACTAAAGAAAGTCATCAACGGTCGCTGAAGGGTATGTTGATGAATCTGTAGCACACAAGATAGAAAGAAATAGCTAATAAAGTGTTTAGAACGTTTGGCAGTGCTGAAATAACACCCACACCCGATTTGCGACCAGGTACATCAACGGCAGTTGTGTCCATGGCAGAAAAAATATAATTTCAACACAAGAAATTCGACTGTTGTACCGAATAGTTCAAGGAACATATCATTCATGCAAGGCACATTTAATAATTGTACTTTTGATATAAAGGAAATATAACTTTTGTATAAGAACATATTCTAAAATTAAATTTCAATCTGGGAAAAAAAGTAATTTCATAAAAAGTGACATTTTGTTACCTGTCATCAGAGATAAAATGTCAAATTTTTTTCCCGTCACAGAAAAAAATCTTTTATGAAATTAGAATTGTTGGATGAATATCTCTTGGATAATTATCTCATCGATAGTTGTACAGTTTGATGATGTACAAAGCAGTTCACGAACTGTGACATATTTTTTACCTCAAAGGTCAGTTTTGAGACCAGTGCTCTTCATTAGGTATGGGGTGTTTCAAATGCGAGAGTGAAAATTAGGACCATTTGAAATCTGGAACATTCTGATTTCCTTCGGAAATATCATGAAAACACCAAAACAAAAACTACGTTAAATCATTAGACATTTTCTTATAATATATATTCACTGAAAAATCAATGAGCAAACTGGAACTGACCTAGTAGTTTAAAAAAAAGGACTTTGTGATGCACTGTTCGGAACCTTTGGTGTAGTAATGAATATTACTAGAGTTTTTTTTTCTAACATCAAACCTCGACTCGTGTTTCGATTACGAAGTAATTATCTTCAAGAGAAAGATCAAACTGAACATAATACAATGTTATCCTTATTTATACCGTAGATACCTCTTCTAGGTACCTGCGTTTCAATTGTTTTGAATTAATTTCCCAATATTTAAGGCTCAAGTCTGAAAAGACCACTGGTCCAGATGACATTCCAGCTTTCATCCTGAAAGATTGTGTACTTGTGCTTTCTCGTCCTCTATCAATACTAATCAATATCTGCTTAAGATCGGCTACCATACCAAGGATCTGGAACTCATCAAAAGTCTGTCCCATTTTCAACAGAATAGATAGACGAGATATTTTAAATTATCGGCCTATCTCTATTATTTGCAACTTTGCAAAGGTTTTTGAGATTCGACTGAAGCGAGTTATATATCGGCATGTAAGTTGCAGTATAAGTATAAACCAACACGGTTTTATGAAAAATCGTTCAACGGTCACCAATCTTCTGACTGTAACCCAACATATTGCTGAATCTATTGACAATAGGGCCCAAACTGATGTTATTTACACAGACTTTTCTAAGGCCTTCGACAGGCTTCACCATGGCATTCTACTGAAGAAACTAGTAGCCTATGGATTATCTCCATCCTTAATCACACTCTTTCAGTCCTATCTATGGGATCGAAAACAATATGTTCAACTCAATGGTTTCAAATCTACTCAATATAACGCTTCTTCCGGTGTTCCACAAGGGTCAAATCTGGGACCGTTGCTCTTCAATATCTTCATTATTGATATTGCAGATGTTATAGATGTGTATTTCGTTTTGTATGCCGATGATATAAAACTATACTGCCTCGTTGAGAATATAGATGATTGTGTGAACCTCTCAGCAAACGTAGGACGGGTTGTAGAATGGTGTTATCGAAATAACTTGTCGCTAAACGCGGATAAATGTAAGGTCATGTTTCACAATTTAAAAACGAACATCTTGATCTTTGATTATTCAATAGAAAACGTTTCCCAGGTGAGATCAGAAACATTTACTGATCTTGGCGTCACATTTGACACTGCACTATCATTTAATAGGCATATCGATAATGTTGTAACCTCCTTCTGTCATTTGTACGGATTAATTGTATGTAACAGTAGTGATTTCAAAAAAACTTCGACCTTAAAAACTTCATTCTATGCTTTCATAAGATCAAAGTTAGAATATGCGTCAGTTGTGTGGAGCCCCTTTCATCAATATCATATTGATATAATAGAAGCAATTCAACATTTTCAGTCTCGAAAAAAGGCGTGAATATTATAGTGTTGTAGGTACTAAACTATAAAATTATCAAAAGCATAGTTGACTGTCCAACATTATTGGAAAAGTTTAATATTTGCATTCCTAGAATCTGTTCCAGACACTCGAGTACTTTCTATATGAAAACATCTCGCACAAATGTTCTGGAGAATTCTCCGGTCCATCACTTTTTTGTGATGTATTTATTATACTCTGTAATTTCCTGCTCTGTAATTGGGCTATGTCCTGTAGGCCTATGTCCTGTATTGTAATACAAATAACTGAATGATTGAATTAAATGAACTATCTACTTGTCTTAAATTAATTTTACAATGTTTCCTTATGTATTTCCTTATGGTCAGTCGGTAGCCAAGCGGTTCGGCATGGGTGCTTTGTTCACTCACTCGAATTGACTGCCGTGTTGGTCGGTGATTCAAGCCCTAGTCTGAACGATCGATCTTCACTTGCTACCGTCCAACCCGTGTTAGGAATCACACGTTAAAAGGTAAGACCTCGTTAATCCTTAGCTCGCACAAGTTTCGACTTCTGAGGGTTGTCGTTCGTAGGGGTGCGACAGCTGGTTAACGGAAAAACAGATTTTAAACAGATTTTTTTAATAGTCAGGTAAATCTAATAACTAAAATATTATTTTAACAAGGTATAAAGTATACTATTAGGTATTTGTCCATCATCGTTATTCATAATATAATTATGTTTACATATTTCAACACTCACTATTAAAGGCATCTAGATGCATGTTGTTGTTAACTTTTCTAACTAATCTTAATGAACTAAAGTCTATGGAATGGTTTCGTTACAAAATATGATGGGCGATCGCTGATTTTTCAGGTCTTCCATATTTCAAATGTGCTAAGTGTTCCTTATATCTTATTTTAATAGATCTTTTTGTCTGTCCATAATATTCTGCATCGCAGTCCTTACATTTAATTTCGTAAATTCTAGACTCTGTCTTTTGGATTTCCTAAAAAGCTCTGTAGTGTATGCCTTGTTTTAAGGATCACCTTAATACCTAGTTCTTTGAAAAAGTCCTCGTGTATTGGTGGTATGGAACTGAAATATGTTTATCTTCCTCTTGAAGATCAAACTGTTTGATCTTCCTCTTGAAGATGGTCATTTGGTGATCGAAACACGTGTTGAGGTGTTAAAATAATGATTTGGTGTTGGGAAAAAACTCCAGTAATATTCACAGGTACCATAGTTACTATGTAAATTTACGAATGTACTGTTTTCGTTCCAATCAATATCCATTCGAAAAATATTTTTTTAAAAAGTCACACAAAAGGTTGCTGATTCCATACAATGAACTGAAATAACAATTTGAAAAAAAACATCGAAATCAGAGCTAGTTCGGAGGACCTCTAGTGAGAAGATTCCGTTGATTCGACTGTACGGAATATTTCTACTTAGGCAGTTTTTTTTTTATCATACGCACTTTCAGTGCGTTACTATCAATCATATCAGCAAGAAATTCCACTGTTTTTCTTACTCTTGTACTATTTGCCTTCATTTTGGAATTAGAAAGTATCAAATATTACCATCAAGATAAACTAAAATGCTACAAAAACCAACATAACTATCAAAATATTGCGTTCCCATTCTCCAAAACATGCTCAACCTCGAACATAATTTTATCAGTTTCAACACCATTTCCATCATTCGTGTTACCGCCAGGTGAACGCACATCATCATTAACCAACCATAATATTTTATTCAAATCCAAAATAAAAACAGCTGACACAAATCTACTTAGAAATGTGTGCTGCAATATAATCCAATGAAAATACCACCAATACCGCGATCTGCCAATATATTATAAAACAATAAAACAAAATCGAATGAAATGTACTGTTAGTGGCAATAAATTATAACCGTTTTCATTGATATAGGTCTTGTGTATTATAATATTATGTGCACAGTGCATCTGTTCAATGACGATTGTTGGATTATAGTCGTGGAACTTCAAGTTTTACGTTAATTCATATTTTGTGCTAAGGAGCTCCGGAAAAACATTGAACTTGGAACTATGGTCAGGGTCAACATGAATCAATTAATCACCTTTCAATGTAGGGCGGTGTTATTATAGAGTTGAAGAATTTTTTTCATATTTATTTATTTGTACATACTCACAAACAACACCAAAGCGAAACATTCAATTTCCTCGCGAACATTACGCTGCTGGTGGTTGAAACTTCTACTTGTCTATTCTTGCCTCTCACGCATCTTGGTTTTTGGAAACAGTTTTCGGTTTTCTACTTCACCATCTTTCATAAAAAATTGTGGAAATCTCCCAAAGAGAGAAAGGAAATCACCATGATCATGAGAATAAGTAACTTTCAAACACAAACTGAAAAAAACCCTTCTTGAAACAGCTACTTTCATATAAATATTGAATCACACGAAAAAAAAAATTGAAACAGATACTTCCATATGAACACTGAATTATACAAAAAACACTTTTCTCTCTTCAGTCTGTAATCCAGACATTCGTTATGGAATTGAATCAGATATCATTCACAGGATTGCTATACAGTATAGTAAATGAAAGAGGTGAAATTCCACTTACATGGAACACTGTCACCCTCACTGGTGAACATCCGATGTTTCAGCTTAAGACACTTGCCTTATCGTCTCTCAAGCACCAAATCTGGATAATATTATAAGAACTGTTAAAAAATCTGTTTGAATCAGTTTTTCCGTCAACCAGCAGTCGCCGCCCTCCCAAAAGTTGAAACTTGTCTTTCAATCTTTTAACGTGTTTTTCCTAACAAGGGTTGGATGTTCGGCCTTGCGGTTCGAACCACCGGTTCGCAGTGCGGTCGATTGACTGAGTGAAACTAACTACCCACGTCAACCCACCAGGGTACGGTCCTAGTAAATGCATGAATTAGGTGCTTCATCTTTCCCAAAAATTCATCTATAATGAACGCAATTGACTTCACATGCTGCTCCACAGTAGTCTATCTTCAGCCCTGGTCTTGAACTATCTCAAACTATCTGCCTTGTTAGAAAAGGGTTTGATGTCACATTTTGATGAGAATGGAAAAATATCATGCTGCTGCTTCAAAGTTAGAGAAAGAGAAAGAGGTGTATAACTCACAGGAGGAAGTTTGGAGGATCTTCTGCCGGAGACATGGAAATTTACCAGGTTTCACTCGTATTAAACCACACGAAAGAACACTTCAAAAGCGTGCCAGACCATCGAAACTGAAGTAAAATAATAAAGTTTCTAACGCTGTGACCATTCATATCTATCATTCATATCTATGGAGGTATTTTACACCAGTTAGGTACAAACTCTAGTATAGAGAAATCCAACAGATTTCACTGTTCTATCACCAACCAGTATACAGTTCAAATATTCAAAAACCTCAAAATGTTCATGTAGAATCAAAGCAATAATTGACTCCACATGCTCCTCCACAGAAGTTAAAGACAGACTGTTCTTGAATTATCTCAAACTATCTGCCTTATTAGAAATGAGTTTTATGTCACACTTCGAGGAGAATAAAAAATTAGCATGCTGCTGCTTCAGAGTTAGACATAGAAGAAGCCAGATGTGAGAAACACAAAGGAGGTGTTGAACTCATAGGAGGAAGCTTCAAGAAGTATCTGCCAGAGACTTTTAAATTTACCAGGCTGACCAGGTTTCACTCGTGTTAAACCACACGAAAGAACACTTTAAAAGTCTACCAGACCATTGAAACTGAAGTAAAATAATAAAGTTCCTAACGCTGTGACCATTCATACCTATGGAGGAGTTTCTACACCAGTTAGGTACAAACTCTACTGCAGTAAAACCCAACAGATTTCACTGTTTAAGCGTCAACCAGTATGCAGTTCGAGTGTTCAAACTTTCTGAGTAGAACATCCATATTTATGATAATCATTTCAAAATGAAGTTTGTGAAGATGTTGTTAGATTTGCTCATATTGATGAAAATCACGTTGACTGAAATTCATCAGGTTGATTTGTTTGATCAGGTTGAATATCTCGAAAGTTGCATTCAATTATGTAAACCTCAATTCAATTTCTTCAGAAATTGTTGAGAATTTTACTTGGTAGAATTTTTCCAGTAAATCTTCCTTTATTTCATCCAAAAATGAAATCCTTGTAGATTTTTTCCGTTGTTTATAAACTGGTTCTTAGTAAAATTGATTAAGTGATCATTTACAGACCATCTGATCTCATCAGTGCAGCTCAGAAAAAACCAGGATAACATTGCTCTCTTGTGTTTGGATTATACTTTATTTCTAGGTCCACCACAATAACATAAGCAAAAATAAAACCGGTGTTACTGGGGTTATGCCATCAAAATAATGTAGTACCTACTCTGCAAATGTTCTGGTAAAGAAGTAGAAGAATATGAAAAGATATTGCTTAGGCTAGCTTACTCCAAGAAACTTGCTGATAGGAAATTCACCATTTCGGTAAATAAAAGTATGATAGTAACCGTTCTCTTCCTCTAGATAGAGATAGAGTTCGATTGATCCATTCGCCAAGACTTTGTCTTTTCAATTAGTTCGGTAATATGACCCACCTAATTGTTGGAGAAGAAAAGCACTGGATTTCCAGTCACAGATGAATGTAACGTGCTTATTGATTTTGAAACATCATGACACCTAGAAAAAATAGCTATTAAACGACTTACTCACGCCTATCTCTAGACAGACACCTTTGAATTTCAATTTAGCCCCGGAACACGGCCTAGCGACTGGACTATCAGCGCGCTGAAGAGTGTAGCAAAGAAACTGTTCTTTGTATAGTTACACTTACTGATCATTTGTCAAGCAAGAAAGTTGTTCTGAGTGTGAAATCAAATCTATAACCTAACATGAAGGAAAGAGTTACTCAGTGTGAAATTCCATAGTTTCGGAAATGTGCTGGTGCTGTTTCTTCAGTGAAATGATGTGAAAACGATGCTGAAGTGGGTTCAAAGACAGAGTTTCAGACATCACAATAAGAAAGAGGTCGATGGTGTTGTTATACCGGTGAGCTTTTTTTTTCAAATGTTAGAATTTACGAGGCTTCTTGAAGACTGACATATTTCATGTCAGAGTGTATGTTAGATCTTGAAAAGTTATCATCTGATTATACTCTGATCGTGCTTCTCGAATCCTCAAACTCTTGTCTATGTGGATGTTTTGAATATATTCTTTATCGTGAGATTTTCCTGGACTGGCAGTTTACAAACCTGCAACACGTGTTTCGCTGTACGATAGTTTTATCAAGCGTTTTCATACTAACTGAATTCTATTCAATTTGTGCTTTATACAATAACAATTTGATTATTATGACCTTCCATCTACATAATGACTAATGATTACCTGAGTTTAGGTAGAAAGTGATCAAAAATTTGCAAACATTATAAAAGAAAACTTAACCAGCTCAATAAATGGGCATGTATTCAGTTATTTAGTGGAATTTCAGAATTCTTGATTCTAATATTGGGTTACAAACCTTCCTCATTCAAATGCGGTTGAAAGCATCCCCCTCTGTCGAAAGGTAGCTGCAAATATTGAATTGATCTTCACATTCAAGAAATTACACCTATGTTCTTTTATTCCTTGGAGAAAGGTTCTCCCCGTGTGGCAATATGAAGTTTTGGGCAAGAACCACAAATCAACTCATATAATCCTGAGGAATAGTGAGACTTCAACTCGTTGGATTCCAGTTACTATTTGCTCGGTCTTATGGTTTTCTCTCAAGAGATTAACAATTTTCTATGATTTCTTCTGAACATCGTTTGGTTGAGAGATATTCTGCTGGCTGGCAAATATATTTCGCCACTTCTATCCCTGGTAAATAGATGTTCCTGAACTTGAGAAAAGGCGATGAAATTATCTTCAGAAAAAGACGTCATCTATGGGATCCATAGAAGACTAAGTTAACGAATATCAAAGAGGAATGAGTCTCTCCAAGAGGATCAGTGGCAGAGCCAAGCTTCGACATCGAACTCCATATGAAATCCGTACTCTTTCTGTCTTTGCAGCGTTCACTGCAAGGTCATCAGTTGAAAGGAAGGTGTCATCGCTTTCTCTCGCTAGACTTGTTTTCTGAGGAGAGATATGCTCCAGCAATAGGTACATTCATGGTTCAATCTGCCATCACTGTTTCGACCACTTATGTTTGGTGTTGGATCAAAAATTATTTCTCTTTGGCCCTGGTTTCAACTTACAGTGAATGCTGTAGCAAACCTTTGCAAGTATCTGCTTTGGGAAGCTTCCTTCCTCTTTGATATTAATGGATTGAGTCTGTTGTTGATCATTAGCGCTTAGTTTCTGGTCCGGGACGTACGGACCCCCTCCCCTTGGGCACACTAAGGCGCCTATAAACCTGCCTACGGAACTCTTGTGGGAAAAAGAGGCTAACCGGGTTAGCCCTAATGGCAATTCACAGACATGTCATCATCCCAACTGATGATGTTATAACAGCAGATCTTTTTTATTGAGCCCCTCCCGAAACAAAACGTTGGGCATGGCCTTGATTATTGAAAAATGGTGTGTTAGAAACAGCTTAATAGATAGAATGATTTTTATTGTGAATTGTGAATATTGTTATAAATTATTTTCTTATTATGATGATCGACTATCCTTTATTGTTATCATAATTATCAATTTAGGCTTATCCCAGTGTTTCAGTTGACTCGAAAAAAGTTATACCATATTTACCGATGAAAACAAACTCATTTTATTTTTTATATATTATTTTTTTAGTTGATTCATAATATTTTTAAATACATTAAAATCCGACCCAAAATTGAATAATAAAAATAATGAGTGTAACAATGATGATAATAAAAATAAGAATAAGGTCGAGTGGGCTGAAGTCGGAAACTCAGGGGTTCCCAAAATTGAATAATAAAAATAATGGGTATAACAATGGTGATAATGAAAATAAGAATAAGGTCGAGTGGGCTGAAGTTGGAAACTCAGGGGTTCATTATGGCATGCAAGGATGATGTCTTCAACACCTTAATCTACCTCAGTCTCGTGATGGGTAAAGAGGTTCCTGACACAAGCTGCGGGGCCTGCCGCGAGGCGACGCTGCACTGGCAGCCAGCATATACAGCATACGTAGTCGGCCTACATCCATCGACATAGCACGGCTATAAGAGTGCTTTATTACCATCTACGGCACTCTTACGGTATAGACGAGACATCGGTGTTGCCTCCGTAGGATATTGAATCCGTTGTGGAAAACGAGAAGTGCCGAATTTATTGAAACTATTCGTTCCCCACCCTCAGGCTCATACACGCTGATAAGCCTGACATAGTTCTTCTCGACCACCAGAGCAAGACGATATTTGCCATGGAGTTTTCAGCTCCTGGCGAGATGAATATCGTTCGAAAACAGGAGGAGAAACGGATAAAATATCGAGATTTTCTCTTCGAACTCCGCAGACTCTATCCAGACCACTCTATTAAGATGGTTGTTCTGATTATTGGAGTCCTTGGTGGAATGATGTCCTCGCTATGAAATACCTAGACAATTTCAAAAGACTCTTTTCAATGTTACGTGATCAAGAAAACATATTTTTATGTATTTATATGAATTTTATTTCAGTTAATGAAATCAATCATTATCATTTTCATTATAATAATCTTAAAATCATACCGGCTTGCCGCACTAAGGCAGAAATCTTAGCCGGACAGATGCAGAAGGCTGTCATTCTTGGATCATTGCGCTTGCTCAGGGCACATGATTCTTGGACCCAATGATCATAATAATGATAATTATACTAGTGATATGTTATGGAACTCTGACAGTTACTTGAAAATCCGTCATATCGTGTTCATATTTTGTTCAAATATTTCTATTGATAGATTTAGTCAAATTATTATTCGTTCAGCATGCTGTGTCTGAATCTTTGATTTCAAAATAATGAGTGATGTTACTGAATAAATATCAACCTACTAGAGTAGGTAAATATACGTCCGTAGTTTTCTATAAAGAATTGAATCAATAATATCCACCTCGTTGTTGACAGAAATGTGTTTAAAGAAACTCAGTTCTTTTTGAAAATATTGTTTATTATCAATTTCAGTTATAGTAAACTATTATGTGGCAATAATCTACTTTGATGAACTCATATATCGCTCGTTAAAAAAATTTGGCCATGGCTAACAGAATAAACAACTTCACGTGTCAGGGTTTTGTGAAACGATAAGTAAAATCGCACAAGTGTTCTGTATCTGTGTCTGTAGAGTAGGGAGGATGAATGTAGACTCACAGCACTTAGGCCACATGTGGTCGATTGTGCCTCCTCCCGAAGAGTTGTCCTCCTAGATCATCGTCCATCCTGTCCTTTCCAGGAAGGTGGACAGGTCACTAGGAGACATCTCCTTTATATTGGCAGGTGTAGACCAAGACTCGCCGAACAAACACTCTCTTTGGCACCGTGTCTCACGGTGGCCTCCTCGACGGTTTTGGAAGGTGCAGTGAAATTAATGTCGTTGCGCGGCTTCTTCAACCTTCTTGGGGTTCCCTCCGTGGAGGTGCACAAGTGAGGGAGCTTCCCTGCAGGGGCAGCCGGTTCCTTGCCTTTATTCAAGGCGGAGCTCTTGGCGCCCGCCGCAGGAAATGCCCTTGGTGTTGGAGGTGGAGTGAAGGAGGAGGAGGGTGTACTTATAGTTGCTGCCACTTCTGCCTCCTTCGCCCTCTTTCTCCTTTTGGTCTCGGCGCCGCAAATGCGCTTATGCATTGGCCTTTGTATTATATCACGAGGTGATCTGCTATGTCCAGCCTCATTCCAAGCGGTAGATTGGGGTGGACATATCTGTTTATCCCCATCCACCGCCTTAGATTGAGGTGAGCACTTCTGTCCAGCCTCGGAGTTGGTTTTTGTTTTTGTTGTTTCTGTTGTTTCATTCATGTGTGTTCCCACGAGTAGCAGGGGAAGAGTTGGTCACTCTGGTAGAGCCCCGCATCATCAGGTAGGCTGATTACAATGAGGTTTCGCCCGGTTCCCCAAGGGGATCGTTCGTAACCGCATATCACCCTGCGGCCATTTAGCTGTCGGCACGATTCCTTACACCTTAGCTTGGTTAGGCTGGTCCACGGCGGCATGATTTGCAAAGGCTTCTGGGGAGTTTTAGTTCCCCTCATCCTACTTATTTCTGCCACTGACCAGGAGTCCGGCGACCCCGTCCGTAAGGCCACATTGGCTTCCCGGGCAGGGCCTTCAGTCCTCTAGCCGTTCCTCTATCCGTCACCTGGGGACGCGCCCGCTAGAAAGCCCAACCTGCGGGTCGCACAAGCGTAATTTGATTACATGATAATATTACATGACATGATCGTGGCATACCACCAATCTACACTTCAATTGTATGAAGTATTCTGCTTAGTTTATTCATATTTGTTTTTTTTTCAGGGCTCAGATCCCCGAGTTGCCACATGCAGAGGAAAATTGCAGAACCGAAGATCAAAGCTGAACCAAGAAATCAACAAGGAATTGAGGCTCAGAGCAGGAGCTGAGAATTTGTTCAAAGCAACCACCAACAGAAAACTCAGAGAAACTGTCGCAGTCGAGTTGAGTTTCGTCAATTCAAACTTGCAGCTGCTGAAAGAGCAGTTGGCAGAGTTGAATTCCTCTGTGGAATTATATCAAAGTGATAGGTGAGATGATTTATGAAATATTTGAGATTTTTCCTTTTGCACAGTTGTTACATATCTAAATTTATCCGAAACAGGGTTTTCTTTTGATTTTTGCATATTGTCTATTTTATATGTGGGTGAGGAATCACACGTTGCGTTAAGAGTCACACGTTATAAGGTAAGACCTTATAACGTGTGACGTAAGGCTAACAAGGCTTAGCTTGCACACGTTTCGACTTCTGAGAGTTGTCGTTCGTAGATATAGTAAAATAACTTTTTGATTATATTTCAGACAGTCTTTTTATCAGTACCTACTTGGAAGATTTTCTTCAATCATTGTGATTGCTGCTGCTTTTTTTTTATTCTGTACTTTCTTTCAGTGATTGGATTCGAATACCACAGATACAATCACAAAAATTATAGGGATGATCCCTAATTGTTTTCTTTTCAAAATGATATATTTTGGACACTTATTTTTCCACTACGAAACCAAAAATTATCATACCTCAGCTGCACAGTAATAAGCTATTGATGAGTTGAATTCAACCGAACCAAAAGTTTTTCTAATTAATAGGTGGAAGGAGCCGAAGAGATTCAGCCTTGATCATCAAATCATCAAATGAAGTTGTACGGTACACCGACACTATTAACATATTTCCGTTCAGACAGCCCGAGGGCTTGTTCGGCCTGACCCACATCCGCAATCCGCGTTATTCTCTTGTTTCAATCCACAAAGCGAGGCCAAAGAGTTTTGTTTACGTGTTCCTTTTTGACAAAAACCGAATAATGTCAATCTATCAAGTGATTGTGGTCATATATCTATGATACTCAAATTAATCCATCATGTCACACAGAAAATAGAAATATTTTTATTTATTCAGCTCTGTAGGTCATGGAGGCCATACTTTACACACATTAATTTTCAGTCCTTAGTTCGAACTGAAAAGTAGAACTAGAATCTTCGACGAGAAGTAACTCCAAAATAAGCACTGCTTCCAAACAGCAAAACTGCGCGTTTCACAAACAAGTTTTCATCATCAGGAAATGAACTTGGTTGATGAACTCAACTTCATTTTCTTTTCCTTTCTTCTACAGTATCTTTTCAGTCTGCATCTTTTTTTTTTTGGTTCTTTCCTACGAGTACACCCTTCCATGCTGCTATTTTCCATACATGCTTTTTGACAACTCACTCTCCTTACTCATTGAAGCATTATATTCTATTTCTCATTATTATTTGCGCCGGAAGTGAAATCTATAGTTATCGTGAATAAAAAACTCGCCTGAGAGGCTCATTTTGAAAAGATTCATTATCAAGCCAGACATGTCAAAGACTTTATGAAAAATCTTGAGCCACAGAACCAAAACGAATCCATTCGACGTATGTGATAATCGTCAGACCAATGATCCAGTATGGAGCAATAGCCTGGAGGCCGAAAGCTTCACAGCAAACAGCTCAGGTGAAGCTCTCTAGTGTACAGAGGCGGGTTGCCTGGATATCTCTGGTATCTTCTGCACCAGCTGCTATGTAAATTCTTCTAGACTCACCTCTATACCATATCTTTCTGGGAAAGAGTGAGTGTACAGAGGCGGGTTGCCTGGAAATTTCTGGTATCTTCTGCACTAGCGGCTATGTAAATTCTTTTAGACTTACCTCTATACCATATCTTTCTCTGAAAGAGTTAGTGTGCGGGTTGCCAGATATCTCTGGTATCTTCTGCATCAGCGGCTATATAAATTCTTCTAGACCTATCTTTCAACCATATATTTCTGGGAAAGAGTTAATGTACAGAGGCGGGTTGCCTGGATATCTCTGGAATGTTCTGTATCAGCGGCTATGTAAATTCTTCTAGACCTATCTCTATACTACAACTTTCTGGAAAAGAGTTAGTGTACAGAGGCGGGTTGCCTGAATATCTCCGGTATCTTCTGCACCAGCTGCTATGTAAATTATTGTAGACCCACCTCTATACCATATCTTTCTGGAAAAGATTTAGTGTACTGAGGCGGGTTGCCTGGTTATCTCTGGTATCTTCTGCACCAGCGGCTATGTAAATTCTTCTAGGCCTACCTTTACACCATATCTTTCTGGGAAAGATTTAGTGTACAGAGGCGTGTTGCCTGGTTATCTCTGGTATCTTCTGCACCAGCGGCTATGTAAATTCTTCTAGGCCTACCTTTATACCATATCTTTCTGGGAAAGAGTTAGTGTACAGAGGCGGATTGCCTGGATATCTCAGGTATCTTGTGCACCAGCTGCTATGTAAATTCTTGTAGACCCAGCTCTATACCATATCTTTCAGGAAAAGAGTTATTGTACAGAGGCGGGTTGCCTGAATATCTCCGGTATCTTCTGCACCAGCTGCTATGTAAATTATTGTAGACCCACCTCTATACCATATCTTTCTGGAAAAGATTTAGTGTACAGAGGCGGGTTGCCTGGTTATTTCTGGTATCTTCTGCACCAGCGGCTATGTAAATTCTTCTAGGCCTACCTTTATACCATATCTTTCTGGGAAAGAGTTAGTGTACAGAGGCGGATTGCCTGGATATCTCAGGTATCTTGTGCACCAGCTGCTATGTAAATTCTTGTAGACCCAGCTCTATACCATATCTTTCAGGAAAAGAGTTAGTGTACAGAGGCGGGTTGCCTGAATATCTCCGGTATCTTCTGCACCAGCTGCTATGTAAATTATTGTAGGCCTACCTTTATACCATATCTTTCTGGGAAAGAGTTAGTGTACAGAGGCGGATTGCCTGGATATCTCAGGTATCTTCTGCACCAGCGGCTATGTAAATTCTTGTAGACCCAGCTCTATACCATATCTTTCAGGAAAAGAGTTAGTGTACAGAGGCGGGTTGCCTGAATATCTCCGGTATCTTCTGCACCAGCTGCTATGTAAATTATTGTAGACCCACCTCCATATCTTTCTGGAAAAGATTTAGTGTATAGAGGCGGGTTGCCTGGTTATCTCTGGTATCTTCTGCACCAGCGGCTATGTAAATTCTTCTAGGCCTACCTTTATACCATATCTTTCTGGGAAAGAGTTAGTGTACAGAGGCGGATTGCCTGGATATCTCAGGTATCTTGTGCACCAGCTGCTATGTAAATTCTTGTAGACCCAGCTCTATACCATATCTTTCAGGAAAAGAGTTATTGTACAGAGGCGGGTTGCCTGAATATCTCCGGTATCTTCTGCACCAGCTGCTATGTAAATTATTGTAGACCCACCTCTATACCATATCTTTCTGGAAAAGATTTAGTGTACAGAGGCGGGTTGCCTGGTTATCTCTGGTATCTTCTGCACCAGCGGCTATGTAAATTCTTCTAGGCCTACCTTTATACCATATCTTTCTGGGAAAGAGTTAGTGTACAGAGGCGGATTGCCTGGATATCTCAGGTATCTTGTGCACCAGCTGCTATGTAAATTCTTGTAGACCCAGCTCTATATCATATCTTTCAGGAAAAGAGTTAGTGTACAGAGGCGGGTTGCCTGAATATCTCCGGTATCTTCTGCACCAGCTGCTATGTAAATTATTGTAGGCCTACCTTTATACCATATCTTTCTGGGAAAGAGTTAGTGTACAGAGGCGGATTGCCTGGATATCTCAGGTATCTTCTGCACCAGCGGCCATGTAAATTCTTGTATTCTCATAGACCTACCTTTATACCATACCTTTCTGGGAAAAGGTTAGTGTACAGAGGCGGGTTGCCTGGATGTCTCTGGTATCTTCTGTAATAGCGCGGCTATGTAAATTCTTGTAGACCTACCTCTATATCATATCTTTCTGCAAAAGAGTTTTTGTACAGAGGCGGGTTGCCTGAATTTCTCCGGTATCTTCTGCACCAGCTGCTATATAAATTCTTGTAGACCTACCTGTATACCATATCTTTCAGCATTTAGTAGTTATTTTGTCGATTCAGTGGAATCATTAGTAAAAAATACTGCACCTGGTGGCATTGAAAATCGTTGTGTAAAAACTGAGAGTCTTTTCCTCTATCCAATAGATGAAACTGAACTCTTGGAAATAATTAAATTCGCATGTTCGAAAAATTCCAGTGGGGTTGATGAATTGCCAGGCAATGTTTTATTAAAGGCTGCTTCGAAAATAATGGAACCTCTGATTTATCTAATCAATTTATCTTTCTCTGAAGGTATTTTTCCTTCTCGTCTTAAGCAAGCAATGGTCGTCCCAGTCCATAAAAAAAGCGATAAGCATGTAATGTCGAACTAAAGAGGTATTGCTTTACTATCTCCATTTTCGAAAATATTTGAAAAATCATATCAAAACAGACTTGTGTCCTTTTTAAATAAATACAATATCGTATCTGACAACCAATATGGGTTTCAAGTAGGCTTGTCAACCCAGGATGCCATCCTTTCTCTACATAATCATGTATTATCAAACTTCGACAACGGTGAAAAATCACTTAGTGTTCTTTTCGACTTGACACGGGCGTTTGATACCATACATCATGGTCTTCTTCTTGATAAACTGTTTGACATGGGCGTCCGTGGTTCAAGTCTGAAATGGATTGAAACCTATTTAACTGGTCGTACACAGGTTGTTAAAGTTAGGCTTCAGACTGGGTCATTTGTCTCTGAATCTCGAAACGTTGTTACAGGTGTGCCCCAAGGTAGTGTTTTGGGGCCTACACTATCTATTTTATTTGTTAATGACCTTTCAAAAATTAATCATCCACAGTGCTCTATACAATTTGCTGATGACACATCTTTTACTGTCAGTGGTTCGGAATGTGAAACATTGTCAGTAAGAGCAAATGATGCTGTATCCAACATGCAAAATTATTGTTCTAAAAATGGCTTGATTCTAAATAATCTTAAAACCAACACCATTCTCTTTACAATTCAGGAAACTGATTGTAGTGTATTGGTTAGGTCTGAGATTAAAAGTATTGAACAGGTAAACTATAAAAAATCTTTAGGAGTTTTTATTGATTCCCAACTCAATTGGAATCATCATGTTGATTTCATACTAAAGAAATTAGCGACACACTGTTTCGTTATATGGAATCTGCGTAATTTTGTGTCTATTGAAATTCTTAAAAGTTACTATTATGCATATGTTTACTCTGCCCTCAATTACTGTATTATTTGTTTTGGCAACTGCAATAGAATCAGTGACTTATTAATTTTCCAGAAAAAGATTATTAGAACAATTTGTTTTAAAAAACCACTCGATTCCTGTAAACCACTTTTTGCAAAGTTGAATATATTAACTGTTACTTGCATGTATATTCTTAATTGCGTAATCTACGTTAAATCAAATTGCTCCAAGTTTCAGAACAGAGATGATACATGTCTTCTTTCGGGCTTCACTCTGAGAAAAAACTATAACATTTTAATTCCTAGTCATAAGTTAGCCAAGGTGACTAATGGACCTCATATCATGTCAATAAAACTGTACAACAAGCTCCCAATATCCATTAAAAAAATAACTAGTGTAAAGCTCTTTAAACAAAAAGTTCGGAAACTATTATGTGAAAAGGTATTTTATTCGCTTGATGAATTTTTTCAGTCTGATTTGGAATTTTAAATTTTAATTTTTGTATCCCTTTTATGGTCTAAATGTTCTATAGTATATCTTATAATTATGTTGTTTTATGATTGTGACCTCATTGTAATTGTACTGAGTAATGTGACTTTTTCCATGCCTTCCCTAGGTCTACGGAAATAAAGATTTTTTTATTTTGATTTTGATTTTGATTTTCTGTTAAAGAGTTAGTGTACAGAGGCGGGTTGTTTGGATATCTCTGGTATCAATAACTTCACTGCTCACTGCCATATATCATTTTGTAAGAAAATAAAAAAAATGAGAAACATTTTTTTTCACAGAATGACAATTGGTTATTTCCATTCATTATTCCACTATTCAAAAAAGGGATGAAATTCATTTGTTCATAACATTTTTTCAATTGCATAAAGAAATAATGATATGATTCAAAATTCTATTACTATTATTATTATCACTCAGTTTTCATTCGTAAATATCAATCTGAACAGGGTTGAACTTATGGTATTCTGATTACTTTTCGGTACAGGTCACAGAAACGTGAGAATCAAGGTTATATTTCTCATCATCTTGTCGATGATCATTATAATTAGATTCATCCGATAAGCAACGGAAACCATTAAATAACTATTAAGTTTCACGCCGAAATCCTGATACCGTTAATCTGAATCGCAGGAATTGAGCAGTTGGTCAATCGTTGTCTCAACCGTTAAACACACATACTCAAGGTCATTTTTACTACTTCAATCATTGGACCAAGGTCTTTTGGTGGCGAGAGTTCTTGATTTAGAATTTCACATTAATTTTTTCGGTCACCACTCTTTTACCTATAACAACACGGTTTTGAAACGTGACTAGCAGTGGCCAAGGTAATTATATTAATCAATTCAAATTTCAGGAAAGAGTCCTTGTTTAGTTTCTTCATATAAGCTTTCATAATTTTTGTCTGGAACATTGAATTTCTTACTCTATTGAATATTTGGATTTCAATTTAGTTCGATTCAAAAATCATCTTGTCAACGTGGAATATTGAAAATTATATGCCATTTTCTATTTAGGAGATGTTCAAAAGTATTTTTAAATTGAATACTTTTTTATTTTTCAATGTTCCGTGTTATTAGGTGGACCTCTTTTCCACCCAACATTTTCAAACAATACTATTATTACTAGTTTAGAAGTTCCATTTCATCACTGAATTTTCAATATGCCAGTAGTTTGAATTACATAAAATATATCCACCCTCCTCAAACTCAATCACAATTTCTAAACACCAAACCCACGATGTCCTACGTCACATACATTGAACCTAAACTTGACATTTCAACTTACCATTCCCAAACTCCTTGACATACAGTTATCAAATCCACAACTCCATAACAACGAACCTCACACTCACAACAATCTAATCCACCATATCCAAATATATAGAACCTTAACTCACAATTCTCAAATCTATTAAAACACAACAATGTCCGAAACCTCCAATCCCAATCCTAGAGTTTACAAACTTACAAACTCCAACGCTAAATCTCAAACTGAAACTCAAATAGATACAGCTTGAACTCCAGACAATCCAACTTATTTTGTCTCCACCACCTTCAACCCTGCGAACCTCCAAATCCAAACCCCACAAATCTCGAACTCACCCTTTAACGTACTACAATAAAATCCATATCCGAAATTTTTTTACGTACAATTCTCGAACAATCTCTAAAACAACGATCCTCAGACTCAAAATACTCTAACTCACAATTTCCAAAGTCAGTCTAACGAGCTATATTCTTCAAACCCCAATCCAACACCCAATTCACAAACTGAAAAATCCCAGCCGCACAAACTTTGAACTCATGGTATTCTCGCTCGATCTGTTTTACCAGGAGACTCAACTTTACTTTACAGCCAAGCTCTCTCTTTCTCTGTCGGTGGTAGTCCCGACCAAATGAAATTAATTCCAGAGTTTCATATATAGGAAGTAACTTGTGGCAAATTTTTCAAATGGAAGACGTTGCACAAGTACCTGATGGTTTTACTCCGGCTTTCTAAGCGGGATTAACGGGGTAATTATTTTTTTTTCGTCCGGTATCTGCCACACGTACCTACAAAGTCTTATGTTCATATAAGAGGCAAGGGTGACCTCCCAGTGACCTGTCCACCTTCCTGGAAAGAACAGGATGGACGATGACCTATGAGGGCTACTCCTCAGGAGGATGTATAATCGGTCACATGTGGCCTAAGTGCTGTGGGCCTATACCACCCACTCTACAGTTACAGATATATATATATATATATCCACAAAATCCTAATGAATATTCTCAAATTCATCAAACTGCAAATCATAATTTCCAATTCCATGATTTCTAAAACTTGGAAATCCCACACACATAAGCAAAACCCATGAAATCATTAGGTACTCTAATTTATTTCCAAAAAACATTTTCACATACAATTTTTTATCTTCCCAATCCCACAAACATTGAATCTACTATTGGCTAAGAAGAAATTCAATACCACTTTGGGAAAACATTCATTATGATAATGTTATTCACCTTACTAGTGGTCAAAGAACCACTACAAGCTCAACTTTCATTGTAATATCCCACAAGCAAACTCCCTTGTGATTTTTCTTCTATGTACCGCGCAGCTAAAGAGAAATTCTTTCTTTGCATCTGCAGCACCGATGCCGTGATGCCCATGATCCCCCTGGGTTTGAAGGAGACGAAGGAAATAGACCTACGGGATCCCTTCAAAGACTTCATTTTGGAACACTACAGCGAAGACGCTAACCAATACGAAGATGCCATTTCGGATTTCATGGACACAAGGCAAGCAATGCGTACCCCCTTGAGGGACGCTTCTGGCATAGCTCTGCTCTTCAGATATTATAACCAGCTGTACTTCGTGGAAAGGAGGTTTTTTCCACCAGACAGATCTTTGGGGATATATTTTGAATGGTTCGATTCATTAACAGGTGAGACAATACATTTTTTTAATGGTGAATTTTTGAAAAATTTATGATAAACCGTCATTCTTGAGACTCTGCAAATTGCAACAATTTAGAACCAGGGCTACTTGTGATCTAACATCATAAAGTGTTGAAAGATATTATCAATCATTCAGTTTTTGATTTCAACTCATTGTATGGATTCATCTCAGCAATATTTTCTGCTACTAATAATAATTACAATCTAGATCGGGCTAAATAGGCGTCTTATTGCTTCAAATAACTAGCAAATTTCAACCCAATCGGTGTGGAGATATTTATGATATTTCATAAACACTGTTTTTTAAACTTCGACGCCCCAGATTTCAGAAACGAAGCAACTCCGGACATATGTTCATAGAAACTATTTTTCTTGAAACGACCCAACGAATCACCCTCTGGAGTTTTGTACCGTAGTTACAAAACACCCTGTATATTAACCACCAAAATTCAGTAGAAACATTTCATTTCGTTTAATGAATACTTTATAGTTCACATTTTCAGTAATAAAATAATATAAACTAATATTTTAATGTTTTTTTAGGTGTGCCATCTTGTCAAAGGACTGTAGCTTTTGAAAAAGCATGTGTACTATTCAATATAGGAGCTGTATATACCCAGATCGGAGCCAAACAAGACAGATCCACCGCCAAGGGATTGGATGCCGCAGTCGACAATTTCCTCAGGGCAGCAGGTACTTTTAGGTACATCAATGAAAATTTTACGAATGCCCCTTCGATGGACTTGGGACCTGAAATGCTTGAAATGTTTGTTCAGTTGATGTTGGTAAGTTCTTACATGTGAATAATTGAAGAGTTCTTCAGTTGAAAAAGCCTGATGTGTTCAAAATCTCAGGATATTCAAAATATACCGAGTACTGAGTATTTCACAAATTTTCAAAGGCCAATTTCTTGCTTCTGTATATATTTGACTATATTATTTTCAGGTTTGGCTGTTGCTAAGTTATTTCATAATTTTCTTTCTGTGTTGATATTCTGTTTTCATCAAATGTACGAACAATCCAGTATGCCCACTCAATTTGTGAAATTTTCTTCCTTATATGAGGAATTGGGCAAATTTGGATATGCGGTTGGTTACCTCGTTCACAGGCAGATGGGGCGATGACAAATATGTTGTTTGTCGTTCACTTTTGCCTAGTTCAAGGAATGATACTCTGAAAGGAATTGGATTTTCGATTATGGGAAATCAGCGACTTCAGGTTGATGATAGACACCACTTTGCACTGATGAGTGGACAAACGGCTTGAAACCGGTGTCTATAAATGTGTTTCAATAATTGAAAATCGATTCCGATAGTTGTATCGCCAACAGCATATGCAGAAATAACTTCATTGAAGAATTCTGCACTGTCACCTGTCGGATATAATTCAACGCCCTTCGTGGAATTAGCCGGGGGAGTAGTTGTTTTATGTCCTTTTAGATAATTTGAACAATCTAGAGATTCTGAATCATAGTGTTTTGACTGGAGCTCTTTGGATATACTGGCTTTGGTTGGTTATAACCTTAATATCATCTCAATTTTTCACCTTTTTCTTTCTTCAACCTAGGCATCACTTCTACCGTATAACACAACTAATCTTTTTCCATAGTACGTCTTTCCGTTTTAATGATAGTGAGGTATACTTCATAAGAAATGATTTCAGGCTCAAGCGCGAGAGTGCCTCCTGGAAAAACTCCAACTGCAATCCAGAGAAAAAAGGTCTGTAGACATCTGCCTCGACCTATCACAAGAAGCGGCCCATTTGGCCGAATGTTACAACGACGTTCATCTTCTGATAGCTAACGATGCAGTCAGAGATTTCGTGCCGTACAGCTGGACGTCCTTGGTGCAAGTCAAGAGGGAGTACTACACAGGGCTAGCTCATAACCACGTCGCTGCTGGGATTTTGCATAAAGAAGCTTCCTGTATGTCGGATGCCACGAAAGATACACTGTTGTATATGCACTCCGAAGCCGGTTCTGCTCAATTGGACATCAGGATGCCCAAGGATTCCACAGAAAGGAGACTTCTAGGTGAGTTGAAGAACGAATAGTATTCCGTACGATTCTGATGCATCGCTAATGCTTCTTCGGTTCGAATATTTTATTTGATGTGAATAATCCACTCTCTCGACTAAGATCCATTTTCTTTTCATTTGAGAATGCCATTTTGGATTCAGTTTTTTCCAGAATCTCAATAGGAGGGTCATTTTTTTAAATTCAAAACAAGAACTTAAATATTGACGTTAGAGTTGGAATAAGTTCAATCTGAATGTTTATCATTTTTTTTCTCGAGGATTCCATTTCCTCTTATATTCACTTTGAGATATTTTAGCACAGCAAAACGAAGGTATTTGGGTATTTTCAGTATCGATGGTTTTGTGAAAAGCAGTGGTGGTATTTTTAAGGCCAAAAGGCAATCATTCGATTTTGCGTCCTTGAAATATTACTGGAAGAAAAACGACATCGACTCCATACAAAAGGTGTACGAGTATTTGCAAAATCATTTCGATTCAATACATCATAATTATCTTCAATTATAGAAAATATAATTTGGATCCTTTTTTCAGGAAGAGCACATTTTCGAGAAGCTTTGGTTCTGTTCGAAGAAGGCCAAAGATTGCATCGGATGTGCAGAGAACTAAGAGGAAAACATGCTTTGACAGCTGTCTTGAGGAATGCACATAAAGCAGCCCTACATGCGTACACAGCGACGGAGACAGAAGATGACTTCAGTGATCTGTTAGATCCACCTGATATTCAAGGTGAATAAATGATGCTTTTCAATTCCTTGAGTGAATTTTCATAATGATGAGATAACGTCCACTGAACATTGTCTTATTTCAGCTGCAACGAAGTTTCAACTCTCTCTCACCGCCCCAGATTTTGCACAGTATCGGGTTAGCGATTTGTTCAAGAGTTTGGGGCCTATAGCCATATTTTCGGCCAAGAGGCATTGGACCGCTCCGAGACTAGTCCAGCTGCACCGTGGAAGGGCTTCTGAAGGATTTGGATTTTCTCTCAGAGGAGACGCACCAGTCATAGTAGCAATTGTTGACCAAAACTCACTAGCAGAGGTAAAAAATATACACTCATACCTAATGTGTCTAATAATGTTCACCAAAGAGACCTAAAATGTCTGCTACGATAACCAAATGTATCGTACTGTATGTATGTACTACAGACTAAACTGATAGGCCCACATTGAACTTCCAAAACGAGCTCACCAAAGAGTTCATTGAGAAAAATGAATGTTTTCGCATATTAACTGATATAATATTTCTGTTTCAGTCTGGTGGTATCAAAGAAGGCGACTTTATAGTAGCAGTAGCGGATAAAGACGTTAAATGGTCTTCTCATGATGAGGTAGTAACTTTGATAAAGAATGCAGGAGAATGTGTGAGTTTGAAATTGGTTACACCCATGGACAGAAATTATTTGAAGGTGAGTTGATCCGGGCAATATTTCCAACTTTGATATTCCGTTCATAGCCTCAAAAACTTGCTGATCCACATTTTCACCAGAGTGGAACAAAAGTTTAGACTCCCCTTTTGTTGTGGGAAGTACCACCATGGAATGTACGATTTGAGATGCAAACTCCTATGGAAATGCAATATTTTTTAGATCTTCACGTCTAGTTAATACAGCTCCTCTCGAGTTCCCTTTACTACTCCAAACGGGTAGAGTAAGATCGGCATATTTATTGCAGCAACTTTGTTCTTCTCCGATAGTTTTGTTAGTCAGATATGTCGGAGTTTGTGTTGGTACTTGCTGCGGAGAGAGTTCTCCACAGCAGTTGCGTTGTTCCACCCCAAGGTATGTGTTTCCCCAGCATCCAGATGGTACAGGATACTTCCGCTTTCGAGCTGCACAATCTCTCCTGCATCATTTTTCCGCAGAGACAGTTCTCACCACTGAGGTTATCTCTTGGTAGTGCAGTTGTTCCACATAAAGGTAACTATACGTCTCCCAGGCATCCAGGTGGTGCAAGATGATTCAATCTACGAGCTGCATATCCTTTCCGTAGTCCCCGCATCATTCTTTTTTTAGATGGACTGTTGCACATGCGTCTTTTGGGTTCTTAATAATACTGATATTATTATCAATTTCATTATTTATATTGATATTATTCATTACAAATTTTCATATTTCAGCCGACTAAACCTACTAATAACAACAAGGGATCTGTTTCAACCCATAGCAGTAGCTCAGGTGTTTCAAGTGGAATGTCTAGTCCATCTGGATCCATGGCTCAACATAACAACAATAAAAAGTTGAACTGGAATCCCTTCAAGAAAAACACTTCATCTCGAGATGGAAAAGACTTTTTCGAAAACGTGATACTGCGATAAAAAAAAAGTTGGCATTCTACCAGAGCCCTACTGAGTGTTATTATATTCACTAGTACCATTTTTTTAGGTGTTCGAACATAGATAAAGTATTGAAAATGTATATTTATCCACACTTTCTTTATCTATTGCGAAAAAAGAAGCCGTAAAAATGTGATGCTAGAGATTTCGTGATCAGTGCACTTGAAGGTTTCTAGAACTTTTCATTGACAGACGTTTATGTCACTGACTTCAGTAAACAATCCCAAAATTGTCTTCACAAATTTTGGTGCTTTGTAAAAAATCCATTTTCCACTCTGTACATGAAATGTAGGATATTTTCCAGTTAATTCATTTTAAGTTAGTGAAACTTTGAAATCGATATTAATACTAGGCAGGACTTCAATAGCTTGAGTCAAAGTACTGAGATGATATTTATATTCATGTGTATAATATTTCATAGATATATTTTTCGAATGAGTTGATCTGTTATTATTCTTCTTCAATTTCGTCAGTCGTTGAAGAAAGACAGTCGAATGGATGTACCTTATGTTAACAGATATGAATCAGTCACGATATATTTTTGTTGTTATATTTATATTCTGAAATGAGAAATTATATTTTAGTCAATAACCATCTTGAGTTTCATTTGTCCTATCACTTTCATAAAAGGCCCCCCTTTTGAGGAGCTTTGTGGTAACCTACAACACGTGTCATTTTACAGGTCTGATCATTCTATTTATGAATTCATTTTGTCAATTATGTTAGTTATGAGTTTTTTTAGTTTATATTCTACATTTTCAATGATTCATTGTTCGAGGTATCCTTTGGATAATAATTGAGTATTGAATATAATATAATGTGTTAGGAATCACACGTTAAAAGGTAAGACCTCGTTAGTCCTTAGCTCGCACAAGTTTCTCAACTATGGGGGAGACAGCTGATTAACGGAATAACGGATTTCAAACAGAACAGAAACAGTGTAGTATTTATGGATGCCTCAGAAAAAATATTTTGAAATCCCTACAACTTTCTCAAAACTATCTCAGTGGTAGGACCAAAGTTGAAATCGGTAAAACCCAAAATTCAACATCAATTCTATATATTGGTGTGCCTCAAGGTTCTGTAATGGGTGCAATATTGTTCCTTGTATACAGAAACAATATTTGCCGCATTGATAATTTTCAAGGTCACATTTCATGTCATGCCGATGATTTTCAAAGGCAACCACTGGAATGAAACTATTCACACAGCTGGGCAACATTTGAGGCAACTCAAATCATGGCTAAATAACAACAAATTGAGTATGAATATTTTTCTGATTATGGCCCAAAATTTTTCAACCTTCTTTCTGAAAACTATAAATGGTATAAGAAAATTCAAAACTGTCTTGAAAAATAATATGCAAAGAAACCAAATCCGTTTTTAAAATGAATACTGTTTCACCTTTGCTATCATTCGCCGATCACTATATTTCATTTTGAAGTTTTCCTAGCTCTCCTACCAACAACTCACTAAAACGACTAGGATAGCCTTCCAATTTCACTCATTGTATTTATTAGGCATATTCATTATATGTATTTGAGATGTAAATGATTTATAATCATGCTGAACAGACAGGAAAGCAAGCAATACAGGTATATTTCATACATTAGCGAGATAACTCTGTAGTCATATATAATTGCAAGTCTGCATTGAATGGATGTGCGTGTGCGACTAACTAGCCTTTGGCCAGTATTACGAGAGGAGTTCTTACCACTACATATTTCAATTAATCAGACGTCAAGCACGTACGTTACCATAGAAAAGTATGATTCCAAAGATGAATTCGCTCCATCGTTACTTCAGCTAGCTTTGGATCTCCGAGTGTCATCACATTTGAGACAAGATCCGTACGATCTCCAGTGTCGAGGCATACTTGTTTGAACGATCATGTGGTATCTGTGGTCTATAATTTCCATCATACAAGGCCACCAATTCACACAAGATTATTTATATAACACATCAGACATGACCCATAATTTAAACACTCCAGAATTTTCCGAAACTGAACTTTTACCTTTGCTACCTCTGTTATTCTCATTGTGCATGTCTGAGTTGTTGTTGGTTTTGAAAGCAACATTTACACCTTCCTCGTGCAAAAAATTTGAAATATTTGTAGTAGGTTAGCCTAAGTAGGTTAAGGTTCTATAACTTTCATCCTAAACTCTTCGAAACGGATGAACTTGGCTTGGCTGTATAACTTTTTAAATAATAGAGAATGTTAGGAATCACACGTTGAAAGGTAAGACCTTGTTAGTCCTCAGCTTGCACGAGTTTCTCAACTTCTGAGAGTTGTCGTTCGTATGGACGCGATAGCTGATTAACGGAAAAACAGATTTTATACGACCTATCGTAATCATTGTTGACACAACAAGGGTGTAAATATTGCTTTGAAAATCAATAACGAAGATGAAAGTTCAGTTTCAGAAAAATCGGGAGTGTATAAATTATCATGTGGGTCATGTCCGATGTTTTATAGAGGTCAAACTGGAAGAACGTTTGAAGCCCACATAAAGGAATTCAGAAATAGTTTCCAGAATGAAACAAGCATTCCACATATAATATATTAATAATAATTTATTCTCCTCTTGTTTTACATTTTTGTACATACATGTGACACGGTGCAGAAGATAAGCAGGGAAGGGGAATAAATGGTCAAACCTACAGAAGATCAAGTCTGCGCGTAGAGAATCGCCACCCATTTATTCAGACGCCTGAAACACAACAACAGCCTTAGACCTTCCATCACTTTCACAACGGAGAAGGAAGTCCACAACAAATTCCTTAGACCTATTGGTAAAGAGGACCGACACTAAGTGGGAAACATCTGAATACTGAAAACCCACTCACACGGGACAATATCTGAACCACGACTTCAATCACAATCAATCGACTAGAAGAGGAATCATCAAGAATCTATCAGATCGTGCTTTCGGGCTCTGTAATACTAAGAAAGGTCTCGAGAAGGAACTAGACATCATCAAAAATGATCTTCAACGGAATGACTACTCCAAAGCGATGGTGGAACAGACTTTGGCTAAAAGACAGCAGGAGCTTCACAAGCAAGGAAGCCGTCACAACCAGTGATTGCACTTCCCTACATCAGAGGATTATCAGAAAGGATAAGAAGAAGTGGATGCAAGTACAACATCAGAACCTGCTTCAGATTCGGAAACACTATTCATAGCAGCCTCACCAGGCCACCACAGCGAAGGGAAACCAGCAAATCAGGAATAGCAGAGCATATTTGGACCCATCAACATAACATCGAGTGGTCCCAAGCTGAGATCATACACAGGGAGGAACATTGATTTAGGATGAAATTCAAAGAAGTCGCATACATGTTGTTCAGCAATGTATTCAGACAAGCTAGCGTAGAGATATGCAACAAATGGAAACCCATAATCAAGCTGAAAATGGCCAACTCCTGCCAAACGGTCATCTCCCACTGAACCGGTGAAGCAGAAAAGGAAAGCGGAAATAAATGATAGTACTCGAATGACCCATAAATAGTCATTTCTCGGAGGAATTAGTCCAGTCATCACCCCAAGACGATTGTGGATATTAACAATTGAAACGTTGTGAAGTCACTTGGCTTGGAACCTCTCAACTTTTCATTTTTTGATTTTCATTTTTTTTTAATTTTTTTTTTGATCAATTGTTCTATGTCAGACAATGGAAGTCCGAACTAATTGAATTCAAGTTTGAAGTAATTTCATTTCACGCTTGAGAAAGTTATTGTATAGCAAAACACGTGTCGCACTTTTTGTAAAACCTTTTATAGTGAAAATCATACAATAAGCTATATGAATGAGTTTTATTATGGAGTTTCATCAAATATCGGCCAGTTCTATTCAATTAATTACATAAGAAACAACAAGAAGTTTTGCCCGTCGCGAAGATTCGTCTTCAAAAAATTGCTGCTAGACGTGCCGCAAATTTTTTTTGTTAGGATGATGACGATGATGCTGTATGGTTGGATGAAAAAGATATTGACACAACGAATGTTTCTGACATTGGCAACCCAAAAAAAAATGAAGTGCCTGTCATACCAGTTATGAATAATTCGAAGAAGTGGGTTCAAAGTCCATGAACTCAAGATGATTACGATTGCTCTTCAATTATTATGATTAATCGTTTTTCATTTTGTTAATTTCTTGAAATGTTCGATTTGATGTTAATTTTATCAAAAAATTGAAATAAAACAAATTTCTGAACTCAATTGTTCAATAATCATTTCTAGATGTAAAATATGACGTCACACTAAAGAGAGTGTCTCAAAATGTGACCAGCTGTGACAAGAACGGGGGTTGAGACTCATGAAATTCGTGTGACGTAATTTATAAATAACCCCTTAGATTTCCCATATGAGTCCATATGAGTTCACAATTTCTGTTATCAATCCCTCGATATTCCTACAGCTTCAGCCCCTCCTAGGCCTCCACCACTGGCCGAGCGTCTTCTGACGTCACAGTGCGGCGCTTGCCCGTTACCGCCGATCCGAAGATCGATTTTATCATCGCTTGCACTGTGTGTGTGACTTATGTCAAGCATGCAGTCTAACCATTTCAATTACCGTATCTATTTATGTGCGAGTGTGGTGTCGTAGTAGTGAAATCGAAAAACTATTCGCGGTGGAAAGTTCGTTACGCGTTATCGCTTTTCGAAAAAAGCACTCTCAGTTTCGAGTGGGGAAAAATGCGTGTCTACGGTTGAGAAGGTAGAGTGCGCCAAATTGATTGTTTTCTAAAGGGAAAAGGAATGATAGGTACACGACAAATGGGTGCTTATGTGATACATTCCTCGACCCGTTATTAAATTCTTTGAGAAACTGAGTGCATAGAGAATGGACATGTCCAAAAGCATGCTTCACGGTGTTACTCTAATGGAGGCGAATTCTGCTCCTTCCGCATTTTAGTGATACAGGGATTGTTCATCTACTCATTTTCTTGGGTCATCCCTAGCAAGCCACTTCACTGCTTAGTTAATCCTCCAAGATCAATGAAAATCTTTTCTGTGAAGCTAAAACATTCATCAACATAGTTTAAATGAAATAATTCAATTAACTTGTTCAAGAAATCTAGAGGTAGTGAATTAATTTACTCGTTTGCTCAAGAGGTAGTTCAATCAGTTCCAACTCGAACTTGATACGTTTATAACAAAAATGCAAGATCCAATAATGTTTCTATATTTTACTTCCTGTTCTATGGATAAATATGGATATGAATTTTAATCTTATGGTGGTGCTTCTTGGATCTTTGGAACTTTGATGAAATATTGGTTGTATATCAACTCATTTTCTTGGTCTCCCCTAGCAACTCTTCCCTAGCAAGTATAGCAACTATGAAAAATGCCCCTCCAGAAATTTTTCTTCTAGTCCTTCCAATTCAACCTGAAACCACACGAATTTTCATTCATATGAGCTGAGCTGATGAATAATTTGAAGAACGAGTATGTTTTTTATTTGTAACATACCGGGTGATTCTCTAAGGTGACTCACCCCTATAACTTTTTTATTATTGGAGATGATAAAACAAAATTTGGGGGTTGTGTGTTATAGTTCAATTTACATTTTTTGACATATTCACTTGCTTTGCCGTACTTCCGGTTTGACCGGAAATGACCCCAACTTTCGAATTTTAAAAGGGACATCCCATATATTTTTACTTATTTCGATCGAGATTGACATTCTCAATCCAACAATACTTCACTTGTCAATATTTGACAAATAAAACCAGTTTTATTCCAATTTCTTTTATCTAGAATGCCATTGATCGTGTAAATCGCTTCATTCTTGATAAAGTAACATGGGAAAACTACGACTTTGAGGCTTATGACTTCACAGTCGTTTAAAGAATCAATTTACAGTCGCAAATATGAATTTTTCCAGTTAATTTGATTTTTTCAAATGCAAAGGGGGTGGCTCGTAGGTTTTTTGTGAAAGATCATTTTCTGACGAATAATTTAATGCCACATACTTTCACTTTATTTCCTCTATTTTTCTGAATAATTGCAAGAAACGATACTTATGCACCAAGTCCTGTTATTCTAGTTATCCGTGACAAACAATTGAAGCTGTTGCTAGGACTACCTAAACAAATAGGCTAATGAATATGCAGTCACTTTTTAAACTTTATTTGTTGTGTAGTTTATATTTAAATATGGCAAATTATACTAGAAACGAAAAAATGACATGTTGCTAATTTACGGAGAAACAAAAAAGAATGTAACTGATGCAATTCGAATTTATGCTCAGAGGTGCCCTAATCGTCGCTACCCACTCAGCGTTATTTTCCAAAACTGGAAAGCAAAATGCGAAATGAACCAGAAGAAAATGCCAATGACTTCATCGTCAGTGAAGAAAAAGAAGTAGACGTGTTGGCCTATGTTGATCATTCAAGTACCAACTACACCAACATCTTTACCTCAATGATCACAACCGAAGATTGACTTATTGCAACTAGTTTTTGACTTAATATAGAGAAGATGTACGTTTTCCATTTAAAATTATTTATTCAGATGGAACCCGATTCACCAACTTGGTTATGTTCAATAGGAATAATAAAAAGTTCAGGTCTCAAACAAATTTATATCTGATACAAGAAAAAAAGTTTCAAAAGAGATTTAGTTTCAATTGCTGGATGGGTATTATCGGAGGAAAACTTTGGGGGCCAATAATTTTCGACGTACAACTGACTGCGGAAAGATATCTACAGTCCCTTACAAATCGAATTAATGATTTCATTGAATATTTGCCACTGGTTTACTAAGTTAATCTCTATTTTCAACAAGATGGAGCGTAACCACATAATTCTCAAGTCGTAAGAGAACATCTGAATGACACCTTACCAGAAAAGTGAATTGGTACTTATGGATCTATTCAGTGGCCTGCGAAGTACATTCTTGAGTTGTCATGTTTTAACATAAATGTATTATTTCATTTTTTTCATATTCTAGATAACCAGATCTTACTCCGCTAGATTTTTTCTCTGGAAAACAATTAAAAATCAGGTTCACAATACAACATCAGCTACTTGTGAAGAACTAGAACTAGAGCATAAAGTAAGAGTGGCAATCCAGAATACCACTGAGGAACAGCTAATGAATGTGATGCGCGCAACAATTGAAAAAGTTGAACTTTGCCGTGATCAAGGAGGCCATTTGGAAAATTCATAACCTTAATGGACTAATTTGTGACTTTCTTGCAATTATTCAGAAAAATAAAGAAAATGAAGTGAAAATGTGTGGCATCAAATTATTCGTAAGAAAATGATCTTTCACAAAAAGTCGACGAGCCACCCCCTTTCCATTTGAAGAAATCAAGTTAACTGGAAAAATTCATATTTGCGACTGTAAAATAATTCTCAAAACGACTGTGACGTCTTAAGCCTCAAAGTCGTTGTTTTTCCATGTTACTTGATCAAGAATGAAGCGATTTACACGATTCATGGCATTTCAGATCAAAAAATAAAAATTTGAATAACAATTATTTTATTTGTGAAATATTGACAAGTGAAGTATTGGTGGATTTAGAATGTCATTCTCGATCGAAATAGGTAAAAATATATATGATGTTTAATTTGAAATTCAAAAGTTGGGGTCACTTCATGTCAAACCGGAAGTACGGCAAAGCAAGTGAATATGTCAAAAAATGTAAATTGAACTATAATACACAACCCCCAAATTCCGTTTTTCTATTTCCAATAATAAAAAAGTTATAGGGGTGAGCCACCTTAGGGAATCACCCGGTTTAGGGTCCTCCAGCAGAAACTTCCGAACTTTGACGATAGATAACGGCCATCTTGTCAGATCAGTTGTCATTTATTCAGTCTGCTTTGCCAAATCACCATGGACGGATACAGCATTCAACAACACCCAGAGGACTATTCTCAATGTGGTGGATGGTCCACTGGTTTAGTAAACGATTAACCAACACTCGTACGTCAACAAAACGCAAGATCTGCCGAAAAAAATCGCTGATGTCTGTGAGAATGTGCAGGAGAATCCGAGGCAATCGACTTTGGCCAGGTCATTACTGTCAACGACAAGCAATGATCACCAACTTCTTCTGGCCTGAATTGGATGGTCTGAACACCAATGACATGTGGTATCAAAAGAACGGCGCTACGTCCCACACAGCTCAAGCCAGATTGGATATTCTGCACGAGCGATTTGAGAGCATGATCTTCTCTCGTGGAGGTGATGTGAACTGGCCACCGAGATCGTGCGATTTGACTCCGTTAGACTTTTCTTGTGGGATTTTCTCGAGTCATAGGTGTATGTGAATGAGCCACATACCACAGTGGTCCTCAAAGTTAACATAACCCATGTCAAATTCAGTCTGATTTATGCGTCAGAGTTATGGAAAATTGGATGTTTTAGATGCGCTCCACCCAGAGAAGCAGTTGCGGAAATTTGAACGATGTTGTATTTTACACATGATGGAATCAATAGGTCTTTTAATCGAATGAAAAATTTCGATGATATCTCAGACACACTCCGTTTTATTTGAATTCAAAGATATCTGTTTTTGAAAAATCTGTTTTTCCGTTAATCAGCTGTCGCCCTCACACGAACGACAACTCTCAGAAGTTGAAAAACTTTTGCGAGCTAAGAACTAACGAGGTCTTACCTTTTAACGTGTAATTCTTAACACGGTTGCAGAATCATCCCAGCTTCAACCAGATAAATTCTCTCGAGAAAAATATATGATCGAGGCAGGAATCGAACCCACGACCTTCCGATCGTGAGTCGGGCACACTACCACCGCGGCCAATTCCACAATTTGTATTCAGTGTAGGTAGCTGGATTTATGGACGAATTGTAATTGAATATAATACAATTTTTGCACAGTATACAGACAAAGTAATACTTCAATAATAAAAAACTGAAGCCATTGTTCAACTAGTTATCCATTTACATTTCTACAAGATGAATCTGAGCAAGTTTTTGATTGAACTGAGAATAACAAGAACTTTGGACCATAAAAGACAAAATTCTACAGGTGCATTTGATTTTTTTATCATCAGAGCAACAAAAGTATTTCCTGGACGGTGTAATAGATGTAGCTTTTGTATTCATCAGAATTATTAAATTTGAATTGTTTCGTTCAAATCAATTGAATAAAAATTTTTAAAACATGTGGTGTGTATAAAATAAAGGGAAAAGAGTATAAAATTGAAAAATCGACATTTTTTTTTTCCGAATTACTTCTAGAAATTCTCAAAAGTTACCAGATTTTTTTAAATTTCTTCAAAAAACGTCAAAATTGACAGTTTCAGACAACTGACGTGACAGTCATTTTGAAGCAGAAGTTAACTGCGAACTTTAATGATGTCACTGTAAACAGCCCTCCTTAGTGGTACAAACAGATGTTCCATTCTCTATGATTATGAATTTTTGCTTCAACAAATACATTTCATATAAGAAAATATTGAATTCAATTATGGAATCTTCAATGGTGCACTCTAACATCAAAATTTATTTTTAGCGGTGATGAAAGATATTTCCTAATTAGTGCGATGATTTAACTACAGAGTGAGGCGGAAGGAATTGAAGGAAGTTTTCAGGATGGGCAACTCCTGTAGCAGCGGTCAGGCTCACAAGGACAAGGACAATATGTCGCAGAGATCGGAAGAGTGAGTAATTCATTATGTACATATCGTATTCGAATAAAAATTATTGTGAGATTTCAACGTGACAGTTTACAAAACCGCGTGCACTTGTTTAGCTAGAATCGACAGTTCACTAGAATCGACAATCCAAACTGTCGATAAGCCGTAATCGGTCAGTAATAATCGACAGTTCAAAGTATCGACAGTTGAAGGTCAATTATAATCGACAGTTCAACCTGTCGGTTAGTTCAATCTGTCAGTTATCTATGTTCGAGGAACATAATCTTTCGAACTTTCGATTAACTACAGTGTGGTTCAACTTTACTCTTGAACGAACTTTATATTTTTCGGCCTATCCTGTATGGTGTTTGTCATAAAGCCATTTCAGGTACACTTGGTATAGTTTTGAAACATGCACCAACTTTTGTCGAGAATAAAATTTTCTGAGAAATCGATAATAAAAAAGTTTCCCATTTGTTGCACACTTAGTGGACCACACTGTATAATCGACCGACAGGTCAAATAGTCGATTCCCCCTAACCCTCAGTTAACACTGCCGATTAGCCGCAAACTACTGTTTAGACTGTCGATGTCGATTATCGACAGTTTGAACTGTCAATATACGGAAGTTCAATAATAATCGACATATCAAACTTTCAAATTCCCATAATCGTCAGAACATACTGTCGGTTCCAACTGTCAATTGATCATAACCGACAGTTCAAACTATCGATCATCTTCAATCGACATATCAAACTATCGAATGGCCACAATCGACAATATATACTGTCGGTTATCTATAGTCGATCATTCAAACTTGAAAATAATTGTTGAAATTATCGTGCAACTATTATCGACAGTCTGAACAGTCAATTAGCCGTAACCGGTAGTTCGAACTGTCCATCAGCCGTAACCGACAGTCGAAAATGTCGATTATTAATAATAATCGATCACTCAAACTGTCGAGTAGTCATAATCGACAGTATAACCTATCGATCAGTCATACTCAATAGTTAAAAGTTTCACTTATCAATAATCGACGTACAGCAACTTTCAGAGTATCGATCAACTATACTCGACAGATGAAACAGTCGATTAGCCATAACCGACAGTTTTGACTGTTTAACAATGATCGGCAGTTTGAAGTGTGGACAATTGAAACTATTGATCAGTTATAATCGACAAATCAAGCTGTCGATTGGCTCATAATGCATAGTTTCAACTGTTAATTATCTATAATCGACAAACAGCATCTATAAATAGCATCTATAAACTAGAATCGACAGGTCGAACAATCGATTAGCCGTAACCGACAGTTGAAACTATCAATTATTCGCAACCGACAGTTTAGATTCTCGATGTCGATTATCAACAGTTCGAACTGTCAATCAGCTATAATCGACAATTCAAACTATCGATCATCTTCAATCGACATATCAAACTTTCGAATGGCCAAACTCGAAATAATAAACTGTTGGTTATCTATAGTCGTAGTGGTAAAATTATCGATCATCTATAATCGACAGCTCAAATAGTCGATTACCCGTAATCGGCAGTTCAAACTGTCCATCAGCCACAACCGACAGTCAAAAGTGTCGATTATTTATAATCGATCGTTTAAACTGTCGATTTGTCATAATCAATACTTCAACCTGTCGATTACCTATGATCAATATTCAAACTGTCAATTACCTATAATCGACGACCATCATCTTTCAAATTATTGATCAACTATAATTGACAGATCAAACAGTCGATTAGCCGTAACCGACAGTTCAAACTGTCGATTAGCCACAACCGACAGTTTAGACTATCGATGTCAATTAGCAATGATCGACAGTTTGAAATATGTATAGTTGAAACTGTCGATTAGTTATATAAATCCCAACAGAGATTTATGGTTTTAAATCTTAACCAGCTGTTGCATCCCTACGAACGACAACCCTCAGAAGTAGGGCTAGCTAGGGCGAGCTAAGGATTAACGAGGTCTTACCTTTTAACGTCCCAACACGGATTATCTATAGCAAGTGATAATCGATCGTTCAGACTGGGGCAGTCAATTCGAGTGAGTGAACAAAGCACCCACGTCGAACCGCCTGGCTACCGACCGCCAAATACACATAATCAACAGATTATGATCAGTCAGCAGTTTCAACTGTCCATTACAAAATCAAAACGCCCTGTAGCGTCTTCACGATTTGCAACTGAAAAAAAAATGACAGCAGGATAATGACAAATATCAAAGGCAGTATATTGGTGATGTGAAGTTTATCGACAATAGACTTTCCGGGTCGTTATTGGTTATTGGCAGGCCGACACTAGCGCCTGTCAAACTGGCTGGCCCACGACCGACATTATCAATGTTATCAATAAGGCGTAAAATTCTCGAAGTTTGTGCGTTTTGATAAAATACACATATTATTGAAAGACATTTTCAATTTTTATATATCAAATGAAAGTCATTTCCCACAAAACTTTTCAATTCCTGGAAAACGTTAGCGGCGCAGCCGGTAGGATTTCGAAAGTGAGTTCATCGCTTCAGTTGTTATTGTCTGCTCTTAATCGCAAACGGGTAGAAAAAAAAGTTTTTTAAAAAATGATTTTTTCAATGCATGAAAATTATAAGAATGATATTTTACGATATGTGTTCAGAATCAGACTAATTCTTCTTAATATGACAATAGATTTCTTGATGCTTCTGAAAGCGCAAACATAGCAGAAAATATAAAAAAGTGTAATCAGTTCGATTTTGTAACACAATTTTTATGAATATCCTCACCAAAAATTTGCGGGAACAACAGTGGTTTCCTTTCGAATTGATAAAGCTGTCCCATCAAAATCAAGCATCAGTACCTTACGTGAATCCATTATCATTCATAGAATAAAAACCACTCGTAAAATTAATTCCTACCCACAGTTGTTACGCTTACGGTGGAATGCGTTTTCATTATGATTACGTGTTCATGCTTTTAATAAATAATCAAACAGAAATTCGATGATACATTAATAGTCGATAATATATACAGAGTACTTGAGAATTTTAAAAAATCGTTAACACGTCATTATTAAACGAGCAATAGAGCATGTGTCGGCATAAGTGAGGATAATAATCGATTACATTTTTATTGGTTTCTAGGGGGTTCTTCAAGAAGCATTCAGAATCCGGTTGTATTTTTGCTATCCGTTAATTATTCCCCGGATTAGTTGAATAATGAAAAAATCAAAGATTTCATTTGTAGTTGATCAAAATGGATATCCTGATTCAGTTAGATACACGATGACGTGGAACTGATAATACATCAATTAATATACAGAATAAATGTAGTTTAAAAAACTAAAAAACAGGCTTTTAAAAAACATCGAACCAAAAAGTTGAAAATATTTTTTAATAAGCTTAAAACAATAACGACCGAAAAATACTAGTCTTACACAATAATACTAGTATTTTTCTTTCGTTATTATTTTGAGCTTATTGAAAAAAAAATTTTTTTTTAACTTTTTAGTTCGATGTTCTTTAAAAGCGTGTTTTTTAGTTTCTAAAACTATATTTATTTTTCATTTTTCAGTTCCGTATGCTATAAAAGCGTGTTTTTTAGTCTTTTTGAAATATATTTATTTTATCTAAACTTTGGGATCAATCAGCCGTATATTGTTAAGAAAAATGACCATTGACATTTTCCAATTCCGGAGAGGGAGCCTGAAAATCAGCTACCAAGCTTAAGGCAGCAGGCGTGCAAAGGAGGGTTACAAATGAGGCAGCAGGCGCGCGTGTTAATAAAAAAAATACTTTTTTCAAATGAAGAAATACATGTAAAGTTAGTTCGAATTATATCACGGAGGTTATGTACAGCGCCATCTGCCCGCGAATAGATCAAGCAATAATGTCTGTCGATAATTGTGTCAAATACAGACCCCGAGCTTGGGAGTTATAAACAAACATAGATTTCAACAGAGGGTCCCAGAATTCGGTCAACTTATGAGTACCCTATTCGAATCTCCCTGTCACTCAAATTTCTAATGTTTCCAGGTTCATTAGGCGTTGTCTGCAGGTTTTTACACCTGACGTTTTGTTTGCTACTGCGGTAGATATTATCAAAGTAGATGCAGCAACGCAATTTTTTTTGTCCCCTTCGGAGTATTTCCTCTCAGATTGAATACACTTGTACCAGCGTTTTATCCATACCACGAAGTAGCTCTGATTTACACTCTTTTTTATGTCCTTGACCTATCTCAGTGATTCGGTTTTTATTTTCTCAATCTTCACCAAACCTTGTCTTTTCATGAGTCTCTTCAATCTTAGGAACATGAAAAAATCGCAGGAGGCCAAATCTGGTGAATACGTTGGCTGAGGCATGATAACCCCAGGGATCCTTTAAGTATTTTTTAGGTCAAGCACAAGCACTACAGGACAATTCTTAAGGCGTTCTTAGAGTAGTGCCTGTCCCAGGAGTATGTCAAATCAAATCACTTTATTTCTTTAAGACAACATACAATTGTATAAGAAAAAGTCATGGTTACAACCTCTTGGTAGTACGTTTGGAATTTAAATGAAGGAATGTACAAAAGGAAAATAACAGTACATTAAGGAATATATAACACTATAAAAACATGTTTACATAATAAATATGCATATACATAGTAGGTACACAGAATATTGACTTACATAAAAAACAGATTGACATTAAATAAAATTTCAAGTCAAAAGTATTCATTTAAAGAGTATAAACATTTCTCAACCAGGTATCCTTTGAGTTTTATTTCAAAGTACGTTCATGCTTTAAGCTCTTGATAGAGGAAGGTAAGTTGTTGAAAATCTTTGCGCCGATTCAATCTGGAGCTTTATAGGAAATATTGCGTTTAGACAGTGGTAATCGTAAATCATCCGTACGACGTGTGTTGTATTCGTGAAAATCTTCATTTATGAAAAACAAATCCATATTTTTGAACACATAAATACAGATTTGAAATATGTAGAGGCCTGTACAGGTCAGAATTTCAAATCTTTCAAAGTCTTTTTTCACACCAGCGATACACCTTAATGATTTTTTTCTGTGATACGAGGACGTTATTCGACAGTGTAGAGTCTCTCCATAGGCAAATACCATACTTCAGTCGACTCTCTACTTGTGCGTAGTATACATTTATTAATTGTTGCTGTGTCAAAACAACTTTGAGATTCCTGAACATATAGTGGAGAGATGAAAGTTTGGAAATCAGGAGCTTGCAATGTTCTTTCCAATCTAATTGTGAGTCAACGAATAATCCTAAGAATTTACAGCTGTTATTTATAGGCAGATGTGTATTTAAAATTAAATCTACATCTACCAATTCCCTTTAATGACTATGGAATTTCACAAGGTTAGTTTTGTCTGCATTAAAATAAAGAATAATGTGATTGAACCAAGAACTGAGTTGGCATAGAGCATTTTCACAGGTTTCTTTCAGTTCTATTTGATTTTTGTTGGAAATCAGTAGAGAAGTGTCGTCTGCATAAATAGTAATCTCAATATCCAGAAAGGAATTTGCGATTTCATTTATGTACAAAATAAAAAGAACTGGGCCCAAAACAGATCCTTGTGGAACACCTATATCAATATCGGTATTGGCAGATGTAACATTACAAATTATATTAATTTGATAATGTTTCAGACTCACATTCTGAGAACGACATCTAATAAATGATTCTAACCATTCCAGACAAACAACTGTAATACCATAGTTATAAAACTTTGATAAAAGAATATCGTGGTCCACACAGTCGAAAGTTTGACTCAGATCACAGAAAATGCCCATTGGGACCTCTCCTTGTTCTATATGGTTTATGAGATTGACATAGAACTCATAGATTGTGCTAGATGTTGATTTTCCAGGTCGAAAACCGTGCTGACTATTAGTCAAAATATTATACTCATTGATAAAATCCATCAGCCTGTCCAAAAATGTATATTCGGAAACTTTCGAGAAACTACTGCAAATCGTTATAGGTCTGTAATTTTCCAAGTAATCGGGACAGTGTTTTTTATAAATAGGGATGATTTGTTTAAATAACGGTTTGGTGTTCCTCTTGAAGATGATCACTTGGTGACCTAAACACGTATCGAGGTTTAAAAATAACGGTTTGGTGTTGGAAAAAGAACTCCAGTAATATTCACTACTAGACCAAAGTTTCCCAACAGTGCATCAAAAGTCAAAGAATTGTGTTGATTCCTCAGTATACCGTACCCTGAAGTTCGCTGCCATACTACTTGTATTATTTATTCTAATCGACCCAACCATTATGAAAAATCCATTTGTTGAATGGACTTGTCAGTTATTACTCAACAGAAACATTATTTCCGCGATAATGAATTACGAAAAAATTGGAACGGACTCCATTTAATATTTGGCTTAACTTTATGTTTACCCGTTATAAATATATCCATTTAATTTACGAGAAACTTTAAACGACGTCACATGAATATATTCGAAGTATTCTATGAAATATTTCCTTTTCAATAGGTTAGAAAAGAGGTTGAATGCGTTGACAAATTGTTGACAGGAACTTTACTGAGCAAAAATAATGTGAATCGTTTGGAAATTCATGAAGTTGTAGAAGAATAACACTTCATTATTTTTTATGTTTTGATATTTCATTTCCATAAATCTTCAGATTTTTCGATATCTCTTCATTCTTCTAGAAGAGATAGCTCCATCATTCAAGTACGACTTTCAAAGAATTAAATATCAGTGAAAACTCCGATATATTCCATCTTTTTTCAAACTTTGAATAACGAAAGTGCGAAACTTCTAGAGACGGACAGAAAAGAATTGTTTCAATTAATGTACGTTTTAAATTTTTTTCTTCCATTTCCATTTTCTATAGAAAGATGAAGAAATGTAATCATTCCAAAAAAAATCTCCCCACATGATTATGAAATTTAATAAAATTTCAAATTGTTGAATGAAGGCGGCTGTAGAGAGGGATATATTTCTATGCATAGTTCGATATTTTATTTTGTGAGTAGTATATAGATAAGTAGACAAAAAGTAAAAAATAATTTCGTTTTTGCAATAGGGAATAACACAGTGAATGGGATAAAAAAATTATTTTTGATAATTGATTATTTTTTTCTTGTAGTAAAGCCAGAGTTCATTTCATGTAAATAAATTGTCATTTCATAGTGTGTTTCTGAATTCATTACACGCAAGTAAGCTAGCCTCTTAGACAATTATTTTTTCACGTTGACAATTGATGTATTTTTATTTTTCACATTTTCAGTTCAAATATATTTGTGTGATTGTTGATTTCTCTTTATAGTGTTCTATGACAAAATTTTGAAAGCATATTCCTCTCGAGTAAAATCTATCACTCTCGCTGTAAAATACATGTTTGTTTGAATCGTTTGTGTTACATTTCTTTCCCTGATCCACTTTTAATTAAAATCTATTTTTTTCGAAAAACACTGGGTTGCTACCCCCAAGCTGAAATATTCGTAATAACGTGGGGCTGAATGAGAGTTTTGTAAATGGTTTTTGAATGTTCAGTGTCAAATATGTCTTTGAAAAATTTGATTTTTTCCGTTCACTATACTGTCGATACAAAGACTTTAAGTTTTTATTAAGATCAATGTCATATTTGATATTTCTCGTCATTAAACGTTTTCTTTTATACATTAATTTTGGGAGTGTTGAAGAAACCGAGGCGAACAAGATTATACTGTGACTGACTGACAACTTTCTGGTATTGAACCATTGGATAAGCTTTCTCCTTCAGGGTGGTCCAATCGTTTGCCTGATAGATCAGTGCTGTGTCATTAGCAGAACTGAATGTCTCCGGATGTCGGCCCGAAACTGTTCCTTGTGGAGCACCATACTTCATTATTGCTATGGAACTCGCAGTATCTCCTGATGTGACGCCTTTTTCGTGAAATAATCTTCTAAACAAATTTTTTCCAAGTAGTGGAGTAACTCTTCATGAAATATTGTGTTGGAGAATTTCGCTAAGTCAACAAAGATGCAGTGGTTATGATCTTTTTACATCTTGATTTCTGTCATTCTCTAAAGCTTTCATTTCAATCTTTGACCCCTTATATTTCGTATAATATGTCTATATCTTCTTCTTGGTGTTTCTTCGGGCTCCAAATTCTTTTGGGAATCTTCTTTTATGCAATTCAATATTTATTTCCATCTCTGTTAGACATGTTGTCTCTGCTGCATTGATTATGACAGTCCTGATTGCCGCGCTACATATCTCCATTTTGGTGTTTCTATCAATGTTCTCATCTCTCACTAACTTTCTCATTTTCAATTGACTGCTTCTTTGCTTCTGTTACTCGAACTCTCAACTACAGGTATATGGGTCTTTCATATTATCTATGGTATAATATTTTCTGTCTCTTGTGGCTAGTTTCAGGTCGAAAATGAATCGCATGCGTATCTTCCTGTGATTATCTTTTTGTTTTCATTATTGCTATGTTCGATCGAATTTCAAAAAGTATCTTGGACAGGTGTCTTCTCATATTACTTCTGTTTCTGAATCTATATTTTTCACTTCTAGTGTTGATTGTTGTCTTTTCATCAATCTGGGCAAATATCTATGAGAAAAAATGTTAATAGGTTTATGGCATCTGGTTGTTTTCCTCATTCTGGAGCCTTCATGGTCTTGCCCTAGAGAATTCTTTCTGTATACTTCTCTACTCTCATTTTCGACATTATTTTGTATGCGGTAACCAGTGAATAATCCCTTTACAAGGGTTGATATTAATTTTTTTCAAATGCTTGTTACTCACTCCTTGATCCATTCTGTAGACATATGCCTGCAAAATGTATCCAAGGCCTGCAGAATGGATCAAACATTTATTAGATACTTAAAAAAATATATTCATTATGTCTAATGGTTTTTGAAATAGTCAAATCAACACGAATAAACTACTTTTCGGTGAGTAATTTAATTAAGAACTCATTATTGAAACGATAATGATCGTATAAGTTTTGTGGGAGGTATGTTTATGAAAATTCATTGTTACAGAGACCTGTAGAAGAATTCAATTAAAATGCAAACGTTTGCAGAAAAACAATTGTTTTTTTTTCAGAAAAATTGATCCTGTCCTGACCCAACCAATCTTTCTTCAGTAAAAATTATTGAATCACTAAACTATTCAACTTCAATTTTTATTTCATCATTATTTTGTCACTTTTCGTGTTGTTCACATTCCTACTTTTCTTGATTCATTTACCATTGACAGAAAAATTGAAGGAACATGTATGTGAATGGTTTATGGAACATATTCTAAACGTATTAATTACATCCATTGAAAATAACATCATCTTATGCATTCGCAATCCTTCAAGTCATGTATTCAAAAATGGAAGTGGTGATGAAAGTGGATGCTGCGTAAATCTTTTATTCCTGGGAATTCAAGGAAATGGAAAGAGTAGACAAAGGTACTGTCATTCGGCAAATCAAAATATTCAATTTATTGATATACAGAGCGTTCCAAAGAAAACTTGTCTCCCCCTGTTAGTCAGAAACGGACGTATAATCGAAAATTTCAAAGAACACGTCAATTTCTATTTCTAGGGGCACTAAATCTCATACAGAAATCATACCCGAAACTTTACCCCCCTGCGGTTAGACACTACCCCCCCTATTTTTCATTGGCGTGGGGAGTTGAGTAATACATCATTTGGAAGATCTTTCATCCCTCTATTACTTCTGTGACTTTTTTTCGATTACATATGCGTTCCTGACTTACAGGGTTAATCAAGTTTTCGTTGAAATGCCCTATATGAAAGAAATGTATGACTCATGAGGATAACAGTTAACTTGATATAATATGGGCTTCAAAATACAATAAATCACTGAAAATTCCTCAATGTTTATTGCTAAATGGTCAAAATCCTTGGATCATCTAGTGAATAAGACGACATTTTCATACGAATAGCTCAAATCCTCACCTGTTCTAATTATATCGTCCTTTCAAGTTTTCATATTTACGATATCTCACCGAATTCAGTCTAATAAATTAAATGTTTGGCTTGAAAAATGAACAAGGAATGTGGGTGTATTTATAAAAATCAAAACTGAGGAATGTGTTGTCAGCTGTCGCCGAATTCTTGAACTATTTTTCATCCATACCATGTGTTCCGATAAGACTCGAGTTTTTCAATTCAAAATGAGATGATCTTCTTCGATAGAATATTCCAAATATTCATTGTTCCAAACACAGAAATAGTGTTAAGAAGTATTACAAAATTTCTTATGCCGCTGAAAAAAAATGTGGAAAAGTTGGCCAATTGGCTGTTCAGTAATAATAATATAATAATAACACTTCACTGTGTAATTCTCATCAGTATAAAGATACATTGAGAGAAACATAACCTAACAGACAATGCAAAAACATTGAGCAATTTTGATTGTTTTACTGAAATAACTGACTATAAAACACAATATCAATAAATATTAGACATAAATTAAAATCCGCCACCGTATCTATATGTCTCTCTGCCTGAACGCGATAAACTAAAAACTATCAAACTGATTTCAAAACAGTTTTCACACCAATAAATGGAGCGATTCGAAAGGATGGTTTATGTGCAAATTATTCATTGAGATTGTATGTGAATTGGTTGAAATATGACTACCCTGCGAACTACTACAAAAAATATATAATGGCATATGTCTATATTTTAAGGATAGCTTACTATACCTATTTCATTACGATACAATATGAAAGGATAAACTTCAAGTTACAAGTAGTCGATGAATCTTGATTTGTATACCCCCACCAATAGGTATGGGAAGCCGTATACATACAAAAAAGGCTTTGAATGGGCTACAACGTTCCACAGTGCGTGTTATGGAATGTTTTACAATATCCTGGAATGGAATGTCCCTGAATGTTCCAGACCATTCCACAACTTTATAAAATGATCAGGTATGTTCTGGATTGTTTTGGAATGCTCTTCCGAATATTCTTAAGTATTATACAAATTTCTAGTAGTCGAATCTCCCAGCCCATATATCTTCAGAAGCAGATCTTTCAGATAAACACGGGAAACTTCTTGGATGGAGTATAGAAGACTACCACACTATAAAACTCTCAGATCGTTCCACACTGATCTAAGACATTCCAGGATACTCCCGAATGTTCAAGACTATACCCGAACATTCCTGAATGATCCGGGGGTATATAATGATTGAGATTTGAAAGTGCTCCAATTACTCATTTATGGGCTCTGAGATGATCCAGGATCTAAATTATTATTCCATTACATTCCAAAATGTTCTGGGATGTAAAGGACTTTGTGGAATGTTCCTGAAAACTCTGGAATGTTCTTGATTGTTTCAGAGCTTTCTGGAGGACAGAACTCCCAGTTCCTATATCTTCAAAAGTACGGCTCTCAAATGAAATTGGGAACCTTTCCATCATGAGAGTTTCATGATGTGTTCCTGATGCTTGAGATAACTTAGTCAACTGAGTCAAATTCTTAGTTTCACTTTCTACCATAAATTCAAATACAAACTTTAAAAAGTATTTTTTTCTGACATTGCTCATTGTTGTGATGTCAAGAGTGTTACAGGGTTGAAAACAGAATTGAGAGACTTTTTAAGTAAGGTGTCACTCAACTATAATTCACATTTGAAATTCTTGACATAAGGATTGTTGTTGGAAGGGTGTGGTCCCTTAAAAATAAAGTTCATGAGTTTCATGATTTTTTCACAGTCTCAAAATCAAATAGCTCATTCAGGGTTGCTCGTTTAAACTCGAGTACACCATATACAGTGTGAAACACTTAAGATGAGGACATCCTTGTATTTTAGTCATTTTTGAAAGCAGATAGTTAATTTTTGATACAGGCATAGACCTTCAGTTACAGCGTCAAACCCAGCGTATTGCGTTCCTGCAAAAAGCAAATTATCCATGTTATGCATGTTATGATACCGAAATGAGTTATTTGGAAAAGTTGCTTTTTTGTTGCTCAAAGTTCGATTTTCAATTACTGGTTCTAAATAAGAAGCTACGAGAATAATAAATTCGTAATAATATAGGAACTAGATTAAAAAACTAATATTCATCATGAAAAAATTCAAACTTTGATTAGCATCAGTTACTAAAAAGTCACAGCGACATCGGTTGAAATTAAATGACAATTATTGAAGCGAATTCAACAGGGAATGAAATGAACAATAATATTGGAAGTTACTTCCAAATATTGTCTCTCTCACCTGGCCCGCTATCAATTCTGATGAATTTTTCAATTATTTTCCTGTTATAATTGGCCACTCTTCTAGGTTTTGAAATACTTATTTCACGATAGGCTTGTCGTATTCTCTCACAAAGTTCTTATAGATTTCGTGACCTAGACTCATGAATCCTATTTTTGACAGTTCCCCAGAAGTAAAAAATCCATTGGCATCATGTTAGGAGAGCGAGGAGGCCATTGTTCATATGGAGTATTTCTACCAATCCAACGTAATGGAAAATGCTTGTTTAACCACTCTCGAATCACCCAAGAATTATGAACAGAAGCTTCGCCTAGCTGAAAGTATATCTCTTGTCTCAAATTCAGGAGTAGATTTTCAATGATTTTCCATAATTCATCATTAAAAAATGCAATGGTCGTGCAGCGGTAATGGTATTAATGAAGAAAGATGGTTCAATCGAATTTCAACACCCAAATCGCGATCAGTTCCTGAACTGAACACGTTGGCGATAACCATCCCCGCATTCCCGTCACCCTAACATGACTTCAAATTTAATTTTATGACTCTTCAGCCAATCATGAAACTCGGTAAGTAAAAATTACCAATACGAACCCCCAAGTCTACAGTCCACATGGACTAGTTAGCTGCAGGTTAATTTCTATGTATTGGTTATTTTAGCCTTTGAGAGTGCCGCTACCTTTAAATGTGCACGATATCGTTTACTTCGACTATACCTTAAAATTCAATGTGTATTGTCAATAGTCGTAGTTGGACGATTCTTTAATACACTTCCGATTCGAGTAAAAAGTTTATTCACGAAGACTGCCGTTCCATGTCGAATGCAATGAGGTTGCGGATGTATTCTGTTGAATTATTGAGCAACTTGTCTGCTACTTCGAGCACCATCACCAAATAACCTTATTATTTCATATTAGTCAATGGGCTATGCTTGAAGACTGGCAGTAAACAAATCTAAAGCAAATGGAACTTCAAACGTTCAAGCCAGTCTCTATATACCTACACAGTAGGTTTAATGGACTGACGCCTATCAGAAAACAACTACTTCCCTGGCTAATACCACGAAGGGCGTTGGATTATATCAGACAGGCGTCAGTGCAGGAATCTTCACAGAAAATGTCCTACATATGTAATTGGCAATACAACTGAAAGAGTCGACCTTCAATTATGGAACGGGCACACTTGCAGACCGGTTTCGGGCTTATTAGCCACTCATCAGTGCAAGATAGTGACCATCATCGACCTAAAGTCAATGATATTCCACAATTGAAAATCGGAATTCTTTCAGAGTATTTCATTCCTCTTCCGAAGTTGGAGCGAACATCAAAAATGTCACTCCATCTAGTGGACGAGGTACTAACCAACTGCATATCCGTAATTTGCCCGATTCCTCTGAATAAGGAAGAAAAACTTTTCTTATTAGTCAATGGGCTATGCTTGAAGACTGGCAGTAAACAAATCTAAAGCAAATGGAACTTCAAACGTTCAAGCCAGTCTCTATATACCTACAAAGTAGGTTTAATGGACTGACGCCTATCAGAAAACAACTACTCCCCTGGCTAATACCACGAAGGGCGTCAAATTTTTCCTGTAAATAAAGACGTTCAATGGGCAATATGTTACTGTTTTTGTCGAATTTATTTTCGCACTGACATTTGGGGTATGAATAGTTCATTTGTTTCCATGACACTGTAGCTCAAATTGAAAACTGTTGAAACAAAAAATTCGAGACTGCGAATTGAAATTGATGATTTTAATTCAAAATTAGGCAAATTCGCAAACGCACATATTCAATAGGGAATTGAAAAATTCCTCAAAATTGGAGACGAGCTAGTAAAAGAGACTGAATTCGATTAACTTACATTTTATAAATTATTTCAACACAATTATTTCATTGGTTTTTGACTATTTCATTCATTCCTGTAGCTTCTTATTCGGAACCATTAATAAAAAATCTTGAATATGGGTTGCAATGCGATTTCTAAACAACGTCTTCAAATAACTTTTTTTCAGTATCATCAACGCGAAGCAAAATATCAAAACCTTTCCCTTTTCGCTGGGTTTGAAGCTGTTTTAAGCTGTACCAAGAATCAGATATCTGCTTTCAAAAATGACTAAAATACAGGGGTCTTCATCTTAAGTGTGTCACATTGTTGTAAATGAAACGAAACACGAGAAAAATCTTTCTATTCTTTGTTTTTCCACTACTATATCCGTATACGTGTGTTCCCGGCAACTGAAACACAAATCAATTCATCCGGAATTTGATTCTCTTCCATTCTCCCTCGTTTCCTTCGATTTCCCAGATTGCCCAGTCATTTTAGGTCGATTTAGGCCTGTATTTCGGAAAGTTGACATACCCAGCTATAAATTTGTATAAACTTTGTATTTTGGCATCATAAAAATATTCTCAAAATTCACATATGATTCGACGGCCGCAACTTCAAAAATTGGGGGTCAAAAGTCAAAAAAACTGACTTTTTGCAATAACATTCGATATCAATATTGTATAGAATTGAATTCTCTACAACTTTTGTTCCAAACAATTTTTCATACGGTGAATCGTTTTTGAGATAGATGGCAGCGCGAGCGCATATTAAATATTATTTGAAATCAACTGGTTGTCCCGATTGAAATCAGGTTTATAAACTATTACCTAATAAATAGTTATAAATAATTTTAATTTTTCATTAACAAATACATTATATTTGAATATTTTTTTCATTCAATTAGCATAAAACCAACTTGAAACGAGATATTGACAAAAAACGTGCAAAAAGTCGTTTTTTTTTACTTTTGATCCCCAATTTTTGAAGTTGTGGCCGTCGAATCATATGTGAATTTTGAGAATACTTTTATGATTCCAAAAATACAAAGTTTATACGAATTTACAGTTGGGTATGTCCACTTTCCTAGGCCATTCCCCTAAAATGACTGGACTAAGGACATTTTCGACTCTCGCGCCCCAACGGAGAAAGCACTACTTTCTCCCCGACCGGCTCGCAGGACCGCACCGAATCCGTGTCAAGGACGAACAGGATTTCCATCAGAGTCTGGGAATCATCCTGGATACAAAAAATGGGACACGAGGCACGCGAATCGCACATTGACGTCACAGCGATGACGTCAAAGTTCACATTCGCTGCACCCACATCGAGTTTTCCGGGAAAAACAAATCCAGCAACAAGGTATAGCTGAAACGATTTCAGGTTTGTGGAGGTTATTGTGGTAATTGTTTTACGGCAATTTCCCGACAACAAGGCGCATTTCAGTCCCACGTGGAGAGGAAATATGGGAGTTTTCCTTCGAAACACCACCAGTTTTCGAAGTAAAGTTAATACTTTGAGTGTGTTAACAGAAAGCGCTTCTGGACTGAATTAGTGTAGAATGCAATGAGATGTTTGATCACGGATTTGAAGGCAACTAGCTGTGATGCTTATGATATCAACAGCAAAATATTATACTGAAGAAGATAGTAATACAAATCATGAAATTATGAAAAAACAAAAATTAATTGGCGCTCCGGGGCGACTTCATTGATTCCAGTGGCGCATTTGCTTTTTTAGCTGCAGGAAAAACCGGTAGCACCTCATCATCTGAAGATCATGATCTGCAAATGTCCCCTCTTTGATGAAGCAGAATGTAGGGTGTCTCCAGAAGGTCCAATAAATTCAAGACATCGCCAGAACACGACTATCATCAAACTTAAACCAGTCCGTTTCGTCTTTGACCAATGCGTGATAATGATCAGATTAAACGCAGGAACCACAGTTTCGAACCTTCGTAAGAGTTTGGTGCTTTCGTCAGAGGTTGAGTCATGTTTGAAGATCATCAGTGTCATTATTAGATTGACTGGTACCTCAGCTATATTTGTTTTCTTATAATAGTCAGTTAGTTTGGCGTATGTTTAACAATACAGTTGATCATCACCCGTTAAAAGTTCCATTTTCAGATGATTCAAAAATAAACTTTGTACAGACTGGTCATCAGTTAAAGTAGGAAAAGCTAGTTGAATTTCCAGAAAATCGTAACTCTTGAACATTTACTACTAAATCGGTTGGCGGGAAAAAAGATACATTCTTACGAAACTGCAACCGCATGATCATCGTTTAAACCTCGTTCTTAAAATTCTTCGTCATGAACAACACTTGTAAAATGCTATTCATGTAGCAAGTGTCTCCTAAATTATCTAATCCAATTTTATTCTCAAAATTTTCAGGACTACTGTCCATTTCTCAAGCTGCAATAAATCCTTCCAAGTGATGAAGGGTTTCGTAGAGGGTTCCATTCGGATCTTGCTTCGTGAAGCTCTTCCACTGAAAGGTAACCAGAACCACCAGGACTGCAGCTCATATTGAAAGAGTCTCTTGAAATCATTTTGAACCATTTTACAATTCTCATTAACGAATGTTTCTGTTAAGGTGTATTTACCACTGCTTTCAAATTATCTACAGTGGTGTCTATTTTTAAAAGTCTTAAAAATTACAGACCCATCCCTATAGTCTGTATCCTTTCGAGAAATTCAATCTTCTTCATAAACACCAATTTGGTTTTCGGGCAGGTATATCAACAATTAACGCTGTCTGTCAAGTTGTCACTGCGATCATAAAAGGATTCGAAAAAGGTAATCATATTGTTTTAATTTTGTGTGAACTCATGAGGTTCTGCACTGTTTTCATTCGTTCATATTCGATCGGTAGGAAGCAATATGTATCTTCAAAGCGCAGCAAATCGAAAATTCAGGAAAATCCACTTGGTGTCCCACAGGGGTCTGTCTTGGGACCACTTTTATTCATCATATATAATAATGAGCTGTCCTTTCACATATATCATCACGATATGGTGTCAAAGGGAGGATTATATTCTGAAGAGACTTCTAATATAATCGCATGAAATAATGAAAGATTTTCGTTCATTGAGTATGTAAATGAGACTGAGGCATCATTTTTTTTCTACAACCTTCAGGCTCACCGCCAAGTTCTACACATTATGTGAATATACTCCCAGGGTTATATATTTCCACACGAATATTTCTATGCAATAACTAGATGGTATTCTCTGGTTTGAAAATATAAATATTCACATTTCACTTTGAAATTCACATAGTACTTTGAAGTTTTCATGAGGAATGTTCAAGGTAGAAACTGGGTAGTGATTTTTCTATAAATAAACAAGCATATGAAAGTTGTTGTGTCGAAAGTACTCCTTTTTTTTAAGAACAAAACACAAGCACTACAGAAAAAATCATAAGACACCCTCAGAGCGGTACCAGTGCGAAAGTAGCGATTCATATTGGATTTGAATCGCTGGAAATTGAATCCATTTGAAAAAACCTTACCAGTAAATTTATTCCATATAAACGCAGTTTTTCAGATGGAAGAGTTCCTAAACAGTGGAAGTTCGAGGTGTACTGAGTTGAACCTCAAAACAATGAGCATACACAGCCCGTCGCGTACTGATATGTACCGACATTTATCTTTTTGGAGAAAACATATACCTGGGTTTCCAGGTATATGACGAAAATCGTCATGTTTTCCCGAATATCTAGAAAACGAGTGGAAAGTTTACAATGATATTTTATTATTTTCCAATTGTGGAAGTGGCTTCGATCTCGGTCATTAATGAAAATATAAAAAATAATCCATTTATAAATGGCATAAACGAGTGAAAAAAGGTATCGATATGGTATACGCAGGTTTACGCATTGGTACAACTTAAAAAGGTTATGAATGAAGAGCATTTGTTGAACATTCACTATGCGATGGTTTGTTCAGTACTATCTTACAATGTGCTTTTGTGGGGAGAAGGGATTAACATCAGTCGAGCATTAATCTCTCAAAAAAGGATAATACGTATGTTATACGGTCTTCGACACACAGATTCCTGTAGACCCATTTTTAGGAAAAAGAAAACTTCAACACCACCATGTATATACATTTATAATTGTCTACTTTTTGTAAAAAAGAAGGAGTCTGAGTTTGAAACCAATTCAAAGTGTCACAGTTACCCAACAAGAAATGGAAATCTAATTAAACTGCAGCAACATCGTACTAGATTGTTTCAAAAATCACCCTCTCTAGCAGCCTCCAAGCTATTCAATTTTCTACCTTCAAATATAAAGAGTATCCCATTAATATCTACTTTTAAACGCAAAGTTGAAGAATACCTTTAAGAGGGATGTTTTTATGAGTTTTTTTAGTATACTTCCAAATAATTGTAATCAATGTAGTGTACTCTCTATGTAACACATCTACATGTTTTTTTTTTACTTGAAGTTTCCTATATCATTGTTACATGATCATTTGAAAGGAATGAAACATTATTATTATTATTATCATTATTATTATGGAAAAACTCTTCGAGTTGGTATACTGCAGTGAATTCCATATTTTAGCACTCTCTCATGTAAAGTAAGCCGTCCTGATCATTTTTGTGATTCCATCAAAGCGGCAATTACGTCATCAAAAGCGTTAAACAAACGAAAGCTCATCTGAGTAAACAAAATTAACTAGGAACAGATGGAACGAACAAATAAAAAATTCATCGAGGATGGAAATCAGTTACCTATACTTGAGCCACCAGTAATAAGCCAGACACTCTGTTTTGCCGATAAATAAAAAAATTATAATTATTTAATAAATTTTTTTGGAAATTGTTGTTCGTTGATACCAGATTATAACTAATATGGAACAGTTTCGAAAGTTTTACTGTCGTTTTTTATATCATTCGAAATGGAGGCGGTACATCCAAAACACTAGTTTCGACAATTCTAGTTTTTGGTGAATATTTCAAAAACAACCATCAATATTCTCGATCTGAAAAGAGATCATTCTAGTTCCCCAAAATAGAAAACTATTGCCTGATTTTATGAAACATGAAGATAAAATGCTCTCCCATTGAAAAATATAATGTTTCAAAATTATCACTTCTGAATACAATCCAGAACAATATTCCTGAAACTAGTTTTATTTTACAGATCTGGAAGCTACCAAATAAGGACGAGTCTGCCATCGGAGAAGCAACAGACTTTACTCAACCACATAACGCCACATTCGGGAGTAATTCTTGAGCCAAGCACTGCGGGAAAACCTCAACTACAGAGCACGACTCCCTCAAGCACTTGCAGCACTTTGGAGAAAAAACCCAGTTTATCGAAAACCTTGAAGAACGTTGCGATTTCCAGTATCTCTGGTAAGTAGATAATATCAGATCTTCCAGAACTGTTTTTATTTTCGTCATTCAGGTTTGGAAATGACAAATTCCTTTTCGAAGCTTTCAATAAAACGATAACTTCATTGAACTTTCCGTGTTTTCGCAGATGATGTCAGAGTTCTATATTTTCCACTCTTTTCGAAGCTTTCAATAAAACGATAACTTCATTGAACTTTCCGTGTTTTCGCAGATGATGTCAGAGTTCTATATTTTCCACTCTTTTTATTTCTGTTGAAAATCAATTAACGATTTCAGACATTCCTTTTCCAAAAAGATACTGAAAGATATTTTTTTCGAAAAATTTTCAATCAATCAATACTGCAACTCTTAATATTATTATCATAGGTACCTATATATTTATAGGTTCTTCCATTCAGCGCTTCCTATTTTTGAATTCAAATAAAACAAAAATGTTTGAGATATCATATATATTTTCATCCATTTGAGAGACATATTGATGCCACTATGTGTGGAGTATAGCGTTATTAAAATGTTCACTACAGCTTCTCTTGGTGGAGCGAATCCAAAACGTTGCAATATTCCATGACTCTCACGCATAAATCAGTCTGAATTTGGCCGATGGCATGAATTATATTGGATCGCTGTAGTTTGTGGCTTATTCACATATACCTGCAACTTAAGAAAACTCTACAAGAAAAAGTCTAACGGCGTCAAATCGCACGGTCTTGGTGGCCAGTTCACACCACCTCCATGTGAGATGAACATACCCTCAAGTCGCTCGTGCAGACTATGAGCTGTGTAGCACCTAGCGCCATCCTGTTTGAACCACTCACGCTGGTGACATCGCCTGGCCAACATCGTTCTCGAAGAAATATGTACCGATGCTACCACCAGTCCAAAATCCACACCAAACTGTGACTTTTTCGGGATGCATTGGACGCTCTTGGATCTCATGTGGATTGATATCGTCCCAAATTTGACAATTCCGTTTGTTCACGTATCCATTCATCCAGAAATAGACCTCATCGCTGAAGATGATTTTTCGATAAAAATCAAGGACAGTTGCCAACTGCTCCAAAGCCCATTCAGCGACCACACGTCGTTGTCTATGATTATTTATCTTCAGTTCCTGGATCAGTTGATTTTATATGGGTGCAGGCCCGAGTCACAACGCAAAATTCGCCAACTTGTGGTCTGCGAAAGGCTGAGTTTTTGTGAACGACACAAAATCCAATGCCTTGGATTCTCCTGCACACTCTCACAGACAGAAGCGATGTTTTCGACAGATTTTGCGTTTCGTCGATATGAGTATGTTGATACGTTGGCCGAACAGAACACCCATTTTGATAAAACAATGTTGTTGAATACTTTATCCATCCATGGTGATTTAATAAAACAGACTGATTAAATGACAACTATTTGTTTAAAGATGATTGAAGATGTTTCATGATGAATTTTATTAGTCCGGACTTCCATTGTCTGATGTTATATAAAATGATTTAAAATCACTGATAGAACTGATAAAAAAGAATAATTGAAAAAAATAGATGAAAAAAACAACTATTTTAAGCAAGAAACCCTGAAATTAAATGAAATACAAGTAAAAATAGAACAATTGAACAAAAAATGAAAAAATAAAAAATAAAGAGATTCCTAGCCAAGTTACTTCATGATATCGTTATTCATAATATTACTGTGTTTACTTATTTCTACACTCTCATGGGCATCTAGTTGCCTGTTGTTGTTAATTTGTCTAACTAATCTTAATGAACTGAAGTCTATGGAATGGTTTTGTTGCTAAATATGATTGGCGACTGCTGATTTTTCAGGTCTTCCATATTTTAAGTGTGCTATGTTTTCCTTATATCTTACTTTAATAGATCTTTTTGTCTGTCCATAATATTTTGCATCGCAGTCCTTACATTCAATTTCGTAAATTCCAGACTCTTCCGAATTCTCGACTTTGTCTTTTGGACTTCCCACTTAAAAACCACCTTCATGCCTAGTTCCTTGAAAATCTTTCCAAAGTTCCTCGTATATTGGTGGTATGGAACTGAGATGTATTTATCTTGGTTTTTGTCCTTTCTGAAAGTCGAGATGTCGTTCATTCTTAACTTATACCACCTATACCAAAGAGCATACTATATAGCTTGTTAAAATAAAATGGGTTTACTGATTACTACATAAGGACACATTGCCAAAAAAAAATTTGGATAGGCAATATTGTATATAGCTGAAAATCGTTTTATATAAACATATATTGTAAAATAATAGATAACGTAAAATTAATTTAGGTTCTTATACTTGTATGGTTGGTATGCCTAGTTGGTTTACCTGTATGTGTTACCTTTATAGCATAAATAGGATTAGTTCGCACTAGTTCTCAGTTTTAATCTTCCTCTTTGAAGATGATCACTTGGTGATCGAAACACATGTCGAGGTGTTAAAAATAATTTTTTGTCCAATTGTTCCATTTTTACTTGTATTTCATTCCACTGTCATTTCATTTCAGGGTTTTTCTGTCTAATATAATTGTTATTTTCAGCTACCCTTTTTTAATTCTTCTTTTTTATTAGTTCTTTCAGGGATTTCAAATCAATTCATGTAATATCAGACAATGGAAGTCGAACTTATGGAATTCAAATGACAACTAATTTGACAGATGTAGCCTCAACAAGATGGCCGGTATCAATTGTCAAAGTTAGGAAGTACCTTTTGGAAGACCCTATACTAACTTTTCGAAAATGTTATACTTGGTCAAAAAATATCGTCATTTAAAGTCATTATAAAGTTTCAAACTTTGTCAGTAATTCAATTGCGGATTCAGAATGCCAATCAGTAAAAAAAATCGGCAACCGCTTGGGAAGTGCCTACTCTCCGGGCGCTTCTTCTTCGAGAAAGTAGCATTTTTCCTTCTATTCCAGAACATTCCAGAACCAGAACCAGAACATAGTGAATTAGTTTTAAATCCTATAAATGAAGTGCACATCACTGCTCTAGAGAAATGTCCAGGGACGTTTCGACGTTTGAAAGTTCAATACTTCAAGGTTGATGGTAGTTATTCTATGAAAGGAATTCATCTAACTTTTTCATTACAAAGATTCAACTTACTCTTCTGAGCTTACAAAAGAATATCTCAAAGCATCACATTTTTGTATAAAATAGTTCATGGTGTTATTGATTAGTCACATATCTCAGCTAAATTGAATTTTAATGTTCCCCAAGCAGTAATTCGATAACATCTCCCAATTTACTCACCTTTCCGGAGAACTAATATAGGCGGAAACTCACCTGTGATGATAATATGTGATAATTTCAATGTTTATTGATCTGATTCTGATTAAACAGTGAGTTTTGTCGTAACGAGCTCTAGTATCTATGTTTTTTTAAAGTTAATGGAATAAGTTTTCTTTCAATCTCATATACAGAGTGGTCCAACGAAAAGTATGCATCTTGCTTTTCTCCTTTTTTTGTAACTTAACGCAAAAATGCTCAGCAGGTCAGTTTTGCTTTTGAGGGGGACACATTTTAGATGTATTTTTCTACCTGTGCCTTCAACCCCCTAGCGAGGGTGAGTAACAACCATAAAATTTTAAATGGAAAGTGGGGTCGAGTGATACATCATTTGAAAGGGCACAAAGTTATCTTTCCAATGAAACCTAATTTGTTGTATTTCACTCAAACATGTAGGTATTATGAAGAAAAACAACTACAACCCAGTACTTTGAAAAGTGTAATTGACTTAGTAGAATCCTACTTCAACAAGTGCTGAAAATGTAACCCATTTGATTCCATACAATAATAAAGATTTTGTTCAAATCTATTCCTAACATTCTGTAGCATATCAGGTGTTATACTTCTGCACTCTGCTGTAATTCGTTGGCGAAGATCTTCTATGGACTCGGGCTGCGTAGCAAAACATTTATTTTCCAAGTGTCCCCAAAGGAAAAAGTCTAAAGGCGATAAATCAGGTGACCTTGCAGGCCATTCGATGGGGCCTCTCCTTCCAATCCGCCGTCCAGGAAACCGGTCATCTAAAAACTCTCTTACCGGAGCAACATAATGAGGAGGTGCTCCATCTTGCTGGAAATGAAGCCGATCATCATTATGATTTTGGTCATTTTCAATTATTTCTGTTATGAGAGGATCAATTGTATCTTCGAGCATGTTCAGGTAGACCTCACCAGTTAAATTCCCAGGAATAAAAAGTGGCCCTACGATATGACTACCTAATATGCCACACCAGACATTGATTTTTTGAGGGTACTGGGTATGGACCTCTCGGAATAAGTGTAGGTTACTGTCATCCCAGTAACGGCAATTATGCCTATTCACAGCTCCATTCAAAAAAAATGTACTCTCGTCGGAAAAGCACGTGTTGAATGATAGGTGCAGATCATCAATTAGTAGCTGGCTCAGTTGTTCACAAAATTGCAGCCTTCTCTCAGGATCATCTTCATTGAGTTCCTGTACTAATTTAATTTTGTACGGATGAAATTTATAGGCTTTTAATATCCTTATTATGGACGAACTGGAGACACCTGAGGCTGCAGCAAGCTGACGGGTACTTTGAGTATGATCCAATTCAACATGTCCCAAAACAGCGACTTCCACTGCTTCATTTCTGATCGGTTTCCATGGCTGGTGTTTCACCACCACGGAAACCACCACCACCAGACAAATCCGGTATCGACAAACTTTTGGACTAACATGGCAACGTACGAATCATTCACATTTTTCCCGGAATTACTGTTATTAAAGAGGCGAGCAGTAAGTCGAGCACAACTATTATGTTTATACTAAAGTTTAACAATTTCAACTCGTTCAGGAATGGAATAAACCATTTTTACAGTAAAGGTGAAATAATTTCAAAAGCAACCGAACTGAATCAATGAACGTTTGCCTGAATTATTTTTGTACACTTATCTGCTGTTGTTATTTGAACCAAAAAACGCACGAGAGAAATTGAGGAATGTAGTAGTGATAAAAATGCCGTTTTTTCCGCATTTTCATTAACACCAAAAATATCGAGTAAATGTTCTTGCTTTTTTTATAACTATTCAAGTGAATACAACAAATTAGGTATCATTGGAAAGATAACTTTGTGCCCTTTCAAATATTATATCACTCGACCCCACTTTCCATTTAAAATTTCAGGGTTGTTACTCACCCTCGCTAGGGGGTTGAAGACACAGGTAGAAAAATACATCTAAAATGTGTCCCCCTCAAAAGCAAAATTGACCTGTTCGAGCATTTTTGCGTTAAGTTACAAAAAAAGGAGAAAAGCAAGATGCATACTTTTCGTTGGACCACTCGATATGTCTCATATATGTCTCCTAAGAAAAAAAATACGTTTTTTTTTTGTTCAAAATTGCCTTCATTCATCAACGTAATCTCCAGCAATAACAACACAATGATTCCAGCGCCGCTATAACATTTCAATATCACTTTCGTAGAACGATATATCTTTTGCCTCAAAATAAGCCTCATTTTCAATTATTCTTCAAATGGGGTCGTTTTTTCGTAATTTCGGCCTATAAACGCTCCATTAACGCTATATAATATCCACTGTGGATGGTATTTTCCTTCTCAAGATAGTCGATGGATATTACACCACGCATATCCCAAAATACCAAGGTCATAACCTTTCAATCCGATTGTTGTGCTTTCGGGCGCTTTGAACGAGGTTCACCAGTTGCTCTCCGTTCAGATGACGATCGTTTTGATTCTGGAGTGAACTGATGGATCCATGTTTCATCTATTGTTACATATCGATGCAGAAATTCTGGTTTGATATGTTTAAACATGGCCAAACAGTGCTCAGAGTCATTAAGACGTTCTTGTCTCTGGTCACCAGTGAGCTCGCGCGACACCCACTTTGAAGAGAGCTTTCTCACAGTCAAATGCTCATGCAAAATAAAGCCAACACGTTCTTATGATATTTTGACAATGGCAGGTAACTCGAGCAACTACACTTTTCGATCATTCAAAATAATTTTGTGGATTTTTTTATTTTTCCTGGTGTTACTGCCTCATTTGGACGTCTATCATCGGTGTCTCTACGACCACGTTTGAAGTCAGCAAACCAACGTTTAATTGTTGTTTTTGACGGAGCGGAGTCCTTATAACACTTTTCAGGCCATCGCTTCGCTTGACCAGTATCTTTTCCATCAAAAACCAGAGTGAAATTTAAACACGAAATTGTTTTTGATCCATTGTTTTGAAAATAACAAAAGTAGTGTCACTCTTAGCACAATAACTCACGAACTTATGAATAGAATATCATGAAGTTTCAACAGCTTTCTTTTGAGGGTTAGTACTAATTGAAAAAACTGTAAATACAATAAGACTAGCGACATCTAGCGACTTCTCAGCCCATGCAGTGTATCATTAAGTATGGAGAAATTAAATTGCTCTTATTTTTATTCTATCTTGCAGATTCTATGTCTCTCAGTTCTCCGCCAGGAAATCAAAGTCCAAAAGACTTTGACAAGTTGTACGAGGGTAATATTCCAAGCGAAGTAGCAGATCTTCCAGAAAATCTACAGAATCTCATTATGGGAAAAGTGACTCTGGCAAAAACAACGCTGCGGAGTAGGAAAATTGTCATATATATTTGTGCAGCAGATTCTCAAGGTAACTCATAGAGTATTTAGTAAACTCAAAACAATCAGAAATACATTTCTATCTGTTAAATTGTTCAGCTTGTCATCGATGGTTCCTCAACATATCCCCAGGTGAATTCTTAAGACTTTCGCGGCCGATATTTCCAGTGTTATTTGTGTTTGAAGGTCGTCGTAGTTTGGAACTGTATCCTAACGTTTCGACAGCACGAGTGATTGGCTCTTCAGAAGTTTATTCATCTCAATGATTCACAGATTCATCGGTCACCGGGTCATCGGTGAATCATCAAGGTGAATAAACCTCTAAAAAAGCCAGCTACTCGTGCTGGCGAACCGTTAGGATACAGTTCCAAACTACGACGACCTTCAAACCCAAATAAAGATAGTAACACTGGATTTCTACAGATCAGCACAAAAACAATCAAAATTAAGTCGATTTGATGAAACTGGTGATAAAAGGAGGTGAAAATCTCAAAAGTTTTATCAGTTTGATATAATGAGGTATACCTTATTATGAAAGAAAGTGAAGATGACTCTCCTGGATCGATGAATGAAAAATAGTAACAATCACTCCCCAAACCTCGATGAGTGGATGAATGAAGATCATGAGATGATTTTATACTTTTATAAGTTGCCTGTATTAATCAAAACTGATCAAAAGATATGTAAGAGCTTAAAAAAGCAGCGTTATCATCTTTCAACGTTAAAACTAAATTATTTGACTTTCTGAAAAAAATTAAAAAGATTAACTGAAAATAACAATTGTATTAAACAAAAAACTGAAATCATAAAGAAATAACATACAAGCATCAACCAAAAAATAAAAAATTGAAATATTAATTAAAACTGAAAATTGAAAAATATCATCAGCAAAAAATGAAAAATTAAAATTGAAAGATTCCAAACCAAGTTACGTCATGACGTTTCAATTGTTAGTATCCACAATCGTCTTCGGGTGATAACTGGACTTATTCTGACTATTTATAGGTCATTCGAGTGCTTTCACTTATCTCCTCTTCCATCTCTCCGCTTCATTGGTTTTATCGGGTTTAGAGTGATTTGAAACTCTGAACATTGAAGAAGCCCACAAGAAGCTCCGAGTCTGGTTAAGATACGTAGATGACACCTTCATAATATGGAACCATGGGAATGCAGAACTAGACACTTTCCTGAAGTACATCAACAATGTAAGTCCTTCTATCACTTTCACAATGAAGAAGGAAGTTCACAACGAATTGCCTTTCTTAGACGGGAAGAGGACCGACACTGAATGGGAAACATCTGTATATCGAAAACCCACTCACACAGGACAGTATCTGAATCAGAAATCCAACCACCATCAATACACTAAGAGATGAATCATCAAGACTCTACTAGACCGTGCTTTCGGGCTCTGTAATACAAAGGAAGGTCTCGAAAAGGAACTAGGCATCATCAAAAATGACCTTCAACAGAATGGTTACTCCAGAGTGATGGTAGAACAGGCTTCAGCTAGAAGACAGCAAGAGCTCCACAAGGAAGAGAAGCCGCCACAACCAGTACTTGTACTTCCCTACATCAGAGGATTATCAGAAAGGATAAGAAGGATTGGGTCCAAGTATAACATCAGGACCTGCTTCAAATCTGGGAACACTATCCGTAGCCTATCCGTAGCAACCTCACGAAAACCAGGCCACCAAACGTGGACTGCGATTCCAAGAATTGCATTTACTGGATACCCTGTGAGTGCGAAAAATCCTATATCGGTGAAACTAAGAGGCCATTGAAAGTTCGCATTGCTGAGCACAAGAAACACACACACAGCGAGGAGGAACCAGCAAATCCGAAATAGCAGAGCATTTTGGGACTCATCAACATAATATCGAGTGGGCTCAAGCTGAGATCATCTACAAAGAGAAACACTGGTTTAGGAGAAAATTCAAAGAAGCTGCATATATGTTTGAACAACAACGCATTTAGTCAAGCTAGCGTAGAGATACGTAACATATGGAAACCTCTAATCAAGCGAAAAACGATCAACTCCCGCCAAACGGTCATCTCCCACTAAAACCAATGGAGCGGAGAGAGGGAAGAGGTGATAGTTGAAAGCACTTGAATGACCTATAAATAGTCAGATCTCGGAGGAATAAGTCCAGTTATCATCCGAAAAGGATTGTGGATACTAACAACTAACGAAACGTCGTGTCGTAACTTGGTTTGGAATCTTTTGATTTTTATTTTACATTTTTTGTTAATAATATTTTTTAATTTTCAGCTTCTATCAATTTTTTGTTATTTGGTTGTTGCTTGTATGTTGTTTCTTTGTAATTTCAGTTTTTTGTTTAATAAAATTGTTATTTTCGGTTAATCTTCTTAATTTTTTGTAGGGATTTCAAATCAATTTATATTATATTAGACAATGAAAGTCCGAACTGATGAAATACACCACGAAACATTGTCAACCACCTTCAAATTAAATCATTTAAATTGCTCTTTAATTTCAGATTGCTATGTTGAAAAAGGAGCTCTACATAATATCATCTATCCAGAGTTACGAGCTAGTTGCAGATCAAAAGGTTATGAGTTGCATATTGTAGATCTTCACTGGAGGACGTTACTAGAAAAACAACAAGACCATGAGTTTCCAGAATTGTGTATAGGAGAACTTACAAGTGAGTATGTGGAATGATCAGATGAATAAGTATCATTTGCATGGATGGATAAAGTCTGATATCTAGATTCCTAATAATAATAATAATAAACATTATTCAAATAGATATCCTAATATGAAAAATGAAAGAAAAATAGATATAATTTTGAATATAATTACATATATGATAAGTCAAATTAACCTTTAATGTAAGGGTTACTGCTAGAGAGAAAAAAATTAATCACATTATTGAAAGTGATTTAGAAAAAAAATCTGATACTTACTATTCATCTATTGTATCTCATATATATTTTCAAACTGTTGAAAATGATTGCTATTATTGATACTATTAGGAAGTCAGTTATGGAGTAATGAGTTCATTGTTTTTGAGAGACTAGTTCGTGAAACCCCCAGGTCATTGCTACTTCTTGTATGATAGCTGTTTACTTGATGATTGAAACTGATTAGTTCATTGAAATATGGTGATATTTACCCAGTAGGTGTTTCGAAAATGAAAATATTTTCAAGAGTATTTGTTGCACTTCAACGATATTCGCATGGCTCTGGTTTGCACTGATTTGCAATTACCAGAATGCGATTGAATTGTGGACTTTCAAGTTAGATTGAAATGTTACATGGCGACTGATCTGAGTAGGAAGAAACATTTTTTTGGAAAGAGATACAGTGGAAGTGGAAGCCGACAACCCCCGACTTTATCGTGTATGGAATCTACCTCACTAATATCAAGGTCAAGTTCCATTTTGAAGGTCAAACTTCACGTTCGAAGTCAAACTCCACGTTCAAGGTCAACCTCACATCCTTCTAGGTCAAAACCCATGGTCACATATCGAAGAGAGGATCCAATCTCAGGACCAACCCACAAGTTCAAGGTCATATGACACACAGCTCCAGGCCGTGTGACGTCAGTAGAAGTCGATACTTTTAATTATCTCTTAGTGGTGGGGGGAGGCTGAAAACCGGCTATTGTCTTTTACTATTCATCAGGTGGCTTTTATTTTGTTAACATTCTATTTGATATTATTGTTCAGTGTATGATCAGAAACTTTGTGATATTCTGTAAGGTGATCTGTATCCTCACTTGATACAAGTAGCGTATCTTCCACAAACGAATTGATGTATTCACAATTTGGAATACAATTAATGTGAATAGCAAGGGGTATTTTGCACTATCTTGAACTACCATGTTTTTCTTTGCTTGATAGTACGTTGTTAACTTTGGTTCATTGAAATATTTTACCTAAGTGATTTCGTACTGAATACATTGCCAGTTATTCCATAGTATCCTAATTTAGAATAGAAGATTAAGATATCGATTGTTTCAACTGTTCTTTTGGAGTCTAAAAATATTTTGAACTTCAATTCTCTTCTATTATTAATTTCCTCTTGGAGAAAGTAAGTTGTAGAGCAGATTTGCATGAATGCTTTGATCTGAATCCGGATTTCGAGTCCACTAATAAACTTATTTATTACCATTTGAAACTTTTCAAGCGTTGTAGAAGTCATTTTGTAAAAACGTTTCATCAATCCCAAAATAATATGAATACAATGAATAGAACAATGAATTCATATTCAAAATTTTTGGAATATTAGTAACGCAATTTCGAGATTCTCACTGTCGATGGTCCATTCATATACTTTTTTTTTTATTTCAGGGCAAATGGAAGTGGCATATATTATACCGGTACTTTTTCTCAACAACTCGTTGGGGACTCAACTGCTCCCCATCACGATAGAAAGTACTGACTTCAGAATAGCAATGGAAAGAGCTGAAGACCAAACTGCTCAAGGATTGCTCTCCAAATGGTAGGTTCAAACTTGTGGGGGCAGCTATGAAGGTATAGTTGCCAGGAGTCTCCAGGTTTTATGGTAGTTATTGGATGAGTCAATCCTGGTTATTGTAACTTCTCCGAAATATTCAAAGATGGCTGTCCAATATCATAATTGCGGCAGAAATCTTTTATGCTGGACTCTATTCTAATTCTATAGATTCCTAAAATAAAATACCGCAATATCAGCCCCATTAATCTGATGTTTATTAGCGGTGGAGTATGCCTATTACAAATTATTTTCAGGTAGTTGTTGAAATTTCATAATAAGGCTCAAAGCTGTTAAAAAGCAAATAATATTCTTCCTTGATGTCGTCATAGAGCTTCTTTCAAACCTTGGGATTAATTTTATGCAGTCATTTCTCGATCAACTGAGAAAATCGTTCAACTCTCTGAGTAGATTAAAAACATTATATCATAACTTCACATTCACCAGAAACATAAATAGTCAACAAGATAGTCATATAATCTAAGAAGGAAGAAATGTTGTCCTTCAACAGTATAGGAAAGAACTTCGAGGGTTCAGGAGGTTAGGTTAGGTCAGGCTAGGTCCAAATTGAGTGGGTCTATTCGACCCTCCACCGCAACCCGCAAGGGTTTATTTTGGCTCACACCTATTCACACTCGACCAAATAAACGCGGCTTCTTAACGAAGCGGATTAGTTTGTAAAGTGAGTGGTCTTTCAGGTCAGATGGTAAGAGTACGGCTCTGCTGAACTCTAAAAACCTAGTTCGGCCCCCAGCGGGTCAGGACAAAGCTCTGCTGTTTCATCATTTTCCAAACAATCGACAGTCCGAGTCTTTGGATATGATGATTCAAATGACAGTGACCTGTAAGAAGGCCTGTTAGACATCGTAGTTCATCCTTACTGTAGTTCAACAACTCTTTGGTAACAAGCTTCGAAGCGTGAATAAATGCCCTGGATTAAGCCAATTCTGGAAGATCCTGCCGGAGTCCATAAATCTTCTCACCTTCCAGGTGTTCATTCTTGGTTTGGCAAAGACCAAAACGAGGCTAATGACAGGTTCTGGTCCGATGAAGCTGCTTGCCGGTTCAGAAGGTACTCCTGAAAGAGAAAAGTGACCTTCAGATACATCACCATAAAACTTTTTCAATAAATCAATTCTGAAGATATCACAATATAAAATACACTGGTAATCACATAAAAATATCAATAATTTTCACAGATGCACTTTTCAGTTTTTCAAATGATTCATGTAGAAATAAATGTTGCAATTGATCCAGTGTTAGAAGCCTAGGTGAAGAATTTGATTTGTCCCATACCCCAGAGCCTATAGTGGATCTCCTTTTATCAGCAAATAAGACCCTAAAAATATTGGTGTGAAACTCCCATGCCCCCTCCCGGGTTGAGTGCCTTGAAATAGGAGCTTCCACCCCCGCTCTCCGAGTGGTCCTCAACTTATTGATGGGCACTTCAGCAAGATTGACATCTATCCTCATTTTGGTAGAAAGTCAGCCTCTAGGTGCTTTTACCTTCTTATCGAATCATTATTTTATCTGACTATTCCTAACTGAATGGGGGCCCACAAAAACTAACCGGCGGCTATTATTTTTAATGTCGGCCGTTCCTTAATAAGAATACTAGAATCGTGGTCGTGGTTGTTCTGCGGGTGTGAACATACACTAGAGCGACATATATAGGGCTTTTCATTACTCGCTTCTATCCATTTTTTTCATTTTTGGAAGACCAAAAATGAAAAAAATGCCATTATGTGTGGAATATTAAAGCGTTGAATTTTGTGCATTTTAGAACTTGGGTTCTAAATCATCTCAATGAAAGACCATCAGTTCCCTCACAACCTTATACCACTGAGAGGGATAATATTTGAACTGGCTAACCCAAGAACAATTGAAGGTTATCCGGAATACATCAAGTGGGGTCCAATCACTAATGGACCCATTAGTGGAGTCCAATCACTAATGGACCCATTAGTGGAGTCCAATCACTATCTGACCTGGCTAACTCAAGAACCATTGAAGGTTATCCGGAATATATCCAGTGGGGTTCAATCACTAATCTACCCATTAGTGGGGTCCCATTCCTGATGGGTCCATTAGTAATTGGATAACCTTCAATGGTTCTTGGGTTAGCCAGTTCAAATATCATTCCTCTCAGTCGTTGTGAAGGAACTAACCGTTGAAATGTCCGCCACGGCTTCTCTGGTTGGAACGCATCCAAAACATTCAATTTTCCATGGCAAATGAATCAGGCTGAATTTGACCGATGGCATGGGTTATGTTGGCTTTTGTGGTCGCTGTGGTTTGTGACATCACCTCCATGTGAGATGACCATGCCTGCAAATCGCAAATGTGGCATGAGTTGTGTAGCACGTAGTGCCGCCATCATGTTGAAAACACATGTTATTGGTGCCCAGATGATTCAATTTAGGCCAAAAGAAGTTGGTGATCATTGACCTATAGTGCTCGCCGTTGACAGTGATGGTGTCACTGAGGGTACCACCAGCCCAAAATCCACACATAACAGTGACTTTTTCGAAATGCATTAAACGTTCTTGGATCTCATGTGGATTGGTATCGTCCCAAATTTAACAATTTTGTTTGTTCATGTACCCATTCATCCAGAAATGGAAATTAGGGTCAGTTGCTTAGAGCCCATTCAGCGAACACACGTCGTTGTCTATGGTCGTTTAACTTCAGTTCCTGGGTCAGTTAAATTTTGTATTGGTGCAGGCGCAAAATTCGAGAAGTTGTGGTCTGCGAAAGGTCGAGTCCTTGTGAACGATTTGAAATCGGCCGCTTTGGATTCTCCTGTACACTCTCACAGACACCAGCTGTGTTTTTGGCAGGTCTTACGTTTCGTTGACGTACGGATGTTGGTTGACCGTTTACTGAACCAGTGGACCCAAATTTATTCATCACATTGCGAATAATCTTCTTGATAGGACGATTATGGCGACCGTAAAATGGGCGAAGCGCGCGGTAAGTTGACCGAACAAAACGCCCATTTCGTTTGAACAATTTCATTATTTGCACGTGTTGTTAAATGCTATGGCTTCACATGTGAAGGAAGCTCCAACAAGATGGCCGTTATCAATTGTCAAAGTTCGGGAATCCCTGTTGGAAGACCTTATACTAGAGCATCGAACGTTCAATTTTGAACTTGGTATACATATCTGTCCAGAAATCTTCTGGAAAAAATAGATATAAGTTTTGACGCAAATATTCTCAATGATGGATCTTCGGTGTCCTAAAACTACCTGTCTTCTTTATTTCCAGGTGAAGATTCATCAACCAAATTCTCAAAAGGTTGTATGACAAGTGGTCCCACTCTTTTCGAAACCCAGAGTGACCGTCAATATTTCGAAAACAACAAAATGTTCCAAATATCAAATATTCACTTACGTTTGCAATTTTACTGCTGAGACGTCATGCACAGACACAAGTCAAGAAATACTTGATATTCTCCAGCTTATTGTTTTCTCGATTGTCTACTTGTGTCTTCTGGTAGCATATTGTTAACAGTTTCTCTTCCACTTCCAGGTACATGCTAGACAGCGATTCGCAACCACCGTGTTACCGACTGAGACCTATCTCCTGCCATATTCCAGGTTTCAAAGAAACCTCTCTGGAAGATCGAGAAAAGGCTTTTGCGGAGTGGGCCACAGAAATAGATAAGATGTTGGCAGTACTCATAACGGTATTTTCACCAGAGCTGAGAGATACCTATTTGACTACAGTCGTTGAACAGGTAATTTAGGTTATGTTTAACGAATTCACGAAAATACTAATTATATCTTGTTATATCTTGTTAGATTGATGATCTATTTATTTTTTAGAATAAGGAAAATAACTTTTGTCTGATTTCTACTAAGTTTCGGTTTGTTGAACCGGTCGTAACAAATGATGAACAGAAACATACAGAAATAATTTTTTTATCCTATATCAATTATATATTTTTCGAGTCATTTTTCTGGTCACACTTGATTATACTTTACCGATTAAACAACTGAAGTTGCCCAGTTCAATCCCCAAAGAGTGACATACTCATATACCATGTCCTTCAACATCTCATAATTTGTGAAGGTATGAAAATGAAAAAATATTTTCTCAATGATTCACCAAAAAATGTATCTGAACATCTGCAAGACATCATAAAATGAATAATGATAATAATAACTCGATTTTGTTGAGGGCAAATAACAAATAGTAAATAAATAAATGATGGTACTGATGGCGAAGTCTAGCTGTGGCTATTCTACTTAACAAAAGACTTTCATTAAATTGAATCAATTGATCAAATTATGGTTGACTGCTCCATTATCAGATATATTACATAGATATGAAAGGTTATATGATTTGGGGCATGATATTGTTTCGGTGATTGAGATTGCATACTTATGAGAAGTGTTTTGCAATTACCATCAAGTAACAAAATAAAGTAATCAGAATGCGACTGTATTATGGACTCTTAAGTTAGATTGAAATGTTAGATGACGTAGAAATGAACATTTTTATGGAAAGAGATATAGTGAAAGTGCTTTTTCAAATTCAAAATGTTTGATATGAAGCCGACAAACCGTGACTTCACCGTGTATACAATCTACCACACTAATCTGAAGGTCAAGTTCCATGTTCAAAGTCAAACCTCATATTCTTCTAGGTCAAAACCCAATGTCACATACCGGAGAGAGAATCCAATATCAGGGCCAACCCTCATATTCAAGGTCATAAGGCTTTGCAAAAAACTTCAGGCCGTGTGACGTCAGTTGAAGTCGATGATATTAATTACCTCATATACCTCATAGTAGTGGGGGAAAACTAGAAACCGGCTGTTGTCTTCTACTATTCATCGGGTGGCTTTTATTTTGTTAACATTCAGTTTGAACTTATTGTTCAGTATATATTCAGAAACTCTTTGATGTTCTGTAAGGCCACCTATATCATCACTTGATACAAGTAGCGTATCTTCCATAAACGAATTGATGTATTCACAATTTGGAATACAATTAATGTGATCAGCAAAGGACATTATGCAATACCTTGCGGGTACACTTATCGCTACACGCAGATGTCAAGACAGCAATATTTGCAAGCTTTCATAATATATAGTAATGTCTTTTCACATATAGTCATTGGGCATACTGGCCTTAACGAATTGTTCTTCAAGGTGCCCACTGACTATATGTGAAAATGTTTCTTTCCTTATACCAAAAATTGGGCAAATATCGGATATGCGGTTGGTTACCTCGTTCACAGGCCGATGGGGCGATGACAAACCTATTGTTTGTTGTCCGCATCAGCCTAGTTCGATGAATGATACTCTGAAGGAATCCGATTTTCAAGTATCGGAAATCATCGACTTTATGTTTGTTGTAATATGGTGAATAAATTGTTTTCTCTTTTATTTTCATTATACTATGGGTAACGCCATCTGTTGCACAATAGTGTATAAACAACAATTAACGTCAACAATATATTTTATGAATCATGGCCGTTTTCTGACTTTATGCACAGTGTTTTACAGAAATTCAGATCATTTTCACTTTTAATTATTATAATAAAGTGATGTGTTGCAACAACAAGGTGTATTATTATTGATTATCCCAGCAATGTTGATGATGGATACTGCCGAGTGATCGGATATATTCCAGCGCGCTTCGTGGTGTTAGCCAGGGGAGTAGTTGTTTTCTAATAGTTATCGGTCCATTAACCTACACTGTAGGGAGTTTAGACTGGCCTAAACGAATTGTTCTTTCAGATTTGATAGTAATGTCCGCAAAGTGAAAGTAACTTTTGTAACTTGAGATTAATCAACTGCTTTCAAACATATTCTATCAGAAATATGGTGTGTTGTTGAATTATAATCAATGAAGATGAAACTATTGAGTGCTTGGTAGATTCAAATTTTGAACCTGGTGAGCTTTGAGTCAGAAAAACCCCTGAATGTCATTTATGTGTACAGGAAGTCCACAATACAGTTTTCATGAGTCAAGAATTGGCAAAGAGATGCGTGTGGTTGAACAGAGTCTATACACCAACGGCAAAAACTCCGGATAACATGACACCTGGAGAAGCTGAAGCTCACAGGAGACTGAACGTTTTACAAAAGGATCTGAAGGTAATAATACAGTATCTTGACACTTTATATTTCTTAGATATGTGTTGTACTGCACAGTATCTTTACTCACAAGGTAGGTGTTCCACAGATTTCAACTTTTGGGCCGCTTCTATGATTATTTCCATAAACTGATTGATTTTCATCACATGGAGCAAATTTGTCAAATGTCATTCAATTTCCAGAATCAATTGACTGAAAAACATATGATCCGGATACCAGTGAAGTACGTAGATGGTGGTTTGAACCAGGAAATTCCAGAACACGAGGACTATATTGCAACGGTGACTCATCATCTGAAGAAACATCTCAGTGAGATGATCAGTACTATCGTAGACGAACATCAGAGTAAGTCGCTGCTGAAACCGAGCTACGGGATAGAAGCTTCTTTGTTCGAGGAGTTGAACCAGCAGACCAATTTTTGCCAGAAAGCCGCACAATGTAACATCAACAGGGAAGAGACGATTGAAGATATTAAATCGTATGTATTTCGGAAATATGAGGTTAGGGATCTAACAGGAAAATGATGATTCTGGTAACATGGAGATTTTCTGGAATTTGTCAATTGGACACTACCAGTCCAATTGATGAAGCTACCGTTCAGTAAAACGCGTCTTGAATTAAATTTGTTTTGGGAAAATTGTATCATCAGTCTAATACACCTTCATGAATAAGTTAATGAAAAGTTCAAATTGAAAAGAGTTTTCTTGTTCAATTAAGTATTTTTCCAATGTCTCCTGAAAACGTTTCAATGAATCGCATCATTTTCCAATGTAATTTTCTTGTTATTGACGGATTCTGAATGGATTGGACTGCATTTTTCAATGATTCTATTTATTGAAAATATTCGAAAATTCTAAAAACGAAACCTTTGCTATTATCTCGAAGATAATTGACATTTTTCAAAATACATTGAACGGATTCAAGAATAAAATATTTGAGTAATTCGAATTAAGTAAACATTGTACTGAGTGATTCATATGGAACGCCATTTTACTTTTTATTGTCACAAATATTCATTTCTCAATTTATTCAACTAACAATTTATTTGTTTGAATTTAATTGGTTCGTGCATTTGTTCAACACATTAAAAAATATTAATCGCAAAATTTGTTCTATTTTAAATGACACTTGATTTAAAGTGTTACACGAATAAAATTGTTATTTGAATAAAAAAGACTAATGAAATAATTTGAAGCTTTTATTGATTCCGAAGAAAAATATTGTTTAAGAGTATTGGAAAATGGAACCCAATTTACTATATATTATGCTGAAAAATAATCTATATACATATAGTTCAACTCATTAATAAACAAACATTTTTATTCAACTGTCAATGGAATGTATTATTCGAGTAAATTCAACAAACGTTTCAATTCCGCATATTCAGGTAATTTACAGAGAAAATTTTACAAAAAGGGGAAAAAAGAAGAAAGAGGTAATAAACCACTGTGAGTCACCTAAGCAAGCTTGTGATGTGATTCTCACAGCGGTATTACGATATATATATATATATATATATATATATATATATATATATATATATATATATATATATATATATATATATATATAATATTTATATAGTACAGTATTCAAACGTCTAATTTAACTTCTATAACATGTATTACATAGAATGGCGAGATATAGTTAGTAGCAACCCTGTGCAGGTCTAGAGGATTTGTTACAAAATCTACGTTGTTTAGGTCAAATTGTATTTAGAAATAGGTCTTTTATTTTTTCATGATTTTGTTCTATAAAGCACTTTAGTTCTTTTTTCAACTTATAGTTCTTAGTGATATTTTTTATATGTGGAGGCAACATATTAAAGACTTTGGGACCGTAGTAACTCATAAATCTTTGAGTATGATTTTTTTCACATAATGGTACCACTGTGTTTCGCTTGGCTTTAGCACGAGTATTGTGAAAGTGTGGTAAAGCTGGTAATTGAGATTTCATCATCCATAGTAAGCAATGGTAGGTATATAGTTTTCTTACATCAAATAATCCTGTCTCCCTATAAATTGCTTCCGTGGAGTACCTCTTGTTTTTCTTAAGTAATATTTTTAATAACGTATTTTGCATGACCTGTAGGTTATGTAGATAAGCTTTGCTCAAGCCTCCCCATGCTGTAATGCAGTATCTAATAATTGATTCTGCTAAGGAATCGTATATTATTAATAAAAGTTTATTATTTAGTACACTCCTCAGTTGGTAGAATTTATACATGAGCTTTCTAAGTCTTTTAACGGTATAGTTAATGTGTCTATCCCAACGCAAATATTGATCCAGCATTACACCAAGATACTTTATGTAGCATGTTTTTTGTATGGTAGGACAGGAGCAACCAGGAAAATGATCACACTGGAATTTATGAATCACAATTTTATCACGGACTGGTTGGTCTTTTGAAGTTGTAGTGAATGCCACAAATTTAGTTTTACTGATATTTAGACTGAGACGGCTAGCATTTAGCCAGCAATATAGAATTTTTAAACTATTTTCTGCTGTTTCATAGACTGCATCCCATGTGTCACCAACAAAAAGTAGTGCCGTGTCATCAGCATAAGAAGTTATTTGTGCTTCAATATTTTCAATTTTAAATATGTTATTGATGTATATTAAAAAAAGTATGGGTCCAATCACTGTTCCCTGAGGGACGCCAATGGTAACGGGTAGTGGATTACTAAATGAGTCGTTAATTTTTACTATTTGGTTTCTACCTGAAAGATAATTTGAGAATAACTTTAATGCGATACCTCGAACTCCTATTTCTTCTAATATATCTAACAAAATGTTGTGGTTGACAGTATCGAAAGCTTAATAATTTTGACCTTTGAATAAAATGTTAGTTATTCATATGACTGTTGAATTATAATGAAACTTCAAATTCACTTTCTAAAAGTAAGTTTGGAAATCAAATTTCAATTAATATATTTGAATGACTGTCAAAGTTTTCCCATGAAACATTGTTGGTAATAAAAATACACTTTCCTTCGTCTGAAAATATAGCAAATTAACTTTCCATACTAAATATTTTTCTATGAATAATAACGATTGTTATATTTACATTTTATTGAAAGTGTTGAATATTTTCAACATTCACTTTAATGCATTCAATTCAAAATTTGGTTACAACTTTTGTGCAAAACATTCTCAAACGAGTATCATTTTATTTCATCAATCTTTTTGAAAAGCTAATTTCTGACAAAGAATTGAATTTTTTGATGATTTGAAAAGTTTGTTGTATTCGAAAGATATATTTGTAACGATTGTTGATATTTTTAATTCGGCGCTGGTATCGAGCGGATTTATCAAGAACTTCAAGTGTTACATATGGCAACATGCTAGTTAATTTAAAGTACGACAAAATGCCGTTCAACCGTGGCGCCGAATAAAAATTATCAACAATCAATTTAATTCTTGTATCACTGAAATTCAACAAACAAAATAATTCAGCTCATTTCAAAGGAATATTAATAAAAAGTAAAACGGCGTTGCACGCACCAACTTCACCAGTACACCGATAAGCAATCTATTTGGGGGCAACTGATGTCGAGCATTCACCATGCTGGAGACCACATTACTAAAAATATCCAGCCTTTCCCCACGCTGTCCATCAACACTGAGAAAGTGAAGACTACCAGGGAAGAACCTGGGGTACTCGTCTCCAAGAACAGTTCAAAGGGCCGACTTCGTCGGCCAACCTGCTAACGAGCAGGTTGAAGCGTGGGAGCAAATAATGCACCTGAAACTTTCCGTTATCTTCATATTGCATCTGAAGTTTTTCGAATGTAGCCACGATGGTTACACGAAGATTATCCAGGCTTTGGAGTTTGGTTTCGATTTGAAAAATGATTCGACATTGATACCGTCGTGATCCATGCCTTCCATGTGGGGTACAACTGCTGGTGAAATACGAGGTTTTTTCGTGCAGGAAGAATACGTGATGATGCCTCAGGGAACACGAGTTCTTTATTTGCTGTTCTACAGGCGAAATGATTTTCGATCTAAATAACGTCCCCTAGGAATGCGGTGAGGGTCAGCTTCTAGGATCGTACGGGAGTTTTTTGTTGAATTATCATCGAGATCAAATTTTTGTTGATTTCAGTGGGTTTTGTTCAACTCTTTATTTCGTTGTAATGTACTCGTAATTTATATTTGGTATATTCATGAGTTTCATAGCAAAGATCATAGGAAACGTACCAAAAATTATGAATGCCAGGGTAAGTAGCTGAAAAAACTATTCAAAATGGTTTGCAAAGAGGACTGGTTTCGATAAATCCATACTGCAGAAATCTTGAACTCAGTAAACAAGAAACATCGCCAAAATTCACCAAATGGTGCTAGGCGACCGCCCAGACACGTGTTCGAATGAACATTTGCAACGATATCTTGACGCAGTTTAGGCGCAACTGTAGGTGAAACTTGGATACACCATTATACACCTGCAACAAAAATACTGTCCAAACAGTTGACTGCAAAAGAGAAATAGAATTTAAAAAAAGCGTGATGGAGACTGTTTTTGGGATAGTCATGGAGTTATTTTCAATCGATTATATTCAAAAAGAAAAACCATTACAGGAGCATACTACGCATCGTTCGTTGACAATCTGGAAGCAGAACTCACGGAAAAACGGCCACATTTGCATAAAAAAAATTGTTTCACACCAAGGCGACGCACCGTCTCACACATCAATGGTTACCATGGCGAAAATCCACGAAATACGCTTTGAACTGCTTGACCATCCGCCTTACTCACCAGATCTAGCCCCAACTGACTTCTTTTTGTTCCCTCATCTGAAAATTGTGCTCGGAGGACAGATATTTCCGTCAATTGAGAAGGAATCACCTCCGTGAACAATTACTTTGCAAAGAAAAACGCCGAGTATTATTTGGATGGGTTACAGAGATGAAAGCATCCCTGGGAGGAGTGTATCGTTGGAAAAATATTTGAAAAAAATGTCTCGTATCTTTGTTACGTCAAAAACTTTTTAGACCACCCTCGTAATTTCAATTTAAAAAAATTAAAACTGGTAAATCTACCTGATACATTCTACGAAATATTTTACACATTTTTTGATTCTGAATCTGGCACTAATTTAAGGTTGCGCACATTTTCAGGTATCTTACAGGAGACAGTACGTCACCACTGGTTCTGTACGGTCCAAGTGGATGCGGAAAAACGACTTTGCTCGCAAGGATTGCTCAATGCTGCCAACAGTGGTTGCCAGAAGCCTTTTCAATTGTACGATTTGTCGGGATCAGCGCTCAATCGAGTACTGTTGAACAACTCCTGAGTTCCATCACAAATCAGTGTTCAATATTGAATTATGGTCATAAGTGCTATTGTACACATGTAAGTAAACAAGTTCTCATCATTAACAAAATGACACTTTCATCATTTCGGGCACTATTTTAATTTACTTGCTGGACTGTTAGATTCGTACCTTATTCCAGTGAATGGAACATGAAGTCCATGGTGAAATTTTTTGTCTAGCTTTCCAATATTCAAAGTTTCAACTGGAACATCTGGCGTGGAATTAATCCAAAACAAGCACTTGTGCGTATTACCAACTATGTTGCAGTCATCTCCTGAACACGTCAACGGGGTTGGTGAAACGCGCTTCGAAAAAACTGCATTTCTGTTGACTGGAAAAAGTTCTCATTTGAATTGGAATCAATACTGTTCTGATATAAAATCTTGTTTTTTATCTGTAACCAAATTGATTTCATGAAAATAAATTGATTGTTCAGTCTTGAATAAACTCATCAGGTATTCCATAACCTGTTATATTGCGAGAGAACTGAAAATATTGATAGACCGAAAACACAGATAGAACCGTTATAACCTCATGAAGCTCCTCATCATAACTTCTAGTATAGTCAACCAAGTTTTCCGGTTATACATTACCAAAAACTTTTTGATCCTCTTGTTTATGAATTACCAAAGAGTTGAAGAGGCTTCCCAACCTTCTGTATCTTTCTGTATCTTTTGATTCCTTAATATCAAAGAGCACTAATATATCTTCTTGGGTTTTTTAGAATAGAACCTGATGCCTAAAATAGAACGGTTCTGCAGTTTGGACAGCTTGAGAGATGATTATAGCTGTTTTCTTGAGGGACTGCTGAAGGTAGACTGGTTTAAATTTTCTTCATACTTCTCTGAAGAATTTTTTTGTGGATTTTTGTCTAGCAGAGTTATTCTATTAATTTGTAGCCTAACTAAAACATTTTTTCGAACTAGATTAGATTGGTAGCTATGACTATATAGAATTCGTATGAATGGAAATTGTTATACCATCTACAGCTATATTCATTTCTACTGAATAACCTTGCAGAGTCTTGCTGATCACATCAATGTTTTTTTTTCTCATCTATGTGAATTGTTTCTGTTATTCCAACGGCACAAGAAGTACGCGGTCACCATTTCTATACTATAAAAACGACTCAATAATACGCATCACGGTTCGTCTCCAAGACCCTATGGTGTTATCCATTTCTTTCATTTTCATTAAGGGAGCAATTGGTATTTTTTCGATTATATATATATATATATATATATATATATATATATATATATATATATATATATATATATATATATATATATTTATATATATACCTATACTATACCTTCAGACAAATATAGAAATACATTTCAAACTTTCAGCCAATGACTAGGCAGCAATCTTCTGAAAAACATTCTTTTTTTCTTCAATGTGTTTGGTTGAAACTTGAAACGATGAGTATTTTATGACTGACAGGTTGTATCACAGTGTTTCTCGGTCTTTTGTTCTGAGTTTCAAGAAGTAATGTAATGCCTAGTTTTAATCTCCAAAACCAGATCTAACGACAAAGTATCAAAGTATCATTTTATTCACTCATCAACACAATATTAAGCATTTTCAACGAACTCTTTCATCAACTCCTTATTGAATACGAATATCACTAACTTCAAAATATCATTAACTTTAAGATAGCAATAGGTCAAATTTACAGTATAGAATCCTTGTACATGAGATTTAGAATGTCACAAAACAGAGCGGGAACAGCATATTTGATTGAAACTATCGTTCAAACACAGAGCATTCGTGACCCAGACAGGTTTCAACCTCCCATAGATCTCATCAATAGTGCTTACTGGACCACAACTTTACTAATGTACCCAACTGCCCTTAAACTATGATATCCATTAAAGGCATCGTATTTCTCCTCACAGGCGAACAGTTAAGCCTAACAGTTCAACTCATCACCAATGCTGTATTTTCATACTCTAGTTTCAACTAGTGGTCTCACAAAAAAAAAGAGCAGATTTCTCTCTTTTGGCTCTTGATACCAAAGATTGACTTTGCAACTGACCGTCTTTGGTAGCCTGATTTATCATTGATGTTGCAAGGAAAGGTGTCATAATCTTCACCTCCTCGGGCTTGTCCCTTGAGGACAGTTGAGTCCAGAAATACATGCATGGTCCAGGCTAGCACCTCTACCATGTTGAAACCGCTGTCCAGTATTGGATTAATGATGTTTTATCTTCTCTCGATCCTATATATGATGTTTTTCGCGGGATGTCATGATATCCTTCAGGATTTGTGTATAGTATCAAATACTGGAAAGAACCCTAGTTAGAAAAGTCATACATTAAAGATAAAATCCACTGTAGAGGATTTTACAAGAACTGCGATACGTGTTTCGCTATACAATAGGTTTCTCAAGCGTAAAAACCGCAACACGCGAACACGTGTTGCGGTTTTTGTAAAACCCTTTATAGTGAAAATCATACAATAAACTGGATTAATGATTATATATTCATTTATGTGAGAAAAAACTGATTCCACATTCTGGAATAGAACCTACCCCTCTTGCCACAAAAATGTTCATTCTACTAGACTTGTAATGTAATTCGATCATGACACCATGATTCTCATTTCAGAACATAAAAACCTACCAAGAAGTTCTCCCGGCTCTTCTCACAGAAACTTGTTTACAAAGACCTCTGGTGATCCTACTAGATGGTCTGGACCAAGTGAGAAAGTACAGTTCCAAGAGCATAGATTGGCTTCCGACGGTGTTACCGGACAACATCAAACTGATCATTTCTGTTTCGGAATCCAGCGAGATGTACTCGAAGATCAGCGAAAAACTAAACGAAGACAATTTCATCAAGATGCCCATGCTGGGTCAAGAAGAGGCTAAAGGTATCCTGATGTCCAGCGTGATGCAGTACAACCATAGTGTCAATTCCAAGATACAAGACTGCGTGTTGAAGTCTGTGCAAGAGTGCACTATCCCACTTTATTCGAAGGTGAGGGAGAATATAAAGGGATACTTTTGAAGTCAGCTACACATCTGATTTATTTATTTATTCATTCTCTACAGAAAAAAAAGGTTGGCACGATCTAAGTACACTTGGATACCAACTTGGACCAAGTGTGCTCGAACACGTAGACTCGGACCAAGTTGGTTTCTACAGCAAAACGAGTTGGATGTCAGATAAACATACAAAGATGGCGGAACTGTATTATTTGGAAAGTGTGCGAGTGGTTGCTGATATGCTCATAAACGAGCCTGAAATGCAGGGAAAATAGGTAAAAGAGAAGAAATTAAAGATTTGGACTCGAAATTGGATACGTAAGCGTCAGTCGATTGGAGCTTCCTCCAATTTCCTCACAGAAGTGGCGGGTGAGAATAAAGTAACATTCAAAAACCATCTGAGAATAACTACAGAACAGTTTGAGCAACTATTTGATACAATTATGAGAGCTGCATTACCTGCAAGGATAAAACTACAATTTGCCATTCGTTTCTTGGCAAGTGAGCCAAATTTCTAGCATCTTTATTTTTATATTCCGCTAAACGTACATTCTATAAACTTTCCTTAGCTTCGTATAACTTCATGAATCTAATATACCGACGCCATTTCATTTCACGAACAAACACCACTTGGATCCAAGTAATATGGGTAATGTCCTAGTCAACTTGGATGTAACCTATTGATCCAAGCGCACTTGGATGAACTGGTGACACGATCAAAGTAACGTCCAAGTGCTACTCGTGGACTACCCAAGTAGACTGTGATCTTGGATCATGTCAACCGGCCTAAATGAACTCACCTTTCACTCATTCGTGAATAATTAGGAATTTCACAAAATGTACAAGCTGTATGCACTATTTTTGCCATTTTGATGAAAAATAGAATTGTAAAAATATTAACTATTCTAAAAGTTACTATCGTTACTGAAAATTGATGGGATAGCAAAATAATCGAACAATCCAAAGATTATTTTCTAGGGAATAAGTTAGTTGTGATCGATGAAAAAACAGATTGTACCATGTTCAAAATCAATAACAGTATAGAAACACTACAAAACATAATTATGGACAATTGAGAAATCACTTGCAATATCACAGTGAAGTTTCTAGATCTATGCGTTGATGACACTAAGTTGGACCAGTCAGATAGATAACCTTTGCCTTAAACTATCTTCGGTAACATACGCCATCAGAGTTCTAAAAAAAATGTTGATCTTGAAGCACTCATTATAGTATTTTATGCAAAATTTCACTCTGCTTTGAGATTAAGGATAATAATCTGGGGCTCCAGTCATGGGCTGAACAGAACTTTCTTGTCAATGATTTTCAGAATAATATCCAATATAAATCCAACACAGTCAAGCAGCATTTGGATCTCTTGGCTGCTACCGAGCTTTATCTAAATTGGTAACAAATTGCCAAAAACGATACTCCTCAATAGGAAGACGACTCAAAAAATTGTCTCTGGTCTATATTCTTAACGTTACTGGCCTGATGGGCAATGAGGCTGCTGACTCGCTTGCAAAGAAGGGTGTTGCAAGCAGTTTCATCGGACCAGAACCTGTCATTGGCATCGTTTTAGGCTTTACCAAACAAATACCTAAATAACCCCCCCATGCCCCCTCCCGGGTTGAGTGCCCTGAAGTAGAAGCTTCCCCCCCCCAGCTATTTAGCAAGGAGAACCTACTACCCCACTCCATCCACCCCCGCTTTCCGAGCGGTCCTCAACTTGCTGATGGGCACTTCAGCAAGATTGACATGTGACCTCTTTTTGGTCGAAAGTCAGCCTTTAGGTGCTTTTACTTTCTTATCGAATCTTTGTTTTATCTGACTATTCCTAACTGAATTTAGGCATGGGGGCCCCCAAAAACTAACCGGCGGCTTTGTGTTATGCATCGAGCGATTCTCAGTGTCTCCAAGAAAAATTTTTAGAGTCGCGATCGCGGTCGAAATGTTCTTCGCTGAACCTACCTGGAAGAGAGTGTATCTGATTAGTGTTATACTTACATGAGCCGCCTGAGGGCGACTAACGGGGGCGGTCTGTTATTCTGTCTAGTCGGCCTGGGATGTTTGTCCCTTTCTCGGAATCTGGGGTCATCTATGTTTAACGCATCGTGTAGACCGCGGAACGCTGGATTTGAGTGCGATCTGAATCTATCGAACGTGCTTTCTGCATGTTCTCTCATATACACGTCCACATATTGCGTGTCCAGGTCTAGGTCTCTGTATATAAATCTATTGGGTATATAATAAAGTGCATTTACAGCGGCCCTTGCGCTCGCATTCATAAACGATTGGATCTTCTTTCTGTATGTCTGTGCGCACTGGCCCCAGGCAGTGCATGCATACAGTATTATTGGCATTAGAATCGTTCTGATCATTAGTAACTTGACTTTCAATGCCATGTTACTGCTTCTTCCTATGATCGGCGCCAGGCGTCCTCTGGCCTGTCTGGCCATTCCTATTCTCTGCTGTACGTGGGCCTGGAATGTTAGTTTCTTGTCTAGGATGACCCCCAGTTATGTCGCTTGGTTTGTTCACGGAACCTCTTGTCCGTTGAAGGTGACGTTGCCTTCCGGTTGTACGAACCTGTGAGTGAACAGTATCGCCTGACTCTTGTCAGGGTTGATACTGATCTTCCACAGTGTGGAAGTGTGTCCAGTGTGTCTACCTGTTGTTGTAGGTATCTCGTAACGTGTGTTTGACTCGTAGATCTCGCCAGCAGGGTCGTGTCGTCCGCGTAGAGCGCCAACTTTTTAAAGTTGTTCTCTGGCTTGGGCACGTCTGCCGTGTATACGGAGTAGAGGTGTGGCGAAAGGACCGCACCTTGCGGGACTCCTGCCTCCAATAGTCGAACTGTTGATAATTCGTCTCCTACTTTGCATCGGCATCGCCTGTCAGCTAGAAAAGACTAAATTAATCTTACCATTGGTTTTGAGTATCCAAAATCGCTCATCTTGGCCAGTAGTCCGTCATGCCAAACTCTGTCAAACGCCTTGGAGACGTCTAAGAAGATACCTAGATAACAACAAGATTTATGGACTACTGGCAAAATCTTCCAGGATTGGTTCACTCCAAGGCGTTCATTTACCCTTCAAAGCTTGCTGCCAAACAGTTGTAGGACCACAGTAGGGATGAACTACGATGTCTAACAGTTCGTCTCACAGTCACTGTCGTCTGAATCATCATATGCAGAGACTCGAACTGTCGGAAGACAGCATGTGTCGCCTCTGTTTGGAAAATGATGAAATGGCGAAGCATATACTTTGTGCCTGCGTCGCTGAGGACCGAATCAGAGTTTGGCACTCTTACCATCTGACCTGAAAGATCACTCACCATATAAACTAATCGGCTTCGTTGAGAAGCTGGTAAAGGGACGATAAAGGGACGAATATACCCACTCACTTTTGACCTAACTTAACCTTACCTAACTATTTTCTGCATTTTTCCAACAGGTCCTGGCTTGGCAAACATCGTGGTGGGTAGATAAAGAGCACGCAATTATCCCAAAAGGCAATGTGAACGATCAGCTGAATCTGATGTTGGAGGAATTAGAAGCGATCCTAGGAGTTACCCAAGTTCAACACGCCCTAGCGATTTTAACTAGTACGAAACATGGGATAACTGATTCCGAAATGATTGACCTTTTGGCATTTGATGGAACTTTTCATAGCAATACGACTTACGGTGAGTAAGTATTGGAGAGTGTGAATATTTAACAGAAAATAGCAGAACAATTTGTAGCAGTAGTTCTTGTAAAAAATACCAAAAAAAATCACCATCATGAAATTTGTGTTGAGCCAGTGAGTTCGCAAATAAAGAAAATAGCAATATCACGAATTTTAGCGTGTAGTATATGTGAGATTTTGAAGGAATTGGCACATCAGCTTCTTTTGCCTTCACAATGGGTGGACAAAGTTCAAGTTCTACAAAGATTGAGCAAAAAGGTTATAGCTTTCTATTTCGACATCTTCATAAAAAATGTGGGAAACTTCCAATGGAAGGAAGAAATCAATCAATATCAAAATAAACTTCCCACAGAGATGTGTACATCATGCATAGAAGATACTTTCCAAGACAAACTGCAAGAAAAATCCCTCTAAAACAACTACTTTCATATGAACTTTGAATTCAGTTTGTACTGTCAATTTTCGTTATGGCATTGAATGAGATATCATTCATAGGATTGCTACACAATATAGTATACGGAAGAGGTAAAATTCCATTTATATGAAACACAGTCATCCTCAATGGAGAACATTGATGTTTCGGAATAAAATACTTGTTTTAATGCCTCTTCAGCACCAATCTGGAAAACATTACAAGAAGAAACACTCATTTCATTCATAACGTGATTTCATGCCACGGATGACTTAAATCTACTCATGTCACAGTAAGTAGATTCAATGACATTCATTCGCTTATTCAATTCAATCACAGACAAAAAAACTCGTTCAAACTGAAAGGGGTATATTTTTAAAAGAGAATTATTTCGGGGAATGATAAGTTATTTCTTATTCCGAAACATCGATGTCCGCCATTGAAGATGACAGTATTCCAAGTAAGTTTAATTCATGTAATTCAATGTTTATATGAAAGTAGTTGTTCCAGAAGAACTTCTCCTTCCAATTTGTATCTGGAAGTAACTTCCATGCATGATCCATAAATCTTTGTGGAGAGTTTATTTCGAAATTAGTTGCTTTCTTTCTTCCTTTAAAAGTTTCTCGCATTTTTCGTATGAAGATGGAGAGGTGAAAAGCCCAACCTTTCTCTTCCAAAAATTAATCCCCTCTGAAAATATAATCCTTTCGATTCATTCAAAACAGTATTCTTAGTATATGATGGAAGTTGGTGAAAAACATGTTCAGTGAAAATTCCACAGTAAGGTTTTTTTTGAGTATGTATCCCACATTTCTTTTAAATCATGTTTCGGTAACTGATTTCAGTTAGAGTCGGAAATAACGTTTTCACTTGATGTACCAACTATCCACTCAAAAGTTAAGTACGAATATTCCTATATTTTTTTGTTTTGACGATTATTCAAAATTTTTAAACTCTCACTGGTCATTTTATCATGGGTTTTGTGTAGGTAGACATAGCTGTAGTACCTACAAATACATATATACAAAATTTATAATGAATTCATCAGCACTAGAAAAAATAAAGACATATATATTTCGTATAATCGTCTGTCATTTTGTCAAAAATCTCAGAAAATTCGTCGACTTCGGTAATATAATTTGTTACCGAAAGTTTATTGAATTCGTTGAATATTTCCATTGACTTATGACAATGAATATTACCTAAGTCAACGTCATCATCATGAAAAGAATAGCTACTCTAACTCTCCAAGAAGATTATGTTGATAGCTTCAAAGTCATCACGAGCTGATCCCTTTGAAGAGTACTTTTCTTTTTCTGCCTCTTTCCCAAGCAAATTGACGTTTCTGAATGGCTAGTTGAAGAAGGTAGCCTATGGCTTCCTCTAAAGAGCGACGATATCTATATTTGATACCAGAAGGAGCAGATATGTACAAACCTCATTCTGAGTGTCAATTCCATCAGGAGAAGAAATCGGGGGTTGGGTTATTCCATTTGCAGCGATAGGTCCTACTCAAAACTAGACAATCTCTGTGGACTCAGATCATTGTTGTCGTTAGGAGTAATTGCCCTAATGCCTCAAACTGTTAACTTCGAACTGCTTTATACAGTCATAATATCAGGTAGAGGAACAAACACTGAAAGACGAGGAAGATAAAGAAGCTACAGACTTTTTTGCAAGAAGAGGCACTACATATGGTTTCGATGGACCAGCACCCGTCATCAGTATCACTATTCGTTCCGTCAAATGGAACCTGAATCCCGCACTGCAAGAACAGTTCTAGACTTCTGGCAAAATCCACCAGGATCAACCTATTTCAAGGCATCAGAATATCCTTCAAAGAATGTATCAAACAATTGCTAGAGTTTGCCTGCGTTTTTCCAATAGGCCTACTTCCAGGTCGTTTGGAATCTTTGTTCGAAGGGTAATGAAACAGCAAATCATATACTTTAAGCGTGCCCGTCGCACCAGGTTTTCAATGTTTGGCAGAGTTTTAGTTCCGCTATCAGACCTGGAAAATCACTCAACAACTGAATAATTTTCCTCGCTGAAAAACTGGATTCATTCGTGACTCACACATTAGTGTGAGTCATAATATTCACCTAGAGTGTTGAAGTGAAGAGTCAAATTAACCCACTCACTTTTAATGTACGTAAATAAATGTAGAGTATTTTATTTAACCTAACCTAACTCAACTGGATCTATGAAGTCTATTGTACTGTACTGTTAAACCAAATTATCAAAAAGAACAATCATTCAGAACAGTCTCAACTCGCCTATACTGTAGGTTAGGACTGACACCTATTAGAAAACAACTACTTTCCTGACTAATACCACGAAGAGCGGTGAATTATATCCGACGGGTGTCAATGCAGAATCTTTCGCGGAAGTAATTCCTGGATATGCTCTTGACGATACACGTACGGAATTGATCTTCAATTACTGGAACGGGTATACTTGCAGACCGGTTTCGGGCTATTTGGTCACTCATCAGTGTAAGGTAGTGTCCATCATCAACTTAAAGTCGATGATTTCCCATTATTGAAAATATCAAATTCCTTACAGAGTATCATTCCTCGACCAAGGCTGAAGCGAACGACAAACAACATATTTGTCATCGCCCCATCTGCCCGTAAACGAGGTAACCAACCGCATATCCGAATCTCTCGATTACTCGTATAAGAAAAAAGCTTCACATATACTAAGGGAGCATACTTGAAGAGTGGCTGTAGATCAAATTATCTAAAAGAATAATTCGTTCAGGCCAGTCTCAACTCTGTAGGTTAATGGACTGACCCCTATCAGAAAACAACTACTCTCCTGACTATTACCACGACTGACTGGATTGACATCTATCAGAAAACAACTTCTTCCCTGGAAAATATTCTCCATTGCACAAATATTCCGTGTTTTTCAGTATCATGGGCTCCGGCATGTTTAGCCTGGTCGAGACTCAACAAACATCTAGCTCCTTTCATTCAGTGGACTCTGACTGGTGGCGTTTTAGGCATCCAGTGGAAGGACAACATGTTGAGACAAGCAGTATCGGTTCGATATAAGGAGCATAGGAAATGGGCGAATCAAATGCTATTTGATTATTACAACGTAAGTGATTTATTTTCCCGAATTCCGCTATCGAAATATGTTTGTGATATAATAGTTTTATTATAAAAACTAGCTTTGTTATACCCCATTTTGTGATTACTACTTCAGATACTTTGTTTTTCTACGGATGCTATACTCTCATCGCTTTCATATGTTCAAAACGATAGATTTCTCACGCAGTGAGAAATATCCGCCATTATAGTGAGAAATAATTTCTCAGTGTTGTCAGTCATGAATTGTTGCATGTCAGATTGATATGACACCTTCTCCTTGTTGACAACGCTACGCCGTGCAATATCCAAGTATCCCATTGTCGGCGTTTCCATAACAACAAAACCGAAGCACTGCATAATTATTAAAAACTGTGTTGAAAAGTATGTTCCAAAACAGTCAAAACCATTAACTTCTGAAGAAATTCAACAATTTTTAAAAGATGCACCTGATGAAAAGTATTTGCTGATAAATTGAAAATTTTTAAATTGTTATCAGATCAGATTAGATTAGATTTCTTTATTTCCTTCATTATGACGAACATTTACATTTCGTATAGGAATTGTCAAAGCACATACACATATTCAACATAAAACAAGTAAATAAATAAATACGAGGTGAAACAAATACAAATATTCAGATAAAATATGAGTAATCATGAGGCAAAAAGATTAAAATATTTATTCAGTGTATAAAAACAATGGTCGAACAGAAACGACTTCAGTCTATTTTTAAATTTCGTTGGGTTTTTGGTGGTTTATATTAATTGAAAATTTTAGCTCCCATTAATTTAGGAGAATTTTGAGTAATTATATATTTAGGGGTTTTAGTCCCTTTTGACGTGTATCAAAATTATGGATATCACTTTTCAGGGTGAAATCGGTTTTGTTGGTAAACACATATACGCATAACTCAAAAATATATATACACACTAGAGTTAAAAGTTTATATCTTTTAAAAATCATTTTGCAGGAATCTCTCTGAGAAATATCAAATATACATCGAAGTATTGCTTTTTGTGCAATAAAAACATTCTTGCTCATTGTTGGGTTGCCCCACAAGCAAACACCGTAACGCAACCTGGATTCGACCTGAGCATAATAAACCTTCATTAGTTGGTCTTTATTAAGAACAACCCTCAAATTTCTGAACATATAAGTTACTGAGCTTAACTTGGATACTAGCTAATCACAATGGGCATTCCAATTTAAATTTTCATCGAAATGTATACCTAGAAATTTTGCAGTGTAATTACTTTGCAGGTTTGTGTTATTGATATTCAGATCAAGTGTTTTAAATTTGTTTTGGTAATTATGAAAACGAATTACTTGAGTTTTTTTGGTACTTAAAACAAGATCTTGATTTTTGAGATATTTGGAAGTCAGAGTCATACCATTTTCATATTTATTAATTAAGACATCTGTTCGTTTATCAGATATAAGTAATGATATATCATCTGCATAGGCATAAAATAGGGGGTATGAAATTTCTCTATTTATATTGTTTATATACAGTATGAAGAGAATCGGTCCCAGGATGGATCCCTGTGACACTCCAGTCTGAACCGTTTTCATTTCGGATGTGGAAGAACAGATAGTATCTCCATAATCAAATTTATGAGACACGCATTGATTTCGATTAGTGAGAAATGAAGAAGCGCAATTGAAAGAATTTCCCCTCAGACCGTAAGATTCCAGAATATTCAATACATGATTGACGCAATCGAACGCCCTGCTTGAATCACATAAAGTTGCAGCAGGGCACTCGCCCGCATCAATAAACTTCACTAGGTCATCATAAAAACTAAGTAAAGCAGTTTGAGTTGATTTTCCTGATCTGAAACCATGTTGCATTGGTATTAAAATTCTATGAAAATTTATGAATAACATTAAACGTTCCAAAAACGCGTACTCGAAAACCTTAGAGAAGCTCTGGATTGGTCTGAAATTCTCTATGGATGATAGTTTTTTGTTTTTTTGAATAGGAATTACTTTTCCAACCTTCAGAACCGTTGGAAAAGTACCAGTTAGGAAAGAGAGGTTCACTATATATGTAATTGGTTCAATAATGAGGTGCAATATTTTTTTTATAATAAAAACAGGTATTTCATCTATACCCGATGATTTTTTGTTTTTCATTTTTTTAATAATCAACTCGGGCAATTCCATTTCACTGTATGGCTTCAGAATCATAGGGTGTGGATTAGAGTCAAAGCCGATGCTGCTAGAGCAGTTTGTATTATAATCTTCTACGTTAATACTTTGTAACAAGACTTGAGGCGCTTCAATAAAAAACTTGTTGAGTTCAGTCACAATAAGAGAAGGATTTTCAATGGTTTGATCTTCTTTTTTGATAACGATATTTTCACATCTTTGTTTGAAAGTTCTGATACGACACCCCACAGTGTTCGAGGGTTGTTGTCAGACATAGTTATTTTCTCCTGATAATACCTTTTCTTTGTTTCATTAATAAGTTTTATATGACTTATTTGTTTTGTTTGTACATTTCAGTTAAAGAACAGTTATTTTGCTTTTAACTAAAAAAATGCTTTAATGAGGAACTAGACTTTTTTATTGTATCTTCTATCCAGCCTTTATCTTCACTTTTTAGGTACCTTTTCCGTTTAGGAAAACTAATTCCGAAGTTGTACATGAAAATGTTATAGAATTGACGAAAGGCTTCATCACATTTATCATATGCATAGATGCAGGACCAATTTTCCCTCTCTAAAAGGTTTTTAAAATTTTGTAATGTTTTTCTCATGGAAGGATATTTTCATTTCCGTTTTATTATTTACCCTCAAATGGAGATTTTCGTCGAGTTCTAGTAACACTGTGCGATGATCAGAGATATTATTATCTATAATTTAACACAATTCCCCATCCGTACAATTCGAAAAAATTTGGTCTATTATGGTGCAGCTTGTGTTTGTGATTCTTGTGGGCCAACCAACCAATGAGCGAAGGTCATAACAAGACATTAGATCACATAATGATTTGAAATTTGTTTTCGAGTATAAATCGAGATTGAAATCTCCGCAAAAATAATAAATTAATCCAGGTTTATAAACTGAGTTCATTGCATCACGAATATTATTAAAAAATATATCAATGTCCCCACAAGGGGATCTGTAGCAATTTATTATCATGAAAAATTGATGTTTGGTTTTGATTTCAGGCTGCTTTAGCTATTGGCCTTATAGGGGCATGATGACATGGAAGATCTTAATTCAGCCCGTTTAAAAAAATTACCCGATACTAAAACCAAGGTTCCTAGAAATTTCACAGTCACAGGAGAATTTTACAAAATTTACAAAAAATAGCTTCGACCATGCACAAATGAAACACTTTTTTTTAAATTACAAAAATAGCAAATGTACGAAACAGTCTGTGGGGATAAATAAATTTGGCACCATGGCGAAAGAAATAGCGAAATTTTTGTATTTACCGAACCCTGAATTATATACTGACCACTGTTTCCGAAGATCATCTGCGATTATTTTAGTAAATGCAGGAGCAGATCTTTCAACTTTAAAACGCCATGGGGGTTGGAAATCCAACAATGTTGCTGAATCTTATATCGACAACTCCATAGGTTACAAAATGAAAATTTCAAAAAGTATAGTAGAAACCATTCAGCCTCCACCGCCATTAGAACCTGAACACAACAATGCTGTGGAAGCTCAGTACGTTTCCCCGTCATCGCAGCTAATATTTAAATTACCGAAAACATGTTGAAAGAACATTGTTCAAATATAACTGTTAATTACTGTTTTAAATAAGTGAGTTAATGACATACGAGTATTACTATGTATGTATTTTAATTTTCAATACTTAAAAACAACGCAACCGTAGAAAAAGTACAGTGTACAATGCCTCGCCTTCGGCTCGTGCCAACAAACTTCTGCGCTCATGAGAAATTTGTCGTTTTTATCACTTGTTGTACAATATACTATTTCATGTCGATTATCTAGCTTCAGTCGGTTAGGTAGGCTGATACTATGATGATTTAACAATTCATTCGTGGTTCACTCTAGTACCATTGATGAGACCTATATAGGTCTATATAGTGATGATGGATCACAAATGCTTTGTTTTTGGACTCTGGTTTCTACTGCTTGTCTTGCAGTGAAAGCTGGTTGGTGAAATTCGGGTCAAAAATAGTATTGGAGCTCTGGTATTTGGGAGCAGTGGTTGTTTTGGATAACGCGTTACAACTACAAACTAAAAAAAAATCTGACCACCAGCCACAACAAAAGAGGAGGATAATCAAAACGTTGGTTGAGAGAGCACGACGTATCTGTGAACCTGGGAGTCTTCCTGAGGAACTCAATCACCTAAAAATGCCCTCGTAGGGAATAGGTGGAGCGAATTAGAATAGTAATATAAAATGAGAATCAAATACGAGAATCGTACTCACTTGAAATGCGGTCGAGACTACGAGAGCAACAACCCGAGCAACAAGTCGGGTGCATTGCATTTGATAATGTATACCGCAGTAGTAAATGAAACGTCCGGCATAAAAACTCTGCAGACAATGGCTGAAAGACCTCAACTAACTACAGGACAATTTCAATTTTATGTAACTTTTCTAAACCCTTCGAGATATGTGTGCAAAATGTTATGTACTCCCATATTCAAAAAGTTAATTCTCGTACAAAAAAGATCATGTATGACAAATCTTGAATGTTTAAATCAATATCTCTGTACGTACCTGGACAAGCAAAAACAAGTCGATGTTGTTCATTTAGACTTTCAAAAAGCCTTCGATCAAATAGAACATTATATACTTCTCAGAAAATTGACAAAATTGTGACTCTCTAACCAACTGCTTACTCTAATTGAATCAGATCTAGTTAACAGAAAACAATCTCAGTACGTAGTTAAATCTGGGGTACCACAAGGTTCTACTCTTGGACCTCTTTTAGTTTTGATTTTTAATAATGACTTGGCAACCTCTTTGAATATTCCTAGCCTACTATTTGCAGACGATCTGAAACTATATTATGAAAGCGACGACATTACTGAGTGCCAACGTGTACAATATGAATTAGATGTAATCAAACTTTGGTGTAATAATAATCGTCTACAACTGAATGTATCCAAATGTGAAATAATATCATTCATATCAAAAAAGCGAACTTTAATGTACGATTATTCAATCAACAATACCACAATCAACCGCGTACATGAGATAAAAGATCTTGGCATAACATAAGACAGTAAATTAATATTTACAACACATATAAGGAATATGACTGCTGATTCAAATAGAACTGTTGGATTCATTCACAGATATATATATTCCATTATATTTAATACTTATTTCATATATACTCTGTACCACCAGCATTTCCTACTCCTGTTGGAAATAAGTCACTTTTTTTTATTAGACTCATTATTGTATTGTTGCATTTCTGAATATAGAGTTACACAGACTTATATGAGAAAATAATGGTAATATAAAAGGTGCTACTTATTATCAAACAATCCAAACTATTAATATTATTATTATTATTTTTTTCCCAGGGGCGATGGTGGAGTCACAAGCCTACGAATGTCCAAGCTCGACTAGTGAAACAAGAAAATATTTTGGGAAAATGGTATGCTTTTCGTGTGGTTGCGTTCATTTTCGATTTATTTTCTTTCCTTTTTTGTGATCATGATTATATTTTTTTGTACATACCTTTGTTTGCCTTCCTGCATGTACATAGTTTGTTAATAAAGCTTCCAACAACTACGTCTCAGTTTATTTTGTTTTGAGAATGCATTTTGAAACACACATTTCACGATATGAATGTATGATTTTGAGATGAGCGATTTTAAATTTATTTTCTGCTTATTATAAGGTATTAGTCGTAAGAAGTGAAAAATCAACAGGTTTTCCATAATATAGGGTGTTCCAACAGGACTTTCGAAATTTAACAATTGATAATGGCCGTTTTGTTGAAGCTTCCTTTGTCAAATCAGTTGTCATTTATTCAATCTGTCTTGCCAAATCACCATGGACGGATATAGTATTCAACAGCACGTGCAATACCCGTACGTCGACGAAACGCAAGATCTGCCGAAAACATCACCGCTGTCTGTGAGGGTGTGTAGGAGGATTCGAGGCAGTCAATTTCGTCAACTGACCTTAATTTTCATCGAAAAATCATTTTCAGCGATCAGGCCCATTTCTGGATGAATGAGTACGTGAACAAACAACATTGTTGAATTTGAGCGTCTAATGCATTCAAAAAAGTCACTGTTTGGTGTGGATTTTGGGCTGGCGGCATCATCGATCCATATTTCTTTGAGAATGACATTGGCCAAGCCATCATTGCCACTATAGATCGATAAATACCAACTTTTTTTGGCCTGGATTGGATGATCTGGACACCAACGACATATAGTTTCAACAGGACGGCGCTACGTACCACAAGCTCATGCCACATTGAATATTCTGCACAAGCGACTTGAGGGCATGGTCATCTCACGTGGATGTGATGTGAGTTGGCCACCAAGATCGTGTGATTTGACCCCGTTAGACTTTTTCTTGTGGAGTTTTCTTAAGACGCAGGTGTATGCGAAGAAGTCACAGCGGTCCTCGTAGCCATCATAACCCATGTCATCGGTCAAATTCAGCCTGATTTATGCGCTAGAGCAATGGAAAATTAGACGTTTCGGATGCACTCCACCCAGAGAAGCCGCGGCGGACATTTCTGTGATATCTCACACACACTTTGTTTATTTGAATTTAAAGATAGGTAGCCCTTTCATTAAAACAACGATAAAAATTAAAACAACAATAAAAATTAATTAGCGCTCCGGAGCAACTTCATTGATTCCAGTGGCACATTTGTTTTTCAGCTGCAGGAAAACCCGGAAAAACCTGCAGCACCAGAGGCTCCAATAGATTCAGTGCATCGCCAGAACACTTCGTGACACGACTATCGTCAAACTTAAACCAGTCCGTTTCGTCTTTGATCAAGGCTTAATAATGACCAAATTCAACGCCAGAACCACAGTGAACAATGACTGCATAAATATTATAATAGTGGTCTGCTAGATTGAAATGTTCATCTTTTTCGAACCTTCCAAAGGGTTTCTTGCTTCCGTCAGAGGTTGAGTCTTGTTTGAAGATCATCAGTGTTATTATTAGGTTGACTGGTGCCTCGGCTATACTTGTTTCTTTATAACAGTCAGTTAGTTTGCCCTTAATGAAAGACCCAATGAAAGTCTGCATCACGATTAGTTCTGCAATTGTTGGTGAAAAAAAAAATTAATTAGAAAACCCAAAAGTTTGCTCTAATCTTGAATCAAAAATCTTTCCAGCCGAAAGATATATTTCAGCAGAATTTGGAAATATTGGAAAACACACGTCATATCCAGCAAGAACATATTTTAGTTAATAAGAACATCCTTCCTACGAAGCTATGAAAATATTCGACAATTTTTAACGCTCGTCTCTATATTGTGGGAAGATCAATCAGTTGAAGTATGGCGATACTGTATATTTTTGTCAAACAGCACCGATCTGCACAAAGATATGGACATACATTTTACTTGCCCTGTACTTCAAAGTTGAATCTTTACCGGGTGTTGCTTATACCCTGGGAGTGAATACCACCTCTTCTCAAGTTTAGGAAATGTTGTAATTGAAAATTAGTCCAGAAATAGATAGATTGACTAATTTTGAGCAACATCTGTTTCATAAAAATTTTTCTGAAAGTTTAAATTTTTCAATAAAAAAAACACGGTTTTTCGCGACTAACACAAAAACTATGAATTTATGGATTATGGTGTCTTTAGACCCAACACAAACGAAGTGGTACTTTGCTGAAGGTTGGTTCTTATTTATAAATTGCCAAAACTGAAGTTACTAAAAAGCAATGCATTCTTTGGGGAAAATTCACAGAATATTCTTAAAAATATTTAAAACTGAGCAAGTCATGATGAAGATGATCCCTATTTTTTTCGACGACAAGAAATGAGAAGTATCTCCTGGTTTCCACCACAATTGTGAGTAATCGTTACCACTTCACAATTCACCTTATTTATACTCAGTTTCGAAAACATTGAGCTTATATTCATACAAGAAATGTGTAAAATTGCCGAAGGAGTGTACAAGTGTACGATCAAGTTCCAAATAAACTCTTCACAAAGATGTGTAGGTCAAGCATAGAATTTACTTTCAGATAGCCACAATGAACCCTTGCGGGTTGTGGTGGAGGGTCGATTAGATCCAGTCACTTTTGACTTTTTGGCCTACTTTCAGATACAAACTGAAAAAAAGCCCTCTCGAAAGAAAATGTAGTTTCAAAACTTCTTTCATCCAAAATTCAATGTTTTTTTTTTTCAGTTTATACTGAATGTTTTCTTATGGAATTGAGACAGATATAATTCATAGAAATGCTACACAATATAATACTTATATGAAAGAGTAGATAGCCAAAAATACTTTTTCTTCTTTTGGAAAAAAATTATCTTTTCTATAAAATAACCTAAAAACTATTGATGATAAGTATGTTGGAGTATTGACGAATACACATCATAGCTATATTTTGCATATTAATGAAAATTTTCGTGGTATTTTGAAGAAAAGGCAATATTTTGTAAAATCACAAAACTGCTCTCTTCAATTTGAGCCCAATTTATTTCCGGAACTGAGTACTATGAGCTAGTATGAAGGAAATTTAATATGTTTCTCCTGGAAATGCATTGTTTTTTGCTTACTTCACGTCGAAATTTTCCATTTTGGTGACTACTAACACCATAACCTCATAATTCTTTTCTTTTTTTTTATATTCTACATTTCCACTAGGAATAATTTTTCAATGGAAACTTTTATTACTTATTCGCGAAAAAAACGCCTAAAAGCGTAGGTTCGTCGATTAAAAGTTACACTCACTCGCGAAAAATCTTCATAGAACGGATGTTGCTCAGAATTAGTGAGTTTATTATTTCCAAACTCTTTTTCAGAAAACGGTTGACAATAAACCCCAAAATAAAATAATCCCCAGAACAGGTCAACTTTGTTTGACAAAATGATACGGCGAGACCACTTCCATGATTCCTCAGACAGGAAACAATCTATGTGAATACATAAAATATAGGATGGAACACATTAGGATAATCTACTTATAGCCTATCTCTGCATCTGTAGAGTAGGGAGGGTGAGTGTAAGCCCACAGCACTTAGGCCTGTTGCACATCCTCCCGAGGAGTTGTCCTCCTAGGTCATCGTCCATCCTGTTCACACATCCTGCATAGAAGTGTATCCACTAGCGCCAGTCAGAAATCCTACTGTTAGGCGTAGGTTTTTCCTGGTCATCGCCAGATATTTCTTCAGCGCCAGCTTCCCAGGGTCGCCCAGGGTAAACCTGGCAAGATTGCATCCTTTAATTATATCCCATCTCTTCAGGGATTGAGCATGGGTGTAACATTTGGCTAGTTCCGCAATTGTCGAAGTCATCAGGCCGTATGTGCCACAGGGTCCTAAAATTCTTAGTCCAGCCGCTTCCTTGGCTAAAGAGTCGGCAATGCGATTACCTTTACTCCTATCGTGCCCTTTACCCACCTTAGGATAATGTTACTAATAGCCTAATAGCTCCATGGGTAGATCAAGGATTTGGCGTTCAACTTGTTGTAAATTATCCCCTAAAAAAATTACACTGGCCACCTTTGTCAATCGACTCAAATTAGCCAAGGTCGCGCCCAATTCCACTTGTGTTTTTCGATAGTTCTAGGTGTCGCGTCGCTTCGAAAATAATCCTATCAGCTTTCGAAGACTTTCATTGGGATATATAAGCACTACCAAGTCTCGTTTTGATTGGTTTTCAGGTTTTGCCGTGATCTTCTTTTGTTATAATCTCCAAAAGTTTCAACTACAACTGCGGTAGTAATCTTCAGTGGCTTGGTCGAAGTACTCCTCTTGACGTGTTAACTGAAATTGAAGCTTTCATTTCTGCTGTATCATTTATACTGCTGATTTTTCGCGCAGTATATGCAGCAGTTTATGTATAACTCAAAGTATGTCCAAAAGAATACATCCATCGAAGCTCCATGAGGCTACAGTGTTCCGGAAACTTGGAAGAATTGAACGAATCAAACGACTCCCAAGTAGGAAAAGAAGCCCTTCAAACCCGTTAGAATCACCTCCACCATCTTGTGATTAATCAGAAATGCATATTTGTGTAGAAATTGGAATCACTAAGACAAATTGTACAGCTTTGATCGAAAAGAAGTAAGTCAATATCTCATTATATCCCAAAGAAAGCTGAAAAGCTCTGTGTGTTGAATAAGAATGACCTAAGGTGGTTAACTGGACTTCTCCCTGGAGACTTTCCCTTGTTGCAAAAGTACTCTGAAGAAGTGATCTAACTAACGCCTCCTAAAATCAGAGAGCTCTCCCCAGAAAACTAATTTCATCTCTCAAAGTCAGACTCAAAAGCCTTTATCTTATAATGATGCCCTGTGAAAGATTGGTCCTGGGTTTGATCAACAAAACCTAAAAAGATGTCAAAGAGAGGTTCTGGTTTAATGAAATGCAATGCCCTTCGAGTATGGCCAGGAATCCAAACTAGAGATAATTAGTTTAGTATCAGTTAGAGGAGGGAATATTTCAGTACAAATGATTTCTGAGATTCCCCAAATATTTTCATTGACTTATGATTTCCACCAATTTCCCTACACATCAATCAATGACGTTGATTTTCGTCTGAAGTATGTTTTTGTAGGTTCTCAAAGGTTTCAAAAGAAGACTATATTTGTTATACTGAACCATCTAATATTCGAAAGAAATACATTCCCACAAATCGTTCATCACTGTCCGTTCATCAAAAACTGAATTTTTGCTACGAATGCGTTCAACAATTCCTCTTCGATCTTTTGATATAGTGAAATAGAGTCAGGTGCAAAATTCTAGATCACATTCCTGGGATTACCCGATTTGAAACAGGTCCAGCGCAAAAAAGTTAGTTAATGACTATGTCATTATTGGTTTCCAGTTATCATACTGAGGAGAAATTCACAAATGCCTGCCTCTCATTTCGAAGACGCCATCTATAGGAACGACAGAAAACTCAATCCACGACAATGAAAGTCAAACAAGGTTTCCCAAGCTTTCACATCCACTGCCGAACAAGATTCGTCCTTCTCCAACTGCAGCTTCCACTGCAAGGCAATATGTTGTAACCAGACTCCAGAAACAAAGCATTCGTGATCCTACACTATACAGCTCTGTTTCGATCCGCCATAAGCATAATCAGTGGTTCTACACTTGCTGTCGAAGCTATTAGTCTATGAGTTTTCTGCCAATCACATAGATGTAGTTTTTTTAAGGGAAATTATTATCGCTTTTTCTCTCTCAGGCTTGTCCTTGAGGAACACTTAGGTCCAGCAGTGCGCCGATAGCTCAAACACTGATGAGAGCTATGACGGCTCGAAACAGCGTTGTCTGGTATTGGATCACGAATACCTCGTATCTGAGCTCTAGCTTCGACTAGTTGCCTTGCATTGGAGAGTTTTGATTATATTTGAGTCTTCTATCAATAACATAGATGGCGTAAGAGAAGATTCAATCGCCTGTTAGATATAATTTTGATAAACTGTATAGTTTTTTATTTTTCAATTGTTATTATTCATGTTAGCTATGAAAATGATAGACAGTTGAGAGTAGGTTTTTATAAACAGAGAGAGAGAGGACTGAATTTGGAATACGATTGTAATTCGAGTAATGAAGATAGTACGTTTGGAAAGATGCACTGTTCTGATTAGCCCTAATCTGGATTGAAAATAACAAAAACGTGCCTTAATAGCACGTGCCTTAACAGCACATGTTCAATGTTTTCTGTAGACGACACTTCGTTGTTAGTTCATTTTGTCTAGCAGCAACAAATCACGCAGATTAGTGGGGTAATCACACACATACCAGATTCTGAGTATTATCTATGCATCAGATCATACTGAGCTCTGGCGGGCTTCTTGAGCTATATAATCAATTTTATAACCAGTGATTGGTGGAAAAAGGACTATATATCTCGATTCACCTGTTGTATAGGATAGCTGAAACGCAACCCAATAATAGTAGATTATTCTGACATAACCTTGATTCAAATCATATAAAATTTGTGATTTGTTGTTGTCAGTCCATCTTGATGACACACTACATGTTTGAATGTCCGCAAATGGAAATTTTGGGATATATTTGATCAATAGAAAAATAGATCCTTTTCAATAATACCAACTATCATACTGATGATGATTTTGTTACAGCTACAACCGGAGAAAACTGGACGAGCTTCCCTACCACCATTTCCAACTCCACTCAAACCTAGAGGACTCAATATACCTCTCGGATATCTCGTGGATATACGACAAAGTATGCGGCTCCAACTGCTACCAGATCCTAGAAGACATCGAGCTCCAGGCAGGAACCGGCAACCGCTTCACCGAAATTCTAAAAGACTTCATAGAAACGCACGCGAGTGTCCTGAACTACGACGGCAGGCAGTTCTACTCGCATCTGCATGAATATCTGAGCGATAAAATTAGCAAGAATGAACTCAGTGTAGAAAATAATGATTCGCAAATTTCCCGTATGTACAGTGTAGCGAAAAACCCTCCAGTGTTGTCGTTGATTCCTATTAAGAGTGTGGTTGTTGAAAATCGGGAGCAACTAAAAAAAAAGAATTGTGAGGACAACAACATCGATATCGTTGTGCGTCTGCCGAAAACCGATCAGTTCATTGTTACGGTTTCTACAGCTAAAAATGAACTCTGTGTTTGGGATATCATCAAGTGAGTATCTAGGGGTTGTTTTCTTCAAGTCTACACAGGATGTACCACAGTGTATTTCACATGCAATATCTACGTTATTTGAAAATATTGAAAGATTATCTAAAACTTTTATTAGGTTAGGTTAGGTCCAACGTGGGTAAGTCTATTCGACCCTCCACCGCAACCCACAAGGGTTCATTGTGGCTCCCACCTATTCACACTCGACCAAATAAACCCAGCTTCTTAACGAAACCGATTAGATTGTATGATGCGTGGTCTTTCAGGTCAGATGGTAAGAGTACGGCTCTGCCAAACTCTAAAAACCAGATTCGGTCCACAGCGGGGCACGCACAAAGTATGTGCTCTGCCGTTTCATCGTTTTCCAAACATTGGCGACACACACTGTCTTCCAACAGACCGAATCTCTGCATATGATGATTCAAATGACAGTGACCTGTAAGGGGGCCTGTTAGACATGTAGTCCAACAATTGTTTGGTATCAAGCTTCGAAGGGTGAATGAACGCCTTGGAGAGTGCCAATCCTGGAAGTTTTGCCAGAAGTCCTTATATCTTCTTGCCATCCAGGTGTTCGATGTTTCCTTGGCAAAATCTAAAGCGATGCCACTGACATGTTCGGGTTCGACCCGAATCCCTCCCCGCACGTGAGGAGCTTCAAGCAGCTTTGCTTTGCTTTTGGAGTGCTTTGCAAGGGAGTCAGCAGCCTAATTGCCTTCCAGACCAGTATGGCCAGGACTTCAGACCAGAGACAATTTTTCAAGTCTGCCTATCGAGAAGAGTCGTTTTTGGCAATTTGCTATTCATTTAGACGTTGCTCAGTAGCTTCCAACTACGCTTGACTGTCCGAGAATATTTTGATTGACTTGTGTACACACAAACAATTTAATAGCATAGGTTTTTAGGCAAGTAGATATGTCTGTACTGGGTCTGCGACTGAAAACACCTGCACCAGAAACCGAAGGTGTTTTTGATCCATCTGTGAACCATCTGCTCTTAATATTTCCTTCTCCCGGAGGATTCAGTCCTCTCTACTCGGGAAAAGTACTTTATAAGGCAGTTCGTAGTTGACAGTTGGAGGCATAGTCTGTTGCACTCTGCATTAGATTAATTTGTACAATTAGCGGTGTGCACAAGTCTTCATACAGTAAATATTGCCTTTCTCTCCAGAAAAATGTGGAGAAGAGGTAGATCTAGAAGGATCTCCATTGCCGCTGACGGTGTGATACTGATAGTACCACTGAAAATGGCGTTAGATTGTCCCTTTTTCTCCTCTTGGTGAAGGGGATTATCACAGTTTTGCTGGGGTTGACAAATATCTGCTCCCTCAGGCACCAACTGTGACAACGTCCAACGTGCTTTGGAGGATATTTTATTACCCAAAGCGAAAGTTCTATTACCAAACATAGGTATAAAACTCAAAACGAGAAAGCTGCTAGACGAGACCATGGTCGAAAAGTTGATTAGGTATGTTTGTTTCGAAATGTTGTAAGATAACTCCAAGTGACATTTTTCCAATTGAGGAATTGTTCCAGAAATCTAGCTATATCCCGTCTTGGGCGTATGAGATAACCAACCCTCTCCCTATCTTGAACATCCGATCATGAAAAAGTACCAATCTAATTTAAATGTACCACATGAGTTAAGAAAACAAAACCAATCCAAGCTACTGAGTACAACAAAAAAGCATATTTCCTTAATGATAATGCTTCGAAAGTAGCTCGTGAAATTGTTTCTGAGCTGTCCAAATGAACTGCTCTGGAAAAATATAACTATAATTGATGAGTGTGATATGAATTATGACCTCTCTACAATAAAAAATGCCATTTTCTGAAGATTCTCTTTTCTAGTGTCAATAGGTTGAATAGTGAATGCTCCTCGGGATATGATGAAATCTTAAGGTTCGTCTTGAAAACAGGTCTTCTTGATTTGATAAAACCGCTACTTTATTCAGTAAACTTGTCTTTCTATTTCGAAATAGAATAAAAATAGGTAAGTTAGTCCCAAAAGAACAGACCTCATTTTCTGGAAAACTGCAGGTAAGTAACAATACCTCCAAGTAGGCCTTCGACTGCGTCAATCATATCATTCTCTCAAATTGTAGAAAACATTATGTTGCTGTCGACGGCCAGGTTTCAAATGTCGCTACTTCCGACCTTAGGATTCCTCAAGGAACGGTACTGGGACCTATATTGTTGGTGTTATATATCAATGACTTGGACACTCCAACTTCTGCAACTTCTGTTACGATGTATGCGGATGACACATCAATAATAGTATCTGATCGTGAGGATTCAACGCTGGAAAGCAAATGTTAACAAATGGTTCTCATCAAATAACCTCTATCTGAATATGAATAAGACTGTATCAATCAAATTTCATCATGGGTAACGTAGATGTGACGCATTAAGTTTCATTTTGTAAGAGCAGGATGATGAATGGGCTAATGTCTTCATTTCACAAAAAAAGTAATGGGCTTAATTGATAACTTGAATGCTAATGATTCTTGTAAACATGCTTTTAAATGTTTTGAAGTTTTGACTGTACCTTGTCTTTCAATTTTTTATCTATCCTTATATGTTTTCAAGAATGAAAAAGAAATATTCGTGTTGAGTAAAACAAAATATAATCTCGACACTCGACAAAAAAAATTGTTTTTACGTACCATTTGTGAAAAGAAAACTGGCCTATAACTCACCGAATCATTTGGCTCCTCGCAACTTGTTGCCTGACACTTAATTCATTTTTAGGCGTAACCTTAGGAATTTTTAGTACTCAGGAATTGATGTGTTCTAGTTCTAGTTTAAGTTTGGTTTGACGCATTGTAGTTGACGATTTCTATACAAAATATGTTTCTCACAAAGGAAAATGAAGTTCATTATTATTATTATTATAATCACAATTAAGAGTTCAAGTACCAGAGGTTAACTTCAAACCAAAAGGATTTCGATTATGGAAATTTCATCTTTTTCCGTCTTCAACCCATGTGGAGGGCAAAGGGCTTGGTAATTAGGTATTTAAGTCCTCAGAAAATGTCGATTCCGAAAAAAGAAGAAAACATATTGAATATGTTATAAAAGTAGAGGACAACATGTAAATTAGGCCATTCAGTTGAAGAAATTTCTCCTCAATTGTTCACGAATAAATGAATATAGTTATAATTTTTTACAAGTATTTTCAATTGAATACCTAAACGCACGCTCCTGTAGAAAACGACCCGAACGCTCATAAAATATCTTGTTTGCGATACGAAAATAAGGTGGACCTGGTGAAGTATCATAAACCCGTCTATAGCAGCTGTGGCAATTCATAACGAAATCACGATTTTGTTTCAGCACTGTGTTAGCGTTTTGTATCTATACTGGGCATTACTTACTTTTTACTATCAGGAATCAGAGTGTAGATGGTTATTCAATGCTCATGTTGTCAGATTTATGACTGTAAAAATCCCTAGATTGAAACAAACATGTCAATTGGCGGCGACCTGCAGCTTTATCTCTAAGTTTTATATTAGTCGAGCTGATATTTTTTTTTCAAATACGACCACTACAAAAACATACAACGGTAATTGGAATGGAAATGACAGTCTGTAAAAGGTCTGTTCACAATTCCAGCTGTCCTATCGCCCCAATGAAAGAGTCCAGAAAAGGCAAGACCAAAAATAGCTCACCATGTTTGATGAAAAGTCAAGGATTTGCTCACTGTTTTCTTTATACAATAATGTACCTGCTTATATTGAACAGACCTCCTATGTCAATAGAATCTTCTGGAAGTCTCTGACTTGGCCTTCGCCATTTCATTCAGAAAGTCCGGAATATAATCACTTCACATTCCATTACATAAACAGGGCCGGACCCTTCTCTTTCGGTGAAAATAACTCCATTGTGAAGCAATACAATCCGTGATTGAATATAATATAAACATAGTCACTATTATATTCAACTTTTTTTTTCAGTTGCCGGCCAATAAGGATACTCCAGGGAGTCACGAATCCAATTAATCTAATCCCAATAGATGAGTTCAAATGTATAGTACTATGTAGGAGAGAGTTAAGGACGTTCGATTTGAATACCGGTAGTTTTTTAACGAAGCTGAAGGGGGTCATGAACCAAAAGATGCCCTTCTATGGACTACACGACCAAACCCATCTAGTGGCACTTAGTAGGAACCGAATGTACATAAATCTTATGAATTTAGAAACAGGTAATAATAAATCAACTTTTTGATTCAGTGATAATACATTCTCATAGAATTTCAGTGGATGTTCATCGGTGTGTTTATACTGGGTGACAATTTGAAAACTTACAGTGGCTAAATCTAAATATAAGAAATCGCTGAAGAGTACTTCCATAACAGGGAGGGAAAAACAAAACAATGTAATAGCTAACTTGTATTCACTTACCCAGCTACCTCAACTTCATATTCTTGAATGGCAACCTCCTACTTGTGATACCTTATCTAAAAGCTCTCAAGAAATGCTCTTCAATAGTATCCTACAAAGCTACATTCGATGTAATGAGTTTTGATTTTTCAAACAAAACACTATTTATTTGAATTGAAATTTTATTTTCTATTATTAATTTAAGAAATGTTTAAAAACATTTTTATCACTATCATAGCATTATTATTAAGACTCATAATTATTTTTTGTCTATTTATACCTGAAAAAAATTGACTTAGTTGATATCTAAGTAAAATCAAAGAAGGAATTCTCTGAAAGCGTGTTTTTCAGTTTTTTAAACTATATTTATTTTTCATTCTTCAGTTTCATATGCTATAAAAGCGTGTCTTTTAGTCTTTTAAAACTATATTTATTTTATCTAAACTTTGGGATCAATCAGCCGCATATTGGTTAGCAAAATGACCATTGATATTTTCCGATTCCGGAGAGGTAGCCTGAAAATCAGCTACCAAGCCCAAGACAGCAGGCGCGCAAAAGAGGGTTATAAATAAGGCAGCACGCCGTCTGGTAATAAAAAAAACTTTTTTCAAATGAAGAAATACATGTGAAGTGAGTTTGAATTATATCAAGGAGGTGACCTACAGCGCCATCTGCCCGCGAATAGATCAAGCAATAATTGCTGTGTATTATATCACAAAATTTTACTCACAAAAAAACCTTCATATCTATATTCAAAAATTCAGAGGCGTTCTGAAGCTCACAATGTTAATGTCCGGTTTCGACAGAAAGTATCTGTACCCAAGCACAACACTTCGCTTTACCGATCTTGCTTCTCCTATGGCATCGCTAAAATCTACAATTGTATTCCCGATGATTTCAAAAACTTGTCAATCTTCAACTTTAAGAAAAAGGTTAAAAGTCTTTTGTTGGATGGTACTTTAGCAATAGACTTCTGATACATTGATGAACTTATGTGACATTCATTGCACTTTGTGACATAATTATTATTTTTATTTATATTTATATGTATATTCTTTTTCAGTTGTACTATGTTTATGAGAAGGTATATTCTTTTTTCTTCTGGAGGGACCAGTTTTTGTCACTGGTCCCTTGACGTGGTTGCGTGGAAGAGCGCTATTCTATCTTTCTCAGAAGATAGAAGAGCGAACGATGCCATTTGCTACATAACATCAATCAACCTTGTTCTTTGTAACTGCTTTTTGTGTAGCAATAAAAACATTTATTATTATTATTATTATTATCCCGAGATTGAGAGTTACTAACAAGCAAACATACATACATACATATAGGTGAAGCTAATAAAAGCGTGTTAAAAAAAAAGGACCGACCAAGATTACTGGACGAAGCAACGCAAATTGAAATACTCGGACAGTTTGCAATGAATCATACTTCATCGACTCGTCAGGTACTACAGTAACCGGGTTTTCCCGCGAATCTGTAAGGAAAGTACTTAAATTACATATATAATGTAAATCCTTCAAAAATTTGGTGACGGTGACCCCGACAGAAGAATAGAATTTTGTGAATTTACGACAGCTAGAATTATCGCCGAGCCTTGGCTCATGAAAAATATTCGCTTTACCGCTGAGTGCACTTTTTATTCAAATGGGCACGGAAATAAACAAAACTGTCGTTACTGGAGTGACGAGAACCTACGACTATTTAGAGAAGTGCATACGCAATACCCCGGAAAAGTTCATGTTTGGGCTGGTATTATGAGAGATGCAATTATTGGTCCATTATGTTGTTCCAGTTAGACCATGGTTAGATAATAATAATGCTGATTATTGGATTGGAAGAAGAGGTCCTATTGAATGGCCTCCTAGATCCCCCGACCTATCTCTTCCAGATTTTTTTGAGCCCACCTGACATCTGTTGACCTGAAAAAAATGAGTATCATTTTGAACATTTCTTCAATTATTAATAGAAAATAAAATCTCAATTTGAATAAATAGTGTAGGGTACCACTGAAGAGCCTTTCTCAAGAGCTTCGAGATAAAGTATCACAAGTAGGGGGTTGCTACTCAAGACTATAAAGTTGGGGTGGCTGAGGGCGAGGGGGTAAGTGAAAACAAGTTAGCTATTACATCATTTTATTTCCCCCTCGCTATTATGGAAGTGGTTTTCAGCGATTTCTTATATTTCATTTGGTTGCTAAGATATATCCATTGTAAGTTTTCAAATTGTCACTTTGTATATTATGTGATTATGTTGTTAAGTAACAATGTACTTGGACTGCATTTCCTGTGACATGAATTTGGATGTATTACCTGATTTTGGTAAACAGAGACGGCAAAGATTTTGAATTGAACCGAATTGAGCTCCCATCATGTCGGGTTTTAAAGAAACACCAATCTTGTGTCACTTGGTAGCTTGTTCAGCGTTTTTGACGGAATATCGTATAAGGGGAGGTACGCGATTCATTCACAAAATGAAGACCAGCACAGTAATATCTCGATTTCAATAATAAATATCTTCTACAAACAAAAACTTTTTATCAAAAAACACTTGAGTGAGGAGAAGAAAATAATGAGAATAATAAAATCAGAGGTAAATACGCAACCTATATTCAAACATCTAGATTGGTGTAGGTAATTTATAAGTAGGTTTATTTTTTTTGTGGATGAGATGGTACTATTCAGCTATTTTTCACTTTCCTTAGTGAATCATACTGACTCTTTGAAGAAGTCGACGAGTTTTTGAAGTCTAATCGATTCATTTCGAATCATTTCTAGATAATTAATCAGGAACCTTCTTCATTTTTCCACAACTGTTCCTAATACTTACGACACATCAACATATAATATGTTAATAGATAGGGAGATCAGACAGTAATCCGTTGATTAGAATCAGTAATTCGGCACTATTGTGAATGTCGAATCGATCCTCACGCTGGAAATCCCACCTTCAAAGTTACGACCTCATGTATATATCATTGATATCGAACCTAGCTAAAATTTTAAAAACTGAACTCATTTCTTGAAAAGAATAAACTGTGTGAAATGTCTGAATAAATCCAAGCCATCTATTGGTGTTTTTTTGGATTCAAGAGATATGTTTGTCTCAGTTGACCACACCAAGCTACTCAATACTTTAGAAAATATTGGGATACGAGGTATTGCACAAGATCTTTCCAAAAGTTACCTCACAAATAGAAAGCAACGAGTGAGAATAGGCGATAAACTCAGTGGAGAATGAATTTTATTGTGCGGTGTACCCTAAGGAACGGTACTGGGACCAATCGTTTTCAATATGTATTTGAATAACTTTTTCCATTGGATACTCACTCTAAAATTATAAGCTTTGCCGATGACACATTTTTATTCTGTGAAGATAATAACCTGTTCCACTCGAAACTGAAATTGGAAGAAGATTAGGAAAATGTGTTTTCATTTCAGACTTTTATTCATTAAATTTGGAAACACTTTCTATTTATCCTTTAGCAGTTATGATATTTCATTGCCGGACTATCAAATAAAAATAACCGATACAGCCGTAGCTGAAAGATTAAATATTTTGGCATTATACTGGACAGTCCTTAGTTCGCACAAGTTTTTACTTTGAGAGATACGAATTAGTCAATGTTAACCCCATTTTGTCTTTTATTACTCTTTTACTGGAATACAATTTGGGTTAGATATTCTTATACAGTGAACAGTGAATATTTGTTATAATAATAATAATTATATTAATAATACTGATTGTCATTATTATTCCATTATACATCGATAAATTCTATAATATATTATCATTTCCTTTTTGAAGGTGATTGCGTCACCACATTCAAAGCTGGTGAAGACCGCTTTCTCAATTCCCTGCTGGTTTCGGGGGACGGAAGGTAAATAAATTTGGGAATAACCCAAAAATCTACAAGTGAAAACTATTCGATAATATTTTTCAGAGTTCTTGTATGTGGCGACGAAACCCAAAAACCTTTTCCGTTACTGGTGTGGAACCTCAAGTCCAGAAAGTTACTGTATGATCTTAGAATTCCTCATCATCACTTCATCACCTCGCTAGCAGCAATCACATATGAAGGTAAGATGTAAATTATATTCGAGAATAGCTATTCGTAGGGGAAGGTAGGGTAAAGTGGCCACCCTAAGCTTTAAGCCCACGCCAACCGAATAAATATCAACCTTTTTACAGTTTGTTTGTTTATTATTATCCGTGTACTTATTGAGTCTCGATATTATATTGTTTACAGACCAATATTCTGATAATTTTAGCCAAATTTAAGATTGAAGTCGAAATGGAAATTTGACCACTTTACCTATCCAGGTCGAGTAAAATGGCATATACAAATTCATAAACGGGAAAAGTGGCCTACTTCAAATATAACATCCAAATTATGTTATCATATTTATTGAAATTTTGCATGGAAAAAATATTTAAGTAACTGAGACAACAGTTTCATTAAAGTTTTTAAAAAGTATTCTAATGCTACATATTAATTCACAACAAGCAACAGTCTTTTATTTTTCATAATCTTACTTACGTTCATTTATCATAAACAGTCATCATTTACTTATTATCAGCTTTTTATATTCATTGCAAAAATCAAGTCTTAACTTGTTAGCTTCTTCTCAAGTATTCATTAATAACAAATTAAATCAACTCTTAGTTATCAATCTATAGAATATAAGTAACAACCTCTTCATTTGTATTGGTTCATTCATAATTGCAATAGAAAATATTCTTAGGAACAAAATTCACACTGAAAGATATCATCGTTGTCATGACAAACAAAGCACGCTTTATTGGCCCACCGCTGACAACTGGAACACTGTATCCAACCATCTTCATGTTTTGATTCAGACCAAACTTCACCACAGTAAAAGCATTCAGGGCCATCATCTGTGTCATCATTGTCTTCAGTATATTTGTCACTTTTTTCAGCATCGTTCGTGCCATGTTTTTTTATACAAGTTTTGAGTGTTTCGGCAGTTTTAGTTGGAGTTGCCAACTATGTTTGTTCCTAATCTTTGCTCAAAAACAACACCGTAATCGTGCTTCAGCCACCGTATTCACAAGATTTGGCTTCCTGCGACTTTTTTCTGTTCCCAAGATTGAAGAAACCTATGAAATGAAAACTCACCTTATTTTATTACCAGACTCCGTATTATTCAAATGAATCATACTGTCATTATTATTTTTCAGGTAACTATGTTTGCTGTGTTTGTTACGAGATTGCTGAACCCAATCCGAATTTCATCGTTGTATACGATTTACAAAGCGGCACACTATTCAAGAAATGGAAGCCATCTTGTAACACGGTCTCCTTAGAAATAAGCTCGCAAGGAGGTTGTGTAATATCAGGACTCGAAGATGCGAGAATTCTTGTTTGGGATCTTATAACTGGTAAGTTTTACATGTAGATCACTGTGTATTTGGAAGAGGTTTTTGTTATGTTGATGTCTAGTGTTTTGTCGTCACTCTCTTAAGGGTGACTGACAGGCCCTCTGTACAAACCACATCGCACTCACCCAATAATACTCGAGATTTTTTTGATACGTTAACTATTTGATTGACGATTTAAAAAGGGTTGCAGCTTTAGATAGCGACAGCTATTTTAAGCTGTCTATGGCAGCTTAAAATATAATATTGTTACGTTTTTCCCCGTGGGTTCACCAATAATTAACTATACTGAATAATCAAACTCAACTTTATTTCACTTTGAATACAACAAACACTTCAACTAAAACTTCAACTGTTATTTGAATGTCTATCGCCTTACTAGATCACTTCGCGTACCGCACTGTAACGTCCACTTGACTGTGTCGATATGCTCACGGCTAGCGTTTTTATATCGTAATCGAATGCACTAGAAAATTTCGCCGAAATTCCGTCGAATTCAGTAGATTATTCTCGCTGCTTCTAGAGTGGCGGTGAATCATCGTACATTCGCGCACTCTTAGCTACGTCACCATTGGTTTATGGCTATCAGTGGCGGCCAGTGTTATTTTTTTCGGGCATGATTTACAACAATATTATCATTTTGTTTGAACTCTAGAGTGTTTTCTAAACTCAAGTGATAACAAAACAATTATTTTCAGGAAATTGTCGATGGTCATTGAGTGGACACACTTCTCCAGTTTGTTCTCTGAAACTGGATCCAACGGGAGCGATATGTCTCTCTAGAGATTCAGAATGCAGAGATAGATCGATAAGAATTTGGGACTTGAATAAAGGTAACGTATTATTTCCAAACGAATCTGATTCATTTATAATAGTGCATAAATATCAGTTAGATATATATTGGGCTGTTTCAAAAGTTGTCTGTTTTTATGAGTCTACTTTAAACTGTAATATCTCGAAGTAAACGCCGTTTGAATTAGTGTACTTTTGCCAACGTAACACATGTTGATTAATTTCATCAGCAAAGAAATTGGGTGCTCAGGATTCGATAATGTCGACGAAGGCCGTTTTTGCCTGATCCTGATTGGCGGAGTTTCCGCCGGTGAGAAAGTTATCAATGTGCTTGAAAATATGGTAGTTGCTTTGGCGAGAGGTCTAGGGACGGCAATTCGTTCAATTTTTGAAGGTGATTTGTGAAACGTGCGAACAGGCGTTGTCGTGGAGAAGGATCGGACCTCTTCTGTTGACCCGTTCCGGCTGCCGATGCAATTTTTGGTATATTTCGTCGATTTCCTCACTATAGGACTCTGCTGTTATGGTTTGGCCCGGTTACAGAAAGTTATAGTGAATCACACCATTCGTTGACCACCATACAGTAACCATGATTTTTTTGGTGTATTTTATTCGCAGTACCTGGGTGGTTCATCAGTGTCCAACATCTGTCCTAAACGTCTCCTGCTGTCGTAGAGGATCCACTTTCCATTACACGTGACGATCCGATCCAAAACAGAATCGTTTTGGTTGCGCAAAAGCAAAGAAGAACATTCCTCGAAACTAACATTTTTTACCGATCTTTCAAATCATGGGGCACCTACTTCCCAAGCTTTTTGACCTTTCCAATACTTTTTAAACCATCAAAAACCGCAAGGAAGCTGACGCCAGTTCTGACGTCAATTCTTTCGCAATCCCACACACCGTTTGTGATGGGACAGTCCTACACCGGACACTCCGAAACCGGTCTGTACATGATAACTACATTGATGTCTTATTATTGAAAGAATGACAAAAACATTTGAAAGAATTTCCTTCGTGAAGTAACTTGCACAAATGTCGGATATGGTTCGGTCTCAAAATCTTGCTATCGAAATTATTATTTTTTCAAGTGAATTGTGAATTTAGTATTAAGCCTAGAGTCACCAGCTCTAAAATTTCTATAAGAAAGCAGATTGTTTTATGGCATTATTTTTATTTTAGGTATTTTAAACTAATATTGTTCAAGTTATTCTCAAGGGTCTCCCAGTCGGGGTTTTTCAGTTGGTCTTCTAATGTATGGGTCTTTCAATATTCCCAAATAGCTTTACCTAAGCAACCCGTATATTCAAGTCTATTTCCATGTAAATATTGTACACTACAAATAGCTAGATTTTCAATTCCTTTATTGTCCCTTGTGTCCCTCATCTTGGGACATACCCGCTATTATGACTTTTCCTACCTATGTTAATTCGAACCTCTCCATACAATGACGATGCTAAACACATCTCTAAATACCTAGGGAAATTTGTAAAATCAATTCGTCACGTTTTGAACAGTGTAAGAGTACAGTCAGAATAAATCTTGCCTTGTCTACAATAGATCTTGCCAGTTATTTTTCTCATCCTATCTTTTCATAAGAGTTAATATAATTCTTGTGTGTATTAAGTATTCATACTCACGATGAAATAATCGTGGGTCAAAACATATATAATTCAATGTTCATCGTGGCATTAGCTGGGCTTGGCTTTCATAAAACAATTGAAAATGTGTCAATAGCGAAATAATTGCTCAAAATGAATTGCATTGCTTTAGGAAATCGTATTACAACTCCATGGTGGTGTTTCGTAGTGACAGGGAGTTATTTTGTATCCAACTGCAACTGCAAATGTCGAAAGAATAATAATATGTTGTGATGTGTATCCATCAATTCATATTGTTGCGTTTTTCCCGTAATTTGACAATAATTGACTACACTGTACAATTGAACTCAACTGTATTTCTCTACTACACTGTCAATACATCATAAAAACTGTAACTGAACTTCAGAACCGCACTCCGCTCAATCCGCACACACTTTCCGAACTAGACTGACTCTCCTACATCGCGGTAATGCTCATATAACTAGAAAGAAGTCTTGGAAGACGGTGGAATAATTCTCGAAAAGACGCAGTATTCCAGAGATCTCGAGAGAAAGAGAGACACAAGCGGGCCTGAGCGCGACCTTGACTAGGTAGCACTAGATCAACGATACAGGATTGCTTACTTTTGCAGTTTTGTTAGACACGTCACGTGATCTCGTGACGTAACAGTGGTGACTCTGGATTGATTCGGTACTGCATTTTTAAATTAAAATAAACAAATTTCATGTAAATTAAAATATTATTTTTATAAAGGATTGAATACTTAATATAAATGGATTAATACTAAGTGAAAATTTTTCTTTTGTGGATAATAGGGCGAGCTATTTTGCCCTTTCAAAAGTAAGAGGTTTCATCAGTTTTTTTATTATTTTCGTGAAAACTGTAACTCCCCCAAAAATTTTGTATTGAACTTTGTTTTAGATAATAGTATTATCTAAAAAAAATTTCATAACTTTTTGTTCCATCTTTTATAATAAACGCTTGATAATCAAAAATATATAAGTAATAAATTGTTTATAGGTGTAACAACTTTTTTTATTTATCTGACAGAAAATACATGATACGGTTTTTATTTTTTATTAAGAAAATGAGAATTTAATATATTAATATATCAATAAATTAGTATGTTAATGTATTATAATACTACATTAGAGCAAAAAGGAACTACTTCAACCACTAAATATATTTGATATAATTTTTTTTGCATGAATGTAGAAAAATAAATTTGAAGGACTAATGTATTACTTTAATTTCGATTTTTTTTCTATTATCAGAGTTGTTTATTTTTTTTCTTTTGAGTGACCTATTTTCGTCGGCCTTTAAGTTGTTATATTCCATTCTGATAATTGTTCTCAGTTTGCAAAATTCAAAAATAATATTTGCAATTCTTTTTGAAAGAGTTTTTACAACTCCTAGTTCTTTTCTAAATTCATTTAAATGATGTTTTTCGAAAAGCTTGTTCCACTTTTTAATTTTTTCTAACCAATTATCTGTGGGTTTAATAAGACCTCCTGATGAAAGTTGCTGGACCCAAGAAGGTATATTATAATTATGATCTTCTGCTTTCATTTTATAAGTATAATCGCCCAAACCAGGTAGATCATTTTTATGCTTGTTAGCAAAGTATCCAGCAATATATTCTAAAGAGTCCTGTGTTATTTCTGGAATATTTGTATTTGAAGTTGAAGGAATGTTAGTAGAAATATCAGAACTACTAGATATGAAAATGCACTACTGCAATTTGATCCTACTATCTGCTCTAAAATCGTGTCTGCGTTAATTTCAATTTCATTTGGACCACGGCTTCTAATTTGAGAAAATCCATTTTTAAGAGTGAATTTATCCCCTCTTTTGCAACGACGAATCCATTCTTCTTGCAAAGTTGTGGAAACCATATACTTAGCAATAGGAAAAGAGTGAAATATTACACCAGTAACAACACTGTTCTTTAAAGTCAACTGATTGCTTTTACAAGTTGACACTGCACAAATACGACCAGGCATTTTAACTAAAAATTACAAGGTTATTTAATGGTTAGACAATTATTACTATTATTTACAAAAATGTGAATATTTTCAATTTTTATACCTTAATTTAATTTAAAAATGTTCAAAAAACAAAAAAAAGTTCCACAATGGCAAAAAACAAACCTCAAAAGGAAGGAAAATAACAGAGTCTTATATGGCGTCTACTCGTTACACCAGTTTAAAAAATGTCCAAAAGCACAAAAAATACGACTTTCACAATAACAAACTCATTGTTTCAGAAACCTAATTTGTATAGTTAAATAAAAATTTAATCACAATAAACAAAAACAATGTAATACTGTCCGAAAATAATCCTCAAAAAATGTTAAAATAACACACAGTCTTATGGCAACTACTAAAAGTGTCACCAGTGTTACGTCACATCTATTCGGCGCTTGTTTAATATGGCGATATATGTAAGTAAGCAATCCTGTATGTCCATAATCGTTGGCACTAGATAGGGAGAAACCAGCGTCGGCCAGCGATATTTTTTTTTTTTCAGGGGATGGTTTGCAACAATATTTTGAAACATTCGCAAGTTGGGAATATCTCTTCAACCCGATAATACAGATAAACATACTTTTTCAGGTGACTTGATAGCTGTATATACCCCCGAATCCAAAATCACCGCCTGCGAAATATCTTCTAACGGGAGGTTCGTCGTTCTCGCCTTGGAAGGGTGCAAAGACCTAGTAACCCTTCAGCTGAAGGGGCCAAACGTTCCCGACACGCCCGAAACCGAAACGTACGGAGACGAAGAAAATGCAGGCAAAAGCTTCAACTTGCAAGACTGTTGCTGACCAGGGTCTATTACTTTTTGCGATTAAACTAAACCCCTCAATTTTACTAGTGTAGTGATTTGAAGGAGGATATCTTAAGAATACCAAACCCAAGTAGGTTATCCCGTGAGAAAAAAGATAAGAAGAAATTGGCTGAAGACAGTATGTTTACGGAAAGTCAATAGCGATAGAAACAGTAGGTTCAGAGAGATTCATAATGGAAATTATACATGTTGATTGGAAATTTGTGTTAAAGAAAATTAAGTTGTTATTTTTTTTTCTGTATAGAAGCAGGACATCCACCGTCTATCATATCAAAAAAAGAGGAAACTGTTTTTTCAAGGAAGACAGAAACTCTTATTCAGAATGATTTTTTTCGCATTCTTTTCGAATTGAATTCCTATTACACTTTGTAAGTAATTTTCCTGTTTTTATTTTCATTTTAGAAAAGTTTTATAGACCCATTATCTCAGTATACTTTTCTTTGTCAAAGAGGAACTCTCAAAGTATCACTCAAACTAATGAAACTACGAATGTTGAATTCTAGTACTCCTTTGAATCATAATCAATAAACACTGGGTGCATTTTTCAGGCTAACAGGCATTTGTAAATTTAGGTACATTACACATAGTAAATTCGAAATATTTTCTCTAGATTTGGTGGTGATCTTTTTTAAGGAAAGATATGATTGGATGATCTCAACAATATATAAGAATCGTTCGTAAATGCAAAGTAATAAATACACAAAAAAATAAGATTTTTGGGAACAGAGTAAACTTGTCACATAAAAAATAAACTGAATTTCATATCATCGACATTGAAGTGAGAAAGTAATAAAACATTACTTATGAGTTGTTCTTCTCTGACTCTCTATCCCTATCGAGATGATTTCACTTCGAAATGATGACCCATCCCTATATTAATTAGTAAAACAGAATTACATGGAAGTGGATAAAAGTAAAGTATAAATCCATTAAGAAATTCTCACTGAACCTTTTGTCACTCACTGAACCTTTTTGTGACTAAATTGTCTAGAGAAAAATCCGTTTAATTTGCTTGCATCATCTTACTCAAAAAACTCTCATCAGCTTCATATACTGAATTATTGCACCAACAAGTTGCACATGAAAGAACTCCTCAGAACACAATTTCAGTTCAATAAAATATGTGATGGAATTGGCCACTATTCGAAAAACCATAACGTAATCAAGAAAAACGTATTGTGAGATTTTCACTAAACAGTTTAAAAAATCGCAACACGTGTAAGTATTAACACGCCTGAGGATACTATCGTGTAGGGAAACACGTATTGCGGTTTTAATAACTGTTAATTGAAAATCTCACAATGGATATTTGAATCAGTTCAATGAGAGACTAGAAACAGTTAATGTGGGAATCTATATGTTTTCAAAAAGGTATATCGATCGGTAAATATGTCGTTATTCGAATACAGTCATAACTCAGAAGTTCTATAAATTTTGTTAGTTGAATGATAGAAAGAATAGGGCATCCAATATTACGAAAAAAACATCAGTATAGAATATTTGCAAGTTAAAACTATCAATATGTTTTAAAGAACCTCTGTTCAATGGTCGAAATAATGTATCTACAGTTCCTTCGATTATTCAAATTTTTTTATAAAACATTCAGTGTTCTGTCCTGTTTTCACTTTTGTGGGAAGCAATTTGATATACTACAAGGTGATTAATAATAGGCGGGCAATTTTTAACCTATTACAATATCAGAAATATTCCGTGGAGAAGAAGAAAGTCAAAATTATACAACATAAAAGAAATACTTCAGATGTATATCAATCCGCTAATTGATATAAGCATAAGCTCATTATGTGATGATTTTTGCTTGTCAGTAGTCAGGAGAAAAATATTTATGAAAAATTGAAAGAGCACAAGTAATGGCATTTGTTTGACGCTAAAATGATGCAAGCAACTCCACTACTTCTTTCACTCAATTGTCATTCTTCATCTAAATAGAACTAAGAATGTAGTGGTCTGTGCTGGTTTCAGATCTATTAGATAATTTCATTCGATGTGAAAGAAATGAAATATTGTCCCTTCGGAAAATCCAGAATGAAAATACACGGTTATCTGTGCTGGTTTCAGATAAAACTGTTTTCATTATTACCGAGTTTCAAACATTTTCTAGAAATGATTATCACATAAATATTCCAAGTCTGGAAATAGTTGAAATGTCAGTTGAAGGAACAATATCTCATTATCTATATTTCCTTCTAAAATGCATGAACAAACAAAATTAATGGAAAGAGGGTTATGTACTTGATTGTGAATTCATTTGATTGCTAAATATATTCAGTATGAATAAGTGATGACTGAGATTCACTAAAAGCCACATTCAAAACGGCATATTCGAAACTAATATTTGTAATGCAGATGAGTAAATCAATTTTAGTTATTTTGTAGACACAAGACTTATTCATCCTATGGGAAAGCCTACCTATTGGCACAATTGTGTTTTTTGCAGCAATGATCAATGAATACACGAATATATTTACAATTGTAGAAATATCCCAAATTCATTCTTCAATGTTGATTTCAAATCGTTTCTGTTTTGCAGCGATACGTTTTGAACATATATATATAAAGTTTATTTCCCCAATGGAATAACCTATTCGACAGCTGTTACCTAATGTTTAGTGTAACATCTCCTTGATACTTTGATTAAAAATATGAAATATATTCCCATCTGGTATGCGGAACAATATTGATTTATTGAAATATTATATTTATATGTTGTGATTCTTGTGTAAAAATAAATGTAATAAAATTATGTCTCTTGTTGCTCTATTTTTTCTGGATGAGAAGGTACCATATATCCATGCAGATCCAGTATTCCAAAAGTTTTGTCAGTTTTTTAATGAAACAAAATATAATATAATCTAAAATAAATATTCAAGTGACAGAAAAAAATCATTAGAATAAGCAGAAGGAAATATATTAATTTGACATACTAAAAATCTCAACAAACCAAAGCTAATATTCAAGAAATTAAGCGAAGTGCTAAGGTACATATACTCTCAACATGTCAATCAAAGTGGCTGCTGTTTCTAGATGCTTATGTCTATTCGAAATTGTGCGCTCGCAGAATGAGAATGAATAGGTATTGTTATTAAAAGCTGAATGCATTTATTTAAAAATCACTTATGATTGAGATGTTGATGATGATATAATCAAGAACGTATTCCACAGGACACCACAAATATAACTTTATGGTTCGAAAATTTACAATTAAGTCAGTAACTTACATCAAAATCTTGGCTATATATGTAACAAGTTATATTAATCCTCAGCAGAAACATCAAGATACCACTTTTCAGACTTTTCAGGTGTCACCTTCCAGATCAATAGAAAAAACATTCAGATCACTTTATCGGTGACTTTCAGAAATTGTCCAATATCAACAAATTACTTCAAATGTAATGAAAATGATATTTCATTCAATCAACCGCTGCAGAAAATCTGGTTGATTTTGGTTGGGAAGTGAGGATTTTTGGGAAATATCTTGCACACTCTAATCATGAAGATCTTTTTTATGAAAGGCAGTGCTTTTTCGCGTACCCCACTGGATTCTCGAGGTTTTTTAAAAATTACTTGGTTCCCTGAATGAGGAGCAGAATTCGTTAGAAAAAATTAGTAAAACTCTCCCCCTATGAAACTTAGAAAATTTTGCAGAAAATAAGAAATAATAAATGAATTTTCCTGACGTATGATGAGCGAAATAAATACTATTCTATCTTCTCTTTATGGTGTCAAAGGACCACTTAGAGAGCCCGTACACAGCCACATTTTGCGGTTGGATCGACCACACGCCCATAAGAAATACTGTACTACACGTACACGGGCGTTCAGAAAAGTCAAAACAGGCGTCTGTAGTCAACTAGTTGTTGATCTCCGCCGAGTGGTCATCGCGGCATGCGCCGTACACTAATCACAAACTTGTAGTCGTACCCAACCACGTACACCGTGGTGCACTTTTTCTCATATATTGGTCTCACAACATTAAATTTTTGATGTCCGTTGCCTCAACTGCAAGTGCGGTTTATATGACCGCAAGTCGACCACAAAAATGTGGTTGGGTCAACCGCGAAGTGCAGTCAACGTGACCACAATGTTGTGGTTGCCTCAACTGCAAATGTGTCGACTGTGTACGGCCGGACTTAGTGCGGTTTCAAATTCAAGATAATACTTAAATATCAAATAATGATTGAAATTCATCTAGCAATAAGTCTTTATTATTTCACATAATTTATAACAACAATTATTCTTCAGGGTTTTCATCAAAATAAAGAACCAATTTCAACTCTTGTGATATTTATAATCACAAGAATTCCTCCTCCATTGAACCTCAATAAAAACTCTGTGCATATTAAATAATATATGGATTCAATATATCAATCATGAAGAAGTAACAGGGCAGATTAAGGGAGAAATAATTTTTCAATTTGAGTTTCCAATAATTCACTTCTTGTCTTGAAGTTATTACTTTTGTTATTTTGAGGTATCTGTTTATGAAGAGATGATAAATGACCATTTGAATGATTCCGCTTCGAAAGGGGCCGATGTCAATAAGAAGAAGGCAGACTGGATAGATGTTCTTTTGTCGTTAATATTCAAACTTAAAATTAGCAGAAGTTTATGAGATATCCTCAGGCTCAACGATGAACATCAAATATTGATTCGAGGCAGCAGTTTTGAGCTTTCTGATCTTTATTTTTCTGTTATGTTATAACTTTATGTATGTAATATAATTAGCTCTCCTATAAAACTCTGTAATATGTCATAATCAGAATTACAAAATGTAAACTTGCGAAATACTCGAAGACAGGTTCCTTGGAACTTTTTGATTATTTTCCTGTTTACTTTGCCATCTAGTAATGTTTGAATTTAATGTATTTATATTATGATTGAGAATTCATGGAAATGAATATTTACCATTATTATATTGAATGGGTCAAATTAGACCATAAATAGAATCTGCATAATTGAACAAAGAGAGTATCAGTGAATCGCAAAATAACTTATTTGCTTTGAATATTGAAAGTTGGCGGCTTCTATAATTTTCACGTTGCACGTTGCAATTTTGATAGAATTATTGAGCTTTCAGATCTTGCCTCGTACCGAGTTTACCCATATCAAATAGAAAATAAATCAATTATATGTATACCATACCAGTTCAAATTCAAACATATTTTCCTCCAATGACATCACAAACATGGCGACCAGAATCTTTGACATTCCACACCCCTATTTGACAACCCTGGCTTTTTATAACAGACAAAAACAACAATTCCTATTTCGTGGTCGTGGGTCCTGTCATCTATCTTTACAGACGTTGCCATATATCCAAACTTCATAATCAGCTGTGTTCTGGCAAATTACTAAAGAGGGAGGTCTGGCGAATAGCGAATTGTCTTGCTGTCTCCAAAATGGCTTCTTGTTTCCTGTAGGATAACTATTCGTTGAAAAAGTGGACTTCAGTGAAATAAGCTCAAATATGTGACGTTCTTGATCTCAGTTTCACAAATAGGCGACTCAATAATCGATTGAAATGCCCGCCAATCATAACCTGGTAAAAACAACCGATATCTTGTTAGAGTCTGTTATGTTTTGACTTCTGTTTGTATTGTATCATAACATCAATTAATACCTAGAATGTAATTTACAAGTGTGTGTCTAGATGCAATGCTCTTGTCATCTTAAGTTTTCAGTATGGTTTTTGTGTTTTTGGTATCATTAATATTTTCTTGAATAAAGTTTCTGTTTATTATTGTAGGTGGTTCGATTCATGATTTATATGTAACTCAACTCAATTGAAAACCAGTATCAATAGTAACTACCCTAGCACAATGACAACAATGATGTACCCCACGCTAATGAAGTCGCAGAGCATGCGAGCTAAGAGAAAATCCGCAGTTGAGCTCCTGGCTGAAAGTAAACCATTCTACGTGAAGTCCGAGGTGGTCAGAGACACGACTCAAGCAATTCCTTCCCGACCCAATTCGAATTTTGGTGGTTACGGAACCTACAATCGAAGCAAATCTGTGAATGTTGCTGGACATGGATCCAACTACAGACCTACAACTTTGCCTCACTGTAAGTATTCTAATGATAATAAGCACACTTTGTCTGAAGGTCAAATCTTGTTGACAAAGACTAGCTTCTAACTAAATACTGCTTTGTGTTTTGTATGTATTTGTAACTTTATTTTATTCTTTAAACATTAGTGTATGTGTACTGATAATTTCCAAACCTGTTTGGGTCAAATGAAAATAAACATCAGCAACATCAAAGAACTTATGTCAAAAATAAAGAAGTACATACAAATACAAACAAACAAAAAATAGCACATGTATATAAAAAGTACAACAAATTCTAATTCAGAATCTATCATTGTACATTTCATGCAATCTATATGGTCTATTCTTCAATAAATCCTATTTATTTCTGAAGGGGTCAGTGTTCAGTTGTCTTAAATATTCAATCATACTCTGATGTGGTCGGTTGCCCGGCGGTTTGACGTGAGTGCTTTGTTTACTCACTCGAATTGACTGCTGTGTTGGTCGGTGGTTGAAGCCATAGTCTGAACAATCGATTTTACTTGCTATCGTCCAACCCGTGTTAGGAATCACACGTTGAAAGGTAAGACCTCATTAATCCTTAGCTCGCATAAGTTTTGACTTCTGAGGGTTGTCGTTAGTAGGGGTGCGACAGCTGGTTAACGGAAAAACAGATTTTAGAACAGATTTTTTTTTAACTTTTTTTAACATAACTGACTTCAATAAACTAGATCTATGTACTTCCATACCCGAAGTGTGACTATTATAACCTGCTGTGCAGTTTTTGCTATAGAACTTGCGAGTTCTTTGGGAATGATTCTCATCCTGAAATCCGTATTATCAAGTTTTTTGGAAATGACTTAGATATCAAAGATTTCCTGCTTTTCAAATGTTCAATATGATTCTCAAAATTCAAATCTCTTTTCAATAAAGAGTCCTATGATCTTTAATATCAATGGTTTCATTCTGCAAGGACAAATCATCCAGTATATATTTGAAAGCAATTATATTTGTTTTACTGAGATTGAACTCTACAGGAATCACATCAGGACTTGATATTTATTAAACAAGTTTAAAAAATGAGGTGAATATTCACTTTCTGATTGACAGTTTTGTAGTAATACTCATATTTACTCTATTTAAATAATTGTTATTACTAATAACCTGCACCAAGATTCATTAAGTAAATATTTTGCAATACTTCTCAGATAAGATATGTAGATTGCTTGAGTCATGAATTGGTGATAATTTCTGTTTATCGATATAAATATAGGGAATTGTTTGTAAAAATTGAAAGTTTCTTTTGTTAGATTTTGTGGGAATGTGTAAAGTGAAAAAAATAATACCCTGATTATTACTTTTGAAAAAAATCACTTGATTAACAATAATTATTTTTTAAATTAGAAATGAAAATTTAATGAGTTATCTATCTCCATGATATATGTGAGTCTGGAGTAGTAGGTAGAGAATATTGTTATCAAATGTCAACAATTGAAGAACTCAATGAGCCTTTTTCCTGAGCATAGTACAGCAAACGTGTCACGAGAGGCAGCACAAGTAGTAGGGACAAACAATAAACTATTCACATGTAAAACAGTGTTATTTATGTAATATTAATTTATTATTTAAAAATATAAATCTGATATAAAAAATAATTTTATGCTAGTATAATGCCAACAAAGCATTGCTGTTTCGCGAATTGTACGTGAGATAATTGATATCCGGAAGAAAACTTGTTTTTTATACCATTTATAAAATAAAACCTCATAATAATGAGGTTAGATGTAAGAAATGGATATATGATTCGAGGAGAGAGAATTTAACAGTGCAAAAAATAAATAAATATTCATATGTATGCTCTAAACATGAAAGAATAGTAAATTTTTCATAGTTAATTACTATTGATTAGAATAAGATATAACCTCAGTCGTTTATTAAATTATATGCATTATATTTAATTGAATTTATTTCATTACCATCTATATTTGATTCATATTTCACTCGGAAATGAGTCTGAAATTCATAATTATTTTAAATTTCTTTTATTACAGTTTGAATCTACCGTTACTCGTTTACTAGAGTCTGTATACTAACCTGTCTATTAATTAACTTTTTTTTCCAGTTACTTTTAAATTACGGCATGCAAGCCAACGTTTTAATGTTACAACATTGTTATTCTTTACAGTTGCAAATTTTAGTTTTGTTCTTCTGTTAAAAACATTCTTTTTTAATTGTACTTTATCATATGTTTATATGAGGATTAGGCAGTGTTTGTCCCTACCGAACTACTAGCGCCGCTAGTGAGTGATTTTTTGTACTTCAGGAAAAAGGTTCATTGTAGATATGCATTTAGGTTGTTCAGCTACTATGCAGAGCACATGAGTATGGCAAGTGTGATCTTGTCGAATTGTTGTAATTGTATCAAATACGAAAGGAAATACATACAGGGTGTTAATTAAGTATGTACCATAAATTCAACAGACGATTCTTTAGGTAATTTTAAAACGAAATGTTCATATAAACATGGGTCCGCAAATCCTTCGTTCTCAAGATACAGGGTATTGAAATAAAAAATTAAAAAAAATTATTCGTAAATATTTTAAATATCCTTTATCTAATTTTGTTGTAATTTGAAAATGATATTTATAACATTAAGGAGCTAATTTAGCCCGAACGTGATTCAATTTATTAAGTCCAGTGGCGTCTCGAGCGGGATTTGAACGAATATTTTTGATTTAAAAATGTACGCCAATGACTGTGCAATTTTTATTACTTCTTTGGATTAAGCAATTAGAAATACAACTTTTTTGTCTCTTGAATTTTTTTCGTATCTTGCTTAGTTTTTAAGAAAAAAGTCAACCTAATTGCATATTCCTGGACCTCACAAGGAAATGGTAAATTTAATGTTTCTTTAAAAATTATTATTTTCACAATTTTCATTACTAATTATGTAACAATAACAACAAATATTAAATAACATTAACATCTAGACTAGACTAACGAATTGCACTAAATTAAGTGTTGGAAAGGGCCTCCTTTGGCTTCAATACAACCATTTAGCCGCCGCATCATTGAATTTCGCACCCAAACACCCAATTTTGGTACGTATACGAATGACAATATTTTGGTACTAACAGCAAAAAGAAAAAATTGCACTGGGATTTGAACTCGTGAAACCCACGACCATCATGTCGTACCACTCACTTAACACCACTAAGCTTTTTGGTATTGATTTACAAAACGATAATTTCATCTTAAAGCTATTCCACTAGCCATATTTATTTTGTGTATCAAAATATGTCTGTTACAATGATAACATTGAATGCACGTAGTTCGTGAACTTTGAACATTCTTATTCTCACAGTGAAATATGTGAAGAATTGAGGTTAGTTAGTTTAAGTGCCAGACAGTAATTTCAACAGTGACTTCTGTTGCATAACATCAGATATGAAACGTCGTTCTACTTAGATTCTGCGAAAACAAACATTACATTCAAATCATAGATGTGTTTTGTTTTTTATGACCAACAATGCTCTATAATTTTTGGAAAATTAGTTTTGAAGCATTTCCTGTAATTAGGTACTGTACCCGTTGGAAATTGTTTCACTATTAATATTTTCCTAATTTATGCTGGTCGGGCCCCATGCCCGATTCATTCGGGAAGGCGCGCCAGCATTGTCAACCAATGACCACTCCCCACACCGTGGGGTAAGTGATCATTGGGTCTGAGAATCATGTGCCCTGGGCAAGCGCAGTGAGCCAAGAATGACACCCTTCTGCATCTGTGCAGCTAAGATTTCTGCCTTAGTGCGGCAAGCCGGTATGATTTTAAGATTCGAGAGTAGAGAGGACATCATTCCACCAAGGACTCCAATAATCAGAACAACTATCTTGACAGAGTGATCTGGAAGAGAAAATCTCGATATTTTATCCGTTTTTGCTCCTCTTTTCTGACGATATTCGTCTCGCCAGGAGCTGAAAACTCCACGACAAATATCGTTTTGCTCTGGTGGTCGAGAAGGACTACTTCAGGCTTATTAGCTTGTATGAGCCTGAGGGTGGGGAACGAATAGTTCCAATAAATTCGGCACTTCTTGTTCCCCACAACGAATTCAATATCGGTGTCTCGTCAATACCGTAATAGTGCCGTAGATGGTAATATAGCAATCTTAGGGCCGCGTTATGTCGATGGATATAGGCCGAGACCGCATATGCTGGGCATGCTGATAGCAAGTGCTTCAGGGTCTCGGGCGCCTCGCGGCAGGCCCTGCACCTTGTGTCAGGAACCTCTATACCCATCACGCGACTGCGGTAAATTAAACCATCCTGGCAAACCATGATGAACCCCTCAGTTCCGATTTCAGCCCACTCGACCTGAGAAAAGCGAACGTCAGGCGCTATGATAAGCCAAGGTCTCCAATGCTATTGAAGAAGACCCCATGCATTGGCTTATCCTTCTGTCTCCGCAGAAGTAAGGTGATTTCTGCGGCTTTTATCTGAGCTTTTTGCTGAACGGGTTCGCAGACAGAGTTGTGCTCCAATTCCTGCTCTCTCATGGTCACGGACCATGCAGAGAAGGGGATCCGAATTCCTGACGACTTTACAGGCTGCATCCAGTACCATTCTGTCATGTAGACACTCCAAACTCAAAAGTCAAAGGCCTCCCTGTTGTCGGGGGAAGTACAACCGTGGAACGGACGATTTGGGATGCAAACTCCTATAGAGAAGCATCAATTTTCGGGTCTTTACGTCGAGTTGATACAGCTCCTCCCGAGTCCACTTCACTACTCCAAATGAGTAGAGTAAGATTGGAACGGCAAGAATATTTGTTGCAGCAACTTTGTTCCGATGACCAGATCTGTCGAAGTTTGTGCTGATACTTGCCGCGGAGAGAGTTTTTTACTGCTGTTACCTCTTGTGAGTGGCGTTGTTCCACCCCGAGATAAGTATACGTCTCTGCGGCATCCAGATGGTGTAGGATGCTTCCATCGACGAGCTGCACATCCTCTCCGTAGTCCCCTAATCGTTCTCTTTTGAGATGGACCATTGCACATTTGTCTATCCCGAATTTCATACCGATAGCATGCGTGTACTCTTCCACCACCCTCAAGGACTGATGGAGATCCTTCTCTCCAGAGGCATAAAGTTTAAGATCATCCATATAAAACAGATGGGTGACCTTGTGCCTCCGGTTTCCGGGGTGCCACAGTTATACCTTTGAGTATTTCTGAGCGCAACGGATAATGGCAATAGTGAGATGCAGAAGAGTAGGGTACTGAGGGAATAACCCTGAAATACACCCCTTCTGAAAGTGACCCACCCTGTTTGGACTCTTGCTTGACCAGTTGTTATGGTGAAGCGAGTTCGCCAAAGTGGTATCAGTTGTTCAATGCATCTCACTTTGTTGTCGGGTACCGCAAGGCATCTGAGCAAATGCAAGATTATTATTATTACTATTATTATTATTATTATTGCTAGCGAATTCATTAATATTAATAAGCATATACTCTTTTGACTCATTATTATAACCAGTACTTGCAGTACAATTTGTTCCAGACATGGCCGTCTCGCCTTCAAGGTCTCTACCGCCCTTAACGCACAGACGTTCAGTACATTCTGCCACTAGCGACTTGCTGCAAAATAAACTGAGACAGTTGCTGGTTTGCGACAGTGCAGAAGAGCTGTGCGTGGAGCAAATGGCCCCGCTCAGTCCTCCGGCAGAGTACGCACAACGTTGCCACAAAAGCCTTCCGGATCTTCATTGCAGAGAGCCGAGTTCGAATAAGAGTAGCAACAAGAGCTTGTCTAATAGGGACAGCGGGGGCTCGAGTGGACACTATACCCAGAGGAGTGAACCGCCACCACCTCCAAGACAGGTGAGTTCTGGAATTATGCAGTTATTTTCATTGATTTCAGGCTTAATTTGGTCTCTGGTGGAAACAGATACTTAGCTTATATGACCGTGAATAACATTAACAGAATAACTATGAATATTACCGGAGTTTTTTCCCAACACCAAATCGTTATTTTTTACACCTCGACACGTGTTTCGATCACCAAGTGATCATCTTCAATTTTGTCTTCCTTTTGAAGATGATCACTTGGTGATCGAAACACGTGTCGAGGTGTAAAACTAACGATTTGGTGTTGGGAAAAAACTCCGGTAATATTCATTACTACACCCAAGGTGTAGAATAACTATGAATATTACCGGAGTTTTTTCCCAACATCAAATCGTTATTTTTTACACCTCGACACGTGTTTCGATCACCAAGTGATCATCTTCAGTTTTATCTTCCTTTTGAAGATGATCACTTGGTGATCTTCAGTTTTATCTTCCTTTTGAAGATGATCACTTGGTGATCGAAACACGTGTCGAGGTGTAAAAATAACGATTTGGTGTTGGGAAACAACTCCGGTAATATTCATTACTATACCAAAGGTTCCAAACAGTATATCAAAAGAATAACTATGTTTCGAAAATTCACTCAAAACAAATTTTTATATGCTTGCCACCAATTAGTTCATAATCAAATCTATGATCTTGTTTTTTTATGAAAAAAAAAATGGCGACTGATATTGCCAAGTGACAGTACTATTTTTTTTCAAGCAAATCATTTTCTTACACATCTATAAAATTTTCTAAATTAAATTATTTCCTAGTACTTGTTGACATTTGACATGAAAAGTGCTGACAGAAGGAATGGTTTGATGAAATAAATCGGTTGAAATCGTATGAATAAAGAATTCGATTGACACCAGTAGCACATGAATACTAAATGAAATTATAGTGGAAATTATAGTGGACAACACAATCATTGTAATATCCTATAAGAATTTAGAAAATCTTATAGATTTGGGCAACACTGCATCTGAAAATTTTTGAAACTACTGTATTCGACAGTCTTAAATTATAACAACTTATGTCAACTTCTTGTTGAAAAATATCACATCTAGTCCATAGTGAAGATAGTTATTTCTAGATCTAGAACTGTAATTGTTATCCTTTCAACACTTACTCTATAACATAATATCTCGACATTGTACCCAGTGTAATTGAAACAATTGTAGTGATGTGAAATGGTGTCAGGTGTGGGGTCGATTCCAGTGATACTTTTTTTTAAGGTTTCAACCAACAGGATCGATAAATATTTCGATAATAACTCAACTGACACTCAATTTCCAGGAAACTCGCAGAGACTCGGGCTCCAGCACCCAGCACAGCGGCGGCAGCTCCTACTACTGTTGCCAGGAGCCTGACTGCAGGGCTCGCCAAGTGTACCCGCCCCCTTCGACCTTCAAACGTCAAAAATGCCTCCGATACAAACGCGACCGCCCCATCCTGCGTTCCAAATCGGACATCAGTGACCGCTACTGGAGACCCCCCGAACTGCCGACGAGTCACCTGCAACAGTTTTTTGAGCACCTCGGTCTCACCAGCGATAGCTACGAAGAGATGCTGAGTGCGAGCGGATCTTCAGAAAGCCCCGTTTTTTTTTCGGATGTTTCCACTGTCGATTCGAGCAGACCTCTAGAGAACGTTGATTATTGCCCTACCACTTATAGGTCAAGTGATCCACCTTCGATAGTGGAACGCAACGCTCGTATCATCAAATGGCTGTGTAACTGTCGAAAATTGCAGCTGTGTTGAGATTAGGTGACGCGGCGTATTCGTTTCGATGCTTAACACGTTCACTGCCAACTGACTGGTCTGCCAGGCCGAGTGAAAAATCCGAAAAATGTTTTAAAGGTCATAGTTGACATTGTATAGATTGATCATGGTATGTAGGTTTTCACTGTTGGTATCAAAAGCATCATCAGCTGTTTATGGCTTTATTAGTTGTAGTCTGTAGATTTTGGGCTTGACATTTCGTCTGTAATTGCGGCGGACATCAACAATCTCGAACAATCTGTGTGTTCTGAAATACCGGTGTCTATGTTTTAATAATATTCAAGCTCTCTCTACCTTACAGGTAGAATTATTTTTATGTTCGTGGATTTCTACGACCTCTTTTAAAAGCCTTGCAGTCAATTCACGGTATTGTAGTTACAGATGAAATGTCCGACCCAAAAACTTGCTGACCCCTACTAATGAACCTGAAAACAGAAAAATAAAATTAGCATTTTTTCAAAATTGTCCAAAATTCAAAACTCTGGTGCAAATTCGTCATGCACACCAGCACAGTCTTTCCCCTTATTCATATTCCATTTGAAATAGATCTTCGGCATTCTAAAATTTTGAAAATGATATCGGACAATTTGTATCTTGATACATAAGATGTTTTTTTATTGGAAAAATCTTGTCTCGGGCCTACAGACTGGAATGGCCGAAAACGTGTTAAGGGGCGGAAAAATCGGTATCTGATTGGGGGACGCGTATCAAATTCTAACAAGCGCAAACAGGTGGGCAATAAATTTTTTTCAGATAGCATGTAAAGATAGAGTAAGATGGTTCTACTTTTCGGGTGTCTAAGTTTCGAAAGAAGATGAAACCGGCCCATTTGGCTCTCTTGAATGGAGAAGTAATTTTTGATATCAAGCAAATCAATAAGTGATACTACATATATTTTTTTCAGTTCTCTTCCTATATACTAAAAGAAAGGGTGGTTTGTTTGTCCCAGATATTTTTTTTGTAAAGTCAATCATGAAACACATTGTTTTGTTAGAAATAAATGTCTTTTTCTATGGACTCATTAATAATTACTTGAATTGAGGCAGCTGATGTTTCTAGAATCCTTCATCATCTTCTGTTAAAATTGATTCGAATTGATTAATATGTCAAAAGCAGAATAGATCAAATTGGTGGTGTTTATAAGCATGATATGCAATATTCTATTGAGTTTTGACAACTGGGAAATCTTCGATTTCACATATTTCTATTACCGATCATCGGCTGCTCTTTAGATGCCGCTGATCATCCACTATCAGTAAAACTGGCCGATCATTGGCCACCAGTTGATCGGCCGCCAGTTGAATGGCCGATCATCGGCCGCCAGTTGAATGGCCGATCATCGGCCGCCAGTTGAATGGCCGATCATCGGCCGCCAGTTGAATGGCCGATCATCGTCCGCCAGTTGAATGGCCGATCATCGTCCGCCAGTTGAATGGCCGATCATCGGCCACCAGTTGAATGGCCGATCATCGGCCGCCAGTTAAATGGCCGATCATCGGCCGCCAGTTAAATGGCCGATCATCGGCCGTCAGTTAAATGGCGAATCATTGGCCAGCAACAGTAAAAATGGCTGATCATTTGGCTTGTAGTAAAGTGATTCGTCATTGTCTATTTCAAAGATCAGAAACTGCCTCCGCTGATCATCACGCACCAGTAAAACAGTCGATCATTCTCCAAAGGCACAGGGTTTCAAAGCACATAGATTATGGATAATCTTCCTAAAAGATAGGAAGGAACCTAGCGATAATAGTTTTTGGCTACTGTTGAAGTCTTTCACCCCCTCCATCTCTTCCGCTGATCATTGGTCAATAGAAAAAAGACCAATCATTGTACACTTTATTGATGGCCAATGATCAGTCACATATGTCAATGATGGGTGGGAGCTGTGTCCTATCTGTAAAAAGAACAGTTTGCTAAGTTGAATTATATAGCAATTTCTATCAGTAATTTTAACAATTTTATTCTCATCCATAACTAGAATACCAAGCCTGGAATGATGAGTATCGACATATTCCCATACGAAGACAGAATGTACGGGATAGATAACTGAGAAATTGCTTTCTATCTTCTGCAGCTTTAAGTGCTTGCAGCTGAAAGTAGTCTTATCAAAGAATTTTCATAATTTGTTTTGAGTCTTTGAAAAAAATTTGATAATTCCACTAAAAACTGGAATCTTTATGTAGCCAGTGGTTTAATACTTATTTAAAACATCAATATAAATGTAAAGTCACATTTGCTAATTTTCTCTACATCATATATTGCAGGAAATGTAAAATTCAAAAAACTTGGCAAACCTCTGTGTAAATCAATTTTGGCATTGATGAGTTTCATTCCATCACATAATAAATGTATTTCATGACTGACTGTCTCTTCAGCAACTTCATTTTTTGTTGTTTAACTTGGTTGATTTGCATAAAACAATAGAAACGGTTCTATAATTGATCTCTTGGATAGAAAAGAAAATATTCCTTCAAGAAGTGTTTCATTTCGTTATGAAACAAAGATCTCTATCATACTTGCATGTTTGCATCTGAATATATCAGAACCCTATTTCTCCCTCTAAATCATAGCCTTGAATTAACAGAATTTGGGCGTCGATATCACCAGCGTCTCGCCACCATTTTATACAAAATTTCCAGAGCATCTTCTATATCCAGAAAAAATGTTTTTACTTTTTGGAGCATAAAAATCCTGTAGGCTTGAATTAATTATTCGTTTGCATAAAATTTTCATTTAACGATAGAAACAAAAACTCTAAAATTGATCTATTGGATGGAGGAGAGGATATCCATCCCTTCAAGGAGTCTTTCATTTGGTTACGAAACAAAGATTTCTATCATAACCTTGAATTAACAGAATCTGGTCGTCGACGTGACATCACGGGCTCATCATCTTCTGTGGCATCTTCAATGTCAAAAAAAAGTTCTGTTATTTCTTGGAGCATTAAAATCCTGTAGGATTCAATTAATGTTTTGTTTTACCACTGTAGCCAATGTTACGTTGTGTTTGATTTATCCAATTTTTCAAAATACAATTCAACACCACCATTTTTCTAACACACTAATCCCCCAAACTATCTCCCAACTTGAATGCCTTTGAAAATTGTTTTGTACTCTCCTTATTCGTTGGAGAAGCTTGATTCATGTTGCCACACGTCACTTTACAGTTGCTCAGTGGAAGTACATTGGGTGACAGCGCCGTAACGATGATGAAGAATATCTTTTCAAGCCTCATTATTGAAATTCAATTTATTGCTGTGGAACAATTCAATATCTTGAATGTTTCAACAATCTTCAGAGCTATTTTTCATGTAGTAGACAATAAATGCTATTCTAACTGATGCAAAATTATCTCATTTGCATTCAATCTATTTTTATGGAACCACATAAAAAGATCATTTACATATATGCTTACTAGAAGGGAGCCTAGTGCTAAAACTTCATACCTAACCTCAGTAATCAGAATGAGGTTCGTTACACCATGACGAAGATTTTGAAAATCCCTGTGATTCCCCGAATTCTGTAATAACAAGGTTATTCTCTTATTCATTCTTTCCAACTGTCCAAACCACTTTACGTATCGTAAACCTTTCGAAATTTCGTTTGTGAATCGTGTAGTGTTGTTGTAGATGTTCTGAAAAATATTGTGATATAAAGAAATCTGTGGTATGGGTGTTTTTGGTGTATCGTAGTTCTTTATCGACATGCTGTAAAGTTATTTTTCGTGTAGGTATAAAATGTTTACTTGATTGAGGAAAGGTGAACATTTTGTCATATTTTATTACATGGTATGAATCTCTTCTAATTCCTTTTTGGTATAGTTCAAGCTATAATCAATAAAACAATAAATCCCATTTGAGTCTTGGAAATGTGCTCCAAGTTATTCACGATGGAAACAATATTTAAATCTAAAGCAAATGAACTTCAAACATTCAAGCCAGTCTCGATATACCTACACAATAGGTTTAATGGACTGACGCCTATCAGAAAACAACTACCCCCCTGGCTAATACCACGAAGGGCTTCGGATTATATCCGACAGGCGTCACTGCAGGAATCTTCACAGAAAATTTCCTGCATATGCAATTGGCAATACAACTGAAAGAGTCGACCTTCAATTCTGAAACGGGCACACTTACAGACCGGTTTCAGGCTTATTAGCCACTCATCAGTGCAAGATAGTGACCATCATCGACCTAAAGTCAATGATATTCCACAATTGAAAATCGGAATCGGAGTAGTTGTTTTCTGTCCATTAAACCTACTGTGTAGGTATATCGAGACTGGCGTTTGAAGTTCATTTGCTTTAGATTTGTTTACTATCAATCTTCAAGCATAGCCCACTGACTAATAAGAAAAGTAACAATATTATTCGTGAACAAAAAATAATCACTTCTCGGATATTGAACTACTACCATTTTCAGTACTTTCGTGGGATATGGGCCCCCAGAATGAACCTTGAGGAACTAAAAAGGGCTTTGATGAAAGCTGATGAAAGTGTGATGGGTTGTGATTTTTAGATCTAGTGAAACACCTTGAAGCCATAAGTTTAGGTGAAATAATTTTATTTGGAGACTTTGAAATGGAAGTACTACAATTGAAAGAAGGTGTCGTCCTCAGAAAATAGTCGCACTGGAATATCCAGTTTTTAAATAAAGCCCATCTTCAAAGTGATTGCCAAATACCGAGACAATTTTGAGTTGTTTAACCATTCCACTTGAAATTGATTTCCACACCTAAGCACGCCTGGAACAAAAAAAGTTAGAAGCAGTTCATTTCAAGAAAATTGTAGTACACCATTCAATATTGACAAGCTGCCAGTCTCCAAATTTATTTCATTAGCTTTATCAGGAAATTTATTTGAATTCTCAGTAGTGATAGTTTTCATATACAAGAGAAAAACACTGGATTTGAAAGTGAATCTTGTGTTGGTTTTATAGACGGTAGAGGTTACGGAGAACCGTCTCTGTGTGTGAATAAGTGTCCATTAAAATGCGACACTACAGTAGCAACAAAGTAAATTTACTTCAACAATAATTTTATGGTATATTGACGAAATTATTTTGGACTATATAAACATGTGAGGTCTTGTATTTTACATTGTCACTAACTACTCTTGTCATTTGTCATTGAATATATTAAATTTTCTAACTCATACTTCAATTAGATTAACAACCGCTTAATTCATATTGTTGTTTACTGATGAAAGTTGAGACAGTTTCAAGCTTCCTCCCATATGAGATGGTTCTCCTTACCTCTACCCTCCATAGTTGGTTTCTACGGAAGAGCAAAAGGGTCACATAGTTTAATTATTTGTTTCTTGGAAACTACGACTTTAACCTCGAAATTTCGACTTTAGTCTCGAGATTTCGACCTTAAACTCGAAATTTTGAGAGTGAAGTCGTAATTTCGAAGTTAAAGTCGAAATTTCAATATTAAAGTCTCATTTTGACTTTTGAAATCCACTTCAATGTTGAAATTTTGACTCTAATCGCAAAATTTCGATTTCAAAATCTGAATTACAACTTCAAACAACTTTACAGTTGTAATTTTAATATCAAAGTCGAAATTTCAAGATTTAAGTCGAAATTTTGACATTAAAGTCGAAATTTCGAAGCTGAAGTCGAACCTTTGATATTAAAATCAAAATTTCGAGTTTAAAGTCGTAATTTCGAGATTATGGTCGAAATTTCAATATTAAAATCGAAATTTAAAGTTTTAAAATCGTAATATCCAAGAAACAAAAATATAGAAATTTCGAGATAAAAGTTGTGTTTTGAAGTCGTAATTTCCAAGAAAAAAAAAAAATAAAAATATGTGGCCCGTCTGCACTTCCGTAGGTTTCCAACATTTTCAAACATTAACCAAAGCAGCTGGTCTATTTGTGAGGCACCGTTGAGTTTTTTATTTTTGATAATATCTTCCATAGTTGCAGACGAAATGTCAGGCATAAAAATATTCAAATGAAGGTCAAAAAACTAAAATATATCTTCAACATGGATATTGAAAAGACTTTCCCAACACCAGAACAAAAATACTGTCTCGACGTGCGTTTCGTTAACCAAGTTAGCGTCCTCAGATCATTATTATACGCCAGAGGTTCCAATGCGAACTATCAAGATAGGCATATAATTGTTTGAAAATGTATAATTAAGTGACGCATATTTTTGAAACATGAACTATACCCAACAGAAATTAGATGTGGGATCTTTGAATTGATTCAAACTCGAAAAGTTTTTTTTTCAAACCACCAAAATGAACTCGTTATTTTCTCTTTGCTTGTAGAAGTGTTTCTCAAATTATTTTTTTTCAGTATTTAGCAACAGCTCTCAGTACAAAACCGAATAATATAAAATACAAAAAATTATAGAGACCAAGTACTACACTATCGAAAACAACATTTTTTCAATGCCATATGAATAGTATAAAAAATTGTTGAGAGCTGATTTAGGGTACGAATTTTCTTTTCATATTTACTGCCAATTAATGTTATTATTATTACTATGGATATTCGATAAGAAGTGACTAGGATAATATTGTAGACTGAGGTCGTTGACGTATATACAGGGCGGTACTCCTCGACAAATATGTTTCTTTGAGGGGGACTAAGTGAATTGGAAATTTTATATGTAAGAAACGTTGTGTACATACATTTTTTTAAAAATGGAAATCAAAGGTTTCGTTTCAAAATTTGTTATAGTTGATGCATGAGCCATTATTTTAATCTCCAAAATACTCCTGCTCTCGATATATTTTTTCCAGTTTTAGGCCAGTATTGAAAATTCATTCTAATGTTTTTTTTTAAACTGTCGAACCACCTCCAACAGAAAAATATTGGCTGAGTGTAGGTTTCATCCATGGTTTGAGACTCATATTGAACCTTGAATCGTGGCCACTTGATATTTGTTACATCCAATGTACATTTTTGAAGACTCGTTTGTGTGCAATTTGTTCATATGGTTGTAGAATTTATTATACTCGATTGATTTTTATATAATTTATTATTCGATAGGAGATAAATTGAATAAATCAGTGTGATAGAAGTATACATTGTAAATATAAAATGATTTTAGCTTGTAGCCATGTAATGGATTGCTGTTAGTTACGATGCTGTGCATCTACGCTGTCTAGTCTACTTAGTTTCGACTACTGTTTGTTTCGAATATTTTAGAGCATAGCTATGTTACTTGAATTGCAATAAACTTGATATGAGTTCGTTTTTGTTTCATTTTAATGAAATTGGTCGAAGAAAAGTGTGGAATTTGAAAATATGAAGGGGAAGGAGATTCAGTTGGAAAGTGATTATGCAACACAACATTTTTCAGAACTAGCCCCTAGACTATAATGATAATATTTTTTTTTTCTGATTGATTCGGCCGTTGATGAAGATCCATAGTAATTTCATAAACTACACCTCATGATTTGGTTCACAAACTTTATTTGAAAAATATATCACGACATGTTTTGTGATTTGAAATCACTGTTGAAGAAGCTACTGTGTTAGATCAAATCGTGAGGTGTAGTTCATGGAATAATAATGTTTATTCACCAAATATAGATAAAAAGGTAAACATAATTCACATATAAAAATGGAGTTAATGAACAACGGCATCACAGAAATATTAATAATAATCTTTATTGATTTCAAAGACCTAAAAGGCATAAAACAAGTCAAAAGACATTTGAACATATATTAGGCAAACAATACATGTACTTTAAAATGATATAAGGAGCAAAGAGAGTTCACTACGAAGATAAAAACTCGTCCAGTAAGTTATCCAGTAAGTATGTTTTCAGCGTTTTTCTGAATCTGAAGTAAGATACCTCCTAATCGATTATTGTCAATAGGTGGTTGTAAACCCTAATTCCATTGGAAATAGGGCCATACAGGCATATATTTAACTGATTTTGAGGTGTGTAAAGATGATGACTGAATCTTGTTGCGTTATTGTGGATGTCATTATATATATATATATATATATATATATATATATATATATATATATATATATATTTTGATTGATGCAACTAATTTTCCTTTATTTTGAGTATTTCAATAATAAATTCTATAAAAAGGATTTGAAGCTTTATATCTTCTGTTAATTATCTGCGAGCGCTTTCGACAGTTGGTAGTACTGTCATCATCTGGCACTCCTCAGATGATGACAGTACTACCAATTGTCGAAAGCGCTCGCAGATAATTAATAGAAGATATAAAGCTTCAAATCCTTTTTGTACAATTTATTATTGAAATATGTATATATATATATATATATATATATATATATATATATATATATATATATATATATATATATATATATGCTGTCATCCTCTAGCTTTAGGCCCTACTCTATCTGAACGTGTCATCCTGTTGTGTGTCCTTTTATACGGCCCGAACGCCTCAATACAGGTATTTCAGGTACTTTAGGTAAACTTGCCTGTATTTGGATTACATACATTGGGTACATTAGACGTATACATTTTTTTTGTACTGGGAATAGTTTTTGTGCTGGTAAAGCTTACTGTTCAATTTTTTTATTGTTTCACTTATGTGAGATTTCCAATCAAGTGTATCATTTATAGTTACACCTAGAAATTTAATGGTGTGGCACTTCTCCAGAGTCGTTTCCCCTAAATGAATCCCTATATTTTCAGCCGTTCTCTGTTTTGCATTGATATCTGTTTAAAAAAAACTGTTTAAAATCTGTTTTTCCGTTAATCAGCTGTCGCCCCCATACGAACGACAACTCTCAGAAGTTGAGAAATTTGTGCGAGCTAAGGACTAACGAGGTCTTACCTTTTAACGTGTGATTCCTAACACGATAACACATAAGACTATTAATGGAGAACCATAGAATGATTTTTTCCATGAGATCATTACAGGCTTGTTGATTGAGATTTTTGTGATACTAATATGGAGAGGCTAATATTTACAGTAGTTTAGCGACAATAGTTATTGACGGTATAACCCAAAATACATTTTGTATGTGATAAAATGTCCAATGTTTAGAAAACAGTATTATCTACTATGAAATGAGATAAAATAGTACAGAATGACAAGACCAATAGATTAAGTAAAATAATTGTGTTACATGGAAGGATCTGAACATAGCCTCTGCGATATATTACAATTTGTTTGTCTTGTTTTCTTTTTCGGTGGGGGAGGGAAGGTATAGGGAAAGAATGCTGTATCTGAATCCTACCTTACGTCAGGAGATATTCTAACCTAAAATTTAAAAGTTTTTTCGACATACGAGGTATGTTCAGAAAATAACGCGAATATTTTTTTAAATATTCATCCATTTATTCATCTGCATTATTGTCGCCTTCAAAACAGTTTTCATTTGATATTATGCACTTGTGCCAGCGCCCTTCCAATCCTCGAAACATTTTTCAAACTCGATCTCTGGTAAAGCCTTTAGCTCTTTCAGAAATTCGTTTCCACTGTCATCTATGCTTGTGAAACGACGGCCCTTCAAGGTCATCTTTATTTTTGGAAGAAGAAAAAAGTCATAAGGAGCCATGTCTGGAGAACGTGGAGGCTGGAGCATTGTTACAGTACTATTTTTGGCAAAAACATTCACGAACAAACGACTTTTTCCACATTTTGATTGGTTTTTGATGTTTTGGGGCGTCCGATACATTCGTCATCTTAAAAGTCTTCACGGCCATCTTGAAAACACTCAAACCAACCAGTAAACTCGTTTTTTACTCATAGCAAACTCGCTATAGGTCTATGTTAACATTTAACACACTTTGTTACACGTTTAAACAATAATCCTTGTTTTGGCAATTCGAATGTATTAACGTTTTAGTATTTCCTCAATTTCCAAACATCATACTCGTATACATAACCACATATCCCTCACATGACTCAAACCTCAATCATATCGTTTGGAAACAGTAGACGAGTAGTGTTTCAATTCAATCGACCACATATTCGAAATGAAATGAAATAATTCAAATTCAAAGTGGGTACATATTTATTTTCTATTTAATGAAATATTTCTGGGGTGAGTTCGTTGCAAGCACATCTTTTTCTATACACGAATTCGGAAATAAAGCGCCGTTGAGTACGGTATACTTCAGAAGTCACGTATTCCTCCAAAAAATCTAGAGGCATCATATCAGGTGATCCAGTGGGTTCCTTCAAGATCCTGTCTCTCTTTTGGTTTGGTTTGTAAACAAACGTCATTATTTTCCAGAGGTGAGTGAGTATTGATCAATTTTTTTTATTGAAATTATGATATTATACAGCCGTTACTAGGTGGTAGGAAATCAAAATGAAGAAAAGAGAAATGAAACTTTATTGTATAAGTTTACTGTATAAGTTTGAAAATGTCCGTACCTATAGGACGAAACTGCAATAACGTTAGTTACAAATAAAAGAGGTAAAAAACATAGAAAGTTTAATTTCTCTTTTCTTCATTATGATATTTATTTATTGTTTGCTTATAGATCTTCAAAACGAGTATGTAACTTCCAATTACTCATAAATAAAAAAGTGTTGGCAATATAATTGAAATACTAATTAAAAGGGGAATCACAAGGTCGTCCTCACATTTGAAAAAAAGTTTATAGTGCCCTCTCGACGACACGGTACGAGGTAGGTACTAATAATGATACTTTTTTACGTAAATTTTGTCCGAGATAGGAGAGGAGGACTATTTACATCCGCACTGTATGTTATACAATTATCTCATACTCTTGACTGGATGATCAACCACGTTTTAAGTTGCGAAGAGAAACCAATTGCCATAAAGCATTTAATAGAATATGAATACAGTCTCTGCATCCAATAAAGGGATAATTAGTTCATAACTTGTTGAGAAAACACATAAATATTTACTCTTCTTATCGAGTTTCTCCCATGAGTTTGGATGACAGGACCGGACTGATGGATGTTCCAGTAGAATTTTGGAGTTTGATCATATTCACTTTTACGTTTCTCCTTTTCCTTGATTGAAAAATCTCTAGCCCTTTGGTGAGAAATTTGCAAGCGGTATTTGAGCTCTAAATAATAGCCGTCAGGGTTAAATACTGGGTCTATTTTGTCAGTCAGTGCGTTTGTCAGTTCGGGTATTTTTCCAAAAACTAGTTCGAAGGGTGTATAGTTATGATATATACTGTGGGCCGAATTTTAACAAAAACTATAAAATTTTTTCCATTTGTCCCAGTCTGTGTGTGTATCGTTAACGTACATTCTAACATACTCGTTAAGTACCCGATGATTTCTCTCACAGCCACCTATACTCTGATGATGGTAGGTAGTGGAGAATTTTCGTTGGATATCTAGTAGTTTACACACTTGTTCTAATACCTCGTTTTTATATTCGGTTCCCATATCAGTCCGTATTTCGCGCATGGGACCATAAACCAAAATGAAGTTATCAACTATGGCCCTTGCATTAGTTAAGGCGTCTTTATTAGTTACAGGCGCCATAACAACGTAGTTTGTTAATTTGCACTGAGCTGTAACCTCATAACAATTACCGTCTGATGTTTCAGGAAATGGTCCTATGGTGTCTATACACGTAATATCAAATGGCCGTTGAGGCGTTGGTGTAATCACCAATGGTTCCCTATGACCAATTTTACCTTTATTTATTTGGCATTTTTGACAAGATCTTACATAGTTGGCTACGTCCTTGGACATATTTTTCCAACGAAACTTGGTCCTGATTTTCTTCAAGAGCCGCTTCTGTCCACAGTGACCACCAAAAAGTGGATGATCGTGGTACTCTGTTATAAGTCTTTCTTTTTCGCTTCTATTTGTGATAATTGTGGGTTCATCATATAGTATTACATATAAATTTTTCAATGTGTTTATACCCTTTTCTTTGAACTCATTTATTGTACATATTGTGAATATAGGATCGATCCTTAGTTTTCAATTTTAATTTATCAATAGTATTTTTGCTAGCTAAAGTTTCAAGCTGAAACAACACTTTCTCTAAAGAAAAGTTGTCATTAGCAAAATGTATTGTTTCCATATCGCTGATCTTGTTATTTTGACCCAGGATTATCCGAAGATAATCTGGCTTAATCGCAAATTTAAAATAAGGGATATTTATAGTTGTAATGTTGTCAGTGGTTTGAAAAACTTTTGGTTTTTTATTTTTTGAGCTAGTATTTGTCGTATTGGTCGTATTTGTATTTTGAAATTGTTTTGTCATTGAACGTGTTATAACGAAAATCCTGGCAGGATCGCCATGTAAAGGTTGTTTCATAAGGAAGGACGTGAAAATTGAAAAGCTGATGGAGTTTTCACTTCAGTCTATTGTCTTTCTTCTCATTGGCGTTTATCCACCCTTCGAAGCTTGATACCGAACAGTTGTTGGACTACAGTAGGGATGAACTACGATGTCTAACAGGCCTTTTTACTGGTCACTGTCATTTGAATCAACATATGCAGAAACTTGGAATGTCGGAAGACAGTGTGTGTTGCCTCTGTTTGGAAAATGATGAAACAGCAGAGCATATACTTTTTGCCTGCCCCGCTGGGAAGCAAATCAGGTTCTTAGAGTTCGGCAGATCCGTACTCTTATTATCTGACCTGAAAGACCACTCACCATACAAACTAATCGGCTTCGTTAAGAAGCTGGGTCATAAGATCGATTGCACATGTTCCATAGTAAAAAAAGTGGAAAAAATCAAATATTTAGGAGTAGTCTTAGATCAATGCACGCGCTGGTCAGATCACATCACAAATGTTAATAACCGTTTAAGAGTCTTGATGCACAGTTTTTATATCCTGAGAGACGTACTTACCAGAAGAAATCTCCTTTTACTTTACAATTCCCTAGCTGAATCTGTAATGACCTACTGTATTACAGCATGGGGTGGGACCTTCAATACTACACTTGATTCTCTGCAAAAAACACAAAATATTCTTCTAAGAATTATTCTGAAAAAAAATAAACGCTATTCCACTGACATGCTATACCAATAATCACAGGTCTTGAATATAAAACTGTTATTTACTCACCAGTGTTTAAAAAGAATGTACATCAGACACGAAACATCTAACCAGAGAAAAACTGGAAAAACCAGATCCACTAGTAATTTGAATCTCAGTATACAACTTTTCAGAAAATCTTTAACGCAAAGATCTTTCTTTTTCTTCGGCCCTAAATTCTTCAACTGCATTCCGATTGAATTGAAATGTATTCGAAAACTAGAACAATTCAAAAAAGAAACAAAGAAACATATTCTACAATTTTCAAACAAATTTTATGATATAATGAATAATAATTTAATATGAACCTTACCTTTAAAAACTATTTGTTCTCCTCTGTAACTGACCCTGCTTGAAACGGTTTGGAATCCTCACCATTTGCATCTTATATTATATAATTATTTGTTATTTTTTAAAAAAAGAAAAAAATTCATTGAATCTATCATGTTCATTTTTCTACTAAATTTTTTCTCTACTCACTGCTTAGTTATTATCATAGAATGTACACTTTTTTAGAAAGTCTATAGATCTAGTACATGGCAGAACAGATAAACATATCTAGGCCAAGTTACTGGATCTGAGACTTTTGAAAAACACGATATATTACATGTAAATATATAAACTGTACTTCAATATATCAATATCAATATCCATTTGGCCGAGTGTGAATAGGTGTGAGCCACAATAAACTGTTGCGGGTTGCGGTGGAGGGTCGAATAGACCCACTCACTTTTGACCTAACCTAACCTAATCTAACACTCTTGTCTATTTTCCACGATAGTTTCATATTTATTGACTAGTTTCGGTCATTACACCATTTTCAAAACAATCGTGGAAAATAAGCAAAAGTGTGTTTTTATAGTGTATCTTTAATAAACATGAATTTTTACAAAATAAACAAGTCGTCAATCAAAGGAGTAAATTGAATGTATTTTTAATCGGTTTGAGGAAAATATTTTTTTTTGAATTTTTTCGTCGTAATTTTGACGTTTGTCCTTGTGTGAGCCATGCTTAACGTGTTAGCTCAACACATTCAATGTTATGCGGAGCAAGACTTGCCGTATTCCCCATTTTCGAGTGTGTGCCTGCAAACTCCAACACAACAGGGTGCGGACGCCAAAATAAATCCGTTAATATAAATTGCCCCCCACATCCACCCCTCACCCCCCGTCGTCTGGCCGATGCAATTTCTCTTGCTCAACCACCGTTTGAGAAGAAGTCCATGCACATGAAGATTGATTGCGCAAAAGGAGCAAACTAAGGTTACACTGTTATGGTGCATTCATTGTTGATGGCGTCTGGAAGCGACTGCCTAATAAACTTCACCAGACTTCATACATCAAGCGCGTCACGACGCCATTGTGTACTCACTGAGTATATTAGCGTCGTTATAGTATAAAAGGTGCATTAATGTCTGTCAATACGCTTTCTTTAGAGAAAATTCGCCTCGTTTCGGATAGGAAACGCTTTCCAAACCGTGATAGGTTCATCGAATTACCGGCGAAGAAGCAGGGCCGGGCTGGTCATAATTACAGAAAACTATTTCACTAGTTCGGACTTCCATTGTCTACTATATAAAATGATTTGAAATTCCTGAAACAACTAAAAAAGAAGAATTATATTGAATAAAAATAAACCTGAAATGAAATAATAGTGAAATAAAATACAAGTAAAATAGAACAATTGAACAAAAATAAATAAAAATGAAGTAATGAAATGAGAAAATAAAAATAAAAAGTTGAGAGATTCCAAGTCGCATTAGTTCACGACGTTTCGATTGTTAGTATCTACATGACTGGACTGATTCCTCCGAGAAATGACTATTTATAGGTCGTTCGAGTACTTTCACTTATCCCCGCTTTCCATTTGCACTGGTTCCGTGGGAGATGACCGTTTGGTGGGAACACTGAACTAGACGCCTTCCTGAAACACATCAACAGCGTGAGACCTTCCATCACTTTCACAATGGAGAAGGAAATCCACAACGAATTGCCATTCTTAGACGTTTTGGTGAAGAGGACCGATACTAAATGGGAAACATCTGTTTATCGAAAATCCAGTCACACGGGACAGTATCTGAACCACGAATCCAACCACCATCAATCAACTGAAAGAGAAATCATCAAGACTCTATTAGATCGTGCTTTCGGGCTCTGTAACACGAAGGAAGGTCTCGAAAAGAGACTAGACATCATAAAAAAAGATCTTCAACGGAATGGCTACTCCAAAGCGATGGTAGAAAAGACTTTAGCTAAAAGACAGCAGGAGTCTCGCAAGGAAGAGAAGCCGTCACAACCAGTGCTTGCACTTCCCTACATCAGAGGATTATCGGAGAGGATAAGAAGAATTGGTTCCAAGTACAACATCAGAACCTGCTTCAGATCCGGTCACTATCCGTAGCAGCCTCACGAAAACCAGGCCACCAAACGCGGACTGCGATTCCAAGAATTGCATTTACCGGATACCCTGTGAGTGCGGAAAATCCTATATTGGTGAAACTAAGAGGCCATTGAATGTTCGCATTGCCGAGCACAAGAAACACACAGCGAGGGGAAACCAGCAAATCAGGAATAGCAGACCATGTTTGGACCCATCAACACAACATCGAGTAGTCCCAAGCTGAGATCTTGCACAGAGAGGAACATTGGTTTAGGAGAAAATTCAAGGAAGCGGCATACATGTTGTCCAACAACATATTCAGCCAAGCCAGCGTAGAAATACGCAACATATGGAAACCCAACATCAAGCGAAAAATGGCCAACTCCCGCCAAACGGTCATCTCCCACAGAACCAGTGAAGCGGAAAATGGAAAGCGGGGATAAGTGAGAGTACTCGAACGACCTATAAATAGTCATCTCTCGGAGGAATGAGTCCAGTCATCACCCGAAGACGATTGTAGATACTAACAATCGAAACGTCGTGAACTAACGCGACTTGGAATCTCTCAACTTTTTTTATATATATTTTTTTTTCATTTCTTCATTTTTATTTATTTTTGTTCAATTGTTCTATTTTACTTGTATTTTATTTCACTATTATTTCATTTCAGTTTTATTTTGTTTAATATAATTGTTATTTTCAGCTATTCATTTTCAATTCTTTTTTTTTAGTTGTTTCAGGGATTTCAAATCATTTTATATAGTAGACAATGGAAGTCCGAACTAGTGAAATTCATCATGAAACATTGTCAATCACCTTCAAACAAATACAGAAAACTATTTGGCTTCAGATTCAGATAGACCAGAATCAATAATTTTGAAATAAAAAAAAAGTGGGATGAAACCCATTGAAAAAGGGAGATAATGTAACAAAAATGGAAGGAACATTAAATTACGGTCGATTGGAGGTCGGAAAGAGGGAGAGGATGAGTTTTTAAGGGTAAAAATTGGTTTATCTTGATTTCCGGCAAAACTACAAGTCCTATGGCAAAGTTGTAGGTAATAAAAAGATCTACAAGTTTTGTATTTACACTTTTTTGCATAACCAAAAAATATATGTAAAAAATTCAAATAACCAAATGTCCCCCCACAAAATGTACAGTTTGTCGAGTTTAACGACGAAGGAATTTCATCAAAGAGACAAAAACTAATGTATTAAAAAATATTATAATGAATGGATAACATAATCAGTAAAAGTATCTGAATTCAAGAGTAAATTAAATTTCCTCTAAACCCTATCTTTAATATTTTGAACAACTATTTTCGCATGTTTTTTCCAATCTTAATGTTTTAGGGATTTAAGGATTTGCATTTTTTTGGTGAATGTAACATAGAATCTTGCGTTATACGAGTTATTGAGGTGTTAGTTCTAATAAACAGCTCAAAATTGAACATACCTAATGATAAAAAAAGTTTTGGATTCGAATTTTTTTCGTTTTTTGCGTTTTCTGAAATGATAAGTGTAAAATGCGTTGTTTTAGAGCTCTTTTATGAAAACCACTTGATTTTCGTCAGGAGGAACATTCCCTATTGAACGCCAATGAAAATGATGGATCCCCTTTCCCATTAAAAATTCTAAGGGTAACATCTACGCCTCCTAGGGGGTTGAAACAAATATTTCTTGAAAGTGTCCTCCTTGACAATAAAATTGACCTGTTTTTTCAATTCCTCATATTGTTTACTGGAAGGGAGATATTAAGGGTAGAAAGTTTTCAAATTTACCGAATTTTTCCACTTATTTCTTTTGGGTTTTTGCGTTGAATAACATGTTTCTTGAATTATTCTTGCTAGTAAATGATGTACCTTATTATGTTGAATACTGAGAAATAGTTTTTTAATTTCTCAGAGTGCTTTTACGAATAGACTATGTTAGCATATTTCTTAGCTTCTTTAGGTTCTTTATGATTTACCTATAGTTCATTCCTGATCAATTTTTGGTTTTCATTGGAGATGACTTTCTCAATCAAGTTGACTGGAAAATGGTTATCAGATGCTATCTAGTTTATGATCGTCATTTCTTCTTCAAAAGCCTTCTCTGATGACGGTATCATGAATGCTCTGATGTATCATCGATCTGAATAGAGATAATTCATATGTTAATGGACCTTAACGGATAAAAATCGTAGTAGAAATTAGACAAAACTTATTTTCTGTACAACTGTCAATAAAAGTGACATTTTTAATGGTTGTCAAGAGTATTGAAAGGTGATGTTTACAAAGTAGCGTGTTGAAAATATTTTTAACACTAGTGTTAAAACTATTTTTACACGATTTTTTTCGACCAAATAGCAATAAACAAAACATTATTACTTAATTTTCAATTTTATTAGTAACAATAGATATAGAAATAATTAAATTCTATTACAAATGTATCATATGCATTAATTACATTATAATTATCATTTATGAACATTAATGTGAAAAGTAGAATTAGAACAACTGCTGATATCAATGCCTTACGATGTTGAAGAGACTTGTAATATATCTGAACTATCTGAGTTGACAATTTCATGGGCATCAACATTTAATTCTTGAAGTGAAGAAGACGATGCTGTAACGCTGGAGCTAGCTGTTGGGATTATTCTTCCAGCAGTAGCCTTTTTATAAGAAATATATTTATCGATGTAACCCTCAGCTACTGTTGTAGACTTCCATCCTCCGTATTTCTCAATATCCGTTATATTTGCTCCTGATTCTGCTAGCAAAGAAGACCTTCTGAAACAGTGACCTGTATATTCCTTTGGTTCCGGGAGGTTCAGGAACTCAGCAATGCTAGAGGTAATTTTCCCAAACGTGTTTATGCCGACTGGGTTGGCACTGCATTTATAATTTGAGTATTTCAGGAAAAACGTTGATGATTGATAACAGAAGGGCGCAATGCAAAGTATTCATTAAAACAGTCAATGTTTTTTCCAATAATGCAAAAATAAAGGCATATTTTTGTTTTTGTATTCGGAATTTGAACAATCAATTATCTATCCATTAATTTAATGTCTTCTATTAATAAGTAGCACAGCTCTTCACGCTGGCAGGCTTCATATATTCCGAAAATAGTGGCAACTTTCATCATCAAATATTTTTCATCTGGCGCCTCAATTATAAACCTCTGGACTTGTTCAAACTTAAGAGTTTTTGATTTTTTGGGCCTATAACTTTCATTTTTTCGCTTTAAAGATGCTATTACTTTGAAATATTTGCTTGTATTAATATCATTTTTAACGAGCGCACTCGACTTTATCATTGAAAACTTGCTTCACAAAGTTGACGAGCTCCATATTTTTGATTTCTCTTCTAGAGAGGCTGAGAAGACGGTTTCGCTGAAATTTCCTTCAACGTTTTTAAGTCTACATTAGCTGAGAAAATTGGAATATGCGATGTCGTACTGCTGAGCCAATTTTTTTGGTAACAATTCAATTGAAGCTCTTTTTGCAGCCTCTTCAATATCGTCAGGAACACACAATTCCTCACTATTGTTCTTCATTTTGCAAGACATAAACACCAGAAAGAACTTTAAATGTGACTTTAAAATAAAATGCGTAAGCTGTAAAAAATACTGTTTGTTGGTAACCAGGTGATTAGGCGCCACTTGACACGATCACTTCACAGCAAATGAGATAACATGAGAATACTTAGTTAATATATTTAAATTATAGAAATATATAATTTTATAGAAATATTAAATTTATTTATTTTATTATGAAAACAGGACAGTTTTAAAAAAACTTTGTATGATATTTGTGTTTAAAGAAAGTTTTATTTTGTTCGTTTTCACTCTCAAAATAAAACCTTACTTTCACCACTCATCATATACAGGGTGTAATATAAGTACGTTAAAATATTCAAGTGACGTATTCCTGAGATAATTTTAAGAGAAAAAGTCTATATGAACTTGTGTCCGAAAATGCTTCCTTTCGGAGATACGAGGTGTTGAAATTGAATGTTTTTGTTCGCTTTTTGAAAATAACTCTTGCAAAAAATAAGTTATTTGCACGAATTTCGGTACCAGGGGTTTTTTGACGTGGGAAATCATAATTTCGTATTAATTTTCATGTAACATCTAGAGGGCGCTGCGTACGCTGTCATTATTTATTTCAAATTGCCCTAACTTGTTTGATAGTAAACTTTTGGTAATTTTCATGAAAAAAACTAATTCCCACACCTATCCCAAGTAAAAAAAGTACACTTCCTCAACAACGCTGGAGGTGATCGTTTTCGAGATATTTACAATTTTCTATATGGATGCATATAGATAACATTACATTACAAAAACTAAGTATGTGGTGGATCTCGTCAAAATAAACAACTTTTTTCTATAAAATGTTTAACAAAGAATGATTCGTTTGCGAAATACAGATTGTTGAAATTTTTCAAAACATGGTAGGTTTTTGTCATGAGTTTTTTGCAATTTTAGTTATCTTCATCAAACTTTATACATAGTATACCCGCACAAACTTCTTCTAAATTGAGCATTATCGAACTGCTTATTGAATCCAAATTAAAATTATTCAATTAGAAAGTGCTACATTTCGGAGTTTGTGAGAAGTACTATCTTATGTATTAGGAAAATAAACATATAAAAATTGAACGAAACAACTATTACAACAACTGTTTAAAGTGATGACCCCCAACAGTAATACAAGCTTCTGCTCTCCTCATCAAAGAATTCCGCACCCGTTGAAAACTGCCCGGAGTGTTTCTTATCGTAGCAAGCTATGATGCAATCCCTCAACATTTCCTCGTTTTCAATGGGGCTAACATAAACTAGTGATTTTAGGTGTCCCCAAAAAAAATCGACGGGATTGAGGTCCAGTGACCTCGGGGGCCAATGCTCAGTGCCTCCTCTTCCTATCCATCGTTGGGGATATCCTACGTCTGAAAAATTTCTTGCTATCACACTAAAATGAGCAGAAGCTCCATCGTGCATAAACCAAGAGTGATTTCGGAGACCAATGGGAATATCTTCCATAAGTTGGGGAAGCTCGTGTTCCAAAAAATGTAAGTAAGCATCTCCATTCAAACGTAAGGGGAGAAAATAGGGCCCAATTAAATAATCCCCAATTATGCCTACACACACATTAAAAGATAATCTGTCTTGGAAATGAGTTTGCGTTATCGCATGTGGGTTATTTTCCGCCCAGATGTGGTTGTTATGGAACTTCATGACACCATTTCTTGAGAAATTAGCCTCATCTGTGTAGAGGATTTTCGAGAAAATTTGCGGATGTTGTTCGACTTTTCTTTGAAGTCATTGAGCAAATTCGATACGTGGTTGGAAATCACGCAGCGTAAGTGCCTGGACACGCTAAATATGATAAGGATATAATTGCTGTTCCTTTAAAATTCTGTAAACTGTCATGTGACTCACATTTAAATTTTGACTAATTTTTCTTTTACTTGTCTCTGGATGTTCACTAATTTCTTCGGGAACCACCTCCTCCAATTCTACAGTTCTTGTAGTCCGTGGCCAGCAGAATTTGTTTCAAAGCTTCCAGATTCGAAAAGTCGCCGAAAAAGATTCGCAAATGTCGCTACACAAGGAGTCACGCGTTGGGGATACCCTTTCTGATAGATGCGTCTGGCCTCGCTTGAATTTCCGTCAGCCAAGCCGTATGCAAAAACCATATCAGCCATTTCAGCATTCGTAAAGTTGGGCATGGTACCAAAAAATCACTTTATAAACTCCGAACTGTGAATTTGTCAGTTAATAGTTAAAAATATGACAGCGAACTTATATTTTTATAAACAAACTTTCATAGCCTACTCGATTTAATTAACTTAATTTGCAAGCGGGAGTGACAAAAATTATTGAAATCAAATTTGGCTATAAAGTAATATGCATCGATATAGAAAATTGTAATTATCTCGAAAACGATCACCTCCAGCGTTGTTGAGGACGTGTTCCTTTTTTACTTGGAAAAGGTGTGGGATTAGGTTTTTCCATGAGAAGTACCAAAAGTTTACTGTCAAAAAAGTTAGGGCAATTTGAAATAAATAATGACAGCGTACGCAGCGCCCTCTAGATGTTGACTGTTTTTTACCCGGTACCCAGGGTTTTTGACGTCAAAAAACCCCGGGTGCAAATAACTTATTTTTTGCAAGATTTATTTTCAAAAAGCGAACAAAAAAATTCAATTTCAACACCCCGTATCTCCGAAATGAAGCATTTTCGGACACAAGTTCATATAGACTTTTTTTCTCAAAATTGTCTCAGGAATACGTAACTTGAATATTTTAACGTACTCATGTTACACCCTGTATAGCTATTCTTTAACCTATATTAGTTAAATGCATTTTGATGGATTTTTATCAACTTTCGGCTAGTTCCATCACATTTTTGAAAAATCTCCTACGAATTTTTTGGCCCTGGACTGATACCATAAACTGATTCTACGTCGTACTCAACTTTTTCGAGATTGAAAATGAATTCACTCATAAAAATCCAAGTAAACCTCCTCCTCTCTCCTGCGACGCCTTCTCCGCTCTCCACCAACCACTCTTCCTGCGGGCCCGTCCTCCGGCGCGACCCTCGAGCGGGTTGTCGCCGAGAAACTGCGCGCCGCCTGCTTGCATCGAGCACGACGTGCAGGTGCACTCACCTGTCGGATCGCCGTCTCTCGGTGCATTCTCCGACGGAACTTTTTTCGAATTGCTCCGCCGATCTCGCATCACCAGTCGCTCGCTGACCGCTCTCGGGATCGGTCCACAGCTTCCTCCTCCTCCGGGTACTCTCCTCCGTGTCTTGGTCGCGCGTGTTTCGAACTCCGGGTGCTCCAGACGCTACGGACTCTTCGCCAGGAAGTGGACAGGAGTTTGGGTGAGTCGATTTGCTGGTTAGGCTTTTTTGCTGTTTTTTTTTTAATATTTGTTCGAGGTTTTGCCCCTTAAAAATAGAAAAAAAATACTTTCAAAAAATATAATTGTGTGTGGGTGAATACAGAGTAGTGCAGTAGTCAGACCAGAAATAAAATCAAAAAGATGATTTTCTTTCTAGAGGAAAACTCTTGATTTCACAAACTACACATTACTTTTTGATCTTCACAAACTTTATTTTCAAATTACATTGGATCTTCATCAAGTAACGGCCAAGTCAATAAAAGAAGGAAGACTCTAATCTGACTGGAAATTATCGCAATTTTTTTTTTATTTGGAAACATTTTTATCGCATTTTGTTTCGCCAGGTATAAAAATATTCTGACTAAATTATCACTCAATATTTATATTCTATTCATTTGTAGAATACGCTTAATGCTCATGGATTCATATCTTATATAAATTCGGTAACAAGGATTAACTCTGGTACTTGTATAGATCATTATTCCGTTAAAGATACTTCATACATACAAATACAATTCATTCGTCCTTGAAACAGATATAACTGATCACTTCTCTATTGCACTACAAATCATTTCACGTGAAACAAAGAAAAAATCATTTGATTTATTGTAATATAAAAAATTCATTGATAACAAAAAACCAAAACAAAACATATGCGAAGAAAATTGGCTGGATTTATACTCGACAGATTACATTGAACTTGCAACTCAAATATTGATTCAAAAAACCAACAAAATTGTGGAAAAAAGCACAAACATAGTTAAAGTTAGTAGGAAAAACATGAAAAGGAATCCGTGGATTATTGATGGTATACTGAAGTCCATTGAAGAGAAAACTAATCTTTATATAACAATGAAAGGCAACCCAACAGAAATAAATAAAATATAAACAGTACAAAAATAGCCCGAAAAAAAAAAATACAGAGGAAGCCAAAATAAATTTTTATCGAAACAAAATTGAAAATAATAAAGGAGAATCCTCTAAACTGTGGAAAACTATTAATGAAATGACAAATAAAGAGAGTAACGAGAATAAAATCAAAGAAATTCAATGTAATGATGGTTCTATGATTACTGACCAGAAAAAAATTGCTAACAAATTTATTGAACACTATAGTGAAATTGGTAAAGTCTTGACGGATGAAATACAAAAAAGTACGAATTATAAAAAAAATAAACCAAAAGCCAAAATTATGAATTCTTTTTTCCTAGAATATACTGATCAACTTGAAGTCTTGCAAGTTATTCAGAACTTGAAGAACAAAAAATCCCCCGGAATTGACACTCTTGAGCTGAAACTTTTAAACTGATAGCAAAAGAACTAGCAATTCCATTGACATATATAATAAACTGGTCATTCAGTAGTGGAATATGTCCAGCTCCAATCAAGTGGGCTGTTATTTCACCAATATTCAAGTCTGGAAATAAACTCAAAGTGGATAACTATCGCCCAATATTCGTAATTACAAACTTTGCGAAAATATTCGAAACCATTTTGAAATCACGCATTGAAAAATACCTAACAAAATATAAAATCTTATCAAACAATCAATTCGGATTTCAAAAGGGAAAATCAACTGAAGATGCAATAACACTCCTTACTAACAAAATCAGTAAATATATAGACGAAAAATCACCATCGCTATATATATTTGTAGACTTGAAGAAAGCATTTGATACAGTTAGCCATGATCAACTTCTAGAGGTATTTGAGAGAATTGGATTCAGAAGAACATCCCACCAACTCCTCTATAGTTATCTCCATGAAAGGAACTAATGTGTGTACCCCAAGGGACAGTTCTGGGTCCAATTCTCTTCAATATCTACCTGAACGATCTTTTTATGCTAGATGTGGAAAGGGACATAATAAGCTTCGCAGATGACACAGTAGTCATTTACAAATCGGAAACGTGAAGCTGTCTGAAAAAAAAAGTTGAAGAAAATTGCAAAGATATAATTCAATGGTTTGAAAGTAAACTACTGAGTATAACTATGGCTAAAACATTTTACATTACCTTTACATCTTATGCTAGCCATTTACCAAGTTTCAAATCACTACTTATAAAATACGATAATGTGAATCTCACTTTTTCTTCAGTAAATAAAATTAAAAAATTACGTAGTGTTACATATAGATTGAAATTAACTCTGAAAATAATCACAAATAAAAAAAGAACTTACCCCACAGAGGCGCCATTTAAGGAAACATTGACTTTAGACATAAGGCAACTGTACTTCTTCAAAACTGTTATAAGACAACACAAAAATAAACATCAACTTAGAAAAATTGAACATCATTATGCAACTCGCCACAAAATGAATTCAACCTATGTACCAACATCAGAAAAAAATACTAAAAGTGTTATACTTACTTAGCTTCTCGACTGTATAATCGTATTCCAGCACATATCAAAACTATCTTTGGCATTAATATGTTCAAAAATAATCTTAAAGTTTGGATCTCAGGTTTGCCTAGAGCACAGATACACCAATATGTTGATGTGAAAAATACATATTACTACAATGTATACATGTCTGTAGAAGATGTATGTGATTAGAGTTATGTAATCTGTAGGTCAACTTCTCCATGGTTTGTTTGCTTTTTTGTTTGTTTTTTTCATTAAAAAAATAGGGTATTTGTTTGATTGAAGTGTGAGTGATGTTCGATGTAATTCATCTATAGCGATTCTTTCATTATAGGTAGTTATAACCTAAATGTTTTATTTATATTAACTATATGTAATTTTGATGTGATATTTGTATATAATTTTTCTAATGCTTTTTTTGTTCATGCTAAATGTTTCTATTTATATTGACTATGTATGATTTTAATGTAAAATCTATATAGCTCACGCACAGGTTTATCCTTCTGTGGGAACTATATTTATTTGTCGTTAACTAAGATTATTGTGTATTTCAAATTGAATGGAAAATAAATATTATTATTATTATATTATTTCACCATAAAATAAATAAAATAATTATTTTGACAGTCATATATATCATACACGATATAAAAAACAAAACAAATGCAAAAAATTAATTCAATGAAAATAGTGGTTCTGGACACTATAAACAAATCACAAAAATGTATTTGGTGCACTCTCAAGTCATAGAACAGATAGAAACGTTCTTTATACATAAGAAAAGAGTGATTAATTCATGGGGCACGTCGCAAAATATTCGTGATTTATCAAATTCATGAGTTTCTTATTCAGTATTGAAAATGTTTGTTCACCAATGATTTCATTATTGTAACAAGTAGCAGCATTTAAAAAAATTAATATTCGATTAGAATTTTGTTCCTTCGTTGATATTATCTGTTGAATATTATTCCACCATATATTATACACGATAAAAAATAAAATGTTTTCAGAGAATTAATGCAAAGAAAATATTGGTTCTAAACACTATGAATGCATCACCAATATTGAACTAAAATCATTTTTTCGTAGAGGAAATCAAGACTCGTTATCAATCTTTTGTGGGTATCTTCATTTTCCACAATTTAAAAAATATTATAGAAAATCCCAAAGAACATCAATAAAAAATCACAAACATATATCTGATACACTAGCTGTAATATTCGTGTTGGAATATTAATTGAAATTGTAGAATTACTTTTCAATCTTTGTTTATTTAAACAATATCTCGGTTAAATCAGAAAAATGACAACTCACAGTCTACTTGACATACTTAAACAACATATACAGGACGAAACAGTACATTTCCTCCCTAACTTCAATTATATCACATTCATATAGCAGAATAATTTGTGTGTTTAGTTTTCCTATGTGGTTGTTGTCTTACTTCTGTATCATCTTCTTCTGACTCTATTTCTTCATCTGCTTTCCTATAATCATGAATATCTTCATCGTATTCAGGTATAACATCCAATACAAGATTCATGTGATCAGATTTCACAATCTTTTTGAAGTGAGAAGCATTTCTTGGTATCTTTTTATGTAGCCTTGACGCGGTTACCTTCGTACCACTGATTTCCTCAACAATATATGGATTAGGATCATATGGTGAGGTAAATTTATTTACACGTTTTTGTTTGCAAATTACTGAATCTCCAACACTCAATTCATGTTTTTTAGTATGTAATCTTTCATCTGAATACTTTTTGAATTTCATTTAATTTTTTTCATCAACAATTTTTAAATTTTCATCTACATATCGGTTGGTAATTTCAATAATAATAATATTTATTGATTTCTTTAGGACATCCTAATATACATACATTATTTTAAAAATATATAAATAAATGACAAAAATGATGATATGATACAAGAAAAAAAAATGAACACCATTTTTCAATGATTCCAGAATGGTTTCAACATGAGGATATACATAATAAATATATTACCAAACAAAAAAAATAAAATCAAGTATGATAGTTTATATAGTTCATGAGTTTTTTTTAATTGAAAAACATTTATTGAATCTTTCAACGAGAGTGGGAGTTTGTTATAATCATTCAAACCCTTATGAAATAAAGACTTCATCGTACTGGTCAAATTAGTTCGAGGAAGGTATAATTTTTGGGAGCTACTCGCTCTTGTTGAGTGGTTATGGATTGAGATTTATATATACAGAATTCTTCAAAATAAGTTGGAAGCAAGTTATGTGTTAGTTTGAAAATGAATATCATTGCTAACTCGTACCGTCTCTGGAAAACAGACAGCCACTGCAATGTACTTAATATGTTTGATATACTAGAATACCTATTCACTTGTAAAATAATCCTCATTCCACGATTCTGTAACTTTTGAAATGCTGATACCTTATTTTGGTCAAATGAGTACAAAAGACTAGCACAATAATCAAAATGGGGTTGGATTATACAATTATATAAATGTAATTTTTGAGTACATCGAAAGCTGAGATGAAATTCTTGAGAAAAAATATATTTCTTTAGTAATTTTTCTATATAAAAAATCAAAATGAGCATGAAGAGATAAACGATTATCCACCATAAAACCAAAGTATTTGAATTCACTTACGAACTCTATTACATCACCTGCAATTTGTAATCTTATGTTGAGATTATTGATGAGTGATAGCTTATAACCAGTTGATAAGATCATATATTTTGTTTTCGAGGTGTTAAGTTTTAGTTTATTACTATTCATGTACTTGAAAACATTTTTTAGTTCATTATTCATTTGATCAGCTACTGTTTCTATATTATCTCCTGAAATTGATAACAAAGTATCGTCTCCAAAAAGGTTCATGAAAACAAAACCATGGATGGTATCTATATCTGTATCATTCAGGTAGATTAAAAATAATATAGGTCCCAAAGCACTCCCGTGAGGAACCCCGAAAATGATCATATGCATGAATCGGTTAAAAAGTAGTTCAAATGTAGATTTTTCTGTTGTGGAATGTGAAGTAGCTCTATAATTCATTAAATATGATTCTAATTCATCTTTAATATTTCGTCTGCTAATCACTACACAAAAAATTGTCTTCTTGATAGTTCTGACTGTTCTTTCAGCAAGTCCATTCGCTTCAAGGCATAAAGGGGTTACTTTATGATGTTTGAATTTGAAATGATCAACAAACTCATCAAATTCTTGTCCATTAAAAGGTGGTCTATTGTCCGTTTTCATTTGATTGGGAACTCCAAATAGAGAGAACAAAGAAAATAGTTCAAATAGTTTATCAATCCCAGTGTGATGAAAAATGAATCCTGTACCACAAGTGGCGACATTCAGGGCAGTGGTTGGACACCGATGAGCAACCCAGGGATTTCCCAAAGGAGAAAAACCACTAAAAAAGACCGTGCTTACTGTATGGTTTTCAATATAACTTTCTGCAACCGGGCCAAACCATCATAGCCAGAGTCCTATCGTGAGAAAATTGACGAAATGCGCCAAAAATTGCGTCACCTGCAGCCGGCACTGATCAACAGAATAGGTCCAATTCTGCTCCACGACAACGTCCGTCCGCACGTTCCACAAATCACCGTACCTACGTTCCACCGCCGAAAATTAAACGAATTGAGGGTCGAAGTTCTGTCTCACCCACCATACACCCCATACCTCTCGCCAACCGACTACTAAGATATTCAGTGTCATTATTTTCCGAAGGCCGTGGATTTAGAATTTCTTACTGACGTTTCGTTGGCGTGAGTGGCTAGCTTCCTCAAAGGCTTATGCATCCTGTATTAATAGTGTGAGTGGGTCTATTTGCCCCTCCACCGCAATCCGCAAAGGTTTATTGTGGCTCATAACTATTCACACACGACCAAATAAACCCAGCTTCTTAACGATGCCGATTAGTTTGTATGGTGAGTGGTCTTTCAGGTCAGATGATAAGAGTACGGCTCTGCCGAACTCTAAAAACCTGATTCGATCTCCAGCGGGGCGAGCACAGAGTATGTGCTCAGCTGTTTCATAATTTTCCAAACAGAGGCGACACACACTGCCTTTCGACAGTCCAAGTTTCTGCATATGATGACTCAAATGACATTGACTTGTAAGAAGGCCTGATAAACATCGTAGTTCATCCCTACTGTAGTACAACAACTGTTCGGTATCAAGCTTCGAAGGATGAATAAACGTCTTGGAGTGAGCGAATCTTGGAAGATTCTGCCAGAAGTCCATAAATCTTCTTGCCATCCAGGTGTTCAATATTTGTTTGGTAAAGCCTAAAGCAATGCCAGTTACAGGTTCTGGTCCGATGAAGCTGCTTGCAGCACTCTCTTTTGCAAGGGAGTCAGCAGCCTCATTGCCTTCCAGACCAGTATGGCCAGGAATCCAGACCAGAGACAATCTGTTAAGTCGTCCTATCAAGGAGAGTCGTTCCTGACAATTTGCTACCAATTTAGACGTTGCTCGGTAGGAGCCAAGAGCTTCCAACGCCGCTTGACTGTTCGAGAATATTTTTATTGCCTTGTTTATGAGGTTGGATTCTTTCAGTCTCTCCGCACACAATTCAATAGCGCAAATTTCCGCTTGAAATACAGTCGCATAGGTTCCTAGGCAGGTTGATGTTTCTGTCCTGGGTCTGCGACTGAAAACACCTGCACCAGAACCGGAAAGTGTTGTTGACCTATCTGCTCTGAATATTCCCTTCTCCCGGAGCATGTAGTTCTCTCTAGTCGAGAACAGTACTTTATAAGGTAGTTCGTAGTGGACAGTTGGAGGCATAAAGTTAGAGGTCATTTCCAGAAGGTTGTGACTTCCAGTGTCAACCAACAGTCTGTTACACTCTGCCTTAAATTGATTTGTGTGATTGGCAATATGCACAAGTTTATATGCAGTCTATCTAGCCTCTCTCTCCAGAAAAATGTGGAAGGATGTGGATCTAGAAGTATCTCCATGGCCGCTGATGGTGTGGTACTGAAGGCACCACTGATGGTCAGACAAGTCTGCCCCTGTAAGCCAGAGAGCTTCGCTTGGGCCGATAAAGGTGTATCTTCACAATGATGAAAAGAAGAGTTTCATTGAAATCAGAGCAAGACGTGAGTTGAACAATAGGTATGTAAAAAGAAATACTCATCAGTTATTTCGATATGAATATCATAAAAATCATTTTGAGGCCACAGTATTATATAATTACATCATGATAACTTTTCATAATATGTACTATAACATATGATTCATTATAACATTGAAATCAACAGTTCAAAAATAACTTTTCAAAACGCTCAAAGGTGCGAACTCGTTTCCTCCTTTTCATAAAAGAGGATGTATGCGTCTCCACTCACAAGCGATTTTGGTGAAATTGGTGACACGTGTGAATCATTGTATTCATGCCACGTGCCAGTATAAGGATGTCTGCAGAATGCTGTATAATGTCCGCTGTGGGTAGACCCACTGTAATTTGAAAGTGCATATAGATTATAATGACAAGGAGTCAAATTGTCTGCTGCATAATTGTTCATATGTAATCCATCTAGAGGAAATTCGATGGTTTTTATGGGATGAAGATGACTAATAAAGTTGAATTTCACATGTCTCCCTGAAAACTAACGTGTTTAACGTTGTTTTCAGTTTCAATAATGAATGACTCATTCAGGAATCCATTGTATAGGACGCTCAGAGTACTTGATAATTTTGATGTTTGCAATGGCTATATCTCAGGGGTGGTGATTTGTGGAGAAAAGTTATAGGAACAGTTTTTATAGACAACTGCATGAAGTGCATCTTCCATTTGACTAATTCTTTCAACACTGACGGGTAGTGTGAAAAATACAAAAAACTGATAGTTTCGACTTTTGACCTACAATTAATTTTTTAGCACAAAAAGGATCGGTTAGGACGTTTGATATTTCATTCATAAAAGAAAAATCAAGAACTATTAAAACTTTCAGCTCTATGCAAATCATCAAAGCTCCCTGATATTTTTGGCTTATTTTGACAGGACTATATAGCAAAGAGCACCAGACATTATTTTGAGGTATGGCGAATGCTCCCGTCGTCGTAAGTTCTTGTTTGTGCGTATTGTTGACCTTGTTTTTGGCAAGTTGGGTTTCTTTGAATTTTAGGGCTTATCTTGACCAGACACCGAGATGGTATTCTGCGGTACGCTGTTTTTTATTTTTTCATAACAACGGATCAGACGGTGGCTGGCTCATTACGAGATTACGATTATACAGGGTGGAACGCAGATACCGATGATTTTGAAAGGTATAGGTAATTTGATGGGGGTAGTCTCAATTGTAGGTACTTGCTACCTGTAGGTAGCTTTTAGTATTGAAATCACTGTTGAAGAAGCTACTGTGTTAGGGAAACATCTCGTGATATTTTTCAAAAACTACACTTCACGATTTGATCTCCACAAACTTCATTTGAAAAGTATAATCACACCATGTTTCGCTAGCTCAAGTATATGAATACAATTGAAAATGTGATATATTTCCCAAATAAAGTTTGTAGAGATCAAATCATAAAGTGTAGTTTATGAAATTACGATTATAGTCATTTTTTGCATTCTTATATTCTTCTTCTATTCTTCTATATTTTTTCTTCATCTATGGAGCGGTAGAATGCTAAAACCTTTTTTTTTGACCAAAAAACTCATCCCTTCTGAAAACATTCTTTTCTGAAGATTCATATGAACTATTGTCAACCCAATATAAATATTTGCAAATGGAAAACAATGCTTTTCATATCTCTGACGAAAGATTTCATGGTCGCTAATGTTATTTTCAACAATGCTGTCAATCAAGGCACATGCGATGTTCAATGTCCGCTCATTACAAATCTATTGTTATAATTACTGGAAAGCTATCTGTTGATAGGCCTGTTGTAGTTAACATTTTTTCCACGTGAGGCCTTGGAAAAGGTTTAATCGTGAGGAATAAAAGACATGAGTCACGAGTTTGGGTCCAATGAAGTTTTCATTAGACGTTTTCGTAATTACATGATAATTCATGGTTATTACGATGGTAAGCAGTGATCAAGCCACAGCTCAATTTTTTAATTATCATCAAATTGACATCATTTTCTTCTCAGTCATGACATTATACTTGATGGGCTGACAAGTCTCGGGCCTAACACATAGGTGGCGTTAGTCTTATCACATTCACCGCTTTTTCAGTTGGTACTAACCATTAAAAGAAAGCTGTTGGAATTTCATAATATTAAACTAAAAAGTTTGTGAATTATTGTGCTAAGAGTGATAATAATTTTGCTATTTTCAAAACAATGGATCATAAACAATTTCATGCTTCTTGATGGAAAAAAATACTGATTAAGTGAAGTATTGGCTTTAAAAATATCAAAAAAACGTGTTGGCTTTATAGTACATGAGCATTCTACTATGAAAATACTCTGTTCGAAGCACGAGCTCACTGTTGACCAAAAACAAAAACATCTTGATGATTCTGAGCAGTGTTTGGCCATAACATAACAAACCAAAATTTTTGCGTCAATATGTGCCAATGAATGAAACATGGATCCAACATTTCTCTCCGGAATCAAAACGATCGTCATCTTAGTGAAGAGCAATTGGTGAACCTCATCCAAAGCGCCTGAAAACACAACAATCGCCTGGACAAATTATGGTCTCGGTATTTTAGGATGAGCGTAGTGTAATATTCATCGACTATCTTGAGAAGGGAGATATCATCAACATTGAATATTATATAGCGTTTAAAGGCCGAAATTTCAATGGAACAGCCGCGTATGGTGAAGAAAAAATGTTGTTCCATCAAGACAATGAACCGTGTCACAAGTCAATCAAAACAATTACAAAACTACATGAATTGAACTTCGAATTGCTCCCACATCCACCGTATTCGCCGGATTTGGCATCCAGCGACTACTGGCTGGTCGCTGACCTCACCGCTCACCGGTAATTCGCTCGAATGAAGAGGTTCTTACTGAAACTTTTTTGAGGCAAAAGATAAATCGATCTACAAAAGTGGTATCGAAATGTTAGAACACCGCTGGAAATATTGTGTGGCTCTTGATGGATACCACGTTGATGAACAGAGCTATTTTCGAACAAAAAAACGCGGTTAGGGCTTCCGCGGCCAAGATTTTCATTGTTACAATCTTCATTAGTGTTTGAAGGCCGTCGTGGTTTGGAACTGTATCCTAAAGTTTCGTCGGCATGAGTGGCTGGCTTCTTCAGAGGTCTATTCATCCTGATGGCTCACCGATGACTCGTGACTCCTAGTTCGTAAGCTGTATTTATGTTGACACATGTACCCTGCCTTTACAGTTGGTGCGTTGTTATTGGCGTTGTTATTACTTGTAACATACAGTACGATGCAAATGTATGGAATAAATTGGATATTTACAAAATGAGCGTCTTTCGGAAGAAATTCAAAAACAGGTCAACTTTAATTTTTGACGGCCTATCTCATGATATTCATATGAAAGACGTTTCGTCACCGGGGTTGGCGTGATGACATAATCAACAATTTTTTTAAATGCAAATAGGGGTCATGTGGCACCTCATTCAAAAGGTCTACTAATCATCTATTCACCGGTATAACCATGCCAATATTCATTCATACAAGATGAACCAAAACATGTTATTTATTGAAGTACAATAAAATTATAATAAATGTTCAAATTGATGACCTTCAGCTATGATGCAATGTGAAAGCCGGGCACTGAATTCATTTCTAACGCTTCCGAGAACTTCGGGGGTTATTTGTGCAATCTCCGCTCTGATGCGTTTCTTGAACTCTTCTAAATCATTTAGTCGATTTTGGTAAACTTTACTCTTCAAGTATCCCCATAAAAAAAGTCTAACGGGGTCAAATCCGGAGTCTTTGGTGGCCATTCGATCGGCCCTCTTTTTCCTATCCACTTTCCTCGAAAAACAGTATCCAGGTAGGTTCGTACATCAACGGCGTAGTGTGGGGGCGCCCCATCCTGCTGGAACCACAAATCATTTCTATTTGGAAATAGCTGATTCAGTTGTGGCATCAGATAATCTTGAAGAAAGTGTAGATACCGAGCACCAGTTACGCTTTCCTCAAAAAAGTATGGTCCTATTATCTGGTTATTCAAAATTCCGGCCCAAACATTCACTTTTTGTGGATATTGTGGATTTTACGTGACCGTTGAGCATAAAAGTAGCTTCATCTGAAAATATTATATTTTGTATGAAACTCCGATCTCTGTGCGAGCGCTCCATCATGATTTCGCAAAATTCGACTCTTCTGTCAAAGTCATCTTCTAACAGTTCTTGGACCAGCTGAACTTTATACGGATGCCACTTTTCTTTTCTCAACACTCCAACAACAGTCGATTACTGTAAATTATTATCCAGTGCGACTTGCCTCGTGCTGGTATGGGGGTTTTCTTGGAACGCAAGTACCACATCAAGTTTTTGGACTTCTGAAATTGATTTTCTACCACTTTTAGGGAGATCTTTAACATGGCCCGTTTCTCGAAACTTTTTCTCAATTTTACTTATTGTTGATTGAGAAACGGGTTCTCGGTTGGGGTATTTCGCATTGAATAAATCACGAACTTCTGCCTGAGTCTTTACTTTATCTCCACAGCCAATCATAATTAAAATTTCGATTCTTTGGGTTTCTGTTACTTTCATTGCCAGATTATAAGTGATTTAAATATTTTTCTAGAAATAATGTCAACCGCTTCAATGATACTTCACTTCAATGACATTGACTAATCTCAAGTAGAGTGTAGGACTTTTATCACCATTTCTTTTTTCTAATCAACAAAAACAATATAAGACAGTACGGTACTTTATTCTCAGTGGCGGTGCATAGCATTATTTGGTTCAACGAATTACTATTATTTGTAATTCCAGTCTTCTGAATACATAATTTCGGTTGACCCTGTATTAATACATATTGAAACCATTATACCGTTGAATAGACGACTAGTAGACCTTTTGAATGGGGTGCCACATGACCCCTGTTTGCATTAAAAAAAATTGTCGATTACGTCATCACGCCAACACTGGTGACGAAACGTCTTTCATATGAATATCATGAGATGGGCCGTCAAAAATTAAAGTTGACCTGTTTTTGGATTTCTTCCGAAAGACGCTCCTTTTGTGAATATCGAATTTATTCCATACATTTGCATCGTACTGTATATTGCGTTGCACTGCTACCACCTTAGCATCTTCAGCCGAATTGTTATTACCTGTTATATTGCTATGCACTGCTGCCACCTTAGCATATGTTAGTATGGGATTCCAAATCCGGTTGAGCGTTATCGCCTCCTCTTTTCTATTTTAGTTTTCTGTATGTTTATGGATTTTTATGGCTTCCCGTACAAGCCGACTGTGGTATCCATGATCGAGCGCAAGTAATTTCACATCTTCAAACAGTATTGTATGATCTCTTTCACTAAGCGCGTGTTCCGCTACTGCCGATTTTTCTATTTGTCCTAATCTACAGTTTCAACGATGTTCATTCAGCCTTGTACCCATGGATCTTTTGGTGGTACCGATATAAACTTTTCCGCAGGTGCATGGTACACGGTATACCCCCGCAGCTGATACTGAATCTATCGTCAGTCGTCTGCCACGCCTTTCGACGAGTACATCTAGATGAGCTGTTCGTTGTTCCTGTTCAGTCTCCATGGTGAATTTGATGCTAGTGTATTGAGCATTTGTGTGGTCTAGAAATAGGTTCAGTATGTCCCTCCCATTTTACAGGGTTACAGATCCTAAGGAAGCATAATATAAAAACAGTGTTCAAGCCCACTAGGAAAATACAGCAAAGCCTGAGATCTGCGAAAGACAAAAGAGATCCACTATCAGCTGCGGGGGTATACCGTATACCATCACCTGCAGAAAAGTTTATATTGGTACCATGGGTACAAGGCTGAATGAACATCGGAGAAACTGTAGATTAGGTCAATAGAAAAATCGGCAGTAGCGGAACACGCGTTTAGTGAAGGAGATCATACGATACTGTTTGAAGATGTGAAATTACTTGCCCCCGATCACGGATACCACAGTCAGCTTATACGGAAAGCCATAGAAGTCCATAAACATACAGAAAACTACAACAGAAAAGAGGAGGCGATAACGCTTAACCGAATTTGAATCCCATACTGAAAGATGCTAAGGCGGCAGCAGTGCAACGCAATCTAATAGGTAATAACACGTCGGCTAAATATGCTAAGGTGGCAGCAGTGCAACGCAATGGTAGATAGATAGATAGATATTTTATTTGACGTATATAGTCATATACATAAATATGTAATAGAAGAGTTACAAATACAAATAAAATAACAATTAGACCTTGAAGTGAATAATATATCACAGCAGGTTAAGAGAATAGAAGTCATAGCGGGATGATCACTCACATATCAACTCATTATTTATATAATTCAGTTGGCAGTTCTTAAATTCATTCAGAGAATAGAATGCGTTGTTATTGAAAAATACTTTAATTATTCTCTTGAACTTGTTTTTGCTCAAATTTTCAATGTGGGCGGGAAGTTTATTGAAGAGGTTCAAGTCTAGCGAATTTTTGGTCGAGGTAGTGAGTCTGTATCGCGGATTGATTAACTGATTATTGTTTCTTGTATTATAATTATGCGTATCGGAGTGAGTTTGGTAGATACCAATGTTCTTGTGGATCTGTAACAGGCAATAAAAAATATACGCTGAATATAGTGACATAAGGTTGAATTCGGTGAAGTAGTTTCTACAAGATTCCTTATATCCCGCACAAGCTAATATCCGTATGGCCTTTTTCTGTATTCGGAGAACTTTAAGTGGGAGACTAGATTTTCCCTATAGTCGTATACAATAAGTAATGTGTGAATGGAACAGGGCAAAGTAAGATATTCTCGATGCTTCGAAACTGGTTACTTTTTTCAGTTGTCTTAGGAGATAGAGTTGATTAGAAAGTTTATAGCACAGTTTTGGTCAACATGACAGTTCCATTTCAAAGAATGATAAAAGGTTATAACCAAAAGTTTAACTTTATTAGCTGAATTTTCACGACAGTTAGTTGAAATGGAAATCCTCAGGCATTTATTAGGGTTTTGTTTCAATTTGTTAGTTAGAAACCATTCTTTCACTCTACGCTTCGCCAATCGCATTGAATTTGACAATATTTGCTTATCAACATGTGATTCGTACATAGTTACATCATCTGCAAACATCATGCATGATGACGGTGACAAGTTTTGCGGTAGGTCATTGATATATAAAATAAATAGGAGAGGACCTAATATAGACCCTTGGGGTACCACATGTTTCATGATTCGGAACTCTGACTGAGAATCCTGGTATTGCACTATCTGGAATCTGTTGGTAGGAGGAGAAAAATTCATAAGCTGTTCCGCGTATTCCGTAATATTCAAGTTTCTGAAGAAGTATTGTATGAGAAACACAGTCGAAAGGCTTGCTGAGGTCGCAAAGTGTCATGGCAATCACTTTACCTGCTTCAAGGCTCTCAACTATGTCGCCCACCACCTCCTCCACGACTTGAACCGTGGATCTACAACTTCTGAAACCGAACTATTGTTTAGAATTATATATTTTTCCAAGTACAGTATTAATCTGTTTTCAACAAGTTTCTCCATTAACTTCCCAATAATCGGGGTTTTCGAAATAGGTCGGTAATTTGCTGGGCTATATTTGTCGCCACTTTTGTGAATCGGAATAACTTTGGTTGATTTGAATACATCGGGAAAAGTTCCAGTCAAGAAGCACATATTGATAAGGTTGGTTAGGGGGTCTAGTAAACCATCAGCAATTTTTTTCAATATAATGGAGGAGCCCAAGCGGGGATTTCGGGATTTACTAAAGCGCGGCAGATTAATGTACAGGGAGATACCTTGTACCCACCAAATATGAGCCCCATATATAAGACCGCCTGTGAGGGATAAAGGATCAGATTAGTAAAAAAATGATCATCAGAAATTCTCGAGCGCGTCAGATTAAGGTAGGGTGAGTTAATTACCTGCTAAAAAGTGTATATTCCAGTAATCTGACAATTTGAGTGTGACGTAAAGAAAGTGGAGGGTAGCAAAGTTGTAAAAAAATAACGTCATTTCGACATTCTCGAGCGTAGCTGATTTTTTTTTATTTTGAAGGAAATAATTCAAGGATAACGAAAAATATATAATCTGACGATTTCCGCAAGCCGAAATAACAAAAATTTGTCGATAAAGTTTAATGCGTGCAGCTGTGTGATACCTATATTTCCCTCTCCGAGTTTCTATTCCTCTATTCTCTATTCACTTTTTCTCTATGTATTACTCTCTCACTCAGTCCCCGCTCTGAATTCTGTTGCCATGACGCCATCACAGCTGATCACAGACTCGTTCGTGATGAAGATGAAGAGATGATCTTTATTATGATTTCCTACCACGTAGTAACGGCTACATCCATCAATTAATCAATATATATTTTAAACATATATATTGATTAATTGATGGATGTAGCCGTTACTACGTGGTAGGAAATCATAATAAAGAAAAGAGGAATGAAACTTTTTACCACTTTTATTTGTAACTAACGTTACTGCAGTTTCGTCCTATAAGGACATTTTTGAACGTATACAATATATAAGGACATTTTCAAACTTATACAATATATAAGTTTGAAAATGTCCTTATAGGACGAAACTGCAGCAACGTTAGTTACACATGAAAGTGGTAAAAAATATAGAAAGTTTAATTTTTTTTTCATTTATCAAAATTAATTTTTTTTGAGCATTTAAAATAAAATTATTTTCTTATAAATACAAGTATTATACTTAAAAAACATACACTTATTTATTTGCTTGCTATTTCCTGAGCTTTTCAATTAATTAAGTTCATTGAATTGAAAAAAATAAAATAAAATATTGTTTTTGTCAGATTAAGCGAATCCCTCTAGATAATCGTCAGATTATGAGACAGCACGTCTAAAACATAAAGATTAACCATATATAACTTAATCTGACGCGCTTGAGTATTTCGAAATTTTTTGCACTGTTAATGGCCGCGAGCTTGCGTCAGATCGAAATCGTCATATTATTGAATGAGAGCTTTTTCTGTTGCACTTAACACCCCTTTAGAAAATCTGACGCGCTCGATTGAATTTTTTTCTTTTCACTTTTAACCCTTACATACAACCACCCACATCATGCAAACGATCAGATTAACATACCAGCATTATTAAAAATACGTAGGACATTGATGCTATCAATATCTGACGCGCTCGAGTATGTCCATGCAACAGTATTTTTTTACATATTTAAAAATATATAGCCGCTTCCCCCACCGATGAAAAGGTATATATTATATAACATTTTTTTCTTCTTATCATCTAAGCTTTGCAACCTAATATGTCTCAATGACGCTCGAGTAAATCCCCATTTTGCATCGGGGGCTCCACTGCTATTACACTGTTCAATCCATAAACGTCAACAGTGGGAATTTTTCATGGTTTTTATTCCAGCCAGTTTTTCATCCCCAGTCACCGGAGAGAAAAAGAAGGAGCTTTGTATTCTAGGGAGATTGTTCAGGAACTGTTCGGTAAGCTTATCCGTTTTCTGCAAACTTTTAGTGAGTTCCTCTGCCACGTTACAGAAGTAGTCATTGAATTCGGAATGTATAGGTAATAACACTTCGGCCAATAACAACGCACCAACTAGAAAGGCGGGCTACCTGTGCCAACATAAATACAGCTTACAAACTAGAAATCACGAGTCATCGGTGAGCCATCAGGATGAATAGAACTCTGAAGAAGCCAGCCACTCTTGCTTGCGAAACGTTAGGATACGTTCCATACAGTTCACAAATGTGAAAAAAAAACAAAATCGGTTATTTAGGACTTCCGAGGAATGAGACTTTGTTGATTCAACTACATTGACAAATGATATAATTATATCCAATCATGTCATTATGATTCACGTCGCCATTAATACCAAAGATTTGGACAAAAAAACAGCATTCAAACTTATTCCGAGAACAAAAAATGAGTTTGTTCGCGGTTTAGACGTACCGACTCGACGATGATTCCTCGCCTTTCCGAGAATAAATTGACGAAACTTTAGCGAACGATCATTTCCATTTCGAGAATTAGCAGGTGTTGAATATTTTATTCAAATACTGGGAGAATCTGGGATTGGATAATTTTCGCTTCAACATCGTTGGTTCCGAAAACTACTGAAGTCTGTTTTGTGTCCTAATAGTCTGATGAATATGGTGATGATAACGAGTCAAAATACGTCATATAGGGTGGCCAGTTATCTAGGAATTTGAGATACCCAGTTATAAACTCGTAAAAGCTTGTATTTTGTCATCCTAAAAGTTGTCTCAAAACCTACATGTGGTAGGGTGTACGCGACTATGAAAATCTAAGGTTAATGGTCGCAAAAATCCATTGTTTGCAAATATCTCGTTTCCTAGGGGTTTTTTGCTATTTAAATTCATTATCAATATTGTAGAGGATTGACTTTCCTACAACTTTTGTTTCAGAAATTTTATTATACATTGAATCGTTTTTGAGATAGAGGTCGGAGAGCGCGCGGTTAGGTCAACCGGTAGTCCTGATCATAAACACGCCATATAACTTCTTGAATAAATAAAAAAAAGGAAGAAACTCCCAATCAATGGTTTCATTAGAAAATCCATACATTTATGATAGTGAAAATTAAAAATTAAAAAAAAAGTTAGTACTACAACTTATAATTTTAATTCTTCTTCATCGTCTTCCGACCGCTGTAGTAGTCCTCTTCATTATTTTCTCCAACGACATTTGTCCTCAAGTCTTCCATGGTTTCGGGATGAAACCATGGAGGACCTGATAAACTTACTTTCCTGGTGAAAAGGACCATCTCAGTCTTCTTGGGATTGATCGACAGTGAGTGTTCCTTACACCATGTTTCTATTAATTTGAGCCCATCCTGCGCTCTATCGCACAGTGTGTTCACAAATTTCCCTGTCGGCATGATAACTATGTCATCTGCATATGCAATTGTGTAGAATCCAATACTGTTGAGGTGATTAATCAGGGCATCCAGAACTATGTTCCAAAGAAAGGGTGATAAGACTCCTCCCTGTGGACATCCCCTCATGACCAGTCCTGTCACTATGATGTGGTATTATGAATTCCGAGATACTTTCCTGATTTTGACTATGATGACTGGGGTACAACGTGATTCTTGCCCGACCCTGACAATGGAAGTGGCGGAATCACAAATATAGATTCCATTTTGTACTACCAAAAATTTTGTTTTTTTCTTTCAAAGTATGTCTGCAACAATTGGTTACATCGAAAAATCTCAGGTGAAAAAGTTGTGTAGATCATAAAATACGTTGTTTGACACGAATCATAGAGGTCAAAATATCTACAGTTGCCAAAAATAGACCAAATTTATCTGCTTTCTTTAATTCAACATATAATTTATTCATCTTCCCGTTTTTCATCTAATAAAATTCTGATACAAAAACAGATGGCATTTGCGAAATAGTTCAATGAACCTTCTTCAGCCCAACCCGATTTCTTGTCAAAACTGGCGTTTCTAAAATTTTTAAAATGACTATTTTCCTTGAACCAGTCAGACTTTTGGCTCAAAACAAACTTCATATTAAAGAGTTTTCGTCGTCTTGGTTAAGAATCTGAATTTATTTGGTGGGGTTTGAATAAATGTAAACCACAATAAACCCTTGTGGATTGCAGCAATGGTTTGAATAGTCCCCTCTCACTTTGTACATACCTACTCATCACTGTGTGGTCCAGGGTTTTTTTGTATCTGAACTCAGATATCGATGACGTCACATGTCACCTTTGCTAATAGAATGTCAACAGATGCGAGTTTTGGAACGAAAGTAGACGAGCCAAATGATTTTTCAGAGATATTTTCCTTTCGTGGATGATGATTTCATTCCTCAATTTTCGTATACATCATGAGAATAGTCACTGAAAAAACATAGTTCGTCCTTGGTCCGACCCTGTCCTGCGCGCGGGGCAAATAAACAACAATAAATCGGCGCCAAGCGCATACGGAATGCAATACCGTCGAATAAAATAATAAAATTATCTGTGCCTTACCCGAGAGCCATAAGTTTCTGGTTTCTGACTCTCAAGTGTGTCACGTTATTTTTGAAATTTGTTGCTAAACGGCCAAGAAAGTCGTACCCGGCGCGGTGTAGGAGTCATTAAAAGGCCGTATTATGCGTACTTATGCGATACTGTCGTACCGCATAAGTACGTACCGCCGTAAATATTGACAGAGCAGCGAAAAAATTCAAGGTACTTTATATTATCGTTATTTCCCGCCAGCGGGCACATTTCTCTCGAAGAGAACGGATTGAATTATTTATTCATTTTTTTGTAGGCTGCTTGGCCTTGATCTTCCGCCAGGCCGGATGATCGATTTTTACTTCCTATCGTCCAACCCGTGCTACGAATCGCACGTTGAAATGTTAAACCTCGTTAATCTCAGGCTCACACAAGTTTCGGCACTCACCCAATAAAGTTATCGGTCAACCACCCAATCCCGCGTCTGCGGGTAACAGGCGTTGGCCGGTTTCAAGCTAGATGTGTGGGAGAGGTGTCTTGCAAGAGCCCTCGGCGGTTACTCATCCAACGCTGGAAAGGTAGCTTTCCTAACTCGGGGTAACGTAAGGGTATGCGGTGCAGACCACACGGCGTACACCCAAAAGTTGTTGATGAACCGCCCTATCCCGCACCTATACGGGTAATGGGCGCGACATCTTCGACATATGATGTGTGGTAGAGGATGCTCGAAAGAGTCCTCGACGGTTACTCATCAAACGTTGGAAAGGGAACTTTCCTAACATGAGTTCTAGGGGGGAGGTGAGTGCCCGCTCGCGGCTGGAGGCTAGCGAGCCTCATCTCCAACTGGCGTTGGCCTCTTAGGGGCAGCGGCTTCACTAACGGGTAAAGGGATACAGGGTTGCGATAATCCATTCATGGGTGCATTGCAGCCCCATACTGAGGCAGTGGACGGCTTATGCTGTTCCGTGATCCTCGCCTGCTTCTGTACGGATCCAAGCGTTCGAGGTGTCGGGGCTCGCGGTCCTTCCGGGCTCTAGAATCCGAGTCTAGCCTTGGAGGGCACCAAAGCAGACGTTTGAGGTGTCGGACCCCGGATGGAAGGAGTTACTAGTATCCGAGCTTAGGATCCCGACCGGCCACTTTCGGGACCACATTCCCAACTGATTTGGCATGGTTGGCGGGGGCAGGTGTGCGATGCGAGCACTCTCTGGCGAAAGAAGAGCTTAGTTAACTTGTACGAACGTTCGATCGAACGCTGCCGATGGTCCTGTCTCTTGGTTAGCCACACTAAGTAAATGTAAGGAGGCAACTCCGGGTTCGGTGAACGGGAGGAAGCCCTGCGAAATCCTGTTGGTGTGCTCTGCGCAGAAGGGCCACATATTTTTATTATCTGTTTCTTGGAAATTACTACTTAGAATCTCGAAATTTCGACTTTTATCTCGAAATTTCGACTTTAGTCTCAAAATTTCGACTGTTATCTCGTAATTTTAAAATTACGAGATAACAGTCGAGTCAAGTTGTGGTCTGCGAAAGGCCGAGTTCTTGTGAGCGATGCGAAATCGACTGCCTCGGATTCTCCTGCACACTCTCACAGACAGCGGTAATGTTTCTCGGCAGATGTTGCGTTTAGTAGACGTACGGGTGTTGGTCGATCATTCACTGAACTAGTGGACTCAAACTTATCCACCACATTGCGAAAAGTCATCCCGGTAAAACGATTATGGCGCCGTAACATAACGTCGCCCAAACATAACAATTTTATTAGATGCAAGTATTGCTGAATGCTATATCCATCCATGTTGATTTGGCAAAACAGACTGAATAAATGCCAACTTATCTGACAGATAAGTTGGCATTTATTCAGTTGGCATTCATATGTATGTATATATATATATATATATATATATATATATATATATATATATATATATATATATATATATATATATATGTATATATATATATATATATATATATATATATATATATATATATATATATATATATATATATATACATACATATACACATAGTTTTATAAATATTTTTTTGTTATTTACGAGATTGAAGAGAAAAGACGTCTGGGACATATTTTCATATAATTATCAGAATGACTTACTTAACAATTACTTCTGTAAAGAATTATGAAGAATTATTCTTTACATTTCTGTAAAAGACTATCGCAATGGATAGATTTAACATCGAATATTTGAATGTTTATAACTACGCTTTCTGATGGAAATAATAATCAATGTTTTGGTCAATTCTAAAACTTACAAATTACGAAACTAGAAGTACGGAAGCGCAGAAGGGCCACATATTTTTATTATTTTTTTCTTGGAAATTACGACTTTGAATCTCGAAATTTCGACTTTTATCTCGAAATTTCGACTTTAATTTCAAAATTTCGACTTTTATCTCAAAATTTCGAATTTAGTCTCGTAATTTCAAAATTTCGAGATTGAAGTCGAAATTTCCAGTTTGAAGTCGTAATTTCAAAATTACTAGATTAAAGTCGAAATTTCGAGATTGAAGTCAAAATTTCAAGTTTGAAGTCGTAATTTTGAAATTACGAGATTAAAGTCGAAATTTCGAGAGAAAAGTTGTAATTTTGAAATTACGAGATTAAAGTCGAAATTTCGAGATAAAAGTCGAAATTTTGAAAGTCGAAATTTCGAGTTTGAAGTCGTAATTTCGAAATTACTAGATTAAAGTCGAAATTTCGAGAGAAAAGTTGTGATTTTGAAATTACGAGATTAAAGTCGGAATTTCGAGATAAAAGTCGAAATTTTAAGATAAAAGTCGAAATTTCAAGATAAAAGTCGAAATTTCGAAATTGAAGTCGAAATTTCGAGTTTGAAGTCGTAATTTCAAAATTACTAGATTAAAGTCAAAATTTCGAGATTGAAGTCGGAATTTCAAGTTTGAAGTCGTAATTTTGAAATTACGAGATTAAAGTCGAAATTTTGAGAGAAAAGTTGTAATTTTGAAATTACGAGATCAAAGTCGAAATTTCGAGATAAAAGTCGAAATTTTGAGATAAAAGTCGAAATTTCGAAAGTCGAAATTTCGAGTTTGAAGTCGTAATTTCTAAATTACTAGATTAAAAGTCGAAATTTCGAGAGAAAAGTTGTGATTTTGAAATTACGAGATTAAAGTCGGAATTTCGAGATAAAAGTCGAAATTTTGAGATAAAAGTCGAAATTTCAAGATAAAAGTCGAAATAAAAGTCGAGTTTGAAATCGAAATTTCAAGTTTGAAGTCGTAATTTTGAAATTACGAAATTAAAGTCGAAATTTCGAGATAAAAGTCGAAATTTCGAGATAAAAATCGAAATTTTGAGATTGTAGTCGAAATTTCGAGTTTAAAGTCGTGATTTCGAAATTACTAGATTAAAGTCGAAATTTTGAGATTGTAGTCGAAATTTCGAGTTTAAAGTCGTGATTTCGAAATTACTAGATTAAAGTCGAAATTTCGAGATTAAGGTTGAAATTTCGAGATTGAAGTCGAAATTTCGAGTGTGAAGTCGTAATTTTAAAATTACGAGATAACAGTCGAAATTTTGAGACTAAAGTCGAAATTTCGAGATAAAAGTCGAAATTTCGAGATTCTAAGTAGTAATTTCCAAGAAACAGATAATAAAAATATGTGGCCCTTCTGCGCTTCTGTAAGAAGTCACCCACTTCCTGAATCTCGGGAATGATGATTAGATTGATAAATTCATTCATAACCAGTAATTGAATTTATCTAAAATAGAACGGCTTGATTCAGCGCCAAGAGACAAAAACAAGTACATCGACCCTAACCCGCCTCTCCAAAATTCCTTGGGCCGGTACTGCTCGGCCAAGCATGTCCCGTCTTCTGACATAATGCAGTTACGAAAAAAATCGGAATGCCATAATTGCCTGCCGAAAATAGAACCCTGTTAACCCGCTTTGCGCGGCTCATCGACGAAAAGTAATATGTTTTGCGAAAAATAAACATCGCTTGGCACGCATCAAACGAAATTTTCCAAAAAATAGTTTGTCGAGATATCCGGTCAGCTCAGAATTTCGGGGGCGTCGGTTTTTCTATTAATTATAGGCGCTTGTTTCATCCATTCGAAATGTTCAGTCAATTATCGTCAGCTGAAGTTAAATAGATCGGAGAAAAAAAAACGAATAGAGGACCTTGAAGTAAATTTAGGTTTCCAAAAGAAATATAATTCATGCTTTCTAATGTGAACTAATGACACATAATCAGTGAGGTTAGGATAATTCTTACCATACTCATTTTTCCGCATTTCAAGCATTCGTTATGGAATTGAATCAGATATCATTCACAGGATTCCTACAAGATCCTATCGAGATAGAGTAGTAGAAAGCCAATGCAATGTCATCGATGACATTAGTAGATCAAACTCATTCCGTGAAGTCGTAATTTATGAATGAACTGTGTATTTTTTGTTTGAAGGTGATTGACAATGTTTCGTGGTGTATTTCATCAGTTCGGACTTCCATTGTCCAATATAATATAAATTGATTTGAAATTTCTGAAAAATATTAATACGATCAACCGAAAATAACAACTTTATTTGAACAAAGAAACTGAAATTACAAAGAAATAACATAAAACCAAACAACAACCAAAAAAATATAAATTGAAATATTAATAAAAGTTGAAAATTAAGAATTATTATTGACAAAAAATGAAAAATAAAAATTAAAAGATTTCAAACCAAGTTACCTCACGACGTTTCGATTGTTAGTATCCACAATCGTCTTCGGGTGATAACTCATCACCCAAACATGGTTTGAAATCTTTCAATTTTTATTTTTATTTTTGATTTTTTGTTAATAATAATTTTCAATTTTCAGCTTTTATTAATATTTTTTATTTATTTTTTTGGTTGTTGTTTGGTTTTATGTTATTTCTTTGTAATTTCAGTTTTTTTGTTCAAATAAAATTGTAATTTTCGGTTAATTTTTTTAATTTTCAATTTATATTATATGTGTATTTTTTTTTATATTCTTATCCAAATTGGTACTGAAGAGTCCTGAAAGTGACATTTTCACTTTTCATTCAGTATATTGTGTAGGAATCCTGTGAATGATATCTCATTCAATTCTAAAATGAATGTTTGAAATACAAACTGAGTAGAAAAAAATTTGTTCGTTTCGAAAGAAATTTCCTTTCGTTTAATTCAATGTTTATATGGAAGTAGCCGTTTCAGTAAGGAGTTTTCTTCCAGTTTGTGCCTGAAAGTTACTTCTTTGCATGATCTACACGTCAATGTACTCCTTTTGGAATTGCTCGCTTCCTTCTTTTCTTTGGAAGATCCCCACATTTTTGTATCAAGATGGGGTAGTAGAAAGTCAAAAACTTGCTTTCCCAAAAAGGGTCTATATGTTCTTCTCTTCTTGTTCGAAAAATATTTCAGTTCTATCCCATATTGTACTATACTAACAAACATCCTGTTCTGCTCAATTTCAAAACGGATTCAGGAACCAGAACAAACCTTCAACAAAAGTGAGTAATATTTTCAAATACTTCCCAGTTCACAAACCACCATTTAGCTTGGTGAATCAGTTTTTGAAAAATTATTGGATTTCATTTAGAATCAATATCGGTATTATTCACTGTCTCGTGTGTTATTTACTAATATTACTGAAAGGGTAATTTTTTTTCACCTTCGATGCCTATTTTGACTACTTTCTAGAGTGATACATTTGAAAATTTCATTTTTGAAGTACCGATTACTTTACGATTACCGATCACGACTCTTCAAGGTGAGACTATCAGGTTCAGGGTCACCAGGGGCTGCCCTCAAGGTGGGGTACTTTCTCCCCTTCTGTGGTCGCTCCTGGTGGATAGTCTGCTTGATGCCCTCGACAGAAGAAAAATTGATCTGCAAGCTTATGCAGATGACCTTGTCATCCTGGCAAGGTCCACGTCGGGAAGGGTTGCTTGTAATATCCTCCAAAGCGCGTTGAACGTTGTTCACAGTTGGTGCCTGAGGGAGCAGATGTCTGTAAACCCCAGCAAAACTGTGTTTATCCCCTTCACCAAGAGAAGGAAATTGGACGATCTAACGCTACTTTCCCTCAATGGTGTGGTCATTCCATTTGGAACGGAGGTGAAATATCTTGGCATGGTCCTTGATAAAAGACTCACCTGAAACGCTCACTTGGAAAAAGTTTTACACAAAGCCAGACTGTCTCTATGGACATGTCGAAGGATTTGTGGTAAACTTTGGTGTTTAGGTCCCAAACAAATCCATTGGATTTATGTGATGATTGTCATACCACTGATCACGTATAGTGCAATTGCTTGGTGGCTGAAGGCTTTACAGAAAACGGCCCAAGCGAAGCTCTCTGGCTTACAGAGACAGGCTTGTCTGGCTATCAGTGGTGCCATTAGTACCACATCGTCAGCGGCCATGGAGATCCTTCTAGATCTACCTCCTCTCCACATTTTTCTGGAAAAAGAGGCTAGATGGACTGCATACAGACTTGTGCACACTGCCAATTGCATAAATCAATTCAATGCAGAGTGCAATAGACTGTTGGTTGCCTTTGGAAGTCACAGCATTCTGGAAATTACCTCTGACTTTATGCCTCCAACTGTCAACTACGAACTGCCTTATAAAGTACTATTCCCGAGTAGAGAGGACTGGATCCTGCGGGAGAAGGAAATATTAAGAGCAGATAGTTGTTGGTTCACAGATGGATCAAAAACACCTTCCGGTTCTGGTGCAGGTTTTTCCAGTCGCAGACCCATGACAGAGTTATCTACCTGCCTAGGAACTCATACGACTGTATTTCAAGCGGAAATTTACGCTATTGAATTGTGTGCGGAGAGATTCAATAAATCCAACCTCACTCACAAGTCAATGAACATATTCTCGGACAGTCAAGCGACACTGGAAGCTCTTGGCTGCCACTGAGCAACGTCTAAATTGGTAGCAAACTGCCAAAAAAGACTCTCCTCGATAGGAAGTCTAAACAGATTGTCTCTGGTCTGGATTCCTTGCCATAATGGCCTGGAAGGCAATGAAGCTGCTGACTCTCTTGCAAAGGAGGGTGCTGCAAACGGCTTTATTGGACCAGAACCTGTCATTGGCATCGCTTTGGGCTTTGCCAAACAAACACTTAACACCTGGATGGCAAGAAGAGTTATGGACTTCTGGCAGAATCTTCCAGGATTGGCTCACTCCAAGGCATTTATTCACCCTTCGAAGCTTGATTCCAAACAGTTATTGGACAATAGGGATGAACTACGATGTCTAACAAGCCTTCTTACAGGTCCTTGTCATTTAAATATCACATGCAGAGACTTGGACTGTCGGAAGACAGTGTGTATCGCCTCTGTCTGGAAAATGATGAAACTGCAGAGCATATACTTTGTGCCTGCCCAGCTGGGGACCGAATCAGGTTCTTTGAGTTCGGCAGATCCGTACTCTCACCATCTGACCTGAAAGACCACTCATCATACAAACTAATCGGCTTCGTTAAGAAGCTGGGTTTATTTGGCCGAGTGTGAATAGGTGTGAGCCACAATAAACTCTTGCGGGTTGCGGTGGAGGGTCGAATAGACCCACTAACTTTAGACCTACCTACTGATTACTGTATGAAGGTCTCTGGAGTTTGATTTTCGAAACTGGAAAAATCAGTTCTTCAGAAAAAGTAAATCAATCATTAGAAATTGACAGAATCAATTTCCACAATCCCAAAAGTCAATGTCAAGTATATTCATGCAGGTGGTGTTGTGAAATTAATGTAGAATGTAACTGATATGATAGTTCCATGTTACTTTTTATTATCACCCTCACTCAACCATCTTGATTTTTGATTGCCTTTTGACTATCGAAGTATTATGAAAACGTAGAGATAAACTGCTTGCCAATCCCAATGGGTCACGATCCTTCGGGTCGGTAGTTGAAGCTGTTAATCAGATCAAATTCCACAATTCCATCACTAAAACAAGTTAATGGTTCAATTGCAACAACAGCCATAGAAAAAGCAAATCTACTAGCTGAACAATTTGCGTCCCACTCTACAGTCGATTTTCTGGGAAAGGCATTATCCACTACTCCCACACTAGAATCCACAATGCCGGAAATTACTTTTCGACGTCTAGTCAGGCAAATTCTGAAATAGCCTAATATCAACAAGGCGTATGGTCTTGGTGAAGTGCCCGTCATCGTACTTAAAAAGTGCGCAAATGAAGTCGCACCAGTATTTTGCAGACTTTTCAACCCATCTTACAAGAAAGGCACCGTTCTGAGAACGCCTTAAGGATTTTTCTGTAGTACTTGTGTTTTGTCCTTTGAAAAAAAGTATTTCTTTTCGACACATAGCTATTTTTGTTTTTACGACTCCCCTTTTGAGATCCAATAAAAAGCCGGATGAAATATTTTCTTTCTTGTTCTCATCTATTCTGGGATTTTTATTGGCACTTATGAATTACTTATTAAATATTTACTCAAAATTTTGGAGTTGGCGAGTGTGTTTGAAAAATTCGTCAGTTGAGATAGATGGATAGATAGATAGATAGATAGATAGATTTTATTTAACTACTTTACAATATATTTTGTTTGTAGCACAAAAAAAGAAAGTCCAATAAAAAAAAATTTACATAAAATTTGACAGCAAATACAGTGAAAACGGGAATTTAAGAATTGAGTTAAAATATGTTATTAAACTATCACAGCAGAGATGCGGCAATGCGGTTGACTCGGCAATGTGCAATGTAATCCTCAACAGTGTAAAAACAATATTTAAGGAGATACTTTTTTAAATATTTTTTAAAGGCATTAATACTCATTTTTTACATTTGATGGCAATGTGTTAAAAAGCTCATAGTTCAGTGAGTTCGACTGTGAAATATTTAGTCGAAAACGGCTGCTTCGGATAAGGCGAGCATTGCGAGTGTTCTAACTGTGTACATCCAAATTTCTCGGCAACACCGACTGACTTCTATGAATTTTAATTAAAGTGTGAAATAAAAACAAACATGGTAAAGGCATAATTTTTAATTTTTTAAAAAACTCTTGACAGTGATCTCTAAAACCAACTTCGGCAAGTACCCTTATTGCCTTCTTTTGCATTTTGAAAATTGTTATCACATGGGAGGAATTACCCCAGAGAGTAATGCCATAGCTAATGTGAGAGTGATACAGTAAAAAATACGTGGTTTTAAGAGTTGTAAAATTAGTTATTGTATATATGTACATTGTATATTGTATATTAGTATGTGTCTGCCACTTTAGTCTGTGTTCCAGCACTAATCCAAGCAGTTTTACGCTTTTAGTTTCTTGATTAACAGTTGATTGGTAATTTGCTGATATTTGCATTATTTGTGTTTAATTACCATTCAATTTTAATTTGTTTGCTGCAAACCATTCATTTGCCTTGTTGGTAGCGCAATCCAGTGAAGCATCCAAGTTTACGTTGTCTTTCTCATAAATAATAAACGTTGAGTCGTCTGCAAAGAGAACTGACCTATAAGGTGTCATAAAGCAGCTGAGGTCATTAATATAAATGATAAAAAGGAGGGGGGCCAAAACCGAACCTTGGGGTAGTCCAACAATCTGAAAGTCTGATGTTTTACCGTTTACTAAAACGCATTGTTTTCTATTGGAAAGATAAGAACTGATAAGTTTCAAGGGAATTCCTCTAACACCATAATAGTTTAGTTTTTCCAAGAGAATGTCATGCGACACACAGTCAAAAGCTTTCGAAAGATCGCACAGCATTATAGCTTTACGATTGCCTTGTTCAAGTGATTCTACAACGTCACCGACAACATTAAGAACTGCCTGTACTGTTGAGCGGGAGTTTCTGAAGCCAAATTGAGAGTTATTAAAGAATCCGTTTGAATCAAAATATTCATACAATTGTTTTTTGATTAATTTTTCAATGACTTTACTGATTATCGAAATAATACTGATGGGGCGATAATAGTCGATAACTGAGGTATCACCTTTTTTAAAAAGAGGTAATACTTTGGATAATTTAAAAATGTTAGGGTATATACCAGTATTAAACATAATATTTATAAGCTCAGTGAAAGGTTTTACAGCAATTAAATTGATTTTCTTCAAAATTCGACTATTTAGTTTATGAATATCAAGACAATTAGAATTTTTTAAAGACTTTATGGTTGAATAGACATCAAAATGAGTAACAGGGTGCAAATAGAAAGAACTGCACGGTGCAGGAAAGTTCTTGAAACTAAGGAGCTCGTCATTGGATGTGTTCGGAAGAGATTTAATAATATTAACAGCTATTTCACAAAAAAAGTAATTTATTTCATGTGGTGAAAAATCAGGAGTTACTACGGATTGTTTTGATTTATTTCTTTCATAGTTAATGACTTTCCAACAAGCCTTTGCTCTGTTTTCAGATGACATGATGAAATTGTAAATAATTGTAATTCACCTTATTCATCCAAGTAAGTAGGCTGAAATAGCCTGTTTGGGTAATAAACAAATTAATAAATTACTTTCAAAAACCAATAGTGTTGCTAGTCAACACATTACGGTATCAAGCACCGTAATGTTTCGATTTACCGGCCGCAAATGAGGGAAGGGTAAGATGATTCACAGAACAGAATGGAATAAAACTTCATGAGAGCTGCCTAGTCTTCAACTTGGTCATCGTTTCACAAATTGAGCGGGCATACTTGGGGACTGGCTGTAAAGCAAATTATCTAAAAGAATCCATTCAGGCCAGTCTCAAATTACCTACGGATATACCCGTGGGTTGAACTGGCACGTCCCAAGGTGGCGGATAGGGGAACGGCCAGGGGACTGGAGGCCCTGTCCGGGAAGCCAATGTGGTCTTACGGATGGGGCCGCCGGACTACTGGTCAGTGGCAGAAATAAGTAGGGTGAGGGGAACCAAAACTTCCCAGAAGCCGCCTTGGACCAGCCTACCCAAGCTAAGGTGTAAGGAATCGTTCCGACAGATGAATGGCCGCAGGGTGATATGCGGCTATTCATTCCCCTTGGGGAATCGGGCGAAACCTCATTGTAATCAGCCTTCCTCTGGTAATGCGGGGCTCTGCCAGAGTGACCAGCTCCTCCCCTGCTACTCGTGGAAACACACATGAATGAAACAAATACAAAAACAGACACAGAAAAAACAAAAACCAATCCCGAGGCCTTACAGAAATGCTCACCTCAATCTATGGCGGTGGCTGTGGATGAACAGAAATGTCCACCCCAATCTACCGCTTGGAATGAGGCTGGACATGGCAGATCACCTCGTGATATGATTCAAAGGCCAAGGCTCAAGTGCATTTGCGGCGCCGAGGCCAAAAGGAGAAAGAGAGCGATAGAGGCAGGAGTGGCAGCAACTATAAGCGAACCTTCAACCTTCCCCACTTGACCTCCAACAGCAAGGGCACTTCTTGCGACGGGCGCCAAGAGCTCCGCCTTGAATAAAGGCAAGGAACCGGCTACCCCTGCAGGAAAGCGCCCTTACTTAAGCACCTCCACGGAGGGAACCCCAAGAAGGTTGAAGAAGCCGCGCAACGACAGTAATGTCGTTGCAGCTTCCAAAACCTTCACGAAGGTCATCGTGAGACACCTCAAGGTTGCCAAAAAGAGTTTGTGCTCGAATCTTGGCCTTCACCTGCCGATATGAAGGAGATGTTTCCAAGTGACTTGTCCACCTTCCTGGAAAGGACAGAATGGACGATGACCTAGAAGGACAACTCCTCGCGAGGATGTACTATGGGCCACATGTGGCCTAATGGGTCCGTCCATCAACGTACAGTGTAGGTAAGTTGAGACTGGCCTGAACGAATTGTTCATTCAGATAATCTTATCATCGTTTCTATCAATTTTGGGAAATAATCCCACCAACCTTCAACATTCCCCACTTGACCTCCAACAGCAAGGGCACTTCTTGCGACGGGCGCCAAGAGCTCCGCCTTGAATAAAGGCAAGGAACCGGCTGCCCCTGCAGGAAAGCGCCCTCACTTGAGCACCTCCACGGAGGGAACCCCAAGAAGGTTGAAGAAGCCGCGCAACGACAGTAATGTCGCTGCACCTTCCAAAACCTTCACGAAGGCCATCGTGAGACACCTCAAGGTTGCCAAAAAGAGTTTGTGCTCGAGTCTTGGCCTTCACCTGCCGATATGAAGGAGATGTTTCCCAGTGACTTGTCCACCTCCCTGGAAAGGACAGAATGGACGATGACCTAGAAGGACAACTCCTCGCGAGGATGTACAATGGGCCACATGTGGCCTAAGGGGTCCGTTCATCAACGTACAGTGTAGGTAAGTTGAGACTGGCCTGAACGAATTGTTCATTCAGATAATCTGATCATCGTTTCTATCAATTTTGGGAAATAATCCCACCAACATATGGAGTAATTCAACGATTGCAATAACGTACAATAAACATTTCTAAAAATCCACTGGCACTCCCAATAATTCTCATAATACAAAGACATTACTGATGGCCTACTGTGCTTACCACGCTACAGGGCGTTGGCCTCACTATTGATAACGTTTGTTTCCGCTAATAACAACCTTATCGAAGAATTCGTCGATTACGTATTCACAAATCGAGGCGTACATGGGAATTAAAAACACATGAATCACATTCATAACTAACCTAGCCAACTCAGCGATTTTGTTGGGGCGGCGTGGGAGTAATTTTATGTTCATTACAGCACATAGTTCGGATTCCTTCGAAGCCAGATTTGTTGTTTGAGATCTTCATTAACCGGAACTTCGGTGAATATAGAAGTTTGGGATGATCTATTTATAACTTAATGAGAAATTTGAGATAGAAAATCTATAGGTTGGGACGGTACGGAAGGATGGGACGTACAGACAGTACCCATAATATTTTTTATAAAACTGTGACATTGATTTCCTTAGTGATGCACGTACCAGGGTGTCCCGGTCGGGGCGACATGATCCGCACCCTCTGCCATGCTCGAAAAGTCAAAAATAGTCCAGTCATCTTTGTGACTTCACCTCAAAATTTCAGATACCCAGCTGAAAACTCGTTCAAACTTGTATTTTGACGTTCTAAAAGTTGTCTCAAAACCTTAATTTGGTAGGGTCTACGCAACTATTGAAATAAAGGGTGTCAAGGTCACAAAAATCGATTTTTTGTACATGTTCTGCAAATATCTCGTTTTCTATGGGGTTTTCGCTACTTATATTCATAATAGGTTACAAAGGTTACTGTACTTCGCAATGATATTTATTTATAAGATAATAAATAATTTGTCTCCTTCTTATTTCATGAATATGGTCAACTACAATTATGAAATCCATGAACACTATACTCGCAATAACTGCAATCTACATATTGTCAGAACAAATTTTAAAAGTAGTATGAATTCAGTATTTTTTAAAGGCTTCATTAAATTTAATGACCTACCAACTGACGTAAAAGACTGTTTATCAATAAATGTCTTCAAAAGACATTTGTTAAAATATATAAAAGAAACATAACTTACATTTGGATAAAGTTGTAAATCTATGTTTTATATGTTAGTTTTGAATGTGAAATATTTGAATTGTTTCGGTATAAATCTTCTAATGTTACCTATATAACTAGCATTACTAAATAGAAATAATGAATATTATTTGTAAAATAATAGCACGGAGCGATAGAACTATTTATTGTTACTTGTAATAGTTTTAAAATTACTGAATAACATATATTAGTTACTTTTTCTGTTCTATCTTTTCCTATTTTTTTTTTATTGTATATTAGGGAAACCTATTTCTGAAATAAAGAAAGATTAAAATAGATATTGTAGAGAGTTAAATTCCCCACAACTTTTGCTACGAAATTTTTTCATACGTTCATACGTTGAATAGATGGCGGAGAGCGCGCGGTTAGAGATCATTTAAAGTCAACCGTTAGTCCCGGTCAAAAATATGCCATATACAGTTTATTAACTAAGGGTAAATACATAATTATTGATAATTTTGATTCCTCATTAACTATTTCATTATATTCAATAGTTACTTTCCTTACGTATCTATTTTTAAGTAAGTATCAGTTTATTTGATAACGTTTACCTGCCCGTGTAGTTATAGAATTGTTGAGGAAAAGACTCAAATTATATTTCGATTCTAATGTAATTTATATTAATAGCTTCTAAAAATGAATTAAAAAAATCTCAATTATTGTTTTTACATGAAATTGTTTTTACATAAAAATACATTTATGATTGTGAAAATTTAAAGAAGTGAAAAAAAAATTACAAGAACTCAGAATTTCAATTATCTTCTTCTTCATCGTCGTCTTCCGACCGCTATGTAGTATTCCAAAGTTCACTTCTTTACCGTCTTGAACGACATTTGTCCTTAGCTCTTCCATAGTTTTGGGGTCAAAGGTTATGTATTCATTGACATCGCTCTTATATGGTAAAGCATTGAAGCAAACTTGCTCATTACGCTAGCCACAAGCTGGAGAGTACTGCAACCCTGATTTCCTACATCCATCGTGAACAACAACCACTCTTGAAGTTGCAGAAACTTTCAGGAATTCGTTACGCATTGTCCAACACCATTCCTGGGATTCAAAAACATGCCTTAACTAAGTTTGAACTTGATAATGAACACGATTGCAATTTGATAGTTCGTACTATTGAGGTCTATTGAAAATACTTCTTCCCAACACAAGAACAAAATTACGGTCTCCCGACACGCGTTTCGCTAACCAAATTAGCGTCCTCAGTGGATCATTATGACTAATTTTCACCACTAGGTTAGCGATTTTTTCATAAATTTTGGTGGTTAGTCCAAAGTGAGTGGGTCTATTCGATCCTCCACCACAACCCGCAAGGGTTTATTGTGGCTCATACGTATTCACACACCACCAAATAAATCCAGCTTCTCAACGAAGCCGATTAGTTTGTATGGTGAGTGGTCTTTCAGGTCAGATGGTAAGAGTACGGCTCTGTCGAACTCTAAAACCCTGATTCGGTCCCCAGCGGGGCAGGCACAAAGTATGTGCTCTGCTGTTTCATAATTTTCTAAACAGATGCGACACACCCTGTCTTCCGACAGTCCGAGTCTCCACATAGGATGATTTCAGTAGTGAAAAATTAAATATTAGATTTGCTTACGGTATGCTTGTCACAGAATTACTTCCAATTCAATGACAAGTTTTACTCATCTCTGCCATTATGGGTTTCCCATAATGGCAGAGATTTTCATGGACGATTTGGAGAGAACAATACACAGTAACCCACTGGTAAGAAGTTTTCTGTATTGGTATAGATATGTGGATGATATTCTGGTATGTTTCACGGGAACGAACAGACAGTTGACAAACTTTTTGAAGTTCATAAATTCTCTTCAACCATCTATTACATTCACAGTGGAGATGGAACAGGACGAATCTATACATTTTCTGGATTTGACAATAGCAAAAGTTAACAACAAACATGATTTTTCAATTTATCGTAAACCGGCACATACAGATATTATCATTCATAATTCGTCCACTCACTAATATCAGCATAAGGTAGCAGCTTTCAACAGTATGATCCACAGACCGATAAATGTACCCTTGTCAGAAGCGAATTTCAATAAAGAACTGAATATAATGAAGCAAATAGCCGTCAACAATGATTATGATAGTGGTCTGATACATTCTTTATTATCAAAGAAGTTATACAGTCAAGCTTTGAAAGAAGTTTACCCAATTCGAAGATAAGAGGATAAAAGTTAGAGAACCTTAACCTACTTAGGCCAACCCACTACAAATATTTCAGATTTTCTGCACAGCAAAGGTGTTAATACTGCTTTCAAAACCAACAACAACTTGGTTGTTGATTCTGTCAATCTGTTAATAGCCTAACTATTACCTACTAGTAGTACTTAACTACTACCGGTTAGCATTACCCAACTACTACCTATTATTGTTCCTCCTGTTTTTTCAATAACTCTAATTTGTTATGTATTTAATAACAATAATAATAATATCGTCTTTATTATCTTCTAATACATTTAAAGCAAATTAATCATGTACAGTTCATTTATTATCTTTAAGAAGATAAAAGGCGAAGTTCAATTTACATGATGACCATTCATCATGTCATCATTCAATTGCTCTTCCACTTAACCTCAAAAATGTCGCCTGGTACGCAAAGGAATAAACAAAAACAATTTTTAAATATCTTAAAATATGACTATTTATATATTTGTAAGAGGTAGGTAGGTATTGAGTCATTAATAGTTTGAAGATAATACGAATCGTTTGAAATTGATATTAAAATGATTGTAGTCATCTCGCTTCATGGGCTCGGGAATGTCATCATGAAGTGCACAGATCTGGTAGCTGAAACTACCAGATCTGTGCGGAGTTAGTCGGCCTTTATACCTTACATTAGAATTATGTACATCAATTCTTAAAGTAATTTTCTGGTGTAAGTAAGACGGCACTTTACTATTAATTATTTTGTGAAACAAAACTGCCTGTTATTGTTCCTCCTGTTTTTTCAATAACTCTAATTTGTATTTCCTCTATGTTAGAAACTATCCCCTACATTTTTTCTCTAATATGTATCTGTTTTTTATTTATAATTATTACGTAAAAGATAAAACAAAAGACTGTTCGAAATAGAAACTTTGTCGCTATTCATAGAACTCGTTCCACACTTTTCGATTTCCAAGCTTTCGAAGGCATCCAGAAACCTTTTGCCATTTACGGGTCTCAACAATTTTAAACACTTCTCACTTATTCTGTGGTCGTTCTCTATGGCATGTTGAGCAACACTAAACATGTTCCTTGTAGCGAGCTCACATAGTCCGTTTGGTTTGAGCAATATATTGGTCATTTAATGCTCTCTCTGCATTAAATTTATTTGTGCAATTGGCAATGTGCACAAGGCTATATGAAGTCCATGTAGCTTCTCCCTCCAGAAAAATGTGGAGAGGAGGTAGATCTAGAAGGATCTCCATGGTCGCTGACGGTGTGGTACTAATTGCATCACAGACAGCCAGACAAGCCTATCTCTGTAGGCCAGAAAACTTCGCCTGAGATATTTCCTGTTAAGTCTTCAGTCACCAAACAATTGCTCCATACGTGATCAATGGTCTGACAATCATCACATATATCCAATAGATTTGTTTGGGAGCTAAACTCCAAGTTTTACCACGAATCCTTCGACATGTCCATAGGGAGAGTCTGGCTTTGTATAAAACTTTTTCCAAATGAGCGTTTCAGGTGAGTTTTTTATCAAGGACATTGTCACGATATTTCACCTTCGTTCCAAATGGAATGACATCACCATTGAGGGAAAGTGGCGTTAGATCGTCCAATTTTCTTCTTCTGATGAAGGGGATTGTCACAGTTTTGCTGAGGTTAACAGACATCTGCTTCCATCGTGCTTTGGAGGATATTACAAGCTACCCGTCTCGACGAGAACCTTGCCAAATTGAGAAGAGAGAAAAGGTCATCTGCATAAGCTTGAAGATCTACTTTTCTTCTGTCGAGGGTATTAGGCAGACTACTCATCAGGAGCGACCACAGAAGGGGAGACAGTACCCCACCTTAAGGGCCTAAGGACCTAATGGCGTCGCCTTGAAGAGTCGTAGCTGCAGTTCTGTTCACCAACATGGTATAGATCCAACCAGTTATAGTCGATTCTCCTTCTATATCGAGAAATACAGTAACCGCAATCTCCTTGTTACCAAGGGATTGGGAAATTTTCTCTACAAGGTTGTTCAATGCTAAATATGTCGATTTGTCGGTGATGCATATAATACCACCGTCCAGTCCGTCCAGTATCCTCTTAAGTCCTTTCAACAGGGAGAATGTAAGGCTGATTGATCGTACCGATTAAGGGTGTGGGTCTTTCCGACTGAAGTATTTGATAACTGCGCAGGTTGATTCAGTTTTGTAGATTTGACATATTGTGCATAACGAAGATAATCGATACTGTCCACAGATGTTGGAGCATCATAGACTGCCAACAAGATTTGAATTCCATTTTCGAATAATCTTTGAACCGAACAGTTTTCTTCTTCAAGCTGAAACCAGAGCCCAAAATTCATTTATTGTATTCGTTCGAAAATGTGCTTGTAAGACGACACTGCAGTAACGTTAGTTGCAAATTAATGTGGTAAAAAACCATAGGAAGTTTTAATTCAAATAGTTCATGATTATCTTCCACCACTTAGTAACATCTACATCTACCAATCTATCAAAAACAAACCATTCGTGATCTAATGTGAGCCATTGCCATCAGTCTTCTCAGTAGTGCTAGGCTGAAACAGAAAGAAAAGAACAAATCCGTATAGAAGAATGCGATGATGTTTTCCCTATCTATGAGATCTACAGAAAACTTAGTCTACGAATAACAAAGATGAGCCAAGCCCCCTAAACCGTTGCAAAGCCAGAATCTACTTTGGCCACCGAACCTCTAAAGGCTCAGGTTTCAACAAGTGAGATCTGCAGTTGAAGATAGAAGACGCATTTCATTTGGCAGTCGATGTCAAAGACTGGCTTTGCAACTGCCCGCTTTGGTGAACCTCGTTTATCTTTGATATTCATGGTCTGAGTTTTCTATCGATCCCAAAGATGGGAGACAACTCATTACAGTTCCATGTTTAGGTTTGATTCATAAGTACAGTTGAGCGACGCAATCGTAGATCCTCGTAGCTCTATTGATAAGTGCTACGGTGGGTTGCTGCCTGGTGGTTGAGAGAATTATTTGTAAGGCGGGTGTTACACGCTCCGTTTGGCATCAGTTCAGTCCACAACCTTGCTCACGAATGAACTGATGACAAACTGACTAACACATGAACGACATTACTCTATATATGATAGACCCATGAACGACATTAATCTATGTATGATAGGCCCTTGAACGACATTACTCTATGTATGATAGACCCATAAACGACATTATTCTATGTATGATATTACTGTTTATTACTGATTGATGATGAAGTAATGTCGTTCATGGGTCAATCAGCTTTTAATCGGTTCATTGGTGATCAAGGTGATGGACTGAACTGATGCCAAACCGAGCAGGTAACTGTCTAAGGAGCGTTGTAGACAAACGTCGAGAATTAAAATAAATATAGTTGATTGTCATCCATTTTCTTATACAAATCTTTCTTTTTTAGCTAATTTTCTTCGAAAGGAGTATGTGATTTCCAGTGCCAGTTAGGGGCTTCGGCCCGTGCATGGTCAAATAGACTGTTCCATCGAAATGAATGCTGCATCCGCCATCAATGTTCGATTGCTGTTCGTAGCCCATCTGATTTCCCTGCTGCAATATTCATCTGGTGAGTAAACCATTTTTTACACCACTGAGTGATTATATTTGGAACATCATTATGGAAAAACGTTCCCCACATCAAACTGTGGACTCTGATGCCAATGATACCCTTCTGCTTCCCATGTACAGTACAGAGAGGGAGAGAGTTAGTGAGAAAAGAAATATTGTTATAATTCAACAAATTTCGTGTGAATCAATTTGGGAAAAAGTTCTCAGGAAGTTCATTCCACATAAACGTCGCGTATTTCTGATATGTATCGCTCTTGCTAGAATCAAATGTGCCAAGTATCTTGAACACTTCCCGTGAAAGTATCTATAGATGGGAGACAAATCTCCAACCTATCTTCGATGTTCCAGGCTCTTTTCTGGATGGAATCCAGCAACTTCAGGGTATGTTTTGGGGCAGAGTTCCATGAATGAGAACAATACTCCTTAGACGTTCTGATTTGAGCTTTATAAAGCATCAAACTTTGCTGAGGTGCGTACAGTTTACTGGTTCGGAACAGTGTTAAAAACTTTTGAGAAGTAGTCTTTGCAATTCCAGTGAAATGATTGTGCCACGACATATTGATGTCCATTTAACCCCCATCCTCATTGAGATATGCAATCTCCTGCTGCCGGTTAAGATGTGCCTCCGTAGCCAGTGTCCTGGAATCCAAATGAAATGACGAGAAAGTGTGCTGTCGTCAGGAAAGCAATATATTGGATTCTTGATTTTTTCCAATAAGTCGTTGATATACAATAAAAAGAGGGTTGATGGCTAATGATGAACGTATTCGAGAGATATCCATCGACGGCCATTTGCAGGGAACGTTGTTTCAGGAAGCTGAAGAGCCATACACAATGCTAAATACATAAATAAATTGAGAGGTTATTTTTAATTTAGGAATTTTCATACTCACTCACCAGACTGAACTTACAGCATTCGGACTTGGTTGACACGAATCATGTTAGGAACAGAGTGGCGTTGTTCCCATGCCAGTTGTCGAACATGTTTGGAACAGACAGTTGTCGGTCGATTTGATTGGTGTATTTTCAAATAATAATAATAATGTGGTTCCTGACACAAGTTGCAGGGCCTGCCGCGAGGCGCACGAGACGCTAATGCACTCGCTATCAGCATGTCCAGCATATGCGGTCTCGCCCTATATCCATCGACATAACGCGGCTATATTACCATCTACGGCACTCTTACGGTATTGACGAGACACCGGTGTTGCCCTACGCTCCGGGGATATTGAATCTGTTGTGGGGAACGAGAAGTGCCGAATTTATTGGAACTATTCGTTCCCCACCCTCAGGCTCATACAAGCTAATAAGCCTGATGTAGTCCTTCTCAACCACCAGAGCAAAACGATATTTGGGGGCTTCGGGGGATAGGGCTTGATCAGCGCACACTACGGTGAAAAAAATTAATAATGTCGCCTTTATCATTCCATAACCAAAACAAAATACACAACATAAGTTATATATTCAACTTACAATTGAAATAAAGGGCGAAGTTCATCGTCCGTAATGAAATACATAACGGAAAATGTTCTTCTACTTAACCCTGGAAAGAGAACAAATAAAAATAAAAAGAAAAGAAAAAAATTTAAAAATGTGATTGTTTTATATAATGATATTATAATATAAATACGAATAAACACCTTACATAAAGAGTTTACTTCTCCTATTCTTTACAAGATATCAATAATTTTATTTAATTTCAGTTTAACAAATAGTCTTAATATTTAGTTTTGACCTTTATGAAATTTAATTTTTTGGGGAGTTGGGGACAGAATTATACTTTCGACATATTTGGTACCTGAAAGACCGCCTGAACACTTCTGTTTTGAATTTTGGTATTGGAATCATTATTTTTATTTCAAATATCTAGGTTATGTTAGAAAGATGTTTTATCCTTTTGACGAGTTTTTAAATACAAAAATGTGATTTGCTACTCTGTGTATTTTTCTTGTCCATTCTTGTATATGTATTTTTTTTGGTTTTGTCAATATAAGGAACTAAATAATTTGAATTAACTACTTTTATATGAAGATTGAATTATATAAAAAGTACGTTTTCTATTCAGTTTGTACTCCTTATTTTACAATGGTGTGAAGATGTATAACCATCTGCCAAGCTACTCTGAAAGGACGAATATTAACTCAATCAATACAGGAAAATAATCAATGAATTGTTATACTTTGAATTATTATAGTTTGAATAAGTATATATATAGTATATATTATAGTTTGAATAGGTTCTATAGTGTGCGTGTTTTATGTGTGTATTTGTTTCAACCATTGTTTGTTGTTTTCATTCACAGTTTTTTATACTTCAGTTTAGAGTACACTATATTTTGTTTATATTTTTATATTCACAGGACATTCATGTATTTTATTTTATACTTACTAACTAGCTTCGTCAACAAGACTTTTTCTTGTGACAATAAAATCTCATTAGTATTAGTATGGCTGTCCGTACGATATGTAATTTTTCTATGAAGATATGAAGTAACTTCCTTTTCTCCATGTTCAGCAATCCAATTTCATGAAGCTTGTATGAGACAATTATATGAGAACCTGAGGCACAACTTTTGAACTTTTTGAATCTTATTTTTATATTGATTGATAAAACATATTTGAAAACTGAAAGCACAAAAGATTCACATGAGGACTTTTTCACATAATAAGGCAGAATATGTTGGTCACCATGAATGATTTTCAGTGCAGAATAGGCACATAATAAGAGTATTTATAAGTTTTTCAAATCTCAGATCTACATCCATCAAAACACCAAGATTTTTTGCTTCACTAACAATATCTGGTGGCTCATTTTGAATGCAGATATTTGCAGTTATTCACTATGGAACGGTGAAATCTTGGACCAAAGATCATTACATTTGATTTACTAGGGTTTATAAATAAACAGTGGTATGTTGCCAATTCAACAAATCTATTTATATCTGCATTGATGATGTCATAAGAATTGTCTGCCATTTTTGCAGGAAGCTGTGGTATACTTGATTATTATCAGCATATAAATGCACCTGGCAAGTTTGAAGAGCCTGCAGTAAGTTGGATGTATATATGTGTATATATTAAGGACGGAGTGTGGATCCTTGAGGTACCCCTGGTTTGATATATAAAATATCTGAGTTGTATTCCTCTATACTAACTAGTTACTGTCTATTTTCAAATAGTTCGTCAATAATGCAAGAACGCTGGTAGAAAAACCATTGAAAGCCAAAATGCTTAACAAAAGATTGTGATTAATAGTATCAAACACCCGGCGGAAATCTAACTAACACCGTACATTTGTTCTCATCTATTGCTTCCATTATATCCGCAATATGTAGAAGGGCGATTGAACAGCTATGCCCTTTCCGAAATCCCGATTGAACAGAAGGCAACAGAGAAAAGTTCAAAATATGATTTTTAATTTGAAACTGTACTGTTCTCTCCAGGATTTTTGACAATACAGGCAGGATACTGATACCCCTCAAATCTTTAAATTCCATTGAATTTTGTGTTTTAGGCAGAACCTTCACAATGGCTCTTTTTCAGACAGTTGGGCAGACATTTTAAGTTAAACAGAAATGTATGATTTAGGTGATATAGGGCATCACAGCTGTATCAACTTAATATTCAATCCATCGAATCCTTTACCGTTTGTTTTTATTTCACAAATAGTTTTGTAAACGAACAGATTGTTCAATGAATTCGGTATCAACTCGTTTCTTATTTTTATAAAAATTCAATTAATCTTGGGGTTGTTCATTTTGTTGAACTGATTATCCAATATACCTATTCATGGGCGAAATACGCCCATGTATTAATCTGTTTAAAAAAACTGATTTTCCGTTAATCAGCTGTCGCCCCTATACGAATGACAACTCTCAGAAGTTGGGAAACTTGTGTGAACTAAGGAATAACGAGGTCTTATCTCTTAACGTGTGATTCCTAACACGTGTGATTCCCTGGTTGATAAAATTACGCATTTGCCTATAGAAATCCAAGTGCCTTTGTAATTTTGTTCTCTTAAATTTTGCCAGAGCTTTATTTCTTGCAGCCATGGAGCTTTTGGTTTTGTTACTCAGGAAGTAGTTATTGGCATATGTTTATCAAATAATTCACTCAAACAATTTACCAAATTTGTAACTTTGTATTCAATACTTCTTTGGTCATATATTTAAAAAAATGAAGTATTGAACAGATCTATCTCAAAAAGATCTTGATTAAAGGCTTTGAAGCTCCTGTATGTACAGAGTTTGGTATCCTCTTGCTTTTCACGTATTCTCAACTTACAATATACTATATCGTGATCAGAAATGTTGTGAGGTACTTATAATACCATTCTCTACCTCACTTTCCTCTTGGACTATAACATAGTACAAAAGACTTGCCGATGTGGCTGTAACCCTAGTAGGAACATCCATCAACTGACAAAGATTCAGTGTATTCAGTATTGAGTAAAACTTTTTCACACAACTGTTTTCATTACCCAATAAATTCAAATTACCATACAACCATAATGTTGTATGGCCGATTTGCTCATGTCTTGGAAGCAACAGGTTGTTTTCTACTCAGCGTTTTTTTCGTTGTGCACAGTAAATTGGGAGAATCCCAGACTGACTTTATGTTTGACTCATTTAGATGTATTTTATTAATGTTTGCCCAATTTATTATTATAACAGAGCCACATAACCTCATTGCAATTGTAAGTAGTTTCGTCCTCTAAAATTCTTCAGATTTTCACGTGTTTTATCAATTTTATAGAATCCCTGAGGATGATAATGAATCTTCTCGAAAGTTTGGAATCTGTGTTGTAAGAGTACACTTATTGGTCTGCCGCAATCATCAAATATAGTTTTTCTCTGGTATCTTTCTGGTCTCTTTCTCTCTCTTATTATCAGTGCCCCTAAATGTGCTATCTATCTTTGAAAATACTATCAAAAACTACCGTTTGTGTGTGTTCCATCGAAGGTGATCTCCAATTTCAGCAAGATATAAAATTACTTCTCCTAACATAGATATGTTTCATTAAGGCTACAGAAATACCGTAACGTCATCATCATTATCTACACAAAAACGCATTATTTGTTGATTACATATTACCAGAGATAAATATGGGTTAGTGCATTCGTTTCATTCTGAACCACCGAATATCAATGGCAACCAATTATTTTTGATGATAGATAAGCCAGCGCTAGCCAAAGAAATTAGTTCAACGAAAGAAAAAGAGAATGCAGTATGAATCATGCGGCAGTGATTTATTTTAATCTTACGTGGTGCTTTCACTAGATCTATGCTTGAGGATCACTAGATCCATGCTTGAGAAAAGATCAACGAAACATACGAAACGAATTCGAATGTTTGAGAACCAGCAAAACTGCAGAGTTGGGCACTACAGAAGTGAAAAGTTCATGAAAATAATTACTTTCCTCTGACCAAGATTTAACGCAAACCCAGTGTTTAAAATTAGTGGAAGCTGAAGTTCCTCACAAACTACATATAAATATTCCACAGGTCCAGTACTATTCGTTGTGTCCATGAATAATACGTGGACTGAAATAAGTCAAATGTTCGAATTTCGCGGTCTGCGTTAAATCGATTAGATATTAATTATTGGTCTGACCCCTCTGGACCTGTACGTTAAGAAGGTTGTGTTAATGGCCATGTTACGATTGCGGCTGGTGTAAACCTCGGAGTAGGAATGGATCAATTGAGGCTAAGCCTATGGCGAGAAGCGTTTACTGCGCAACCTCTGCTGCAGGCACCCAGAATCAGATATATACAAATGACTCGAAACCCAAAGGAAAAGGATGTGGAGTGTACTCCAGATCACTAAGCCTAAGGATTAAGTAGGAAAAAATACCAGCGTGGTTCAAATGGAACTAGCTGGTATATCAATCGCCGCAAAAGAAATAACCAGGAAAGGAATTTCTGGCAAAAACATAACAATCTGCATTGATAGCAGACAAGCCCTATTAGCCTCGAACAGACGTGTTACCTCAGGGCTAGTACTAGAGTGCCACCAAGATTTATCCAAAGCCTCGGTAGATAAGAACATTATCCTGAAGTGGGTTGAAGGACATGACAGGAGTGGAGGTAATCGCATAGCCGACTCTTTAGCCAAGGAAGCGGCTGGACTAATTTTGATACCCAGTGGCACCTACAGTCTGATGACTTCGACAATTGCGGAAGTAGCCAAACGTCACACCCATGCTCAATCCCTAAAGAGATGGGATGAAGATGCAATCTTACCAGGATCACCCTGGGCGACCCTGAGAAGCTGATGCCGAAGAAATATCTGGCGATGACCAGGAAAAATCAACGCTTAATAGTAGGATTTCTGAGTATCCACTGTCAACTAAGGAAACACCTCCATAATATGGGGCTAGTGGACACACCTCTATGCAGGATGTGTGAACAGAAAGATGAAACTGTCAGGCATGTCCAATGCGAGTGTCCGGGGTTATCGTCAATAAGAGAGTGTGTGTTCGCCGAGTCTTGGCCTAGACCTGCCGATATAAAGGAGATGTCTCCCAGTGACCTGTCCACCTACCTGGAAAGGACAGGATGGACGATGACCCAGGAGGACAACTCCTAGGGAGGATGTACAATGGGTCACATGTGGCCTAAGTGCTATAGGGCTACACTCACCCTCCCTACTCTACAGATATAGATAAATTAGAGATTTTTTTTTGTTATTTTGGTACACTCCTCTTGAACACATGTTCCCAGTTTCGGCTGTTCAGCATGTTTAGACTGTTGGTGAAAGTCATGAAAGTTAAAACAATCTTGCGTGTTTGGCGATTTTTTGCTATCTAAAAAAATGGAACTGAGGATTTGCATCAAATTCTGTGTGGAAATGAAATGAAGTGCTCAAAAACACTTGAATTGTTGACAGTGGCATACGGTGATTGTACTCTGAGCCAGAAATATATTTACAAGTGGTACAAGCTTTTCACAGAAGGTCGAGCCTGGCCTGGACGCCCTAGCACATCGATAATCGATGAAAATGTTGAGAATATGAAGAAAATTGTTATGGAGAATCATCGAATCACTAGTAGATATGCTGAAATATCGGTTGACTTAAACCATTCAATTTTTTTGAAAATTTTGGGCACGAAGCATGTAGCAGCGAAGTTCGTTTAAAAATTGCTGAATTTCGGCCAAAAAATCATCGCATAATAAAAGTTCAGGAATTGTTGAATGACGTCAACGGCGATCCATATTTGCTCAAAAAGAGCATAACTGGTGACGAATCATGGGTATATGGTTATGACATCGAAACCAAAGTCCAATCGTGCCAATAAAAGAGCCCTGGAAAAAGCACACCAATTTCTATCAGGTGTCAAAGTTTTATTCAATGTTTTCTTGGATTACCGAGACATGGTCTATCAGGAGTTCTTGTACAGAATTGTTCGTAATTTTTTGGCCAAAAACAACACCGTAATCATGCCTCAGCCACCGCATTCACCAGATGTGGCTCTCTGTGACTTTTTTCTGTTCCCAAGTTTGAAGAGACCGTATAACGTATAATTCATTCCTAAATTGATGTAACATGTAACGCTGAATAACTACGCAATCAGAAAATTAGAAATAAACTGTTACGTATTTGTACAGTCTGTGGGTAAAACCGTTTACCAAATTATTCTAACTTTACCAAAATATTCAAAATCTACGTTGCTTAAATTTATTCCATTCTATATAATCCATTTTTTCGCTACTTCCAATACCATTTCGTTGTTGACGGAAAACCTTTGGCTTGTATAAATATGCAGAAGTGAAAGCCAAAAAGATTTTTTTCCAAAAACTAATATCTGTTTGGAAATTTTCCCCTTTCATTTTTTTTCTTCAAGGAATACTCACAAGTACTTTGGTGGCATTGACATTTGTCGTCAGTAGAATTTCACTTTGATCAGGCAGACAAGGGGCATTATTCGATATGTAAGATATTGTTCAATGTCTTTGTCTTTGTTTCCATTGATTGATACTTTTTTTGCTCCTGGAATATCTGATTTCGTTTCCAGAAACGAAAATAATTCAAAAATATGCATTATGAGGAACATATCGCAATTGATACTATTATGCTAGTACGAACGTTTACGAACACGATCAAAGAAATGCACATGGTCCTTCGAGCCGGATAGTTATATATTGTTGTGAAATCACAGTAGACGCGGGACCAATTCGAAATTATTGAACAAACAATCGAAGATTCAGATTCCGTTTGAAGATATACCTATATTAGGAAGTGTGGACTTCTGCAGAGTTGGTATTGCAGAACTTAGAGGATCGTGATACTGTGACAGAACAGTAAGAATCAACATCGACGGCCGAACGAGATTCGTCCTCTGTCTTTCACTGCAGCTTTCAGTGCAAAACAACTAAACGAACTTCTGTTGTATTCAACCTGATTATCAACTATAGATTGAGATACAAGTTATTCAGGAAGTAACAAATTTGTTGTTTTTGTTATTGGACCATCTACTCGTGCGGTGGAATATTTTGGCAAAAAGAGGATCAGAGAGGGTATCAGAAAGAACAAGACATGTAACATATTGGATTAAAAGAGTGTCACGAAGAACAAGAGGTAGAATATATTGTATGAGGAGGAAGAAAGAAAAGATTTGCTAGTGGCAAAAATATGTGGGAAATGGACAATTGATAACTCCGAACCCCTAGAAGAGCATCTATAGTAGAATAAATTTATCAATATAGTAGGTACGAGTGCCCAGATTTCAGACAGATCTTGGCTAAACCTGAACTGACAGTATATTAGACAGAACAAGACACAACATGAATTGGATGAAAAATGAATAAAAAAATTGGATAGCAGCAGAAAAATATGGACAATGGTCAATTGACAATTCCGAACCCTTGGAGGATCATTTAGTGGAATAAATTTAGCAGTTTAGTCGGTACGAGTCCCCACGTTTCAGACAGATTTGGGCTAAACTTGGACTGACAGTGTATTAGAAAGAACAAGGCGTAGAATAAATTGGATAAAAAATGAATGAAAAGATTGGTTTGTGGCAGAAAAGAATGGAAAATGGTTAATTGATGACTCCGAACTCCTGGAAAAGCATTTAGTAGAATACATTCAGCAATATAGTAGGTAAGATTCCCTATATTTCACACAGATCTTGGCTAAACTTCAACTGACAGTGTATTAGGAAAAACAAGACGTGGAATAAATTAGAAAAAAAATTAATGAAAAAACTGGCTAGTGGAAAAAAAGGAAAATGGTTAATAATTGATAACTTCGAACTCCTGGAAGAGTGTTTGGTAGTGGCAGATAAATGGTTAATTGATAATTCTGAACTTCTGGAACAGCATTTAGTAGAAGAAAAATAAAAGAATTTAGCAATATAGGAAACACGAGTCCCATAATTTCGTATTATTTTATGTGTGCCACGTTCTCTCCACATTTCATCTTCGACACGTGTGCATTCTGAGACTGCCGATATTCACCTGTTTGGATTTCAATTTCCACTGCAACGGCGAATAGATATCGCCACACACTTAGACACACATAATCGCCGGTCCACGATTCGAGTAATAGTAGGTCAGAATAGGACTTACACAGTAGAAAGATACAATCTCGTTTAATAATTATAATTATGTTATTCGTTAAAAAAAAATGACACGGTGCAAGACGTACCTTGGGGCTGAGTACCCGATCACGATCGACCGCCTACCTCTTTGCTACATACAATGTTGCAGTACTAGCAGAGTTGCCAGATCTGAAAAATTATTCAGATTTGAGAAATTTTTTTTACAACCGGCAGAGTGAACGAGGACCAGTTAGTGATAAACCGTGCCTTCTAAGGGCCAGTTGTATAGGTCTCGTTTATAGTTCAGTTTAAACTTGGGTTTCAGCTTATATTTGAACTTAGGTTCAAACCGATAAAATGCTAAAATATCTTTTGTATATCTTCCAGTTAAAGACTCGTAGACACGACAACATTGACAAGTGACAAGTGAATTGAAATTGACCTGCCGTCGTACATTGACGTAAATGTCGTAAATGCCATATGCAATTTGTTTCATAAGTTCATAATCTGACTCTGTAATAAAATGGATTGCGTGAGCTACACTAACAGGAGGTCAATTTTTCCAAGCAGGAAGTGGAGGAGCTATTACGGCTGGTGAAAATCCATAAGGACATTCTGGAGTCCAAGAAATGTGACGCCGTGACATGGAGGAAAAAGGAGGAATGTTAGCAGAAATTGTACCTGGAATTTAACACAAGCAAGAACACGAAAGAACCCCGTACCTCCAAAGTCCTCGAAGCAAAGTGGGAAAATGTAAAGAAGAACACGAAGAAAAAATTTGCAGCAGAGAAAGAGGAAATTTACAGAACATGGGGAGGAAAAGGGAATTTTTCCCACATTACAACACAGGATGATGATATAAAGGAGATCATGGGCATTGCTGTTACGGGTTTGCAGGGCTACTTTGACAGTAATTATATTGATGTGTCGATTCGTGGTAGAGAAAGTCGGGGTCATCTTGGGTTTTCCACAATATTTATAACATCTATCTCATCTTCCTCTTCAAATAATATATCTTCAAATATGTCCATTATGAAAACATGAAAATATCTGGACGCGTCAAATATTTATAGGTTATAATACATGAAGTAACCACAAATAGTTGACACATCAGTATTCAATCAGAACATGTGTTTAACCGACGCTTGTAGTTTAATTGCCCCTCCATCCATCAGTTGACAGTTAAACTCCGAATGGCAGTCACAAACACCTATACAACGAACTTTATTCGTTAAACCAAAGTTTAACCAAGACTTGTGGTTTAAACTGAACCTATACAAGTGGGCCTAAGTGTGGCGATCAGCCGAATTTTTGAATTCTTGGCCAGATGGTGTATGAAGGATAATAGCCAAAATTAAAGAAGAAGTAAAAAGCGGTAAAAGATAAATAAAAAGAAACAACCAAGTGATGACAGTGAAAGTTATAATAATGATAATCAATTAATCACTTTACTAACGGTACGGGGGATAGTTATTGGCGTGCAGTTCCAAATGTATCGAAGCTTCTAGGACAGCGCCTGACCAGGGCAAACTTCAAGAATAATAATGATAGTAATGAATTCATGTCGGAAGACAGTGGGACCCGTATGGTCACCTGGATCTAACTGCAATAATAAGACCTATTTTAACGTACGGAGCCATTACATGGGGACCAATAGTTCTACAAGCAACGGTCATCCAAAAATTATATCAAATATAGCGATTGGCTTGTTTAAACATCACAAAACAGTCCGAAATAGTCTCAGACACTTCGTTGAACCAGAACGCATTTTGAGAAGACCACTGTGCCACCTATCGTATAAATGAAGAGATGAAGACGAGAAAACACTGTTGATAATGTCCATCTTGTTATGTAGCGTATCCTTGTAGTCAATTCAAATGTTATCTAACCTCAATCATCAATTATTAGAATCAAATAAATACAAAAATATCCTAGTAAATAGCCCAAACAAATTTCCACACGAATGAGCATGAGCAACGGGAACAGTTCTTAACAGTTTAATCTCGAGAGCAAAAACGATTCGGGACGGTTCAAGACAGTTTAGGACATTTCGCAGTCGAAACCAGAACAGAGGATTCATTAATCCGAAGTTATCTTCAATGAAACAGAACGCTCTATATCAACTGCGCATGATCCTGACGTCCTAGAACCTGAATTTCGTAGAACCAGAACAAACCTGTTACGATTGCGCATGGCTGGTGTAAACCTCAAAGTAGGAATGGCGAGAAGTGTTTACTACGCAATCTCTGCTGCAGGCAGCCAGTGACGCAACTGAACCCAGGTTTGTTTTCAATAAACCCTACAAAATACAAATAAAACAGAACACAGAGTCAGATGCTACAAATGCAATACGCATATATACAAACGGCTCAAAAACCAAAGAAGGCTCAGAATGTAGAGCTTACTCCAGATCACTAAGTCTGGGGATTAAGTGGGAAATGGGAAAAAATACCAGCGTGGTTCAAACAGAACTGGCTGGTATCTCAAAAGCCACGAAAGAAATAACCAGGAAAGGAATTTCTGGCAAAAACAACAATCTGCATCGATAGCAGGCAAGCCCTATCAACCTTGAACAGACAACGTGTTACCTCAAGACTAGAATTAGTGTGCCACCAAGATTTAGCCAAAGCTTCGGCCAAAGCTGAGGTAGGTTAAAGGGCATTGCCGACTCTTCAGCCAAAGAAGCGGTTGGACTCAGAATTTTAGGACCCCGTGACACCTACGGCCTGATGACTTCGACAATTGCGGAACCAGCCAAAAGTCACACCCATGTTCAATCCCTAAACAGATGGGATTGAATCAAAGTATACAGTCATGACAAGATCACCCTGGGCAACCTGGCGCCGAAGAAATATATGGCGATGACCAGGAAAAATCTACGCTTAACAGTAGGATGTCTGACTGACTACTGAGAACTAAGAAAACACATCCATTATAGGGCTAGTGAACACACCTCTATGCAGGATGTGTGAACAGGAAGATAAAACTGTCAGGCATGTCTTATGCGAGTGGACGGAGTTATCGTCAATAAGAGAGTGTGTGTTCAGCAAATCTTGGCGTACACCTTCCTGGAAAGGACAGGATGGACGATGACCTAGGAGGATGTAATGGGTCACATGTGGGTCACAAGTGCTGTGGGCCTACACTCACCTTCCCTACTCTACAGATACAGAAACAGAAGTGGAAAAGTTAAATGAAAAGAAACGACCAAGTGAAGAGAGTGGAAGTTATAATAATAATAATCCATTAATCACTTAACTCACGATACGGGAAGTAGTCATTGGCGTGCCGTCCCGAATGTATTGAAGCTTCGAGGACAGCGCCTGACCAGGGCAAACTTCAAGAATAATAATAATAATAATGAATTCATTATGCGTAAATTTACGAAAGCATTCTCATACACTGGGTAGCGTGAAGTTAATAAATGTGTCAATACACCTATTGATATGAATATATCATGAATACCCAATAAAACTGAATTTTGATAATCATCCTACCCATAATATATAGTCTTGTGAATAGTAACATGGAATGGATAGTTTCAAGGCCCAGACGTTTTATGTAGGTTTGAAGTGAATGTCTGAACAGATGAAGTTCTCATTTCTTCCTACGAATGAAAAAAGTTAATGGAAAATTAATTAATCATTGAAACACTGAAATTATAGTATCTACTCAACAAGTGAGTTCAATGGTGTCAGAACTGATTTTGCTAATTCTGAAAAGGGAATTCAACTTGAGTAAGAGAAGTTCACTATTTTCTAATTCAGGGATTTTTCATCAGATTTTCTGCAGAACTCAGAGAGCTTCATCTGGCAACATCGGTTGCAGTACTAGTGTTAAAAAGAACAGTTGCCAGGATACGTCAATCGATCATCGTTTTCGTTTCTTTCGAGGTTCTTTTTTTCTGCCGATATTGCTGTTTAATGAGGTAATTGCCATGAGATGATCGGTTATAACTATAGAGGCGTTTAGGTGATTACTGCAATTTCTGAAGTATTAGAAAGGCCACAGTATGAGCCATCGATATCTTATCTGGATCGTCTTCAAGCGAGAAGTTCAATCTCGGAAGTGTTTTAAAATCAGTTCGATCAAAGTGAATCATGAACAATTTGAGAAATAGTTCCAGACTGAGTGCGGACAATGAATTCTACTGTTCAAACGAACATGCCGGACAAAAAATTCATTTGGAAAACATGTATTTTTGTAAGTTGGCAACTCCGTCTATTTCTTCAATGTAATTTGTCATAAATAGTTGATGTATGTATTTTATATATACATATATACATATATTATACATACAAAATAGGAATACACTTTTTTATGCTTGAAATATTCAATAAAACGCTAAACATCTTGAGTATAACTTGAGTATAAATTCCTCAATTTTCTTTGAGCTGATGGGAATGAGATTTATTTTTACTCAATGAAAAGTCTGTATTTCAACCTACTGATTCATTCAGAACATTGAAAAGATGATCCTTTATATTTTCTTATTATGAGAAACAGAAAATTAACAAATATTTGAAAATGGAAGTTAGTAGTAAATCAAAATAACTTTATTTCAAACCCATATCGTTGACATCGTTCCACAAAAACAAAAAAAACATTATTTTGATTCAATATGAAACGGCTTGTATATTTTATGATTGTGAATGATATTCGAAAGACAGAATAATAATGATTATATGAATTGAACAAGTAGTTGAAAATAATAGTTATAAGTGATATCAAACTTCACTATCATTAGTTCACATTGAAAACCAACATTTGAAGAATATTGAAAGAATCAATACTCACCAAATCATATATTCTACTAGTTGTTGCCCGCGGCTTCGCCCGCGTGGTATTTGGTAGTTGTAGTACTTTTTAGTACTATGTTGCTGTATCGCTGCTGTTCTAATGTTTTGACAGAATCAGAATCAACGAACTTAGGCGTGCGCAGCGTTATAGAACAGTGCTTTCAAAAATTGTTCTACAGCGCCATCTAGTGGCGAGTTACAGAAAAATTGGTAGCCTAAATCTATGAAAAATTACTTATACATGTCAAGTTTCATCACGATCGGTTAAGCGATGTAGAAGTTTATCACGTACCAACCAATCAGCCAACAAACATCTATTTTTATATATTTGATTAACTAGTTTAGTGATCCAATAATTTTTCTGAAAAAGGGATTGGTTGGGTAACAGAATCAATTATTTCTTAAAGAAAAACAATTGTATTTTTCGTGGATACAAAAAGAAGAAGAATTCAATTGAATTCGAAACTTTGGCAAGAATACAATTATTTTCTTAAGAAACAATTGATTTTGTTACCCAACCAACTCATTTTTCACATATATTCTATATTATGTTCTATTTAATTCAACTAACTTCCAAAACAAGCAGTTTTCCCCATCACCAGAATTGCTTGTGGATTTCCAATCTTTCCAAATAATTGAGTTTTCAACCCTTGCTTGCATGGTGCAAAATTTTCGTATCGTTTAGATTGTGATTGCATTCCCAGGAATGGTTTAAAAACGTCGAATCATTTTTATATAGTCTGGAGGACCTTTCTTATTCAGCATACCGCTTTGAAAAAGTTTGGCCACATTTTCCCGGAGTATAAATAGTGTTTATGTGGGACAATGTGGCCGCGTAGTAACGGCTACATTCATCAATGTATTTTTCGAATTAATTTGGAATTTTTGTTTTTTTTTTGACTTTGTTACCTTATCGTGAAACTTGATAGCTTTATAAGAAATCAAATTTGGCCACATATTTGTTTACTCTTTCATTACTTTCAGGTTGCCTGAATGGTCATGTTAGTCAATATTAATTTGTATGATCAGATTTGAATGTTGAAGCTTATTTTTGACCACTAGAATGGAGGTATTTAATTTGAGTTTATGTAAAGATGACAAATATTAAAGGTTTTTCCGTTTATACAAGTTGATTGTAGCGGCTCTTTGTAGTTTAACTTGAATACAAACTTTGTAATTTTATTTTGAGGTTTCTTAATGGTTTCAATAGGAAATGTGTTGTCATTCCCCATACTAATATGAAATATCGAATTTTTGAATGAACTGATGGAAATTATCTGCAAAACAAGCATTTATTCCCAGAAAGGGCCAGAAAAGTCTTCCAAATAATTATAAACCAGTCTCTTTGCCATCAGTGAAATGAAAAATCATGGAGAAAGCCGTAAACCACCGTATCCTTAAATATTTAGAAGGCTTCAACATCTTGAGCGACCATCAATATGGCTTTCGGAAATAAAGATCAACAGGCGGCCTACCATCGTATGTCACCCATATTTGGAATAACGCAATCTAGAACCATGGAGAGTCAAAAGCTGTTGCGCTCGATATTTCTGGACCATGAGGTTTGCTAGCCAAACTTCGATGCTATGGCTTTTCGGATCATTTTTGTGTATAGCTATCCAGCTTTCTGGAAGAACTTTCCCGGCAAGTGGCCGTCGATGGATAACTCTCAAATACTTTTACCATTAACGCTGGTGTTCCCCAGGGATCCATATGGTCTGCAACACTCTTTCTGTAAAACCTCTACTGACAACAGCACACTTATCTCGTCATTCCATTTGGATTCCAGGACATCGGCAACAGGAGGTTGCATAGCTCAATGAGGATCTAGAAGTGATTTCGAATTGGGGTGAGAGTACCCAGGTTCAATTCAATACCACAGAAACTCAGGCATCGATTTTCTACAAAAAACTGGAACTGGACAGGACATACACTTCCACTTTCTGCTTTGATAAGTTTGTTGGGGATCAAACTGATTACCAATATGTCTTAGTTTAATCATGTCGCTGGAATTGCAGAAGTTGCTTCTCAAAATCTTGGAACAATGTTCCGAACCAGAAAACTGTACACACCTCAGCAACTTTTGATGCTTCCTAAAGCTCAGATCATACCTTTTTGGAGTATTGTTCTCAGAAGCTCCGCTCCTAAGCTTACCTTCAAGGTGCTATATTCCATCCAGAACAGAGCCACCCGCCTATTTGGAGACGCTAACATCACTTGCAACCTTGATAGTCTGAAATGGCGGAAATGGTTGGAGATTTGTCTCTCTCCTATAGGGAAGGGTTCAAGTGACTTGGCACATTTGACTCCACCAAGAGCGGGACTGTGGCTGCTCATCGTTTTGAGGTTCAACTCAGTTCACTTCGAACTTCACTGTTCAAGAACTCTTTAATTTGGAGAACTGCGTTTATGTGGAATGAACTTCCCGAGATGGATTTAATCTCCAGCGATTCAAATACAATTCAAATCCAATGTGCTTGTGTTTTGTCCTGAAAAAAACTCTTCTCATTTTGTATAAAATTCCAATTATGGGAGCTAGATTCCACCTCAAATTCCACTCCCAAAATAAATGTTTTATGAAAACGCTATTATGATGATGTCAATGATTTCCAAATCGAAAAACAAACGGTTCTTTTATGTATACAGAAAAAAACTGTTCACTGGATGTGGTACGTTTTCCGACTCACCCGGTACATCGAATATTTCATAGCGCAGCAACTAATTTCCTACCTTTCGGAAAGTTGATGTTACACTCATAACGAAGATGAATAAAATATGTTAAGCTGGCAGACGTTCTAGCTAGACGGGGAGCCTCATTACGGATTCAGAGGTACGCGTCCGGCGAGAGTCCTCGCCACATCCTGCATCCTGCCGGTTCTTTTCTCTCTTTTATTATTATTGGAGCACCGCCGAGGAGAAACAAGCGTTACGAACGCCTTGTCCGGCTACTGAAGACGTACGTTACGCGATGATGTAATGGTTGTTGATTCGAGAAAAGCACGCTACCGCTGAGAGATGGGTTCTACGTGTTGAACATGGCCACAAATCGTGAATGGTATAACAGAGAGATTCAAAATTCTGAGATTCTGTCTTTTGGGTTTGTAATGTAATTGCTTATGTAATTCGTCCAAAAGTAGAAAATACAATATAGTAAGGTTAACATTTTGGAACGATATCTGAAACAACCCAGTGAAAAATAATCATATAGAATCATGGATAAAAATCAAACAAGCATTCGAACTCCTACCCAGAGTTGGTGTCAGAGGGATCAGATGTTTGTCAACCCCAGCGCAAAACTGTGACAATCCCCTTCACCAGGAGAAGAAAATTGGCGATTTAACGCCACGTTTCCTCAATGGTGAGGTCATTCCATTTGGAAGGAAAGTGAAGTATTTTGGCATTGTCCTTGATGAAAAACTCACCTGGAACGCTCACTTGGAAAAAGTATTACACAAATCCAGACTGTCCCTATGGACATCTCGAAGGATTTGTGGTAAAACTTGAGGTTTAGCTCCCAAACAAATCTATTAGATATGTGATGATTGTCAGACCAATGATCACTTATGGAGTAATTGTCTGGTGGCCGAAGGCTTTGCAGAAAACGGCTCAGACGAAGCTCTCTGGCTCTCAGAGATAGACTTGTCTAGCCATCTATGATGCCATTAGTACCACACTGTCAGCGGCCATGGAAATCCTTCTAGATCTATCTCCTCTTCATATATTTTTCTGGAAGGGGAGGCTAGATGGACTGCATATAGACTTGTGCAGATCTCCAATTGCACAAATAAATTTAATACAGAGTACACTAGACTGCTGGTAGACACTGGGAGTCACAGCATTCTAGGAATGACTTCTGACATTATGCCTTCAACTGTCAACTACGAACTGCCTTACTTATACAGTACTGTAGAGAGCACTGGATTCTCTGGAAGAAGGAAATATTAGGAGCAGATTGTTGTTGGTTCACATATGGATCAAGAACACCTTCAGTCTTTGGGGCAGGTGTTTATATACCCACAACAGAGACCCATGAGAGACATATCAACCTGCTCAGGGACCTATGCGACTGCATTTCAAGCGGAAATCTATACCATTGGATTGTGTGCAGAGGGATTGGTTGAATACAATTTCACACACAAGTCAATAAAAATTTTCTCGGACAGTGAAGCGGCATTGAAAGCTCTTGGATCCCACTGAGCAACGTCTAAATTGGAATTGGTCGCAAATTACCAAAAACGACTCTATTCAATAAGAAGACTTGACAAATTGTCTCTGGTCTGAATTCCTGGCCACACTGGCCTGGAAAAGCAATGAGGCTGCTGACTCCCCTGCAAGGAAGGGTGCTGCAAGCAGCTTTATCGGACTAGTCATCTCATTGACATCGCTTTAGGTTTTGCCAAAAAACATAGAATACCTGGATGGCAAGGAGATTTGAGAAATTCTGGCAAAATTTTCCAGGATTGGCTCTCTCCAAGGCGTTTATCCACCCTTCGAAGCTTGACACCAAACAGTTTTTGGACTACAGTAGGGATGAACTACGATGTCCAACAGGCAGAACCACACTTTTACTATCTGACCTGAAACATCAGTCACCATACAAACTAATCGGCTTCATTGAGAAGCTGGGTTTATTTGATCGCGTGTGAATGGGTGTGAGCCACAATAAACCCATGCGGGTTGCGGTGGGAGCCCATCCACTTTTGACCTAAACTAACCTAACCTACCCGAAATACTAACCATAATACCTAATAGAAGGCACCAGGAATTAACAACATTGACAATTACTGGTATAGAAACAACTAACACCCATTCATAATATACATAAAATCTAAAGACCCCAACAAACTGCCTACACACACTTCACAAACTTATCACATGTATCATTACGCAAAAAATAGAGTCTAACCTTCATACACACACAATATCCTAACCGAAGAACAAAAATGCTGCAGAAAGAAAAGTCAAGGATGCAAATGATAACTGATCATAGGCTCCATTACATTGGTCGGTCGGTAGCCAAGCGGTTCGGCGTGGGTCCTTTCTTCACTCACTCAAATTGACTGCCGTGTTGGTCGGTGGTTCAAGACCTAGTCTGAACGATCGATCTTGACTCGCTATAGTCCAACCCGTGTTAGGAATCACACGTTAAAAAGGTGAGCCCTCGTTATTCCTTAGTTCGCACAAGTTTCGACTTCGGAGGGTTGTCGTTCGTAGGGGTGCGACAGCTGGTTAACGGAAAAACAGAAACAGAAACAGATTGCCATGAATTAAGCGGAAAAAAAACAACAAAACTTATATATTTGCTATATAGGCTACAACAAGGCTTTTGATTCAGTTCCACACATATGGTTATAATAGGTACTAGAAATACACAAAGTACTAATCCGATATCGATGTTTCGCAGACAAGTGTTTCAAAAACTTAAGTGAATCATCAATACCTATGTTTCCTCTGATAAAAATTCAATAATAAGACACGTTTTGACAAACCTTTTCTTATATCTCTATTAATCGCCAATTTTTTCTATTGTATGCTTTTGTAAACACATGTAATTTGGTGATTAGTAAACTACTACCACTACCATTAATAATATTAAATTAATTAATAAAATACTACTACTACTACTACTACTATTACTACTACTACTACTACTACTACTACTACTACTACTACTACTATTACTACTACTACTACTACTACTACTACTATTACTACTACTACTACTACTACTAGTACTACTACCATTAATAATATTAAATCAATTAATAAAATACTATTACTACTACTACTACTACTACTTCTGCTGCTGCTGCTGCTGCTACTACTACTACTATTACTATAGGAACTATAGGATTTTTCTTTAAGCATTTTCTATCTTTGAATTAACTGAGAAATCTTTTTTTTTTATTCATTTGAATGACTTATTGATGCCATCAAGTGTGGAATATAATATCGTTCGAATGTCCGCCACGGTTTCACTGGGTGAAGCGCATCCAAAAATTCCAATTTTTCATGACTCTGCTGCATATATCAGGCTGAATTTGACCGGATATCATAGATTATGTTGGCTTTGAGAACCGCTGTGGTATGTGGCTTATTCGCATACACCTGCGACTCACAATAACTGCCACAATAAAAAGTGAAACGCGATCAAATCGCATCACCTCCACGTCAGATGACCTTCAAAGTGCTCGTGCAGAATATCCAAAGTGGCATGAACTGTGTGGCACGTAGCGTCGTCCTGTTGAAACCACATGTTGTTGGTGTCCAGATCATCCAATTCAGCCCAGAAGAAGTTGGTAATCATCGACCTACAGAAATCACCGTTGACAGTGACGGCCTGGCCAACGTCGTTCTTGAGGAAATATGGACCGAGGACGCCGCCAGCCCAAAATCAACAGCAAACAGTGACTTTTTCGGTATGCTTTGGATCTCATGTGGATTTGTATCTTCCCAAATTCTACAATTATGTTTGTTCACGAAATCATTCACCCAGAAATAGGCCTCATCGCTGAAGATGAGTTTTCGATGGAAATTAAGGTCAGTTGACTATGGACGTTTACCTTCCCGCGGAGTCTCAGCGTCAACCCTCAAAATCACAAAAAAATACATAAATACAGTTCGGAAAATTATTATCCGATCACAAAATCGGTTTGCCTATACAAATGAGCCACGGTCAGCATAAGAGAAGTAAGCTAGTCAATCAAATGCAATTTGAGTATTTCTCAAACTTTCTTGTTATGTAGGATCTAAATTCAATAAGAAGTAGATTGTAAAATTTACCTGTGTTGAGAAGTTAAGTTGAGTCCCATCTGCGTAGTGACGAATGTTTCATTTTTCAACAAATGGAAGTCACAAATATACAAACCGAATTGTGAAGGACCAAGGATGAATCCTCGGGGAACACCTTTGATTACGGGTCACAAGATGACCATAATAACATGAAAATATGTCTTGAATTAATTTTCAAACCTTTCCATAAACTACTTTTTGGATACAACTTCATCTGACAAAATTATTTATTTAATATTTCTAAATCGATATTACAATTGTTCAATGTAGGTATGAATTTCTAAGGCCACTTTTCCTTTGCGATCTATTCTACAAACTGACGTCAAAGATCTGCATTTGTTATCATAATTTTCTACTCGGAAAAGTACATTAAAATCACACTCGACTTGGCAAATGTAACAGTAACGTTTCATCACACTCATATTTCAAGTTAATCGTGTTTGTCGAGTCGTGGACACATTTATTATGGAACTTATCCGTATGTTTGGATTCTGAACGTACTTGTCTAATGTTTTTATGAGTTTGTTGCATTCGTAAATTGATACAAAATGCATGCATACACAATGTATGTGAGAGAAGTGTTCGATCATGTGACGAATTCTACGACCTCCCTAAATCCAATATGTCAGGTGACAGGTATAATGAAATCTTGGTTTCATAAAGGTTTGAATAATTATGATATACTACCGACATCTGTTGACCAATCAAATACCCTACGTCAGCGCGGTGTTTCTTGTACCTTTTTCAGTATTAACAGATGAAGAAAGTACAAGCACCCGAAGGCTGACTTTCGACGGCAGTAGATCAGATGTCAATCTTGCTGAAGTGCCTATTAACAGGTTGAGGTCCACTCAGGATAAGTGGGTGGATGGACGAAATTCTAACTTCTGCACACAGTAACCGTGTGGGGAAGATTCTATCTCAGGGCACTCAACCCAGGGAAGGCATAGGGAGACCTTTTTTAGTCCATGGATCCTTGGTCTTACAAGAAACGGTAAGACTTAGAGGTCTTACCGGAAATGGTGAGACCTAAATTGCATACTTTGTACAACCTAACATGAAATATAGGATTATTTATCAGACTACTAGTGATTCAGATCAAATATGATCTGAATGACGAAAAACTAATTGATGACATTTTCTTGTGATGAAAAAAATCAACCAAAATTTGATAAAATGAAAATTCATAGTTCGGAATGTTTAGAGAAACATCTTGGAAAATGCAATTGCACTCTTAAATTAAATAGAATCCCAGAAATTAAATATTCAGGAATGAAAATAGATTTTTGCCTGTAACAATACTCCATATGTAGTGGTTCTGAAAGTTACAATATAATTCTAAAATAAATCAAAACGTTGACATCAACAGCATTTAAAAAGCATCACATAATTGGATATTGGATAATACTGAAAAAATGAAAATGTGCTTACATTGAAACAGTTCCGTAAAATAGATAATTTATTTCATTCTTATTCATAATGAAACACTATTGTTGATACAATTATTTTTTCATTCCATTTATTCTTTTTTTTAATGAACAATATCTATTAACAGTTGACATAATCTTCATTTTTCAACTATCCCTGTCAAACACAAGTGTTTGCACTTAGCAGACTGTGTTAAAATATTATGCATATAGTATAAACGCTTTTTTTATATTTGTAGACATTCATTTATGTACATTTGTTAATAAATTTAAATTTGATTCAAACAAACTTTGTAATCAGTATAAAACTTATATTAATCGAGTTACTATTTGAGTTTCTGACAACTGACAGTGGTGGAAATATTCTAAAAGAAGGAAGAAAGAAATAAATTTCGAAATCAACTGTTTACAAAGACGTTGAAAACTTTCATAACTAAAAATGTATCAAAAAGAAGAAATAAGTAAAAATCTAAATGGAAACTGCCCAGTTATTCAGTTTGTTCAAGATGTATCCTTTCTCTTCGCAGTCAACGCACATAACACTGATGATGCCTGCCGCAGAGGCAGACAAAACCTTTGGTACTTCGATTTCCTTCGACCACGGCATGCCTGCTTGGATTTTATTTCATTGAAATGGTTCTGCTGATCAAAATCTGTTGATCAAAATCCAAACATACTTTTCAATGAAAGGGAAAAATTCAAAACTTCTTTGATTAACCCTCAAACTCCAAAATTGTACTCACTCATAAAACAGCATAAACAGAGTTATCCGATCAGACCAGTAGTTTTCTTCGTCACTGCACCATCAGAAAGATTAAATCACTATCATCATGAACCACAGTAAATTTTATACTAAATTCAGTTAATGGTATTCATATGACTCGATGAATAAAATAAAGAACATCAGGTACTCTACCATTCAACCAGACTTCGATATGCAAAATCTATTTTCTAGTATACCTCCTGGTGATACTATTACTTCAGTTAGAGAATTATTAGATAAAAATCGAGCTAATCCAGTTTTACAACAAAAAACCATTGACCTTATGTCGTTATGTTTCAAACAAAAGTATTTTCAATTCGACAAGATTTATTCCTCTTCAGAATATTTGATTATGGGAAATCCGTTAGGTCCCTTAATCGCAGAAATTTTCATGGATTACCTAGAGAAGCTGATTCATGAGTTTTTTCTGTATCGGCATAGATAAATGCATGAAGTTTTGTATGTTGTATGTACTAACAGACAATTAGATATTTTACCTATAGGTATATTAACAAAATTCATGAAAACATTCAATTCACTATTGAAGTAGAAGCAAAAAATTCAAACTCGATAAGTTTCTTGGAGTCAACAATTATTAGAATAAACAACAAACATGATTTTTCAATTTATCACAAACCTTTTCATTCGTAAATTACTATTCATTGCTATTCTACCTGTCCATATAAACACAAAATAGCAACTTATGAAAGCATGATTCATAGATAAGTCAATGTTCGTCTTTCAATAGATAATTTTAATGAAGAACTCAAAATCATTATGCAAATTGTAGCGAACAACGGCTTTAAAGCTGAATTGATAGATAATATAATTTCCAAACAAGTTCACGCAAAAGCAATTCGAGACGTTTTTCCTATTGATGAGTTAGATCAGGGGTCTCTAAACTTTGAAGCCTTCGGGCCATATTGATTTTTTCTGTTTGTTCCAAGGGCCAATTTCTGCCCTTAACTATATTTCTAGACTAGGATAGTCGCAAAGTGCGTGACCTAAGCAAACTTACGCTTCTTTTCCATTTCAATTATTGTGTATTGCGACACTTAACGACATCTAGTGGCGTGTAGTGGTACTATGTACTATCTTTTTCAGCTACCCGCTAGGTGGCGTTAGGCGTAATTAAATATTTGGAATTACCACGTCATTGTCTAAATAAATCTATAGACAATGACCGCGTTGGTTCGAGACAGTTCTGGTTCTAGCTAGTGTATTCCGATCACCTCGAGATAGCAGTAATAATTGCATATAAAAAGGCTAGCGGCGCAACTGCGAGTTAGTTTGCGTAGGAAAGGCGAAGGAAGCGAAACCGTCTATTGTGAAATAAAGTAACACCCGTCAATAAAAGTATTTTGATTTGACTTATTGTTTTTATGTGTGATTTGTTAGTATGGAAAAGAAGCGAAAAATCGACAGTGAATGCAGAACGTTCCAAGAAAAATGGAACTTTCAGTATTTTGTGATTGAGTCCAGTAATAAGGCGAACAGAGATCAATTTTTTTTTTAAATGAGAAGCAGCGCCCTTTTGCCGATTTAGAAAATAGTGAATGGATGTGGAAGTTAGCCTTCTATGTCGATTTGACAAATCATATGAACGAACTGAATTTGATTTTGCAAGGAGAAAATCAGCTTCTCCCTGATTTATACACCAATATCAAATCCTTCAGGCAGTTATGGGCAGATTCCGTATGTGGTACATGCACGATGGTGCTCCACTACACTTTAGTGTAGTGGCACGGCAATTTTTGGATGAAAATTACCATAATCGCTGGATTGGGAGAGCAGGCTTTCACACCCATGGCCATCTCGCTCGCCCGAAATGAATCCCTTAGATTATTTCCTCTGGGACACCTTAAAGCGTTGATATACAAAACTGTTATTCAAAGTGAAGAGGATTTACGTAATAAAATCAATAATTCATGTGACATAATGAAAAATACGCCATGTATTGTCAGAAGAGTGCGAAATTCAATGATGCGGCGGCTAGACGGTTGTATTGATGCCGAAGGAGGCCATTTCCAACACTTAATTTTGTGCAATTCGTTAGTCTAGATGTTAATGTTATTTAATATTTGTTGTTATTGTTACATAATTAGTAATGAAAAATTGTAAAAATAATAATTTCCAAAAGAAACATTCAATTCCCCATATTATTCCTTGTGAGATCCAGCGATATGCAATAAGGTCGACTTTTTTTTCTTAAAAACTAGGCAAGATACAAAAAAAATCAAGAGACAAAAAAGTTGCATTTCTAATTTCTCAATCCAAAGAAATGATAAAAATTGCACAAAAGTCAGTGGCGTACATTTTTAAGTCAAAAATATTCGTTCAAATCCCGCTCGAGACGCCACTGAACTTAAATTGAATCACGTTCGAGCTAAATTAGCGCGTAAATGTCATAAATACCATTGCCAAATTACAACAAAACTAGGTAAAGGATATTTAAGATATTTACGAATAACTTTTTTTTTATTTTTATTTTAACACCCTGTATCTTGAGAACGAAGAATTTGCGGACCCATGTTAACATGAACATTTCGTCTTAAAATTACCTAAAGAATCGTCTGTTGAATTTATGGTACATACTTAATTAACCCCATGTATGTATGTGAAACATCTTTCTCAAAAATAGATTTTTTGAAAAACACCCTACATGGTTGAAGAGTCTTTTTTAATAAAAAAAAATATCTTTCGAGATTAACGAATGCCCACCTAGAAGACACACTTCGATTTTGCTGTTCCTATCGAGAACCAAACTATAAAAAACTGGCTCATGACCGTCGGTGTAATTTCTCGCATTAATTTTAGGTCTTATGTTCCATAATTCAGAATTCAATTTGAAACTAAAATAAAAGATAGGTAGCACTAAATTTTTATCAGATGTTTTTTCTGGACCTCGTCAAAATTTTCCCACAGTTACCGGGCCCCACCTAAAACTACTTGCCAACCCCTGCTCTAGGTTATTATAATTGAGTATTTACCTGAGGTATATAAACCTTGAGTAGATGTAGAAATAATAAATGCTCTAGGTAATTATGATTGAGTATTTACCTGAGCGGGTAGTTCTTACTAGTGGTTACGTGGGGTATATGAAAGTTAAAGTGAAGAATTAGTTTTCAGTATGTTATTCACTACGAAAAAGCAACCTACTGTAATAGCGAAACATGTCGTGATATTTGTGTAAATAAGGTTTGTGAACATCAAATCGTATCTGGTGTAGTTTGTGAATTTATTCGTTTGAAGGATCTTGAAATGATCACAATAAAAATATCTGTAGAAAGTGCACTCATCTCGACCGCTTGCCAATATTTGATTTGGCAATAGATCTGCCTTCTCATTTCCAACGGAAAAGTGTGGGCGGAATTTATAATAGCTACAGGAAGACATAATCGGACCGTTACCTTTCAAATATGTGAGACGGACAAATCTGTTTCGTTTTAGAGGAAAATTGCACCAACTGTCTAAACTCATCATATATTTTCGCTTCTGATTGAAGTTAATATATCCGCGAGACTAAAAATAAATGAGAAAACAAACGTCTACTGTTTTTCGAACGGCATGGATTTTTACGAGCGGTGAGAAAATTTATATCACACCTCAAAAATGAAATTGGGATTTCGATAGTGTTGTTGATGAAACCAGTGAGATTTTTTATATGTTTTTTTTTGTTTATCCTAACCCTCTTCTGATTGATGTAGAGATACTTGCTTTCTGCCACTTTTTTCAATTGATTAATCCCGCTATTTGATTGGCGAAAAGTCTGGGAAGTATGGCAGGTGAGGCAGAATGATTTCCTCACAATAGAACCCTGCTGTGATGATTTGGTCCGGTTGCAGGAAATGATAGTGAATCACATCAGTCGCTGACCACCACACAGTACCCATGGGCTTTTTTGATGGGTTCTTGCCTTTAGGAAGTGCCTGGATAGCTCATCGGTGTCCAGCCACTATCCTGAACGTCTCCCGTTGTCGTAGAGGATCCACTTTTCATTACACGTGTCGATCCGATCCAAAAGCAAAGAAGATTTCGAAACGAGACAATTTCTGTCAATTGTTTAAAACGGGGGGGCACCCATTGTTCAAGCTTTTTGGCCTATCCTATACATTTTGATCCATCGAAAACCGCATGGGAGCTAACGCCCAGTTCTCCACAAGGGTCCTAAAAGCCTCGTCCTGGTTTACTGTAGGTTGACCACTTTGGGTGGTCACCCTACCACTTTGGGTGGTCACTTTGGATACAAAAACACAAGACATCGAAACTGACTTTTGAAACACCCTAATATTGAGTATATGAAAACATCTTAATTAATATCAATAATGAACTAATTTACACTCAATCCCCTCTGTACATAACAGAATTATTTTTTTATAATTCCATATCTGCAAATCAATAATAATAAAATCAACATTATTCCGTTTTGTGGACTCCGATTTAAAAATGGATAACATCCTAGTTCTAGATCAACGAGCTATAAGAAACCACAGTGTACATTGAGAACCTATTTTCGTTTATATCATCATTTTAACCTCTACGAATTCTTCATTCAACGTGAAAAGGTATATTCTTAGGAGAGATAATTTTTGGGAAAAAAAGTTTTTGGCCTTCTACTTCTCCAGCTTGAATACATGAGAATCTTCCAAAGGAAGGAAAGAAGCAATCAATTCCAAAAATATGGAAGAAAAAGCCCTCAAGAAAGAGCTCTGTATCTGTAGAGTAGGGAGGGGGAGTGTAGGCCCACAGCTCTTAGGCCATATGTGACCCATTGTACATCCTACCAAGGAGTTGCCCTCCTAGGTCATCGTCCATCGTATTTACTTGCAAGTTTTACCTTGCAAGTAAATAAAACCGAGTAATTATCATTCTGTGTTTTCTTCTTCAACTTATCATAGCAATAGTAACAACAATTAGATAATCATTGGCTGTCGCGGGCCAGACTGATGACAGTAAATCATTGGCTGTCGCGGGCCGGATTGATGACACTGGCGGGCCGGATTTGGCCCGCGGGCCGTAGTTTGAAGACCCCTGGTATAAACCACTGCTTGTCAAGATTTCACAAAAACAGGAACATCAATTATAACTTCACCTGGTAGGTAATCTTTATGGTAGAATGAGACAAATGCAAAATGAAGAGAATATCGAATTCAAATTTAACTAGGCAAATTAAGACTTTTTTGAAGTATACTTCATAAAAACACCTATGAAACCAAGGTAACAGATTGTACAAAAGTTCATTCAGGGTGGCTAGTGTTCAACTCAAATAATTTTTAGCTTCCAAACTATGAGCTTCAGACCATAATGTATCCTACTTTGTTGAAATCTGTTCTTCATGAACATCTGATAATGCAAAGCATTAGAAATAAGGTGACATACTCTGGGGGTGCGATACGGAAAGTTAGAACAAATATGAATATGTCGAAATGTGTCCCCCTGTAGACTATTGTTGAGGTCATATAACAAAGACGTCATCTACGTATCGAAGCCAGAACGTAGGTTCATGGTAAGATTTATCAATGTCTCTGTCTGTTCATGTAAAGGTTTGCAAGAACTGGAGACAGTGGGAACCCATGGGGGCGCCCTTCACTTGTTTGTGAAATTTTTCTTTCTTTCTTCTGCACCCTTGTAACTTACAAAGACATAACAAAAAGTTCTGGCATTTTCCAAAATGAATGTGAGTTCCACAGAAAATGAATAGAATTTTGTGTTAGGTATTTCAGGAGGTGGACATTTTCAACATCTGATTTTTTGTGCGTTTGTTTTACCATTCCAAAGTACAATGAGATTATTACAATTCCACAATTTCAATGTTACAAAAATTATTGTTTGAAGTTACGTAAATTGATTTTCACGAGATGCAAATGGATGAGTTTAATTCTTATAGACTTTGATATATGTGTGTAGCAAAATGGTGATTTGTAAAACTAGGATTCCACAGTCATGCCACCATCCCAGTTCTAATAATTCTTTCTCAGTTGGAAAGAATCCAAAAGAACATGTGTGGGGGAGATTGCATTTTTCTCAGGATTGATCCCGTATTTTTCAGTTGCGATCACAACACGTCGCAAAGTCACTGACACCGAAACAAACACAAACAAGCCCATTTTCGCAATTATTGAGCTTGCCAAGCGGATTTCGCCGCCTTCTAGAAAAAACAATCTCACCTACTCCTCTCTCGACAAATAAACTTTATGTCACCGAAATGCCGAAAATAAAACGTTGTTTTGCAGATGTCCGACTTACGATTCGCGACGAAATGCCAGCAGTTGAATGGATCTGGCTGGTGCAGAGCCAAAGATGCAATTAGAGGATGACGACGATGTTGAAATTTAATTGAAAGCGGTTTATGCACCACGCGCTGTCGTTCTATTTTTTGTCTAGTGTTACTTTGTAGCAAAATTCAAAGTTGAAAACGGGACAGGTGCCAAGCGAGCAGTGTGAAATTGGGAAAGCCGCACGGTTCGCATTTTTACCCTCTTTGCAAGTAAGATTGTCGATAAGAACAATGATTGACTTCTGAAAAACTGTTGGAGGTATGAATGTCTTCTTCGGAAGGGCTAAGGTGATACTATGAATTCAAATACAATACAATTTTTATGGGATTCTTCAAATAATATCGAAATAATTTAGGGCAAGTTACTTACGATGTCACACTAACATCAATGATAAGCAATTTATCATTGATATATTTCAACATAATTTTATGACATCGTACATCTAACAAGCTCAAAAACAAAAAACTTTTATCCAAAACAAACACTGCTACCGAACACCAGAGCTTCAATACTCTTCTCGACGCGCGTTTCGCTAAAAAAGTTGGGTACACCTTCCCTTCCTCTTTTGGGCACACGTCAATGATTTCTGTTCGTAATTGATGGAAAATATTCTACTAGAATTCACCGCTAATATGGCGTGTTGATAGACACTATATTTTTCCGGTCTCCGCAATTCGATATGTGCTGAGTGTTTTTTGAAACGAGTTTTAATAGCTCGCTTAGTCTGATCGATATATATTTTATCACAGTCCTCACGGTTTATACCATATATCTTCGTCTTTCCATTTTCCAGTAGTCTTTGGTACTGTATTTCAAGCGAAAATTTGCGCTATTGAATTGTGTGGAGACATTGAAAGAATCCAACCAATGAGGCTGGATTCTTTCAAGCAAACAGCTTCATCGGACTAGAATCTATCATTGGCATCGCGTTAGGCTTTGCCAAACAAAGATTGAACACCTAAGTTTGATACCAAACAGTTGTTGGACTACAGTAGGGATGAACTACGATGTCTAACAGGCCTTTTTAGAGGTCACTTGAATATATATATATATATATATATATATATATATATATATATATATATATATATATATATATATTAGGTAGTTTAACAACTGTCAACGAAGTTCAAAAATAAAACGAAGAATAGAAAAGAACCTGCTTTCCAATTCTGAAAGGGAAGATAAGTATACCTGTATGTAAAATTCCTAAAGTCTCTGTTTAATTCGCAAAATAATCAAATATAAATAGAGTTTGCAATAAACAACATTTTTCTGCGAAAAATATATTGAATTCGTATATTTTCGTTTGAACACCGTTTCATATTGTGAAAATCCCCAAAAAAGTTAATAATATTGTGACTTTTTGTGATGGCATACCACAATTTCAAATCAATAACTCTCAACTCAATTCACTTACGTCGTATGACGTCTTACTATGGCGGTTTGTTTTCGTTAGTCTTCTTCCTGGTACGAATTGCGATAATTTCATCCGAGATAATTACCTCTCCACGCATTCTGATTACATAATAAGTACAGCTACTGGCAGTTTCCTCTTTTCTTAGAACAACAACAATCGTGAATATCGTGTTATTTTTTTCGTTCCGTTCTCATACAGGTGTCTTTGTGATTGCAGGAAATGTTCGTGTCAGTGTAAGTAGACATGATAATTGTGAACAGGAGGATATCACGTATTCGCAGTTATCAAAATATAGAATTGATAATTCCGAAACCGTTCCCAAGTACTCATGTTACTTGTGGATATTTACTCGGTTTGGACTTGAATGTGGCCTTGGTTAAACTGCTTGACGACGTTTTTATCTTCTGAAATTAGTGTCTCTGAGGCCGTTCGTAATTATTTTGAACTATGATTACATAGAGATCTATTTTGGTACACTCTGTTATATTCGTGGAAACGTTCCCACTACCTTTATCTCTAATGAACTTACACAATCGTTAGCGGGTTTTTTCCACAAACGTTCTTTTTTTTCCCATTGTCGTTAAAACTTGAACCTTTCTATAGTTTCTTATGGCAGTGCGCGCCCTAGAAATATGCGCACACTGCGACAGGACAGCACAGGATGGGAACATGCCGGGACGGGAACATGCCGGGACGGGAACATGCCGGGACGGGAATATGCCGGGACGGAAACATGCCGGGATGGGAACATGCCGGGACAGGAATATGCCGGGACGGAAACCTGCCGGGACGGGAACATGCCGGGACAGGAATATGCCGGGACGGAAACATGCCGGGACGGGAATATGACGTGAAGTTCATTTTTCCTTTCTATAGTTTCTCATGGAGGGCGCACACTAAGGCAGGCAACGGACAGGCACATGCCAAGACAGGAACAGGACGAGCCAGGTCAATGTCGTGCTATCTCCGCGCGAAAGCTACGTCCCGTCATGTTCCCGTCCTGGTCCGTCCTGTCGCAGTGTGCGTAGACTTCACATGACGTGAAGTTTCATTTCTGTTTCTATAGTTTCTTATGACGAGCGGGCAATAAAAGTCTACACACACTGCGACAGGACAGGAACAATGTGGGAAGTTTAATTTCCTTTTCTATAGTTTCTTAAAGGGGTCGCACACTGAGGAAGGCAAAGGACAGGCACATGCCAAAAAGAGAATAGGACGGGCCAGGCCAATGACGTGCTGTCTCCGCTCGAAGGCCACGTCCCGTTATATTTCCGTCCTGTCGCAGTGTGCGTAGACTTTAAGGCAGGCAACGAACAAGATACTATAGAAAGAGTAAACAACCTACACGTCATGTTCCCGTCCCGGCATATTCCCCTCCTTTCCCGTCTTGTATTCCATTCTTACCTCTCGTGGATGTTCTTCGTATTCGTTTTTCCACTTCCTTTCTCCACTGTAATGTCATTGCTTCATCCCTGTCTATGTAACCATACAAATATATTCTCGGAGATAACCCAGTACCAACCGGCACTTGATTTGGAAAGTACTTGGGTCGTTTCACTACCTCCTTATCCCTTATCTTTCCGATTCACTACTATCGACCACTGACTAACGTCCTGGAATCGTGAGAATCCGAATTCTTATTCCATCTGTATATTGAAGCTAAAACTTTCTCATTTCAATCAGCTTTGACTGAAAAAAGCGTGAAATCGACTATTACTGGTTGGATCTACGTCATGCCTATAAACTGTGGTTACTCCGAACAGTTCACTCAATATCCTTGACAAGAAGTGGATTAGCATTCTAAAGCCGGCGAACTTGTTATCGTTACAGGGGAAGTGTATGCTGGAATATCATCCAAAAACCACTGAACGATGTTTATAGTTAGTGCCAGAGGAAGCAGATGTTTGTAAACACTAGCAAAATGCAATAGTCTCTTTTTTCTAGGAAGAGATATATGGATGATTTAACTTTTCTTTCATGTTTATGTTGATTCATTTCGAGAGAAATTGAAATATCTAAAGCATTTTGCTCAATAAAATATCATCGGAAATGCTCATTTGGAAACGGTTCTACACAAAACCTGCCTGTTTCAATGGGCATGTCGAATAATTTGTCGTCATAGGACTTATGACCGAAACAAATCCTTTGGGTATATGTGACGATTGTCAGACCAATGATCAGGTACGGTGCAATGCTTGCTGGCCAAAAAGCTCCCCCCCTCTGGTGCTTTCAGCATCACACTGGCTATAGAAATAATCCCAAACCTATCTCTCCTCCACATCTTTCTGGGAGGAGAAATTAAATGTCCAAGATGCAAAATTGTGCCTCAAAAAGCAACTACAACCTGCTTCATAGTTCTAATTTTCATCAGAGAGAACTGGCTCTTTCGGGTAAGGAAAATACTAAGAGCAAATAACTATTAGCGTTTCGAAGAATCAAAAACAGCTTCAGAATCTGGTGCAGGTGCATACAGTATCAGAACAGATATTTTGACTTGCTTTAGGACCGTATTTCATCGGAAAACTATGTCATCCACTATTACACTATCAGCAATATCAAAAACTCCCCACCCAGGAAGAATCAACAAATTGTCTCGGGCCTGGATAACTGACAAGATTGTCCTGTTAACTCCCTTGCAAGTGAGGGTGCTGCAAGAGGTTTCATTGGTCCAGAACTTGTCATTGGTCCTGCTTCAGATTTCCCAAAGAAACACCAAATATCTGGACTGCAAGAATGAATCTGGCAGAATCAACCAGTACTGGACTATTCCAAACCATTTCAGGTCCTTTAAAGTATGTCACCAAACTCAGGAATGATATATGTTTCCTAGCAGGCCTACTCACAGATTGCTATTGTCTAAATCACCGTATGAAGAAATTCAGACTGTCTGAAGATTTGGCGTGTTATTTTTGTTTGAAAAATGATGACAGAGCAGATCATATACTTTGTACTTGCCTTATCGCGGACCGAATTATTTTTTCAGTGTTTGGCAGAGCTTCGCTATTGGCTTCTCTGCAGAAAGATCATCCATCAACGGAACTGATCGGCTTCTTTACGAAGCTGGACTTATTTCACTTACCTTGAACCTAGCCCTAATTTCTATGGGTTTTTCAAATCGAGTCTCCATTTTAGTATCTATATATATATATATATATATATATATATATATATATATATATATATATATATATATATATTTCATCCAGTTCGATTAGTTTGGTTAATAGTTTTTAGAATTATAACTGACATACTTATGGAATGTAACACCTTCTGGGTGATTCAACGAATAATTCCTACACCAAAGTACAAAACACCTCATTTTTTTCACGAATCAAGCCGACGACGCCTATGAACAAAATGGTCGAAGCGTTGTGTCAACGTCTGAAATGACAGTCTTTGAGCCTTCTGCGCATTGAGCAGACACGTTTTCATAAATTCAATTTGGATGAATTTTTCGAGTATGAAGGATATGACCATTAGCAGTCTAGTTCTGTATCTGTAGAATAGGGAGGGCAATACTTAGGCCACATGTGACCCATTGTACATCCTCCCGAGGAGTTGTCCTCCTAGGTCATCGTCCATCCTGTCCTTTCCAGGAAGGTGGACAGGTCACTGGGAGACATCTCATTTATATTGGCAAGTGTAGACCAAGACTCGCCGAACACACACTCTCTTATTGAGGATAACTCCGGGCACTCGCACAGGACATGCCTGAAAGTATCATCTTCCTGTTCACATATCCTGCATAGAGGTGTGTCCACCAGCCCGATATTATGGAGGTGTTTCCTTAGTTGACAGTGACCAGTCAGAAATCCTACTGTTAGACGTATATTTTTCCTGGTCATTGCCAAATATTTCTGCGGCGCCAGCTTCCCAGGGTCGCCCAAGGTGATCCTGGCGAAATTACATTCGATGGTTTCGTCCCATCCCTTTAAGGATTGAGCATGGGTGTAACATTTGACTAGTTCCGCAATTGTCGAAGTCATCAGGGTCACTGGGTCTTAAAATTCTTAGGCCAGCCACTTCCTTGGCTAAAAAGTCGGCAATGCGATTACCTTTACTCCTGTCGTGCTATTTAACCCACCTCAGGATAATGTTATTATCTACCGAGGCTTTTAGCAGTCTAGTTATAGGTTATGTCGGTGATCGAGCCCATAATTGTGAAAGACTAAATTGAATTGTTGTCTCTAGACGATATTACTTTTTCACTTGTTTCTGGGCTCATTATCCGGGCCATTAATCCAGCTCCGGCAAGAAAACAACTCCTGTTCTTTGGGAACGATTCGACAACTCAGGGATGTAGTCGTATCTCAACAAGCAAAAATCAGTTTGTGGTGAACCAACTGCGACGTTGTGCCCCTCAACTAATGACACGAAGAGCAGACTTTCCGGCCTGCAGGTGCATCGCAGACGGCCGAGAGACGTGCGGCTTCGAAGGTAATAACCTTTAGAGGCCGCCTATCTGGTCTGCGCGCGCCTTGCCCCATGCAAGAAGTGTGCTCGACGCACGACTGCCCGAATCACAGATGCGTGATGCGACTGCGACGTGCGTTCTTCGTTCTTAGAAAGGTCGTACGAATATTCTTCGAAACACCGACGAGGGCAACGATTGATTCCTTTGGAATTTCGTCGGGGAATGCTCGGTAGTAAAAGCTATCACCACTTTCTTAGGCGATGCCCGATTACCGATGAAAAACGGCTTTTGATAATAGATGCTTAGATTTTTATTCAGTTTCAAGATGAAACTAAATCTATATTTGCTCTGAGTAGAGAAACTTTTCTTGGCTGTTTCCTTATTTTTCTTTTTTGGTGCGTCATAGTATAGCGCATTGGAATGTTCTGTTCTCTCGAAACGCGAGTTTATTGCCGTAAAACAGATGAATATTTAAAACGACAGGCGCCACTTGGGATGTTTCGAGTAGGTGAGACTTTTATGTATTAGACAAGGGCCCAAGTGGTTGACCCTCTGTGAATATATTTATGACCTCCACAATTGCTAGAGTTTAAAATTCGATGCATTCATTCGGTTCTGAGATTTCGACCGGGAACTAGTCCCAATTCTTCATTCTTCTCGCCACGAGGTTACAGTGTATTTTTCTGTTTGCCGTTTTGTTGGTGTTGTTAATAATTTGTATTATTTGTAAACGCCGTGTCCGACTAATTATTAATTCACCTATCACCAGTCCCGACAGTTCTATTTCTTCTATTCCATATTTTTGTCCTTCAGTGCTGCTTTTTGAGTTTTCAAATACATTTTTTTTTATATTTGAAGCGTTGAGTTGTAAAACAGCGTAAACTAAACTTCATCTTTCATCGTTATACTTTTTTTTCAATTTGGTAATCACTGACCATTTATTATTACCCACATAGCAATAGATATTCCAGGTATATTTCATGAATATACATTTAAGGATATTGTATTATGCTATAAATATGCCATGGATATATATATCTTCTGGAGAATATTCCCTGGTAGTGCTCCTGGCGAACCTTTGATATATTTTAAGAATATTCCTTGGGAATATTCTTGGAATATCTTATAATATTCTTAGAATATGTAAGGTATATTCAATTAAGAATATTCCAGGAATAGAACCCGAGGAATATTCATAAAATATTCAGGATATTTTTAGTTTATTGTAGGAATATACAATAGGAAAACACCATAGAATATTCTTTAAATATATTTTATGAATATTTGGAATATTCCAAGAATGATATTCATAAACCAATATATTTCAAAAACAATATACACTGAAATATTTGACATTTCAACCAATATTAAAAATAAAAAATCTAATTCACAATATTTATCCACTGAATAAAATATTCCTGAATACTGTCATATTACAAATAATAGAAATGTATTCAAATTAGGATGTTTCCACTCTCAAACAAATGTATACTAAAAAATATACTGAAATCACAACTGTGTGAATTCTTTAGCACTAACTAAAAAATAATAAATATTTCATTGAAAAAGAAAAAATGTATTACATCAAGAAATAGGTTCGGTTAGGTTAGGTTTCTCACTTCAAAAAATAAACCCACAAATAATGAAGTATTTAAAGTGAGTGGTTCTTCAATGAATTTCACTTACTTAAAGTTATCCAAACTTTGCTCACCAGAATAGTTGTCCTTATATTTGTCCAACAATGCATCAGCCAGTGTTTCAATAGTAATACCTGAAACAAAATGTACATTAACGTTCATTATCACTATTTGAAATTGGCACAATAAAACTGGAATAAAAATCAGATAGATATTTTTCGCATAGGTTACTCATGAACATTTACAACATTTTATGACTTGGAGAGCAACTTGCATTGTCTTGTTGAAAAGTACTCATTACGTTTTCAGTTCCTTGGCGCACCTGCCTGTACCAGGTACCACCCTGTTTCCTTTTGGGCAAATTGATACTATCTTGAAAACGATTGATAAAAATTACGAAAACAAATGATACAAAAGAATGTGTCATTCACTTACTTTTCTCTATTGAAGATACACAACTGAAATCACTCTAGTTCAAACATGTACTTAGTCAAACCAACAAAGCCCACACACCAACTCTCCTCGAGTCTAAAATAAGGTATAGTAGGTTAACCACCATGACTTTACTATCGATACTATTGCATTTTACTTACTTTTCTTAAAGACTGAATATATGCAACTCTCCTGTTTGAAGATCCAAAATCAAACTATTCGCTGTACTGCAAATTGGACAACCCCAAATTATAAATGGTACACTGAACGTGAGAGAATTATACTTTGATAATAACACCACGCCATGTTGAATCAAATGTCGAATCAAGTGTCGAATTTAACGTAAAGATACCAAGCATTAAGGGACAGCCGCTTTCACAGAGCTTATTTGAATGTCGCGCGCTACACTTCAATTGATCAATGAGAAACGTATCCTCCAATTCTTCACTTCCCCATTTCTCTGTTTCCAGGATTTTTCCCTTTGTAATTAAATAATTTCAAATACAAAAAGACAAATAGGATGAGAATTAACCAATGTATTGATGCAATTGGTTCATTTATTGGCCCATTCAAATTTTTTTGTCGTTTCCAACAGTTGCTGTTGGAGCAATTCATCCAGAATCTTCGCGTTGAGTTCAAAAACTGGTTAACACTATCAGGGTTATATACATTAGGTTATGCATTCGATTAAGATCTTCAAATATTTTTGTTAACAGAGTATTCAATGTGGTTGTCAAATTTATCTTCTTGTGTTTCATTGTCACCATCAAAAAAAGGTTTATGCTGAATTGAAAGGAAGCGAGTATTTAGATTTTCCTTCGGCAACGACAAAACCAGCGCCAGCAATTCTGTGAATTTTTGGACTAAGTTTTTTTATTGATACAAAATCATGTATCACACGTCATTATTTAAAAACAATTTTATTGCCAATCACTGGAACTTCCCCAGTTGGTAGCAACAACGGGTTGCTGTGTAGTGTTTGTAGATGTCCCCTGTTCTTGAACTTCTGCTACCCAGTCATCCGTACCGTTAGCTGTATACGTAGGGGTTACGCCAGCTACTACAGGAGCAACTGGTGGGACCTCCGCTGCCCAGTCAGCAGTTTCAGTGGTATTCCAGTCAATATCTGGTGGATCCAGAGAAGCAGCAATTTCAGTGGGCTTAACAACAGCTGCAACAGCCTCTTTGGCAGCTTGTTCTTCCTTTTGTGCCTCTCCAGGTTCACTGTAGAAGAATAGATCAGCTACAACCTCCCACTTGGTATCGCGTTGAATAGTTCCTCGAAAACGAAGGACCTCACGAGCTAATAGTCAGTAGAGAAGACCAATACTGTGTTGCAAGGAAAAGCAATGTCAACAATTCTCAAAGGAGAATCAGTATTGCACAAAGCAATGACTGGAATGTTGACATAAGAAGCTTCAGTAATAGGCTGATGATCAAAGGCTGGATCAGTAACAAACAATAAATGCAGCTTGAATCTGATTAGTGGACGCACAAGGAGTGAATCTTTCTGCTATGGGAGTAGTTCCAGTATGTACAGCAAATTTGAGAACAGTGTTCATAAGGACGAGATGAAATGACTAACACAGAGTGTTCTATAGCTACAATAGCCTGTGCCGCCAACAAGAGCTTTTCCTATGTTTTACGAAGATAAATAATGTGAATTTCATCGGAGCGACGTTTATGGACATACTGTTCCATTTGGAAATTTACATTTACAGTCCAAGATATGTTCCAGCTGCCAACATCTTGGTAACATGATCCTCTTTGAAAGCAAGAACATCTACACCTCCCGACACCTTTACGTTCTGTTTGAGTTACGAAAAACGTGTTAAAATGCTACTGGGAGCAACGACGGCCGATGACTAAAAGTTGCCTCACAAAGTCCAAAAAAAGGAGTAATAAATACAAATATGTGACAAAAGTGGCTTCGCCCATTCTAACATAGAGATTTCAATCATTCAATCCCTCTTTTTTTTATCAATCCATCTGGATGTACACTTTCCACGCCTGTTTATGAATGTTTTTCAAATACTAGGCTCACACACAGATGGCGCTTCTAGTGTTGAATCGAAACGATTTTTAGTAAACCCTAACCTTCAAACAAAAACGGGTACAAATTTCACAGCTACCGGACTATTTATTTGTGTGATGGAACATTTTGAGTGAAGCGACTTTTGTTAGTTTGGTAAACAATTTCTTGCATTGATGGGAGCATTACTTTTTGGCGAATAAAAATACTGTTACGTCGAAGTGTGACAATGGATGAAACATGGCTACGTCATTCCACAGCAGAATCAAAACGATCGTTATCTGAGTGGACTGCACGTGGTGAACCGACTCCAAAGCGTGCAAAGAAGCAACAGTCGGCAGGTATCAGTATTTTGGGATGCGCGTGGTATAATATTCATCAACTATCTTGAAAAGGGAAAAACCATCAAGAGACAATAGCGTAGCGTTACTGAAGCGTTTGAAGAAGGAAATTTCGGGAAAACGGCCCCATTCGGAAATAAAAAGTGCTGTGCAAGATATGAATAAATCAAAACAAGTCCCTATGCTGAGCCTTGAGGCACTCCAATTCCGATGGCGATTTGGCAGGTATATAGGGTCTCCCAGTATGTAGTTAACACGCGGAAAACCATCAACAGACTCTATAACATAGCATTTATGGACCGTTTGAATGAGGAAATCTCAGGAAATTGGCCCCATTCGAACAAAAAAGATGCTGTTCTATCAAGACAAAGCACAGTGCCACAAATCAATTAAAGTGATGGCAAAATTGCATGAATTGAGCTTCGAAATGCATCCGCATCCACCATATTCTCCAGATTTAGTCCCCCTCGACTTTTTCCTTTCCTCAGATCTCAAGAGAATGCTGGAAAGAAATTTAGCGCCGATGAATAGATAATCGTCGAAACTGAGGTCTGTTTTGAAGTTAAAGATAAATCGTACCATAAAAATGATATCGAGAAATTGTTTGACCGCTGTAATCATTGTATCGCTCTCGAAGGCAACTATATTGAATGACAAAATGAAATAAATCAGAAAAAAATTGTTTCGTGTTAGCCTATGAACTTATCAGCACAACATACGTTACGTAATGCTTCACTTTGGTTAGAACTCCTGATTACGCAGACTGCTTTTTAAATAATTTCTATGCAGCTTACGTGGATGTAAATAGTAACGGAAAAGCTATGAAAACGGATTGAAATGTATGCACATGCATGCAGGCTCATAAAAATTTATCATCCTAGATACTCGCAATTAAACAGACGCATATAACTTTTTTTTCGTGCTGTTGATTTTCTCGAAGTAATCGCTGTAATTGAGGATGTACGGGGTAACATGAATTATTTCTGAGCTCACATTGAATTATTTTAGTGCCGGAAATGCTGGACTGTGAAGAACAGAGCTGGTATTCAACTTTGATGGTGAAAAAAGTGTAAGCAACTAAAAAATATTGATTCGTTCATTTTACACAATAAGTACAAAAATTAGTATAGGATACTCATCTGGATGTACGAGGTCTGTCAAAAAATAAAGTGAATTTTCATTTTTCTCAAAAAATATTCATTTACTCATCAATTTTTTTTTATTGCGCTTTCATTAGCTTTCCCTGTATGTATGTGTGTTTGTTTGTAACTCTCCTTTTCATTTCATATTCATTCCCATTTGAATGCTCGGGATCTGTATTTGATAGAATGGGGAATGTTCCTCCTGACGAAAATCAAGTAGTTTTCATGAAAGATCTCTAAGAAAACGCATTTTAACCTTATCATTTCAACCTTTCTCTTCAAAAAATTATTTGAATACTTGAAAAAGAGGAATAAAATAATGCATTCAACATTTAAAGGGATTTGTTTCTATTTCACCATTTGGCAACATCGGTTATAGCTAATAAAGGACAATGAATCTGTTACCTGTATGAGACAAACAAAGATGACATATTTCATAGGCGTGCTGTTCTGTTTACTTATGATCCGAGTTCCGAGACATTCTGTGACATGACATTTTGTCACAGAATGAATCTATATAAATAAATAACAAAACAACTGTTGTTTATGTGGCTTGTGGAGGTGGTATTGAACTACTGAATAATTGCAAAGCAGTTATTGATGATATTTCTCCAATACAAAATTGTAGTATTAACAGTCATTTGCCATGGTTTGATAACGAAGTTCACTGTTAAATTAAGAATCGTGATAGGGCATAAGAGTTTTCAGAAACTGTTCAAATCTAGAAAAACAAAATAACTGGGAAACTTTCAAGAAATTGAGAAATGATGTTGTCAATGTGTTGAAAAGAAAAAAAGATCAATATTATTTTGAAAAAATTGATCGGTATAGAAACAACTCTAAACAAATGTGGAAAACTCTCAAAAAACTAGTTAAAGGAGATGACATTGACTTTCCAAATTGTATTCAGTTTGAGAAAACTGGTGAACTTATATTACTAAAAGATGTTATTGAAATATCAGATAACTTCAACAGTTATTTTGTTGAAAGCATAAATGAAATTGTGGCGAGCATTGACTATTCAGAGTCATGGTGCAATAAAAAGTTTAATTTATACGAAATTTTCTCAGAATTTAGATTGCTTTCGTTAAATGACCTACGTAAAATTATAATTTCCTTGGATAATAAGTGCAGTATACATGAAATCCTCAACTTCAAAATATTGAAACTATCGGTCACGTTATATTGCACCTTATCAACACCTCTCTTGAAACTGGCGAAATACCAGAAAGATTGAAAAGTAGTACTATTGTTCCTATACCCAAAATTCCTCATACTATTAAATGTAAATAATTCAGGCCAATCAACACTTTACCTCCGATTGAGAAGGTACTTGAAACAGCAGTATATAACTAACTAATAGAATATGTGGAAAAAAACGACATTTTAATCAACAATCAATCGGGTTTTCGCAAATTGCATTCGTGTGAGTCATCAGTGCAACTATCTCTAAACAAATTTAAATCTGAGCTGGATAATAATAAGTTTGTTGTAGTCGTATTCCTTGGCCTCAAAAGAGCATTTGAGACCATTGATAGGTCTATACTACTAGCCAAATTGAATATATATGGAATTGAGGGCAAAGTGTATAATTGGTTATCTAATTACTTGACCAACAGAAAACAACGGGTAAGAGTTGAAGACATGTTCTCTTGTGAAATTGACAATTACGTTGGAGTTCCCCAGGGTAGTGTTCTGGGACCCCTTCTATTCATACTATATTTAAACGACATGCCATTGTTTGTCGACTGTGAATTTATGAACTTTTTAGCTGATGATACTCTATTGGCATGTAGCAATGTGAACCTTACGATGGCTATACAAAAAATGAATAATACTCTAGCATGTGTCAAAAAGTATTTAAAAATCAATAAACTCAAGCTGAATGTGATGAAAACTAAAGCGATGATAATCACCACCAAGTTTAAATACAGCCAAATAGACTCTAAAACTATTAATCTCAACATTGATGATGACAAAATTGAAATAGTGAATTCAACTAAATATCTGGGATTCCAGATAGATAACACTCTATCGTTTGATGAACATTTTGAGTATATTCATAAAAAAAAATTCAAAGAAATTATTCTTTTTTTCTAGAATTGCCAATAATCTTTCAACGGAGTCAAGTATCACAGTTTACAAGTCAATTGTTCAGCCACACTTCGACTATTGTTCCTCTATCCTATATCTATTCAATCAGAATAAATTGTCTCAACTCCAAAAACTTCAGAATCGTGGTATGAGAATCATTTTGAAGTGCCGTAGAGATACTCCTATCACTATTATGCTCAATGTTTTAAATTGGCAATCCATTTCCCAAAGACTGCTATACTTCACAATGATCTTCGTATACAAAATATTGAACAATTTAGGACCATCTTATTTTAATCAGTATATTGTCTTTCATCACGATATTCACCACCACTTCACTCCAAATAATAATAACTTATATATTAACAGAACAAAAAACAAAAATACTATGAACTCATTGTTTTTCAAGGGTTTTGATCGGTTCAACAAATTAGCTAATGCAATTAAAAATAGCCCATCTCTAAACATCTCTACATGCAGTAACTTAAAAGATTCATCTCGGTCCAAAAAAGGAATTAAATCGTGAACATTTTCATGCGATTATTTTTTACAACATTCGACGTGGATTAACTCAGCAATAGTGCATGAATGAACTTAATTCAATTTTTGGCGATGAAGCTCCATCAAGGACCAGTGTTTGTCGATGGTATGGTGAATTCAGTCGTGGTCATAGTTCAGTCCAAGATGAATTTCGAGAAGGTCGTCCAAAATCAGTTGTTGTTTCGAAAACCATTGATGCTGTGCGCGAACTAATATTGCAAGATCGTCATCTGACCTATTGTGAGATTGAGACAACCTTAGGCATTAGTGGGACCAGCATACATTCATTATTACATAAACATTTGACTGTCAAAAAATTTGTTCGCGTTGGATCCCACACAATTTGTCAATCGCTCAATAAAAGGCTCGTGTCGATAGAAATGCTCGAAAAATACGATCGCGGTGCTTCGAAACACGTCTATGACATCGTGACAGGTGATGAATCTTATGGATTTACGCGTATGAGCCCGAAAATGAACAGCAGTCGACTATATGGGTATTTCAAGATGAGCCAAATCCAACAAAATTTGTTCGCGCTCGAAGCACTTCCAAACAAATAGTCGCCTGTTTCGGAAAAACTGGACATGTCGCAACCGTACCACTAGAACAACGCAGAACAGTCAATTATGATTGAAACACAATCATTTCTTTGCCAGTTGTCTTCCAAGAAATCAGGATAACCAACCGCCGAAGACGGATCACTCTTCACCACGACAATGCGAGCTCTCACACATCGGCTCAAACAACTGCATTTTTGAGCACCCTGAACATCGATTTGATGAGTCATCCGCCGTATAGTCCTGACTTGGCACCGAATGACTTCTTTTTATTCGCGCACAAACTGAGAAGTCAACGTTTATCGACACCTGAAGAAGCGGTTGCTGCAGAATGCATGTTTTGGAGATACCTCAATCAGAGTGGCAAAAGTACTTCGACAATTGGTTCAAACACTTGCAAAAGTATATAGATCATCGTGGGGAATACTTTGAATTACAATATTAATATTTGATGATTAATATTTGTTTTTGTTCTCAAATTCCGAAATATAAAAGGCACCCCTCTACCAATTTCCCCCTTCATTCATAGGAATACATTCAATCGTGATGTCACAAATATCATACTGGTATAGTTCAAGAGAGAAAACTGAACCTCTCTCCCGCCTCCGTGCACGTCACTGTCGAGCACTCTCGAACCTTGATAATCGTAAAAGTGCCGTCTATCGTCGAACGTAATTATCGGGCCTGCAGGTGTATTAATTACGCATGAAAGCCAAGAAATGTCGTGAATTGCGACCGATTCAGAGAGGACGTTTATTACTATTACTATTGCGTTCGTCGCCGCAATTACGCCACTCACTTTTCAGCTAATGCAATCGCGAATAATAACCGATAATGTCGAGAGCGCGGTAGGCGCGTAACGATCCTCGGCTGTTTTGTAATGACGGGGGGCGGATGTCCGCAGGCACATCGAGTGATTGACGATTCGATCAACGATAAATGCTGAGAAATCGTTTGAAAATCGAAGCGAGTGGGACGACTGCTGATTGATTTGATTTTTTCATTCTCGGATCGGACAAGAAAATGGAAAACTCATCTCGGTGCAAGTTGTATCGGGGTCATTCTAATATCACACAAAACATTCGAAGATTTGAGTCCAACCCCCATTGTATTTCCCCTGCTCTTGCTTCCGCGTGCATAAATCTTAAACATTGTTCACAATTTCTTTGCTTTATCTACTGAGAACCTTGTTTTTCAGTGTTTCACAGTTCACTACACAACAATTTTTACACTTGCTGTACAAACACTGCTACACGAGTTCATCGATGTTAATGAGCTCTTGCTACACTCCGCCGGCTGATTTACTGCACATTTAATATTCACAGGGATATCTAGATTTTTCAAACTGTGCCCAATGTATGACTCTATATGGTTCAATCTCCATTGAAGAGCTTCTAAAATTACATTCTCAACTTTGCTCTGTAATTAATATCATGTTCAATTATTATTTCCTATCATATTAAATTGTAACAATCATGAAGATATTATACAAACAACAAACAATAGTTTTATTAAAAATCCCCAGACTGTTACATCCTGTTATAATGTATTTTGTATATTTTTATTTACACTTTTATAATATTTTGGGAAAGAAAGTTTTTGGCTTTCTACTACTCCATCTGATACAAAAAAAAATGGATGAGAGAATTTTCCAAAGAAAGGAAGGATTAATCAATTTGAAAATAAGTAACTCTATACATGGATGTGTAGATCATGCAAAGAAGTAACTTTCAGACACAAACTGAAAGAAAGTCCTCCTGAAACAGCTACTTTCATATAAACATTGAATTACACGAAAGAAAAAATTCTTTCGAAACAAATACTTCTATATGAACACTGAATTATACAGAAGATACTTTTCTCTATTCAGTTTGTATATCGAACATTCGTGGAGGAATAAGAATCAGATATCATTCACATGAGTTCTACTTTGAATGAATGGTAATAAATTGTACTCACATGGAACACTGTCACCCTAACTGGTATACACGTGTTTCGCCTTAAGACACTTGCCCTAAGGCTCTTCAGTACCAAATTGGATAACATTATAGAAAATACACACACTTCATTCATGAATTACGATTTTGAATGTCACGGAATAAGCTTGATCTGCTTATGTCATCGATGACATCGTAATGACATTCATTCACCTATTTGAATAGAGAAAAGTATCTTCTGTATAATTCAGTGTTCATATAGAAGTATTTGTTTCGAAAGAATTTTTTCTTTCGTGTAATTCAATGTTTATATGAAAGTAGCTGTTTCAGGAGGACTTTCTTTCAGTTTGTGTCTGAAAGTTACTTCTTTGCATGATCTACACATCCATGTATAGAGTTACTTATTTTCAAATTGATTAATCCTTCCTTTCTTTGGAAGATTCTCTCATCCATTTTTTTGTATCAGATGGAGTAGTAGAAAGCCAAAAACTTTCTTTCCCAAAAAATTAATCACTCCTAAAAATATAACCCTTTCAAATCAAACTTTTATAATAATATTTAATATTTTGGGGAAAGAAAATTTTTGGCCTTCTATTTCTTCATCTTGATACAAAAAATGTAGAAGGCCAAAAATTGTATTTCCCAAAATTTCTCCGAAAAAAATATCTATTCAATTTAAATATTTAATATATTATTCCTTTTTTTAGGTTCGATCGAAAGTAAAAACTACTTTCAGAAAATTGAAACATCAAATAATGTATGGTTTAATTATAAAAAAATATATAGACATTTATATTGTCATATGGTAAAAATGAAACTTGTAAAAATGGAAAATTAGATTGGATCTCAATATTCGTCAGTTCTTTATTAATTTTAGCATCATTTTTCTTTTTGACAGAAGCCATCTATTATTTTGTTCATTTGTGTCAGACATCACAGTAATAATTTTTTAAAATGCTACTTTGTTTTGTAAGAGTTTCGTGTTTATTTCACGAAACTATTAATTTTATTTTGTGAGTTAATTTCCACTTTTCCACCAAATCAATCAAAGTTGACAAACAATAAGATTCTTTCAATTACTACGTAGTAGCGCTTCCCGCTGTCTGTCTCTATATATGCTTAGATCTTTAAAATTACGCAACGGATTTTGATGCGAATTTAAAAAAAAATAGATTGATTCAATAAAAAGGTTCATATGTATATAACATGCATAATTTCAGAGGTTTTTAATGTAATGCAAACGCTGACTGAACCCTACGAGATAGATAAAAAATGTAGGTATATAGTTCAAGTAAACCATTTAATAATAATAATATAGTTAGGGAGCTAACTAATTTCGTTATTCAATAATTATTTCTGATTATGTAATAGATAAACATCTGAAGGTTTTGGTAATCCTGTATCACATCGCGTCTTGCGTTCGTAAGCTTTGTTTTTGACTATTTTTTGTACAGTTGGGAAAGGAATGTCGGTCAAATCTGATGTTGCTTGCAGTTTGTTTCTCTCGAAACCAAACTTGAGATGTAGATTCTTATATATCAAGTGGTCCAACGAAAAGTATGCACCTTGCTTTTCTCCTTTTTTTGTAACTTAACGCAAAAATGCTCGGACAGGTCAATTTTGCTTTTGAGGGAGACACATTTTAGATGTATTTTTCTACCTGTGCCTTCAACCCCCTAGCGAGGGTGAGTAACAACTCTAAAATTTAAAATGGAAAGTGAGGTCGAGTGATATATCATTTGAAAGGGCACAAAATTATCTTTCCAATGATACCTAATTTGTTGTATTTACTTGAATAGTTATAAAAAAAGTAAGAACATTTACTAGGTGTTAATGAAAATGCGGAAAAAACGGCATTTTTATCACTACTACATTCCTCAATGTCGCTCGTGCGTTTTTTGGTTCAAATAACAACAGCAGATAAGTGTACAAAAAAAATTTAGGCAAACGTTCATTGATTCAGTTCGGTTGCTTTTGAAATTATTTCAACTTTACTGTAAAAAAGGTTTATTCCATTCCTGAACGAGTTGAAATTGCTAAACTTTATTATCAACATAATAGTTGTGCTAGACTTACTGCTCCCCTTTAATAACAGTCATCCCGGGAAAAATGTGAATGATTCGTACGTTGCCAAGTTAGTCCAAAAGTTTGTCGATACCGGATCTGTCTGTAATGTGAAACACCAACCACGGAAACCGATCAGAAATGAAGCAGTGGAAGTCGCTGTTTTGGGACATGTTGAATTGGATCATACTCAAAGTACCCGTCAGCTTGCTGCAGCCTCAGGTGTCTACCGTTCGTCCATAATACGGATATTAAAAGCCTATAAATTTCATCCGTACAAAATTAAATTAGTACAGGAACTCAAAGAAGATGATCCTGATAGAAGGCTGCAATTTTGTGAACAACTGAGCCAGCTACTAATTGATGATCCGCACCTATGATTCAACATGTGCTTTTCCGGTGAGAGTACACTTTTTTTGAATGGAGCTGTGAATAGGCATAATTGCCGTTACTGGGATGACAGTAACCCACACTTATTCCGAGAGGTCCATACCCTCAAAAAATCAATGTCTGGTGTGGCATATTAGGTAGTCATATCGTAGGGCCACTGTTTTCCTGGGAATTTAACTGGTGAGGTCTACCTGAACATGCTTGAAGATACAATTGATCCTCTCATAACAGAAATAATTGAAAATGACCAAAATCATAATGATGATCGGCTTCATTTTCAGGAAGATGAAGCACTTCCTCACTATGTTGCTCCGGTAAGAGAGTTTTTAGATGACCGGTTTCCTGGACGGTGGATTGGAAGGAGAGGCCCCATCGAATGGCCTGCAAGGTCACCTGATTTATCGCCTTTAGACTTCTTCCTTTGTGGACACTTGAAAAATAAATGTTTTGCTACGCAGCCCGAGTCCATAGTAGATCTTCGCCAACGAATTACAGCAGAGTGCAGAAGTATAACACCTGATATGCTACAGAATGTTAGGAATAGATTTGAACAAAATCTGTATTATTGTATGGAAGCAAATGGGTCACATTTTCAGAACTTGCTGAAGTAGGATTCTACTAAGTCAATTACACATTTCAAAGTACTGGGTTGTAGTTGTTTTTCTTCATAATACCTACATGTTTGAGTGAAATACAACATATTAGGTATCATTGGAAAGATAATTTTGTGCCCTTTCAAATGATATATCACTCAACCCCACTTTCCATTTAAAATTTTAGGGTTGTTACTCACCTTCGCTAGGGAATTGAAGGCACAGGTAGAAAAATACATCTAAAATGTGTCCCCCTCAAAAGCAAAATTGACCTGTTCGAGCATTTTTGCGTTGAGTTACAAAAAAAGGAGAAAAGCAAGGTGCATACTTTTCGTTGGACCACTCTGTACATTGAAACATACTCTCAAGCCAATCATAAAACTCGGTTACTAAAAATGACCCAATTCGAACAGTCCACGTGGACAAGTTCGCAGCCAGTTCACTCCCATGTATTGGTTTTTTTGGCCTTTGAGAGTGCCCCGAACTTTGAGTACACACAATATCGTTTACTTCAACTATACTACAATATTGTACATCTTAAAAAGGTCTACAAAAAAGTTTGCGATGATATATGCGTATATCTTTGTGGTAATCCACAATAACCCTTTTTTCTCCTCGATAAATAATGGCTTATTTACCAAGCAATTTCAAGCAATAGAGCAATAATCAAATTAAGTTCCTTGAATACGTTGTGCATTCAATATAGATCAATATGGTCCTTTAAAGCATGTAATTTAAATGAACACTTTCGAAGGTATTACAGATTTGAAATGCAGGGACACTGCGGTTGCGGTGGTACCGGCCGGGTGACCGGCGGCGTGCGCCTATAAATAGCAGCGATAAACGAATAACGTAAAATGTTAGTCGACGGATACGTCAATTATGTTTCCGGTTTGTCCAAAAAATTACAACGAATCGGATACAGCCATGATTCAAAAACAACTTTTAGCACTAATACGTATTCCTAGATCTATTTTGACACGAACAATTCCGAAACGTCAGTTGAAAAACTGAGAGTATTTAATAATATACCTTGCTCAAAGAATCCGCATGTATTCTTCTAACAGGTGGCAAGTTCATTTTAAATATATGTATATGTGAAAATGGATTGTTAAAGGATTGAAATGGATTGAAAAAGGAAATCTGACCCTAAACTGAATTTTCGAAATAAGATCTATATGTAGACTGTCGAATGTGACATCTGGATTTATTCTCTTGTCGTTTGTCAAAAAAATATACCCATATGTTTTCATCTGATGATGTTTTTACAAGTGAATTTTTGAGTTTTGAGAACGAAAAGAAATAACTTTCCAAAACCTCAGCCATCTAAAGAAATCTAATTATATAAATTTCCTTTTTTTTTTCTATATTTCATTCAATTGCAGTGAACATTTATGAATATGAGAAATTACTAAGTAGTTTATATTACGTGGTAACTTTTGAAATTGGCCTTTATTACACTCAATCAGATTCTCTATAGATTGAGCTTCGTTCATATCTCAGATTGTGTAATATTGAATACCCAAAAAACTGCAAACAAATTACCTTTCACCAAAATGTCTTTCAAAGAGCACATGATGTTTCTGTCAGATCCAGAATGTGTGCTTATCATCATCATCATCATCCTTAAAACTTCATTTTTGAAGATATACAGTCCACTAAATATCCATCAGCAACCCACTTACTCTCCCATCCACCATGGCACTTCAATGTGTTTTAGTGAAGAGTTGTTGATATTCATGGCAGTGATCTGAATAGCTCAAACCGTGATATTTTGCAATGATGATCTCTTTTGTCGGTTTGATATTTGTTATTGGTATATAGGATGTTTCTTCTTCGCTTGGGGCTTTGTTCACGAGATGGAGCTGTTACTAGTTAACAATCTGTCTCTTGGATGGAGGTTTCATACATGCAGTTGAGCCGCGTTGCTCTTTGCTGTCTGAGTAGGATCTCTCCAGTATTGACGGGAGGTAATACCTCGAAACCAAGGTTTGAAAGTGATCTACTTGAATAATTTCAGCACGATCCTGCTGCTGGATGAACGACAAACATCGTCGAGACCTCAGTGTGGTATCTTGCATATATGTCTGTCGGATGTAATTCAATATCCAGCGTGGTATTAGCCAGGAAAGTAGTTGTTTTCCGGCAGACATTTACCAGAACCTACGGTGAAGGCAGTTGGGAGAGATGAATATTTCGACACGGTTTGAAAAAAAAGTCGTTTCAATGGAAACTGTAGCAATAACGCCGTTAGAAAAACATTCCAAGGATGTATACTTTCGATCCCTGAACTGCAGTTGTTTCGTAACATCAGTAGTTGAATTTAAATGCTCCATTTCCTACGCTCACTATTATATTTGTTATCCGCCTCGATCGGCATGCTAAGGAATCCATTAGGCAAGAACCAGTTATTGTTTGTGATTATGGTTACGTAACTCCGTCTTGCGTTATTCATACAGCTTTTTCCAAGAAAACACTTTACGATGCATTTTTTACGATTGTCAAATTATAGTAATCAAGGTTTTTTCCACTCATTCTTCGGCGCGGGATTTTTGTATGATTTATTCACCGATTCCATCGAAATGTCTAACGACTCTGGTATGTTTGTTAGTTACTTCCTCGTACAGTCATAGTCCAGTGATAATGAGTAGGAAAAGTAATAATCTTGCAATAATTCGCATGAAGCTGAAAATTGTTATAGGTCTCATAAATATTGTTATGAATGAAGTGTCCAAAGTCCCTGCCGATACCATGTGTGCTGAAAAAGTTATTATAATAAATAGGTCAAACCCAAAAATATCGGTTTTATGCATTTTTATCTATTACGGTGAGTGTTTTCGTGGAATTAGGTGGAATATCGTCTACAAAAATTGTTCGTGTACTTTTTTCCTATTCCCGTACTTCCAAACAGACCTTCACTATAAGTAAAACAAAGTAATATTATAAATCTATCATTTGGAGCACTGTTTTTCAATGCGCTATACTTCTGTAGGGGGGTCACGCAAGGATAAAAAAATTACCTCAGTAAAAATTATTGAAGTTTATAAAAATACATTTTTTAGAAAATTGTTAACAAAAAAGCATATACTGGTGAACATTTGTACACATTAATACAAACAAATTAACAAAAAATTAAAGCCTATGTCTACTTGCCACTCCTAATGCGAAGGTTGCGCTTGTTTTCGATTAATCAATTTTTCGCATCGTGGTTGCGTGTTTGCTACATTGAGAATTAAGTCATTTTCTAACTTTAAGCGATTTCTTTGCTTGCTTTTCATTTGAACCATTGATGAAAATGTCAACTCGCACAAATACGAGGTGGCAAATGGAATCAAACATCTCAAGGCCTCAGTTGTTAAGTCCGGGTATTCTGTTTTTCTTTTTCAAATTGGCAGATTTGAATTCTAAGTGTAACATCCCATCGGCAGATAACTCCAGCAGATTTTCTTTGAGCTTAGTTGTTAAATTCGCTTCATTTATAGCTGCAGTTAAAAATGGATTCAACATCCACCTTTGCTCAGTGTTTTCCGATATCTCTTGCACAGAAAAGTAATAAAAATATTCCTTCAAATTATCTAACAACGTTTTCATACCAGGTGTATAGTCCTTGATATTTATCTCACATCCGACTACTTCAATATAAGACTATGTCGATGAAAATGAATCGAAGTTGTTTTGATTTATAGAGAATGACCACAAGTCAATTTTCTTTGTGTATTTTGTCTTTTGCAGTGATGGCATTTTCATATCGCCCTTGAAGACTTTTATTCAAGATATTTAAATGGTCAAATACGTCAGAAAGAACAGCTTATTTCAAAAGAAAATCCGGGTCACAAATAAATTCAGAGTATTTCGGCTTGGTCTGCTGTAAATATATACCGAAACCGATTGTGAAATGGAAATTAGACAAAAGTGTTATCATTCATTTCATCAAAGTAGTATATTATGACTGCCTATATATTTGTTGGTTTTTTGCAAGTTTTCCATTATTGTATATGGACCTAGTATAGAAAAAACGGCCCCAGAAGATACCTTTGCGGAAGACAGCGATGAACAAATTGGCGGAAGACATCGCCAAGACTATTTTCGACTACACCAAAATGAAATATTACCTTGCGTGACGATGCCCTTCTGGCGAAGTGTGAAAACAGTGGGTGAGATCGGTATTTCCCGAAACAGTGACAAGTAACGGGAAATTCGTTGACACGGTACGGCGCGAGAAGATTTATGTGCGGCGTTTGGGACGTTGTTAATCCGAAAACCTGTATGTCGTTTCTAAAAATAGCCCCGTCATTAAAATACAATGTTGCAATGCCCATATAAATGCAAATAAAGATATATCTGAATTGAATTCTGAAGGGAATTTATCATACATATTGCTCTTATGACGGGTCAACTCCCTCTACGATAACGAGTTTATACGGGGTGTCCTGAGAAATTTTGGTTTATCAATTCGGTTCAGCTTTTGTTGAATTAGCTTTTCTTTAAATGAGTATGAACTGAATAAAGAAATAGATTTTCTGACATGCGTATATTTGAGAATAAGTCAGGTTTATAACTTTCCTTTATTTTTCAGAATTTTCTCTTTCCTTTCCAAATGTAATACGACATGGTCGTGAGTACACTCATGCTCATCTACCAAAAAATGGTTTGCAAATATAGAACTGGACTTCATATTCAACAAATTACTCCTTTGCTCTTATATTCTTTAGGAAAAGGCCCTTTTCGTTTCGCCAATATAAAGTTTTGGGCCAAAACCATAACTCAACTTATATGTCGCTGATCTATCCGGTACATTTTTTGGAAATGTCGGATAGATCATGAGTATACAAGTTGATTTGTGGTTCCTATCCGAAACTTTATATTGGCCAAATGGGATTTTTTTCCGAAGAATAAAAGACCATAGGAGCAGTCTCTTGACTGTGAAGACCCAATTCCACTTTTGAAACTTCTGGCAGATGGGCATACGACTATGGCGTATGGTATTTGGAAAAGAAAGGTTTGGAAAGAAATTCTCAAAATTTTATGAATGACCAAATAGAATTTATATACAGGGTGTTCCTTAAACACATGCTAATGTTTAAGAAGGTAATTCTTAGACCCATTTTAGGAAAAAACTTCCTATGGACGTATGTCCTAAACGCCTTAACTTTTGAGATACAGGGTGGCAAAGTTTTCAAAAATAATCAGTTTTTTAATAATAACTGAGATAATTTTGTAGACATCTTTGGCATATTTGATATATATGTTCCATGCCCCAAGGCGCATTTTCTGATGTACACAAATTTGTATTTTTTCAAAGAGTGGCATCCCTACGGGTTTCGCATTTTTTGCGGAAAAAGTACTACGCCAATGCTTTTTTTTCAAAATAAAATCATTTTCAAAATCCTCATTTATTTTTGAAAAAATTTGATCTCCTGGTATTTCTTTGTCCGACGCATGATTTTCACTCAAAAAAATAAAAATCGACAGAAAGCAAATTAAGAAATTAGATCAATTCTGAAATGAATGAGAATCTGAAAATTACTTCATAACGCATTACCAATTCCCTAATAATATTTGAAAACATAATCTGCAAAAAATAAATTTTTCACAAAAACGAGTTTTATTTTATTTTGTGACAGTAAGTCTAAACGAATAGCACAAATTTGTTAATTAGTAATAATACCAAAACTGATTATAAAAATTGTTGGAAGTGGCCACCTGCACTTAGTATGCATGCTTCCGCCCTTCTACGCATGGAATTACGCACCCGTTCAAATATTCCCAACGTATTTCGTATAGTTTCACACGAGGCAACTATTCGCTCTCTTAAATCTTCTGAGGGAGTTTTATACACAAGAGTTTTAAGGTGACCCCATAAAAAAAAATCTAAACTGTTGAGATCGGGGGATCTTGCTGGCCATTGCTGAGGTCCTCCGCACATCTTCCAACAACCCAGGTAAGTCTTCTGCGAGAAAGTGTAAATAAGAACGACCATCAAGGCGTCCTGGAAGAAAAAATGGGCCTATTAGATGATCACCTATAATTCCTGCCCATACATTAACCGAAAATTGGTGTTGGAAATGGGTTTCGGTTTTTGCATGGGGATTTTCTTCAGCCCACACATGATTGTTATGGAAATTTTGAATGGCATTCCGAGAAAAATTTGCTTCGTCTGTGAACAAAATTTGTGTCTCAAACTGCGGATTTAGTGCAATACTTTGTAGATACCACTGACTGAAGTTCACACGCTGTGGAAAATCTCTGGGGAGTAATGCCTGCACTCTTGAAATATGGTATGGGTATAACAAAAAATCAGCCAAAATACGCTAAACAATTTGATGACAAATATCCATCTAGCGATCTTCCTCGTACTCGTCTCAGGATGTTCCTCAATTTCTTGCAGCACCGCTTCCTCAATTTCAGGAGTTCTTACTACACGAGGTCTACCTTCCGGAGTCCCTTTCTTGAAACTACCAGTTTCCCCAAGTCGACGATGAATATTTAAAAAGGTTCGGCTATCTGGTAAGGCACGATTAGGATATCTTTCCTGATAAATGCGCCTGGCTTCTGTTGCATTACCATCGGTAAGGCCATATACATAATACATTTGCGCCATTTTCGCATTCGTATAATTTACCATATTTACTGATATTCAGAAAAACAGCGGACTACCAAAATAACTTCAATAACACTTCAAAATCAATCAAAACGCGCTGTGGCAGTTTTTAACACCAACACCTTACTTTAAACCAACATCAATATTAGCTACTGACGTTTGTACATACAGAGAATTCGTTTTTTATTGCTATGGTGGGTACGCTGTTTTTTCTGCTTTTAATCTTTAAAAGAAATCACATAACGACAAACTCCATATTTCCAAGAGGTGCAGTAAATAAATTCTGCTACACGTCATTAATTCCAGGAAAAAAAATTCCAAAAAACTACAAAAGTAAGCCATGGATCATGCCTGTAGGACATTGTCATATTTGGGTGAACCACCAATAATATTGCACGTTTTTGAAAGAAAAAAATGCTTAAATGTAGCTTACAGAACATGGTTCAAAAAGTAACTTGGATTTCGATGAAGAATTCAAAAATGATATAAGTAATATATAGGGTGTTCCATTTGAAATTTCCAAGTTGATGTGTGTTACATGTGTAGATGTGGCAACAATGCGGCTATGAAAATATTTTCAAACCATAGATCACAACCATCTACATCGGTAACCAAAGTTTGAAACTCCCATTAATTTTTGTTCTCTAGATACCTCTAATAGACCATCGAATATGGAATACCCTGTATATTTTGGGTTGAAATCTTGACAGAAAGTTGTATACTTAGGGTCCGAAAAAGAAAACGAATCTTTTTGTATGACTTTTTTTGAAGAGCGGAATTTTGATATGCAAGTTTTCGACTGATCTTGTCATTTTGTCAGTGGTAGCTGTATAAGGATCTAATGTTGAGTATTTTAGTTGACCTGTATATCTATTTCGTTGAAGAACGTCTAGTTCTTTCAAATGTATTTTTTATTAACGAGTTTTGGGTTGTTTTTAGGAAATTGATGGCATTATATTGAATGCTCCTCCTCACACAACAATACAATACCTAAGAATAGATTCTGCCGAGGAATTATATTTGATTATTCACATATTTACATATTTAATTTCACATCATGAAAAATATTTGCAATAACATCATAGATCCACTGCTGCAACTCATAAATCAGTCATTTCTTAGCGGAGAGTTTCCTGATCTTCTCAAAATAGCTTGTATAATCCCTATTTTTGAAAAGGGCTGCATGAGTGAAGTAGAAAATCATAGACAAATATCCTTGCTAAGTGCATTTTCAAAAATTATAGAAAAAATTCTCTACTGCCGCATTTTAGCATGTACTGAAGTGAACAAAATTTTTATAGATTGTTAACATGGATTTAGGCCATCAAAATCAATAGAAACAGCATCCGCACATTTTTTTAAAATGTATATAAAGAGCTAGATGATGGCAAATATGTTTTAACTCAATTTTTTGACTTATCTAAAGCTTTTGATTTGGTGGACATGAACATACTTTCTAAAAAATTATATAATATCGGTATAAGAGGATGTCTCCTAAGCTATATCAATTCCTACATGGAAAATAGGAAACTAATTGTAAAATGTCACGAATTCCAATTGGACATGCATGACGTAACTCTCGGTGTTCCACAAGGCTCTATTTTAGGCCCAGTACTATTATTAATTTATGTTAATGATTTACCAAATCATAATCAATATGGTGCCACCACTTTGTATGCTGACGATACCACTGTTACTGTGTCGGGTGTTACTGAGGAGGAACTTTACCACAAAACTCAGGTAACGCTTGCGTTACCTGAGTAACCATAGTAAACCATAGGAAAACCGTGGGAAAACGGTTTTTATGAATTTTAACCAAAGGAGACCATTAACACCCGGCTGTAATTTTGTTTTATCTGAAACACCTTTATAGACATCAAGCTAAGAAGGGAACCACACATTGACCACAAACAAGCTGCTTAATAAAGCTTATTTTACCATTTTACAGCTTAAAGACACAATTGCCGGACAGGGTCTTTCAAATGTGTACTATGCTTAAGCTTATTCACATGGTTCATTGAATATATTAACCTGGGGACGATCGAGTCATCTTCAGCGGGTCTTTGTTGCTCAGAAAAGATTACTGAACCTAATTTTCAATATAAATCGCTTAGATAGCTGTAAAGAAATTTTTATAAATAATAATATTTTTACGGTACCTAGTATTTACATCTATAAATTCAGACTCGAAACCGTTACGCTGGAACTGAATGAACACAGAGTTATACTTTCTGGTAGCTTGTGAATTCTTGGAATTTTCTACCAACAAACTGCGGTAGCTAAATCCTGGGTTGGAAAATTGTTTGGTGGCAACTGCCACCCTTTGTCTACGCCTATGGTTAGTAGTAAAATTGTGGATTTAATGAAAACCAACAGCTTCTTTTCTAAACTTATACTTCAAGTAACCGGCCTTGTTTCATTTTATGTGTGTGTTCTAGAACTAAATTGTTTTATTCGTGTATTAGATACGTTAGATTGTTGAAAACTATTTTTCGATGAAACTGTCATCAAAATGACACACTGCTTGCTTATTTCAAGAATGTCAAGAATTTCTCTCTGACTCTATGGTTTCACAATGATCCGGCGGTTCTGGGAACCATTTAAGTTGTTTTTCTCGCGAAGGAAGTAAACCGATTACCGCGTTTCGAAACCCAGCTCTTTCGATAATAAAAATTTGAATCGGTTCTAAAACATTTCAAATGCCATTGTATAACCTGAACAATGAATTCACTCGTGGCGGAAGCGAACTGCATGTACTTAGATAGTCATTATCGACATAATGGATCTGTAGTTCTATTCCGTGTCTATTTTTTAGGTCAGAGGCGTGCGCGGTTCCTTTTGGTGTGGATTTAGGGTGAAAGTTTATTCGTACCAACAACCGAATATGTTTACCTGAAATTTTCGTTTTTGAAGTTATACTCCTTTCGGGGCGTTAGGCAAAAATTATGAGAATTGAATTTTGTCATGCGCGCTCACATCGTTACGAAAAAACGACACCCTGAAGTTTACTTCTTCTTCTTTGATTTATATGGCAGTTACTTCTCATTAGAGCTCAGTTCGCCAGACTCCTTCCATAGTAAAAATCAACCAGTAAGTCCACTCCCACTACTTTCATTCATGAATTCACAAAGTTCTTGGTGACCTCAAAATGAAGTGTAGAGCCAATTTCGTTCTTTTACCATAAAAAAACGAAATTTGAGGTTATTATATTATACAATATTTTGTGGCAAATTACTTATAACCAACTAGAAAAGCTAAAAACAATAATAACAATAGCGAATAAACTAAACACAATATCAGTTTCCGATCGTTTATTGTAACTAATCCGATGCTTGTGATAGTGTCGAATCCTTTGATACTACAGCACTGAACGCGTTTGATTCGAATCTCATCCTAAATGCGGTTGAAGCAGCATATCAATCAGAATAAACAAATTATGACCTTGTATAGATTGTCTTGACGATCTTTGACCTAGATTTGATGAACAAGTCAATGGAATTTTGACAGAAGCCTTCAAAATGTATATAAAAACTGTCAAATTCAGCAAACTAATCAGAATAAATGAATTATGACGACGTAATAGATTGTCTTGAGGATCTTTGGCTAGACTTGATGAACAAGTTAATAAAAATTTGACAGAAGCTATTGAAACGTATTCGTAAAACCCAGCAAACTAACCAGAATAAACGAATTATGACAACATAAGAGATTGTTTAGATGATAATCGGCCTAGACTTGATGAACAAGTCAACGTAAGTTTGACTGAAGCTTTAAAACGTACATGAAATTGGAAAAATCCAGAGACTATAATCAGATCAAACGAATTATGACAACGTAATAGATTGTCTAGACTATCTTTGGCCAAGACTTGATGAAGAAGTCGATGGAAGTTTGGCATGCCCTGTCAAAACGGACATGAAAACAGTGAAAACCAGCAAAATAAACAGAAAAATCGAATCATAAAAACGTAGTAGATAATGCTTCGGCTTAACAACTTACAAAAAAATTAGAGTAGCAACCCTACGAATACGTGCTGACGTAGATTTGATTACCCCCATCCAACGAAGACAACTCGATTCTCCTCGCCTCTCGCAGACTTAGCAAAAAACGGCCGGGGGAGTTTGCAAAGTTCTTTTCTCGCAATAATTATTCAAGTGTGCAATTAAATAAACACACCTGTTGCCGCCGCACATTGCTGTTACCTTCTAATCTCGAATTGAAGGCGATACACAGCCTGGGCAGCAGGTGATTGCAGTTGCATACAGACCTTCTTTTTTGAGAGAAACACAAATACTGTCATAGGCGCGACAAGATATTTTGAGGGTTTTCTTTTCAATGACTACTTTATCATTTTTTTTTTAATTTTCTCTCCAATACTTTTCTTATAAAAAAGATCATGAGTAATCGAGGTGATATTAAGTGTTCATATCATATTCATCACAGTGAAAATAAAAGTGTGAAATTACATAAAAAAAGCATTGGCTATTTCTTGCCAACTTTCTACTATATACTTTTACATTAGACTAGGTATAATACACACATGATGAAAATTTCATTACACGATGATTTATGTGAATATACCTATTCATTAGGAAATAGGAATCACACGTTAAAAGGTAAGACCTCGTTAATCCTTAGCTCGCACAAGTTTCGACTTCTGAGGGTTGTCGTTCGCAGGGGTGCGACAGCTGGTTAACGGAAAAACAGATTTTTTTTTAAACAGTCGTAAAGTTACATGAGTTTTCATGGAATTATAATATGGAAATTTCAATTATATGCGAATGATCACTTTATGAAATGACACAATACTGATTCCTATTTTTCAACTTCCAAAATAAGATTTAAGTTGGAAATGCTATTGAAATCCGCAAATCCGCTGTGCTAACCGACACATCTGAAAATGACTAATTAAAAAAAGAGTATGAAGAAAAACTAGCCAAGACAAAAAAAACGTGTGTCAAAAATGAGGAAAAAGGTAAAGGAAAGTCCTCGAAAACGAGCGAAGATGCGAAGCTGATAAACTACCCTAACCTAATTTCCGCCATCCGACCAGTATAGGGCACGATGTAGATTTGCTGGTCCCAGAACTTCCAGATGATTTGAATTCTGTTGAAACTAAAATGTTTTCTGATGTACTGTTAAATATAGATGAGCAAGATGATGAAGAGTTCCAATGTGCTATAGCAATGTGCTATAGCAAATATAGAGCCTAAACTTAGTTAACTTAACGACTAAGTTAGGGATCTTGGGTTAACAAAATAAAAAGCTGAATTGCTTGATTCTAGAGTAAAAGAAAAGAACTTTTTGGCAGTTGGAACTAGCATATATGTGTATAGGAAGAGAGAGCAGCAGTTTTCGAAAATTTTTAAACAGGAAGGTGATTTAGTTTACTGCTCAGACATTCCAGGTCTGATTAAAGAGTTTGGTGTTGAATGCAAAAAAAGAAGACTGGAGGCTGTTTATTGATTCTAGTTTGAACTAGTTTGAAAGCTGTTTTATTACACAATAGTAACACTTATGCATCTATACCTGTTGGTCATTCTGTACATATGAAAAAGATTTATGAAAACCTAGAAATGTGTTGAATAAAATTAGCTATTCGGCTCATAGTTGGATGATATGTGGTGACTTGAAAGTAACATGCATGCTTCTTGGTCAGCAAGGCGGTTTTACCAAATTTCCTTGTTTTTGTGTGTGAATGGGACAGTGGAGCAAAGGATCAACATTGGTGCAAAAAGAACTGGCCTGTGAGGGAGTCTTTAAAACCCGGCGAGAAAAACGTTCTCCGCATTCTCTCACCACCTCTACATATAAAGTTAGGCCTCATGAAACAGTTTGTAAAGGCATTGACTAAAGATGGACCTTGTTTCAAGTATCTTTGTCAGAAATTTCCAAACCTTTCAGAGGCTAAACTTGAGGAAGGCGTCTTTGTAGGACCCGACATTCGAAAAATCATGTTTGACGTAAACTTTAAAACCACAATGACCATACATGAGAATGTATGAGAATGGGTATCATTCAAGCAATGTTTGTTTGAAGGTGATTGACAAAGTTTCATGATGAATTTCACTAGTTCGGACTTCCATTGTCTACTATATAAAATGATTTGAAATCCCTGAAACAACTAAAAAAGAAGAATTAAAAATGAATAGCTGAAAATAACAATTATATTAACCAAAATAAACCTGAAATGAAACAATAGTGAAATAAAATACAAGTAAAATAAGAACAATTGAATAAATAAAAATAAAGAAATGAAAAAAGAAAATAAAAATAAAAAGTGGAGAGATTCCAAGTCACGTTAGTTCACGACGTTTCGATTGTTAGTATCTACAATCATCTTCGGGTGATGACTGGACTGATTCCTACGAGAGATGACTATTTATAGGTCGTTCGAGTACTTTCACTTATCCCCGCTTTTCATTTTCCGCTTTACTGGTTCCGTGGGAGATGACCGTTTTGGCGGAAGTTGGCCATTTGTCGCTTGATGATGGGTTTCCATATGTTGCGTATTTCTACGCTGGCTTGGCTGAATACGTTGTTGGACAACATGTATGCGGCTTCCTTAAATTTTGTCCTAAACCAATGTTCCTCTCTGATGTGCAAGATCTCAGCTTGGGACCACTCGATGTTGTGTTGATGGGTCCAAACATGGTCTGCTATTCCTGATTTGCTGGTTTCCCCTCGCTGTGTGTGTTTCTTGTGCTCGGCAATGCGAACATTCAATGGCCTCTTAGTTTCACCAATATAGGATTTTCCGCACTCACAGGGTATCCGATAAATGCAATTCTTGGAATCGCAGTCCGCGTTTGGTGGCCTGGTTTTCGTGAGGCTGCTACGGATAGTATTACCGGATCTGAAGCAGGTTCTGATGTTGTACTTGGAACCAATTCTTCTTATCCTCTCCAATAATCCTCTGATGTAGGGAAGTGCACTTTCCTACATCAGGGGATTATCAAGGAGAAAATTCAAGGAAGCCGCATACATGTTGTCCAACAACGTATTCAGCCAAGCCAGCGTAGAAATACGCAACATATGGAAACCCATCATCAAGCGAAAAATGGCCAACTCCCGCCAAAACGATCATCTCCCACGGAACCAGTGAAGCGGAAAATGGAAAGCGGGGATGAGTGAAAGTACTCGAACGACCTATAAATAGTCATCTCTCGGAGGAATCAGTCCAGTTATCACCCGAAGACGATTGTAGATACTAACAATCGAAACGTCGTGAACTAACGTGACTTGGAATCTCTCCACTTTTCATTTTTATTTTATTTTTTCATTTCTTTATTTTTATTTATTCAATTGTTCTATTTTTACTTGTATTTTATTTCACTATTATTTCATTTCAGGTTCATTTTGGTTAATATAATTGTTATTTTCAGCTATTCATTTTCAATTCTTCTTTTTTAGTTGTTTCAGGGATTTCAAATCATTTTATATAGTAGACAATGGAAGTCCGAACTATAGTGAAAATCATTCAAGCAAGTTGTTAAAAAATTCTCAGGAAATGCAAAAGACCCAGAATATCGTACCATTGTAGCTAACATGTTGAAAGAATTTAAGAAACTAGCCTAAAAGTCCACTTCTTGAACAGTCATCTTGATTACTTCCTGGAAAATTTGGGAGATGTTAGTAAGGAGCAGGGTGAGCGTTTTCACCAAGATATTAAATTGATGGAAAAACGTTATACCAGGGCCGCTGGAACATCAACATGATGGAAGACTACTGTTGGTCACTTCACCGTGAAGCTCAGCAAGCGACTCATCGCAGGAAAAGCTACACAAGAAGCTTCAAAGAAAAAAGAGAAAGGAAGTATAAACCATTCCATCTGACTAGTGAAATCTACATTACAACACTGTGTCATTATTTCAAGTAACCTACTATAAATAAAAACCATGATACTGATCTAACATAGTATTTCATTAATTTTACCATATATACCGTACAGATTTTAAATTATATACAAAAAGTCAATTTCTTAAAAACTATGGGTGATACAAAAAACTAAGACCAGGTTTGGATTCAGCACACAAAAATCTATAAAAATTAGCTATTAAAGTAAACAAAGTTTTCAAAAAAAAAATTTGTTGGCCTGTGTTATCTAATGTGAAGAAAATTCATAAATTTCAATAACTTTTCAGTCATATTTTAATAGCTGACATACTAACGGTAAAAGCAATCAAATGTATGATAGCTATTGTCATATTGACAATTATCTAAAAATTGTAACAACGTGTCTCCGCTCCCCCAAAGTTGTATACAACTTTGGGTCTATAGACCCGCGATAAAGTTTGGAATTTTTTTTTATCTTCGTTGTGGGAGCCCCTCTCCTGGTGGAAGCCCCGGGGTAGTAGCTCCGCCCACCCCCTTCCAACCCGACCCTGCGCCCATGACAAATAAATACTATGTACATTTTTGAATAAAATCCATCTAAACCATCTAACATCAACGCATCTATCTCATTGGAAAACCATCCTGAAATCGCATTATCGCCAACTCATCGACACACCCCTTTGTTATTGTGAAGCAACACGTACCTACTCGATTGACAATCGACGCGATAATTTTCCATGCAATCCGCAAGAAAATATTGTTCTGTTCGACCCGACGTATCGAATCTCCAAGTGAAATCTCTCCTTACCCATCGTTGAAATCTCTCGTCACGTACGGCGATAGCCATCTCGAAGCTTGTATGAACGATTTGTGAATGTACTTACGAGCTGGAATCTGCTTTCCGAAAATAAATCATCGGTATAATGAATCATGCGAAGGGAATACAATCGATGAGGTTCGAGGTGAATGATAAGTACTTGGTGGAAGGTGGAGAAATTTTGACTGGAGAGGAATAACTATCTCGTTGGAAATTGGTGGCTGGCAACGTGAGTCATCTTTTTGGAAATAAGGGAAGATATTGGATTTTTGCTGCCTGCTCGATGTCATTTTTGGGGTGTTATAATTCTGTCGTTTCCTATATTTTTCTTTCTTATTTTCTTTCTTACTTTGTCTGGTATAAATGGGGTGTGTTAAAAAATGGGGTTATTTTTCATTTATCTCAAAAAATATTTATTCATTCCTGCACTGATAAAAAAAATTCCACCGGTACCGGCGGCAATTCAATTGCGGAATATTATTTTGTAATTCTACCCCGAAGACAAGTGTGGAATTCTTCAGTGTAATTTTTCATTTTGAGTGTACTTTTGTGTTGAAATTAAACTTCATAGGGTAAATTTGCGATACAAATTTATACCGAAATATTACACTCTTGACAGAATTTTACAGTAGAATTTTACACTCTTATATAATCTCACAGTGGAATTCTATGCTCTGATAAAATTTTACATTTTAATTTTTCATTTACGGGTTATATTACCTTGGGATATTCCGTTGTAAGAAGGTCCGTATTCAGAGTAGTTTTGAAGACAATGATACCTCAATCGGATGTTGACTCTTGACTCTTAAGTGGCCATTTTTCCTCATAATTTAGATAATTGAATGCACAAAACATATTACACATTGATATATTAAAAAAATATGTATACAAAATAAGTTCATATACATTCTTGAAATGATTTTTTTTTTATTTATAAAAAGTCAAATAACAGTACAAAATAAAAAAACCATTGTTCAAATTAACCCATTTTCCTTCTTGCTCATGGTGGTATTATTCGGAAAGAGAAATGAAAGTAATATTTCTTTTTCTTTTTTCCTCAATTGCTGTTATTATCCTAAAAGAGAAATGAATATCATCAAATGAATAGGTTTAGAAATCTAAAAACACAGTAAGTTGACGAACACACATTCCTAGAGAAAAACTGCTACTAGTTTGACTTCAATATTGACATTTCTCAAAAATTGTTTATACATATTCAACCGTTTAAATAAAAAATTAGATTTTTCCAAATGTTTTCCAAAATTTTCTGAAATATAGCAAATATAGCTATAATGATGAAGTGGTGATAAAGTATTTTGTTCATCTCTTCAACAGAAACAAAAAGGTCCTAAAGTGTTTCTCAATTCCTTCAATTTTGAATTCCTACTTGCCTCCCATCGCAAAAATGTTTTCAAGTTCAATAATAAGAATCACAAATCCTCAAATTTATCCAAAATTATGAAAGATACGAATAAAACGTTCAGATATTTTTTAGGTGAATAAAATTACGATTTAACATTGTCCGATATTTGTAACCACCAATACGAAACTTTATTCCTCATCGAAATTTATTTTTAAAATGGATCGTGCATACGGCGTTACTGATGATTCACGCCACTGCTATCGAGTATATCTCTTTTTCTCTTTTTCTCAATACCATTCAGTAATTATCACAAACATTTTCAAATATATGTTCTGTAATTATTTGAAAATCAGTTAAAATATGTTGTACTATTCCATACAGTATGAAATAATTTGCGATGTGAGGTTAGGATGTACTTGTAATAAAAAAAAAACACTCTATAATGCATAACGAGAAAACTCAATGAATTCATCTGTTTAGTGGACTAGTTATTGAAATTTTACAAGAAATGTACTCACCTTCTTTACTTATTTTCACCAACAACAAAAATATTCTAATGCACACGTCAGACAAACCGATGCGCTTCTGTAGACAAGAATGAACAATACAATAATCACTCACAAATACAAGCGTAACTTTACATTCGATAAAGAGATGGCGAAAATTTACATTTCACTAAGAGGGAATACCCATCGTCCAGTTAGTAATTCTCTCCACATGAAATAATACGTTATGATTTCACACATATATTAGATGAATATTTAATTCTCAATGAAAAGTACATTGCCTACTGAAATTACGCTCGGAGATGTGAATTATTCAATAGAGAGAGTATATTTTCAATAAAACTGAAGTAATTTTCTTCGTTCGAAATGAAAATTCCGAGGTAAATTTCAATCATTTTTCCCAGTGTGTGCCAGCCTTTTTTTCAATCTTCAAAGCAGTTTTGATGTGCACCGTCGCAAAACGCCGTCCTCTCGCGGGTCTCTTCAACCTTGGGAACGGAAAAAAGTCGCAGGGGACCAAATCTGATGAATACGGTGGCTGGAGCATGATTATGATAATAATAATAATCGACTTTGTTCATCGACAAAAGAGTAATAAAATACAAATGCAAAAATAAAGGCGAAGTTCAGCTTGATCTGTTTTTCAACTTGTTCTAGTTAAAGAGACACGAATATACGACGACATTCAAAAAGTTAACTTATAAAAGAATATTTATACAAAAACTCAAAAAATGAAATAGAAGACAGAAAAACAAGTGAAAAAACTGCAATAACATATCACAATAGGGAGCATAAACGGTGTTCAATTGAACTATCCAGCCAATTTCGAGTGCAGTGTCAGTTTCTTCTTGCAGTTATATTACGTGTAGTGTCTGAACTCACTGGGGAGTGCATAGAGCGCAACTGCATTATACAGGGTGTCAATTTAAATATGAGGAATTGAAAAAACATGTCAATTTTACTGTCAGGGGGGACACTTTCAAGGACTATTTGTAGCTCTCGTGGTTCTAATGGGAAGAGGGGTCAAGTGAAACATCATTTTGAGGTGCTTCTGCTTCCAATGGTACCCTGACTTATTATTTTTTGATGAGCATTTTTCGAAAAATAGCGTTCTAAACTAACAGAATATGGCCAACAACTTTCACTTTGAAGACACAAATTTATTAGAGCTGAAAGAAATCTTGCAACAAAATAAAAACAAAAATGCAACGGGCATTGATGAAATTTCAGTAAAAATTTTAAATATCCTTCCCGATTTCGCTTTGAATACACCAGTGATGGCTATAAATAAATCCTTTTCCCTTGGAAATTTCCCTCCGTGTCTAAAAACAGCTCTTGTAATTCCTATTTTCAAACGCGGTAATGCAGAAGATCCAAATAACTTCAGACCTATCTCCATGCTCTCAACACTCTCAAAAAACATAGGAAAAATGGTGAAAAAAGGGTATTAGCTTCTCTTTATAAATAAAATATATTAACCAACTGTCAATTTGGCTTTCAGAAGACAAAAGGCACAAATAATGCCGTCTTTTTCTTTCTCAAACATGTCTACACACATCTCAACAATGGTGAGGTCGTAGCTGCAGTATTCTGCGATTTCTCCTAAGCTTTTGATTGTGCGTTCCACAAGGATCAGTACTGAGTCCGATTATTTTCCTTATTTATGTAAATGACCTTGTTACTCTCTCAATTCAAGGAATTTTTACGATCTTTGCGGATGACCCCACGCTCCTTTGGCATGGAAAAATACTTCTAATATGAAAGAACCAATTTATACTTGAATGGACAAATTCTTGAGAATAAAAACCAATCCAAATTCCTGGAAATCTTCATGGATAACAAATTAAAGTTTGATCAACATATTTTAGCTTTGAGTAAAAAATTGGCATCATCAGGATGTTATTCACTTGCATGACTCTTGTATTTTCATACTTGAAACTGTTTGCCTGATTTACAAAAAACATAACTCCGGAACATACAAATTACATAACCCGGCAAGTAACTGAAAATAAAATACATATTCCTGTTCCAAAAACAAGTCAGACAAAGTATTCTTCAATTTATGGAAGTAAAAAACTGTATAATCACATACCTTAAGAAATTAGGAAGGAAAAAGCTATAAAAAGTTCAGAAACCTTCTTAAAGATGTCCTTGCAACTAATACGTACTACAATCTTTAGGAATATTACAATGGAACTTTGCTATGATTTAATATATGTGTTTTTTTTTGTTGTTTATATTGACACCTATACTTTAAATTTAATTTTATACTAGGATATATCTTATTGTATTACCATGACAAGTGAACTTATGTTCAAATTTGTATATTTGTTATTTACATCTTTTGAAAGGGACGACACGAACTATTTTGTCTACGAACTTTGTTAAATTTTATTTTCTATTGTTACATTTTATCTATTAGATATGTGAATTTAGTTTTGCTCAAATTGTGTTTCTGGGTATTTGTGTTTTTGAATTGTCTGTTTTATTTTATTCTTTGAAGTGCTATATATATATATATATACCAGATTTTTAAAAAGCTTTGTCAATAAAATTTTATTTTCTTGGACAATAAAGTATATGTCTATCTAATTATTAGTACGCCTATACTGAAATGCATGGTTTGAACAGAACTGTTAAGAATATTAGGTGGTACCGTTTGAACCCTTCATTAGGGGTAACATTAGCCATTAGCTTCAATTTACATCAAAAAGTAGTCTGATAATAAAACGTAGATGGTTGTGTCTAGTAAATTTTGAATTTTGAATTCTCATCGCAGAAAGTGTATAGATAGCCGTCCTCTTTGGTACTTCTGCTGTAAAAAGTTTCTATTATCAGGCAAAAAATTGGTTGGCAAATCTGAACGATGTGGTAGTATTGTGCATACATTTGTACATGTTGCACTGTTTAGTGATTACTTTAATAAGTGTATGAAAGTGTAAAAATGGTTTACATTCTTCAAGGCAGAATTGAAATGATTGTAATTTATGGAGAAGTTGGAAAGAGCGCACGAAGGGCAGCATGTGTTTTTAACGAAAGACATCCAAATTGTAATGCAGGTCACCAGTGTGCTCGATTTAGTGAATAAGTTTTACGAAACTGGTTCAGTGACAAATAAAAAAAGAGTACTAAATGAAACATCAACTCAAATTGAAGTTTTGGGAGCATTTGCTGCAGAGCCCACTTACTCCAGACGGGAATGTCACGCTAGACTGAAAAAAAAGTATTGGAAATGTATACATGTTATCCCTAGAAAATGCAGATTCTTCAAGAACTCCACGAGGATAATTATGATAGAAGAATGGAGTTTTGTGGAATTATGTCTCATTAGACTAGATTAGCTTTCTTTATTTCCTTCATTATGACGAACATTTACATTTCGCATAGGAATTGTCAAAGCACATACACATATTCAACATAAAACAAGCAAATAAATAAATACGAGGTGGAACAAATACAAATATTCAGATAAAATATGAGTAATCATGAGACAAAAAGATTAAAATATTCATTCAGTGTATAAACACAATGGTCGAACAAAAACGACTTCAGTCTATTTCTGAATTTTGTTGTCGAAACCATCCCTAATCTTTTGTTTAACATCTGTTTCAGCAATGGGTGTACATTTTTTCTCATTGGCAATGTTAGTAGACAAAATTGTCGCTATTGGAGTGACGAAAACCCACACATTTTTCAGGAAGAGCATACACAACACCCACAAAAAGTTATTGTTTAGGCAGGTATTGTTGAAAATGCCATAATTGATCCATTATTTCTAGAAGAAAACTCGACTGGCAATATACACCTCGAAATGCCTGAAGATACTATCGATCCTCTTATAATTCACGAGCTAGAAGGCTGAAATGATTGTGTAGCTCTTGATAGAGATTACGTTGATAAATAAAGCCCATTCTGAACAAAAAACGCGTTTCTATTCTTAGACACAGGACTTTTCATCTCATGTGTAGATATAAAGCGGTTTGCTTTCTTTTCACGTCCATTTCTGTGGCAAACATTTGATATTGTTGTTTTTTTCAGCTGGTACTTGCTGGTCAGCCATGGTTCGCAACGGCAACGGTCGATGTACTGAGCTGCTTCAGCAAAAAATTTCCAAAGAAGACTGCTGCTCGGGAAGATCCGTTACGACGTCTTGGTCGGCGGAAGAACTTGACTCTGGAACGCTGTTTTTCTGGAGGATCTTGGGAGGTGGCGTACGGTGCTCTTCATGCCGAGGTAAGCACCCTGAATGATTTTCAGGTTCACATACTGAGAAACTGTAACCTACTGCGCCAAAAATTGTTGTACTGAAACAGTAGCTTGGAAATATTCCATGTAGTGAAGAAATCAATTTCAGACGATACACTCTTTCAGCCATACTTTGATTACTGTGAACAGTGTACAGTGAAACTAATCTTTCAGATTCTTGCAAAGGCGTAACGTGCGAAGTGGGTAAAACTTGCGTGTTGAGGAAAGGAACTCCAAAATGCGTTTGCGCCTCCAAATGCAAGGTGGGAAAGAGCCGACGAAAGACTCCTGTCTGCGGAACTGATGGGCGCAGCTATCGAAACATTTGTAGGTTAAGAAAAATGTCTTGTCGCCGTAAATCCCATTCCCTTGCGGTCGCTTACAAAGGCACATGTCAAAGTGAGTAGAATTTGTTTTTCAAAATATTGTTTCTCTACGAAAAAATACAAAAAAGTTTTATTTCTACTTCAACTCTTTTCCCTTTCTACTAACCTGTTGATTTTATTTCATTTTTGATTCGATTTTTCCTGGCGGAGAACGATCAAGGCTTCAAGTGAGTCATATCAGATGACAAAAACTCTTTTGAATAATCAGTGATTGTAAAAGTACCTATTTTTGAAAAACAAGGAATTCACACTGTCATTGGTTTTTATTTCGAAATAGTTAATTCCTTGATACACTAGGAGTTGTCAGACCAGTCAATGAGTTCAGCAAAAATCTGTATAATCGCAAAGTAATTGCTACAATTCCGTTTGTACTGTTGATGAAATCGGTACGATTCGAAAGGCGTTTATTTTCAGGACAGATTAATTTTTGCGAAAGATATATTTTGGCTTTCTACTTTTTCATATTATAATATAAAAAATCAACTCTGAACGAACAAAGATGTGTACACCATGCAGAAAAGTAACTTTCAGATACACACTGAAAAAGAAAGTCCTCTCGAAACAACTAATTACAACGTAGAATTACAAAACAAATACTTTCATATGAACACTGAATTATACAAAAACACTTTTTTCTTTTCAGTTTGTATTCTAAACATTCTTTATGGAATTGAATCAGATGTCATCCACGGGATTGCTACACAACATATAGCATATCTAGTAGATATGTAGCATATATGTTATGTTAGGTTAGGTCCAAAGTGAGTGGTCTTTATTCGACCCTCCACCACAATCTTCAAGAGTTTATTGTTGCTCACACCTATTCAGACTCGACCAAATAAACCCAGCTTCTCAACGAAGCAGATTAGTGAATATGGTAAGTGGTCTTTCAGGTCGGATTGTAAGAGTACGGCTCTGCCGAACTTTAAAAATGATTCGGTCCTCAGCGGGGCAAGCACAAAGTATGTGCTCTGCTGTTTCATCATTTTCCAAACAGAAGCGACACACACTCTGTCTTCCGACAGTCCGAGTCTCAACATCTGACGATTCAAATGACAGTGACCTGCAAGAAGGCCTGTTAGACATCGTAGGTCATCCCTACTGTAGACCTGGAAGATTCTACCAGAAGTCCATAATTTTTCTTGTCATCCAGGAGTTCAATTTTTGTTTGGCAAAGCCTAAAGCGATGCCAATGACAGGTTCTGGTCTGATAAAGCTGCTTGCAGCCCCCTCTTTGTGAGGAAGTCAGCAGCCTCATTGCCTTTCAGACCAGTATGGCCAGGAATCCAGACCCAAGACAATCTGTTAAGTCTTTCTATTGAGGAGAGTCGTTTTTGGCAATTTGATACCGAATTAGACGTTGCTCGGTAGGAGCCAGGAGCTTTCAACGCCGCTTGACTGTTCCAGAATATTTTTATTGACTTGTGTATGAGGTTGGATTTATCCAATCTCTCCGCACACAATTCAGTAGCGTAAATTTCCGCTTGAAATATAGTCGCATAAGTTCCTAAGCAGGTAAATATCTCTGTCCTGGGTCTGCGACTGAAAACACCTACACCAGAACCGGAAGGTGTTTTTGATCCATCTGTGAACCAACAACTATCTGCTCTTAATGTTTCCTTCTCCCGAATGATCCAGACCTCTCTACTCGGGAATAGTACTTTATAAGGCAGTTCGTAGTTGACAGTTGGAGGCATAAAGTCAGAGGTCATTTCCAGAATGCTGTGACTTCCAATGTCAACCAACAGTCTGTTGTTGTACTCTAAATTAAATTGATTTGTGCATTTGGCAATGTGCACAAGTCTATATGCGGTCCATAAGCCTCTCTGTCCAGAAAAATGTGGAGAGGAGGTAGATCTAGAAGGATCTCCATGGCCTGGCATAGTGCCATCAGTACCACGGTGCGGTAATGATGGCACTACTGATGGCCAGACAAGCCTATCTCTGTAAGTCAGAGAGCTTTGCCTGGGCATATATATGTAGTATATATAGTAAAAGAAAGAGGTAAAATTTCACTTACATAACGTTCACTTGGAATACAAACTGAGTTAGAAAAAAGTGTGTTTGTTGAATTCAGTGTGCATATAAAAGTAGTTGTTTCGAAAGTAATTCAATGATAATAATAATAATAATAATAACTGATTGATAATAATAATGATTGAACGGCGTGTACACAAGATGGAGGTTGAGATCACGTCAGCGAGACAACACGCGTCTCGTATCCAATGTGTGATGGATTACAGGGCGGCCAACAGGCCTCTCACGCCCGCAGTGCGGCGAATAGCCGCCAAACTACGACGTATCCATCACACTTTAAGTCAAGGCGTGCTGCTGACCACCAAACAGCACTGCCTTGATAGGATACGAATGCTAGTGGCTGCTAAGAAGTCACTAGTGAGGCGAGCCAGAGGTATCGCGGAAAACCTTAGGTTCCGCGAGAAAACCTTCTCGCCTCCACGTGTTGTGGATAATCCGCCGACCGCTGATCAGGTGGAATCCTTCTGGAAAGATATCTATGAACACCCGCAGCCACTCAACTTAGACAGTCCAGCCCTAGCGCAGTTCGAAGCTTTCAACAGAGAGCTTCGACAGCCTGAGCTCAATGAGCTGCGCAACGCGATAACCCCGGATAACGTTCGATGGGCCCTTGTGGGTTCCAAGAACTTTGCTCATCCAGGCCCAGATGGGCTGAACACTTATTGTTGGAAAAAACTACCAAGCACAGCCTGTAAAGTCGTCAGGAGTTCGGATCCCCTTCTCTGTATTATCCGTGACCATGTGAGAGCAGGAATTGGAGCATTTCTCTTTAAAGCAGCTGCGCGAGCAGCTGATGAACTCGGTATAGTTTTCGACACTGAACGAGGTGACCACAACTCTGTCACCAAGTTGGAACCTGTTCAGCAAAAAGCTCAGATAAAAGCCGCAGAGATCACCTTACTTCTGCGGAGACACAAGGATAAGCCAATGCATGGGGTCTTCTTCAATAACATTGGAGACCTTGGCTTATCAAAGCGCCTGACCTTCACTTTTCTCAGGTCGAGTGGGCTCAAGTCGGAAACTGAGGGGTTCATCATGGCTTGCCAGGATGGTGCCTTCAACACCTCAGTCTACCGCAGTCACGTGATGGGTATAGAGGTTCCTGACACAAGGTGCAGGGCCTGCCGCGAGGCCTATATCCATCGACATAACACGGCCCTAGGAGTGCTATATTACTATCTACGGCACTCTTACGGTATTGACGAGACACCGGTGTTGCCCTACTCTCCGGGGAATATTGAATCCGTTGTGGGGAACGAGAAGTGCCGAATTTATTGGAACTATTCGTTCCCCACCCTCAGGCTCATACAAGCTAATAAGCCTGATGTGGTCCTTCTCGACCACCAGAGCAAAACGATATTTATCGTTGAGTTTTCAGCTCCTGGCGAGACGAATATCGTCAGAAAAGAGGAGGAAAAACGGATAAAATATCGAGATTTCCACTTCGAACTCCGCAGACTCTATCCAGACCACTCTGTCACGATGGTTGTTCTGATTATTGGAGTCCTTGGTGGAATGATGTCCTCTCTACTCTCGAATCTTAAAATCATACCGGCTTGCCGCACTGAGGCAGAAATCTTAGCCGCACAGATGCAGAAGGCTGTCATTCTTGGCTCACTGCACTTACTCAGGGCACATAATTCTCGGACCCAATGATCACTTACCCCACGGTGTGAGGAGTGGTCATTGGTTGATAATGCTGGCGCGCCCTCCCGAATGTATCGGGGCTTCGGGGGATAGGGCCTGACCAGCGCACACTACGGTAAAAAAAAACATTGCACATCAAAATTGTGATAATGCGAAAAACGTCAGTAAATTCAAGTAGAGAAATGATATAGAAAATGTATATACATATGAAATGACTAGAATAATTAAATATCTCTGGATGTGTATAGGACATCCACGTCACAATTACTAAAAATAATATAAAGTATGAATATAAAATATATTAAAGTTCCTAATGCTACGTTTGTATAAATAAAAAAGGTGTATATTAAATAAACCGTACACCTCACATGGAAATAATGTTGAAACTCCTCAACAGTTTAGCAGTTTTTTGACAATAAGAGTTACCTAACTTATATGGACATTTCCTGAAACTTTAATGTCGTCGGGAAGTTTGTTATACAGTTTACATCCCTGATAGTCCAAACTTTTTTGGTAGAGAGCAGTTCGATGTTGACTGGGTAGAAGTAACTGGTAATGGGTAAATGACGGTCTGTTGGCAGCCAATTTGTTTTTATTGCGGTATACATATGTACATGCCTCAAGTATGTATATTCCTGCAACTGTTAATATTTTCAAATTCTGAAATGCTTCCCTACAACACTCCCTAAATCCTAACTTAACAAAGATCCTTACTGCATACTTCTGTATTTTGAACACTCGATCCACAGTTCAGTATTCCATACCTGAGGTGAGAATTAAAATTCGCATAATGAAGCTAAGTAGAATATCTTGACTGCAGTGAGTGGAGAGATACCTGAGAGAATAACAGGAATTTCTGAGCTTTTTACACAAATTATCTACTTGTGGCTTCCATTGCAAGTTGTTATCGAAGGTAACTCCTAACAATTTAGTTGTTGTTGTGGGATCCAATTGTTATTCGGAATTCTGGTATAGACTCACCTCATGGTGTTGTCGTCCTACCGTGAAGTTGTTTTCTTCACACCAAGTGATAACTTGGTGTGAAGAAAACTCTACTACAAATGTTTACTCGTATATGAAAGTAGCTGTTTCTAGAGGGTTTTCCTCCAGTTTGTATCTGAAACTTACCTCTCCGATGGCTTTCTTCTTTTCTACAGAAGATTCCCACAAATAATGAAATTTTACTACTCAGATCAAATATTATCCTGAAAAAATTGAATTAGCTGCAATTTGAGCCCAAAATCAGATCTATAAAGCTATTATTTCCCAAAATAAAGCAATCAAAAGATTGTGAATTGGTTTCGGTCTCAAATTATGAAAAAAAATGGATATATTGAAGAAACAAAATTGATTATCTAAAAGTTCCTTCTTCAAGAGTTATACTGAAAATTTAAAAAAAGAGAAAACCTTTCGTATTAACAGCATTTTCTCGGAAAATACCGAAAAATATATCTATTTTTCGAACAACAATATTTTTCACAGAGTAATTTAAATTTTTCACTCTACCTTTTTTGGAGGACTTCCTCTTTTCACAATCTGAAAGAAATGAAAATTGTAATATAGAACTTCATACAGATTCAGAAAAGGCGAATAATTTGATCAAACTGAAAAGTTAATGCATACATTCAAAGTATTTTTACAAAATATTGAAACGAGAAGGGAATGCATGCCTGAACTCCTCTCTAAGGGACGTGAGTGCAATTAGAGGGAGTAGCTCCCTATTCAACCTCTTGAGGGTTGATTTTTGTCAAACCACGACATTACATATCGATAACAAACTTCGTCAACTTATCTATTTGGTGGAGGTTTGAAAATAATATGAACCGAAGAAAAAACCGCGAGTTAAATTAAGATTTTCTATAATGCTCATAACGGAAGCAGATTTTAACCTCCGAAACAATAACATTTCTCAGAACATGTTTTGGTAGGTGAAGTTATTACATTCGGCAAGTCATGAAACAACATTTTTTCTTGTGGAAAAACTTTGAATTTTCAGATTGTGGTAGGAAGAATCCACAAAAAAGCCAATAAAATATAAATCACTTCGAAAGTTTTGTACAGAAATGTATTCCTAAATTCAGCATCCTTTGAGTGAGGGTTTACAATTTTATATTCCAAAATTGAACTGTCTCATTATTTTTTATAAATACGTACGTACGTACATATGTATTTTTCTATCTCCCACAATGTACAAAATAAATTAAGTGAGTGAATATGCTATTTCCGCAGGTTCCTGTGATAAAATTAGCTGTCCGACCGGCAAGCACTGCCTGCTGGACCAAAACCTGATGCCACACTGCGCGAACTGTCTGAAGAAGTGTCCGAACAAACCGAAACGTCGGCAGGTATGCGGCGCAGATGGAGAGACGTACGCTAGCGCCTGTCATCTCAGAGAAAAAGCGTGCCGAAAAGGAAGGGCTATTCCTTTGGCGTATAAAGGGCCCTGTAGACGTAAGTAATTTTAATTGTTACTCTGTATAGGTCAATGAAGGGCTATCAGTAAGTAACCTCTCTTTCTATTAAAAAAAACTTTTTCATGCTCTTTGATTTCGAAAAGACTAACGTTCATAGTGTTTCATGGTGAATTTTATTATTTCAGACTTACATTGTCCAATAAAATTCTATTATACTTCAAAATCTATAAAAGAACAAATGAAATTAGAATTATATCGAGCAATAGAACGTGATATGTACGGAACTCTTTTTCCAACTAGAGGACAAATTCTTTACGCAAAATGAGGGACTGCTAATGGGATCGCCGCTTTCACCAGTTATAGCCAACATATATGGAGTGGTTTGAAACTCTGGCTATTAAAAACGCTCACAAGAAGCCCCGAGTCTGGTTGAGATACGTTGACATCTTCATAGAATGGAACCATGAGAATACAGAACTAGACACATTTCTAAAGAACATCAACAGCATAAGACGTTTCATTACCTTCGCAATGGAGAAGGAAGTCCACAACGAATTGCCATTCTCAGATGGCAATTCGTTGTGTAGGTAGGTAGGTCCAAAGTGAGTGGGTATATTCGACCCTCCACCGCAACCCACAAGGGTTCATTGTGGCTCACACCTATTCACACTCGGCCAAATAAACCCAGCTTCTTAACGAAGCCGATTAGTTTGTATGTTGAGTGGTATTTCAGGTCAGATGGTGAAAGTACGGATCTGCCGAACTCAAAGAACCTGATTCGGTCCCCAGCGGGGAAGGCACAAAGTATATGCTATGCTGTTTCATCATTTTCCAGACAGAGGCCACACTCACTGTCTTCCGACAGTCCAAGTATCTGTATATGATGATTCAAATGACAGTGATCTGTAAGAAGGCCTGTTAGACATCGTAGTTCATCCCAGTATGGCCAGGGATCCAGACCAAAGACAATCTGTTAAGTCTTCCTATCGAAGAGAGTCGTTTTTGGCAGTTTGCTACCAATTTAGACGTTGCTTGGTAGGAGCCAAGAGCTTCCAACGCCGCTTGACTTGATTTATGAGTGAGGTTGAATTTATCCAATCTCTCCGCACATAATTCAATAGCGTAAATTTCCGCTTGAAATACAGTCCTAGGCGGGTAGATAGCTCTGTCCTGGGTCTGCGACTGAAAACACCTGTACCAGAACCGGAAGGTTTTTTGATCCATCTGTGAACCAACAACTATCTGCTCTTAATATTTCCTCCTCCCGGAGGATCCAGTCCTCCCTACTCGAACAGTACTTTATAAGACAGTTCGTAGTTGACAGTTGGAGGCATAAAGTCAGAGGCCATTTCCAGAATGCTGTGACTTCCAATGTCAACCAACAGTCTGTTGCGCTCTGCGTTAAATTAATTGTGCGATTGGCAATGTGCACAAGTCTGTATGCAGTCCATCTAGCCTCTCTTTCCAGAAAAATATGGAGAGGAGGTAAATCTAGAAGGATCTCCATGGCCGCTAACTGATGGCACCACTGATAGCCAGACAAGCCTGTCTCTGTAAGCCAGAGAGCTTCACTTGGGCCGTTTTCTGTAAAGCCTTCGGCCACCAAGTAATTGCACCATAAGTGATCATTGGTCTGACAATTTCCACATAAAAATGAAGTAAAATGGATTTGTTCGGGACCTAAACCCCAAGTTTTACTACAAATCCTCCGTTCCAAATGGAATAACCACTCCATTGAGGAAAAGTGGCGTTAGATCGTCCAATTTTCTTCTCCGAAGGGGATTAACACAGATTTGCTGGGGTTGACAGACATCTGCTTCCCCAGACACCAACTGTGAACAACGTCCAACGCGCTTTGGAGGATATTACAAGCTACCGACGTGGACCTTGCCAGGATGACAAGGTCATCTGCATACCTATGCTTGCAAATCAACTTTTCTTCTGTCGAGGGCATCTAGCAGACTATCCACCAGGAGCAACCACAGAAGGGGAGATAGTACCACACCTTGAGGGCAGCCCCTGATGACCCTGAACCTGATAGCCTCGCCTTGAAGAGTCGTAGTTGCAGTTCTGTTTACTAGCATGGCATAGATCCAGCCAGTTAAGGTCGATTCTATACCCTTCCTAGCCAGATACAATCCTATAGATATCGGTAGTGCATTGTCAAATGCTTCTTCAATATCAAGATATACAGCAACCGCAATCTCCTTGTTGTCAAGGGATTGGGAGATTTTCTCAACGAGGTTGTTTAATGCTGAATATGTAGAGGACCAATACTAAGTGGGAAACATCTGTATACCGAAAACCCACCTCTGAATCACGAATCCAATCACCATTAATCTACCAAAAGGCTCTAATGAATCGTGTTTTAGGGTTCTGTAATATGAAGGAACGGATCTTCAACGGAATGGTAGATGTGATGGTAGAACAGAGTTTGGCTAGAAGACAGCAAGAGCCTTGCAAGACAGAGAAGTCGTTACAACCAGTGCTTATACTTCCCTACGTCAGAGGATTATCAGAAAGTATAAGAAGGATTGGGTCCAAATACAACATCAGAACCTGCCTCAGATCTGGAAACACCATCCGCAGCAGCCTCACGAAAACTAGGCTACCAAACACGGACCGCGATTCCAAGAATAGTATTTACCGGATACCCTGTGAGTACGGCAAATCCTATATCGGTTAAACCAAGAGGCGATTGAAAGGCCGCATTATCCAGCACAAGGAAAATACCCAGCGAAGAGAAACCAGCAAATCAGGAATAGCAGAGTATGTTTGAACATAACATTGAGTGGTCCCATGCACAGATAATACACAAAGAGGAACACTGGTTCCTCTTTGGGTATTATCTGTATATATGTAGTGCAATGACGCATCAGCCAAACTAGCGTAGAGATACGCAATATATGCAAACCTGTAATCAAGCGGAAAACGGTAAACTCCCGCTAAACCGATGAAACGGAGAGAGGAATAGGTAGTCCAGTCATGACCCGAAGACGATTGTGGATACTAATAATCGAAACATCGTGAAGTCACTTGGTTTGAATTTTTTTTCAATTTTTGATTCCCTTTCAGTCTGTGGTAATTTTTATTTTGTATCTTGATTATTTTGTTCCGTCTATTGTATTTTCGTTTCACGTTTTATTGCTCAATATAATTGATATTTGAACTATTCATTCTAATTTTATTTCTTCTTTCATAGATTCCGAATCATATTAGACAATGGAAGTCCGAACTAATAAAATTCATTAACAATTTTATCAAAAATTTCCAATTCTCTGTCCTTCGAATTGATAAGCAAATATAGCATTGCATCATATCCTCACTTTTATTTTTGATTCCAGCTCACGCGACTTGCACGAAAGTGCGATGCCGACAGGACCAATCCTGCTTGAAGGACTCGAAAACGGGCATGCCGCGATGCGCCAGCTGCTCGGAGAGTTGCCTACCGAGGAACGCGATGCGCGGGCCCATCTGCGCAAGCAACAACAGCACATACTACAGCTGGTGCCACATGATGCAAGACGCGTGTCGCCAGGGCTACGTTATCGACACCAAGCACGCAGGAAGGTGCAAGATGACGTCGGTATGTACGATAAGTGAGGCTTTTTGATTCTATCATTTGTTTCGAGTTAGTATTTGACATGGAATCGACACATGTCACTTCGAAATGCCAATTGTCATGACAGAAATATGCTGCTTCATGCCAAGACACAGAATGTGAAAAATTGATGATTTGTCGAACAAGCCAGAAAAAGGTGGAATAGGTGAAGATGCTCTATATTGATTATGCTGTATCTCCGAAACCAGTGAATGATGAATAGCCCGTTCAAACACCGTATTTACAAATGAACATGCAACCGATTTTTTCGTATACATGTCAGTTACTGTGTTTTGATATGGAGCAGCCGATTTGTTAGCAAGTTTTTCCTCAATACATACTTTGCTACTTGAGTGGCGTTTGAGTTGTAAGTCTGCAGCCTCATGGATGTGCTGTGATTTTCCATTAATCGTTTAATGACACTCATTCCAACAACCTCATGTCCTGTGCTATACTATGACAATTTTCAATTGAAGGTGATTTGTTAGCAACGTCGCACTTGAAGTGACCAACAGATAATCCTCTTACCAACTCTGCAGAGGTGTACCAAAATAATATTCATTCATTTAAACACATAGATAATTACGTAAAAATTGTTATAGTAGGTGGCGCTACCTGGTGTCAATGGTAAAACTGATTACATTTTCCTATTATGCCTAATACAGTACTTTAAAAAAACAGGAAAATTTACAAAATAAGCATTATGTTCCTCTTATATAGAAAATGAACTACAATGCAAGGAAATAATTACATATATGTTATGCTTATGAAGTTTCAGAATCCATTGACGCTTCCGAAGAGGAATCCCCAGTCACACTTAAATCTATTATTATTTGGTCGAAAACATGGGCTACAGCATTAGCCCAATCTTCTTTCCGTATCCGTTCCATTGCGAGTTCTAATAAACTTTGGACATCATTAATTCTTCACGTTTTCACGAGCTACGTAACCCTTAATTTGAGCCCAGATCAATTCCATCGGGTTTAATTTGCGATGGTAAAGAGGAAGTTTCAAAATGGTGATGCCTTCAGCACGAGCTATTGTATCCACGACATGCTGGCGATATCTGTCACGATGCTGTTTATTGACACTCATAAGCTCGGCCTTAACCATGTCCTCGGAAAATGGGATTCCTTTTTGTCCTAACCAACTCTGCATGTCTGCTCTTCTGGTGGTCATAGTTGGCGGCTGTTTTACTAATCGGCTGTAATAAGAAGCGTTATCCATTACTGTTACCGATTTTGGCTCGACTCGTGAAAGAAGGTGATAATCCCCCGTTTTTTTGAATAAAAGAATTAGTGCACTATCGTCTAAAGAGCCACTCTCGCTACATATATGGGCAACAATTAGTCGTTGCCCTTTACCCGTTGGTTCCCGTAACCCTGTTGATAAACCGTCCACAAATGCTTGACGATAACTAGTTACAGATCTTAGATACTGTGTGACCAGCATTCATCCACGTTTCGTCTAGATAATAAATAATTTTGTGAGCAGAACGCATTTCTCTAATAGAGCGAAGACATCTCCGTCGCCATGAGACTATATCTTACCTTTCTATTAAAACAGATTTACGGGATCGTTTGGCATATATAAATTTTAAATCTTCTTTTATTATTTTCCTCAACTTCTCTTTGCTCATTTTTGGAATGAGATCATTATCCATTACCTTTGTCCTAATGGATTCGAGGGTTGGCGCTTTATTCTCAAAAAAGAAAGAAAGAATAGTATAGCGTACAAAATTTTTCTGGTACTCGTCAAATTCAATTTTTTTTCTACCACGACAATGTACTTTTGGAGCTTGCACAATCCCAGTCACCTTTTTCTCACGTACAATGCGTACAATTGTCGACACGGATATTCCCGTACAGCTTCCACTGTACGGAGTGTATTTTTTAAATTTTCGTACACTCTACAGACAATCTGTTTTTCTTCTAACGACATAAACTTCCGCTTTCTTCGTACATTACTTAGACCTGCTACGGCATCCATCTTGATACTATAAAAATAATAAAATTCAATCATATTATTCAGCTATTTGTCAGTTGTTTACTTACCTCAAAAACTATTTTAAAGTTGATGTATTTTGAAAAACACTTTATTGTGAGATTTTCACTAGAACAGATTAACAAATCCACAACACGTGTTTCGCTGCACAGTAGCTTTTTCAAGCGTGTTCACTAACAAATACACTTTTTGAAATATTACTATCTACCTAGAAACTAATAATATTCTAGGAACTAATTAATGACAGTTATACCTGAGTTTAACGAACATTTATACCTGTGTTTAATGACTAGGTCAACTAATTATCTCACAATAAAGTGTGAATATGATGAAAATCTATGATAATGTATTTTGAAAAACAAGTATCGGCCAACTCTATCTTATATTTTGAAGTTAATAAATAAAAACAGTATATTCAATAAATATAATAAAATATATTTATTAAATACAAAACAAAAAAACCTTCACAAGAAACAGAACACACTACGCCCCTGCAGATAAGGACGCTTGATAATGAAGAAACCGTATGAATAGTAATGACATTTCAAAGACGCAAATATAATAGACCTGCGAAGTGTTGATCAGTTTACCGATGTTTCAAAGTATTTAACGAACTGGTTCGCCTGTTCGCTCGTTCATCCTATCTATATGCAGAAGCTATCTTGTTACGGGGGGGGCAAATTTTATGGAATCATCTTACTTTTCAATTATTTACAATGGTGATGCATAGACAATAAAAATGACCCCGGTAAGAATTTAGTTCTAACATTTAACATCGTTGCTTAGCTCTCAGTTCAATTTGTGTATGAGTTACCTTCAGTTGAAAATTGTTATACTATAGTTTGTACAGATTTGTTGTTTGATGTGTGTAAAATTCCTCTGACATAATTTGGATTGATCTTGAATTGCCCGTTCTTTTACAACATTGCCTGCAACTAAGATATCCGTTTGAGATATCTTATCGACTACGGACGATTCAGAGAACTCGAAAATATCAGTCAGTTTGAAACCAAAACTCTGTCACTTGTCATTTCCCATCATAGAATTCAAATTATTAAATTGTATTTTCTGTTTTGTTACAGCCTAAGCTGACGAAGATTTGATCTACAATATCTGACTAGTATTTAGGAAATCATAAGCCAAAGAAAAATAACAATCTGAATATTAGAGAATATCGAAAAAATAATTGTGAGGTTAGAAAATTCTAGTTTAAATGTTAGCAAATTCGAAGCGACCGTTCCAAATTAACGAATTTCGTGATCTGTCGCTCGTCACGAAAACAGTTTTGCAGGTGTCGATTTTTGAAAAGGGGACTGGACAAACCAATCGGTTTTTTTTTTCAAAAACCAGAATTTTTGGTGGTTTGTTCCAGCGCCCACGCCCGTAAGATTGTGTTCGTTTAGATATCACTTATATCAATATAATATATTTTGTTGGTTGATTGTTCTTAATGGATAGTACTAGCGAAAGAGGACACTAAGTAATTTCATTATATGTAGTGGTAATCCACGGAATCTCTTAGGAACAGTATTAGAATCATAGATAGACAGATTGTTTTTGGTATAACTTGAAGTACACCAGGATTTCTAGGTTAGGATGACTATCTCGGTGGAAGGAATTCATATTTTAGAAAATGGTTTATAATTTTTCTGGGAAGCTGTAATAAGTATCATGACAAACATTCACTTTTGATTTAAAAAAATTACGGTTTCCTACCTCTACTGTATTTTATCTATCCATTCCTACAATAACCCAAATCTGAAGAGCGAATAGTCTGATTTCGAATAAACGTTATTGTAATTCATTTTATTTGAAGAATAATTGATACAAACATCCACGCTCCGAGATAAGAGATCCACAAGGTTGAGTTCTTGGCCCTGTTTAGTTTTTTGCTCATGTGGGCGATATTGACAATCATGATATGACAGATATAAATTCGGAAAAAATATGTAGTATGGAATAACATACGGGTTAGGAAAGATGTGTAAAAGTTGAGGCATCAAGATATCTGGAGAATACTGAGTACACATCAAGATATGGGAATCAGGTTCTGGTAAATGCCTAGCGGAAAACAACTACTTCCCTGGCTAATACCTCGCTGGATATTGAATTATACCCGACATATATTTTAGCAAGATACGTCACAGAGGTGAGTCTCGCAGATGCTTCTTGTTTATCCAGCAGCAGGTTCGAGTGCATGTATGAAATCTTCGTCTAAGAGAAAGATAGTTAACTAGAAACAGCTCCATTTCGTGTGCAAAACCCCACCTACTGTGTAGATAGTTGGGAGAGACGAATATTTCAAAATTTTATTTCGTTCTCGGTCGATCACATACATGGCGTCTTCGTAAGAAGAGATATCATCGCCCTTACTCGAAACTACGACTTCATTCTCTGAATTTCGACTTTGAAGGCGAAATTTCCACTTTAATGTCGAAGTTTCAATTTTAAACTCGAAATTTCGAGATTATCCGCGATTTTCCAACTTTGAACTCGTAATTTTGAGATTGAAGTTGAAATTTAGAGTTTGAAGTCGAAATTCCAAAGCAGAATTAAAATTTCGAGATTGGGTTGGAATTTTGAGATTAAAGTCGAAATCTCGGGATCAAAGTCGAAATTTTGAGTTTGAAGTCATAATTTCGGATCCAAAGTCGAAATTTCGAATTTGAAGTCGAAATTTCGAATTTGAAGTCGGAATTTCGAATTTGAAGTCGAAACTTCGGGATCAGAGTCGACATTTCGAGTTCAAAGTCGTAATTTTGATTTAACAGTCGAAAGTTCGAATTTGAAGTCAAAATTTTGACATTAAAGTTGAACTTTCAAAATGCGAGTCGTAACTTGGATTTCACAGTCAAAATTTCGAGATCAGAGTCGAAATTTCGAATTCAAAGTCGTAATTTCAAGAAACAGTCAAATTTTCCAGTTTGAAGTTGAAATTTTGAGTTTGGAGTCTAAATTATGAGAATAGAGTCGAAATTTCGAGTTTGAAGTCGTAATTTCAGGTTCAAAGTCGTAATTTCGAGTTCAAAGTTCGAATTTAAAGTCGTCATTTCGAGTCGAAATTTCAAGTTTGAAATCGTATTCTCGAGTTAACGGTCGAAATTTCAAAATTTATATCGAAACTTTGTGTTCAGAGTCTAAATTTTGAGATTAAATTTGAAATTTCGAGTTTAAAGTCGAAATTTCGAAGCAGAGTAAAAATGTTTAGATTAAAGTCAAAATCTCGAAGCAGAGTTGAAATTTTGAGATGGAAGTCAAAATTTCGAGATCAAAGTCGAAATTTTGAGTTTGAAGTCATAATTTCGGATCCAAAGTCGAAATTTCGAATTTGAAGTCGGGATTTCGAGTTTGAAGTCGAAATTTCGGGATCAGAGTCGAAATTTTGAGTTTAAAATCGTAATTTCGAATTTAAAATCGTAATTTCGAGTTAACGGTCGAAATTTCAAATTTTATGTCGAAATTTTGAGTTCAGAGTCTAAATTTTGAGGATAGAGTCGAAATTTTGAGTTTTACGTCGTAATTTTAAGTTCAAAGTCATAATTTCGAGTTCAAAGTCGCCATTTCAGTCGAAATTTCGAGTTTAAAGTCGTAATTTCGAGTTAACGGTCAAAATTTCAAATTTGATGTCAGAATTTTTGTGTTCAGAGTCTAAATTTTGAGAATAGAGTTGGAATATCAAGTTTGAAGTCGTAATTTCAAGTTCAAAGTCATGATTTCGGGTTCAAAGTCGCCATTTCAGTCGAAATTTCGAGTTTAAAGTCGTAATTTCGAGTTAACGGTAGAAATTTCAAATTTGATGTGAAAATTTTGAGTTCAGAGTCTAAATTTTGAGCATGAAGTCGAAATTGATGCGAATTTTGAGTTCAGAGTCTAAATTTGGAGAATATAGTCGAAATTTCGAGTTTGAAGTTATAATTTCAAGTTCAAAGTCATAATTTCGAGTTTAAAGTCGCAATTTTGAGTCGAAATTTCGAGTTTAAAATCGTAATTTTGACTTAATGTTCGAAATTTTGAATTTGGTGTCAAAATTTTGAGTTCCGAGTCGAAATTTTGAGAATGGATTCTTAATTTCGAGTTTACAGTGGTAATTTCAAGTTCAAAGTCGCAATTTCGAGTTCAAAGTCGAAATTTCGAGTCTAAAGTCGACATTCTGAGATTAAAGTCGAAATTTCAAAATTAAAATCGAAATTTCTAGAATAGTCTTAATTTTGAAATTGAAGTCAAAATTTCGAATTTTGAACTCGTAATTTCCAAGAAACAAAAATTCAAAATATGTGGCCCTTCTGCATTCTCGCACATTTAGGCAGTATCATCACATCTATATTGATCGAACTAAAAAAAAGTATCAGTTTTTCGTCTCATCACGTTGTTCCTCCCTCATCAGATCATGAATGGGTTTACGTAATCAACCGCTCCCCATAAACAAATCAGTCTGAATCGAACCGGAACATTTCCATCGAGATTCTCCTATCCTATTCCCCACATAAATATTGAACAGCGCTGAGGAATTTGACGAGATTTGTCTATTTTCGTGTACGCATTGAAAACATCGTAAATTCGAGAAATTTATCTCTTCCTTTCGACGTTCCCCTAACATTATATTTAGAGCGCGAGTAGGTTAAAATAATACTCGTACAGGGTGATGCGTTTATAATGCATCCATCCCCACTCGAAAGTATGTTACATGAGAAAAAAAATCTGTACTAAAATCTGTTTTTTCGTTAACCAGCTGTCACACCCCTACGAACGACAACCCTCAGATGACTAAACTTGTGCGAGCTAAGAATTAACGAGGTCTTACCTTTCAACGTGTGATTCCTAACACTAATTCATTTTGCAGTTTGAATCTTTCGCATTTTTCAAAAATGGAACAAAAAAGTGTTGTGGTTGTTCATTTATGGGTAATTGAAACTCATTATAATTCACTCAATTCTACATGTTTTTGCCATTAAAAACCACTAATTCTAATCTGTACTTCTCTTTCAGTTTTCTTAAATATCACTTTCATTTTTTATTTTTTCTCCAAATCAAATATGATGATTTTCTCAGGTAAATAGGGTTTAGTTTTGTAAATGATTTACCCGGAAAGTGGTGATATAGATAAAAGTGATTGAACCAAACAGTAAATGAAACAGCAAAAGAAATAGGTTATTTCTTTATGGAAAATATAAGAACAATTTTTTGTCCTAAAACCAAAATTTCTTGCTTTTTTCTCATTTATGTGGCATAGTTTGAACAAATAACAACGAAATTTCTTGTCTGAAGGTTTTTTCCAGTATTCATAAAACAAAAATGCCATTTCAATTCAAATTTATGTTTGTCAAAATTTTCATTAAATGGTATGAATTACCAATCACTATTTTTTGCCTGATTCAATTCAACTATATTGTTTTGTTCATTAGTATAAAATATGTATAATCAGGCACTAATTTATCTAGACGGAACAATATGAACAACGGTTTTACTGAAAAAAAGAATAGGGGCTTAATACTTATTTATTTATTTATTCATTCATTTAGGAACTTGCCATTTTACAATAAGCATATAAATAGTGTGGGAAAAAAATAAGCAATCAAACAATAATACAAAATACCAAGAATATGATAATATCAATCATTAATAATAATCGATAGCAGTTTCTTCATAGTAGGTCAATAAGTTGATTTTTTAAAGAATATAAGGATGAATCAAATACATCAATATAGATGCTATTCTAGTAATGAATGCATTTAAGCCTCTCATATCCCTTTGAGAAAATAATGAAAGCTGATTATGTACCAAACCAAAAGAAAATGCAGACTGAAACATGTTGTCGAAACTGTGTACTTTTATTGTACATGAATTTAATTTAATTTTTTTCAAAAATTCACTAATCGGAACTTTGTAAAAGTCTCAATTGTTTGGGGCTCAACAAAAATATATTCTTTAGTCTTTTCGGAATTCTGGAAAAAGTGTTTGTCACCTAAATTATAGAGAATGAAAAAATAAACATGAATCAAAAGAATTGCTTAATTTGAGTACATTATAAAAATATAAAATTGAATTATAGTGCCTCGAATTAGGCATTATAATCTGAATCTTGACAATACAACAAAAAATTAAACAGATATTAGAAAATATATCGATTAATCACCTATTACAAAAATTTTGTCAAATCTCTGGAATGTTGAAAAAACAAGATTAAAATGTTATCCCAATATTAGTATGTTATTTAACGAGCTGAAAATGTTATCATTTTTCGTGAGACTGATGAAATTTATCGTAAATCATTCGAATTACCATTTCTCGTGATAAGAATACCGTTCTTTTCATATAACATATCAGTAATATTTCGAAATGAGATTAATTTGTGAATGATATTCCAAATGAGGGTAATATACATAAATTCCGTAACAGAAATCAACCTAAAATCATTCTAAAATACTTCCTGTTACTGTTTTTTATTTAATTCTAAAATCAAAATATGTCATCCGTCAGTGAGACTTGAACCCACAGTTTATTGAAACAAATGAAAACCATATTTTTTTAACAACGGTTGTACGAAGAAAATATTTGAGTACCTACTTCTGACTTCTTTTTCTAAAGTATTACTTTCGAGGATGTGCAAACGGAAACCAAATTTGATAAATTCGATTTTTCCCTGCTTTGATTTCAAAAATATAAAATATGCTTTTATAAGTAAGTGCTCCAAATATATATTTATGATTTTGTTTAAAAAATATTGTTCATATGGAATCGACAAAACGAGTTTTCTATTCACTGACATATTAGAAATATACAATTAATTAATGTTTTACAACCTTTAACAGAGATTAATTTTTGTACATTGTTTTTATGTGGCAGCGCCACCCTGTAGATGTCGCTTCAGTTGGATTCCAGCCAGAAACTGCAATTACATGTAATCTCCTCATTCAGTTATGAAGTTTGCTTTGGCAGCTCATTTTCGAACTAAAAATATAGGCGCGTATTTTTAGATCAATCACGAGCTGGGACACTTTTTGAGTGATAAGGTCGTTCGACATTATTTACTAGAAATATATAAATTTGAAGATAGTGACAGACAAAGCGAGGTCAATATAATATACTTATGAACGTTAGATTTAACGGAGTATCCCAACATTTTTTGAAAAAAACGACAATCTATCAAAGAAAAGTCTGTCTCTTTTTCGAACAGTCATACCGAAGAAATTCACAATAACATGATTGATGACATTATATTGGTAACCTCCGGATTAAATTGTCATTAATGTTAAGAGAGAAAATCGGACCAATTTCAGGAATATTATTTAGGGTTATAAATTTCATTCCGTTGAAATGTCTTTAATGTTTATTGTATTCGAATCCATAACATTCAATTTCAATTTGGGGAGCTGATAATTCATCAATGAAAAATCCTCTCAGAAGACTGCAGAAGAAAATAATAAAATGTCAAATTATATACCATGTGATCTTTTAGATATTCAGTCCATTTTTCTATTGAAAATTTGTTTGAAAAAAACATAAACATTCGAATTTGAATTTCAATCAAATAAATACCATAAATACCAAATACAAGACAAGCAAAAAAACTACTGGTTACATCATATTCTCAAAATTTTGGGAGAAATCTAAATTTCATTCAGTCATTAAATTTATAATAATCTCCCAAATAAACTGGGAATAAATCAAAAAACAGAATTCAAATTGGTAATGAAAAAGTTTCTGCTTTCTTTCTCAAATTGAAATTCTGATCTCCACATTTCTTCATTTTTTAAAAGATTCTGAATGTTATTTGTTTCAATTTCTTGAACTCCAATTCATGAGTTGAAAAAACAACGCGATGTATATCAAACATCTTGCCAGATGGATCATCTTTGAACAATTATTTTCACAACATAGTTGAATTGAAGTTCATTATCTGTTGTATAAATGTTAAGAATACACAATATAATTATATAATATATGATGATAGTATAATTAAATATTATTATTATATTTTGTCAGTGTATCGGTACGTTATGAAAATTTATTGGGAATTTCTCACAGATTAATTATGCACTATAATAATAATTTATTTCAAATAGGGATACATCCTAATATACGACAAAGATAATAATGTTGAACAATAATATACATATAAACACAGTAATAAAAAATACCTCCTAATAGTTGTTAATAGAATTAAAAATACAAAAAATACATAATAATTTACTATCAACTTAATGGTTTCTTAAATGGTTGAAAAAATTCCTTTTAAACAGAATAAGACTGGTAGAAGACTTTACATTTTCAGGTACCCTGGACTAATTTATATTGACGTTGATTCGTATTAGTTGCTTAGAAAAAATAATAAATACAGTTTTGTTTTTGACTTTCTGGAAACCGAATTTCAAAAATTATCAAAAATCGGTCTTTCGACCTGATATAAAGAAATATTATACATTTTAGAGAAAATCAGTGTTTCAGTATTGAATTGCATCATTCAGAGTTCAAAATATTTTCACTATTTTATTTCAAGTGGATCAAAAACCTTATTTTCAGTTTCTCGAATTTTTCAAAAATGCGGCTCTAGTAAAACCTTATTTTACCATCTTGAAGCTGATATTACAACTAAAAAACGTTTCAAATATTGAAGAAATCATATTTTGAGGTTTCAATTTTCGATTGAAATGATTTTCATATTTCGAAAAAAAAATTCATGAATAACCAAAAAATTTCAATTTTGAGTTAAAAAAATCACAAATTATCTAGTAGGTTGAAATCCAATGTTTCACTGAATTCGAAACATATTTGTATGAAAGAAAAAACATAAACGAAAAAGATGATTTTTTATGTTTTTCTCGAAAATTTTCAGGTTATGCTCATACAAAAATCATAGTTTTTTTATTCTCCACAACTTTCACTGTTATCGATAAAATTCATAATTTTTCCGAAAATCTTTAAAAAACGTTTTTATGCTTTGCATGCCTGAAAATCAACCCCCAGCATCCCCTAATTTATCCTAATTCCATTCAATATTTTCTTCCCTTCCTGACTATTTTCATCCTGCCCCGCCCTGCCCCGCACTCCAAAAAATGTTTTTTTCTCGTCGCAATCGCAAGTCGAGACTTATCAGAAAAATCTGCAACCGTCATCTCTGGCACTGAAGCAGGTGCAGTTTGAGGCGTACCTGCGCAATTCCGTTTCGAAGGTAAACAAATAAATTAGCGAATCTGCATCGGAATTATCATGGCCCAGACGAAAAACAACATGGTGGACGTGCCGGGCACCGAAACGACTCGTTTAAGTGAATCGACGGAGTTTAGAGAGAATGTCATGGGAATAATCATAAAGTTCGTACGATTGCACAGGTATGCATCTGTGAATTTGTTGAGTGACATAAGAAAAACAGGGCAGGTCGCGATTATAGCTCAGGAGTCCGCACAAAACTTTACCTATTACTCCAACCCAAGTAATGATGCTAAGGCCTTATATCGTTCAGGCTCCATAGAAAGGTTTTTCGATTACAATAATCCTAATAGTTCTGTATCTGAATCTGTAGAGTAGGGAGGTTGAATGTAGGCCCACAGCGCTTCGGCCGTATGTGACCCATTGTACATCCTCCCGAGGAGTTGTCCTCCTAGGTCATCGTCCATCCTGTCCTTTCCAGGAAGGTGGACAGATCACTAGGAGACATCTCCTTTATATCGGCAGGTGTAGGCCAAGACTCGCCAAACATACACTCTCTTTGGTAACCTTGAGGTGTCTCACGGCGGCCTCCGCGAAAGTTTCAGAAGGTGCAGCGACATTACTGTCGTTGCGCGACTTCTTCAACCTTACTGGGGTTTCCTCCGTAGAGGTGCACAAGTGAGGGAGCTTTCCTGCAGGAGCAGCCGGTTCCTTGCCTTTATTCAAGGCGGAGCTCTTGGCGCCTGCCGTAAGAAGTGCCCTCGCTGTTGGAGGTGAAATGGGAGAGGAGGAGGGTGCACTTATAGTTGCTACTAATCATGCCTCTTCCGCTCTATTTCTCGTTTTGGCCTCGGCGCCGCAAATGCTCTTACACCTTAGAATTTGTATTACATCACGAGGTGATCTGCTATATCCAGCCTCATTCCGAGCGGAAGATTGGGGTGGACATTTCTGTTCATCCCCAGCCACTATAGATTGGGGTGAGAACTTCTGTCCAATCTCGGTATTGGTTTCTGTTTCTATTGTTTCTGTTTTTGTCTTTGTTTCATGTTTCATTCATGTGGGTTCCCACGAGTAGCAATGAAAGAGTTGGTCATCTCTGGCAGAGTCCCACATCACTAGAGGTAGGCTGATTACAATGAGGTTTCGCCCGGTTCCCCAAGGGGATTGTTCGTAACCGCATATCACCCTGCGACCATTCAGTTGTCGGCACGACTCCTTATACCTCAGCTTGGGTAGGCTCGTCCACAGTGGCATGTTTTGCGGAGGCTTCTGGGGAGTTTTAGTTCTCCTCACCCTACTTATTTCTGCCACTGACAGAACACCTCACTAAGAGACATCTCCTCAATATTGGCAGGTGAAGACCAAGACTCGCCGAACACACACACTCTCTTTCAACCTTGAGGTGTCTCACGGTGTCGTCCGCGAAGGTTTTAGAAGGTGCAGCGATATTAATGTCGTTGCGTGGCTTATTCAACGTTTTTGGGGTTCCCTCCGTGGAGGTGCACAAGTGAAGGAGTTTTCTTGCAGAGGCAGCCGGTTCCTTGCCTTTATTCAAAGCGGAGCTCTTGGCGTCCGCCACAGGAAGTGCCCTTGCTGTTGGAGGTGATCTGTTATGTCCAGCCTCTAAGCGGTAGATTGGGGTGGAAATTTCTGTTCATCTCCAGCCACCGTCTTAGATTGAGGTGAGCACCTCTGTCCAGCCTCGGAATTGATTTTTGTTGTTTCTGTTGTTTCATTCATGTGTGTTCTCACGAGTAGCAAGAGAAGAGTTGGTCACCTCTGGCAGAGCCCCGAATTACCAGAGGTAGGCTGATTACAATGAGGTTTCGCCCGGTTCCCCAAGGGGATCATTCGTAACCGCATATCACCCTGCGGCCATTCAGTTGTCGGCACGACTCCTTACATCTTAGCTTGGGTAGGCTCATCCACGGTGGCATGTTTCGCGAAGGCTTTTGGGGAGTTTTAGTTCTCCTCACCCTACTTATTTCTGTCACTGACCAAGAGTCCGTTGAACCTATCCGTAAGGCCACATTGGCTTCCCGGACAGGGTCCCAATTCCCTTGGCTGTTCCCCCATCCACCACCTGGGGAAGCGCTAGATAGGGAGCCCAACCCACGGGATCCCTAATACAACTTGGTGTAGCTTTCGCCACGGAACCAGGTGACCACAACTCTATCACCCAATTGGTGCAAAAGGCCCTCATGAAAACTGCAGAGATCACTTCGCTGATGCAACAACACAGCGATAAGCCGGGTATTTTTCAAAAACCTTGAATACCTCTACTTATCAAAATACCAGACCTTCACTTTCCTCAGGCTGAGTGGGCTGGAGTAGGAAACTGGTTCATCATACCCTGCTAGGATGGTGCCTCAACATTTTAGTATATTCTAGTCGCTTGATGGCTGTACAAGTCCCTGGCACCTGGTGCAGGGTCCGATGCGAAGCGTCTGAGACCTCTATGCATTTCCTGTCGGCATGTCCAGCATATGCGGTCTCAGATTGCTCAGATTTACAACCACCTTCGGCACTCCTACTTTATTGACCTGTGTTGCCTTATGCTCCGAATGATATTGAACCCGTTTTGGAGAATGAGCAGTGCCGAACTTGTTGGAACTATCCATTCCCCACCCTCCTCAAACATCAAGGTGAGAAGATATTGTTGAAATCATTAATGGAATGATGCCCTCTATACTCTCGAATCTCAAGGCCGACTTGCCACATTGAGTCCGAAGTCTTGGCAGGAAAATTGCGAAAGGCTGACTCATTGTATATACACAAGGCACACTATTCTCGGATCCAATGATCAGCTTACGGTGTGAGGAGTGGTTTATGGTCGATGATACCAGCGTACCCTCCGAATGGATCGGAGTTTCAAGGACAGGGTTCGACTAGCCCAACTTTTTAGGTAAAAATAATAATAATAATGATGCTCCTCAAGAATGGTGTACTATTGTTTCGTTGAGAATATTATGTTTTGTGCTGTGAGCGTGGGGATTGATGGAAGATGCGTAAGAGAATTTCAACTCCTATTTCCTTTCATTTTTTTTTGGTGTTCACTCCAGATGAGAGAATAATTATTTCGATTTTCGTTTCAGTAATATTCTTCACTCTGTCTCCTGGGCTATAACACAATCGAGGATTACCATATAGTGCATACGGATGCACTGGAATGTGTAAACGTGGATTTTGACCTGTTGTACGATAACCAAAAAAAACAGATGAATACGAATGCGACATCGCTGCCTCAATAAAAGTGATTGATAACTTTTTCTGCTCTATCTCGTTTTCGTGCAATCCACGATAAATATCAAGTACGTGCGGTACCGAATTTATGACAGTACCAGTTACGATTATTAGCTTCTGCGGGATAATGAATAGAGTACTCGTTTTGACGGTACCAGAGGCGTAGGTTACTTTTTTTTCTTGGTTCTTGCAAAAAACAAAACCTCATTGAACTGTGTTCAGAGGCAAAGTTTGTTTTTTATTGCAGTTCCCTGTCAGTCTACAACAATTTTTAATGGTCGAAACAAACATACTCAAACTGACGTGAAACTATTAAACCCTTATCACTGATATTGAAAATTCATTAAACAAAACTTTGTAGAAGTTTGGCCAAAAAGAAAAAATAGTTTTCCAGGAAACATATGGATTTTTGGTGTACAAATATTTCATAAAAAAATTGAGTTGATAATTAGTTAACCTAAATAAATATTTTTAACACGATTTTTTCAACCAAATAGCAACAAACAGAATGTAAATCATGTTACAAATGTATTATACAGATTAAACACCAGCAAGAACTTTAAATGTGACTTTAAATAAAACGCGTGAGCCATAAACAATACTGTTTGTTGGTAACCAGGTGACTCGGCGTCACCTGACACGGCTACTTCACAGCAAATGCGATAACATGGAAATAGTTAACTGATAAGATATGTCAAAATGTGTTTTTATAGAAATATTAAATTTATATATTTTATTATGAAAACAGGACAGTTGTACAAAAAACTTTGAATGATATTTGTATTGAAAGTAAGTTTTATTTTGTTCGTGGAATTGCTCAACTCGCTATGCTCGTTTTCCAAACTTTTTCACTCACAAAATAAAACCCAAAATTGATTCTTATTTTGTGTACACTTGTGCAATACACACAATTATTTTGTTTGTCGTTCAAATCCTTCAAACTACAGATGTTTTGGGTGTTTCAGCATCATTCCTGGTGTAATGATTGAAAAATGGCGAGAATGTTTGTAGGTCTGAAACACATCAAATTTGGAAAAAGTTTTTCCCCGTACGGAAAAAATCAACTATATGTAATTAGTATTTTTTGTTTATTGAAAAAAATAGGGTTATATTTCTCTAAATAAAGAATTTTTCAAGCATATGAAACTTCAGTGTCGAGCTAGTGAAATTCGTTTGTAGTCACGTGAGAATATTTAATTACCTACATATTTTTTTCAAATTCTCTTCTGAAATTACCATTCAAAATGTCAAATTCCCAAAAATATTGTTTTTACTATACAGTATTGTGACGCTTGAAGATGCTATCATATAGCGAAACACATGTCGCTATTTTCTAAACTTTCAAGTAGAAATCTCACATTGAAGTGTGCTCTTTGAATAAGTCTAAATTTCATTATTAATTCTGACATCAGTACAGATAACGAAATTCTCTATAAAACAACTTTTTATTCGCCTTAGAAAAAAGTATTCAAAAATACTTTTGGTAACCGTGAAGCTATGATAAAAAAAATAAATTTATTATTATTAAGGATAGTCATAATCTATAAAAAATTAAAAAGATAAGCTGAAAAATAACAATTATACTAGAAAAGGGAACTGACATTACAATGAAATAAATTACAAGCACCAATCAAAAAGTGAAATATTAATACGAACTCAAAAATTAAACATCATTAACAAGAAATGAAAATCAAAAATTAAAAGATTCCGAGCCAAGTTACTTCACGACGTTTCGATTATTAGTATCCACAATCGTCTTCGTTTGAAACTTAATACAAACCATGTTTCATCTGGTACGGATCCTGTATTATCGTGTTGTTAGCAATAGAATAATTGTACATGATGAAAGTATTTGTATTTGACAAAGGATTTGAATTCTGAAAAAAACTTGAGCATTTTATTTGTATCTAACAAATTATTTTCATTCAAATATGTCCTGGAAAATTGTACTTCAAACTAGCTGTGAGCCCAGCTTAGATGGTACCAAAAATAACTGTCAAATCTACGGAAAATGACTTAAAAATAAAACGAATTGTACTTAGTATTTATTTATTCTTATTTTTTGTTACAAAACTATAGCTTTATTTTGTTTACACCTCTATCCTTGTTTGTTATCTCCTTTGTACAGTATTTTATTACATCATTTCGAAAAATATTTTTGTATCGTTATTTTTAAGCAGTTATTTCGTAACTTTATGTAATACTTCTCAGCACTGGAATAACTTATTGAAATATTTATTGTAGGCTTAGAGAAATAAATCTTTTACTTGGTTGTGTCGTTATTTTTGCCCTGGAATAACCGAAAGATTTGTGGTTTGGTTCACCTCTCGCTACACTTCCCGTGATAAACTTAAACAGGATTTTGTTTCATCCTACAGGGTGAGCAAAAGGTTTGAAACTAGGTATTATTCAATAATCGTGAAATATGTTAGCTTAAATATTTCCACAGATGTGACTTATTTCAGAAATAAAGCTACAAGATTCATCATAGATCTAAAATACCTTTTAGTATTCATTTTTTATCTCATATTGAGATACAGACCTTTTTGCTAAAATCTATTTAGTAATTATCAATGCAGTGATTACTTACATGAAAGATACGCTTCGCACACATTGCATTCAATTTCTAGTATCGATTTTAAACAAGCAAGATGAAAAACAGCTTTTGTAAGAAACGCTGCATTACGAGGCATTTTTTAGATCGTCAAAAGCATGTGAAACATATTTTAAATTCAAGTACCTGATTTTTTACCTAAGTTTGTGATGAATTTAATTACCTGAGCTTATGTTCCATTTTACACATTTGAAAAAATATTCAGTAACGGAAGAGTTATTCAATTCTAATTGATCATTCAGTAAATTACCCGAATTCCTGAATCTATTGATTTTTAAACATTCTAGAAGATTGAGTTTCAAACTCTTCTCTTCTAAATGTAACACATCGTATTCCTGATTGAACTCATGTCCTTCTGCTAATAGGTGGTTTGCAAATGTTGAATTGGTCTTTCTATTTATAAAACTGCTTCTATGCTCTTTAATTCTTTGGGAAAATGTTCTTCCAGTTTGGCCAATATACAGTTTTGGACAAGAGCCACAAGTCAGCTTATATACTCCTGATCTATCCAACAACGAAGTTTTGTCTTTATTGTTTATTTTTGTTTTTATTGTTTTTAATAAACTTCGTTGTTGGATAGATCAGGAGTATATAAGCTGACTTGTGGCTCTTGTCCAAAACTGTATATTGGCCAAACTGGAAGAACATTTTCCCAAAGAATTAAAGAGCATAGAAGCAGTTTTCTAAATAGAAAGACCAATTCCACATATGCAAACCACCTATTAGCAGAAGGACATGAGTTCAATCAGGAATACGATGTGTTACATTTAAAAGAGAAGAGTTTGAAACTCAATCTTCTAGAATGTTCAGAAATCAATAGATTCAGGAATTCGGGTAATTTACTGAATGATCAATTAGAATTGAATAACTTTCCGTTACTGAATATTTTTTCAAATGTGAAAAATGGAACGTAAGCTCAGGTAATTAAATTCATTGCAAACTTAGGTAAAAAATCAGGTACTTGAAATTCAGGTACCTCAAATTGTAGAATAAGGTATATATAGCATTTAATGTGTAGAATTAGTTATTAAGACACGCCCGAGGAAGCTATTGTATGGCGAAACACGTGTTGCGTTTTTGTAAAACTATCTAGTGAAAATCACACAATAAAGTGTTTGTAGAATACGTTAGATGTCAGGTATCAAAAGTTTTTGCAGCAAATAATGCAATATTAGCCATAGTGTCTCATCCGTTCTATAAAATGATACAAATAAGAATAATAAATCTTAAACAAAAATAGGAGGAAAAGACATTGAGAAAAGAGAATTTTGTTGAATCGTTTTAGGGGACTCTGATTTCTCTATTAGGAGTAGCGACAACACGGGGTCCACTGACAGCAGCGTTCACTAAGAGACACTTCAGTTGTTTAATGATAGACACTAATCTGAAGAGTTTCAATGTTTATGATAAGGCTACATCTACGTCTAGCTGCCTACGTGGTCATGTTAGATGTAGCCTGGAAATTCTAGGTCTTCTAACTGGAACCACAAATGTGCGGTTGGCTCCTGTTGTTGACTCCGTTCGTTTGTGTTGTTACCTGCTGTCGGCAAACAAGTGTTGCCCATCTTTACACTTGGCTGCACCGCGCTGATGAGGCCAACAGCGAGAAACACGTGTCCGCGGTTTGTCCCACTTTTGGAGTGTTGTGTCTACTAATTGTTTCATTTATATATATATATATATATATATATATATATATATATATATATATATATATATATATATATATATATATATATAATGATGATGTAAATGATTTTTAAGTTTGATTTGGGATTTTGAAAAATCTTAATCAGCTGTTGGACTACAGTAGGGATATCTAACAGGCATCATTTGCAGACACTTGGACTGTCGGAAGACAGTGTGTGTCGCCTCTGTTCGAAAAATGATGAAACAGCAGAGCATATACTTTGTGCCTGCGCCGCTGGGGACCGAATCAGGTGAGTTCAGCAGAGCCGTACTTTTACCATCTGACCTGAAAGGCCACTCATCATACAAACTAATCGGCTTCGTTAAGAAGCTGGGTTTATTTGCCGAGTGTGAATAGGTGTAAGCCACAATAAACCCTTGGGGGTTGCGGTGACGAGTCGAATAGACCCACTCAATTCAGACCTAACCTAACCTAACTGTTTCCGATTTCATGAGGTGATTTCTTGTGATTTGTTATGAAAAAACTTCTTTTGAAAATGTAGTTTCAAAAAGTTCGGAGAATCCTTTAGAAATCCATATTTTTGACAGTACGATGTCCGTTTGTACCAGTAGAAAAACAGCTCTGTTTGGAAAAAGCAACATAAGCAACATCAGAATCATTTTCTCAATGGCAGTATTTTTGATAAGCTTGGTATATTCGTAGGTGACAAATCTAACGATAGCAGAATAAAATAAATTCTAAATTGAAAGAGGTATACTTTTAGGAGAGATATAAAGATGGATAGGTAGAAAGCCAAAACTTTTCTTTCCCAAAAAGTTGTTTTATTTGACACAGCAAAATTTTTGATACAATAATATTTATTTTTATGGCAAGAAAGAAAGTATCATCACTAAATAAACAATGATGTAAGTATAAAGAAACAACTTGTCCAGAATTTTTGCAAATAACTCCCAATCTTGGTTGGTGGAGTTGGTCTCGGTCGGGACTATCGTAGCACCGTCTTCTTCTCCTTTGGCAGACGCAACACCCTGTGGATCAAATACACAATCATAACTATTTGGAAAATAATAGCTGTTATATAAATTTATTTTTTCTTTTGTATTTTTCTTATTTTTTGTGCATCAATTTTCTCTTCCTTAAACAATATATATAGCGAAGTAGAAAGTTATTTTTTTAAGGATGAAACACAAGCACTACAGGAAAATCTTTAAGGCGCTGTAAGAGCGGTGCCTGAGCCTATCAACTTAATAAACTTCAGAAGGTGTTTTCCATCCTCCAATTCAAATGAATCTAGAAAGCAATAAATGCTAGTACAGGTTTGCATCAAACTTTTTTCCTATGAAAAAACTCACTCTTGTGGAATAGTCGCTCAAAAGTATCAACTGTCCAGGTCTGCAGGAAATCACAACCGAAACTATGCTTGAAATCCAGGTTGGAGGAGCGACCTTTTTCTGCATTAAGGTTCTGAATACTACGGTAAAAAGTATTGCAAATACAGTCAACAGCAGAGAGTCTCTCGAAAAAGTAACTAGAAACAAAAAAGTATTTTTTGTAATAAGTGCCTGAAATCTGATGTAAGGGTGATGAGCGTTACATGAGCTGTATAAGAGTGCAGATTGTAGAAGATTGAAGGTTTTCAGACATGTGTTGCAGACTATACTTTTTCTACGACTATTATTAATTGAAATCAGATACTCATTCAAAAATTGTTACAAAATATCGAGTTTACAAGGTTTTCACAATATTGGGAACGAATGTGAAATGAATATCACAAAATAAAAGAAAAATCCTTGTTGTTTCATCATTTTGTGAAAGATTTGGATGAATTATGTGAAAAATAAGAAAGTCTACACTAGTTACTCAATAATATGATGAAATTTTGTCGCTTTCAGTAGAAACAAATCCAAATAAGTTATTTATCCTTAAATTGCAACAAACTATCGAGTTTATAATGTTTCCACAATAATTGGAACGAATTTTAGATGAATAGTCCAACATTAAAGAAAACCTTCGAAATTTCATCGTTTTGTCGTAGAAAACGACGAAATATTTATGAGAAAAAATCTTTTCAGCTTTCTTCTTGCATATAAGTTATTGTCGGATATGAACTGGAAGAGCAACCTTTTTCTAAACAACTACTTTCACATGAACATTGAACTATTAGGTTGTCTCAAAAGTTTTGTCCTTTTCAATATCATGTGTATTTGTACCTCCACTTCCCAATATTTTACATCCACATCTTTTTTCTACGAATTCAAATTGAACCAAAACGCTGCCGAAACAGCCCGAAAAATGAATAGACATTTGGCAAATAATGAACACAATATTCGACGTTGATTTATGAAATTTCGATTTTAGCATCGAAGATGAGCCCCGATGTGGTCGACCTACAGGACGAGGATTTGAGGTCCTGGTGGAGACTGACCCACTACAAATGGTGCATGGGATGAGAGAAGGACTGGGCGTCATCTCTCATGGGGTTTTTCATGGTTTGAAAAGTGTTAAAAAGGTCAAAAAGCTCGAAAAGTGGGTGCCCTACAATTTGAACTTTCTCGAGCAAAAACGGCCTTCGTCTGCAGTTTCAATTCATGTCCTTTATTTTCTGGAGACCAATTCCATAGTTTGTTCAATTCAAAACTTCTTATATGTTTGGAGATTCTAGTTATAACATTCCTTGGAGTACTTCCTATGTAAATCTTGTGATCGACGCGAAATCGACTGCTTTCCTGCATACTCTCACAGACAGCGGTGATGTTTTCGCCAGATTTTGCGTTTCGTCGACGTGAGGGTGTTGGTTGATCGTTTACTGAACCAGTGGACTAAAATTCATCTGCCACATTGCAACTAATCCTTCGGTAAAATAAGCGAAGCGCACGGTACGTTACCCGAACAGAACACCCATTTTGATCAAACAATTTCATTATTTGCACGTATTGTTGAACGCTAAATCCGTCAATTGTGATTTGGCAAAATAGACTGAATTAATGACAACTAATTTGACAGATGTAGTTTCAACAAGACGGCCATTATCAATTGTCAAAGTTATGAAGTCCCTGTTGGAAGACCCTATATGTCTACCCAAAGAGTTACCAGCCTTACGAGTATGTACTATGTTAATCAGTGGCACCTATGGCAGAGTTGGGTAGTATCCGAATACTTCTGTATTCCGGATATTGTATCCGAATACATGTATTCGGATATTTTTCAAATTTTGTATTCAGTATCCGTATCCGTGGCCAAAGTATCCGAATACCGAATACTTTTTTCGATCTTCGGATACTTTTAAATTATTCGATGAATGAGAACCACACCAAACAGCCCCATTTTATGCAGGCGTAACTTGTCGCATTTTGTCGGGCATCTTCAAAAACGGTGAAATACAATTTTAGCACTTTGCCACCTCGAAAAATGAGTTATTAGAGTACTTCATATATCAAAAATGTGCAGTAGACCCCACTTGGGGCTTGTTTTCTTCCGTTTACGGGGTTGAGCAAAAATGTGCATAAAAAGTTTGAATACTCGTTTTGATGAAATTTTAAATTTGAAATGGGAAGATCCAATTATAGCAGCAGTTCTGCTTCCCAAATTTAAAGTAAAGTGGTATAACATTGTGAAAAATCCAAAAAATCTTTGGAAGATATTAAAAATGTATAATAAATGTTGCAAAAGAACAGATGGAATATGAATCTTACAACGAATCAGATGAAAGCGGGGACCAAAATGTGGACGTTTTTTTTTATTTCACGGATTCCTAAGATAACCAAGAAGTAGGCACTGTAGGCTGTAGTAGTACTATGAACGAACAGGATACTGAAAGTACCAGTGAAAGTAGCAATGAAACTATGAAAATTCAGTTGGAATTATTGAGATATCTGTAAAACAAAATAACGAATTTACAAGTATTACATGAATACCCAATATTAAAAAAAGTATCACTCAAGTATAATACATGCTTACCTTCGTCAGCACCAATAGAAAGACTTTTCTCTTTTGCAGCTATGATTGATACGCCAAAGAGAAAAAATTTAAGTGATGAACACTTTGAGGTATTGGTACTGACGAAGGCAAATTCAAACTCAAAGATACTATTATAGATATAAATGTCACATCTGGCGAACAATGTGGTAAAAGCTAAAACAATATTTTTTTCACTGAAATGTTCTTTGTTCACAAAATAAATATAATTTTTTTTTTTGAGTTTCTTTTATTTTGTATATTTTTTTATCACATTTTATCGAAATTTTGTCTCAGAAATTCATCGTACTTACTGATAAGTGGTATCTTTTCACCATGTAACGGAAGCTGCCAGGATAGGAATTGAGAGTTGATGAATTGTCCGATGAAACACACGTAGCAAAGAGTCAATCTGTCTTTGTTTACCGGAGACATTGATAGGAAAATGAATGTAAGAATAACACCAGCTGAAAATTTGAAAATGATTAATGCAGTTCTGTTACTGAAAACAGCGAAGGGCTTAATTTCTTTGAAAACTTAAAAAAGTGTATGAAACAACTGCACCTAGACATCTAGGATGTTATGTATACAGGGTGTCCAAAATTTTACACGGAGCTTTCTCAGTTATTCATAAGATACAAAGTTCATATAAACATGGGTCCGCACGGCCTTAATTTTGTATGTACAGGTTATTGAAAACTCATTTTTATTTTGTTTTCTCGTGAAAAATTTCAAAATGATGTCAATATTTGAACAAAAATTCGTATTTGGGGACTTTTTGATATCAGAAATTCAAATTTAGTTAGTTTGGCACTTCCAAAGGGCGCCACCTACAAGTCTTGGCCTCTTTGGGGACTCACAACTTTGTCGATTATGTATGTATCACATTTTCTAGAAGAAAAATCAATTCATCTATTATTTTTACGTGAAAAAGGTATGATTGTCAAAAGTCGAAAGATGTATTCAATTAATGAAAGGACTGATATGCTATTCAGTTATGCAAAATCAAATAGAAATCCTCTTTTGGTAAGGAATATGTATGTTGAGCTATACCCGAATTGTCGTTTTCCGAACATCCAAATGTTTAGACGAGTAGAAAGAAATTTGAGGGACTATGGTGCATTTGACAGAAAGAAAACAAGAAAATATATGGTTACTGAAAGTGTGAGGAATCAAATAAATGTTATGGGTAAGCAAATATTACCACATAAAAATTTACACAGTGAAATCGTGAAAACATGTTTTTTTATTTTGGATTGGCCAGTTACAAAAAGTATGCTAATCAAGATTGTTCTTTACGAGAAATTGTCCACGAAATGGGGATTTCTGTAAAATCACCAGAACTATTTTTAAAAGAACAAATATAAATACTACAGGATACGCCAAAGTTCATCACCTCAATGAAAGGGATTGCAGAAGGAGAGTACGATTTGCAAAGTGGTTAAGACGAAGAAATAGGGAAGTTGGAAATTTTTGTAAAACAATAGTATGGACGGACGAATCAAAATTCACCAACAATGGTTGGTTTAACATAAATATTCATTGTAGGTGGAATAGTACAAATGAACATTTATATAGGGAAACCAATTTCCAAGAATGGTTCGGAATAAATGTTTAGTTGGGAAGTGTGGGAAAAACATACTTGGTCCTTTCTTTTACGATGATCATTTGAATATTGAAATGTATCTTTATTTTCTATTCGATTGCTACTTAGATGAATTACCACTGGATATCCGCCATGAAATATAATATTTTCCTCCCCATAATGCAGCAATAGTAAGGGAACATTAAATGCAATATTACCAAAAAAAATGGAAACAATCTGTTTAAAAATCTTTTTTTCTTTCCTCCTCGTACTCGGCACGTTGAAGATGGTTTTCTATTAAAATAATTTTAAAAATATTCAAACAAAAATATTCACAGTTGTGCAAATGTTTTCTTATTGTAATGTTATGTTCATGTTCACTCAGAGTGGTTTTTATTAAAGTTATTGTACCTCAAGACAGCAGGATCTTCTTGTATATACTTGACGAGTAGGTAATTCTACAATATTAAAAGAATTTTAATATTGTAGAATTTTTACAAATAAAAATGTTCACACGAAATACAATTCCATTCCTGATTTATATAGCAATGTTACCACATGATGAAAGAAATGGCCTGTAGAGTGAACATGTGTCATTATAAAGTTTCGTGAACAATTTCATGAAAATCTCTCAATAAAGTGTTACATAATAAAATAGTCATTTAATACTCGCCTAAAGTGGGAACAACAAAACTTGCAGCGTGACTGCTAGACAGTCGTTTGATGTTCATGCTAATTTCAATCGACGGGTAAGTCTCATTCGGACAACATTTGTACTTTCCTGCATTCTTCACCGCTGACTGGGATACCAATTGCCATTCTCCGTTGGGTTCGAGTTCTTCGGTGCCCAGGATGTCCTTTGCGAACTTCAAGTCCAACTCTTCCCCCTTGTGAATCTGTGGAAATTTTCAGAAAAACTTGTTAACCTTTGATTTTTAAATTTTTTTCCTTTCGATTGAAAGTAATCGAAAAATTATTTTGAAAGAAATTCGTTATTTTGTCACACCGTGACGCTGCGTACACCAGTAACAAAAATCAAGAAATTGTCGTAGCATCACATAGCTACGTGGTTTGCTAGGCGAAGGACGACACAATTGTCAGCTATAATATCCCAAGGACATTGATAACTAACGAAATAATTTTATCACAGTTTTCGAAAGCACGTTATTTGGTAACATCCCGACGCCGAAGGCGGAGGGATGTTACCTAAAATAACGTGCTTGAGGAAGTTGTGATAAAATTATGAGTTATTTATCAATGTTCGAGGGATATTCGGTGAGAAAATTTTTTGCAATTCGAACAAAATTATTTATTGAACACACAGTTATTAAAAGAACAATTCGTATAATGATATTCCGTTGATCTTGCTGTATTTGCCTCGGTTACTGCATAGGTGTTTCCACGCATACTATTGATTATTTGGTTATGATGTTCCTGATCAATATTCAAATAAGGTTTTATGGAATTTCCATTATTGTGCCCAGTAATTTTCAACAATTGCTGTTCTTGAACTCCACTCTTAGCTAGTTGACTGACTGCAGTTGCTCTATTAGAGTGATTGGTTATTTTCCTCTGTTTCGTATCCAAGCCAATTGCTTCAGCAGAAGATTTCGTCCATCCGTTGATTATATTTCTACCCAGAGGCATATTGTCATACCAGTTATCGCTTCCTGTCTTCCAGTGACGATTTGGCCTTAAAAATAGTCTATTTGTCTTGATATTTGTGCCTCGTTTTGATAATAATTTAATGAATAATCTGACAGGACAAGCATTGTTATCACTATTTTGAACTAACCATTTGCTAGAGGCGCAGTTCTTTGAACCCCCTTGGCAGGTTTTACTGAAAATTGGATTATATTCTATCCTATTAGTTGAAGATCCATTGTTGTCCTTTTCGATATGAAAATAATCAACTAAGCAAGCAGCACCTTCACCACCTCTCCAAGCCAATTCCACCGCTGCTATGTGATAAAATTTGCGTAGGAGTCCTATAGGGGTATTTTCATCCCAAAAGTTTATAATTTTACTCCTTTAATTTGAAGTTAATGGTACTGAGCTTGTTTTGCGTTTAGTGGGATCTGTTTGTAAATTTCTTCGTGCTGCGTCGCGTGCATTCCGCGCTTGTTTGAATGCAACACTTTTAAAGGGGTCTAGCATGATATTATACTCCTTGTAATACTTTTCTTGTAATAATTTGCTTGTTATATTCCATACGGTTTTAACAGTAGCCTCCTTAAACTCTGTGCTATCCTTTTTTCTCATATTAATCGCCCAATCCTTGAGTATTAATGCAAGCTCTTCGAGAGTACGATTTCCATCCAATTCATATTTTCTGGCGTCACAAAACTCCATAAATATTTTCCAAGTGTATTTTTTACTATTGACAGTATTTTTTGGTGTATTTTCTTCAATGATTTTGTCAATTGCCGCATCATTTTGAACACCAAAGCGAGGAAGTGACATTTTCGAAATAAATTGAATTACTGAAATGTCAAACAACTTTATTGTGTTGGTTGCTTAGCAATGTCATGACATAAGTGATAACTACCCGTGAAAACTATCCATGGGTAGTTATCAGTGTAATGATGGTTTCATTGGTTATTTCGACACACATGACTAGAAATAGACAAGTTTGATAGGATAATTTTTTTGACAAAAAATTTTCAGCTTAATCTCGGTCACATGAGAGTACGAGTTTCATGAATTATTCTAACCGACTATTCCCACACTAGAATCCACACAAAACCAGAAATTACTTTTCGACAACGTCTAGTTGTCTAGCGAATTCTGAAACAGCTTAATACCAACAAGAAGTTTGGTCCTGATGGTACAAAGAAGAAGTTTTCGGATTAACGGAAAAACAGATTTTGAACAGATTTTTTTTTCTTGTTCTTGAATATTTGGAAAGCTTCAACATCTTGAGCGATCATCAATATTGCTTTCGAAAACAAAGATCAACAGGCGACCCATATTTGGAATAACGTAATCGAGAAAAATGGAGAGTCCAGACTTGTTGCGTTTGATATTTCTAAGGCATTTGACCGTGTGTGACATGAGGGTTTGCTGGCCAAACTTCAATGATATGGCTTGTCGGATTTTGTGTATAACTCTCCAGCTTCCTAAAAGAACGTTTCCTACAAGTGGCCGTTGATGAATATCTCTCAAATTCTTTTACCATCAACGCTGATGTTCCCAAAGGATGCATATTGTCTCCATCCCTCTCTTTATTATATATCAAAAACTCATTAGAAAAAACCAAGAATCCAATATATTGCTCGTCATTCTATTTGGTTTCCATTTGGTGTCCTTCATCAGCAGCAGGAGGTTGCATATCTTAATGAGGATCTAGAGATGATTTCGAATTAGGACGGAAGTGACCAGGTTCAATTCAATGCCACGAAAACCCAGCCATCGGTTTTTCCAAGAAAATAAATGTCTCCAAACCGGATATAATAATGGCATGTCAGACGATTCCTCTTTCTGCCCCGATAAGTTTGTTGGGGGTGTGAAATGGACACCAATATGTCTTGGCACAATCACGTTGCTGGAATTGCAAAGGCTGCTTCTCAAAAGCTTGGAACACTGTTCCGAACCAGAAAACTGTACACAACTCAGCAATTTTTGATGCTTTATAAGGCTCTGATCAGACCTTCTTCAGAGTATTGTTCTCATGTAAGGATTTTTCTGTAGTGCTTGTGTTTTATTCTGTGAAAAAAGTGAAAGGATGCTTACGCCGATTGGCTAGTAAGTATAGGGTGATGCAGTCACTGGGTACTGGGGCAGGCAGTCACTAGGTAGGTACTGGGTACACTGAGTACGAGCGTACTACTAATCGAGAATTTGTTATCCTCACGTCATATTCTATCGCGAGATTATTAATTCAACTCAATATACTACTCTGTTCAAGAAATAAGTTGATATTAAATGTTTCTCGGCGTTTATGCCAGCGTTTTTTCTAACCCTCGAACTAGTTCTGATATGCACTTTTTGGTATGTCCTTGAGCCCTTTCAGCGATCCGGTTTTTATCGTCCTTCCATGGGTCTCTTCAGTCTTGGGAATAGGAAAAAGTCGCAGGGGGGCAAATCTGGTGAATACGGTGGCTGAGGCATGATTATGGTGTTGTTTTTGCCCAAAAAAATTGCGAACAAGCAATGACGAGTGAGTAGGTGCATTATCGTGAAGCAAAAGGCATGAATTGTTTTTTAACAGTACCGGACGTTTTCTTCACAGTGCTTCTCGCAAGCGGTGCGTAACTTCAAGATAATAATCCTTACTGCCCGTACGACCATGTGGCAAGAACTCCTGATGCACTACGTCACGGTAATAGAAGAAAACAGTGATCAGAGCATTGCTATTTGATCGAACTCAGCATAATATTTTTGGTTTGACTGCCCTGGGCCCTTCCATGGGGACGATTCGACTTTGGTTTCGATGTCATAACTATATATATCCATGACTCGTTACCAGCTATGGTCCTTTCAAGCAAATCTGGATCGCCGTTGACGTCATTCAACAATTCCTGAACGATGCTCATGCGACGGTTTTTGGGCAAAATTCAGCAATTTTGGAACGACTTCCGAATTGCCATGAGGTAACCGATATGCCAACATCCTCAGCAACTTCTCTGATAGTGATTCGATTTTCCATAACAATTTTCTTCACTTTCTCAACATTTTCATCGGTTGTTGATGTGCTGAGACGTCCAGGACGAGTGTCGTCAATCACATCTTCTCGACCTTCTGTGGAAAGCTTGTACCGCTTGTAAACATTTTTCTGACTCAGAGTGCAATCACCGTATGCCACTGTTAATAATCCATGTGTTTTCGAGCACTTGATGCAAATTCTTCAACACGCAAAATACGTCTAACTGTTATGTCTCTCACCAACCGGTTGCAGTTTGATAATGGGCAAGAGTGTAGGACTGCGTAGGCTCCACGCTATTTCCCCATAATCAAACATTTTCTGTGTCCAAAGGAGAAGGGGCTCTCCCTGGCTGGATCCACCGTTCAGTAATGTTGTCTAATTTCATCACAAAGTCATTTCTAAATATCACACGTATACATACCCAAGATCCAAACCTGATGGTGCAGTTTTGAGTATCAAATGGATACCTCGTCAGATCTGGTACACACAAGATGTCAAGATGGATTGGAATGACGCCTTGCACTTGTCCCTTGGACGTCACAAGACATTTTACATTGCCTATCAGATTGGGATCGGATCCTTGGCTGGCCCTAAAAATAATTTGAAAGACTGAGTTACTGAGTTTTGGTCAGAAATGTAAATCTGAAAATTTATCTCAATAGTAACCCACTTAATGCTTCTGATAACTGACTAAAGATTCAGATCTGTATATTGATCATAACTTGAGGTTTGACCAGCTTGTGAATTATCTACTTGTGATGCACTATTTGGAACCTTTGGTGTAGTAATGCCTATCACTGGAGTTTTTATCCCAACACTAAACCGTTATTTTCAACACCTCGACACGTCAATCCTCCCGAGGAGTTGTCCTCTTAGGTCATCGTCCATCCTGTCCTTTCCAGGAAGGTGGACTTTATATCGGTAGGTGTAGGCGAAGACTCGCCGAACACACACTCTCTTATTGACGATAACTCCGGGCACTAGCATAGGACATGCCTGACAGTTTCATCTTCCTGTTCACATATCCTGCATGGAGGTGTGTCCACTAGCCCCATATTGTGGAGGTGTTCCTTTGTTGACAGTGGCTAGTCAGAAATCCTACTGTTAAGCGTAGATTTTTCCTGGTCATCGCCAGATATTTCTTCGACGCCAGCTTCCCAGCGTCGTCCAGGGTGGTCCTGGCAAAATTGGATCCTTTGATTCCATCTCATCCCTTTAGGGATTGAGCATGGGTGTAACATTTGGCTAGTCCGCAGTTGTCGAATATTGTGACTTATTGGAAAAGAAAGTTTTTGGCTTTCTACTACTCCATCTTGATACAAAAGGAAGGAAGCTTCCTTCCTTTCTCTGGAAGATTCTCACATCTTTTTGTATCAAGATGGAGTAGTAGAAACCCAAAAACTTTTCCCATAAATTAGTCACTCCTAAAAATATAACCCTTTCAATATAGATTATGAATTGTCCATTGAAAAATGCTTATGGAAATCTGATAATGCTGTATATGCAGTATGCAGAAGGATATTCTTATCGTAGATTTCAAAGTCTGCTTGTATGACTCTCCAATTATGTATGGTCCTGCATTTGCTATTTTATTTTCTGGCACGAACTGAAATACAGGGGCAGGAGTAGACTTCAGAAATCACAGAATGCATGTGTAAGATACAGTTATGGTTTACGCTGGTATGACCATATCACCACTGTATTTCAAACTTCTTCATGGAACTTCATTGAACTGAAGATATTGTTTGAATATGTGTTGTCTGATCTACAAACTGAATAACAGTCCTAATGCTCCAGAGTATATAACAAATAAACACCTGAAAATATCTAATGTACATTGTCTATCCACAAGGTTCTCTGATGAATATTTTATTCTCACATGAAACCGCACTCTTCTAAAGGTCTATTCATTCGTAAAAGTCTACAACCCATTGTCGGATCAAGTTGATTTCGAAATAAAATTTCGAAACATTCATCTTCCCCAACTTCCTACACAGTAGGTTCTGGTAAATTCCTGATGGAAAACTACTTCCTCGGCTAATACCACGCTGGGTTTTGAATTATATACCTCACAGAGGTTAGGCCTACAGACCAGTTTCGAAGTATTACCTGTCGTCAGTGTAGAAAATATCCGACCCAAATAACAAAGTTGCTGGTATTCGGTTTTGTATAAGAAAAAGATTGTTAACTAGTAACAGTTCCTTTTTCGTGAACTAGATTCTAGTCTGCGATGACGACGTGACACTAGAGAGGCTGAAGAAAGCCACAATGAATATCAAGCCATGGGAGGAGGCATCACTTGCGGTCGTCAGTATGGATAAGCTCCCAAAGCTTACCAAAGCCTCACTCTGGATCCCGGAGGACATCCACAAGACGACATCCGGTGAAAAGGAGAGGGTGCTAGGTCGGCTGAAGGCGCCGAAGCCTGACCTGAAGGTAGCAAGATGGTGCACTTTCCATCATGAGGTTAAGATGAACCCACAAGGACACCTCTTCGTCTTCGGGATCGGAGACGATGATATGGCTGTCCTAAAGAAGAAGTCGATGAGGTTAAGCTACGCGTTTACCTCACTGACTATTAGGGCAACAAAAAAGAAACAGAGGGTACCTCTGAAGACCCTAGGTCCTTGGAAGTCGAGCCACCTAAAGTGGATATTGACCCCAAGGCCACCATGGGTCCCGAAAAGAAAGTCGAAGCATCTAAACAGATGACAGTCGATGGCATGACGGAGGAGGCACCCAAAAACAGCGAGACCACCTCCCCCTTAGCGGGGGAGCAGATGGACCTCTAAAGATAACTTTGAATCCAACAACTGTCTCATGGGCAAGGACGTTGGAAAAAAAGTAAAAATAATACAATGCAACCTCCAACACAAAGAGGCGGCAACGGCAACACATGTCGCCACCTTGATGTATTGGAGGAGGCAATAGCTTTGATCCTGGATAATAAAGGCCAAAATTACCGGTTTCAGTAGCCTAACTGGTCAAATTTTCAGCTTACCAACCAACCAGCAACCTAGGACGGCTGTCTATGTTCCTAGGAAATACAGAGCGTTTACGATGGCACAATTCAGCACCTCAGATCTCACTGCGGTTAAAGTTGAATGTCCAGTTGGGAAAGGCAAATATATGGCGTTGATAATCGCATCGGTGTACTTCCCTTCAGATGCAGCCACCCTACCACCGACCAGAGAAATGGAGGTACTACTGGATCACTGCCTCAACCAGAGAGTGGAGCTCTTATTGGGTTGCGACTCAAACTCTCGCCACGTGAGCTGGGACAGCATGGATATCAACGCCCGAGGTAAGTCACTATATGAATATATAATACAGAAAGATCTAACAATCTTGAACAGAGGCACGGAGCCAAGATTTATTAATGCCCGTGGCCAAACATTAATAGATATCACACTCACGACAACCAAAATATCAAACAAAATCCAAGACTGGCAAGTCTCGGACCATATTTCTATGTCAGACCACCGCTGGCTGATCTATACGGTAAGCCAGAATCTCAGAACCACTGTAAAATCCCATGACCCGAAAAGGACGGATGTAGCTCTCTACAATCGATTCTTAAGAGGAGCTCTGCTGGAAACAGAGGTCCCGACTCTTGGCAACAATGAGGAACTGGAAAGGTACACAGTATCTATCCACAACAAAATAGACATTACCTATAAGGAATCCTGTCCGATGAGGATGGTTCAAACGCGTGTCACAACCAACACATGGTGGTGCCCTGAATTGGAACACCTCAGGAAGACAGCGAGAACGACCTTTAACAAGGCAAAACGTATAAGACTCGAAGAGGACTGGGTTATATATCACGCCAACCTCAGAGAGTTCAAAAAAGTCTGCAGACGAAAGCAAAGAGAAGTCTGGAGAGCCTATTGTGAGGCAGTCGAAGACTTCCCACTAGCTTCTAGGCTACAGAAGGCACTCTCAAATGACCACCATAAGAGTATCGGCATCCTGACAAGGGAAAATGGCGACAAAGCCGTCAACCTCCAGGAGAGTGCTGAGATTCTAATGGAAACTCACTTTCCGGGTTCTGTCTTTCCTGGAACGGCGAACTGGACGGATGTACCAATAACACCCTCACAATATGACTGGCAATATGCTAGTACAGTAATTGATGAGGACAAAATAAGATGGGCTATATCGGGCTTTTTTCCCTTCAAGTCACCAGGACCTGACGGTATAAGTCCAGCCCTACTTCAGAGCCTCTCTAGCTCTGAGGTATATTCCCAGTAAGTGGAGAGAAGTAAGAGTAGTATTTATACCCAAACCAGGTAGGATGGACTACACCCTACCAAAAGCATTCCGACCAATTAGTCTCACATCGTTTTTCTTAAAAACCATGGAGAGGCTATGTGAGCGGTACATAGGAGATGAAGTACTTGTTCAGAACCCACTTCATCCAAATCAGCATGCATATACTCCGGGAAGGTCTACTGATTCGGCCCTTCACCATGTGGTTGGCAGAATCGAGAGATCAGTGGACAACAAAGAATCCACCCTGGGTATATTCATAGATATTCTAACAATTACCCAGCAACTACACTCCAGAAATGTGCCCCTGATAGTAGGAGAATGGATACTCAAGATGCTCTCTAGTAGAGCAATAAGTATTAATGTAGAAGACATCACAATGAAAGCACTGGTCATGAGGGGATGTCCACAAGGAGGGGTCTTGTCATCCCTTCTCTAGAACATAGTTCTGGATACCCTTATTAATCACCTTAACAAAAATGGATTCTACACAATGTAGTGTAAGGAACACTCACTGTCGATCAATCCCAAGAAGACTGAGATGGTCCTTTTCACCAGGAAAAGAAGTTTAACGGGCTTGAAACCTCCCGAAATCTTCAAAAGCAAACTAAACTTCTCTGAAGAGGTGTATTACCTTGGTACTATCCTCGACAAGAAGCTAACATGGAACTCTCATCTACAGAGTAGAGCAAAAAGAGCATACGTGGTTTATGATCAATGTCGGAGGACAGGAAAAATCTACGCCTTACAGTAGGATTTCTGACTGGCTACTGTCAGCTAAGGAAACACCTACATAATATGGGGCTAGTGGACACACCTCTATGCAGGATGTGTGAACAGGAAGATGAGACTGTCAGGCATGTCCTGTGCGAGTGCCCGGAGTTATCGTCAATAAGAGAGTGTGTGTTCGGCGAGTCTTGGCCTACACCTGCCGATATAAAGGAGATCTCCCAGCGACCTGCCCACCTTCCTGGAAAGGACAGGTTGGACGATGACCTAGGAGGACAACTCCTCGGGAGGATGTACAGTGGGTCACATGTGGCCTAAGTGCGTGGGCTTACACTCACCCTCCCTACTCTACAGATACAGAGATGCATTCCAAAGATGGCCAGAAACTTATTTAACGGCTTCATGACCAAATAGTGGAAATTTTATTTCATTTTATATTATTTTTGTAACTCGCTTTTGCTGAAATAATTTCCAATGTATGTCTTTTTGTTCATTTTTTTTATATCTTCACTTATTTCTATGAAACTGTTGGTAATTTGGGGTGTTGCATAGAAGAATGAAAGAATGTTGAAAGCCATCTACGTGATTATAAATTCGTGTAAAGGCTGTTCTGAAAATGAAAGACACATGATTATTATTATTGTGAGTATCCTTTTTTTCAATGGAAGCCAAAGTTTGTGAACCCAGTGACGAATTTTACTTTTATAGATATGTATCAATATCAGTAAGAGTTATATCCAAGTCCCTGTATTATTCCTATTGTACAGTATCGATAAACTATATGATAATGTTTCTGTCACAACTTTCATCATTTACATTGTATCTTCTGACAATACATACATGTTGTAGACCGACAAATCGGGTGTCCAGATATCACTGGTGTGCAAGTGCAGGTATTTGATCCCTTCGTGGTCTGCCGGATTCCAAGTCAGATGTTCATCTTTCCAGACCTGAAAAATTATTTTATTTTCCACCATGAACGATGAAGTACCTTTCTAAACATACCACTGTCAACCAGGCATCCAAGCTTAGCATGCTTTCGTAGGTTTTCTGAAATGAAATGAGAAAACTGCTTTGACTGTTTCTGTGAGAAAATTTTTAACAGATTTTTATTTTCATATAGTAATTTTTTCATAGTGTTTTCATACTTCGGCAAGGGGTCCATAGTTTTTATGTCATGTGGCAGAATATTGTACAGTTTTGGTCCAGAAAAATATGTTAGGTTTTGTGTGCTTTCCGGAAAAAATTGATAATATGAAAGACTTATTTACAGAGAATCCAGTTTGCTTAGCGTTGGGAGTCGTATATTTTTGTTTATTATGGAACATCCAGATCATTGACTGATAGATATATACCTCTCTTGTATCAAGTGTTTCAATATCCTTGTAGAGGTGAATAAAGTTTTTTGTATTTTTTTTTGTTCAAGATCTCTCTGATACTATAAAATGTATGGATCAGTTCAATTCAATTCAATTCATTTATTACCTTTTTTGCCATATGAAATATGTTAGGTTCGTCAATACACAAGTAGATATAGATAGGTCATTTATACAAATTATACAATGGAGACGCTATTCATAAATATAAAAATAAAATTAACACACTATACTCATAAATATAAAATTACAAAATGTACACACTATATCAATTTTTACACAGATACACGTATATGCATATACTTATACACGAATGCTCAACAAGTTTTAACCAAATCCAGAAATTCATCAATTGCATATATAGGATTATTGGTCAAGAAACTTTTCACACTTTTTTTTTAAATTTGTTGTTAGACCTGTCTCTTATAGTCCTCGGCAGTAAGTTATAGTAGAAACTTCCAGCCCATTCTGGTGACCGCTTGTAACATAGATTTCGAAAACTTTTTAAGTGTATGTTATTTTGATTTCTTGTCGAATAACAGTGAATATCCGAGTTTTTCTCGATGTTTTTAATGTTGTTATGAACGTATACTAATATTTTCAATAAATAAATTATCTGAATGAGCCTTTAATAATGCTGTGGCAACACCATAAGGAATTATCCTTCCTTTGAGATTTGTTATAGAAGTTATGCTATTGATGTATACTAAGAAACGTACCGGGCCCGATACTGTTTCTTGCGGAACTCTAATTTTATATCAATTGGTTCACTCAGGCAGTCTTCAATTTTTACGTGATCTTTGCGAAATTTTTTATCGTGAATTTTCCAGTTCTAACATTGATTATTATCACAATCATTCACAAAAAAATTACATAATCTTTAAAAAAAAATAATTTGGGCCACAAAGGGTTAAGAAAGTTCTCAGGAAGTGTTTCAATTTTTTAAAATTCTTTTAGACATATTTATTCTTACTCTGGTGAAGTACCTACTTATTCAAAACATTTGATTTAGCTTTGTTGTTTTCTATTATTTCACCTTTTGAGTTTCTAACAAGAATACTGTTTAGTGATTGTATTTTTTTAATCCTATTTGTCACTTCATTGATTATATCCCATGTTTTTTCCCATTTCCATTAGTATCACTTAATTTATCTTTGTAATATTCATTTTTGATTTTCCTAGTTAACTGAGTTAATTCATTCAAAAAACTCTTCAAATTGTGGATTTCGAAAACTCCTAGGAGAGCATTTCAGAAAATACTGAACCAATAAAATGTATTGAGCTGGCTTCATTTTCAGTAAATTTTCAGTAATATAATGAGGGTTATACAAAACACAGTATAACATTGATATTCAAATTACTCTATTTCCATCATTATGTAAAACTTAGTCTGCTAGAAACATTTACATGGCCTCACTAGTATGATGTGGTTCTGCTGTATTTATCTCCATATTCAAGTGATATAAGTATGTCATATTTTTCGAAAATCAATTATTATTATCATTATAGAACGATTTTCCCAAAAACTTCAGAACCCTGTATTCCAAACCTTCATAACATATCTTCATATGTAGGTTTTCCTTAAAATTGACTAATTAGGTATTCCGGGTGTCAACGAATCTATTAGACAAGTCATAATTTCTAGACTATTAGGAGAATTGAAATGAGATTTGGTATAGTTGAATGGTATGTGGAGAGGAATGTTTTCACATATTTTTCACTTTCCGGTCACTTCCGGTTTCAGCGGAAATGGCTCCGGTTCTGAATTTTTAAATGTATATTGTAACATTTTTGGATTTCTGAGACAATTCTGGATCAGAAACTGACATTTCCGGAAGTTTTTCAGCCTACTTGATTTTTTCAGAGTCACTTTTAAAATTGCATCTAGGTGGCCATGATCGGACGTAAACTAATCTATGGACCTCAGATGATATCACAAAATTGCAATAGCGGAGTTTTAGTGACTAGTGTGTTGAATATGAATGAGAAAAGTTCACAAAATAACATTTTCGTGTCTAACTATTATTTTTCAAATGGCGACCATATTTTGACAAGCAATTTCCGAAAAAAGGATTTTTTGACGAATCTAACGTTACTAATTTATTTGCGATTGGATCAACAAATTTAACAAATTTAACTAATAATTTCAGCGATGCACTTAGATTTTTTGCAATATCCTAAGTTCTTGAAAATTCCACTATAGTAAATTTTCAAAGTGCATCCCTCCTTGTTCAAGACACATTTCAGCTCGTTCAATTGTTTCTCTCAACACGTTTTGTAACATTTGAGGCGATATACTTCTAAATGCCTGTTGAATCCTTTCTTCTAAGATTTCGAGAGTGGCTGGGGCTGTTGCATAGTAGACCCTTTCTTTTACATACCCCCAAATGAAGAAATCTATCCGGTGAGCGGGCAGGCCACCGTACTGGACCGTTGGTTGCAATAACTCTATTATTAAAATGCTCTATTAAAAAATCAAGTACGTCTCTGCTATTATGGGGTGGTGCTCCATCTTGCTGGAAGTAAATTTGCCGTAAAACTTCTAAAGGCATATCATTAAGGTGATCCTCGATTTCATTTTGAAGAAAACCCAAGTATCTAACCCCTGTTAACTGACCTTGAAACAATATTGGACCAATTATTCTGTTTTCAACGATACCAGCCCAGACATTGACGCCAAACCTTTCTTGAAAATTGCCCTCTCTCATTGCATGTTGATTTTGTTGGGCCCAGTACCGATAATTCTGCTTATTAAACATGCCATTATTTGTAAACCGTGATTCGTCGGAAAATAGAATGAAGTTGATAAAATTTGGGTTAACTCTATGATTTTGAAGCAACCAATCACAAAATACTACTCTTCTATTGCCGTCGTCAGCATACAAATGTTGATGTAACTGATATTTAAATGCTCGATATCCGTGCTTTTTCAGTATTTTTCTTGCTGATTCGTGACTTATATGCATTTCTCTACTAATTTCTCTTAAAGAAACCGTTTTGACAACTTCTACCATAGCAAGAACGTTAATCTCAGTCTCCTCATTTATGACAAACCTCTGTTCTGCGTCTCGATTTCCCTCTTGCCTAAAACGACTCTCAACATAGGGAAAATACTGATGAGATGGGTGTTGCCGATTGGGATATCTCTGAGCATACAACTCAGCAGCTTTCCTTGAATTTCTGTGGCATTCTCCAAACAATAACAACATATCCACTTTTTCACTTTGAGTATACATTATTTCGACGAAAAATTAAACTAAAATTAACGAAAATCAAGAGAAACTTCTACTTTCTGCTCATAAAGCTTATGTCACTGTCATAACCTAGGTGAGCGTTTTGTTCTCCAAAGTGGACTTGATGGAAATAACCGCAAAATATTATGCATCATTCCTATCCATGGCACCCTTGACAAAAGTAAATGAATTTGTATCGAGTATTTTCCTCAGTAATATTTAATTTATGTTCTTATTTGTAATCCAATCGCAAATAAATTAGTATCGTTAGATTTGTCAAAAAATCCTTTTTTCGGAAAGTGCTTGTCAAAAAATGGTCGCCATTTGAAAAATAATAGTTAGACACGAAAATGTTATTTTGTAAACTTTTCTCATTCATATTCAACACACTAGTCACTAAAACTCCGCTATTGCAATTTTCTGATATCACCTGAGGTCCATAGATTAGTTTACGTCCGATCATGGCCACCTAGATGCAATTTTAAAAGTGACTCTGAAAAAATCAAGTAGGCTGAAAAACTTCCTGAAATGTCAGTTTCTGATCCAGAATTGTCTCAGAAATCCAAAAATGTTACAATATACAGGGTGTTCCATTTCAAAATTCAGAACCGGAGCCATTTCCGCTGAAACCGGAAGTGACCGGAAAGTGAAAAATATGTGAAAACTCTCCTCTCCACATACCATTTATCTGTACCAAATCTCGTTTTGATACACCTAATAGTCTAGAAGTTATGACTTGTCTAATAGATTCGTTAACACCCGGTTTGTATGTTATTAAAAAATATTCTGTAGGAGTGTTTCGTATCCCCAGATGAAGTAGTTTTTAAATAATTCTCAGATCAAAACATTTTTGTAACTTTCGTCTAAACTAATCTCTGTCCATTCAATAAATAAAGTAACCCAAATAATGATAGATGCGTGATCACCACCACAATTTGAATCCTTTGGATAAAATAAAGAAGCCTCCTTACGCTGGCCAATCAGATTTAACTGCAATCGGCTGGCGAAATTCATTCAGGTATATCGCTACAGGATCCGAGTGGTGAGTTACGTTTTAACGCCTGTGGAGTGTATACAGTGTGACCCATTTAAAATGGAACCACCCCTGTAGAATGTGCATTTTTCAATCAATCTCAATTTTTTTTATTGAAATATTGAGCATGAAAAACTGTATCTTGACACTAACTTTCACAATTTTAGTTTCATTTCCAAGGCACTCTATGGTTTTTTTTGTTTGTCAAAAACGGCAAAAGTTTATTAGGCAATTTTTGTTTTCAAATTTGACTACACCACTGGATTCATAGTCGTTATAAATCAAAACTGTCAAATTTTCATTAAAAAATATTTGTTAACAACGAAGTTACAACAACTTCAATTTTGGAAACAAAGTATTTGTTTGTAATTTTTATTCAGATTATAGACATATTTGAGATCTGACAACACTGTCATCACCAAGTAGAACACCAGTGAATTTGTACAGTGAAAATCCGAAGTCAACAGCTCAATGCGTTCTACAGTTATAACTCCTGAAAATATGGTAATGTGAGAGATTTGTGGTGCAAGCGTTTTGTAATAAAAATCTGACTACGCCACTGGATTTGTGGATAATATTCCCTTAAAATCATTCATTTGAGTGTAGGTTACGAGAAGTGAAAATTAAAATAAAAATTGAATAATTGAATAACAGAAAATTAAAAGTTCATTTTCAAGTTACGCAGTAGTATACCAAGTTCAGAATCTCATGTCATGGGATCTCCCAATTCCGCTTTTACCAAATCTTGATAGAATCTTGAAGTATTAATGGTCATACTTGTAAGCTTTTTGGAAGTTTCCCAATAATAAATAATAGTACTTTTGTAACAGCGCACCTGGAAAATCACATTTTATGAGATTCTGAACTTACTCTACCTTCTTCTATAGCTGATGAAAACAAAATGTATACAAACAAGTTTCAAAGTATTTATTCAACAATTAATTGCCATTAAGAAAAAACTGATACTAAAATAAACATTGATTTAAAACTAAACATTCAAATTTTTGTGGCTTCTACCAAACCTCCATTAAGTTCAATACATTTATCGTATCTCTTCCGAATATTGTTTACACTATTTCTTATTTGTTGAACTGTAATTTCGGCACAAGCTTGTCGTATCCTTTGCATGAGTTCAGCTCGATTCGTTGGTCTTGTTCTGTATACTTTTTGTGTCAGAATACCCCACAGAAAAAAGTCTAATATTGTTAGATCAGGCGATCTAGGTGGCCATTCAATTAAGTCACTACCTCGTCCTATCCAATGATTTGGAAACTGGTTATTTAGCCACTCTTTAACAATCCTCGAATTGTGCACGGAACAGCCGTCGAGCTGAAAATATAAATTTACTTGTTCCGCAAGAGGCATTTCATCTATTTCGTCCGATAATTGGTTATTTAGAAATTCCAAAAAATTTTGCCCGTTTATGTTTCCATCAAAAAAATATGGACCTATTATTCTATTTTGTACTATACCACGCCAAACGTTAACTTTTTCGGAATATTGACTTTTACAATTTATGATCCAGTGCGGATTTTCCGTAGCCCAATACCGAGCATTTTGCGATGAAACTACCCCATTGGTGCTGAAAGAAGCTTCATCACTAAACATTATGCAGTTTAAAAAATTTCTTGTATTCAGGTACTCGCCTTGTGCCCAGAAACAAAATTCCATACGTTTCACTTCATCACCTGCCTTAAAAGAGTGAAGAAATTTAGGTTTAAATGCTCTCATTTTGTTTTGTTTAAGACATCGTCGAATAGTCTCTCTCGGTAACTTTAAATCCAAACTGGCGACACGTAAACTTCTGTTTGGGTGGTTTCTAAAATAATGTAAAACAGCACCTTCGTTTAAATTTCTTCTTCGGTGATTATTTTTTAAAATGTTTGCTGACTGCACCGGTTTCTTTAAATGTTTTGTTAATTTTACTGACGGTGCTTCTGTCAATGGGAAGCCGATTTGGATGTCTGTGATTAAATATCCTAGCTGCTTCTCTTTCACTATGATAATTGTCCCCAGAAATTCTCACAATTTCAATTCTTTCTTCTAATGATAATTGCAAAGCTATTATTAAATGCACGTAACTAACAACTATTATTTTATTTATGATTAACTGTCAAAATCACAGCCTACCGTTGATTTATTATAAAACCTTTGCATAATGAGTTCAGCTTCCTCAAATTATTGATATCTCCTCTAAAAGATTGTTTTAGCTGAGTTATGAAGAATTTACAGGGAACAATTTTTGTCCTGCTCTCTGTTTTATTATTGAATAAATGATTTCCATGCTTTAAATCAATTTGATTTTAGCGGCTATGCGGAAGAATGTACTAAGTACTGCATAACTTGAAAATGAATTTTTAATTTTCTGTTATTCTAGAATACACTTCTCGTAACCTACACTCAAATGAATGATTTTAAAGGAATATTATCCACAAATCCAGTGGCGTAGTCAGATTTTTATTACAAAACGCTTGCACCCAAATCTCTCACATTACCATATTTTCAGAAGTTATAACTGTAGAACGCATTGAGCTGTTGACTTCGGATTTTCACTGTACAAATTCACTGGTGTTCTACTTGGTGATGACAGTGTTGTCAGATCTCAAGTATGTCTATAATCTGAATAAAAATTACAAACAAATACTTTGTTTCCAAAATTGAAGTTGTTGTAACTTAGTTGTTAACAAATATTTTTTAATGAAAATTTGACAGTTTTGATTTATAACGACTACGAATCCAGTGGTGTAGTCAAATTTGAAAACAAAAATTGCCTAATAAACTTTTGCCGTTTTTGACAAACAAAAAAAACCATAGAGTGCCTTGGAAATGAAACTAAAATTGTGAAAGTTAGTGTCAAGATACAGTTTTTCATGCTTAATATTTCAATAAAAAAAATTGAGATTGATTGAAAAATGCACATTCTACAGGGGTGGTTCCATTTTAAATGGGTCACACTGTATATACGGTATTTTAAGGTTTAAAATTTCTAAAATGTCAAGGACTGATACGGCTGAAGAAACTGCTAATTTGTGTCACTACACTTCACCTAAAAAATGATCCTAAACCCAGCCACATATTATTAAAAAAAAATAATTAAAATTTAAGTTGTTCCTTAGTGCGACTCTGTAAAATCAGCCTTGTCTGGGAAATCACGTGCAATATGCATGATAATATTTTGGATCACTTTGTTGCTTAGGCGGACAGAGTATAGTGTTCTTTTTTTGTGGGCCATCCAGTTTGGACCACTTGATATAAATATTTATCACTATGTTGAGCACATTTTTCTCACTCTCTCAGATACTTACGTATGCGAAATATTTCAGGATCAGTCTGAAAATAATAGATGTGGAATTTCGGTGGTTGGACACCGGTCTGAGAGCCTGATCATAGTTACAAAGAAGCGAGTCTCTGAGTTTTACTGCCGTTGTTTCAGAATTGCTGGGTGGGCAGCTGAAACCATCATACGCTTGTATAACTGAAAAAAAAATGTGGTTGACACTCTGATAGTATTTATAGATGTCAGATGTGTGGTGGACAAGGATTCTGTTTGAAATAATCTTGCTAATTGCTTAAAATATTGAGATGACAAAATGATCCATTAAAGCTAGAGCAGGGGGAACAACCTGCGGCTCCTTAAAGGATCATTTGTAACTCTCGATGAATGTATAGTCGAAGTAACCGATATTGTGCATAGTTAAAGCTATCGGCGATCTCAAAGACCAAAAAAAACAATACAAAGAAATGAAGCCGCTCCCAACTAGTCCACGTGGACTGTAGACTTGGCGGTTCGTATTGGATGATTTTTATTAACTGAGTTTTATGATTGGCTGAAGAGTCATAAAATTAAACTTGAAGTCGGTGACGAATAGAATGCGAGGATGGTTATAAGAGTCGTGTTGTTCAGGAACTGATCGCGATTTAAGTATTGAAATTCTATATTGATGGAGGTGAACAATGCGATAAAGAGATACCAGTGAATAAGATTCGGTTGCATTTGAATATTGAAACACAGAGAGTAGATCATTTTATTAGCTACAACTTTGCTATTTAACTTTTTTCTCTTGGACTTGTAGTTTTGCCGGTAATCGAGATAAACCATTTTTTACCCTTAAAAACTCACCTCCTCCCACTTTCCGAACTCAGATCGCCCGTCATTTATTTTTCCTTTCATTTAACTTTCTTTCCTAATGGCTTTCATCCAACTATTATTTTTTTACCATTTCTGAAGGCTTCAACCCTAGTCTAAAGTGATCGACTTATAAAACTGTTGTTTGTTGAATAAAAAAAGTGTTTGCCAACGAACAACAGACTGTGGCTGCTCATCGTGTTGATATTCAACTCAGTACACCTCGAACTTCATTGTTTAAGAACTCTTTCGTTTGGAGAACTGCGTTTATGTTGAATAAACTTCCTGAGAACATTCTCCAACGATTCAAATCAAATGTGAACCGCTAATTTCGCACCGGCACCGCTCTTAGAGCGCCTTTTAAGGATGTTCCTGTAGTGCTTGTGTTTTGCCCCTCAAAAAATGGTCCAAACTGAGGCAGGTGATGGAAGTCGTTTTTGATAAAAAATCATATAAATTGGGTCCGTTTCGTTATTGTTTTTTATATTTTTTATATTTGTATTGTATACAAGAAACCTTGTTTTTCTACAAAAAATATTATAGCAGACACTTTTAATTTTTTTTTCAATACAGAACTGTTGGTTACTGACTCAATGTGTTATATGAATAATGTACTCATTCCAGACTATAAGTCACGTAAATAAAATAAGCTAATATAATTTGAACGTTTGCTACTCAACAGAATAAAGTCTCACTCGTATCACGATTCAGAAGCCAGGTTTCAATTGAACCTTTTATAAAAATATCTACATCTCATTCAACAAAAAAATTACTCGGTTTCCATCAAGATATCAATTCACAAAACCTGTACTTACGACGATACGACAGATGGCACAAAATCAAAACTAATGACTTATAATTACAAAAGTTTCTCATGTCCGTAGACTATATATTGATGTTAAACATAAATTCACCGATTGCAAATACTGATAGCGATGAAAACCGTGTAATATTTTTATTCGTGAAAAACATTGAAAGTGGCCAGAAACCGGAAACTAGACTTGTTTGTATTTCAATGGCAATCCATGATGATAGTAATTGATAGTAATTTGATTGAATTGATACGAGAAGACAGAATCGGACTTGTAACGGTTCACCATTCCCAGTTTTTGTTAAATAATCGTGGCATTTTAAAGCACGACGTTCCAATCAAAACATGATCCACCCTGTAGGTGAGGAACGGACATGTGATAAAAGAACGAGTCAGTTTTTCAAACGGTAAGAAGTACATTTTTAGGAGAGATTACGGGAGTACAATCATCTCATTCATGACACTATTGAAATATTATCCAAAATGGCGCTGGTGAGATAAGACAAGTGTCTCATTCCGAAACTTCGAATTGAGGATGATAGTGTTCCATGTAAGAGAAATTTCATATTGTAATTATTTCATATTTTATATTGTGATCCTATGGATGATATCTGATTCCATAAAAAAATTTTGGAGTACATACAAATTCAATGTTCATATGCAAGTTATTTCCAAAGTATTGTTTCTTTCATGTAATTTAATGTTCTTTAATTAATCGCTTCCTATCTTTAAATTCAAATAATTTTTTTATTCATTTGAAAGAAGTATTGATGCCATTATGTGTGAAATAGGTATGTGTGGTTTGTGGCCTATTCGCATACACCTGCGACTGGAGGAAACCTCACAAGAAACAGTCTAACGGATCAAATCGAGCGATAGTGGTGGCCAGTTCACATCACCTCCACGTGAGATGAACACGCTCTCAAATCACTCGTGTAGAATATCCAATGTGAGATGATCTGTATGGCAAGTAGCGCCGTCCTTTCGAAACCACATGTCACTGGTGTCCAGATCATCTAATTCAGGCCGAAATAAGTTGGTAATCATCGACCTACTTGTATAGTTACTTGACAGTGGTGACCTGGCCAACGTCGTTCTCAAAGAAATATGGACCAATGGCGCCGCCACCTCAAAATCTACACCAAAGAGTGAATTTTTCGGAATGCATTGGACGCTCTTGGATAATGAGATCCTAGAGCGTCCACATGAGTGGATTAATATCGTTCCAAATTCGACAATTTTGTTTGTTCAAGTACCCATTCATCCAGAAATGGACCCCATCGCTGAAGATGAGTTTTACCCAAAATTAAAGAACATAAGGAATTCAAAGACTTGCGTCCTATAAGTCTTCTTCCACTTCTTTCTAAAGTTTTGGAAAAGACTATTGCTCAACAGTTGAGAAATCACCTTCACAACAATAATGTACTTTCAATTATGCAATCTGGTTTCAAACCAAACTATAGCTGTGATACAGCTTTATTGAACATATCAGATGATATCGTCATAGCATCGAATAAAGACGAAATCACTGTCCTACTATTGGTCGACTTCAGGAAAGCTTTTGATACCTTGAATCATCAACTACTTCGATCTATATTACATTATAATGGACTTTCTCGAAGCACTTTGAAATTTTTTGATTCATATCTTTCACATAGAAAACAAATTGTTAGAGTGGAGAACCACATGTCAGATTTCATGAATACTTCTTCAGGTGTCCCACAGGGTTCAATCCTTGGACCTATCCTCTACATAATTTACACCTCCCATTTGACAACCTGTTTGAAAAAATTCAAATATTATATGTATGCCGATGATACACAGTTGTATTATTCTTTTACTCTAGACTCTGTCTGTCTTCGGGTGATGTTATCAACCGAAGACGATTGTGGATACTAACAATCGAAATCGTGACATTTCAAATCAATTTATATTATAGTAGACAATGGAAGTCCGAACTGATGAAATACAATTGTAGTATTCGTATGTTTGTATCGATATCCGCCTCATCTTCCCTCTTTATTCGAATCAAATATTTAACCCGCTATCACAATTACAATTACAATTTAGAGCCCTTTGTTTTTTTTTTGGTTTTTATCTTTTCCATCTTTTTTTTGTAAGGTGCAAGAAGAAGAATGAACTCTGTTCAATCTTGTATCCTATTGACAACGTTGTATTTTTTTTTTCTCCATTTTGTATCATGTTATTTCTGCTGTCAATAAATTCATTCATTTATTTATTATTTTTTCTCACCGTAGTGTGCGCTGGTCAGGCCCTATCCCCCGAAGCCCCGATACATTCGTGAGGGCGCGCCAGCATTATCAACCAATGACCACTCCCCACACCGTGGGGTAAATAATAATTGGGTCCGAGAATCATATGCCCTGAGCAAGCACAGTGAGCCAAGAATGACAACCTTCTGCATCTGTGCGGCTAAGATTTCTGCCTTAGTGCGGCAAGCCGGTATGATTTTAAGATTCGAGAGTAAAGAGGACATCATTCCACCAAGGACTCCAATAATCAGAACAACCATCTTGACAGAGTGATCTGGATAGAGTCTGCGGAGTCCGAAGAGAAAATCTCGATATTTTATCCGTTTTTCCTCCTCTTTACTGACGATATTCGTCTCGCCAGGAGCTGAAAACTCCACGACAAATATCGTTTTGCTCTGGTGGTCGAGAAAGTCTACATCAGGCTTATTAGCTTATATGAGCCTGAGGGTGAGGAACGAATAGTTTCAATAAATTCGGCACTTCTTACAACGGATTCAATATCCCCCGGAGCGTAGGGCAACACCGGTGTCTCGTCAATACCATAAGAGTGCCTTAGATGGTAATATAGCACTCTTAGGGCCGCGTTATGTCGATGGATATAGGCCGAGACCGCATATGCTGGGCATGCTGATAGCAAGTGCATTAGGGTCTCAGGCGCCTCGCGGCAGGCCCTGCACCTTGTGTGGAACCTCTATACCCATCACGCCACTGCGGTAGGCTAAGGTGTTGAAGACACCATCCTGGCAAGCCATGATGAACCCACTGCTGTTACCTCTTGTGAGTGGCGTTGTTCCACCCCGAGGTAAGTATACGTCTCTCCGGCAGCCAGATGGTATAGGATGCTTCCATCTACGAGCTGCACATCCTCTCCGTAGTCCTCGCATCGTCCTCTTTTGAGATGGACCATTGCGCATTTGTCTATCCCGAATTTCATACCGATAGCATGCGTGTACTCTTCCACCACCCTCAAGGGCTGATGGAAATCCTTCTCTTCAGAGGCATAAAGTTTGAGATCATCCATATAGAACAGATGGGTGACCTTGTGCCTCCGGTTTTCAGGGGTGCCACAATACTCGAGGGAATAACGAGTATTTCTGAGCGCAACGGATAATGGCAATAGTGAGATGCAGAAGAAAGGGGGACTGAGGAAATCACCCTGAAATACACCCCTTTTGAAAGTGACCCACCCTGTTTGGACTCTTGCTTGACCAGATGTTATGGTGAAGCGAGTTCGCCAAAGTGGTATCAGTTGTTCAAATGCATCTCACTATGTTGTCGGGTACCGCAAGGCATCTGAGCAAATGCAAGATGAGCTCATGCTAAATTGTATCAAATGCCTTACGGTAATCGAGCCAGGCCATAGAGTTTCGCTTATATTGTATCGAGTCCTGCGTTACACATCTATCGATGGACAGGTTCTCTTTACATCCAGCGACTCCTCTCTTCGACCCTCTCTGCTCATATATCCGTTGGAACACTCGGTCAACTGCGGTGAGTATTCGTGTGTATAAGATGCTCGTAAACAACTTATAACACGAATTCAAGCACGTTATCGATCTGTAATTCTTAGGAATCGACAAATCTCCGCTTTTGGGAATGAGAACGGTCCGCCCCTCGACAAACCAATCCGGAATCGGCTGTTCTCCGTCCAGCCATGAGTTGAAAACTCTGGCCAGATGGCGGTGGGTACTTGGTAGTTCTTTCCACCAATATTATTATTATTATGAAATCAGGGTTAGTGGCCAACTGCTTCAGAGTCCATTCAGCGAATACACGTCGATAACTATGGTCGTTTGCCTTCAGTTCCTGGATCAATTGAATTTTGTACCGGTACAGGTCCAAGTCACGACGCAAACTTTGCCAAGTTGTGATCAACGAAAGGCCGAGTTCTTGTGAGCGACGCGAAATCGACTGCCTCGGATTCTCCTGCACACTCTCACAAACAGCAGCAATTTTTTCGGCAGATCTTGCGTTTCGTCGATGTACGGGTGTTAGTCGATCGTTTACTGAACCAGTGGACACAAATTTGTCGGTAGAACGATCATAGCTACCGTAAAATGGGCGAAGCGCGCGGTACGTCGCCCGAACAGAATACCCATTTCGATAAAACAATTTCATTATTTGATCGCATTGTTGAATGATATATTCATACTTGGTGATTTGGCAAGATAGACTGAATAAATGACAACTAATTTGACAGATGTAGCTTCAACAAGATAGCCTTAATCAATTATCAAAGTTCATACCCCAAACTTTACCCACTATGCCCTATCCCTCCAATTATTTTCAATAGCATGAAGAATCTGATGATATAACATTGTATCTATTGAGTTATTCAAAAGTTGTATCACTTTTTATCAAGAACTTCGATGTTGAAAAACTCAACATTGGCTTTCGTTTATATCATTGAGGAAAAATGAAAAAGTAACAAAATTACATGTAAAAATTAATCTGGGTAAAAACAATATGCCAACGTTTTCATATCTTGATCTTTCTAAAAAATCCTGATGATTGTAATAATACTCTGTCAAAAATCTTGCAGAGATAGAAATTCAATGATACATTTTCTGTAAAATAAAGAAATATGAAAAAAAAACTCACCAGAAAATATCGAAACTAAAATAATGAACTTAGTAGCACTCATGATGAAGTAATACTAGAGACTGAAAAACTCTCTTCCTATTGTTTCTCGGCAATTTGATACCCAAATTGAAACCGCCCCCTGCTCTACAAAGATAAAAATTACCATGAATGCTTATACTATTGAATTACTCTCTACATCAGTGATTCAATGCACTGGTGGTGATAGGTGAATTATTATTCAACGTACTCAACGATAAAATTTATTAACCAAAAACACAATGACAAACATAACACGAAAAAGGAAAATTACAGGGTAATCTCGAGAAACTAACGCTAAGTCTTTTATCAATCAGCGAGGAGACTTTAGAGCGGGTTTAGTTCTCGACGGAAACCCCTGAATAAGAAATAGTTCTCGGCAGAAATCTCAGAACAGAATGAATGCACCGGATAAGAAAATGTGTTTGAAGTATCTTTCTTACTGACAATGGTCCAGTCATAAATATAGTCAAAAAGGATCAACCACTTGGGCCCTTGTCTTAATACGTACAAGTGTTAACAATGATTATCTATATTTCATCAGTTCGAACTTCCATTGTCTAATATAATATAAATTGATTTGATAACCCCGACAAAAATCAATAAGATTAACCGAAAATAATAATTTTATTAAACAAAAAACTGAAATTACAAAGAAATAACATACAAGCAACAACCAAAAAAATAAAAATTGAAATATTAATAAAAGCTGAAAAAATTGAAAAATTATAAATATTATTAACAAAAAATTAAAAAATATAATTAAAATATTTCAAACCAAGTCATGTCACGTTTCGATTGTTAGTATCAACAATCGTCTTCGGGTGATAACTGGACTTATTCCTCCGAGATCTGACTATTTATAGGTCATTCGAGTGCTTTCACCTATCCCCTCTTCCCTCTTTCCGCTTCATTGGTTTTGGCGGGAGATGACCGTTTGGCGGGAGTTGGTCGTTTTTCGCTTGATTAGAGGTTTCCATATGTTACGTATCTCTACGCTAGCTTGACTGCGTTGTTGGACAACATATACGCGGCTTCTTTGAATTTTCTCCTAAACCAGTGTTCCTCTTTGTGGATGATTTCAGCTTGAGCCCACTTGATGTTGTGTTGATGAGTCCAAACATGGTCTGCTATTCCGGACTTGCTGGTTTCTCCTCGCTGTGTGTGTTTCTTGTGCTCAGCAATGCAAACTTTCAATAGTCTCTTAGTTTCACCGATGTATGATTCTCCGCACTTGCAGGATATCCGGTAAATGCAATTCTTGGAATCGCAGTCAGCGTTTGGTGGCCTGGTTTTCGTGAGGCTGCTACGAATAGTGTTCCCAGTTCTGAAGCAGGGCCTGATATTATACTTGGACTCTGATATAGGGTACAAGTACTGGTTGTGGCGGCTTCTCTTCCTTGTGGAGTTCTTGCTGTCTTCTAGCTAAGGCCTGTTCTACCATCACTTTGGAGTAACCATTCCGTTGAAGGTCATTTTTGACGATGACTAGTTCCTTTTCGAGACCTTCCTTTGTATTACAGAAACCAAAAGCACGGTCCAGTAGAGTCTTGATGATTCCTCTCTTAGTCGATTGATGGTGGTTGGATTTTTGGTTCAGATACTGTCCTGGCGTAGTGGGTTTTCGATATACAGATGTTTCCCATTTAGTATGACCAATACGTCTAAGAAAGGCAATTCGTTGTGGATTTCATTCTCCATTGTGAAAGTGATGGAAGGCCTTATGTTGTTGATGTGCTTCAGGAAAGTGTCTAGTTCTGCATTCCCATGGTGCCATATTATGAAGGTGTCGTCTACGTATCTCACCCAGACTCGGGGCTTCTTGTGGGCTTCTTCAATGGCCAAAGTTTCAAACCACTCCATATATAAATTGGCTATAACAGGTGAAAGTGGCGATCCCATTGGCAGTCCCTCATCTTGCGTAAAGAATTCGTCCTTCAGTTGGTAATAGCAGTTTCGTACACATCATCCTAATAATTCCATGATTACTTGTATCGGTAATTTTGTTCTATCTTCCAGGTCCTCATCTTCGGATAGCTTTTTCTGTATGATTTGAAGTACTTCTTCAACAGGAACGTTGGTGTAGAGGCTTTCCACGTCGAAACTGACCAGTTGATCCTGCTCTTTGACTTCGATTTCCCCTAGTAGTTCAACGAAATGCCTTGAATTTTTCCCAAAAGATGTTTCATCTTGCAGTGGTTCAATTATTGGTAGTAAAAATCTGGACTGGTTCTGAGTGGCTGAATCTCTGGAGCTAATGATCGGTCTGAGCGGAACATCTTTACTGTGGTGCGGTGTTAGCGATGATCTCTATTTTTCCGTAAAATAGATTCTTACGATCTTCGTGTATTTTCCTTTCTGAAACACCTCTTCGATCTTCTATTCGTAGAGATCAGTATCCATCACAACCTACTCGAAACATCCCAAATGGTTTCGTTCTAAGTATTCATCTGTTTTTCGACAATAAACTCTCGAGAGAAGAGAGCATTCCTATCATATGAGAAAATACGAAAATGATAAATAAAAATTAAAATAAGAATTAACATAAAAACCCAAGCAGATAGATATTTTGAGCGACTGCGCGATAAAATAGTTATAAAAAGTTAATTTTGTTATAAAAATGTATGATACAAAATGAAAATCAATAAAGGAGTAAAACATTTCTAAACTAAGTAGTTGTAGCAAAAACCCTACACATATAAAGAAAGAAATGTAAGAGATTGAACAAACTTGTTCACAAGAGTACTGGAGTAACCAGCAAATATCAGACAAAAAATCACATTTTTGGCCGATACCATGACAGACATTTGAATCTTATTATATATATCAATGTCTAATAGAACATCAACATATTTGGGCTAACCTAGTTCAAAGATTTCTAATCTCCTGAAAAATAAAGAAGCAAATATAGTATTTGAAACCAATAATAACTTGAGCATGCATAATAAAAATAAAAATCAAATAAGTTTGGTATCAGCTATATCAGGAGTGTGAAAATGTCCGAGGTTTTACATAGGTCAAACTGAAAGACTATTTAAAGAACACGCATACTATTTTGTACATTGTTAACTGTTTTACCCAGTTTAAACGTATTTTTCTTCGGAATTTATATATTGTTGAAAAAGGTAACTTTTACGCAGTTTTTTTTTTATTGCAATCAGTTCAGTAAAATATATTGACAATATTCACCTATCTATATTTATTTTTATTACAGTTTCAACCATTCAAGCCAGTAGTCAATCGAACTGGTCAGTTTAGTATGACTTGCTATTATTTTGTTGAGGTTCAGATATCACATAATGCTCAAAGCACAGGAAGTTGGACAAAGACACTTGAATAGTAATGAGAATGGTAGTTATTTGTGATGAAAAAGATGGGATCTATGTAAATGTACATTTTTTCTAGCCAAATTAATTTTGGAACTGATGACACAAGACACTATACTTTTCTATGCCTTCGAAATTTACAGTTAGGAATAATTATTCTTCATCTCCTGAATACGCCAACTTGTTTGGCGAAATACTCGAAGAGTAGTTATTGCATTTTTGGTGATTGAGAGAAGTGTTTATTTATTAATTTTGAAGCTAAATTATTTTCTGCAAATTCAGAGATTATTCATGGTACAGATGTATTATCTAAATCCAAAATCTTGTATTTAAACCACATTAATTTTCTTTATAGAATGTTTCACTTTTTTCAGGAAACATACTCCTGTATTTTACCCTTTTTTGAATCAAATTGGTTTTTATTTTCTATATTTTTTTTTGCTTCTATGATTCATTCTATCATTCATATGGATTATATTCAAAATTGGTGCAATATTAACAAGTTATGTCTTAACGTTAGAAAATGCAAAGTTCTGAGTTGTACTAGAAAAATTACATCAATACACTATTCTTACAAGGTTGAGAATACTCAACTGGAACGATGTACCAAAATCAAGGATTTAGGTGTTATTTTTGACAAAGAGTTGAATTTCATAGAAAACACAACCTTAAAAGTCTCCCAAGCACTGAAGACATACGGTTTCATAATGAGAAATTGTAGAAATTTCACCAACATCAAAGCATTGAAACTACTGTATTTTTCTAATGTACGATCAAAACTTGAATATGCTAGTATTGTCTGGTCCCCTTTTTACGAGTGTCATAAAGCAGCCATTGAGGGCTTTCAAAAAAGATTTTTGAAATTTCTCATCTTCAAAATAGATGGTACATATCCTGAAAGGGGAACAAACAATGAGGAATTATGCATGAGGGTCAATATTGACAGCTTAGAGTGCAGAAGAAATTGTGCATTTGTTATATTTTTGTATAAAATCTTGAATGGCCTTATTGACTCTCCCAGTCTGCTCAGCCCGATTAATATCAATGTTCCTTCATATTTTTCTCGAAATCATGCAACTTTCAAACTTCCAAGAATAAGAACAAATATGCAATTGAAATCTCCACTTTATATAATGTGTAGTGAATTCAATAAAATTAGCAATCGAATTGACATTCATTCGTGTTCCATCAAGGAACTCATCTCGGTGATGAAAAATTAAACAGCATTGTTATATCGACATTTCGTTAATTTTTGATATGTTATTTTAATTATTGTTTAATCTACTAAATATTATTATTAATTTACTCATACACACCATTTTATGTTTTGTTATTCTTTAATATTGTCCTGTAAATGGGAAACTGTTGGACAATAAAGGCTATTATTATTATTATTATTATTATCTCTATCCTAGTATCTGAACTAATTCCAAATTTGATTCATGTATATAATTGCATGACCACATTCTAGATGGCGGTGGTTTTGAACACTCTTGTGGGTACTTCCACAGGGTTTTTATTGCGATTGAAAAGAAAATGGCTGCATCCACCATTCTCGAGCAATTGAAATCACTTCACTTCATACAAAAAGAACTTGCTTTCAAGCTGAATTCTATCAACTACTGACCTCTTTTTGGTGATACATGCAGCGAAGATGCATAGAAAAACTCTGGTGTTTAAACAGATTCGCTTTTCTTTTGTCAAAAACTCTCCACGTGAGAAATGAGATTGACTTAACTATGTATACATATTGATAGGGTTTTTTATGCATCTCACATGCAACCATTGCGGAATGAAGTACGGATGAATCATTATTACATGCTTCACATATAGACTATCCACGTTTGCAAAACAATATATACTCATCTTTATTTTGAGAATATTCCTACAGATAGAGACACTTTTCTGCCCCGTCTGAGATATCACTGATAAGACAAATAGCCTCAAATAAAATTTGAGGCTATTCATCGCAATAAATTAAAAGATATTGACAAATAATTATGATTTTTTTCTAAAAATGCTTGGGTATCATCACTTTACCATTAATTTTTAATATAAATACATAATATGCCCGAAAAAACACTATCACTCACTACGTAGTACGTACCATACTGTATCCTGCATAATAAACCATCAACCAGAAATAATAAATGCCATACGTTGATACGTTCCAAGGGAGCCAAGCCTCCGACCGCTTTAAAAAACACAAGCTCCGCGAGACCGATCGGGGACATACGTCCCGATTTGTAATTATAGTTGCAGAAATTATGACGTTAGAGGAGGCTAGCCTCCAGTTGGTCTTCGTTAGTGTACGACTGCGTTTGTTTTTGATTTAATCAATCGGACGGGATGCCGTGACGGACCGAGACTGAAAAATATTTCGGTAAATCGTTTTAGTGTTTCTTGATAATATTTGTTGTTGGTGTATGAAACAGGCAGTATTGTATTATAGCAGTGATTTTTGGTTATATTTTTAATGTGTTTTTAAAGTGTTTTCTTTCAATTTCAAAATGTTTTCAGGTTTTCACTTTTCGGTAAGTTTTTTTTTTCCATTTATTATGGATAAGTTGGACGAAATTAAAAAATCTGACGATATAGTCGATTGGTTGCTGACAACTGAGAAGAGTTCATTTATATTAAATAACTCAAAGACAACTCTTTTTCCTTGTTTTTGTTTTTTTAATGGTCAGTTTTATACGTATAATTTATCTCAAAAAATGTTGGCGCCCCCGGCGGGCTTTTCTGTGTGTATATAGTCTTTATGACTTTAACCTCCCCTGTTCTCCAATGCACGAGCCGATACTGCATTGAACTGTCGTTCACCTTGATATAATATTAATTGTGTGATCTTTGAATCAAGACTACCATCGGTTCCATTCTACAGACGGAGATACTTCCGAAATTCAGGCGATGACTGAGAATGGCATGTTTTTTTGTCAAACATTGTCCTAACATTTTATTACAATGTATCATTTTTTTTTCTTGAAATCTCTAATTTAAGCAATAATACACTTATATTAACATAAACCTTCAATTTGGAGAAAATGGTAATCAACAGAAGCTTAATTGAGAGGAAAATTGTAATAAAATAATTTTTGCCAGCTCATTATTGTTTATAGACTTTCACGGCTGGCGCCAATGTTTTGATTGGCTTCCGGGTTCTGCCGTGGTCTCCTTTGGTTATAATCTCCAAATGTTTCAACTGCGGCAGACATCTTCAGTGGCGCGGTCGAAGTACTCTTCTTGACGTGTCAACTGAAACCTTAGTTGAAGATGACTGCCGCAGTTGCAGTTGGAACGTTTGGAGATTAAAACCAAAGGAGACAACGGCAAAACCCGGAAGCCAATCGAAATCATTATTGTTAATTCGTCTATCTAGTTTTTTCAAGTCCGCAATATTCATACATTCTAGTTTCGGAAAAGAGACATTTTATAGTAAACTTTCTGCTTTCTGAAGATCGGATTTTGAATATCTGCAATATTTCTTGAGATATTCGCAAAAAACAACACCTCTCTTCATTTTGTTTTACTGAAATTTTTATAACTTTCAAACTATTTGAAATGCATAGAATGAAAATGTTGTAGTCAGATTTGCAAATATTGGTCAATAATTATATTTCTTTTCCTAAGAGTGACTTAGTTCAATCTTTTGAATTGAGAAGGTCATTTGAAAATTTCTGTTAAGATTTTCAGAAATTTGTATGGCAGACCCAACCATTGCTGAATAAAATATTGAACCACTAGATATTGATCATTAGTTTGAATAAATTCCAACAGGTGGCGCTACTTTCAGCCTCCTTTTGAAATCTCAGTAAAAAATTAGCAGCCAAGAGCAAAATTAGATCTTGTCCTGGCAGAATTACTATTTTCATTTCAGAGGTACTACATAGAAGAGATCCTTACTTTTTTATGCTCCAATATGTGAACCACCATTTTTTTATTTTGAAATATTTCGTGCATTGTTAACAATTTGGTTTCTGGGTTCAAGAGCTGGTTGGTATTCCTTTCTTCTAGATGTAACTATTCATTATGTAAGATTGGATATGCGATCTGAAAACGGCGCCATCTGTGGGATATTCAAAAAATCGTGTTTTATTGTTTCAAAATAAAATTATTTTATAAGAAAAAATGAAAAAACCAACATTCCCAGGCAGTCAGATCCTTTGACCAATGAACGTGTTGAATTTCACTTTTTACTTTTAGCAGATGCAAACCAAACAATTTCAATACTGCCTTCAAAATTTTAGTATTCAGTGCCATCTATCATAGAATAGTCAAATCAATGATTAAGCCACACCACTAGTTCAGAAATTGCGACTATTGCATCAAAGATCGCACCATCATATTGCGAATAAATACTTCCATCTATCTCCTGACAATGAAAATAAGGACTTGATATCATTTGACTACTGAAACAAAACTACATCATAGTTTAAAAAATTAAATTCAAATTTCAAGTCATCAATAGTACATTCTTTCATTATATTTTTATTTTAAAAACTGAAAGGAATCCATCCTGATGAATATACTCACCAATATTTTGTAAAAGAAAAAAAATAATTTACGACTACATTTAAGAATTCAACACACGTCAGTTCAATGATTTTTTTATTAAGCAACTTTACATTAAAGCCTCTCGAAGTCTGTACAGACAGTAATTTTCCACAAATACTGCTCGAAAGTTACTTTTGAAAACATTCAACGACTATCACAATAGAATTAAAAATAAACTAAAAATTTATAATATACATTCAGTATGCTTACTTAAAAATAATTGATACAAAATTCATCATTACAATGTACAAAACTTAAGCAGAGTAATGAATCTGGAAACTTTGGCCAGTAAATTCATGTTATTCTGGATGGTTCTTCAAGAAACACTGGTAAGTATGGAATTGAAAACTAAAAATGCTAATACAAGAAGACATCAATTTGTCCGAATTGAATTAGTCCAACTTGAAGTGGGTTCTTTGTAAAGTAAAAGCATTTCACAGTATATTCACTATTTTCCACAAATTTCCTGTATCAATCAATAAAAATTAAATACAATAATCTAGTTGCTTAAAACTCTCAATGTACAGTATACAATTTCAATAAACACGTGTCAACGCATTTTTTTTGTGTAACATGTCTACTGTTCCACGTTACATGTAATTGTCCATAGAATGCTTATGTCCATTCTAAAATTTCAATATACTTTACACCCGTTTGTCCATCTTTACTTAGAGTCTAAGCTGAAATTTACAAGTTTACATTCATAGACAAGACAAACTAATTCACCTTGCACTACAATGTACAAGAGGTATGAAGTGTTCAATAAAACTATATATTGAATAACACAGTGCTGCATATGTGTCTGCCATAGTAAAAATGTGTTATCTTTTTGGACCTTTGTGCACTGTTTAACTCATTTATAGGTTAACATTGTGATGTCATGGTGAATTTCAGAGCGTCCATATGTCGACAGTTAATCAGACTCATTGAGCATCCATATTTTCAGACACGTGGCGTTACTAAGAAAAGTGGATAATACTGCCGACTTTCAAACTAGGCCAAAATAGACTGATATTGAGATTGAGGTTAACTTTTATTTGGTGTCCATTTGTCATGGTTTTTTTTTTACAAAATGAAAGAAGAACAATATCCATCTATAATTTGCTTTATCATCTGTGACAACCTAGAATATTGATTTCAGGCATTTGAATTGGGCTCACATATGTTAAAGAGAACCGAGTCTAAGAACCTAACCTCAAAAGAGAGGGTTAACGACAAGACAGTTTTGAAAAAGAGACCGAAACATTGGGAAATGTGTGAATCTGAAATAAGGTATTTTACCAGATACCTTTCGCTGTAATACAGTTTCTTGAAACAATCCGACCGTTTCCAGATCCTTACCGCGTCTAACAATTATGATAAACATTTTGTCATGATACATATTTACGGAATCTTACGAAATGTACAGACCGCAATTGTTTTTAAGTAAAAAAAAACATGTGTATATACCGCGTCCCACTAAAACTGGGACGTATATCCTTGGTGAATAGAAACGAAAATTTATATCTAATCTTATTAAATTTCATAATAATAAAAGAAGACAGTTTTACATTAAAAAATACACAGTACCTAAACAGGTAAATTATTCAGTCTACTACAATTATTCATCTAACATGTTGAAATCATTAAAAGACTGCTCGCCTTTACACTATTTACATTCAAAAATAACTAGCTCATATACATTGCTTTTGCATTACAATTGCAAAACAGCCGGGGGTGAGGGTAAAAGGGATGAGAGGGGGAGTCTAGAACTGGCGATTTTCTAGACTGGCGTTTCGTGTCGATTTGCAACTGATCGTTCTATGATTTTATGCAAACTGTTTCTGGAATATACAACCGTCCAACCTGCCAATCATCACCCAAAGGGAAGAGTGGCACCTTTTGCAAAACTATTTACATTTGCTATATTCACTTAATCCGGCTCGTAGGACCAAATCATGCCCTTCCGAACGTTCCAATGTGTGAGCTAACTTATCCCTATCCATGAAATCTCACGAGTTTTCGCAGGAGAATAATAGATTTAAGCACCCTCAGTTTGAACCATCGTCGTGGTAGTATCAAATGACATCTAACGAAAACATCTTAAGCAAACTTCACGATTTTAGTTTCAAGTGTCACACTCCAATACGAGGTCTCATAAAGGGTGATTCTTAAGAAAATGCATCGATGGGTATTTTGAAAGTATAAAAAGAGATATTCTTTGAGAGCCATTTTTGCGAGTCGTTATTCATGGTATTTTGAGGTATGAGAATGACTGAGAAATTCAGTTGAAAAAATTTGGAGTTCAGAGCATTTTTGGTGGAATAATTTCGGATAAGCTGCACCTGCCGATTTAATTAAAAAATGAGTAGGCATACGTATTTTGGAGGGTATATTATGAACGAAGGAAAAAAATCAGTGCTTTCCCTTATTTTCAGAGCTGCAGCCCTAATCTACGAAACTTTTCAGCCATATTTTCCCTTAATACCAAATCATAGAATCACAAGTATTTATTCATCACCCTTTTTCCTATAAAATACTTGATTCAACAATGAATTCGTTTTCTGGTTATGTCACTACATTGTTCTGGACATTTAATAGTAATAATAATATCGTCTTTATTATCTTCTAATATATTTAAAGCAAATTAATCATGTACAGTTCATTTATTATAAGAAGATAAAAGGCGAAGTTCAATTTACATGATGACAAGTCATCATTCAATTGCTCTTCCACTTAACCTTTGGGGGAAAGCAGCTCCATCAATTATTAAAGGTCTTTAAAGAAAAATTTTGATTAATAAAGTGAAAAGCGTCAAAGAAGGTGAAATAAGTGTGTTCGTATTGTTCAAAGAGAAGACTGGAAAGTTGCAATTTTCGGGACTTTGGAAGACTGTCACTCTGGAACGTAATCTACACGTAAAAACTCGTAAATACATACAATATTTTCCAAAACCGGCGGGTGCAACCTATCAGAAATTTTGTCAACTCGGTTACTTGAAAAGTAGGTTCAAACTTCGTTTGTGGATATTAATATCCACATCACGTTCAAGATCTATTTCATTTTCCCAACTATCTTACACATATTTCAAAATAATCGATATGTAATATATTATAAAACATATTCCACAGCACAGAGAAATTTGCCCATCTATATCTGTTTAAAATCTGTTTTTCTGTTATTCAGCTGTCGCCCTCATACGAACGCCCTCAGAAGTTGAGAAACTTGTGCGAGCTAAGAACTAACGAGGTCTTAACTTTTAACGTGTGATTCCTGACACGTTACACCCTATATGTAATTAGACTGTGCAAAAGACATGTAAAATGTCAAATTTCAATATATTTTATACTTTTCATATTATCGACGCTAAATTATACATAAGAAAATATTTAATTTTTCTTCATTTGTGGGCAATGTCAGGGCGAAGGAGGCAAATATTCCCCAAGAAATAAAATCTCCAAAAAAGTTGATTTCAAACAGGTTTGTAGTCGCACTCCTCTGAAACAGTTTGCCCAAATTTTATGGAAAAATGTTTGTGTGTATTTTGTACATATGAGAATAGGTAGAAAAATCTATTTCATACCGCTAGGTTATTAGGGTGTACCTACCCAGAATTTTTTCTTCTATTCTTTGAAGAAATTTTTTGATTTTTTTCCAATGGACATCAAATTTGATACCGTATAGAAATACTTCATACGACAGAACTACGACTGCTGGATGGGCTAGTTATAATATACACTTTGATTGGATACCTGTAGCGGCGAAAATATCAGATCATCTGCCATTAAATGTGCCCCTCAGATTATTCTCACGTGTCTGTGAAACTGTTTAGTGAAATCAGATAACATTACCATGAAAATAAAACAAATCATGAACCAGGCCGGGTTGAATGACATCGAATTTAGGAGGATACATACTGGTTTTCTAATTTTTTTTCAAACCTTGGCAGTGAAAACGTGTTCTACGTAGGAAATGGAGGTCAAAATTGTTATATGAAATGATCCTTGAATTTGAACCCACTTCCAATATAACCTGTAGTGCTCTGGATTTGAAACTATTTTGTCTGAATTCCCAAACTGCTATATTTTGATATTTTTTCATTTATGCTGTATGGAGTATCTATCAACACAGTTTTCAAAGTCGCCTTGAATATCCGACTCGAAGGGCCAAATTTCCATCACCCTGTTCTGATTGCATTTCAGTCCAATTTACAACAATTTAGGATAAATCAACCCCATTATGAATCCTCGGAAGCAGAGCAAAATAAAAAACACGGGTAAGTATCGACTTAATCTCTATATTTACAACTTGCAGAACCAAAGCTTCTGATTGGCACCGACATATTCCGAAAGCGGGTAAAAAAAGCGCTAACCCTGTTCCAAATTGACATAACGCCAGTTGATCTAGAGATTCGCCCTAGAAACAAATGTCACTGGGGGGGCTACATCGACAGCATGGTGCACAATATTCAATTAGAGAAGAAAAACTATGGAATGCTTTATTCACTAGGAAGCCGTTCCTTCAGTCCGGGCACTCATTTGGTCGGGTACGGGTTGATCACCGTCACTGCAGCTGCTTGTTGACTCGCTAGCACGGCAGCTGCAAAACGAACATGTCAAAATACGATTTCATGGACTTCTCTACTAGTTTCGCTAACCCTGTATTATTTTTCGTACGTACCTCCGTACGGAGCAGGATACATGGGGTATCCGAGACCGACGTGCGTGTGGTGGTGAGTGTGCACGTGTCTCTGGGGAGGGGGAGAGCGGGAATCTTTGCCGTTGTCACCGGGAGTCTGTTTGCCACTCGAGGGAACGGCGTTCGCTGGCTGGGAGGTGGGCGGGCCGTTCATCTGGGGCGACGCCTGAAAAAAAATAAGAAATTTACGTTTGAGACGAAAGTGATCGGTAAAAAAAATATTTATCGGTTTACCCTCGTAAAGTATTTACGAACTTTTTAACGTGCCTTCGTATAAAAAAATGTTGTGAAACGGATGCAATATTCACAAAAATATTGGCTTTCATAGAAATGCACAAAAAATCTTTGAAAGTAAATGTTATTCCCTTTGAAAATGCCCTCAATTCGAATTATGATTTTCGAAAGTATGAAATGTTTTGAAACATATTGGAAAATGGGTGCCCTACGATTTTAACAATAGAAATTGTCACGTTTCGAGGTGTGTTATTCCTTGTTTTTGCGCAATCAGAACGATCCTCTTTTGGACCGGATCGTAAGTGTGATGAAAAATAGATTCTATACGACAACAAAGGCGTTTAGAACAATGGTTGTACACCGATGAGCCTCTTAGGCACTTCACAAAGGCAAAAACCTACCATAAAGACCGTGGTCACTGTATGATGGTCATTGGGCCTCACTTCCTTCCACCTAGACTTAATGGAGAAGGTTTTGAGAATTTGTTTTAACTGGAATTTTAGAAGAAATTCCAGTCATGGAAAGATTCCGCATGTGGTACATGCACGATGGTGCTCCACCACACTTTAGTGTAGTGGCACGGCAATTTTTGGATTAAAATTATCATAATCGCTGGATTGGGAGAGCAGGCCCACACCCATGGCCACCTCGCTCGCCCGAAATTAATCCCTTAGATTATTTTCTCTGGGGATACCTTAAAGCGTTGGTATACAAAACTGCTATTCAAAGTGAAGAGGATTTACGGAATAAAATCATTAATTTATGTGACAATAAAAAATACGCCAGGTATTTTCAGGAGAGTGCAAAATTCAATGATGCGGCGGCTAGACGGTTGTATTGAAGCCGATGGAGGCCATTTCCAACACTTAATTTAGTCCAATTTGTTAGTCTAGATGTTAATGTTATTCAATATTTGTTGTTATTGTTACATAATTAGTAATGAAAAATTGTAAAAATGATAATTAACAAATGAAACATTTAATTTCCTATATTATTCCTTTTAAGGTCCAGGGATATGCAATTAGGTCGACTTTTTTTTTCTTAAAAACTAAGCAAGATTTCGAAAAAAATTCAAGAGACAAAAAAGTTGTATTTCTAATTGCTTAATCCAAGGAAATAATAAAAATTGCACAAAAGTCAGTGACGTACATTTTCAATAAAAAAATATTCGTTCAAATCCCGCTCGAGACGCCACTGGACTTAATAAATTGAATCACTTTCGGGCTAAATTAGCTCCTTAATGTTATAAATACCATTGCCAAATTACAACAAAATTAGGTAAAGATATTTAAGATATTTACGAATACATTTTTTTGCAAAGGATTTGCGGACCCATGTTTATATGAACATTTCGTCCTAAAATTACCTAAAAAACCGTCTGTTAAATTTATGGTACATACTTAATTAACACCCTGTATGTGTTACGTGCTTTTTTTTGTATCTCTAGCATTTTACCCTCATATAATAGGCTGCGGGTCAAACCCATTAGCCACAGCTCAGAAATGTGTGTTCAAAAAAATACAGTGAACATAAAAATTATTGTATTTTGCATTTGTCCAACTCAACATTTCTGACACTTCAGAAACAGGTGGTATATTTTGGAATTACGAGAGAATTGAAGCTGTTATTTCACCAAGGATTCAAATGATTAGAGTGGACTCCCTCTGTCCCAACTTCGACCCACTTGACCTAAAGAAAGGAAAAGTGAGGATGCTTCAAACCTCTTTCTTTCCCAATTTTGTTGCATAAAACATGAGTGAACTCAGAATTTTGGCAAAAAAAATTAATCTTTCTTTTTTAATGATAGCTTCTATGGGACCTAGGACGAGAGCAAGATTGTTATACAGTGCATTTCTTTAATGCCCCCCCTTTTCATTTTTTGAATGGGTCAACTTCAAAAATTTAAATTTGGGATAATGAAATCAATGCATGAATACTTTATTTTGAAGTGAAATTGACAGATGAAACTTTCAAGATGGCGATTGGGCACCATCTGGAAAAAAAATAAATGGAAAGGGGGTCTTGTGACACATAATTTTTAAGCTCCTGAAGAATACTTCACAACCCTAGAATATGAAGTCAATATCTTCACTTACTACAAAATGGCGGAACATTTAATAATTCCATGAAGACAAACACATTAATATCTATATTTCTAAAATATTCTTTTTTATTTGCCATATGGCAATTCCAATAACCCGATAAGGTTTGTTGAGTTATTTTTTGTTTATAAAAACGACAAAAACTCTCAGTACGACAATGAACATCATTGTTCAGTTAGAATATTCTCATTTAGTTTTCGGTTTTACTAGTATATCAACAATCTTTAAAATGGTCAATTCTCGTCCATTGGAAGAAAAAATTGAAGCGATTTTTATTTACGGTGCGACGCGTAACCTTCACGAGACCGAAAGGATTTTCAATGAAGGTTTTCCAAATCGTCCTATCTGTAGAAAATATTTGAGGGAACTTGTATTCAAATTCACAACTACGGTAGTGTGTATAACAAAAAGCCCCCAGGTCATCCGTTCATTCTGGAAGAACAGCAAGTGCAAATAATTGGTGAGATGGTAGTAAATCCTGAACAGTCTACTTATTCCGTCGTGAATGTTTGTGAGGTGTCTCCTTCTACTGTGTGGAAACTTTTGAAGAGGAATAGGTATCATCCATACAAAAAAGAAAAATGGTACATCAATTAACTGAAGATGACCCTGATCAAAGAACAGAGTTCTGCAAAATCATGACGGAAACCATTGCAAGGTATCTAACATATCTCCACAATATTTGTTTTAGTGACGAATGTACATTTTTTTTGAACGGTAATGTTCACAGACAAAACTGCCGTTATTGGAGTGGTACCAACCCTCACGTTTTCCGGGAAACACATACCCAATATCCAGAACAATTAACGTTTGGGCAGGAATATTGAGAAACCATAGCGTACGACCTCTATTTATTGATCAAAAGTTAACAGGGAAACTGTATTTGAATATGCTGCAAACTACTGTTGACCCTCTCATCACTGAAATCGTCGAAGCGAATCCTAATGAATTCGATATGGATATTGTATTCCAACAAGATGGAACACCACCACATTCTCCAGACAAGTAAGAAACTATTTGGATACTACTTTTTCCGGTCGTTGGATTGGCCGTCGAGGTCTTATAGAATGGCCAACCCACTCGCCATATTCAACACCTTTGGACTTTTTTATGGGGTTATTTGAAGCAAAAGGTGTACGAAACTGAACCTGCTTCAATATTGGATAAACGGCAGAGAATAATAAATATTTGTAGAGATATTGACGTTACTGTGTTCGAAAATGTTTGTGATGAAATATCGGATAGACTGTTCATATGTCGAGAAGTTCAAAGCAACCATTTTGAGCATCTTCTGAACTGACCTCAAGCTTATAACCTCATACTATATGTAGTTAAATGTCAATGTATTCGGGCAGTTATGAAAAGTTCCGCCATTTTGTAGTAGTTGAAGATATTGGCATTATATTCTAGGGTTGTGAAGCATTTGTCAGGAGCTTCAAAAAGATGTGTCACAAGACCCCCTTTTTCATTAACTTTTTTTCCCAGATGGCGCCCAGTCGCCATGTTGAAAGTTTCACCTGTCAATTTCACTTCAAAATAAAGTATTCATGCATTAATTTCATTATCTGAAATTTCAATTTTTTGAGTTGACCGGTTCAAAATATAAAAGGGGGGAGGGGACATTAAAGAAATGCACTGTATAGTAAAACATACAATTGAATAGTTTTCTTTATTACATTTTTGTGACAATTATCTATTCTCAATCTCCTGAGGAGATCTCTCTTCTTACAATATTTAGAAGGCAACTTTATATTCTTGATATGTAACATAGGGTAACAAAATCTAGGAACATTTTTATATGAAAATAAATTATTGAGCTACAAAAGAAATTAAAATGAAGTCAACTATGATTGTGGAAAGTGTTGCTACATTGACGTCATACATTCCACACGTTGCTATTCCATCAAATTTCCCGTTCCCTCTGTCGACATACTTCGAAGTTAGTGAATGGTATGATAATTACATCTGCAAATTATATTTCTCTGGTTAAATTTCGGAAAAAAATACGAATACTTTTTATAAAAAGCCTTATTTTGAATAATTTGTTATGTGTATGTGGCACATTTTGTAACTACAGAAATTTAAGTTTCATTGGCAAATTACATTGTTCAACTTGACATTCTTATATTTAAAAAAAAAATGTCGGACGTGTTTTTCTGAACAGAGTTCAAGTTGATCCATTGCACTAATTATTGATAACGTTTCATTAAAAAATAATTTGAACTGACTGAAAGGTGTCATACTTTTGTCATTATAAAATAACTAAGAAGCAAATTGATAACAAAATTTCTTGTATAAAAAAGAACTATTATTCCAGTACAGTTGCCTCCTCTGATAGCAAGGCAAAGGCTCCGTGGAATTTGGTAAATATCAAGACTAACCACGTAAAAAATAAAAAACAGGAAATCACATTAAATGTAGATAATGAAATATTAGCAGATAAAACACAGGGAGCAAATATTTTTGGGAAAAACTTTGCAAATTCTGTCAGAGAGAAGCTAGACTCTCTTAACCTCCCCGTTGATCTGTGCACAAAATCACCCGTCACAATTCCGAATTCTATGTTCTTTGCTCCTGTGACTGAACATGACATCAAATCTATTGTGTTAGGCTTGAAAAAGAAATTTTCAACTGGCATATATGAAATACCAGCAATTCTACTGAAAGAGTCCATTGACAATATCTCAAGTACATTAGCCATTATATATTATTATATTATTATAAATCACTCTGTCATTAGTGGAGTGTTTCCAAATAAATTGAAAATATCAAAAGCAATTCCGGTCTTCAAGACTGGAGATACCCAGTGCGTGGAAAACTACAGAATGATATGTCTGCTGAGCTGTTTTTCCAAAATTATGGAAATGGCAGTCTATAATCAAATAACATCATACCTAACTAAACATAATTTATTAACCCCACGACAGTTTGGATTCCGACCTGCATGGCTATTCTGTCGAAACAGCCTCAACAGATCTTGTACAATATATACATGCTAGCATCAACAAAAATAAGCTTGTGGTTGGACTATTCTTTGATCTGTCTCATGCATTTGACACAATCAACCCTAGGTATCTACAAATAAAACTGGAAGCTATAGGCATCCGAGGTCCAATTCAAAAATGGATTGAGTCATATATGTCCGGTAGATCTATTAAGGTGCAGGTTGAGAAACAGTTCTCCGAAAATTTTGATATAAAGATTGGCACACCCCAAGGTGGGGTTCTTGGGCCACTGCTATTTCTGCTGTATGTCAACGACATTCCTAACCACATCAGTCAAGGACGTACTTTCGTATACGCAGACGACACAACAATCGTTACAGTTGAAACTATCAATCAGGTACAGGCCAAAATAGATACCGTAATAAAAAAATTTACACTAGTACCTTAAAGCGCAGTAATAAATTATCAATAAATGTTGGTAACACAGAAGTTCACAACTCAGAATCAACGAGATTCCTAGGCCTCGAACTAGACCAACAATTTTCTTTCAATAGACAAGTTGATGCTCTGTGTAAAAAACTCAACAAGCTGTACTTTGCATTTATTACTCTGAAATCGAGTTGTAAACCTATATTATTCTTTAATATACAGTATCATTAGTAGTAACATCATTGTCTGGGGAAGAGCTACAGACACATGCAGAATTTTCAAATCACAAAAAAAAAATCATAAGGTTAATATATGATTTGGACTATAGAGAAGCGTGCAGAAACAAGTTCATTGAAAACAATATCCTAACATTAACATCTATCTATCTCTACAAATTATTAATATATACCCATCAAAATGCTAAAAATATGAATAGAAACAGTGACTACCATGAATATGATACCAGACAGAAGAATGACTTCCATTTGCACCACTTGCAAAGAAAGCGACATATAAAGAGCCCTCTATATTCTGGAGCACATTTGTTCAATTTTTTGCCTGAAGACTTGAAACTCATCACCCATATAAAACATTTCAAACTATCTTTGAAAAAGTTTCTCATCCGCCATGCCTTTTATTCATTAGACGAGTATAAAAAACGTAGCGACTAGGCAGTTTTGTTTCAATGTATTTTAACATGTGTTTATATTTAAATATTTTTTTTTATTCTTATTATTCTTAATCAATTTGTAACGACTAGAATGTTTGTGATGTTTATTTTTCTTAATAAATATCTATCTATCTATCTATTCTATCTAGGTTCCTGTATAATACATCAAACGAGTAAGATTGACGATGATGGTAATTATTCTCACATTAATGAAATTCTGGAATTCCCCGAGTATATAAATTCACTGAATCAAATTTCCATTAGCCTATTAATACTGTTAAGATATGTCCACCCACCTGAATGGGAGGAGGGCCACTATTATTAGTCGAAGGACTAGAACTAGCGAGAGAAGTCTTTGGGGTCGGCGATTTGATGGCCCTCTCCTGCAATTCGTGTATTTTGTGAGACGAGTAGTACTGGGCGTGATGCTGTAGCATGTCCAGCGCTTTGGTCGGAGGTTGCGCTCTAGATAAGTCTTCTGGAGCGTGATACCTCTGCATTGGGGGGTGGAGATAGGGACTACCTGTTGACGTAAAGAAATAATTGATGAAATATTCATACACGCATAAGATAAGATAGTAACAATGAGAAACGTGATTATTTCTGAAAATTTTGCCCCCATACCCTTTCAATACACTTATGAATTTGTGTATACTGACTGAAAACTTCTATCATGAGAAGCTTAAAGTACATTTGAAAAAAGTTGAGTATACAATTCAGTTCACTAATTTCATCTATTTTTTCAAAGATTTACATTACACAATCGACAACTCTCAAAAGTCGAAACTTGGGCGAGCTTAGGACAAACGAGGTCTTACCATTTAACGTGTGATTCCTACCATAGTTGTATAATTTTGAATTGAATTCAATCATGAACCCATTTGTCCAACTCAATTGATAATCCCTTAAAGGTTGTGAAAAATTTTCCTGGATAAATTTTAATTGAATATAACATTCTAACTCACTTCCTTACGAGTGTGGGACGAGTAGTGGGACACACTATATATTCTCAAATTTTTCACAAAACATTAGAGACAAAACAAATGAATTTCAGACCATGACTCCCTCAACATCATCCTCACAGTCAAACAACTTACTTACCACTGTAAGGACCTGGCACCATTATCCCCCTGTACATGGGGTGATTCGGGTCGAAAGGCAGCGCCCCGTAGTGTGCCTGCTGCATGTAGCTTGGGTGAATATAATATTGCGAAGTAGGCGGAGGAGGGGGTCCTTGCGTTTCCATAGTAGGTTTCACCCCCTCTTGCTTCACTTCCTTCTCCTTTTTGTCCTCAATTTTGATCTCTTTCGCTTTCAAGTTGGGACTTTGAGGCAAAGGAACATTCTAAAAAAAAACAAATCAACATTGAGAATCAAGATATGCGGAAGAGGTTTCTGAAATTCAATAAAGGGGTGACAGTAAGAGTAAGTAGCTCACCTTGCTTGGGGCGGAGCTACCCTTATGCTCGGGGACACTCTGCTGTTCTTTTCTCCTTTGATCGGAATACACGTAAAATCTACGTACGTCTTCTTCTCTTTGGCTATGGTGGGAGTGTTGAGGTTGCTGCTGCTGTTGCTGAAAAGAAACAACTACTGCATCGAATTCTAACAAAACCTCTTTGAAACCAACCTGTTGCTGCTGTTGCGATTGATGTTGGTGTGCCTGTTGCTGTTGTGCTTGCTGCTGCTGTTGCACCTGCTGTTGTTGCTGCTGCTGTTGCTGCTGAGCTTGCTGCTGTTGCTGAGGTTGTCGCGAATACATGTAACTGTTCATTTGGTTCTTCATTTCGATGCTTTCTTTCAAAATCTGATGATTTTCGTTGGGGTGCTTTTCTTTGTGGCTCGATTCTTTCGTTTTACCAGGAGTAGGTACCTTGAAAAAATAGAAATTATATTAAAAGCCTTACCTACTAGTTACCCATTTAATGAAATTAAACTAAACTATAACTTATAAACTAAACATACAGAATATATTATATATAAATAATAGTCCTTCACGAATGGTATCACATGTTGAAGTGTCATTTCAGATGTACATCCGTTCGTCTTTGACATTATCACGACGTTTCGGCTAGATCTCACTTGCCATATATTCATGTGCTCTGCTTGGTAGGTGAATCAAGAAACATTCAACCAGAGGTTACAAATATATAGATATTTAAATCTCTGAACAGAATTGACCCGTTATCTATGAACACTCTGTAAGGGAATCATTCGAGTTGAATGGAAGCATATCCTGAAAAATTTCTGAAACAAATTCCAGGTATGGATAACCTTAATGAAAGTAAAAGATGGTTCTATTTGAGAAAACATAACTTTGATATACATCATTCAACGACACTGTGTATATTTGAAAATAATTTTGAAACATAGACACAAGAGTCCTGCATATTCGACTCATGAAAAACCATTGAAAATATATTTGTAGCGTCCAGGGACTGTCTTGTCACTGGTGCTTCTCCCTGTATATGAATTAGAGTAGCAAAGTGTGTGTAACAGTAAGCGAAAAAACTGAAAAAAATATTGAGCACAATCGTTAAAAAACATCCTTTTCTTTGTATATGTAACTATAATGTTGTTATGCTGCTGTTCATAATATACAAAATTTCCATCACATTTAGTACGTCTTTTTCAAGACGTAAATATGATTTAGGTTGGTTATCATTTCTACAGTGCCAAAAACTAGATATTGTCCCTAAAGAAATGTATTTTCAATGATGCATCATGACGTTGACCGTCATTTCCGAGGCGGAAATTTGACGTTTCTTCGAGGTATACAGAGAAAAGATCACCAAGTTATTAGAAAAAAAAATCAACTTTACCTGTATCGGATTGGGAATCGGAGTTGGTTGCTTAAGAGTCTGATCGATCGGACTGGGGTTTTCTTTTATCCGCTCCTCCTTGAGTTTGTCGTCTTGGACGAGGGGAACTCCCCCGTAATTCGAGTCCATGTTGTAACCATACCCCTGCATATAACTGAAGGGGTAGTAGTGTTGCGGTACGACCTTCTGAGGGTAGTCGGGCGTATCCTTTTTAACGTCTTTCTCGATTGCTTTTTCGGATTGCTTTTCGGGTTCCTTAGGCTTGTCTTGTTGCGTTTGTTGCTGGAGAAGATAGATGTGTAATTTTTGTGCAACTTGATCGAATTTGATCATCGAGTTTCTTGGAAATAGTGGACAGTTTTTAAAACATCAAAACTGCAATTTTTTTTCACAAAGAACGTCACATCGATAAAACAAATGAGACGTGCTGTGAATGCTCAATTTACAAAATACATTGTTTTCGAGGCCAGAAAAATCATAATAAATAAGTTATCAAGGTATTAATTTCACGCAATATTACATGCTTCGACTACAGGTTCAGTATAGGATAGAGAAAATAACTTTTGTCTGACTTCAATTAAGTTTTTCATTCGTTACGACCGGTTCGGTTTATTGAACCATTTTCAAGTAAATTCGGAGTTTACTCAATGTATTAAAATTGATGAAACGCAATCTAATTATCTATTTTTTTAAATAGAGAGTTCCCCAAGGATCAATTCTTGGACCACTGTTGTTGCGGTATATACCTTTAATCTCATTAGAAGTCTTCATCAATGTTACGTAGATGATACTTGGATGAATTTCTTTTTTCCCTCTTCAGAAACTGATACAGCTTGTAGTATAACTGATAGAGAACTGAATACATTTATCAAGAATGCTTCAGATCAATGCTTGATTATGAATTTCTCTGAATCATCATTCCATCCGATTTCAAAATGACGAGTTTTCAGGTTTTCAAGAGTCTCTTCAAACAGTATTAAGTCAACCTTTCTTGCTAATTCTCGTTTCAAATTAGCTTCTGGTTGAAAAGTTGAATATGAATATTTGTATCGTGGTGTATCTAGTTGTAGTCCATGACCTCCCTGTTGTCGGGGAAAGTATAACCATGGAACGGATTATTTGGGATGCAAACTCCTATAGAGATGTATCATTTTTCGGGTCTTTACGTCGAGTTGATTCAGCTCCTCCTGAATCCAATTCACTACTCCAAACCAATAGATTGGAACAGTAATCATATTGGATGCAGCACTGTAATTCTTACCCGACAGTTCCGATGACCAGATCTGTCGACGTTTGTGCTGATACTCGCCGCGAAGAGAGTTCTTCACTGATGTTACCTCTTGTGAGTGGCATTGTTCCACCCCGAGGTAAGTATACGTCTCTCGGGCATCCAAATGGTGTAGGATGCTTCCATCTACGAGCACATCGTCCTCTTTTGAGATGGACCATTATTATTATTATTACTCACAATTGACCGCCTTGGGAGCCTCGATTATCTTTATTATGCGAGGGCTGAGTTTTCAGTCGATCCCACAGATGGCGTTTTCGTAGGAGGAGATGTCGTCATCTCTAGTTTCAGGCTTGTCCATTTTAGAACAATTCAGTAGTTCAGGCGAGCATCACTGATGGTACCTTGTCGGGCCGAAACAGTGCTGCCTGGTGTCTGATCATAAGTTCATCTAATAACTGTAGTGAAAGACAGAGGGTTAATTTCGTTCGGTTGTCGCTGTCGAAGATTGGCATTGCAACTGAAACAAATGTCTTACTGGCTATTGACCGCTGAAGTTGGAGTTTGTGGTTCTTATAGTTAATTATTAAAACGTCTCTGACTTCTTATTACAGATAAGACCAGGTTAATGGAAAGTAAATATCCCTAAAATCAAATTCATTAATGAAAAACGCTGGAGATATTAAACCCCAGTTATATGCATTCAGACTCTTTATGTCTGACCTTTCATTTGCACCACAGTTGTTTTTTGATATTTCGATCATTTCACATAAGAGTATTTTTCTTAGATAGGATTATTTGGCAATAATAATGGTATTTTAAAAATCGCTGTACTTTGTTGAAAGCATGATCCGCCAATGAGATTGTGTTTCTTTAATATCAAGTTTGGTGGTACTGTATCTCCTTTGTGTTCGGCAATACGTTTCTTAAGATAACGTTATGTCTGCCCTAAGTAAGTTGTATCATAATTTGACGCGATATATTACATCAGATTGCAATTCTAATTGAATGACGATTTTGAAGTTTGAAAACATTTCCTGGGCAGTTTTACCATTTTTAAAAACTATCTGTATGGATTTGCTTTTGAGAATGTGGGCTTGTCATTCGAGCAGTTGACTTTAGTAACAGATTTTGAAAATCATTCATGTAAATGAAATAATCTGAAATGTTTTCTGATAGTAAATTAGGATTCATCGCATCAGTCTCAGCCGTGGATTGTTTCGAAGCATTTCATTATCAACCAGATCATTACAGTTTTGTTGTTGAAAAACATTAAAATACAAGGCAAAATCAACTTACCGAAGATACCAGATACTGATGTGTCTGCCCGTAGAACGGGTGATACATATTGTACTGGGGCAAATGCGGCACGCTCTGCCCCTGCTCAGTCTTTTTATCCGCGTTCTTGCCCTTCTCGCCAATCTCCGGCTCCATGACCGGAGGGGTATCGTCCGAAATATCCGAATACGCCGGACTTTGCACCTCTTCCCTCCCTGACGGTTCCCCCCCGTACAGCGGCTGCTCGGGAGGATGAGGACTGCTCGCCGGAGACTTCCGGCTCTTCTTCTTCGCGAAGTTCTGCACTTTGGAAGCAGTCACCTGCTGCTGCTGCTTCTTCTCGTCGGGCATGAGCGCCGACGTCGGTTTCACCTTGAACTGCGTGACCTTGGCGGCGGGGCTGGGGGAATGGGGCGGCAGCGGGGAGAGCTGCGGCTGGATCTGTGCCCCGGCCGCCTGCCCCGGAATTATGATAGAAGGCGGCTGCGTGAACTGCTGCGCGGGCGAAGAGGCCACTTGGGCGAAAGACTGTGGCTGTGGGGGGGTTTTAGGCGGGGGAGGTTCGGAATGGTTGGGCGACGGTTCGGTCGACGCCGTTAGTGTGGGCGCCGCCGTTGGTCGGCTTGAAGGCAGTGGATTCGAACTCGCTATCGGCGGACCTGAAAACGACAAAGAGGTTAGAGGGGGCGGGGAGGTTTCATTGCCTCCGGATTGGCTCATGGGACATGGGACATTTTCAAATCGTCTACTCCTGCGAATGAAAATTAATTATAATAATAACACACGTTGAGATTAGTATTTGATAAGAAACCGCAGTATTTCACTCAGAAGGGTTATGAAAACATCTTTCAGTGAATGCTGTCATATTACAGTTGATAATTTTTCACAGTAATTTAGGGAAACAGATATATATTTAAGGATTAAAGAAATATAAGTAGGTATATAGTGGCATAATCTGTCGGAGGTCCAGTGTTAGGGAACCTCATAACAGAATTTTCTTAGCCATAATGGTTGTAAAATAATGAGCAGAGCGGATATCCACCATGAGGCCTGCAATTGCAAAACTCACTATATGCATTTTGGTCAATATCCTAGGCAACAGCAGATACTTAATCTATGCTTACCTCTTCACAAAATTTTACATATTCTCAAATTATTTTCACAAGCAGATAGAGCGAGTTTTGCAGTGCCACGCATAATATGATAATGCGGAAAAGGGATGCATGTATCAGGTCCTGAATATTATAACAAGGTAGACTGAAGAAGGACTGAATGTGAATCAAAGGAAATCGACCATGCATTTTCTGAAAGAACCAAATAAGAGTGACTTGGATCTCGAAATGTCAAGATGAAGAAGAAGTGAAATCAAAACAACAGTTTTGGTCAGTATAAAAAGAAAAGAGGAGATAGGACTGGTACTGAGAGAACATACTTACGTAAAAACGTGGGGACTAAAACGAGATATGATTTATTGGCTATACTCTAATAGTGATTCAACCCATCATGAAACAAGCTATTAACAAACTACAGAGAGGTAAAAAACTTGCTTGTTTGGGAATATCGCGAGCAAAAAATCAAACCTACAGTAGAATTGAAGAAACGTCAGAAGCGTTGTGGAACGAACATCAAAACATTTTCCACACAAATTTCACAACCAAAATCCTAAACCTTGAATGGTAAATGATGATCAGTCATGCTGAAAATATACAAGAAAAAAACATGTGTGGTATACACACATACGTCATCCTGGCACAAATGTATGTAATCTTGTAATGCTGGTAGAGGTTTGGGATAGTAATAAACGTAGTAAACACTCAGAAATCACAGGCAATGACAAAAGCTGATGAGTAATCATAAACTCTGTATTTGGGTTCTGAACCAGCTGAACCAGATCAGGGAAATGGTAGTACCCTCAAACAAATGTAATACAAATTAAAAAATACATACTTGGTTAAAAATCCAATGGAAACACCAGAAGACAAAACACTACCTCCAGATGTGTGTTTTGTTAACCGAGTTAGCATCATCGGGAGATGACTAGACATGCGTTGAGAAACAGCATTTTTGTTTTGGAGGATAAAAATGGTTTTCATTAGGTTCTTATGCGAGAGGTCCACCCTATCTATTAAGTTATACTAAAAAATAATTTCACGAGGTAATCCAAATACTTGAATAAGACCTATTAGAAACGAAACAAGTACCTAAAATTGATGAAAGAAGTTTCTTTGCTGGAAAAATTTGAACTGTTTCCTAATTACTTCATTTTTTTGTTCTATACCTTCAAAAAAAAGCAATCCACATTTGGTGAATGCACCCAACAATGGAGTATACATAAAAAATTGACCTTTTTTGCAGACCAATTTTAAGAAAAATAAAGAGTACCAATGAGTTGAGAAAATCCATTTCAATTACCATCAAATGATATTTTACAATATTTTTCTGAAAGAAAAATATGTTTAATAACAGGACTACGAATGCAAAGAGATATTGAGTAGTTACCTCAAAAAAGATACTTGAGGGAGTTCATTTCAAAAGTTTTAAACTTGACAACATTTCTATCTTTTGAAACTTTCCAGTTCGATCAAAGGAGTAGACCACTCGAAAATAATCTTTCGCCATTATTAAAAAAAGTCCACAAAAATTCATCGCATTGTTATTAAAAAAAAAAACAAATATTTGTTAGTAACAAACACATTTTTAAAAACATTCAAGATGAATTGATACTATATGTGGCTAAATTATAGAGGATTGGTGTAAATGAGCTGAAAACTGTAAAGTTTCATGATGATAAAAATCAAATAACATTCCAACCTTTGCATATCAAAACAATACAGTTCTCACTAATGCACCTTATGAAAACATTTACCAATAGATTACCACAAGTAATAAAAATCAAAATAACAAGCACGAGTGAAAATGATTCTCAATGACAATTTGGTCTGGCCATGATTTGTTATACCAAACCAGCCAAGAACTTGTTTGATTTAATGCAAGATAAGCTTGGTACTCGCAATGAACAAGAGAGATTTTTCTAGAAATTTTGATTGAATTCGCATAGCACAACCCTCAAAAAGATAGCCTCCTTTATTTATTAAAATTATTGATATTGTCGTAGATTCAAAGTATTTTTCCATCGGATTCAATCACATCGTGAATTTATGTTTGGTAATAGAGTGGAGATGAGTGGAGATGAAATTGAATTATGGCTAATGAATAATTTCAATCGTCAATTATGGCTAATCGACAGTTTCTATTATCGTTTAGGGCTAATCGACAATTCAAACTGTCGATTATGGTTCAGCAACTATCATAATTAATAGACAGTTCCAACTTTCCATTATGGATAAATTAACAATTTGATCTGTCACTAATCTCCATTTGAACTATCAATTATCTCCACAGTTTAAACTGTCGATAATAACTAATCGACAATTTGAACTGTCATTATAATTAATCGACAGTACAACTGTTGATTATTGATAATAAAAAAATGTCGAACTATCAAATAACTCAACAATTTGAACTGCCGATTATGGGTAATAGATCATATAAACTGTTGATTGTGACCTATCAAAAGTTTACACTGTGAATTAAGGGAAACGGACAATTTCAGCGTTTGATTATCTTCACAGTTTAAACTGTCAATTATCACCCTTATCGACTATTCAAGCTATGAATTATTTCAATAGTTCAAACTGTTGATCAAGAATAATAAATAAAATGAACTGTCGATCGTGACTGTTACAGGTAGTTTATAATGTAGAATATTGTTAACTGACAATATGAACTCTGGATTATATCAACAGTTTAAATTGTTGATTATGGCTAATCGATAATTTGAACTATCAAATATATCTACAGTTTAAAGCATTGATTATGACTGACAGACAATTATCAATCATGTCGATTATAGCAAATCGACAGTTTATACTGTGGATCATGATGAACTGACAATTTGAACTGTCGATTATCTCTACAATTTAAACCGTCGATTATGGCTGAATCAACAAGTTGAACTATCAATTGTGGCTGATGGACAAATTGAATTGTGGGTTATGGTTATTCCACAATTTGAACTTTTAATATCAACAGTTCAAATTGTTGAATATGGTTGATCGACAATTTCAATTGTCCCTGAGGCGCCTTGGTATTTGAGAATCATTTGTTAGAATAAAAATTAACACAATGAACGCCATAAAGACACACAAGGAATAAAAAGAAAGCTAGACACATTACCTGCGGGAAGGAAAACCTAGAGGTTAGACGAGAGACACACTAAACAACAAAGGGATTATGAAAACGCACACATCAACGGAAAAACGGTGAATATACCGCTATAATAAAAAGTGACGCGCATACCTTGAACCTGAGCTTTGTTCCCTGAAAAGATACCGACGGGATAGTCTTCCGGCGTCGTATAGCGCAGAACTCCGGGCTTGACGACTGCTTTAGCGTCGGCAACTACTAGAGGCACGGTAGGTGAGCCGGCCGCCGGCGGCAGTTCCTGCGGCGTGGCGGGGGAGGGGGGAGTGCTGCGTGGAGTGCCAGGCTGGCTCGAGGCTTCGCGCAGAAGCAGCGGCAGCTCGCTCTCCTTCTTCGGAGGCGTCGCCGGACTGTCCTGACTACTCTTGTCAGGACTCTTTGCTTGCGGCGCATTCAACGGGCTTGGCGCCTCAATATTTGACTCGTCATTCTCCGACATGGACGTCACGTCCTTTGTGTCGTCATCGTCAGCCGAGCTGTGCGCGTGCGACTGGTGGTATTTCAGCCCGTTGATATGTTTGTACTTCTTCGAGCAGTTCGGCTCCGGGCACTCCAACAGCACGGGGGAGGGGGGTGGGCTCCCGCATGGGACAGGGGCCACCGGCGGCGGTCCCACGACCTTAGTCTTCTTGACGGTACCGCTGGGTGGGGTGTCCTCTTCGCCGACTCGGTTCTTGCGTTTGTTGTCCGGGCGGGGCGGCGCAAAGGGCGCAGGCGACGAGGGGGCCGTCGACGGACCGGCGCCGTTGGCGGTGGCAGTAGCTCCTCGGCGTCCCTTGAGGGCAGCGGCAGCGCCTCCGCCTCCACCATTGCGCAGCTTGCTGTGGACCGATGACCGCGTCTCTGTGAAGTTGCTTAGGTCAGTGCTAGGTGTTGGCTGAGCAGCCGCAGAACGTCCTCTCTTACCTCTACCTTTTGGTGTGCGGTTGTCCAGGTCACTTGTGGGGGAATCACAGAATCTGCGGGAAGAGAAATACTGGATTATTGAACTAGTTTCAATGAAAATCAAAAGAAAATAATAACAGTGAAGAACTCTCTCCGCGGCAAGTATCAGCACAAACTTCAACAGATCTGGTCATCGGAACTGTCGGGGAAAAACAAAGTTGCTGCAACAAATATGCCTGCCGTTCCAATCTTACTCTACTCGTTTGGAGTAGTAAAGTGGACTCGGGAGGAGCTGTATCAACTCGACGTTAAGACCCGAAAAATGATGCGTCTCTATAGGAGTTTGCATCCCATATCGTCCTTTCCACGGTTGTACTTCTCCCGACAACAGGGAGGCTGTGGACTTTTGAGTTTGGAGTGTCTACATGACAGAATGGTACTGGATACAGCCTGTAAAGTCGTCAGGAGTTCGGATCCCCTTCTCTGCATGGTCCGTGACCATGAGAGAGCAGGAATTAGAGCATTTCTCTTTAGGACAGCTGCCCGAGCAGCTGATTAACTCGGTTTAGTTTCCGACACTGAACGAGGTGACCACAACTCTGTGACCGAGTTGGAACCCGTTCAGCAAAAAGCTCATATAGAAGCCGCAGAGATCACCTCACTTCTGCGGAAACACAAGGATAGGCCAGTGCATGGGGTCTTCTTCAATAACATTGAAGACATTGGCTTATCAAAGCGCCTAACTTTCGCTTTCCTCACGTCGAGTGGCAGAAGTCGAGAACTGAGGGGTTCATCATGGCTTACCAGGATGGTATCTTTAACATCTTAGTCTACCGCAGTCGCGTGATGGGTATAGAGGTTCTTGACACAAGGTGCAGGGTCTGCCACGAGGCGCCCGAGACCCTAATATGCGGTCTCGGCCTATATCCATCGACATAACGCGGCCCTAAGATGGCTATATTACAATCTACGGCACTCTTTCGGTATTGACGAGACACCGGTGTTGCCCTACGCTCAGGGGGATATTGAATCCGTTGCGGGGAACGAGAAGTAACGAATTTATTGGAACTATTCGCTTCCCACCCTCAGGCTCATACAAACCAATAAGCATGATGTAGTCTTTCTCGACCACCAGAGCAAAACGATATTTGTTGTGGAGTTTTCAGCTCCTGGCGAGACTAATATTGTCCGAAAAGAGTAGGAAAAACGGATAAAATATCGAGATTTTCTCTTCGAATTCCGCAGACTCTATCCAGACTACTCTGTCAAGATGGTTCTGATTATTGGAGTCCTCGGTGGAATAAAGCCCTTTCTACTCTCAAATCTTGAAATTATACCGGCTTGCCGTAGTAAGACAGAAATCTTAGCCGGACAGATGCAGAAGGCTGTCATTCTTGGCTCACTGCGCTTGCTCAGGGCATATGATTCTCGAGCCCAATGAGCACTTACACCACGGTGTGGGGAGTGGTCGTTGGTTGATGATGCTGGAGCGCCCTCCTGAATGTATCGGGGCTTCGGGGGATAGGGCCAGACCAGCACACACTACGGTGAAAAAAATAATAATAGTTTGTAGCAGAATGGAACTGAAATCGATTTATAATTGTTCCTAGTTCAGTCACATGCTATTCACAGAAAATGTATTTTGCATTAAGCATATAATCATTATAGGAACAACACTGTACAAAAGGATTTTTCATATTACTGATGAAAAACTAGAAATGAATTGGAGAGTTTTATAGAGCTCAGTGTCATAAAGGAATTATTAGTACCGCTTTTGAACGATTCAAAGATATCTGGTACATGATTACATAACATATACTATCCTCAAAACTTTGTTGAAATAGTACACTTCTGTGGGATGGAGATGAAATTAGACCTAACTATAAGGCGAAGGTGATTTGTATTCCATTTCAATCATCAGATAAGAAGATTGTTTCTATTGAATGATGTTTAGATAAGTCCCTTCATTCATTTTTCGTCTGTTAGTCACAGTAAGCCACATTATTTCAGATAATTTATGTGACACATTAACATATTTCCTGATATCAAAAATGTCCTTCAAAGCCGATTTATGAATTATTTCGATTCTGTCGGAGTAACTTAGACCAAGAGATTCCATAAGCCTAACTTGAAGTGTTAATTGTCACACTTGTAACACTTGAAGTGGTACTTGTCAAGTATTAATCTTAGATTTGACGCGCTTGAAACACATTGCATAGTTTTATAGCCCACTTTGATGTGAAAATCTGGCTCTATTTTCTCCCAATTCTTTCCGATCAACATGATTTTTGACTTAGTCTCGGATTCATTTGTAATTTGTATTAAGCGTTCATTATCTTTTTAATGGAGTTCGCGAGATTAGATTGAAAAAAATAGTTCTGCATATCAGCTGCATAAAAAAACATCTGAAAAATTTTCCATGCAGGTTTTTATTCCACTTGTGTAAACACAAAAGAGAAGAGGACAGAGAATCGACCCTTGAGGTACCCCACATTCAACAAGCTCTTTGGAGGAACTCCCTTTTTTTTCCTACATATTGTAATTTATAATCACATAGTTCTTCATTGATTCTTTGAAGAGAAACCAATATAATTAAGTACTGAATTGAGCAACTGATGATTGATATTATCAAAAGTTCCAACAATACAAGGGCAGTTCTATCACCTTCATCTGCAGCTCTAAAATTGTCATTTGTAACATTTAACACTGAAACCCTTTCAAAAATTAGACTGGATGTCTGAAAAATGGTTAAATCTTTATGAGAGTTATCCAAAAAGAAGGTGAGGAGCTGAACTTTGCCTGCTATTGACGTATCATTTCATAGCATGTTCCAATGGAACATTTGCATCTGTCAAAACTTTATGCCTTCACCTTGATCTGCCAATGGCAGCTAGGCGAGAGATTTTGATTTAAAGGCATTAGGAGCCTGTTAGCTCAACGTTAAGCCAAAGTAGAATAATATAACCTTCAACTTCTCTTAGGATGAGATTCTCGTCCAAAGCGTTCAGTGCTGTAGTATCGAAGGATTCGACGGAAATTGATATTGTGTTTAGCTTATTCGCTGTTGTTATTACTGTTTTTAGTTTTGTACATTGTAGTACATTGGATACAACTTTTTCTCTAATTGACTGTTTTATATATATCTTGAAAAATAGTTGTGCTTACCGAGGTGGGGCCCAGTCATGCCTAGTGCAGTCCAGCAGGGTCCCAACGTACGTCTTTCCTCTCCAGGTAACGTTAACCACTAGAACTCCTGCGAAATGAAAATAATAAACATTAGATATATCAGAACAAATACGTGGTCTATTCCAAAAATAAGGTAAATATTCAAATTTCGCGAGCTACGATTAGCACTCAATAAAATATTATGGTACACTCGTCTCGAATATATAATGCCCCCTACTTTTATTTTGAGAACGCGTCAACTCAAAAAATTGAAATTTGGGATAATGAAATTAATGCATAAATACTTTATTTTGAAGTTAAATTGCCAGATGAAACTTTAAAAATGGCGACTGGGCGTCATCTGGGAAAAAAATTAAATGGAAAGGGGGTCTAGAGACACATCATTTTGAAGCTCCTAGAATATAATGGCAATATCTTCAACTATACTACAAAATGGCGGAACTTTTAATAATTTCCTGAACACATTGACATTTAACTACATAATATTCATGTATTTATTTGTAATACAATAATCTACAGAGCAATAATTACAGAGCAGGAAATAAATACATCACAAACAAGTGACTATAAAGATTACAATTTTATATTTTTTATTTGTGACAAAACAATCATTTTAGGAAGTGGGACTTTATATCTGACAATTTGCAGCTAAATATATCTAAATTATCGTTAACAGAGTTTGTCGCTACATGTTTCGAACCTATATAGGTTCATCATCAAATTATGGAGAAAAAAATATTTTATAAAGGAGAAAAGAAAATTGTAACATGTTACCAATGAAACACATGGCCACAATGACATGCTTATAATAATGAAAAATATTTTATAATGTAGTGAAAAGAGAAGAAATGTATAACATCATATTTATGTTACTGAGTAGTCTGGGGGTTAATTTTCAATTTGACGATTGGCCCTGTTCACTGTATCCCTAGAATACTCAGTAACAGATCTAAGTCATGATTTGGTGGCTGAAAGCTCATCAGATCTGTGACGTGCCATAAAAATCGTAAATATACAAGTATGTAAAATGAATTGAGCTGTAATCTTACCTCCTTCAGTCTCGTGCCAGACAATGCCTTCGAGTGTCACGCTGGTGCCGGGTTCGCATGGTCCAAGGCAATCTGGCTCCGTGATGGTTCCAACGCTGGTGCCTACGCAAACGTCTGACACTTCCTGAAACAAGAATGTTCAAATTAACACCGATATTTATTCAACTTTGTACAGTTATATAGAAAACCGCATGGGCCCCCCGTATAATCATCATAACTGGGTAACTTTTTTTAATAAGATGAATACAAAATATACACCATAAATCATTTCACGAGCAGGGCACTTTTTATACATTAAATGAACATTCTAAACACTCATTCTAATTCCAGCTACCTATTTTCATCAAATGAAAAAAAAATCTTTCCTCATCACCTTCAACTTTATAAAAAGATGCCACTTTCTTGTTCCTTCTCAAAATAATAGTAACATTTTTTGAAATGTATATTCCACGTTCTTTCAACTATTTTCATAAACTACACCTCACGATTTTATCTCCACAAACTTTGTGGAGATCAAATGAAATTATGAAATTACTATGGATTTTCATCACTCGAATACTTTCCATGAAAGTATCTATAGAAGAGAGACAAATCTCCAACCGTTCTTCGATGTTCCTTACTATCAAGGTTGCAAGTGAGGTTCTTCTCCAATCAGGTTGGCGTTACGTTGACGTTACGTAACTGACGTTACGTTGGCAAAAGTGCATTGCTTCAAATGGCGCTTATTTCGAATAAATTGAATGAGAATTCACTGAAATATTGCAGCTTGAACTATACCTTCATAGAAAGCATACCTTGATGGAAATAAGATCTGCTGTGCGCAAGTAGCGAAAGAAAGTAAGTTAACAGCTTAGAAATGATAGATAGCCACCTGAAACCGTAGATCTGATTTCCTTCCTCGATTACTTTTTGTATCACATTGCTTTGGTGAAAAGACGCACAAGATCAAAATAGCCACTTCCGACTCTGAAACTAATCCCTCTAGACTTTACATATGTTAGTTATCACATTGGTTTATGCGACAAGATGACTACTGGATGGTCATCTGCAATATAGAATCTGATACGTCTATATATTGAGGATATTTCGCATAGTTTATGCTCATATAAGATTTACTGTCAAAATTGGTGTCTAGTAGAAATAGGCAAAACATCGAGGTCGTTCAACTTTTTTGATAGTTTCGTGCCGCACAAACTTATTACTGATGAATAAAGTAATTCACCGAAAGCACATTTGACGATTCTAAGTTAACTCGATTGAAAAAAAGTATCGACTAAAATTCTACTCGGCGATAAAATAGCACTAATTTATAGCTTGAAATTAGCCTCTCGTAATAATAGAGTTTCTACTATATTCACATGGATCATTACGCATATATTCTTATAAAAAAACGGAGATATCACTATTATCGAACACTTTTTGGATACTTGCCAATTTTTGATACATAATGGTGAATAGTAGTACCTCTGTTTTACATCTGCATATTCAATTCAAGACTGATTCAATATGGTAGGGTATATACTAAATTCCTCAACCTATCTACCTGTTAACGAGGTAATAGAAATAGGTATAATCCTAATATTTCTGGGTACCTCGAGAAAAAACAGGTATAGATTTCAATACCTTTCCCAAAATTTTCGAATATAAAAACCCCAAAATGTAATGCCATCATAGCTAATTAGTATTAAAAAATTAATAAAAACTAGAACAAATCTGGGAAATGTACGAATAATTTTGTAGTTTCAAACAACTTATTTTCGAGAAAGTTCTTGAAACTCCGGTTCTGTTGTAGTTTTCCATTGAATGTTACAATTTGTTGCTGCCAGTTACGTTCTGGATAAACAACTGATTCTTGGTATATCCAAAATCTACAGAAACTACAAAGTATAATTTTTGTTGTATGTACCAGATTTCATTTAAAATGAAAAACGGTTCGTGTCAGATATAAATCCTAGAAAAGAAATAATATCCAGGATGTTATTATTGTAATATTCACAAAGAACAAAAAATTCAAATGTATAGTTTTCATTTTCTGAAAAAGAATCGGTTTTATTTGATCTGTACTTACTATTAACTTCTTCAATTGATGACCTATTTATTTTGTAGAAATTCATATAAAATATAAAAAAGGGCAATTTATATACAACAGGAGTACCCAGTTACAGGAAATGCTTTTATTACAGAGTATATATGAAATAAATATTAAAAATAATGGAATATAGAAATGTATAAAAGTAAATGCTAAAACAAAGTATATATGAAATATTCGTATAAGTAGAATTTCAAAACAGGAATGAAAAATTGATTATATATAGAATATAGAAAATAGCTTTCTTCCAATGTGTATCAAGAATTTTATCTGTTTATTAAACCAATCTCAAGTTTACTTGAGCCAGTTCTATTCAACAATAATCTAGACCTAGACTATGCTGGAGTAATGTTGTTATAGGTAGATCTGATTTGTTTATGAATTTTTATCAAAGTTTCACTCAAATGAGTTGATACCTATTTTTATAGTTTTTGGAGTATCGACGTATTCAGAATTATACGAAAATCACTTTTCTTATTCACGATGTACCTACCTACTCCAAACATTGGTTATGAAACTATGAATCAGATATCATCTATAGTGAAAGCCCCTTTCAATTTAATCAAATATATTAATTTATACATCGTTCAAAACAAAAAAAGCACCTTCATTTGTCTTTCGTAATACATACTCACAGTACCACGTTCTTCACATGTTTTTTTTGATAGCGATCCCCGTAATAATTTCCTTCGACTGTTGTGTACATTTTTCCTAATGTAATTGACGTCCTCGGCGTTTCTTTTACAAAAATTAGATATCACTTTCCTCTTCAATTTTTGCCTATCTGAGGCATGATTATGGACTCCAACCATTCGGAAAAATACGTTATCTGGACCAACGGTGTAAACTTTCGCTTTACAACTATATTTCTTTTGGCTGCACCTCCAAGACACTTCGCCACTTTTCAATACTCTATCTTTGCAAAATGTGAAATTATTCACGATCAACAAAAGGCTTCCTCGGACACTTGTTATGAATGACACCGACATTTTCGCTTTTAAAGTAATACACAAAATGAATAAGAAATAATATTATGAAATATTTATAATATAAACATAAATATACCTGCATTGATGTACAATGAAGATTATCTTCTTCAAATTTTAAAGTTTTATTCATCTGCAGGCTATCCTTGCCCAAATCATCTATAGATAGATGCATATGCAGATGAAGATGACCTTTGTCGCTTAAACAAAAAAAATTGGAAGTACCTTTCAAATCAGTTCACTACAGAATAAAAAATGATAATGTAATGTTATTAATGTAATCTAAAATGTTACCATTATTCATTAGGAAATTATTCTTGAAATCATCAATGTTTATAGCACTTACAAATGCTTTCTTTCCAGAGAAGTGATGAACATCAGGTTTTCAGAAAATTATTACGTTTCCAAATAGTAAAATTTTTATACAACAGTTTTTTGTTCGATGTAATTTCATGTAAAAGTATTCTGTAACAGTCTTCAAATACAAAAACAAAATAGATCTTTCTGAACATAATACATAAATCAATATCCATAAATGAATTTGTTTTACTTGAAAAAGGGACAAATTGAAATCCAGTTTTTTCAACTGTAAACTTTGTACAACTCTTTGAAAAAACGCAGATATATAAATTATATCCCTTTTGAATTATTACTGTTATTATATTACTGGATACTTGCCTAGTTTTCAATTGAAGTACACTGTAAAACAAAATAGAATATCTACAAAATTCCTCTAAATACTGTCCAGGTATATGATAATATTTGATTAATGAATGGACATATGCATATCTACGTATAATCCTATTGTAATGTTCATTGAGGAAAACCAGGTATAGCTTTCCTTTCTTACCTAAAATATGTGAATGAATAAGTCACACACGGTGATCTTATTGACACTAATTAGGATAAAAGAAATGAAAATTAAAATGTGATAAGTATAATGCAATGTGATAAACGATTCTTTTCTTCAGTCGTAGTATTTATTCGTTTTTCATTTTCAGTTAATGAAGTGACAAGAAATTAAAGTTCAGTTTTACCAGTTCGGACTTCCATTGTCTAATATGATATAAAATGATTTGAAATTCCTAAAAGAACCAATACAAATGAGAAATTAAAATTAATAGCTAAAAAATAACAATAATATTAAGCAAGAACCCATGAAATTGAATTACACTAACATAAAAATAAGCAAAGAATTAAAAATTGAACATTCAAAGATGAGAAATGAAAATTAACATAACAAGCTTTCGACTTTTGGGTTATCCAATGAATTAATTACCCTCTTCAAATCGTATTTTTACAACCGTAAGCAGTACGTTCAACTCAATGGTCTCAAGTCTATCGAATATATAGCCACATCTGGTGTACCACAAGGATCAAATCTATTATCCCTACTGTTCAATATGTTCATTAATGATATCGGAGCTGATATTGATGTCAATTTCCTTTTATACGCAGATGATTTAAAACTCTTATCACAATATAACATGTTCTAATGATTGCGAACGTCTCGCCCTGAATTTAAGTAACGTTGCTACATGGTGTCCGAAGAAAGAGGGGGTCTTGTGACACATCATTTTGAAGCTCCTGACGAATACTTCACAACCCAAAAATTTGAAATCAATATCTTCACCCACTACAAAATGGCGGAACATTTGATAATTTCCTGAAGAAGATTTTGTTAAGGACAATTTATAATTGAAATAGTTTTTCATTATTTAGAATTGTTACCTTCTACAGATCTATAAAATGATCAGAATATTAAATTTACAAATAAATACAAATGTAGAAAGGGCACATTAAAAGAAATATGTCATCTGATGACGTTTTAAAGACTTTATCCATTTTCTTTATCCAACCTATTTAAATTAAAATATTATAATTTGTAGTTATGATTCGTCTTTTGATGTAAATAAATTTCATATTATTATTATCATTGACACTGATAATGAAGATGGATAAAGTATTCGAAACATCACCAGATAAGTATACAAATAGAATAGATTTCCGCGGTTAGAAATTTGAACATCTGATTTCGAGTTGAACCGCGTTCAAAATTTTGCGTTGTTCGACGTTTCGGTTTTGACTTTGACATTTTCAGGAAGTGGAAAAGTGTGGCTGCACTGAGAGATACACTTTATATATTCTTGTTGGTTTGGAGATGAAGATTCATATTCCTTATTGGATTTTATAATCGAGTTCTTCTTATATCAGGAAAACACTGTCTTCACGAATAACTGACAAAACTTTATTTAATGTAGGTAAGTATTTCGTGTTTTATGTAAAAAGAGTGTAGTTTTCCTAATAGAAACACTTTCTACCAGTGGATACTTTTGGCTCGAAAAAGTTGTTGTTTTCCTTGAGTTCCTTGAGAATTCTAAAAATTGTCGGTCTATTGACACCAGTCATACTCGCGCATTTTTGCACTACTCCTCTTTACTGTTTATTTCGGGCATTTATTGTATTGTTAAATAATTATATACATTCATAATAATTGTTTTTTCATTTATATTTAATGGTGACAATTTCGGACGCTTCACGATTCCCGAGCAACTAGCTTCCATGTTGTATAGCTGTTTATTCAACGCGCTCTCGAAGTAAACTGAAGAATACCACGAATAACCCCGCTTAAAAAGCCAAGTCGGTTTTATTGATGGGTGCGATGTGTCTGTAGACAGTTTATTCAAAGGAATATCTATTTATACCGCCATCAAAAAAACAATGTTTTTTCAATCGCCTACAACTAAATACCTATTTTGTTGGAGAATGTCTTCGTTACTACTGGACATATTTTAACATTTGTCATAGTAGATTTGTTATTTTGTTTGTTATGAATGACATTTTTCAAGAATAAATATTGTATTTTCGTCGTATAAATTCATTTATTCAATTCGTTGAAAGTAAATAATTTGAAAGCAGTAAGCCTATGGCACTAGTAATATACACACATTGGAAAAGTCTAGGGATATTTTTATAACATACTAAATATCATAAAAATAAATGCATGAGGTCGTTTAATTTCGATTAAATTGATGTAGCTCTTCGTTTGGGGGTCTCTCAAAGTGTTATCAGTCGATTGTGGCGGCGTTTCCGTGAAACTGGCAGTCCAGCCGAACAACATCCAGGGCGAGGACGCGCTACAACTGCAGTTCAAGACCGATTTTTGGTCTTAACCGCAAGAAGACAACCGACAATCACAGCACCTGAGTTGGTTAACGTGTTGCAGCAGACGCACCAGGTAACCATTGGTCGTGATACTGTCAGAAATCGACTGCATGAAGCAGATCTCCACAACAGAAGGCCACTTAGATGTCCACCTTTGTCGAGAGGCAATCTCGGTAGAAGATTAGAGTGGTGTCAAGAACATCAAAACTGGGATGCAAATTATTGGGCCACAGTTTTGTTTACAGACGAATCCAGATTTGGATTTCATCCAGATTCTCGTCGAGTAAGACTGTGGAGATAACCTGGAAATAATGCACGTTTGAGACACGTCCGGGAAGTCCACACATACAGAGGTGGTACAGTAATGCTATGGGGCGGAATCATGATCGGCGGCAGAACCGATCTCGTTTTTCCAAATCGCTCCCTCACAGCTCGACAGTACCTCGACACTATTCTTCTACCTATCGTCCGTCCGTGCTGGTGCTGTTGGTGAAAACTTCCACCTAATGCACGATAATGCTCGTCCACATGTCGCGCGTCTAGTGACTGACTGGCTCACCAACGAAGAAGTTGATGTATTGCCATGGCCAGCACAATCACCGGACCTGAATCCCATCGAGCATGTGTGGGACATGCTTCAACGAAGAATTACTCCGCATATGGGGAACATTCACACAACGTTTCAATTGAGAGAGCTTTTAATCGCCGAATGGGCAAATGTACCTTAACAAGACATTGACAATCTCATTTTGTCGATGCACGATAGATGTAGGGCCGTAATAAACCAGCGTGGAGGCCATAATTTGTACTGATTCCAATTTTTTTTGTATTATGATTTTTTTTTCGGGGTGCCAAAGAAGAGCCATATTTTTTTAGTTTTGCTTATATGCGCACTCAGTATTTTTGACCATTTAATAAATTTTGTTGTAAGTTACATTCGTTTAATAATCACCCGTCAATTTTTTTTCCCTAAAGCGATATAAAAAAAAAATATTGCCATTTTAAAAAATATCCCTAGACTTTTCCGATATATATATATATATATTTGATTTATGCAACTGATTTTCTTTTTTTTGAGTGTTTCAATATTAAATTCTACAAAAGGATTTGAAGCTTTATATCTTCTATTAATTATCTGCGAGCGCTTTCGAGAGTTGGTAGTACTGTCATCTTCTGGCACTCCTCAAACAGTTTGAGGAGTGAGGATTTGAAGCTTTATATCTTCTATTAATTATCTAGGCACTCCTCAAACTGTTTTGAGGAGTGCCTAGAAGATGACAGTACTACCAACTGTCGAAAGCGCTCGCAGATATTTAATAGAAGATATAAAGCTTCAAATCCTTTTTGTAGAATTTAATATTGAAATATATATATATATATATATATATATATATATATATATATATATATATATATATATATATATATATATAGATAGTTAGATATACTGCTGTAGTCTCTATCATTGAACAGATTATAGTAGCTTTTATAAGTCTGAATTTACGAAATTGAATGTAAGGACTGCGATGCAAAATATTATGGACAGACAAAATATCTATCAAAGTAAGATATAAGGAACACTTAGCACACTCAAAATATGGAAGACCTGAAAAATCAGCAGTCGCCCATCATATTTTGTAACAAAACCATTCCATAGACTTCAGTTCATTAAGATTAGTTAGATAAGTTAACAATAACAGGCAACTAGATGCCTATGAGAGTGTAGAAATAAGTAAACATAATAATATTATGAATAACGATGACAGACCAATACCAAATAGCATACTATATAGCTTGTTGAAATAATATTATTGGATTTACTGACTATTACATAAGGACACATTGTAAAAAATAAATTTAGGACACGTAGATAGGCTATATTCTGAAATTAATTTTTATATAGCTTGAAAATGAGTTTATATATAGATATAACATTTAAATATTAGATTAAATTAGACGCATTGTAAAATTAATAGATAAGGCAAATTGTAAAATTAATTTAAGACACCAAAGGTGTGGTATACCTGTATGGTATAAATAGGGTTAGCCTTGCAAGTTTTTCCAGTTTAATCTTCCTTTTGAAGATGATCACTTGGTGATCAAAACACGTGTCGAGGTGTTAAAAATAACGATTTAGTGTTGGGAAAAAACTAAGAAACTCCAGTAATATTTATATATTAAATAAAGGTTTGATCAAGCACTTCAAAAAGGTTTTGAGTGTTCCCCGAAAAATCGTTTCTTGGTTACTTAACGTTCAAACTTGCAACTTAGACGTTTGATGAATAAGAATCAACTTTCACAAAGGCTTGTTTGGTATACGTACTTCTTTTATACTTTCACGGGGAATTTGGGATTGAGTAGGTACAGCACAAGGATTTTCCGAAGACTCATGCGGGTTGACAGATGAGGCAATTTTTCTCTGCCTCCTACTTTTCTTATGGTTACAATGCTCGTTTCCACCTTTAATTCTAGTTATCTTATCACCGAACGTGAATATCCTTAGAGGACACTTCTTTACGACACACCTCCATGACACCTCACAAGTAGAGAAATTTCTTCGAACTCTTTGAAACTTATAATTTTGAAATATCAGAATACGATTGCCATGTTTATCTATAGTCAAATTCAACTCCATTTTCACAAACGTACGCGTCTGATTGTTATAAAAACTGGTATTATAAATAAAGGCTACAGATACATTGTTGTCTATTGTCACAAATTACTGCGACTGACTTTTATTCCTTCCCTAATATTAAGATAAGTCAGTCGTCCGGTTTTTTCTTCTATGCTTGGAAAAAAGTAAAGAAACAGTTGGTTCAGAATCGAAACAATTCAGGGTGACCAAATGAAACAGTGCCGTTTTCTAGGGCCACATAAAAGTTTTGGGGAAAAAAGATATTTTAAAATTAAAATCATTTGAGCTAATGTTATAATTATAACATTAGAGAAATTTCTCAACTATGTCCCTCTGATGGACAGCTTGGTCAAGTTGATTAATTTTATGAGATCTCATGCGGCTCTTCAGCACATACATTTCAAAGAGCTTCACTAACACATAACACTGAACCATTTTGATTTGGAAAACCGAGCATTAAATGCCTTTTCAACAGAAATGAACTCTACGAATACTGAATCACGACTAATACGTTTCGATTTATCTTACCATAAGTTTACCATATTTCGGTCGACACTCAGCGATTTGAGTGCTTATTCCCTTGGTTTCAACTCCCATGGTTTTCCCTCAATTCTCAACGTGGTGCTAACAGCAAAAACAAGACAAATGCAGAGGGCTGTCATTCTTAGCTCATTGCGTTTGCTTAGGGCATCTGATTGTCGGACCCAATGATCACTTACCCCACGGTGTGAACCCAACCAACTCACCCTTTGGAAAATAATAATATTAATGAAGGATCTTTATCCACTTGGCGAAGTTTAACGAGACTATTCTTTCACTAAAATATAAATATACGAACTTTTTTTTACATGTTTAGGAGAAATTTGGGATTGGTCCTCTACAGCATATTCATATACTAGTGCTCTATCCGAAATGACCACAGAGACATTTTTGCTTTTCTTATTGTCATTATGTTCGCGAAGACCGCATATTCTACTTATTCTATCTCCACACGTGAATATCCTTTTGTGGCACTCCCATAACACCTCAAAGTTATCACATATCGAACTTTTCAAAACACAAAAGTTTCGAAAAAGAGTAATTATTTGGCACGTTCATCAGATGTCAAATTCGGGTTCATATTCTCGAGAATAGAATTAGAAAAATTGCAAATATAAACAAACATTACATACATTACTTTCTATTCTCGGCAATCGCCTGAAAAAAACTATTATTTCTTTAATGATATAAAATTTAACGATAATTCGTTAGATTTTTTATTCTTGCTCGAAAAAAAACCTGAAGAAACAGCTTGCTCGAAATCTAACGGTCTGGTTGACCGTTTTCTGGGACAGCATCCAAAAGCAGGGACCAGTGAATTTTTTTATTAAAAGAGGGCGCCTAATAATTTTGAAAAAAAAATTAAATTCAGATTGTGTTTACCTATCTACTCAAATACTACTCAGTTGAATACTGGGCTTGCTTCATGCTATGGAAAATGATACTGGTTTGCTTATAGACTGATGGAGTTAGAGGTATATTATACTTATCAAGCCTAATCGGGCCCAAAATCTCTTTATATTTGCAGAAAAAAAGAATAGTTCGAAAAGCAAGAATTTAAATTGGCCGCGTGTCTGTTAGCCAATAAAATTGATCGTGTCTAGAGCGGAGTTGCCAAGTGTATTGGTTTTTAATATCCAATCACAGATCTGATGATCCAATTTGACAGACGCCATTTTTGTTGTTTTGTCAACTCGGTGTGAATACAATTGTTACAATTATCTAATTGAAGAAGGTTTTTTTGTAAAAGGTAGGTCTCGGCGGGTGCTGTATATTCCGTGTCATTAGTTTACATTCCGAAAAATATTTTTTCAGGTTATTTTTGGATTGATATGTTCTGGAGTAATTCTATATTTCACTGTACATATTTTTGCTTCTCTTTTCAGGCACCATACTACTCCTTGGCCGAGAGAAAATAAAGGTTAAATCAAAACTTTCCACCCTTCCATAAAAGACAAAGTCTGAAATGAACGTCATATAAATAAAAGGGAACTACTAAATATACCACCAACCATTTCAATTTGTCATTCTTCATTTTGAAATTATTTTAACAAAACTACGAAGTTTGTGGAAACTATTGACATTAGAAAGAGCGCTGGCATTACAGAGGGCGCTGGCTGACTGGATGACAATATGGCTAATATACCAGTAACGTTAAATTTCTTATTTTTGATGGGTGGCATGAATGCATAATTGATTTATTTTATTAGGGTTCATGAGCATTCGAAAACCATTTGAAAATACGGCTCGTTTAATTCTATTTAGAATCATATTTAGATATAACTTGTACTATATCAGTTATGAAGGCAAATACTATTGTTTGCTAGCTTTATTAAAAAAAATGAATGAATAATTACAGAAACTTTTAATTGATCATTGATTTTCTCAGGAAAATGTAGTACCCATATCACAATTCATTGGTTTATTCGGCACTGAAAATGTATGTCATATCGGATCCATTCTGCTTGTTTTTGCAACATTGAGTTTCAACTTTTTCTTAGCTGCCAGCTCGCGTAGGTACAGTTCGTTTTTTCATCGAGTTTAGTTTGTGTATGTTTCAAAAGTGTTTTAGAGACATATTTGAATATTAATATGGTGCATTCTTGTACTGATTTTAATTGTGCGTTTATAAGTATTTATTTTGATTTATAAGTGAGTTATTTCATACAATGAGTTTAGGTTCCCAAAGAATAAAATGATGAGAACAAAATGGGTGAAGGTATTGAAAAGAAAGAACTACAATTCTTCTACAATTTATTTTTTTTTGGGTCCTGTTTGGTGATCCATTACTGGTCCAGCTTGTTGTGCCCTACAGGGTGATCTATCTTGGTGGTGCTAAAGGGTGGTCTATCTTTGCGGTGCTACAGCGTGATCCATCTCCGCCATACTACAGGGTGATCCACCTCCGTCGAACTACGGGGTAGCCTAACCCCATATACTGGGTGGCCCAAAATGAGCACGCAAGTTGTAATTGATTTATTTGAATATTTGTGTAATATTGAGTTATTTAAATAATTGTTTGCCCTTTTGATTATTGTTACCTGTTTGATATAGTGATTTCCTTTCTGGCTGAATTCACCGCTAGTTGGCAACGTGTTTTGTTTCATTTGTAAACGCAAATTGAGGTGTTTTCTTCCTTTTACAATTGCTTGTTGACACCGATGCGCCCACGCCTGAGCTCACTCGGCGCAAACGATATTGTCTTACCTTCCAATACTAGTATTTACGATTTCACTTACTCAATTTTCGTGGTAGTTTTACTTGACGTATTGTAGTTTTCTTTTAAGCATCGTTACAACCTAAATTTATGGTTGATTGAATTTGTGGTTATATACACCGCGCTCTTGTATTGACATTTGAACATCGCGTAGTAGTGTGAATATCGCATTGTTGTCTTAGAAGCGTTGTCGGTTAATCCATGTAAGTTAGGATTGCTGAATAAGTCATATTGGGGATCTAATCTTTTATTTCCAATATTAATTAGTAAGTTATTGATATTGTAAGTTATTTAGGGTATCTGGAGGATTAAATTTACCTGGCGCCCATTAAGATCTATTTGAAATTTGCTAATTGGTTAACCCACTCCCGTCTCCAATGTTTAGCTTAGCCGCGGATACCCATCTGTCTTATTTGTTACCGACAGATGATTTAGTCTCCTCTTGTGGTTTGTGAGGTGACATTATACAAGACTACATAGAAATCATTTAAAAAGTGACTATAAATGAAAGGGGGACGAAAATATTGAATTTGATGAGAGGTATGTATGTAGGAATCGTTTTTTTTTTGTAATTGCAGTTGCACAGATTGAGGTTTGTAGAATAAATAGAATATTTGAAATTATTCTTTAATCTAGTTTGCTATATTTTTTGATTTTTATAACTGTATATTATTAAATATTGTATAAAATCATAGTTTAGGTAAATATTTTTTAATCTTTCGAAGTTTTGGCAATGTTGATTATTTCTATTGTTCCTATTGATCAATCGAACAAGAAGCGGGAATAGAGCCGTGACGTCACCACCCTACCACATTCGATTTTTAATAATTTATTACGGAAAAACTACGGTATTTAGATAGATGAAACAAAGTGCACTGTTTCTCAATTTAAAATTTCTAGCAAGTGAACTATAAACCAAGAATCCTGAAACAAGCCCATTCATTACGTTCGAATTGTAATATGGCTACAAGAATAGTAAATTATTTATGAGGGAGAGGCAGAAAGATTTGAGAAAAATCATTCTATAGAAACCGCTCTATCTATCTCAATAAACCAGGAATATTAAAAAAATAAGGTGAATGTTCAGAAGTGTTTTGCGTGTTTGGTAGTTTTCTGCTATCGAAAAAAATTGACAAAAAATTTGCATAAAATTTTAAGTGCTCAAAAATACTGAAATGTTGACATGGTTGACAAAAAACACCTTTACATGAGCATCGTTCATTAATTGATGACAATAATTTTGTGATTAGTATATTTTTTGACGTCATTCCATACTTTTTCACTAGATAACATACTGTCTTAGTTGAAAATTTATATTCTTGTCACAATATCATTTCCATTTCCTATGGTATTTGTTAACGATCTTTCAGAACATACTTTATACTTTACTCACTCATTACTTCATTCTATCCTCCCTTCAATACCGATGAAGTGAATTCTTTATCATTTGATCGCGAATAGCTGGTTGTACTTGCAAAAATATGTGCTCAGAATGTGATAAACGACAAGGAGAAGCCGACAAATAATTAGCATAAATTAATAATGCATCGTCATGGCAATTACACACGACTTATCGGCTTCATTGAATAATGATTAATGTTCTCGTTCGATAAATGCCATGTAGTAGCAGATATGGAGATATGCCGCCATTACTCATCTTGCAAAAATATACGATGTCACTAAAGCTATCTCTGTTTATTTTTTCGAAATACGGTGTTGCAAAATCTTACCGATTTATGCCCGCAACCGAATGTACAAGGGACTGAATTTAACTTGAGAAAGGAAAAATAATTATGTTATGATGTCAAATATAATGACATTTCAGTATCGACAACTTGGTCATTGGTCTTGTGTTCTGGGTAGGCAATGTCGATAACTCTCCGAGCCACCTAAGGAGCATCATGGCTATTCGAAGTCCGTCAACAGAGTAATGTTGCAAAATCATCCCAACTTCCACTGGACTTTGTCTATCTGAGCAGAAAAGTGCTCCAAAACATTATCACGCTTAGTGTACGTGATCTCCCAGACAAAGCTGCTTATACAGAGTCACACTAAGGAACCACCGAAATATTATTTTATTTTTTTAATAATGTGCGGCTGGTATATGATTTTTTTAGGTGGAGTATAGGGAAACAAATTAGCGGTTTCTTCAGCCGTGTCAGTACATAACATTTTAAAAATCAAACACCAAGTTGAACTATTTTCACTGGATTATCTCTTAGTGAACATTTTCGGATTTTAGAGAAGTGATTTGTTTTAATGTATGTTGTTTAGCAAAATATCCATCTTGGTGTTGAGTGAATATTTTTCTTGAATTATGTGAATTTTCAAAGGTGCTTTTAGTTTTTCGCAGAAGTGATATAAACTCTCCAGATTTTCTGAACCGAGTTCCAATTAGTTTTTGATATTTTTTGTTGATTTATATCCGTTTTTATACTTGCTTATGATTCCTGAATTTAGTCGTATTGCATCAACATTTATTTTTTCGTTGACAATTAATTAACTGAGTTTCAGGCTAGAGTAATGCAAATTTTTCAGAAGTGAAACCCGTTTGGTAAATGTTTCTCAATCATAAAAAATGTCTGAAATAGTGGAGACAATTTTTCTTATTTCCGACATATTTATTTAGGAATTTCTTTCAATCCTAAAATAATTCTCACCTCCAACAACTTCATGTGAAAAATTATGAAAATTGATGTCACTGCGTATATGGCCCACAACTCATATTGACGAACACTGATGGTTTGAACTTGATTCTGAATCGCTCATTTTCATTTAAATCCAGCAAACTTCTGAGAGTTGTCATTCGTATGGGAGCGACAGCTGATTAACGGAAAAACAGATTTTAAACAGATTTTTAAAGTGATAATCAACAAATCTCCACCAATTCACTTGAAGAATTAATATACACCAGTTAGTTACCACAACAGCGTAATGACTAGCTAGATAAATAAATATAGTTTAAAAAACTAAAAAACACGCTTGATCTGAGTTGTATAGTCGATCTTTTGAGAAAATGAGCTTGAGAAACCGTTTTTGACTTATTTCTAGAAGATGTAGGTAGGATTTCGCTGCAGCTCCCCATCCTAGTATTACATAGCAAAAATGGCTTTCTACTAGTGCGTGGTATAGTATTTTTAGTAGGTGGGTTGGTGATATGTTTTTCAGATATTTGAATCTATATAGAATAGTCTGTAGTTTATTGATAAAATATTTTATATAAGAATCCCATCGTAAGTCTGAATCGATCATGACTCCCGGATATTTAACTTCATTGAGTAGCGAGATATGGCATGGCTTGTCATTTATGTTCACTATTAAGTTATCGAATATGGGTAAACCAGTTCTGTTACAGCTGAAAGGGACGTAGCTTGTTTTTTCTAAGTTCACTGTGAGTAGTTTACTACTCAAAAATGATGTTATTTTACTAAAGTCATTTTGAGTTTTTTCTTTGAGTGCCTCTCAGGTATCAGCAGTATAAAGTATTGCTGTATCATCAGCGAAACCAAGAATAAATCCATCACTTTCAAGAGAGTATAGTTCGTTCACGTATATATTGAAAAGAATGGGTCCTAAGACAGTACCTTGTGGTATTCCGAATTCAATTTTTCTCGTTTCGCTGACAACTTGGTCGAGTTTCACTCGTTGGTATCTATTTGAGAGGTAATTTTCGAAGAGCTTCAGGCTCTGTCCTCTTACACCTATGTTTTCAAGCGATCTCAAAAGCAAACCGTGATGAACCGTGTCGAATGCTTTGGAAAGGTCTATAAATACGCAAAGACGCTGTTTGCTATCATTAAGTGTTGTGGTTATTTTAGACATTATTTAAGTCAATATTGCGTCTTCGGTGGATTTCTTTTCTTGAAAGCCAAATTGATGTTTAGAAATTATATTATATTTATTCAAGAATGAAGGTAAAACGATTTTTTATAGCTTTTTAAAAAATTTCGGAAATGTGTGTTATAAGAGAAATAGGTCGGTAGTTTGTGATTATGGTGTGGTCCCCCTTTTTGTATAAAGGAATTATGAGTGACTCTTTAAAGTCTGACGACCAAATACTAGCCTCGAAACAACTATTTATTAAGTATTTTAATGGTTCTAGAATATGGTTTGCTATTGATTTGTTAATGATAATGCCGATAATTCTGTCAAATACAGATCCCGAGCTTGAGAGTTACTTACAAACAAACAAACAAACATACATACATACATACAGACATACGAAGCTAATAAAAGCGTGTTAATTGAAAAAATGTACTTGTCCCTAGTTCACAACATCGACACCAGAGGCAATATCCCTTTTTGGCCGATCATCACCACCACGAGACCACATGAAAATTCACGAAGCCCATCAAACGAAACTAGCGAACGCCCGATTATCATAACAGAATCATTTATTCACGAAGTAAATTAAAGTTTTCAACCCGCCGGCCGTAACAAATTAATCCTCTCTGTCCGGAAACCGCGGACCGAAACTCGTAATCGATCCTATGAATAATTCATATCGGGTAATTTAATATTTGCCGCAAATGATGAAAACACCTCCGTTACAATTACCAGAGCGAGTTCAGCAATTGTTATCAGATTAATTAGATCGTCGATGTTGTAGTATCAACTTACTGACTGCTTTTCAGATGTTTCTACGGCGGAGATTCTCGTTTCTGTCGGGGGAGATCAATTAATGAAGTTGAAATCCTACTGGTTAGTTGTTCGGTTACGTTGAACAATTTCTAAACTAGATAAATAGTCACAAAGTTACCACTAATAGAGAATTCAATCACTGGCCACCTCGTACATCAGAAATGATGTCTATAGAGTTTTCATTAGAAATGGCATAAAGTTATCTGAAAATACAGAAAACATTGTCATCATTTATAAAAGCGTGGATCTGTTTATGATTTTCAGCCGTCGCTCAGACAGTCACTATATGGTAACAATTTTTTCAAGCCTTGGGAAAAATAATATTCTAGATTTCAATAGTGCTCAAGTAAGTCCTTTTTTTAGAATCTCTTAATTTAAAAAAACAATGAGATTACACTGTAGCGAAATTGTCAACTCAAAACATTCAATAAATATATTGATGAAAAAAGAAATTTTAAATATGAAATATTCGAAAACCATTTTGAATTTGAATTTTGAGGAGTGTAGATTTTTTTTAATGAAGTATTGGAGGCAATTGAAACGGAGTTCCAATTTCCTCCTTGTTTGATCACGTTTTAATCAAGAGCACCACGAATTACTAAGATCACTCTGTCCATCAACAAATAAATTAATTACTTGCCACCTTGTTCGCCCGAAATGATACCTCCAGATTTTTCAGCAAAAATTACGTTAGAAGAGTTAACTGAAATTAGAGTGAATCAAACAAATGAGCATCTCTAATTTCGATTTCGATGAAGTTGAATAACTAGAGTTTATTCATTCTAGGTAAAACTGGCGTACAATGAATCCAAAACGGTTTAAGATTGTTGAGGGCGGGACATGACACTAGATTTTTCGATACTTTCGAAAGTCTGGAAGTAGCAAAGTGTGACATGAGACCTTTGAACAGTGATCAAGGTCCCATTCCGAACAGTCCATTGTATCCCTTTTTATGGATCAGCAGGAACTTTCACGAACAGTATACTCCAATGTGTCTGAAACACAAGATGGCCACTTGAAGACTTGAAAAGATATATGTGATCAAGGAACTGTAGTCGGTAGATTCATCTGACAAAATGGTGAATACAGTTTTTGAATCAAAAATGATTTTCCTCGATCAAAGGGTCTTGTACAGCAACATGCCAACATCTCTCGAGATATAGCTGTTCCTAAGATATCTCTCGAAATATCTTGGAAACATCTATATCTCGAGAGATATTTCAGGAACACCTGTATCTCTCGAGATATCTTGGAAACACCTATCATATCTCTTGAGATATCTTAGTAACACCTATATATCCCGAGATATCTTAGGAACACTTATCATATATCTAGATATCTTAGGAACATCTATCATCTCTCGAGATATCTTAGGAACACCTATCATCTCTCGAGATATCTTTTGAACACCTATCATATATCTCGAGATATCTTAGGAAAACCTATCATCTCTGGAGATATCTTAGGAAAACCTATCATCTCTCGAGATATCTTAGAAAAACCTATCATCTCTCGAGATATCTTAGAAAAACCTATCATCTCTCGAGATATCTTAGGAAAACCTATCATCTCTCGAGATTTCTTAGGAACACCTCTAGCTCCAGAGAATTATTAGGAACTCCCTATCACATCTCTCGAGATATCTTAGGAACACCTCTATCTTCAAACAATTATTAGAAACACCTATCACATCTCTCGAGATATCTTAGGAACACCTATCATATATCTCGAGATATCTTAGGAACACCTATTATCTCTTGCGATATCTTAGGAACACCTATAATCTCTCGAGATATCTTAGGAACACCTCTATCTTCAGAGAATTATTAGGAACACATATCACATCTCTCGAGATAGCTTAGGAACACCTATCACCTCTCGAGATATCTTAGGAACACCTCTATCTCCAGAAAATTATTAGGAACACCCATCACATCTCTCGAGATATCTTAGGAACACTTATCATATCTCATAAGATATCATAGGAACACCTATCTCTCGAGATATATTAGAAACACCTATCACATCTCTCGACATATCTTAGGAACACCTACATCTCTCTCACTCGAGGTATCTTAGAAACACCCTCATCTTGAGAGACATCTAACGGACACCTATCTCGAGATATTCAGTAAAATACATTCAATAGGTTAAAGTTATTGTAAAAAACCGACTCGGATTCTCTCCAGTAAAGAAAAGAAAACCGACTTGAATTATTTCAACGACTTCAGTTCTTCGCCCTTCATTATATTCATATTTGGAAAGATTCCAATCGTTCCTGTCAACAGACCCTTTCATAGCTTGCCATCCCGATCGTGATTCGATCCAATAAAGAACAATCGTAAAAGTACGGTATTTATTACAGATTCCGACGTAAATTATAGCAACCCCTCCATTATAGATTATTTATACGATCGTCGTAAATATCACTCAACATAAATACGTATCGTAACATAAACGATTCAATGAAATTATCGTAAACAGAGATATCAGGACGAAAAATGGGACATTTACATGGCATCATCGATATGAATGATAATCGATACGATTGTAATTGGTTACATTTTGTTTCATTTCATGTTACTTTTACATGTTCCAATTTGCATTGTCAACAAACATTATTAGATTTGGGATCGAGTTACCTCAGAACGTTTCGATTGTTAATATTCGCAATCATCTTCGGGCGAAAATTCCACCAAATTCATAATGGAGAAGACTCTCTGTCGTTTATATAGACAAGAAAATACTGACGATAAACAATTTTGGGAAAATAGTTGGATTACGAATCCAACCACTAACTGAGAGGGGAATCGCTATTGCCCCATCTGATCATGCATTTGATCTGCAACACCAAAGATGGTTTTCAAAAGAAACCGGGTCGCATCTGATACAGTATATTGACAAGAAACTTTGGTATAGCTGGTGCTACAGATATTTGTCAGTATCTCGACAAAAACCGGGTCGCAAAAGGGTCAAGAGGGGTCTTCAACAGACTATATACTCTCGTATAGCTGGTAGTACAGATATTGGCCAGTATCTTAACAAGAAACCGGGTCGCAAGAGGGTCAAGAGGGATTTTCAGCAGACTACGTATATATACTCTGGTATAGCTGGTATGGCCAGTATATTGACAAAAAACCAGGTCACCAGAGGGTCAGGTATCTTCAACAGAATAAATATATTCCGGTATAGCTTGTAGTACCAATATTTGTCAGTATTTCGACAAGAAACCAGTAAGCTAGGTGTTCAAGAGGGATATTCAACTGACTACGTATAGTTGGTAGTACAGATATTGGCCAATATCTTGACAAGAAACCGGGTCGCAAGAGGGTCAAGAAGGATTTTTAGCAGACTACGTATTTATTCTCTGGTATAGCTGTAGTACAGATATTGGCCAGTATCTTGACAAGAAACCGGGTCGCAAGAGGAATCTTCAACAAATTACGTATGTATACTTATGATGCACTACTGTTTGGAACCTTTGGTGTAGTAATGAATATTACTGGAGTTCTTTCACAACACCAAATCGTTATTTTTAACACCTCGACACGTGTTTCGATCACCAAGTGATCATCTTCAAGAGGTAGATTAAACAGTGATCGAAACACGTGTCGAGGTGTTAAAAATAACGATTTGGTGTTGGGAAAGAACTCCAGTAATATACGTATGTATACTCTGATATAGCTGGTAGTACATATATTGGCCAGTATCTTAACAAGAAACCGGGTCGCAAGAGGGTCAAGAGGGATTTTCAGCAGACTACGTATATATACTCTGGTATAGCTGGTATGGCCAGTATATTGACAAAAAACCAGGTCGCCAGAGGGTCAGGTATCTTCAAAAGAATAAATATATTCCCGTATAGCTGGTAGTACCAATATTTGTCAGTATCTCGACAAGAAATCAGTAAGCTAGAGGTTCAAGAGGGATCTTCAATTGACTACGTATAGCTAGTAGTACAGATATTGGCCAATATCTTAACAAGAAATCAGGTCGCAAGAGGGTCAGAAGGATTTTCAGCAGACTACGTATTTATACTCTGGTATAGCTGGTAGTACAGATATTGGCCGGTATCTTAATAAGAAACCGGGTTGCAAGAGGAATCTTCAACAAATTACCTATGTATACTTATGATGCACTGTTCGGAACCTTTGGTGTAGTAATGAATATTACTGGAGTTCTTTCCCAACACGAAATCATTATTTTTAACACCTCGACACGTGTTTCGATCACCAAGTGATCATCTTCAAGAGAAAGATTAAACTGTTTACAGTTTACAGTTTAATCTTCCTCGACACGTGTCGAGGTGTTAAAAATAAGGATTTGGTGTTGGGAAAGAACTCCAGTAATATACATATGTATACTCTGATATAGCTGGTAGTACATATATTGGTCAGTACCTTGACAAAAAACCGGGTCGGAAGTGAGTCAAGAGGGATCTTTGATTATTCCGGTTGCGGGTGGCCGTGGTAAAATGAAGAGATCAACTCTGAACGTTTCGCCCATAACTGCAATGAACATCTTCAGCGGTGGTTGGTAGCAATGCGTACGAACTCCTCGTTAGTAGGCTCGTTCATAAGATCCTATGTAGTTTGTATCGGGTCAGCGATATTGTATAAATCACGAAGATCGACAAAACATGGTAACCAGCTCTTCGCCGATGCTCGAGACAATCAGGAAAGGTCCTGAACACTACTATCTATCTATAAGTATCAGTGACACACTACATAGGGTCTTATTAACGAGTGTATCGACGAGAATGTCGCAGCGCGTTGCTGCCAACCACCGCTGAAGATGCCCAGCTATGGACGAAACGTTCAGAGTTAATCTCTCCATTGGGCCACGGCTGACCAGCCCGGATAACTAAAGTTCTAAAAACAAATTGGGTGTTGTACATAAAAAATGAATATAGTTTAAAAAACTAAAAAACACGCTTGTAAAGAACATCAAACTAAAAAGTAAAAAATATTTTTTTAAATAAGCTTAAAACAATAAACGAAAAATACTAGTATTATTGTGAAAAAATCGACGGGCGACAAAAAATATGGCATAAAGCGCCCATTTTTTTCCCAATAGTATTTTTCGTTCGTTATTGTTTTGAGATTATTAAAAAAAATATTTTCAACTTTTTAGTTCGATGTTCTTTAAAAGCGTGTTTTTTAATTTTAAAACTATATTCATTTCATCTAAACTTTGGGATCAAGCAGCCGTTCCCTCCGGAGAGGGAACCTGAAAATCAGCTACCAAGCCCAAGGAATACATGTAAAGTGAGTTCGAACTATATGAAGGAGGTTACGAATAGCGCCATCTGCCCACGAATAGATCAAGCAATAATGTTGATAATTCCCTCAAATACAGATCCCGATATGAAATGTAAAAGTTACAAACATACATACAGGTGAAGCTAATATAAAGCGTGTAAAAAAACCATTTCCAAATGTATTTATTTCTTATTACCCCCCTCCCACGAACAATCATCCAACTAATTAAGCTTCCAAAGCCCCTCGACAAATTACGCAACAAAAAAAAAGGTGCGACTTCAATCTGTCAAACGGAAGCCGTCGGACCAAATGACGCGTGCCGAACAGACCGTCGGGAGGCGGCAAACGGGGGCGAGGGAGGGAAAAGAGAGACGGCGATCGGGGTCGGGGGTGCGGTGTCACGTGACCGAAATCAATACTGCGGTCTATAATGCCGTTTTGGCGTTCTCTAGCGCCAGTTGGTGTATTCCGGGTTTACGGAGGAGGCGCGAGCGGAAGCACGGATTTCATCAGGCGACGGAAAAGCAGGACCGGACTGGACGTTTCCTTAATGAATTTTTCGACAATAAGTAGACTGAGAATTCCACGGAGTATCTTCCTCGCAAGACAGCTCTGATTTAAATAATTTCTTCTTCAAACTATATGTTTGAAATTTATATGAAAAATTCAGAATAGAGTGGCTTTTTTTCGAAAAAATTCTACGTTTATGAACGAATGTAACAAGAGCTTATTAGATATTGATATAATAACTTTGGCACCAACGTTAGAGTTGTTTTTGAAATATTTATTAATAATGAAACTCAAGCGTTTGATAGAAATCGTAGATTTCGTTAAGTTTTTCCCCGTGGGCTTACCAATAATTGACTACACTGAACAATAATCAAATTGAACTTTATTTCACTACACTTTCACTACAACAAAACACTTTAACTAAAACTTCAACTATTATTCAATTGTCTATCGCCTTATTAGATCGCTCCACGTACCGCACTGTCACTTCCACTTGACTGTCTCTATAGGCGAGTTGATCTTGTTTATATTTGGCAATCGAAGGACGTAGAAAATTCATCGGAATTCCAATGAAGCCGGTGACATTCTCGCCACATCTAGAATGGCAGCGAACATCGAACATTCGCGAAAAGTCGGCCGGGTTGAGCGCAATTGGTTTATGGCTACCAGTGGCGGCCGGCGTTATTTTCCTTAGGGCAATATTTACTTCAATTGGTTAATTATTTCTAGAAGACATGCCTCTCAATATAACTGAAGATTTAGTTGTCGGAAGCGAGTGTTATTTTACTTTGAATCACGAATGAATCAGAAACTGTTTAAACGCTCCGTGAATTTTACAATGTGGCAATGTATTCTTTGTATTGTTCCTATTGGTCAACCGAACAAGAAGTGGGACTAGGCCCGTGGCGTCACGGGCCTAGAAAATCCAATTTTTAATGATTAGTTACGGGAAAACAACGCTATTTAGAGAGCTGAAACAAAGTACACTATTTTTCAATATTAAATTACTACCAAATGAACTGTAAACCAAAAATAATTAAACAATCCCATTAAGAAATAGCCAATCCATACAAAGTGGTCTAAAACACCCCCAAAATTGAACCTTGAGATACACCTCCCACCCATCCACGTTCCACCTCAGTTTTTCACTCCCCGACCAAAAACTTGTTACGATCCTGGCAAAGCGACAGCGCTCCCCAATCCCATCCCATCTCTCTACTCACCGCCCTCTTGTTCAAAGGATTCATGAACTGCTAATTGTAAATTGTACCGGTTGAATTAGAAGTGATTCCCTTCAGCTTTAATTACTCAATTTGATTATTCAATGGGAATAGCGAGGAACAGATATTATGTTCCTCGTTGCTTTTTTTTAACAGCGATTTTATGCCGAGTTTCTCTTTCGAACAAACGAAGAATGATACGATTGATTGATTATGTGAAATTGAATGGCGGTTTTGTGAAGACAGGAAGTTTAGTCGAATCACTGAATGTTGGCACTGTATCAGGGGTTGTTTCCACCCTTCATCCACCGGGAAAATACGAGGTTTCTTCAAAAAATCAGGTGAATATTCAAATTTCGCGGTCTACGTATATTAGATCAACGATTTTCTTAACACGCTTTTATTAGTTTCACCTGTATGTATGTATGTATGTATGTATGTATGTATGTATGTATGTATGTATGTATGTATGTATGTATGTTTGTTTGCTTGTTTGTAACTCTCAAACTCGGGATCTGTATTTGACAGAATTATCGACATTATTGCTTGATCTATTTGCGGGCAGATGGCACATGTATTTCTTCATTTGAAAACAAGAGTTTTTTAATAAACACGCGCCTGCTGCCATATTTGTTACCCTTCTTTGCACGCCTGCTGCTTGGTAGCTGATTTTCAGACTCCCTTTCCAAAATCGGAAAATATCAATGGTCATTTTTCTACGCATTTTTTGGAATCGACTTCAGTACTCTTCATGTCATGTATCGACTGCCTTGAAGTGGTAATTTGACTTTTGGAAGAAAAAAATAGGTCGGAGTCATATCAGGTGAATACGGTGGCCGTATTCACCTGATACGGTGGCCGTAGGTTTGTTGAGTTTTTGGCCAGAACTTTTTTCAGAATGATAGCATTGTTAGATGGTGCGTTATCCTGGTGCAAATCCATGAGTTTTTTTCACATATCTGGTCTTTTTCAACGAATTTGCTCTCTCTAACACCGCAAAACCCATTCTTTCTCCTACTGTATCACCCTCTGGCAGTTAACAGTTAACATTAGCTGCGTTTTATGAATATCAGGTCGGAATTGGCACGCTCTAACATGTCTCCAGCGACCTTTATGTGATTGGGATTTCACAGAAAATTCAGGTCAGGGCAACGCGTTTCATCCCTAAAACATCGATCAAAATGGTAGTAACTGTACCACATCTCCACGAGAGGCAGCAGAAATTGTTGAATTTCACACTGTTTTTTTTTATTCATTAACGTCACCATTTTTATTTTTTGAATCTTGCTTTCTAGTGAAATTAAATACAATGTCCGAAATATACTATCAAAGCTAATTATTCAAGACTTTAGAAGTGTCATAGTCTACTTAAAATAAATAAAAAATCCCAAACGTCAAATATTATGAAAGTTTTACAATTAAGCTGACCTTTTCCTGGAAAAAAATAACGTCCTTCCTATAGTTTGCATGTTCAATAAACCTAACTCAAATCAACTCCATCAAACTGTCAAACGAAATGAATAGAAAACATACGGACAGGCTTAATCGTAAAACGCGATATAATAGCTTCATTACAGAGGAAAGATAACGAGGTCGACAGTAAATTCGTATATAATCCTGGATATAATCCATCATAATAACATAATTCCAGTTATTAATTTTAATCGCCTCGAACCTACTTTCCAGAATGCGATTCACTGTCGGATAATTTTAGGTTGTGACTCGGAACGGGAGAAATTCAATTCGAAAGCAGTTTGGCTCCGCCAGTGGCGTAACAAGAAATACGAGAGGGAAAAAATAATCACCGCTGACCAGTGGGCATCATGTCGGGAAGACGTTGGAATTTCCGATTTTGGTCGTCAACCAAAAATTCGTAGACTTTGAGTTACATGTGAAAGTCCAAAATGGTTTCAATTGTATTTGAAGATATTCAACTGTATAGGCGCTGTAATGACTCAGAATAATTATTTCAGAATATCAATCAAAGTAACACTGAAGACTGACTGTTACCTTTAAGTAAGATGGGGGCAATATGACAAGTTGATTCGAGAGTGACTGAATGACATTTATGCAAACCGGTGAATATGCAGTAGTAGTCCGTAGCATGCTCACTAGATCACCCGAAGATTAGGATGATGATGATGAAATCTATACATCCGCAGTTCATCCCGAACTCATACTTGAAACAACTAAATTACCCCCGAACACTAGTAAACAAGCCCTATTAGCCTTAAACAGACAACGTGTTACCTCAGGGCTAGTACTAGAGTGCCACCAAGATTTAGCCAAAGCCTCGGTACATGATAACATTACCCTGAGGTGGGTTAAAGGGCACGACAGGAGTAAAGGTAAACGCATTGCCGACTCTTTAGCCAATGAAGCGGCTGGACTGAATTTTAGGCCCCAGAAACATCTATGGCCTGATGACTTCGACAACTGCGGAACTAGCCAAAAGTCACACCCATGCTCAATCCCTAAAGAGATGGGATGGGAGAAAGGATGCAGCTTTGCCAGGTTCACCCTGAGCAACCTTGGGAAGCTGGCGCCGAAGAAATATCTGGCGATGACCAGGAAAAACCAATGCGTAACAGTAGGGTTTCTGACTGGCCACGGTCAACTAAAGAAACAACTTCATATTATGGGGCTAGTAGACACACCTCTATATGAGTGTCCGGAGTTATCGTCAATAAGAGAGTGTGTGTTCGGCGAGTATTGGCCTACACCTGCCGATATAAAGATGTCTCCGAGTGACCTGTCCACCTTCCTGATAAAGTAAGATGGACATAGACATACCTAGGAGGACAACTCCTCGGGAGGATGTACAATGGGTCACATGTGGCCCAAGTGCTGTGGGCCTACACTCACCCTCCCTACTATACAGATAACCCCGAACACTCCACGATGTGAGACATTGATTTGTAAATAGATGTCATCATCGATAAGAAGTGAATTTCGGAATTCTGATGATTTATTGGAACAAAATGGTGTGAGTTATAACACTTTCACAAGGGGAGCTTCACTCGCTCCTATATGGGAGTGTTTATCACTCCTACCTACTGCCCATTTACACCGAAAGTCTTTTCAGTTCAGAATGGATAGCTGTGGCCATGTACTGTCTCTACCGTCGACACATACTTCTACGACAGAAACGCCAACGATCAAGAAAGTTTTAGATGCATCCAATCAACCAAGAACGCGATGAAGCAGGAGTTTTTGTCACGCTTTACCCATAACTCAGACGGGATAAGAAAGAGTTCTTCAATTATTTTCGAATGTCGTCTGCTTCATTTGATGAGCTTCTAGACAAGGTGAAGAATAGTATTCAGCTGGGAGATGCTAACATGAATATCTGCATTAAACTTTAACGTGAGAGCTGTCGTCTCCCGAAACGTAACAGCTCCCGCTCTTCGTCTGAAAGCTTCATTGGACTCGTTGCATTTTGGCGCATAGAGCATTCCTCTCTCTCGGAAGCGAGAGACGTGAAGCTGCCGGTGTGATAGAGGCCTTATGTTATGAAGCTGAATACCATAAACATTAAACCGCAGAGTGACGCTACAATATTGTTTTTCTCATCATAGATAGATAATTTCTACTATAATTATTATACTGCCAGTTTTACCGATTCTACCGATTTTCTCTTAATTCCTGGCGTCTCAAAAACGATTTTTCATACCAACAGTATTCCAAAACCCTCGCACCAACCTCATTATCTATTCAAACACGAAACCGGCTAGGCCAGACTTGATAAAGGCGCTCTCTCCTAGCAACGTATCCGTGTAACTCGATAAACTAATAGTTTCTCCCCGACCCGCGCCTCACGAAGGGCCGTAATTTAAGGGCTGGTCACCCCTCTATCTAACGCCGCTACCCTCCCAGACCCAATTTATATTCAAGACACATAGAGCGGCTTCTCGTGGAAGCAATCACTGTTGATGAAAAGAGCCTAGAGGCAGCTGGCGCCTAGTTACAAGAAAAAGACAATTTTGCGAAGGGTTTGGGAACGTCCGCTTTGTTATGTCATTGATTTATGTCGCCGTTTTGGAAATAGTGGCGACATAATAAAAAATCCAGAGAAATTTTCTTTTCCATAAACGTAGGAGAAACATCTTCACTGAACTGATCAATTTCGGGAATTGAAAAGAATGGGCATTACCAATTTTTCAACAAAATTGATAAGCCAAAACTTAGACTTTGAACAAAGATACAGAACAGACCACCAGCCTCTTACTAAAAGATATGGAGCATTTACAGTTCATCACAATGCCATATGGCCTCAATAATGCCCCTATTACTTGGCAACGACAAATAGATAATTCGGTATTTTCAAAAGATTAAAGTGAAACATCCGAATGGCAAGAGAAATTCTGAAAATAACTAATAGTAAAATAGAAGTAGATGACAGAAAGTATTCATTCAGTAATTTAAAAAAAAATGTTTTTATTGTGAAACAAAATCACTAAAAATCGAACTGGAAGTTTTAGTGTAGAATCACTACAACACAAATATGTCTCTTAAACACCAGAGCTTGGCCTCCGTTCTCGACTCAGGTTCCGTCAACCAAGTTGGCTTCATCAGGTGACGATCCAAGGGCACGTTCACAATGTAACCGGAAACGGTGCATACTGGCACATACGCTAGATAGTATCATACTAAATGAGTGCTTGGCAACTTGACGGTGCGGCTTCAAAAAAATAATTGCCAATAGAGATGGAAATGGAGAAGTTACATGATATTGTAAATGATAATTTCATCCGAGTTTCATCCATCGTAATAATTGAAATACCACACGAACGGAGTAAGTAACTGCAAAGAAGGTACTAAGCGAGTATGAACATCGTCGTCATTTGTATATAGATATTTTGATAATTTGTTCACAGTGTTGTTCCATTTCAATTTGTTTTTTTATTATAAATCTATATTCTAAATAATAGGACTTCTCCATCAAACGTAGGTGATAAACATGAGGTGTATGGAATACAAATTTCACATGCTACCATATCAGAAGATCCCACACTAACTGGAGTCATTGTGGATGAATTGAAATGGTCTTGGAATTTCGCGACATTGAAGAAAATCTGATCTAGCATGATTGCTTTTTATTAGGGATGATAATTGAAACATAAAGTTTATGAAATGGATCTCAATAATGATAAATAAACGAAGAAAAATTTCTAATTCTGAAGTTTTTAGAAGCTTGAACACTAAGATCAAACAATGATGGTGATGTTAACAATAATGATTTTGGAAGTTTTTCAAGGCATGTCTTTTAGAACTCAGCATTTATTTCGAAACGTTAGCAACTCACGGATTAGAGTAATATATCGAGTTTATTTATTAATTTATTCAACGGTAAAGCCAATTTACAAAAACATATTTAACAAAGTGTGAGGAACTACAAAATATTTTTGAATGCTCATGTGTGATGTCTAGATTACAATTTACAATTTTACAAAACAATAGCAAAGTGTGAAATACAAAATATTAATAAATCCTTATATCTAGTGATTACATAACTAAAAGATGAAACAATTCCGGTACTTACAAAGAAAATGGTAAGATAAAGAAAAACTTCGAAAAAGCTATAGCCATTTCAATTGATTTTCAAAAATGTGAAGTGATACATTAAACAGATCTAAGTTATTATGATATTAATTTCCCAGCTTCAGAATACGAGGAATCGGACTGTTCAAATTGGTATGGAAAAAATGCATATGAAAAATGTCAGGATTACTGGTGTATTTTTGATATGAAAAGTTATTAGTTGAAGTAGTTCTGGGCAGTTTATTTCACTTTTTATTAATTCAAAGAGGAAACTCAAGTTCATAGAAATTCATATGTAACTTGGTTAAGAGTTGACTGTTCTCATATTCATTTCGTTGAATACCAAAGTGAAAAGCACAATTCCTTAAAAATTTCCTTTGAACATTATCACTCAAATCGATATACATTATAGTATGGGTCCCATATAACCGAACAATATTCAAGAATGCATCTTACAAAAGCACAATATAAAATCATTTTTTGTTTTGATTGAAAAATCAGTAGAAAACCCAAAACACAAAACCCAGCAAGATTTGACACTCAACAATGTTTACCTCTAACAAATTATTTCTACACCACATGGAAAAGGCTTCGAGATCTTTTTGAACTAATTCAGCATCTTCCCGGCAAGTAATAGCTCGATAAACTTTGAGATCATCAGGAAACATAAGAAATTCTGAATATTTGAAAACAAACTCTATGTTCGATACAAACAAGTTGAACAGCAGTGGGCCCACCATTTTCAATGAATAGAATTTAGTGACGTTATAACGGTTAATAAAAGGCTAAAAGAAATGAATCGCTGAAATAATTATTAGAGTTCTACATCATTCCAGTTGCTATCTTCCCAGATTTTTTTAACAATTCTCAATTTAGTTCATACTTACATGTATGTATACCTCTTGTTTTTTGTACATAAATGCATAAATATATCGATAGACCTGAAGTCGTTTACGAAATTTTTCATATTTGATCACTATAGATCCTCAATTATTTTGCAACAAATCTGATCTCTTAGTTTGCTTTCAGTCGATGCACGATACCGCATCAGATTTTTAAGGAATTTATCCTTAAGTAAAGCGATTTTTAATTTTTTGTGCGAAAACCATGCGTCGGACAAAGAAAACCCAGCAAATCAAATGTGCTCAAAAATGTATGAAGATTTTGAAAATAATTTTTAATTCAAGATAAAGCAGTGGCGTAGTATTTTTTTCGCCAAAAATATACATATCAAAACTCGTACGTACGCCACTGGCAGAGAAAATTAAGAAAATTGTACATCAGAAAATGCGCCTTGAGGCATGGAACATATGTACCAAATATGCCAAAGATGTCTACAAAATTATCTCACTTATTATTAAAAAACTGATTATTTTTGAAAACTTTGCCACCCTGTACCTCAAAAGTTAAGGCGTTTAGGACATTCGTCCATAGGAAGTTTTTTTCTTAAAATGGGTCTAAGAATTACCTCCTTGAATATTAGCATGTGTTTAAGGAACACCCTGTATTTCGTTGTTACTGATATCTTCCACAAGTAAACATTATTATTATACCGCAATCACCGTGATTGATTGCATTGTCTACCCGTCCAGCCTGAAGCCACTTCTGATACTTAATAGTTTCAATGAAACCCCCTTATCAACCTCTTCATCATCCAGTAATCGCTACATCCATATAAAAGGAAAACAATGACGCTCCTGGGCGGTAAAACAAGTACAAGTAGTCACGCTCCGCATCCCTTACACCCCTCGACAATTCCGAATTATAAATCATTAGCGGAAATTTTTTGAATCAGCTGTCACTTCGGTACACACCCTTGTCCCATCGAACGACAGCTTGCCGTTTCGAGCCAATATACACGGGGTTGAAAGTTGGTGGGGTTCGGAGTTCCGGTCCCTTTCTGTAACGCATAAAAGGCGGACCCTCCTTTTGATCTGCCGACGGATCGTGTTCATTTCAATTTGTTTTCAAATAAGGTCATCGAAGGGTGGCTGTGTGAAAGGTATATATGGGGTTATGGGTTTTGAAGAGTTTCTGTTTGATGTTAATTAAAATCGATTTGTTCAACCGCCGTTGAAAATAACGATGAAGATTAGTGTAGCATCATAATACTGGGGTGGAGTGTTATGTTGCTTGGAAACCCTAACTTGTTCACTTCTTACAAGTCTTCAGCAAAAAACATCAGCCTAATGAGTTCACCAAGTTTGTTTTCATCTGTCGAGACTGGTGATAGGTGAATTATTATTCAGCATACTCAACGATACAATTTATGAACACAAAACACAATGACAAACATAACACGAAAAAAAAATTACAGGCTAACCTCGGGGAACTAAAGCTAAGTCTTTTCTCGATCAGCGAGGAGACTTTAGAGCGGCTTTAGTTCCTGGCAGAAATCCCTGAATAAGAAATAGTTCCGGGCGAAATCTCAAAACAGAATGAATGCATCGGCTAAGAAATGTGTTGGACGTAGCTTTCGAATAATCATCACTGACAATATGACCGGGGTCATAAATATAGTCGAGAAGGGTCAACCACTTTTGCCCAAATTCTTTGTCTAAAACCATAAAAGTGTTAACAATGAGAACCTACTCAAAACATCCCAAGTGGTACCTGTTGATCTACATATACATATGCTTTTTTCGGCAACAAACTTTCTCTTCGAGAGAAGAGGGCATTTCAATGATATGCGATGAAAAAATACAAAAATGCTAAGTAGAAATCAAAATAAAAGAATTAACATAAAAAACCCAAGCAGACGGATATTTGGGCGACTGCTCGATAATAGAGTTACGAATAGTTAATTTACTGTATAGAATTTATAATACAAAAATAAAAATCAATAACGAAATGAAATGTTTCTAAACTAAATAGTTGTTTGAAAAACCCACATATCTTTTCAAGACACCCACAAGCTTGTTCTCTTGGCTAGTTTGTACAGGTCGTTAGTTAGATGTTTCTGATAGTCGTCTAGAATAGTTTTGATTGATGACAAATTGCTTGCCTCCTGTGATCCACTGCTTCACATTCGCATAAAAAATTATGAATTGTCTCTGCTGTTTCTGCTGTCATTATTGGCAGCTAAATTCTCACCTATACATCCTTTTTTTGTTATGGTGTTGTTTAAATGAATAATGTTCGTTGACTAGCCACGATCTCTGGTCTGTTAAAGCAGAGATTCCGTTCTTTTCTAAGACTACTCCTTCATGAAGGTTTTGTCGTGTGTATTCCCAGAAATCAATATTCTTTGTTTCTTTATCATTTCCTAATCTGGTCCCATACCAATGATTCTAATATACCTGCAGCTGACAAATGGCCCATAGATGGAGTTGATCTATGTTTGGCATATTTATCATATGCCCATTATTCTTTGTTCTTAACGACATTGCCAGTCCAGTTCTAAAGTTCATCAATAACACCTAGTATGGCTCAATCAGCTCATTTCATGAATGTCTTAATTCGAAGTTCCTTGTACTTCCAGGATTACATCACATTTCCTTACCTGTTCTATATATCTAAAATATTTTCAGCATTGCGGCGTTGCCACTTCCATCAAAAAGTCCTAGCAACTTCATTTTTTTAAATGGAACACACCGTATATTAATACATTTTTGGAATCGCTCTGAAATTTTAATACTTTTTTGTTAATAATGTCCTATACCTATCTCTATCTGTTTTCGAGATAAAAAATAAATTGTGCTAAATATGGTCCAAAACATAGCCTTAATTGAAATTAAGTACATAGTACTCTCAATTCATGAAAAGTTGATATTTTGATGATAGTTTGGACAAACTCGAAATGTTCAAATAACACCAAGAAATCGACTCCATATCATACAGGGCGTGCTAAAATTACTATTATTTCCATTGTGCATAAAAGTAGTCAAAAGTTCAATTTTTCAAGTGAACCCCCTGGCGGTGCCCTTTCAAATGATATATCACTCGACCCCACTTTCCATTTGAAATTTTAGGGTTGTTACCCTCGCTAGGGGGTTGAAGGCACAGGTAGAAAAATACATCTAAAATGTGTCCCCCTCAAAAGCAAAATTGACCTGTCCGAGCATTTTTGCGTTAAGTTACAAAAAAAAAAGGAGAAAAGCAAGGTGCATACTTTTCGTTGGACCACTCTGTATGCCTTGCAATCCAAAGATCGTGTGTTAAAATCCCATGGACCCTATAATTTTTTTATTATCAGCAGTAACGTTATACAAAAAAAATTGTATGGTACATTTGTTAAAAGTGATTTTATTTTGCTCGTGAGTTTGCTCCACTTGCTGACGCTCGTTTTGCAATAATCCCCACTCAATAAATAAAATGCCACTTTCAACACTTGTAGGTAAAATGTGAATAACTATTTTTCCACAAAAACGACTTTATTATAGGGACATGTTTATCATCTTGAAGCATTTTTCACCATCTTTCATTTTTATGCACAATGGAAATAATAGTAATTGTGGCACGCCCTGTATGATATGGAGTCGATTTCTTGATGTTATTTGAATATTTCGAGTTTGTCCAAACTATCATCAAAATATCAACTTTTCATGAATTGAGAGTAATGATGTACTCAATTTCAATTAAGGCTATGTTTTGGACCATATTTAGCACAATTTATTTTTTATCTCGAAAACAGATAGAGATAGGTATAGGACATTATCAACAAAAAAGTATTAAAATACTAGAGCGATTCCAAAAATGTATTAATATACGGGGTGTTCCATTTAAAAAAATATAATTGGTAGGACTTTTTGATAGAAGTGGCAACACCGCAATGCTGAAAATATTTTAGATCGATAGAACAGGTAAGGAAATGTGAGAGGTGGAATTTTCATAAAAATCATGCTTTGCGTTTTCCAGAAACGTCTAACCTACCATCGACCGTGAGTCACGCTGTATACTTCGTTCTGAAAGGCAGATAAACACCGAATGAATGGATAGCTATAATGTGGCTTCCTCCCTACAATGATGTACAGGTTGACATCTCACCCTTGATAATTCAAACCCTGCTTCCATTGAAAAACATGTAACGCCATTTTTAAGATTTCTGTAAGATTCAGAATTATGATTAATGGTTTGTGTTGTACTCACTTTACTTGTGTTTGTGAAGAATTCGACAAAAAAAGAGTATTTTGTATCATAACTCGGCCGTTATCAATTGTCCCTGTTGGAAGACCCGTTAGTTTATGCAGATTATACTATTGTTATTAAGAAAAGAAGTTGGATTTATCTACTGTCCTATTCTACTATTTATAACTTCATCATTAATAACTTCATCATTATTATACTTCTGAAAAATGTGCCGATGCTCCACTTAATTTGTATCACCATTTGTATCACCATTATGAATTAGTATTATTACCGTGATTTAGATATTTAATATGGTCACTCATTACATTATCATACCGTTATATAAAGTTCTAGAATGCATTTCAAACAATTTTCATGTATTTATAATGCAAATTTATTAGTTGCTTTGATTCAACTGATTTTTTATGAAAAAATGTAGGATGGTAAAGAGTGTTCACCGAAAATCTAGTCTAACCCATATAATGGCCGATTAATTTCAATATCAAACAAAATAAACAATCACATCAAAATCAAGCACTCAACAGCACTTATCTTCATCGCCTGTTCAGTTACGGTTGAACTATATTGGATTTTGTAACGTGCAACACCCTTTGGTATAAACCCTAACCCGCATTTCATCTTTTACACAATGAATGTGTTTGTCAACCCCCAACCCCCATGGATATTCAACAACCAACCCTCACATATCGAGCGGCATAATCTAGTAGGGTCCTATGGATACTAACAGGCAACTTGATAGATTTTCATTTTTGAGATATGAACAGAAACTTTGGAATGCTTTTATTTTTTATGTAAAAAGCTGAACAGAGCAATTTATACGACCCTTGTTGCAAATATTGCTTTTTATACTAGTCTAAGACGATTGGTGTGGATTTCCAGTTTTTAGAAATATTTCCGATTGCCTTTCATGTTCGGTAACACTACTGCTACATGGCAAGGATTAATGTACGAGGTCTGTTCCAAAAATAAGATGAATTTGCATTTTTCTCAGAAAATGTATTCATTCATCAATTTCTATTTTACCCCTTTCAAAATAGCTGTCTCAGATATAATACATTCGTGCCAGCGTTTTTTTCAACTCTCGAAAATACTGATTTGTACTCTTTGGTATGTCCTTGAGGTCTCCCAGCGATTAGGTTTATATTTCCTCAATCGTCTCATAACGCCATCCTTTCATAGATAACTTCAATCTCGAGAACGGAAAAGTCGCAGGGGGTCAAATCTGGTGAATATGGTGGCTGGGGCATGACTACGGTGTTGTTTTTGACCAAGAAATTACGAACAAGCAATGACGAGTGAGCAAATGCGTTATCGTGAAGCAAAAGTCTTCTTTTCGCAAGCGATGCATAATTTCATGATAATACTCCTTATTGACCGAACGACCATGTGGCAAGAACTTCTGAGCATTACGCCTCGGAAATCGAAGAAAACAGTGAACAAAACCTAGACATTTCATCGAACCTGGCCTATTTTTATTGCTCTTAGCCCTCCTGGGTTCTTCCATTGAGACGATTGGACTTTGATTTCGATGTCATAACCATATACCCATGATTCGTCACCAGTTATGACCCTTTCAAGCAAATCTGGATCGCCATTGACGTCATTCAACAATTGGGAATGTTCCTCAACTTGGGTTATTACAGCAAATGCAAGTTTGAACAAAATAAAGTTGAGTTTACTTCATGAGTTTTTCAAATTCACTTCGAAAAGTATTCAAATTGATGTTTCAAATGTTGGGTTTTAATTTTTAAAGGGATTTGTTTCTAATTCACATATTGACAACTGCGCCTATATCAAGTTGAAATAATTTATACGTACCTAGATATTCTACTTTAAAAAAGGAAAATTATCTTTATAAATCAACAATTAGGGCAAAATATAAATTATAGTTCAATACCACCTCCACAAGCCACATAAACAACAGTTGTTTTGTTATTTATTTATATAGAGGAAGATAGGTTAGGTGCACAAAATGTCATGTCACAGAATGTCTCGAAACTCGGAACATAAGTAAACAGAACAGCACGCCTCTGAAATATGTCATCTTTATTTATCCCATATAGGTAACAGATTCATTGTCCTTTATCAGCTATAACCTATGTTGCCAAATGGTGAAATAGAAACGAATCCCTTTAAATGTTGAATGCAATATTTCATTCCTCTTTTTTAAGTATTTGAAAGATTTTTTAAAGAAAAATGTTGAAATGATAAGTTTAAAATGCGTTGTTTCAGAGCTACTTGATTTTCGTCAGTATTAACATTCCCCATTGTCTGAGTAATGCTCAGAAATTTTGGAAGGAACTTCGCTGCTACACGCTTCATGCCCAAAATTTACGAAAAAAAATGCATAGCATGAGCCAACCGATATTCCGACATCAACTTCTCTGATATCGATCCGACCATTCCCCATAACAATTTTCTTCACTTCTCAACGAAACAAACCACCCTAATATTACTCAAACTAATTTTGAGAAAAATTTTAAAGGCTTCTTCGCAATTAGTTACAGGTATATACTCAAGCTCAAAGTAAACACAACTGAAAGCGTGATCGGGAAGGATGTCGATTCGTCATCAGAATCTGCACTTTGGGGCATTGGTTATAATAGAGTGGTGTATACATGTGGAAGGTGAAAGCTTATTTACAGATCTGTACCGACTTTCCTGACGAATTTCAGTCTTTTTTTGTAGAGTTTTCGAGTTGAGGTGACTTTTTGTTATTCTGTTCTATAGGCATTACATTGAAGTATCAACAAGTATTGGTGTTGCATTAAATGTATACCGTACCGTACAAATACTTTGGCTTATTACAACCCTGAACACAAGATCTTGAATTTATGCTCACGTAACTGAAGCGTGTTCCTGTTTTTAATGGAATTTTTAATACATAAGGTCTTTTTATATAGGTTTGGAACTTTGAAATGGACTGAAACAAAAAAAAATGAATTGACTTTAAATTTACTTCATTCGAAGGATAATCTGGCATTATAATTCAAATATGACATCTGGCATATGACCGCCACGGGTGGCTCAGACGTAATCTAATCTGGAGGTCCAATTTTCGATGACTTTTTCCAACATTTGTGGCCGTATATCGGCAATAACGCGACGAATGTTGTCCTCCAAATGGTCAATCGTTTCGGGCCTATCGGCGTAGACTAGCGACTTCACATATTCCCACAGAAAAAAGTCTAGCGGCGTTGAATCGCACGATCTCGGAGGCCAATTCACGGGCCCTAAACTTGAAACTATGCGGTTACCAATTCAATAAATCAATTGTGGCACGAGCTGCGTGACATGTTGCGCCGTCTTATTGAAACTACAACTCCTGCACATCATGGTTGTTCAATTGATGAACGAAAAAGTCAGTAATCATATTTTCGTTTTTAAAGAAGTAGTGACCAATGATTCCACCAGCTCATGAAGCACGCCCATCAGTCAGTCTGGATGAAACGGTGTCTCAACATACACTTGACGATTATCATAACTCCAACTACGGAGTTCTGTTTATTAACGTATCCATTCAAACAAAAGTGAGCTTCATCGCTAAACAAAATCCGCTTATGAAAATCAGGATCAATGGCAATCTTGTTTTGGGCCCATTCACCGAATCTACGCCTTGCTGGGTGATCGTGTGGCTTCAATTCTGGCACGACTTGAATTTTGTAAGCACGCAAACCAAGATCTTTCTGCAAAATCTTCCATGAAATGGATGGACACATATCCAATTCCTGTGCACGATGGCGGATAGACTGACTCGGGTCTTCTTCCTCTACGCTACGCTCTACAGCAGCAATGACTTCTTCTGTACGCACTGTACGAAGTCTTTGTAGGTGTGTATTATCATTTAGAGTAAACGTGGTGCAAAAACGTTCCATAGTTAATTAAATTGATTGCTCTGATGGACGATTATGTTGACCTTAAAATGAACGAAGCGCTCGATACGTATATCAAAATAAATTTGCATAATTTGGAAGCGTTGTTCAGGAGTCAGTCTATTCATCTTTGAATGTCAAAAACCAAACAAAGCATAAATTACTTGAAAGCTGACAAAATGGCCGCCTGTTGAAAAGTGTTGCCAACTCGAAGTTCTATACCTTTTTTAAAGACACCCTTTATATTAGTTGTTAGTGTTAAAATTTCCTTATCTCTATATTTATCAAATGAGAATCTTAAAATCTTTCAAACTACATATCATTCAGTCTTCACAAATGATTCTTGATAAAAATTACTCCAAAAATGCCTGGTCTCATTTTCGTTAGGCCACTGTATATACACGTGTTCTTTACAGTTGAATCCATTATTCACGATAACTGGCATTGACCCTGCGGCGAAATTCACTGACACGTGGAAAGATATTAGAAACCCGCGCAAAATATTATTGAAACACGAATAGATATGTCGAGCGAGCATATAATCATTGTGTAAACAATTTTCTGAGGGAAGTGAGAATATTTCATACAATGGGTAAACATTACACATGGAAATGTAAAAGATATAATTGAGGACAAAGTCTCTGAGACGGTTATTTGTTAATTCGCATACTCTTGTTAATTTGTGAAGAGTTATTTAGCAAATTATCTGAAAGAACAATTCGTTAAGGCCAGTCTCAACTCACACTGCAGGTTAATGGACTGACACATATCAGAAAACACTACTCCCCTGGCTAATAACACGACAGGTGTCAGTACAGGATTCTTCACAAAAGTGATTCCTGCATATGCTGTTGGCGATACAACTGCTGGAATCGATATTCAATTATTGGAACACACATGTAGACCGGTTTCGGGCTAGTTGGCCACTCGTCAATGTAAGGTAGTGTCATCATCAACAAAAAGTCGATGATTTTCAATAATTCAACATCGAACTCTTTTCAGAGTATCATTCCTCGAACTAGATTGAAGCGAACGACAAACAATATATTTGTCTTTGCTGCATGTGTCCGTGAACGAGGTAAAACCGCATATCCGAATCGCCCAATTCCTCTAATAAGAAAAAAACTTCACATATAGTAAGGGGGCATACTTGAAGACTGGCTGTAAATCAAATCATCTGAAAGAAATATTCGTTCAGGCCAATATCGGAATTCCAAAAATCTCGGCATTAGAAAAATGAATACATCGAAAGAGCAGGCGAGATTAGTCAGTCCCTAATCATAAAATGAGTTTAACCTCTTACGATTGATAACCTTTAAAATTCAGAATTTGTGGCGAGTTAGAAATAAACAAGGTTTTTTATATAGAGGTATGATTCATAGACAGGTTGATCATAATAAAGAACATTTCACATTGAGAGTTTCTTTATCGGTGGAATGCTGTGCGGTTTAAATAACGCCCCTTCTACTTGGCAAAGCCTGATGAACATAAATCACGATAAAAACTAATAGACACGTCATACCTGTGGAGTAATGAGGACGTAAATTGAATAGGGATGTGCGTAATTGTATACATTTTTCCATAAGTCAGGGAAAAATAACAATGACATATATGGAGGAGAGAGAAGGGCTAACCACTCAATTCGTCAAGAAGTCGAGTGAAACATTCTCCTATCCCTGTCGAACAAAAAATAACCCTTCTTACCTCGTGTACATCAATCTCGCGATTCCAATAACCTCGCTCGCCCGACGGACGAATACATCAACGGATTATTCGAGAAGGGAGAGAAGACGCAACCTGAATTCTAATTACCAAACACACAATCCCCTTTCGCCGAGGTCGGATTATTATCTAACCACAGCACGCACGTTTCGCTCTCTCTATCTACCATATGGAAAGATGAAAGGCAATTCCGAGCTCGCTAATGAACAGTATCCCTCCGTCGTGCGATTACGTCAGATGACGGAATGACGAAATAATAAAGCCTGCTTTGATGTCGTTCGTTCGTGTTGGAAGAGACGTTGATGGCAGCTATCCTGAAGGAGAATATGACGAATTTATCGACTACGCTGACGAATTTATCGTCTACGCTGACGAATTTATCGACTTCGTTGACGAATTTATTGACTTCGTTGGCGAATTTATCGACTACACTGACGACAACAAGAAAGAGCCAAAGAGTTCGCTGAATAGATTATAGAAGCACACATCTAATGAACTGAAGAACTGACTATGACGGTATAGGGAGCAAATTCAGGAGCCCCGTCATCTTCTAGTTTTTTTGTTAGCCATCTTTAACATTCTTTTACCTCTCAGATCGGCGAATTATAAGGTATTTTGTCAATATCCCTAATCTATATGAGCTTTGGAATCCAGAGATTCATCAAAATTAAATAGTTTTCTGAGGAGCAATTTCCTTCAAGGAATTCAAACATTTTCCGTTCCAAAATAACTTTATTCTGCAGTTCCAGTGGCACAGCTGTAGCAGCAACACAGCTCACCGTCAGGAATCAAGATTATCTGATTTTTCTTTGTGAATACCTTACAGTCCTAATTCAAAAGTGGGACTTCATTATATTGCAACTTGGCTCTCTGATAATGATGAAATAAAATCACATCTAAAACATGTCTCTATAGCATATACATTACATAAGGAGGTTGCGTTAATGGCCATGTTACGATTGCGCACGGCTGGTGTAAACCTCGAAGTAGGAATGGGTCAATTGGGGCTGAGCCTATGGCTGGAAAGGACAGGATGGACGGTGACCTAGAAGGACAACTCCTTGGGAGGATGTACAATGGGTCACATGTAGCCTAAGTGCTGTGGGCTTACACTCACCCTCCCTACTCCACAGATACAGAGTATATACATTTTTCTGAAAGCAGGTGACGGTACTTACCAAGGGCTTGGCAAGTTTGAATCTCAGCCCTATCAATTTCTCAATCCGTCTTGGATTGAGGAATTGATAGGGCCGAAATTCAAAGATGGGACACATCTTACAGCCCCAGCTGGGCTTGTAAGATGTGTCTGTTACGCAACTGTTTATGACTTCAATTTCAGTGATATATCAATAATGTATACTGTCAGGTTTGGTTTTCTCATGAACTATTATATATATTCAATCAAATTTTCAATACAATTTTGCTCGGAAGATATAGTCGACAAACTAATTCAATTCGTGCATTAAAGTAATAATAACTCTAATATAGATCTTTCTCACATTCCCACAGTCAATATTGGAGAGGTCCGGGGACCTTGCAGGTCCGGACCTGCAAGGTCCCCGGCTCAGACCGGCTGAGCTTTTGCGAACAGTTTATTAGTCGGTGTTTTTTATCTTAGATCAAAGAAAACGAAAGAAAAATGCCAATGATTATTGAATTATTTATTAATGAGCGAATACGCTAAACATATGTATTATAAAAAGCGAGTTAATGAAGAAACGCTTCCAAGCATGTAAAACATATGCGACATTCAATTAATTAGAATAGCATTAAGCGAGCAGCACCCTTCGAAATCCATCCCCTCCCTTTAATCAGTTATATCTCGATTAAAAGCATGAGAGCGCACCTGCTCATTCTCGTTATCTACACTGTTATAGAGACGGTAGCGGGTTTAGGTTTTCCATCAGGAATTCTGCCAGCACTCTGCTTGATTGTTATCAAGTCTCATTGAAAGAGGGGCTCTTGATGGTTAGTCGAGACAAAGGGGGTTGTTGAATAAAATAAACGCCGAGTTAATACAAACGAACATCCGTATTGGACAGAAGAATTTTCTGCAACTGATTCGATGCGTCCACTGCCACGAGATGTCGCCTAATAGCTCAAGGAAAACAAAAAATGTCAAAATGTCCTTTTGTATTATTGAACAATAACAGTTTAAGGGGTCAATCATGTGATCTTGTCTGAAGTAGAGGATTTAGCCAAAGAGAAAATTGTTTTCCCACAAAGCTGTAATCCTTTTCTTACGAATGAAGATTAACTTTGGGATCCCAAATATCAACAACGAATGCTGTAGGTAAATTGTATTGTGCGCAGTTAGGGCATTTTGCAACAATCGGCGTGAAGGTTGTTAATGAGACCTATCGTTCCAATGGGTATTTAATATTTCATGAACAGCAGTTCGGGAAATTTCTGAAATGAAATGTCTCTATTTTTTTGATGTTTTCAACTTCTTACTTATCTGAAAAGAATGTCAGAACTGCTTATGCATATCTACTTAGACAAAAAAATTGTCGAAGGGCTCACTATGAACTCGATTTTGAGGATAATTTTCTGATTCTGAGAATTATTTCCTAGGGACTCCCAAGATCCTTTTAACCACGGCTTAATATTCCTGATTGTTCTATACCTGATTGTCCTCGCTAGCCATGATTGTGAATCATTTGGCATACTTTGTGGTCCGACTGACTACAGCAGCAGCAGCTCTCCCATCTTTTTCGTTTTGAAATCAATGTCTTCTGTTTATTCGGGCAAATCTGGAAGTTGAGATCTCTTCTTCTTTTTTTAAGAGGAATTTTAATGGCTTTAGTCTTTGGGGCCTACCGACCTAGAGATACTCACAGACATGTATCAAAAAAACAAACAACAAAGGACGTCATCCTACGCTAAGCCTCACACCCGATTTTTGAGTGGGATCTAGAACAGATTACGCGAGAAGCAACTTTAAATGGCGGTTCTATTGAAATAAATCTTGTTGGATTATAAATAAACCAGCACTGCGAACTCAACGCTCGGAAAATGAATCCATCACCCGACGACGAACATAGTTATTTTAATACGGTAATTGAGCATTGTTAATTATACGAATCGTGAATCCCGCTGCCAGTTCACCTGCTACGATCGTTAGTTAACATCGAATGAATATGCAAAACACAATTTGCTGCCGCAATCGATGATATAAATTGACTAGCGTAACAACGATCCGATGAATGACTCTGTTTATACATTCCCGAGCGGCTACCAGCTCGTTACGAGAAGGCCATGGATCGATAAAACATGTGCGACGGTGACGTTATTATGGCTCAGTTCATGATCTCTGATCGTTTTTTGTAATACATGGCAATGGGTCTTTCAGCCTCTTAGTATTCTGATAAATAAAGTCTTTACTTCAGAGCCCTAATAGAGTTAATCCGTTTCTTCTAAGGCAATTGAAAGATTTTTCGTCTCAATGCCTATTTTGAGAAGAGCAAACATCAGAACTCATATGCAGTAACATCCGAACTTCTGGACTATAATGGGTACAATGTGCTGGACTATGCTGACGACTTAGTCATCCTATTCCAGGCAAATATAATACCACAATGAGGAAACGCATGCACCAGACACTGCTGATGCAAATCGACCGAAGTAGCCTTCGCCAAAAGGACCAAGATGTAGCAACTAGGACCTCTATAACTCCAAGGTGAAGGGATGACTGTCGAGGGATGTTAAATATCTGGGAGTGAGTGTAGACCCCAGACTGACTTGGAACCAACATTTAGACAGGATTAAATAAAGGCAAAGGAAGTGCGTGGCTGGGTAGGTACCCGTCAGGATGTGCTGGCTATAATGAGTCTTGGTGAATGGGCGCTGACAAAGTTGGAGGAAGATCCACATTTTTATCGAAAAATTGTGTTCAGCAACGAGTCTCATTACTGGTTGAATGGATACGTTAACAAGCAAAATTGCTACATCTGAAGTGGAGACCAGCCATAAGCTTTGCAAGAGCTACCGATGTATCCCGAAAAAGTCACGGTTTGGTGTGGATTATGGGTCGGTGGCATTATCGGCGAGCGCTACCGTGTGATGATTGACGAGTTTTTATTGCCCGAAATGGAAGAATTGGACATGCCTGACATGTGGTTTCAACAAGACGGTGCCACATGCCACACGGCACGCGAAACAATGGCCCAATTAAGAGCCGCCGTCGGTGAACAGTTTATCTCACGTTTGGGACCAGTCAATTGGCCTTATCGATGGTGTGATTTAACGCCTTTGGATTATTTCTAGTGGGGTCATGTTAAGGCTCATGTCTACAGGGATAAACCAGCAACGACTGACGCTCTGGAAGCCAATATTGAAGCATTTATACATGAAATACCGGTCGATATGTTAGAAAGAGTGTACCAAAATTGGATCTTGCGCATGGGCCATCTAAAGCGGAGCCGCGGACAACATTTGCATGAAATCTTCTTTAAATATTAAATTATATTGATCGTTCTATCGATTCCAATGAAGATTTCATCAGTTTTTTCGAATTTTTTGTGTTGTTTTGAAAATCAAATCCTATACCTCTTAAAAAATCACCCGTTAGTAACACTCTCATATACTCAACCACCTTTCTCTTCATCTCGTTTCAGAGGTCCTGGTACCCAAAACATTAAGTTCAAGAAGACGTGGTCCATTACAAGGTTCCATAATAATGATGAGAAAACGTTTCAAAATATTTTCTGATTTTTTGGGAAAGACAGTTTTTGCCTTTCTACTACTGCATCTGATACAAAATGTATCTATACATGTATACATGTATCTATACATATATACATGTATAGAGTATATACTATACATGTATACATGTATAGAGTATAAACTATACATGTATATATGTATCTATACATGTAAAGAGTTTCAAATTGATTACTTCCTTCCTTTCTTTGGAAGATTCTCTCATCCCTTTTTTTTGTATCAGATGGAGTAGTAGAAAGCCAAAAACTTTCTTTCCCAAAAAATTAATCACTCCTAAAAATATAACCCCTTCAATTCAAATTTTCTGATTATATATCATTTTTTCTCACCGAACCACAAATATATATTCATCATTGCTTCACAAAGAAAAACTCACCTTGTTCTCGGTTTTCATCTTCTTCGCCGGAGGCGGCGTGTAACTCCTATCGTCCGTATTCGGCATCGACGCGGAAAGCTGCTGCGCCTGCGCAACAGCCCCGCTCCCACTTCCCGACGCCGCCGCCACCTTTGCCTGTTCCGGCTTTGCGGCCGAGCCTTGCGCCGTCGCCGCGGCCGGGCTAGGCGGCGGACCCGGAGGAGACGGTCCCGAAACAGACCCCTGCGGCGGCCCGGGCCCCGTGCTGCGCGGCGGTCCCGCTTGAGGCGCGCTCACGCGTATCATACCGTTCATTTCCGCACTGGGAGTTTGCGCGACGAGTTTCACCGAAGAAGACGTCGACGACGACGTAACGGAAGAGTTCGAACCGGAAGAAGAGGAGGAGGCGTGCTTCTCACGCGCTTTGTCTCTGCGGTGCCCGCTGGAGCCGCGCTTACCGTTCCCGGAGCCAAGGGGGCCAGGGGTGGTCGCCGTTGGGGGGACTACGGCACCGAGGTGCTTTGGCGTGTTCTGCGGAGGCAGCTTGGGGTCGGTTTGGTCGGCTACACCGCCGTTCAGCTCGTTGGACTTGACGATCTCGTGCTTAGCCTCGGAGGTCTTGGTACCTGGTTTCGTCCGCTTGATCTTCATCTTAAGGCCCTTGTCGGCGACGGCGGAGTGCTCGATATGCATTTTGGCCGTGGCCTGAGCTTTGGAGGCCTGCGGGCCGCCATTAGCCGCCATGCCCACGTCGGTCGTTTTCTCTATGTCTGCATCCAAATCGATGATGAGGTCGCCAATGCCTATGTCCCACTCGTTGTCATCGTACTCGAAGTTGGAAGGTTGCTGCTGCTGCTGACCTGTCGTCGTAACGGTCTGGTTGTTGATGATCGTCTGTTGGTGGTGGTGGTGATCTGATGGCTTCGCCGTGGCGTTCAAGCTCCTGCTGGAGTCCGCCACCCTCGGTCGGTGGTGGCCCGCTTCTTGCGAGCTGGATCTCATTGGGGTCGCCATGCCGGGCTAGTCCGGGCCCCGCCGCCGAGTCCCTGCCCCGCGGCGCCCGATAACTCCTCACGCTGCATTTTATCCCTGCGAACAAAAGAAATATCGGATCAGTCGGGGAAAACATTAAATAAATCATGAGAACATCATTTACGAAAACTGTTCGATATTCAAAGAATTCGAGCTGTGATAGCCGGAGGGATTGTTGGCTGTGGTCGACAGGTTTTTTGATATCTAACGTTCAGTCTATAACAGCGGTCGATATTATCGAAGGAGATGAAGCACAGTGCTCAGTCCCAGTCCCAAGTTGTATGCTCTGTGACGAAAACTAGAATACTGCACCCGTTATCTCATCGCCCCTGATAATGTATAGACGAAATGTTGGGAACAAGAACCTTTATTATATGACGATCAAGCACAGGAAGTAGCTTCTGTGTTTTTAATGTCAATCGGTAACATTAATGGTGGAACTTTCGATGATAATCTCCTTTCAATTTCCTTTGCATTACTTTACATTACAATAATGGACGGTGCCAGCGTCCCTGACGGCCCTGACGTCAAAATGTCTTGTTCTATTAAATCAACCTTTCTGGAAATGAATTATACCTTGGTACTTATAGCCAATTACAATTCTTCTGTAGTACTGAGATTTCTGAGACACCCAAAAACTTCTCAAAATACTTCTTTGGCAGAGAAATACGTAACCATATGTTATGATATTGGTTAGGTATGATTCAGAAGAAACTAGCCTCCATTTGAAGCTATCTTCAAAGAATTGAACACCACCGTTTATGTTGGAACACTTTCTTCTATGCACTTTACTACATCTTCTCTCTATTATTAATACTCAAATTATGATCTCTCAACATTTAAAGGATTCAGCGTAACCGCCAGTGGTAAAAATAACATCTCCCCCTTAAACTAACGGTCCTACTGAATAGTTCTCCCAGAACTGATCCTTGTGGAATATCGACCCTCTCTGAGGCAACTCTTCATCAAAGTATGATTCCACTTTAAAATCGGCGAGTGCGAGTGCCATATCATTCCGATAAAACGACATCCAATTGTCATTGGTATGTGCAGAACTGAATCGAATAGAGGCCTTTCGTCGACTGCAACTGGGTTTCAAGTACGAGTACGTAACTTGATTACGGTTAGCGTAATGCGCTCGAATAATGTTTCACAGTGCCGCAAACTAGGATAGCGTGACGTGAATTTGTATTACATGCAATACGGCTCACACGATGGAAGGGGTGGATAACTTTGAAACTGAAAGAAAACCAAACTAAAATTTTTAAAGCAGGGAAATAACCGACGAAGCAACTTTATATTTTACATTCTATTTCAAACGAACGGAACACGTCACATACAGCAGTGGGAAGATGTTTTCACCTCCGTGAGTGCATAAAAAATAAGCAGTACCTGGACCTGAAGGCTGCGGCCTAGTCGCTTCTGAAAAGAGGGTATAGTCGAAGTAAACGATATTGTGCACATTTAAAGTTGGAGGCACTCTCAAAGGCCAAAAGAAAACAATACATAGAAATGAACCGGCAGCGAACTAGTCCGCGTAGACTGTAGACTTGACAGTTCGTTTTGGATACCTAATTGTTAATAACCGAGTTTTATGATTGGCTGAAGAGTCATAAAATTAAATTTGAAGTCATGTTACGGTGACGAATAGAAATCAGGGAATGCGGCCTTGGTTATCGCCGTCGTATTCAGTTCAGGAACTGATCGCGATTTGAGTGTTGAAATTCGATGTTAGTGCAGTTATAATTACTTAAAAATTTTGTTATCTGTTTAAAATGTGGCGTCCTTGGACAAGTACTGATAGTTATAACGAGTGTGATAACAACGCAGAGTTTTTCCTATGTAGTGATTCCAATAGCGATGGTGAACAATCCGAAAAAGAGATACCAGTGAATAAGATTCGGATGCATTTGAATATTGAAACACAGAGAGTATGTTTCAAAGTATACAAGAATCCACATCTCAAGTTTGGTTTCGAGGAAAAAAAACTATTACAAAAAACATCAGATTCGACCGAAATTTTTTTCTCAACTGTACGTAAAATGGTCAAAAACAAACCTTATGAATGCAAAATGCTATGCGATACAGGATTACCAAAACCTTTAAAAGTGCATCTAATAAAATCAGTACCGCAACGAAAGCACCACTAATATCCTTACTAAAAGTTAGTCAATAGTTTGAATATATCAATAGATTTTGATTGGACACTTTCCCAATCAGCATTCCGCCAAAAAATTTTGGAAAATATGTTAAATTTACCTATTTAAGCAGTATTTCCCTCTTCAATTCTGGTACATATTTTATTATTTTATTAGTTTTATATATTCATAAGTATTTCAAGGATTATATGAACTTTAATTTTTTTATCCATGTAATTAGGCTGTAATAGCTTGTGTGGATAATAAATAAATAAATAAATAAATATACGACTGTTACAACAGCAATGAGATTCCCACAACTGAAATCATAAGGAAGAAATTGAATACTTCCGGCCATAACGTGAGCTGCTGTGATAAAACTCTTCAGAATTGGATAAAGAAACTAGAATTTAGATTTAAAATAATAAAAAAATGTCAAGCAGTTATGGGAAGCAGAAGAATAGTGGAATTTAGTAACAAATACATAGAACAAATAACTAAATATAGACAAGAACAACGGAAAATTTTCTATTTGGACGAAACGTGGTATGACACTCACGACACAATTACGAAAGGGTGGACTGTTGGTCCGAGAATGTGTACACCTAACATGCCTGCAAACAAAGGATCGCGACTAATCATTGTGCTTTGCGGAGGAAGTAAAGGATGGGTTGGATGCGAATAATATAATAGTTCTTGACAACGCTTCCTATCATTCGCGACAGCTTATCAAAGTATCGAATAAAAATTCGAGGAAAGATGAAACACAAAGTTTTTCAATGAAAACCAACTACTTGAAGTTTTACATATACAGAGTGTAACATAAGTACGTTAAACTATTCCTTAGACAATTTCAAGAAAAAAAGGTCTATATAAACTGGTGTCCGGAAATGCTTCGTTTCGGAGATACAATGAGTTGAAATTAAATTTTTTTGTTCGTTTTTAAAAAATAACTTGCAAAAAATGAGTTGTTTTCATGAAATTTGGTATAGATCTAAATTGTATTGACTTAAAACCAGGTAGTTTATTGCAGTTGAACTACCTGGTTCAATACTATTGTGTGGTATAGTGTAGTGTAGTGAAATTTTGTGATTGTCTTCCCATTATTTGATTCGGGTTTTACAAGGGTCTAATTGGTTTTATTACAATCATTCAGCTAATATCATATACCGTGGAACCTACTATACCCGGAGTTTTTCTGACATAAGAAATCATAAATTCGTATTAATTTTCATGTAACATGTAGAGGGCGCTACGTATACTGTCAATATTTATTTCAAATTGTCCTAACTTTTTTGACAGTAAACTTTTGGTAATGTTAATGAAAAAACCTAATTCCCACACTTTTTCCAAGTAAAAAAGGTAAACTTCCTCAACAACGCCGGAGCTGATCATTTTCGGGATATTTATAAGTTTTACAACTTTCTATAACGATGCATATTACTTAGCTCCAAAGGCGCTAAGTGAAGTTGCTGAGAACATTACAAAAACTTAAGTATGTGGTGGATCTCGTCAAAATAAAAAACTTTTTCCTATGAAATGTTTATCGAAAACTCATTTATTTTCGACTTATTACCTTACATTCATGACAGTGAATATGTAAACTAATTTATTCACATAAAAATCTGCTATTGTTTCGAAAAAAAAAAACAGAGTAACGTTCAAAATTATGTTTGCTAACAATTTAAAATTGTATGACAAGTTTCTACTGTCGATAAGCTCATATAGATAATTCATTTTTGTTACTTTCCGATAATATCCAAAGATACTTTTTGAGAAATTGTTTTCACCCCCGGTTTCCATTTCCTTCCATATACAGGGTGTGAATTAGAAAACGTCCCACCTTTAATATCCTCCTTCCAGTGAACAATATAGGAATCGAAAAGACAGCTCAATTTTATTGTCAATGGGGACACTTTCAAAGACTAATTATAGAACTCGTGGTTCAACCCCCTAGGAGGGGTAGATTTTACCCTTAGAATTTCAAATAGGAAGGGGGGTCGAGTGGCACATCATTTTGATGGGCGTTCAATTCTGCTTCCAATGGTACCCTGACTTATTTTTTCACGAGCATTTTCCGAAAAATAGAGGGTAACAAATAGTCCTGGATGTCTGCCCCCTTGACAATAAAATTGACCTACTTTTTCGATTTCTCATATTGTTTGCTGGAAGGAAGATATTACGAGTTGAAAGCTTTTAAATTGACACCCTGTATAACTCTCCGCTTCAACTATTCACTGAGCCTCATAAGTTCCTAAGTAAAAACAACCAATCATTTACTTCACCGTACATTCGTATCGAGCTAACTGTACAAGCAAAAACACCGCCGTCTACCCATCCGGCAAATAAACTCATTACTATTAAAGCCCGGGGGCGCGCATTCTTAACGAACTAATTATAATCCTGATCTATCGATGAAAGACAGGAAGTTTTTTTCTTTCATCGAAGCGAAGACAAATTACGAAACTGCGAATGAGAAATACTTCATTACCATCGTCCGGCGCCTACTTTCATACAATCGCTAATAATTTATGCATCTTCAATATATTTCAAGATCTTATCCGCTGCTTTTTCAATGGTTCCGGTTTGCTGTTAGCAATTAATGAAAGGAAGTGATGAATGTCGTCAAGAAGAGGGAAGAATGCTTCAACTATTTGTATAACTTCAAAATTACTGGGGGCAGGACAATTATTTTTCTTTTATGATGAATTTTCTACAATGATTGGACAATTGAAAGATACATTTCGTTATCTTGCAAACCTTATACAGGAAAGAATGTGAACATTCACGGGCGGAGATAATGTGTGCAAGCTATTTTCTGTTTTTTTGTCCGTAGTCTCCAGGGTTTCATGCCTGACGTTTCGTCTACTACTGCGGCAGACATTACCAAGAGCGATGTGGTAACGGTCGCAGTGGCCGAGTTGGTGCTAAAGTTGTTTCTCCCGTCGTTCCGACCGCATTAACTACGTAGCTGGTATTTGACTCTTGTTTCATATTATTACTAGCGAACCGCCCCAGCTCCGCACGGGTGCAATTCTGATACTGAATATAATTTCACCCACCGGAAATTTAAGGGCATAAAGAAACAGTGATGAAAATAAAATTTTATTTTATGGGCACGCCTTTTTTCTCCGCGGCTAACGCCCCAGTTAGAGAATTTGAAAATTCTTTCTTATAACACATCTACAACATAAAACGAACCTACATATGAAATTTCAGCCTCCGAAAATACAGTGGTTCAGCGAAATAGTTATGAAAAGATAACTTCACTTTATGAACGGGACTATTTCCTCGCGGCTGGTGTCTCACTTGGAATATTCTTTCTTATTGCACATCTATAACATAAAACGAACCCACATACAAAATTTCAGCCTCAGAAAATATAGCAGCACGGAGAAACAGCGATGGGAAAGTAATTTTCATATGTAAACTCGCCCCTTTTATCGCCGGTGGGTGGGCCCCAGTTGGAATATTTGAAAATCCTTTCTTTTTGCATATCTACAACATAAAACGATTCTACATATAAAATTTCAGCCTCCAAAAATACAGTGGTACGGAGAAATAGTATGAATGAAAAGGTAACTTTATTTTATGAACGCGCCTTTACCCACACGACTGGCGCCCCAGTTGGAATATTCCAAAATCCTTTCTTATTGCACATCTACAACATAAAACGAACCTACACACAAAGTTTTAGCCTCAGAAAATATAGCAGTATGGAGAACCAGTGATAAAAATGTAATTTTCATATGTAAACGCGCCCCTTTTATCCCCAGGGGGACTTCCCAGTCGGAATATTTGAAAATCCTTCCTTTTCAAGTATAGATTAATGAGGGTCGCATGGTTTCTCTTAAATGGATTACCTGACCTTGTTTGTGTACCTTTAAGGACAGGTATCCAGACCTCATTAATGTTCATTGCCTCTTCTTTTGTATTGTAATTATCCCTGTCTTTCTCAACATGGTTCTTAACTTGCCCAATAGGTTCATAATAAATGTCGAGATTTTCACAGAGTTGATTGTAGAGTTTGCTCATTGCAACAACTGGTGACTTGAGTAATATGTTTGTTCTAGAATTTGGTAGATAAAAAGTCAGTTCATTTCTAGAATTAATTCGTAGAACATGAAAGTTGAAGTGGGAGAGTAGTTTGGGACTGTCAACCAGATTATTTCATCAGTTCGAACTTCCATTGTCAAATACAGGGTGTTCCTTAAAAACATGCTAATATTTAAGGAGGTAATTCTTAGACCCATTTTAAGGAAAAAACGTCCTATGGACGTATGTCCTAAACGCCTTAACTTTTGAGATACAGGGTGGCAAAGTTTTCAAAAATAATCAGTTTTTTAATAATAACTGAGATAATTTTGTAGACATCTTTGGCATATTTGGTACATATGTTCCATGCCTCAAGGCGCATTTTCTGATGTACAATTTTCTTAATTTTCTCTGCCAGTGGCGTACGTACGAGTTTTGACATGTATATTTTTGGCGAAAAAAATATTACGCCACTGCTTTATCTTGAATTAAAAATTATTTTTAAAATCTCCATACATTTTTGAGCACATTTAATTTGCTGGGTTTTCTTTGTCCGACGCATGGTTTTCGCTCAAAAAATTAAAAATCGCTTTACTTAAGGATAAATTCCTTAAAAATCTGATGCGGTATCGTGCATCGACTGAAAGCAAACTAAGAGATCAGATTTGTTGCAAAATAATTGAGGATCTAAAAGGTATTTGTTTGTTGTCAGATGCACTGTTCTCAATTAAAATTATGTCATAACGCAGCACCGCTTAATAATTTTTGAAAACATAAATTTAGTTCCTGGAATAAATGACGTGTAGCAGAATTTATTTACTGCACCTCTTGGAAATATGGAGTTTGTCGATATGTGATTTCTTTTAAAGATTAAAAGCAGAAAAAACAGCGTACCCACCATAGCAATAAAAAACGAATTCTCTGTATGTACAAACTTCAGTAGCTAATATTGATGTTGGTTTAAAGTAAGGTGTTGGTGTTAAAAACTGTCACAGCGCGTTCTGATTGATTTTGAAGTGTTATTGAAGTTATTTTGGTAGTCCGCTGTTTTTCTGAATATCAGTAAATATGGTAAATTATACGAATGCGGAAATGGTGCAAATGCATTACGTATATGGCCTTGCCGATGGTAATGCAACAGAAGCCAGGCGCATTTATCAGGAAAGATATCCTAATCGTGCCTTACCAAATAGCCGAAGCTTTTCAAATATTCATCGTCTACTTGGGGAAACTGGTAGTTTCAAGAAAGGGACTCCGGAAGGTAGACCTCGTGTAGTAAGAATTCCTGAAATTGAGGAAGCGGTGCTGCAAGAAATTGAGGAACATCCTGAGACGAGTACGAGGAAGATCGCTAGAACTCTGGATATTTGTCATCAAATTGTTTGGCGTATTTTGGTTGATTTTTTGTTATACCCATACCATATTTCAAGAGTGCAGTCATTACTCCCCAGAGATTTTCCACATCGTGTGAACTTCAGTCAGTGGTATCTACAAAGTATTGCACTAAATCCGCAGTTTGAGACACAAATTTTGTTCACAGACGAAGCAAATTTTTCTCGGAATGCCATTCAAAATTTCCATAACAATCATGTGTGGGCTGAAGAAAATCCCCATGCAATAACCGAAACCCGTTTCCAACACCAATTTTCGGTTAATGTATGGGCAGGAATTATAGGTGATCATCTAATAGGCCCATTTTTTCTACCAGGACGGTAATGCGTTATGAAGCAATTTTCAGATTCTCATTCATTTTAGAATTGATCTAATTTCTTAATTTGCTTTCTGTCGATTTTTATTTTTTTGAGTGAAAATCATGCGTCGGACAAAGAAATACCAAGAGATCAAATTTTCTCAAAAATAAATGAGGATTTTAAAAATTATTTTATTTTGAAAAGAAAGCATTGGCGTACTACTTTTTCCCCAAAAATATTCAATGCGAAACCCGTAGGGATGCCACTGTTTGAAAAAATACAAATTTGTGTACATCAGAAAATGCGCCTTGAAGCATGGAACATATGTACCAAATATGCCAAAGATGTCTACAAAATTATCTCAGTTATTATTAAAAAACTGATTATTTTTGAAAACTTTGCCACCTTGTATCTCAAAAGTTAAGGCGTTTAGGACATACGTCCATAGGAAGTTTTTTTCTTAAAATGGGTCTAAGAATTACCTCCTTAAATATTAGCATGTGTTTAAGGAACACCCTGTATATTATAAATTGATTCAAAATCCCTGAAAAAAATAAAAAGATTAACCAAAAATGACAATTTTATTAAAACAAAAAACAGAAATTACAAGGTTATCACTCATCACCCGAAGACGATTGTGGATACTAACAATCGAAACGTCGCGTCGTGACGTAACAAGTTACGTTGGTTTGGAATCTTTTAATTTTTATTTTCATTTTTCATTTTTGTTAATAATACTTTTTAATTTTCAGCTTTCATTAATATTTCAATTTTTTATTTTCTGGTTGTAGCTTGTATGTTATTTCCTAGTAATTTCAGTTTTTTATTTCGATAAAACTGTTATTTTCGGTTAATCTTTTTATTTTTTTCAGGGATTTCAAATCAATTTATGTTATATTAGACAATGGAAGTCCGAACTGATGAAATACACCACGAAACATTGTCAACCTCCTTCAAACAAAAGTCAACCAGATTATTCACTAGTTTATACTCAATTAACTGATAAACCGAAGATTAACACTGGAACTATGAAGAACTGAAAACCAGAAAAACCAAGAACCAAAGGAAATGAAAAGTTTGCTGGGTGTGTCAGACACGTATCCTCAACTCCAGATATAGGCCCTCAACTAGTTATTGAAGTGATAAAATAATGTATACAGAACCAGGTCAGGAAATGGATCAATAATAAACAAATAATATTGGAGAAACATGCCAGGAAACAGACGAGAGTACTTAGTGCTTTGAGCGATACAAATCACGAGATACGTAGAGAAACATAAAATGTATCGAATATTGGTACACATATTCAATTGAATGGGAACAAAACTGACTGGTTTGATGGTTTATTAAACTGCGTTATTATTGCTCGCCCAACTTGACTAATAGTCTATTTATGACTTTACAGCTTTCTGCTGTCCCAGAAAACAACAAACCCAAAAATAAAACGGATAACTGCGATCGTTGTCAGACCACCGCACTAACAATTGAAGACGATGCACATTTATGTAGAAGAAAAAGTGCTATTGTACACTCGATTTGGTGCCTCACAACTAGGGTGGGCTCGCAAATGGATTTTTAATGTTCACCTCGAACATGGAACGGCCGTATTCTCGTCACGGAAATCGCGCGTTCTTCCATTCTTTCGCTTTCAACCTTGCAGTCATGCATCAAATTGGCGTCGGAATTTCTTGTTTTATCGTCACCGGACGATCGATCGTTTTACGCAAGGTTGCGCCAAATATGCCGGAAAAAGGACGCACCCAGAAGTGTTTTCTTGTCGGTGTTTCACCTCTCTCGGTAATGAACGTGGAAACCGGGTTATTTCCTGTCCTATTAAATAAAATAAGCTCGATAAAAATCAAAAGAAAAAGTAAAGTTGGCCATTCGAGTTTAGAACACGTCGATGTCTTCAAGCATGGAGATGATAAAAATATGTGAAAGGATCTTCAAGTATCCATATTGGTCCAGTCATCTTAGTCAAAATTAGGTGACTCTCCCGTAATTTGAGATACCCAGCTATAAACTCGTATAAACTTGAATTTTCACATCCTAAAAGTTGTCACGAATCCTACATATAGTAGGGTGTACGCAACCATTAAAATCTAAGGTCAAAGGTCACAAAAATCGACTTTTTGCACATTTTTGCAAATATCTCGTTTCCTATGGGGTTTTCGCTATTTATATTCATTATAAATATTGTAGAGGATTGAATTCCATACATCTTTTGTTCCAACGAGTTTTTTATACATTGAATCATTTTCGAGATATAGAGGGAGGAAAACGCGTTGTTAGAGCGTTAAGGTCAACCGTTAGTCCCTGTTAAAAACAGCCCATATAAAGTTTAATTATTACACTAGTTTACAGCCAATTTACGACTGTAATGCTAAAAGCAGTGTTTTGTTAATTTTGGGTCCCTAAATGTGAAAATAATAGTAAAAATTTCCTAACACGTAAGATTTTTTCACAAAAATTTAATGAACACATTTCAAATTTGCTTTTTCCCTAAATCGATGAAATTGTTTAAAATCTAACAACACAGCGTCTAAAACAAGTTTAAAAGCCGTTCTGCTCCATAATGGTAACAAAAGACCCTCTATTCCTCTTGCACATGTAGTTGCATGAAGGAAACACGCGAAAGTATGTCACTTATTCTAAATGCAACAAGTTATAATACGTTTAAGTGGAAAATATATGGTAACCTAAAAGTCAGGACTATTACTAGGTCTTCAGGGCGGATTAAAGAAGTTTTGCTGTTTTCTTTGCCTTTGGAACAGTAGGGCAACACAGAGCCATTATCAAGTAAAATAATGGCCTCCGAGAGATAAATATATTCCAGGTCAAGCTAACGTGAATAATATACCTCTTGTTAATCCCAAAAACGCTTTGTTACCTCCATTACACATTAAACTGAGGTTAATGAAAAATTTTGCAAAATCATTAGACAGAGAAAGTGATGTGTTTAAAGATCTTAAACACGTTTTTCCATAATTAAATGACGTAAAGCTCAAGGAAGGTATATTTGTTGGACCACAAAATAGAAAACTACTAAGTGATCAACAGTTTGATTAAAAATTAAGTAATTTTGAATTAGCTGCGTGGAGTTCTTCCAAAATAATTGTTTTGGAGTTTTTAGGAAACAAGGAAGTGGAAAATTACGAAACAGTTGTAGAACTACTTGAACACTACTGCAGAATGGGATGTCGCATGTCTCTCAAAATCCGTTTCTTGCACTCCCATTTGAATTTTGGTGCTGTCAGTGACGAACAAGGGGAAAGGTTCCACCAAGACATTTTGAAAATTGAGCAACGTTACCAAAGCAGATGGGATGCAGTAATGATGGGGGGCTATTGTTGGTTCCTTATGACTGAAAACGATGTAACATATAAACGAAAGTAAACATGGGCAAAAAGGTTATGGACAAAAGACTACATCATTTGAATGCTTTTTTCATGTGTATTGTAAATAAAGTCTGTTATTCTCAAAATATATTGTTTTTTTCTTGTTTTATCTTATATTTCCTTAAAATCTTTACGTGATGGAAAATTGTTGATGTTGAAGTCGCAATCAGGATGCTTTAAACTCTCATGTATAACCATTATAATATTAGTCGCAATTTTTTTTTGTTGGCTTGTGGAATTAAGAGACAAACTTTAATTACATTTTAATTATATTCCTGAAAAGTGACAAAAACGTTTTTGAAAGCGTTTGAGAAACTGCCGAATGTGGCTCAACTTGCAGCAGCATTTGAAAAAAAAACTGCCCGGTTCAAAGATCAAATTGATAATGCCCGGTTCAAAGATCAATTGATAATGAAATTCAAATCTTGTTGACAGTCTGTAATGCTTCAAAATAAGTGGACAGTATCCATTATCTTCATTATGATATTAAGTCAAGTCTACAGAACTGTGCAGTTATCAAATATTCCACAAACAAGTGCAGCAGCTGACCAATATTTCAATCGTATTTATTATCAAGTTCAAACTTGTTTAGGGCATGATTTGAAATACTGAAAAAAAAATTGAAATAAAAGTTATAGGGAATCCTCTACAACATTGATAATGAATAATAAGAATAGCGAAAAACCCATAGGAAACGAGGTATTTGTGACCTTTATCCTTAAATTTTAATAGCTCCGTATACCCTACCGTATATAGATTTTGAGACAACTTTTGGAATGTGAATATACAAGTTTATAGGTGTTTATAGCTGGGTATCTCAAATTCCGAGGTGAACTTACTAAGATGATTGGAGTAGGTATATATGTTCGTCCCAATGGATACTTATTATATTCCTAAATTGGTTCCGCTGTTCAAATGTTAATACAAACCCTAATGTACTTTGTTTCCTTAAGGAAAGTTCACCATTGGGAACATTTATTCCTCCAATGGAAACAGTATCTAGTGTTGATGAATTATTAATGTTATAATACAATACAGTCCACTATTATATTTTTGCAATTGTTCAATGCTTATTACTGGAATTTTTCCACGACACAAAACCGTTATTTTAACACCCCGATACATGTTTCGAAACACGTGTCTAGGTGTTAAAATAACCGTTTGGTGTTGGGAAAAAACTCCAGTAACATTCATTACTACACCAAAAGTTCCAAACATTTCAGAACATGTTCAATGCTATTCAAAAAACCATCACTGTTTCACTACGATTCAAAAATTGTCAGACATTTCTTTGAACGAGTATAATGAAACTGAACTGAAGCGATTAAATTCAGTAAGCGGCAAAAAATTCCTTCGAACTCGATACTAATCGGAATTGCGTATATCAACGCTGCCAAGAAGCGCCAGTCGTAGCAAGACCGATAGGCATACTTTTGAATTCAAATTGAAACGCATTCTTTCGAATGCGACTTCGATATTTTTGTTAGCGAAACAGATTACAAACGCAGACAAAGCCCTATTAGCTTTGAACGGACAACGTGTTACCTCAGAGCTAGTACTAGAGTGATACCAAGAGCTAGCCAAAGCCTCGGTAGATAATAACATTATCCTGTGGTGGATTAAAGGGCACGACAGGAGTAAAGGTAATCGCATCGCTGACTCTTTAGCCGAGGAAGCGGCTGGACTAAGAATTTTAGGACCCAGTGGCACCTCAGCCTGATGACTTCGACAATTGCGGAACTAGTCAAATGTTATACTCATGCTCAATCCTTAAAGAGATGGGACGAAATCAAAGGGTGTAATCTTGCCAGCATCACCTTGGGCGACCCTGGGAAACTGGCGCCGAAGAAACATCTAGCAATGACCAGGAAAAATCTACGCCTAAGAGTAGGATTTCTGACTGGCCACTGTTAACTAAGAAAACACCTCCATAATATTGGGCTAGTGGACACACCTCTATGCAGGACGTGTGAACAGGAAGATGAAACACTGTTGGATATGTCCTATGCAAATGTCCGGAGTTATCGTCAAAAAGAGAGTGTGTTAGGCGAATCTTAGCCTACACCTGCCGATATAAAAGAGATGTTTCCCAGAGACCTGTCAACCTTCCTGGAAAGGACAGGATGGACGATGACCTAGGAGGACAACTCCTAGGGAGGATGTACAATGGGTCACATGTGACCTAAGTGCTGTGGGCCTACATTCACCCTCCCTACTCTACAGATACAGATACGAGTATAATGAAACTGAACTGAAGCGATTAAAATCAGTCATGCATTTCCGATTGCTTTAGGCTGATCTTTAACATTATCTATCGATATAATCAGCGGCAATAAAGTCCTTCCAATAACTCGATATTAATAAATTGATGGATATAGCCGTTACTACGTGGTAGGAGATCATAATGAAAAGAGAAATAAAATTTTTTGTTTTTTACAACTTTTTTTTTAGTTTATCGTATAAGTTTGACAACGTCTATATAGGACGAAACTGCAGTAACGTTAGATACAAAAAGTGTCAAATTTACATTCCGCAACTCGATACTCATCGGAATTGCGTATATCAACGCTGCCAAGTAGCGTCAGTCGTAGCAAGACCAATAGGCATACGTTCGAATTCAACTGGAAACGCATTCTTTCGAATGCGACTCATATTTTTGTTAGCGAAACAGATTACAAACGCCTTATAGGTAAAACCTGTCCTCAGGAGGTCGCGACGATACTTGGAAAAGCTGGTTATCGGAATCCATTAGCGAGCACTCGGTAGCAGCCTTGTCTTGGAGCAAGTAAGATATTTATTCACGTCATCATTTAGTTGCTTGGACTGAGATGACAATGAAAAGTAAATGTTTTCATTTTGTCCGCTAAAAAAATAGAACAGTTGGCTTGTTGAAAGAGAGATACAGAGAGAGAGAGAGAGAGAAAGGTTTATCTGAAATATATAGATTTGTTTGTCGACGAACTCCAATATTTACTGTGCTTGGTACTGACGTAAAATCATGAGTCAATACAGATGAATAGGAAGGGTTTCAGTGGACGTTTTGAATTAACATAAACCAACTTATTCTAATGACGATATTGACCTTTATGATAAAGCGGCTGATAGAGTATACTGAAGATTTATCGCTGAGAGACTAATTAGTTTCGAGTTGGATTCATGACCTGGAAGCGTGAGGAAAATTTATACCGTAAAGACAGAAAACTTAATGACGGATGAATTAAGGAATTGGAAATTTTTATTAATCTTTTACATTAACTCTAGATCATAATAAACTGAAGGGCAGGAGTGGAACCTCTGATGGCTCCTCGAAGTGGCATTGCATATGTAACCTTAATATTCGGTAATGACGGTTAGGAATCGAAAGAAAGTCCTACTATATGTGTCAAGCATCGTAAATACATTATTTGTATATCAACCCAAGCCCATGAAAAGTTATCTGACTATGTTTGCTCCAGTTTAAACCTACTTCTGGACAGATTAACTATGAAGTAGGTTTGCAATTGCTGTGCCTTCGACTTCCTGCAGAAATTGTTATTAAAGGAGAAGCAATTCTGTTCAATGCCCTTTGTGTTAGCTGTATCGATCCACCACTTGAACAATTTTCCTAAAAAAACTCATAAAATATTCAAGTGTTTCTAGTATCTATGAAAATAATTGGAAATACCGAAGACACACCCGAAGTTGAAATCTTGGACAAATCAGGTGGCTGCATATGAAATAGTTGACAATTCAATCATTAACTGTTTCTTTAATAAGATGACAAGAGAGTCTTTGTATAATTTGGTGACATATGAGAAGCACATTCAAAAAGGACTAAATCTAGTCTTCACATTACAATAGATAATGAAAGGTCTTCCAACAGGGACTTCCCAACTTTGTCAAATTAAAATTATAAATAATAGAGTTGGAGTTTCGAGAGTCGGGACTTTTTTTATCGGAAATTTCCTCCTCTTTAACGAGCTTTTTTCAAAATTACTTAAATATTAATATTTTTTGAGTTGTTAACGAAAAACTAAATACCATTTTTTTAAATCTTATTTTGTTAATAACAATTGCAATTTTTCACCTGCACCAAAATCCTTCAAAAACATTTCTCTAGAGGTGATTCCGAATCGAATGAGCTATCGCTCATATTTTTAGGACCTTTATATCTATTTTTTATGTTTATGAACTTGTTGATTAGACTAGTATAAATGCTTCAATATTGGCTTCCAGAGCGTCAGTCATTGCTGGTTTATCTCTGTAGTCATGAGCCTTAATATGACCCCACAAGAAATAATCCAAAGGCGTTAAATCACACGATCTAGGCGGCCAATTGACGGGTCCCAACCGAGGGATGAACTGTTCATCGAAGGTGGCTCTTAATTGGGTCATTGTTTCGCGTGCTGTGTGGCATGTGGCACCATACTGTTGAAACCACATGTCAGACATGTCCAATTCTTCCATTTTGGGCAACAAAAAGTCATCAATCATCACAAGGTAGCGCTCGCCATTCACAGTACGTTACGGCCATTGCCGTCTTTGATGATGATGCCCGATGATGCCACCGACCCATAATCCACACCAAACAGTAACTTTTCGAGATGCATCGGTAGCTCTTGCAATGCTTATGGCTCGTCTTCACTCCAGACGCGGCAATTTTGCTTGTTAACGTATCCATTCCAGGAATGAGCCTCGTCGCTGAAAACGATTTTTCGATAAAAATGTGGATTTTTCTCCAATTCTGCCAGCGCCCATTCACTAAATGTTAGACGTTGTGGGAGGTCGTGGGGTTTCAATTCTTGCACCAGCTGTATCTATGAGGTTTTACACCCAAATCGTTTCGCAAAATTTTCCACGTAGTGAAGTAACAAAGGCCCCATTGCTGCGATCGGCGGCGAATCGATATTTCACAGTCATCACGAACACTGGCGGATACGTCCGCAATATTCTCCTCGGTCCTCACTCTACGTATGCGTGTTGGTGGTTTAATGTCATATAATGTAAACTGGGTTCGAAATTCAGTCACAAGCTTCCGAATAGCTCCCTCAGTAGGCCGACGAAACTGCCCATAAATTGGAAGAAGTGCACGATGCATTTTTTTCACCAAGCATTAATTTTGATAATAAAATTGAATAATTTGCAAGCGTTGTTCATTCATTCGTGAGTCGATTCATGGTTAAGTTATAGACCAAACTAAACAAGTTTGACAATGACACGAGACACGATTCACGCGTGATCTGTCAAAAACAGTGTTGCCGTGTCTGTTTCGGATAATCATGTTGGATTTTCGATAATAAATATTTGACTCCTCCATATTCCCACATAAAAACACTTTTTTCAATTTCCCACCATACCAATCAAGCAAATTCGATGAAAGCAGACTTTTATGTCGAAATAATTTATGTTCTAGAACGAGGTCGGCGATCCATAGCACTCGGTCAACATTCGTAGGAGCTTAATCACCTGAAACGAGCTTATCGCGCGATAAATCTAGCAACTACTAACAAACATCGGTGATTATTCAACGTGGGCGAGATAAAAAATCGTTTATTTAACTATCCCGTGGTTGGAACCGAAACGATTAATTGAATATTCAAATGGGATCCATTAATTTTAACTTCCCACCGTTACAATAAAAATGAGGTATAATGAAGGAATGAAAAGAATCGCTGTTTATATGTCCGTTTTGATAAATGAAAAACGTAGATATTTCATTGTTTTTTCAATGTTGCATGCTGCATAGTACTTTCGATTTTATACTGAGAAATTTTGAATATATATGCATATATTTAATGAGTCAAAAATCGTTTTATTACGTAGTTTTTTTTTATTTACTTTATTCAAAGTCGCATCAACCTCCAGGGTTATTAGCGACTGAATAATACATCGGTTTAATAATCATAATATGTCTTTATTCATCACAATAAGAAGTACAAATGAAATAAAATTCAAATGATGAATAGGCGAAGTTCAGCTATGAGAGCTGCTTTCATAGACATATGAGGTATTTAAATATTCACTTTACAAGAATCCATCATTAGATGGCGGCTCTAACTCAAAATAGAACTGAGCTTCCAGGCAGAGATGATGGGGGTTCGAGAGGTGCATCCATGGAGGTAAGTGTCCTCCTAAATGACACCTCGTTCTAAGAAATGTGTATCCATACCGAAAGTAGGTACGATTATTGAGTCTTGTCATGGGTGTATTTTTCCTAGCTACTCGTGTCATCACCTATGAACCATACAGTAGGAAAAATAGGAATTTCAGTCTACAGAGTAGTCCGAGTCTATCCTGTAACATGATATCAACGGCGGAAGCCTCTAAGTACTCCAACTCTTGAACAAACCTAGGAGACTAAGCGATTTATCGGCTCCTCAGCAACAGCATACTTTCATCTGCCTTGCACCAATTTCTTGAGCAGGCGAGGATCTGCATGAGCAGGTCCTGCAAACGCTTACGGGTAAAATTCGTCTTAACAGATCGCCGCTAGAGGGCTACCTTGTATATGAATCGATTTTGAGTCAATTGACATGACCCCTAGCGTCCGGAAAGGTCAAATAAAAATGTCGGAGAACGCTATTTCAGCGTTGCCCGGGTGTTGGACGCTTCCGATGTTCGAACTATAGGCAGAAAGAGGGTAGTGGTCAAATGATAAAGTTGTTCCAAATGGCTTAAAAACACTATATTTCCATGAGAAGAGGCTCCGCACCTGACCTAACCTAACCTAGCTAACGTGACCTAACCTAACCTACCTAACCTGACCTACCTAACCTAACCTAACGGTAACCTACCTAGCGACATCGTAGCACAACCTTTCTGCTTATACTTCGGGCATCGGAAGAGTCCAACACCCGGGTCTTGCTCGATGACGCTCATGGCACACCTATGGCTATTGCAGTTTTTCGTTGAACAAAGAAGGCCTTGCTGTAGAGCCCAAGTGATACCATCCATCGGTGTCTTCGGTGTCTTCGGAATTCAAATTCCAAAGACGAACGTAATTCGCAGCCATGTCAAACAAATCACAAACACGACTGCTCTCAACAAAATCTAAACTTGAAATGAGAAAAAACACGTTGAAAAGTGTGATCAACACAAAAGTACGTCTAAACGCAATGAATGCTAACTGACGACTGAAGAACTTCGCAACGCTGATATAGCGTTCTCCGACTTTTTTATTTGACCTTTCAGGACGCCAGGGGTCATGTCAATCGACTCAAATGTATTCGGTCGCCCTCTAGCGGCGATCGTTAAGACATATTTTTACCCTTTTCTGTCTATACTTCGGGCATCGGAAGCGTCCAACACCCGGGCAACGCGTTCTCAGACTTTTTTATGTAAACTTTCCGGACGCTAGAGGTCATGTCAATCGACTCAAAATCAAAAGTTATGTCGATTCATATACACGGTAGCTACCTAGCGGGGGTACACTAAGCCAAATATTAGCCGATAGCTGACGTACAGATGCCTTCATATGGTAATGTTTCAACGATTTCCGATTTATCACCATTCGTGTGATAAATTCTGTTTATGTGATAGCAGTGATAATTTTCAACTCTCTCAAGCGAATAGCAAACTTACAGAATATGGCTACGGCAAAAAACCTAGGGTAAACTTATTTCAATTAGTGGTGATACGAGTAACCACTTTTCCCAGACTATACATTGAATCCCTTACCAATTTTCCCGGACTATGAAGCCATAAATCACGATTCACACCAACTGTACAACGGATCGATGCATATTCAAATGCTCGATCATCAACAAAGTAGAACATTCAGCTATTCTCTCTCATAACAGTGGCTGAAGCATATTGACGTAGGCGAGCGTGTATGTCGGCTTCGAACTAGTTAATCAAGCGGTTACCGACCGCGGATAACAAATGACATTCGACAGCGTAATTCCCGCACAGAAGAGTATGTACATATATTTGTACGTGTCGCGAATCATGAAACTACCGTTTACGCAATGATATTTCAAATGATGCTCGGGGACGTGACCAAAATTTTGGCGAGGTGTCATGGCCACATTTAATACTATTCTGGTACGAAGATACTTCATAAAGGTTGTCCTATTATTCATTGGATGCTAAATCAGGGGTATTAGGCGGACGACCGGACTATTGCCAGCTAGATGTATGTATCAAATAACAACTATAGTCAACTCAAAGATAACCTCAATCAAAACAGAAACACGATTCGTTTACTTCAAAATGAATTGAAGTCGTTTCGCAATTCAACTTACTTTTGTTGATCATCGTGATATGTGAACTCATGAATTTCCAATGGTATAGTCGAAGTAAGCGACATTGTGCATAATTAAAGTTGTCGGCACTCTCGAAGGCCAAAAAACCAATACATAAAAAATGAACCGGCTGCGAAGTAGTCCACGTGGACCGTAGAATTGGCGGTTCGTAGATAATTTTTACTAAACGAGTTTTATGGTTGGCTGAAGAGTCATAAAATTAAATTTGAGGTCATGTTACGTGACGAATAGAAATCGGGAATGCGGGGATGATTATCGCCGTCGTGTTCAGTTCAGGAACTGATCGCGATTTGAGTGTTGAAATTCGATATTGGTGCAGTTATAATTACTTAAAATTTTTGTAACCTGTTTGAAATGTGGCGTCCTTGGACAAGTACTAATAGTAATAATGAGTGTGATAACAACGCAGTATAGTGATTCCAATAGCGAAGGTGAACAATGCGAAAGAGAGATACCAGTGAATAAGATTCGGGTGCATTTGAATATTGAAACACAGAGAGTATGTTTCAATGTATATAACAATCTATATCTCAAGTTTGGTTTCGAGGGAAACAAACTATTACAAGCAATATCAAATTTTACCGAAATTCCTTTCTCAACTGTACGTAAAATAGTCAAAAACAAACATTATTGAGGCAAGACGCGATGTAATGGAGGATTACCACAACCTTTAGATGTTCATCTAATATAATCATTGCAAAAACAATAAACGACTGTTACAAAAGCAATGAGATTTCTACAACCGAAATCATATGGAGGAAATGACGGCCATGACGTGAGCTGTTGTGACAAAACTCTTCAGAATTGATTAAAGAAACTAGGATTTAGATTTAAAATAATAAACAAACGTCAAGCAGTTATGGAAAGCAGAAGAATAGTGGAATCACGTAACAAATAACAAATATAGACAAGAACACCGGCAAATTTTCTATTTGGACGAAACTTGGTATGTTACAAAAAAAAGTACATGTGAACTAGACTAACATCGGTTCCCAGAGCCAACATATTCAAATTAAAATATAGGAGGCAATTAATGAAAGACCCTATGTATACAAAATTAAAAACAAGAATTTAATTTGATCTCACAAATGAACTATCCACTAAAAAATGAAATATTCGCCATGAAGAATGAGGCAATTTCATGACAGACGATTCAGTTAATTGACAGGCTCTAATCCGATGTTGAGTGAACGTTACCTCGCCAATACAGCTATCATAACAACGGACATAATGAGAACTTCAAGATTCTTCACGATCGCTGAAGATAAATTAAAATTTACTGTTATTCTATATCGTTCACAACATTCCCGCAGCTGTGAATGAAGAAGGAACCTAATTGATTTAATTATACGAATTCTATCGGGCATTATCGAACGCAGGGATGGCAATTACGTAATTAGGCGAATGATAAACTGATATTTCGATGAATAATTATTTTCAACGTTAATAACATGTACAAGTCACGCCTAATCGAGATTACTCCTCTAATGACTTTGTGAACACTAATTTCGTTTGTGTCGGTCGAGGTGCATTTCGTTTTGTTAATGATACAGGCGGCGGTTTTTTTCCATTGGATACTTGATTTTTATTTTGCATTTATTATTCATTTTCCATAACATTATTTTAATCATACTCAGTATTAAAAACACCATTACTCCAGAAATGGAACAAAATATACGCGTGTTTCCCTAACCAAGTTAGCAAAATAGGGAGATGACTGCTCTTTTGCCTGTTATTGCACCTGAGCATATTCTCTGTTAATCTATTTTCATGTAGGAAAAAACGTTTTGGCTCTCTACTTTTCCATCTTCAAATAAAAAATCTTGAGTATTAACTGAAAGTAAGTTTTTTCCTAGTTTATATATGAAACCTATGTGCATGAGCTAAACCGTTTTGCAATAAGTTTGTTCTGAAATTAATTTCTTTCATCCTTTCTTTGGAACAGTGATATATTTTTGTTCAAAGATGGACTAGTATAAAGTTATAACGCTTCTTTATCAAAAACTAATAAGTATTTTCTTTTCAAATATATATGCATTTATTTATTAGATTGTGGAAGGTTAAAAACTCAGAAAATGTGAAGCGCAGAGTTCAATTTCTGATTGTGAGCTAAATTCAACACGTCCATTTTTCTGGAAAACGTTATAGCTACCTATACATATTCTTGGCAATTCATAAAAATAATAAAGTTTACAATATATAGTGCATTTCTTTAATGTCCCCCCTTTTATTTTTCGAACGTGTCAACTCAAAAAATTGAAATTTGGTATAATGGAATTAATGCACGAATACTTCATTTTGAAGTGAAATTGACACATGAAACTTTCAAGATGGCGACTGGGCGCCATCTGGGAAAAAAAATTAAATGGAAAGGGGGGTCTTGTGACACATCATATTTGTAAGGTGTCGCCTTCTACTGTGTGGAGACTTTTGAAGAGGAATAACATCCATACAAAAATTAAAATGGTACACCATTCAACTGAAGATGACCCTAATCGAAGAACAAAATTCATCATGACGAAATCATGACGGAAACCATTGCAAGGCATACTACCTATCTCCACAATATTTGTTTTAGTGACGAATATACATTTTTTTAAACGGCAATGTTCACAGACAAAATTGCCGTTATTGGAGTGACACCAACCCTTACGTTTTCCGGTAAACACATATCCAATATCCAGAAAAAATTAACCATTGGACGGGAATATTGTGAAACCATATCGTAGGACAGTGGTCGCCAACCTGTCGATCACGAGCTACCGGTAGCTCGCGGAGGCAATTCTGGTAGCTCTCACAACGATTTTAATTTAAAAAATACAAACTGCAAAAATCAGAGAAGCTGCCGAAAATTCCACAAAAAAAATCTAATTGTCATAATATTAAACATAAACAGCGGCAACGTTGCGGTGAGCGATCTGCCGCTGACGCCATCAAGCTAGAATCGGCTAGAACCGACCAGCCGGACTAGCGCATTAGTGTTCGAGAACGATCTGGATTGCTTTGAACGGGATATCTACGCACGGCGCGGCGACATTGCGCTTAGTTTGAAACTGAACGCGTAACCAACGTCCAGCGGTTGGGTTAGTAGAGAACAACAAAAATAATACTATGGCAAGCAGTTGTAAGAAGGTAAAGACATACCACTTTCATTCGTAATGGGAAGAACAATACTTTTTTACAGAAGTTAAAGACAAAAATGTGTGTTTGTTATGTAATACTTCGATCTCCGTTGCTAAAAAAGGAAATATTGAGACACATCACAAAGCTGTACATTCTAATTTTGAAAAATCATTCCCACTACATTCTGCCGCCAGAAAGGAGAAACTGAAACAGTTAAAAAAGCAGTTAATTGGACAAAAATCAATATTTTTAAGAACAGTCGACAAAAATAAGGTTGCAACTGAAGCATCGTACTGTGTGTCCCAGATAATTGCACAAAAAAAGAAACCTTATGAAGACGGGGAAATGGATAAAACAGGCGTTTTCAGAAGCTGCTGATTCGTTTTTTGCCAACTTTAGAAATAAAGACGAGATAGTTTCAGCTATAAAATCTATGCAACTTTCTGCTAATACAGTGATGAGACGTGTAGAAGTAATGAGCAATGATAATTTTTTACAGTTAAGAACTGACTTAGATAACTGTGTTTATTTTTCACTTCAACTGGATGAATCAACAGATGTCGTTGATACTGCCCAGATGGCCGTGTTCGTCAGGACGGTTTTTAGTGATTTTACGATTAAAGAAAATCTTTTGAAGTTCATTCCACTGAAAGGACACACTACTGGACATGAGTTGTTTTCTCATTTAAAAAATATTATTTCTTCCGAGATGGGGCTCCAGATATGGTGGGTTGTGATAAGGGTGTGGTGGCGTTATGTCGTAGAGATGAAACTTTTCCGCAATTTCTCTGATACCACTTCATTATCCATCAGCAAGCAATATGTGGAAATTTCCTGAAACTAAACAACGTTATGAAACTGGTGGTAAATATTGTGAACAAGATTAGAGCTCAAGCGTTACAAAGAAGATTATTCAGAACCTTGGCCGATGAAGTTGACTGTCAATACGGTGACCTACTCCTTCACTCTGAAGTCCGATGGTTAAGTAGAGAACGGGTGCTGAAACATTTTAATGATGTCCTATCTGGCATAGTTCAATTTTTCAAACGCGATGAACCGACTCCGGAACTAGAAAATTCAATCTGGCTTAGAGATTTTGGTTTTCTCGTGGACATTACAGAGAAATTAAACGAACTTAATTTGCAGCTTCAGGGGAGAGACAAAGAACTAGCGGAAATGATTTCTGATATAAAAGCATCAAAAAGCTGGAGTTTTGGGAATAAAACTTAATTAACAGCGATGCCAAGCATTTTCCTATTCTTTCAGAAAAAATATCTCAAAATCCATTACAACCCTATGACAACAAATATCATGTAGAAATAATTTCTACCCTGGAGAATAACTTCAAAAATCTTAAGGATTTCAATGAAATGGCTTTAGTAGCGCAGTCTGTTATTTCACCCTTTATGGAAATTGATATCCAACAGTTTGCAACTTGTGTTATCCAGAACTTTGGCGAAGACATCGCTGCAACAGAAATGAAAGTCATTGAGTTTCAAAATGATTTAGCCTTAAAATCGTTAGTCTCAAGTACTGAATGTATCTGGCCTACTGTAAGTAAAGACAAATATTCAGTTCTATGCCGTGTTGCCTTGAAAGTGAAAGCATTATTCAGTTCAAACTATTTGTGTGAATCTTCTTTTTCCAATATGAAGTTTATTAAGAACAAATATCGCAATCGACTTACAGATGAACATTTGGATAATTGTATTCGAATGGCTTCATCAAATTATACTGCAAACATCAAAAAAATTATAGATGAGTCTGAGTGTCAGCCTTTTCATTGAACGTGCTTTTTTATTTTTCAATGTTTATGTTCATGATAGTGCGTTACTTTTTTGTTGTTATTATTAACTATTTTTAAATCATACGTGAAATGCCGTTGTGGCTGGATAAAAGTTTGTGTTTATTTTTCAAACATCTTCGTTTGATAGGTAGGAATGTAGCTATGAACAAGTACTAGTAATATTAGTTATTTTGTTATTAGTTTATTATTAGTACCTATGTATTATGTATTACCAGATAAATAGTAAAATAAATACATATAATGATAAATTAACTGTGGATTATTTCATTTACGTTGGGTTACGTGGCTTCCGTGTGGGTAGCTCGCTGTTTATTCCAAAATTAACAAAGTAGCTCAACACATTGAAGAGGTTAGCGACCACTGTCGTAGGACCTCTATTTATTGATCAAAATTCAACAGGGGAATTGTATTTGAATATGCTGTAAACTACTGTTGAGCCTCTCATCACTGAAATCGCCGAAGCGAATCCTAATGAATTCGATATGGATATTATATTTCAACAAGATAGAGCACCACCACATTAGTCCAGACAAGTAAGAAACTATTTGATACCTTTCTCGGTCGTTGGATTGGTCGTCGAGGTCCTACAGAATGACCAGCCCGTTCGCCAGATTTGACACTTTTGGACTTTTTTTATGAGGCTATTTGAAGCAAAAGGTACGAAACTGAACCGACTTCAATATTGGATATACGGCAGAGAATAATAAATATTTGTAGAAATATTGACGTTACTGTGTTCGAAAATGTTCGGCGTGAAATATTGAATAGGCTGTTCATATGTTAAGAAGTTCAAGGCAATTACCTCATATTACCTCATATTATGTATTTAAATATCGATGTATTCAAGCAATTATTAATAAAAATCTCGCCATTTTGTAGTAGTTGAAGATATTGACATTATATTCTGGGGTTGTGAAGCATTTAATTTTTTTCCCAAATGACGACTGGGCGCCATCAATTTCACTTCAAAATGAAGTATTCATGCATCAAATTTCAATTTTTTTAGTTGACCCGTTCAAAAAATAAAAGTGAGGGGAACATTAAAGAAAAGCACTGTATAAGTCGAGTGTGTTGTATTTTGACCGTATATGTTTAACTTTGACCGTTTTCTGTTTACTTTCGTTCCACTAATTTTATAGCATTTCAATTTTTGTGTACATTCTTTGTGTAACGCTAGTAATGTATGGTGTATTGAATATTTTGTAGGTTGCCCCTGAAATTGTGATAACTTATAAATCATATTCAAGAAACTAGTAAATATCTGCAGCATTACTTTTACCTGCGAGAGGGAGTCAATTATTATTTTCTGTGTAAGAAATTTAATTGCAATGTCCCTTAATCCTAGGTTAGGATTTATGAGGTTGAGGAAGAACAGTTTGCATTCATGTTTCGAAGCGTCAGCCATTTCTATAGTTAATTTCAGTAATGAGACCTCCTACAGGACCGACAAATGAGGTTATCAACTAATTAAGATGGGAAAAAGGGACAGTGAAAGTTAGTTATTGCTCCTGATTCTTCTGCGACATTTTTTAGTACAAAGCAAAACTCACAAGTAATCCCCAACCATCCCAAAAATAAGAGAATAATTAATTTTATTTACTACCGAAATTTACTACCGAATAATGTATTATCGATATCTAAAGGTGATAATTGACAGTTTTTTGGTGGTTACTTACACTCAATGGTCCGAAGATTTTCTGAAACAAAAAGTACATGGTTATTAAATGAGACGATCTACAGGGTAAAGACAAAAAAGAAACCAAAACTGGAGGATGAAGTCTAAACAAAGACAAATATACAGTGTGGCCAAACGAACACTACTTGGATAATATTAACCTTTATTCTAGAGCCTAGGTTAGCTTATATATCAACGAAATTAAAAAAGATACCTTCAGCAAATTTTTCTCTACTGATTGAATGAAAATAATATAGGTTTTTTTAACACCTATTGAGTTTAGAAACAATGTATTCCTTTGTTAATTTTTATTTTGTATCATACATTTTTATTACAAAATTTACTTTTCTTCTCATAACTCTTTAATCGCGCAGGCGTTCAAAATATCTATCTGCTTGGGTTTTTATGTTAAATCTTTTATTTTTATTATTACTTATCATTTTCGTATTTTATCATCGCATATCATTGAAATGCTCTCTTCTCTCCAAAGAAAAGTGTATTGCCGAAAAACATATTGATATTTAGAACGACAGAATCACTTGAGATGTTTCGAGTAGGTACTCATTGTTAACACTTTTATGGATTAAGACAATGGGTCAAGTGGTTGACCATTCTTGACTGAATGTATGTCCTCGACCATTGTGAGAGACAATTTTTCAAGAGTTACTGGGAACAGATTTTCTTAGCCGATTCATTCATTGTGTTTTCCGCCAAGAACTATTTCAGTCTATTCAGGGATTCCAGCCGGGAATTAATCCTAATTCTTATTCTCCTCGCCGCGAGGTTACACTGTTACTTTCTGTTTGTCGTTTTGTAGGTGTTAATAACAAATTAATAAATTTTTGTAAACGATTTGTAAACGATGTGTCCGACTGACTAATGTAATTGATCTATCCCCAGCCCCGACGATAATACGAATACAATAATCTCTATAATTTCAATCAAGCGAGAAAAAAAAAATTGAATAGTATAAATTTCTAGAGGGTAATGAAGAAAAAAAGAAATACCATGAAGAAAACAATAAGCACAGCTTAAAGAAGAAAATTCATAACCTTGTATATAATTCACATCATTTAGGTAAATTATAAATAGCAGTGGTCCCAGGACACTCCCTTGGGGTACACCTATATTGTTTGAAATTTCATTTGAGAAACATTTCTCCCTCAAGTTTTTTGTGGCCTGCCATTGAGATAATTTTTGAACCAACTTAAGGCTATTCCATCGATAACATAATATCTCAATTTACGAAGTAATATTTGCCTATCGATAGTTTCAAATGCCCTCTTGAAATCAAGGAACACTCACTGCTACTATAAATTTATCACTATCGATTTCATTCTTCCATTTTGAAATTGTTGATTGAAGGGCAGTTTCACACGAGTGGTGTTCTCTAAATCCGGATTGATTTCCTATAAAAAAGTTATTTTCAGTAAAGTACCTAGTAATTTGTTCATTTACAACAATTTCCAAAACTTTCTCAATAATCGACAAAGTATTTATTGCTCTGAAGTCTAACACATCAACTGCATTATTTATTTTTGGGATGGAAATGAATGACTACTGTACTTTTTTTCAACCTATTTGGAAAGTTACCGGACGACATTGATGTTTATATTAAGTTTAGGATATGAAATCCAAGTGTAAAAAATGTTGATTTTTGAAATGTGTGATTGATGACTTACTTATTTTGTGGTAATTCATGATCACTTTGAAGAAATGTCTGTCTGAAATGTCAGTTTTGTCTAATTACCACTAGTTAATTTTATTAATACGACCGGTTTCGGGTTTAACCCCAGTATTAAACTGAAATGTGAAATTGACTGGTGGTAATTAGACAAAAGTGTTTTTAATTCATTTCATTAAACTGACCCAAAATATTCATAAACCAAACTGTTCTTAATAATCGACTTGATGAACTGCTCCAAAGCGCCTGAAAGAACAACAATCGGTTAGAAAGGTTATTGCCTCGGTATTTTGGGATGTGCATAGTGTAATATTAACCGACCATCTTGAGAAGGAAAATACCATCAACAGTGAATATTATATAGCGTTAGTGGAGCGCTTGAATGCCGTAATTGCAAAGAAACAACCGCATCCGTGCCACGAGTCAATCAAAACAATGGAAAAATAACATGAATTGAACTTCGAATTGCTCCCACATCCACCGGATTCGCCAGATTTTGCTCCCAGCGACCACTGGCAGACTTTCGCAGCAGACCACAAAAACGCTCTCCGGTAAGAAATTTCGCTTGAAAGAGGAGGTTATTGCTGAAACGGAGACCTTTTGTGAGGCAAAAGATAAATCGTTCTACAAAAGTGGTTTTGAAATGTTACAGCGGCGCTTGAATGATTGTGTGACTCTTGATGGAGATTATGTTGATAATAAAGCAAACTTTGAACAACAAATGCGTTTTCTTTCTTATACCCGGGATTTTTCAGTCCATGTGTTTAATATCCGCCTCCCCAACTTCTTTGCACGCATTTGGTGGATAAAATCATATTCCTCGATTCTTTCCAAAAAGTAAGATAAAAGCGGACGAATAGATTAACTTCTTGACATTATCATGGGATATCCTGCCGATTCAAATAAACATGACTCGTTATCGGAGAACGAACCTTGAGATTGTTGAAACATCTGCCTCGCATTCGTCTCTCACGCTCTTGCATTTCATCATAGTCGGTTTTCCAATATCTCATTTCGTAACGACACATATTCCTTTATCAAGCGATTACCGCGAATTGAGGAATAATTTGCAAAATTATGATTCAGTTTTCTCACAAATAATTTAATTCATATCTTTAGAAAATCACATGGTGTAAAATCCTGAGGTGATCGATTAGAAAATCGTGGATGTCACATGACAATTCCACGTTTTTGAACCACATAGAATCACAATTTTTCTTATTTACCAACCATTTCGAATTTTTTTAAACTATTTAGGACCCACAATTTAAAAAAGTTGAAACGAAATGATTTATCTATGCATCTAAGATAACACAGTTTCCATTTTCTGATGTTGAACACATAAATTGACACTCCAGATAATAATAAAATATTTTCCTCTTCAGATATTTGATTTACGAGCGTTGATAAGTAGTTTTTACCAATATTACACTTCAAAATAATGCGTCAATTATTATATCTTGCTTAGAAAACTATTCTCTAAAGTTAAGAAGTTCAAAGTATGACCTATGCGGTAGTGGTTATAAATCAGTAAATAAATAACCTTCACTGTTTTTTTGAACACGCACCATGTCTTTAGTTTGTGTTATAAAGTCATCACGAAAGGAAAATTATTTAAAGCCTGTAGTCCTTATACTCCATATTAAAAGTAAATGGAGCTCTCAAAGAAGACACTCAAAAAATTTTCTCTTATTGAAAAGGGATTCAATTTTCAATGTTTGTTACCGTCTGATGCCTCAAATAGCAGTATTGGTACCGAAATCAAAGAATCTTCAGAGATATCCACGTCACTTGTGTAATTTTATTCCGATATCAACACCAGACTCTATTGGGTACTCTTGTTTTTTTTATTTATTTCACGAACTACACCGCAAAACGATTTGATCTTTTTGTGAAGATCAAATTTTTCCTGGTGAAGTTTGTGAAATTACTATGGATCTATATCCGGCAAAGTCCATCAGAAAATATTGACTCAAAACTTTAGCCAACACCTGAATCTTAAGACTACATTTCGTTATCTTCTAAAGTCAAATTCCACTGTAGTAGCTTCTTTTCTATGCGTTTCACTACCGTACGGTTCAAATGTCCTTCCTATTGATATCCCACCATCTTTCAAGCTGAATTACATACTATAAAGAGGAGTAGTAGTGTTTTAACAAAGATCTATGTTTTATCAAATAACTAAAAGCCCAAAGTCACAGTACACTAATTGGCTAAAATCAAGTTTTGCATTCCCAAGCTGAACTCATTGAATGAGGAAGCTTATGTTCTAGAACAAGATACAGTTAAAACTCCTTTCTCTATATCGGAACCTTTCCGTGCACTCTCCAAGAGTAAAAACGTGAAGAAAATATTCAGACGATAAGAATTCGATTAACTAAGATATCACTGAGATCAAATGTTATGAAAAGTCAATCGAAAATATTGATAAGGTTGGATAAAAAAAATCTGCCCTGACGGATCACCTTTGTGGAACATGGAATTATACTGGTCCGCTGAATGCGGACTAGTGCTTGGACCAGTACTTGAGCAGATAACACTGAATCTCTATGATAAGTGCCCCCAGAACACCGATTGATTTCACCAGAAGTTAAGCGAGCCGATAAAAAGATATGTTGTTGTGTAATGGTCATTATACGCTGAAGTTAACGGGCAATATTTACTGCGAAATTGTAGTTTTATGTTTTGGCACAATCAAAAACTTGCAACACTGTTCCGAACCAGAAAACTGTACACACCTCAGCAACTTTTGATGCTTCATAAAGCTCAGATCAGACCTTCTTTGAAGTATTGTTCTCATGTAAGGAGCTCTGCCCCCAAAGATACCCTGAAGTTGCTGGATTCAGTCCAGAAAACCGCCAACCGCCTGATTGGAGACGCGAATATCACGTGCAACCCTGATAGCCTGGAACATCATGTGCTGCTCATCGTTTTGAGGTTCAACTCAGTACACCTGGAACTTCACTATTTAGGAGCTATTTCATCTGGAGAACTGCGTTTATGTGGAATAAACTTTCTGAGAAAGTTTTTCCAAATGGATTTAATCTCCAGCGATTCAAATCCAATGTCAATCGCTACTTTCGCACGAAGCACCTTGAGGATCTTCCTGTAGTGCTTGTGTTTAGCCCTGAAAAAACAGTTGGTCGAACAGATGGAGTGATCACTTTCCGTGTCTACAATGTTATCCCGAAACAAACACTGCTCCCAGAACTGCAGCACTAATTGCGATGCACTTCTCACACCAACCTAGTTGACGTCTTCAGAAAGTAGACCAAATCTAAACCCCTTCCAGTATTATTACCGGACTAATTCCTGACTCCAAACCTCATCTATTTATATCCAAACTTTCACGTTTTGACTCACAGATTAGCGTGAAATTTTTTCGTGAAACGTCACGCTAATTTTAGAAATAATCTTCGTAAATCTTCAACTTTTCAAAAAGACACTTCACTGACACCTGTCGGATATAATCCAACGCCCTTCGTGGTATTAGCCAAGGGAGTAGTTGTTTTCTGATAGGTGTCAGTCCATTAACCTACAGTGTAGGGAGATGAGACTAGCCTGAACGAATTGTTCTTTCAGATAATTTGATTTACAGTCATACTTCCGTATGAACCAAGATACACAAACGTATTAGATCACATTTTTGAAAAGTTGAATGTGAGAAAAGCTTTCAAAACTGCTTGTTCCCTTTAACAAATGTTAGGTAATCCTGAAGACAACATGCTGGAAAATAAAAAATTAGGGATTCTTGACACAAACTTTGAGTACTGTGATAAAACGTATATTGGTCAGACTAAACGAACTATTTAAACTCACTTCAAAGAACACGCAGCACATTTCCGTTTTCGGAGACTGGAAAAGTCTAGTATCACTCAATACGTCTTGGCAAACGGTCATAGAGATAAGTATATGTCATACGCCCTGATGACTTCGACAATTGCGGAACTAACCAATAGTAGGGGAGCCCACGATGCAAAATGGGGATTTACTCGAGCGTCATAAAGACATATTAGGTTGCAAAGGTTAGATGATAAGAAGAAAAAAATGTTATATAATATATACCTTTTCATCGGTGGGAGAAGCGGCTATAGATTTTTAAATACGTAAAAAATACTGTTGCATGGACATACTCGAGCGCGTCAGATATTGATAGCATCAATGTCCTACGTATTTTTAATAACGTTCGTATGTTAATCTGATCGTTTGCATGATGCGGATGGTTGTACGTAAGGGTTAAAAGTGAAAGAAAAAAAAATTAATTGAGCGCGTCAGATTTTTCAAGGGGGTGTTAAGTGCAACAAAAAAAAAGCTCTCGTTCAATAATCTGACGATTTCGATCTGACGCAAACTCTCGGTCATTATTATAATGCGCAAAAAAAATCGCCATTTTGAAATACTCAAGCGCGTCAGATTGAGATATATATGGTTCATCTTTATGTTCTAGACGTGCTGTCTCATAATCTGACGATTATCTAGAGGGATTCGCCTAATCTGACAAACATTTTTTTTCAAATCATTGAACTTAAATAATTGAAAAGCCCAGGAAATAGCATGCAAATGAATCAGTGTATGTATTTTAGTAATTTTTTTCAATGCTCAAAATAATTGATTTTTTATAATCAATTGATTAATTAATCATCATCTTCATCACGAATGAGTCTCTGTGATCAGCTGTGATGGCATCATGGCAACAGAATTCAGAGTGGGGACGGAGTGAGAGAGTAATAGATAGAGAAAGTGAAATAGGAATAGAAACTCGGAGAGGGAAATATAGGTATCACACAGCTGCGCGCATTAAACTTTATCGACGAATTTTTGTTATTTCGGCTTGCGGAAATCGTTAGATTATATATTTTTCGTTAACCTTGAATTATTTCCTTCAAATAAAAAGAATTAACTACGCTCGAGAATGTCGAAATGACGTTATTTTTTTACAACTTTGCTTCCCTCACCTTTCTTTACGTCACTCTCAAATTGTCAGATTACTAGAATATACACTTTTTAACAGGTAATTGACTTACCCTACCTTAATCTGACGCGCTCAAGAATTTCTGATGATCAATTTTTTTTAACTAATCTGATCCTTTATCCTTCACGGGCGGCCTTATATATGGGGCTCATATTTGGTGGAGGTACTTAACCGGGTACAAGGTATCCCCCTGTATATTAATCTGCCTGTAGCGTAAGTGATGTGGGCCCACACTCACCCTCCCTACTCTACAGATACAGAAGTACATGTCAATAGACTTTATAATGCTTTGAAAAATCTGGAAATAGCGTAGTGTGCCACAAGATGTTTTCATATAAAGGTAAATAATCCCATTGTTTACCTTTATATCAATCACTTTGTTAAAAATAAACAGAACCATTCCAGAGAAATTTTTCTGCCAATTTGTACCCACGAAGTCGTTGATGTGGGTCTAAAAATGAAAGTATACCCTGTTAGATATAAATAAACGAGGTTTCGAGTTAGAAATTAGTCCACCCCAATCTCCTGTAACAAAAGAAAATTGTCCAGTTGGAAGTCTTTCGACATGTGAAGAGTTCGTAGCACTCGAAAGCAATCCTGGGTTTCATCGGTAGCGATTACTATTCTCAGTGGCATTTATAGTGACAGCAGCTGGCCTCGCAGAGGAGATAATGTTTAGTGACAAACAAATTACTCGTCTTGGTATTTATTGCGGATGATTATCTCGATCTGCTTGCCAAAAGAATTTCCGGTGGAAAACGTGTCGTCGCGTCGGTTATAATTGCGATCGAGTTTGTTTTTTGCCAGCTTGCGTCGAATGTTGATAGCGGTTAAATGGGATTTAAATCATTAACACTCGAATTGAAAACAGCGGAAAATTTGTCGGTGAGAGGTGTCCTCGTTGTTTTTTTTTTCAAGTAAAGATATTTTCAGAGACAATAATTCCTTACTACTAACGATAAGGAACTCTTAACGGTTACAATTTATAACAACTCGATGACGGCCCTTGTCCATGTTCTCAATATTTTAATTACTCTGCCATCGTAACAAACTTATAAAAATATTGCTTTCTACAAATACGTAGTTAAAACCTAGTTCGAAAATGAAACCAAAAAGCACTGAAACGAAAAACTGAAACTTGCTGTTTCTACAGCGCTTCAATAGCTGTCCCCAAGCCCGATTTTGACCTCCATTGAGTTAGCAAGGTAATTTGCAGTAAAATTATTGGAATATACTTTTTTAATTGTCGAATAATTGTCGAGAATTTGTCGTGAAAGAAAAATAATTGTCGCGAATCTCCTTTTTTTATAAAGGGTAGCCCTGCTAACTTGATATACAGATATACTTCTTTCAGAGTATTTCATTCCTCTTCCTAAGTTGGAGCGAACAACAAACTGTCACTCCATCTCGTGGACGAGGTACTAACCAACCGCATATCCGAAATTTGCCCGATTCCTCTGAATAAGGAAGAAAAACTTTCTTATTAGTCAGTGGGCTATGCATGAAGATTGGCAGTAAACAAATCTAAAGAAATGAACTTTAAACGTTCATTCAATGAAAGGGCGCACAACTATATTTATTTGTTTCGTCTTGTAAAACGACAGATTTGTTTTCCAATTTGGTGCTTTAGAGAAATGATTTGACAGACGTTTAACCATTATAAAAGATCCGTACCGACATTCAATCGAGAAACAATCGATCCACACAGAACGCGTATAGATTAATAGCGTAATCAAGAGAACGATTTGATAAAGCGATTCCATTAATAATTCCTCCCACCGAAAACATAAGGCGATTTAATCAATTCCAACAAAGCGAGGGTTCAACGCAAATCTAATTCCGAGCTCTCCCACACGCAATTAACCTCCGGTGGGTACATATTCAATCGTCGTTCCTTTTTTTTTTCATCGACTCATTTCGCGGGACATCGATTTTCACGCTCATCGTCGTAATTTATATTAGTCCGTTCACGAGTGCTTTTTAATCGAAAATTTCACACCAAAAGTTGTCGGTCAATGAAACGACTATCACGTATTTGTGGAACTTTTTTGATATAAACATAGAGTGAAATTTTGTTTGACGTAACACGTCACTTATTAAGACAATATTTGAAAAGAAGTCAAGAAATTAGGACACGTATCAATTTTTTTAGGGTAATCGACATAATTTGGACTTTCAACTCGTAATACTAGTTTTCAACTACAAATTCTCACTTTAAACTTAGTATTTCGACTTTCAAGGAGAAAACCAGCAAATCGTGAAAAACAGAGCACGTTTAAACTCATCGATACATTATCAAGTGGTCCCAAGCTGGGATCATCCACAGGAGGAACACTAGTTCAAGCGGAAGTTCAAAGAAGCTGCATATGTTGTCCAACGACGCATTTAGATAAGCTAGCATAGAGATACGTAACATATGGGAAATTGTAATCAAGCGGAGGAAGTCCAGTTATCACCCGAAGAGGATTGTAGATGCCAACAATCGAAACGTAGTAACTTGTTTTGACATTTTTTCAAATTTTCTTTTATTTCATGTTTAATTGTTCAATTTTTAATTTTTTGCTAATATTTATTTTATATCATTTAATTTCATTTCGCGTTTTATTGCTTAACATAATTGATATTTTTAGCTTTTCATTTTGATATTAGTTGTTCTTGTCCGGACTAGTAAAATTGACGTGTTGTGGGTTTGTAATAATCTAGGATCCTGCTACAAAATCACTACGTTCATAGCGTAGTTAACAAAACTCAGATTTTTACATAGGTACATTCATGAGTAGGAATAGGAGAATACAATAATGACAGAGTGCCAGTCAAAAAGTGGCCGCAAATATTTTTCATTAAAAAAAGCGAGTTGGCCTTAGACTACACTACTGAAGTAACACTTCCTTAGCTTCATACTATATGTATGTATGTATAGTGGAAGTAAACGGTATTGTGCACATTTAAAGTTGGCGGCACTCTCAGAAAAAACTTGAGGACTGCAATGTTGACTATCATAAGAATATGGAAGCTAATATTTTCGAGGAATGGTTTGAAAACACATCAATCCCAAGTTTGGATGTGAATAGTGTAATAGTTCTTGACAACGTTTCCGATCGTTCGCGACAGCTCATCAAAGTACCGAATAAGAATTCGAGGAAAATATTGGCGGCCACTTTTCGAGTGGCAACCTTTCATAAATGTATTTTCCTATTCATAAATGTATGTAAAAATTTGAGTTTGATCAGCTACACTATGAACGTATTGATTTCGCGGCGGGATCCTGTACTATAAAATATCCAGTGGAAATATCACAATAATGAAGTGGTACCTGAACATAATAAAATTCTATTACCTTCACATGAGGCCGATTTTTTGTGACACAACTAAGTAAAAGTGCTAGATAGTCTGTTTCGTTTATACAAGTTTCTCTATAGGATAGAAAAAATATGTCTGTCAAGTATTTTTTTAATGTCATCAATGCAAAAAACATGAGACTGGTCTCAAGGCTTCGCCAAGTGCTGTACGATTTTCCCAGGTTTTGGAATGAAGATGGCTCTAATCAGTCTCCATGTTATTGGCATATATATCCCAGGCCAAAACTTTCAGAGGTAATAACACAATTGTCCAAGTAGAAGTTCCGGTCCATTTTGCGGCATTACAAAAATGCCATCTGGTCCCGGTAACTTACATCTAAGGTTGGAAGAGTTCACAGCCCATTCAATTTTCTTCAACTCTACCACTTTCTTTGCCTCCAGCCAATCCTCCCCAGACGCTCTTTCGGAAGCCCCCACTTCTGAATTTGTCCAGGACTCCGGTGTTACATTTGTACAATCTGACCCGGAGGAGTGCACCCGGAGAAGCTCTCTTATATTATCTTCTCCTGTTTTTGTGAACTACTTAGTATTTGTTTTAAGATTCTTTATCAACACTTGAGATCCCTTATGAAGTCTGGAGCATACTTGGGTCTGTTCCACCTCCTCGCATGGTCTTCTCCTTGAATCCCTCTCAGATTTCTTCATAGCTTCGTTGTATTCAGTTGGGGACCTTTTGTATTGATCCCAGATACCTGATTTCCTTAACCTTTCAAAGGTTCTGCTTGTTTGTTGATCATCCGTGCCAAATCTTCATTCCACCAGGAAACATTCCTGTATGACCTCTGGTTGACGGTGAGACAATATTCGTTGTATGCAGAGATGAAAGCTCCCTGTAATTCGGTCTGTTGCTAACTCTATCTCTTTTTACAAAACCCATTCGGTTTCAACAATTTTTCAAGTATGCCTTTTCGCTTTGCCCTTTATTACACTTGAGCAGATCATCTATCAATCCCTTATTTATTTGTTTTTCACATTGTGGACGGTTGGAAACCCAAGAATATATCGTCCAAACACGTTGAAATGTAAGACTTCGTTAATCCTCGGATCGCAAAAATGTCTACTTTTGATTTTTTTTCAACAAATTCGATGGACAATCCTTCAACCATGTTGAATTTTGATACTCCGATTTTAGGGACAATTTCACGCAACTTTTAGGGTAATTTTTTCGAAAAAGTAGCACCTGTCAACTAGACTATAGGTACATATTCAATCATCTTTCTTTTTTCATCGACTCATTTTGCGGGACATCGATTTTCACGCAACCGCCTTAATTTATAAACGATGAATAAGCCCAAGGGGTAATTTATAGTGTACGAAACGAGGGTTGGCACCATAATAAAAGCTGTCATTTCGATGAAAAACGCGACCGGAATATATTGAGAGAAGCAGAGCGCGCCGGCAATACATATAACGTCATTTTATCGAATTCGAGTGTATTTTTCTGTATTGGAAAATTCGTTTGCTGTCAATAGGAAACGTGAAGTTTCGTTCCAGTTCTGACGGGTTAGGAATCATCACTGACAGCATTCCATAAAGGTTTTGTTCGCCTAACGCGCATATACTTTCAAAATTTTACATACATTGCCAGGCGGGTGTGAGTAGGGGTGTGAGTAGAAAAATGGTAGGTGTGCAGAGTCCACACCCGTCACTGCCGGGCATAAAATTAGTGTCACTCCGTAATTTGAAGTTATTTTAAATTTTCTTGTTTATTTCGGATCTCTTCCCGACGTCACATATTTTACAGAGTCCGGGAAAAACGGTACATAGTGTACTTAATCTTGGCTTTGATACGAACCTACTAAACTTCTTTCAATCATACTTTAGTAATCGGTGACAATATTATGAGTTACCGTGGTCATAAATCTAAAACTTTCATTACAATATGCGGAGCACCTCAGGGAAACAATTTAGCCCCTCTTCTCTTTTCATTATTAGTGAATGGCATAGGTAGCAGCATTCTTTTATTTGCTGATGACTTGAAATTATTTAAAGTCGTTGAATCTACGAGAGACTGTAGACATTGAAAACATTGATAGATGAATAAAATATTTGAATAGCAGCTTTGCTACCTCGTGCAAAATATTCGTAGACGACAAAAGGCGTTTCATAGTCTTCAGATATGGATTTGAAACAGTCATTCGATGAATATTACCTGCATTTTTTTTATCTAGCTATCATTTATAATTATGACACAACTAGAAATACAAATCAATTCAAAGAACTAAGATTATAAAAAAAAAGAAAGAAGAAAAAAACTGCATACAAGTTCATGAAGATGAAAAGAAACCGAAACGTGACACATTCTCTACAATTCACTACCATTAATACTTGTATTAATTCGACATCCACAATGTCAGTTGGGTATAAAGCACTCTCAGATAATAGCAGTAATCGATACCACGCGCTTCTAGATTTTATCCTTCCACCAAGATCTTCATGTTTATACCACGTAGTGATAAAACAAAGTGCATTCGAATTCTTTCGTTTCGGCAAAGTAGCCGAATTCGACATTCTCAACCGCCTCTCTATTCCTCTCTCTCTCTTCATCTTCATCGACAGGGTTGCCAGTACTTTCATCGGAATTACTGGTAATAAAATCTGGATTTATGCAAATGACTTGCAGAAAGAGTGGGGACACTTTTTGAAAAGATTCAACTAACATCATTTTACATATAATAAAAAGCTATAATTTACGATTCGAATTTTATATAATATCGTTTTATTCCATTGCAGTTAATCAATGCCAACAGAGAATACAGTATGTTCAGCATTTCGTGTTGCTTGACAGTTTTTATCTGGTTCCAGCCACGTGTAATTATGATTTGAAATGTGTTTGTAATCATTTCCTTTCTATGCTTAAAACGATAGAATATTACATGGTATCGAACAAAAGATCACTTAACGACTAAAATAATTTCCTGTGAAGTTTCATATCGTAGTTAGAAACACCCTGTATAGTGATGCAAAAACTGGTAATTCTTCTTAACACTAAACAACTGAAATAATTGCCACATTTGCTCTTCATTTCACAAGCTAGTATCCTACTTATAAATTTAAAAAATCTGATAACTCTCAAATAACGTTGAGAATTTAACGGCCAATAAGTACTAGTGGTTCCATAAATAATCTAGGACATTCGTAATTACTTTCAAATTACAACACAGAGGGTGAAATTACAGATACGACAATTACTGGCAGATCGGCAACATGCTCATCGATTTTTCGTACAAAGACTCTCGAAGTGAAGTACGCTCGACAGTCGATGTTTTCGGCATTGGTAGTATTTCCTCCTGCGAGTCGTTTCGACGATGATCAAGATCGACTATGAAGGACGAACACGCAAAAAGACGTTGTTTTTCGAGAATACTGAAGCAGACGGACGCGAAGGAACGAGTTTTTTTTTAAATTTTCTCGGCGGATGGAAATAGGCTGTTTTCGTCGGGAGGTGATTTATTGAATCGCGTGGGTTTTTTTATTGTAGCTTTTATCGAGTTTGTGATGGAGTGAATATGGTTTCTGACAGTCATTTATGTAACTTGCACAAAACAGGGAAGTTTGGCATCAATATTTTGGAAATTCACAGCACCTCTGTCAATGGAATGCCGAAGTAAGTGCTGTAGATCGAGTGTTTTCATTGAATTATTTTACATAGGGAAGGGTCCAAAACCCTAGACTTTCTATGCTTCTTCAAATTAAGACACTCAAAACACACAAAAAATCTCAAAACAATAAACATTAATATATGTTACACAAACAATAGTTTCTGCTGCACTTTCAAATGAAAAAAAAACTTAGAATAATAATTCGTTATAACTTTTGGGTGCCAAGTTATCCGAGTTATCCTATGATTGGAATATAATGAAACTTTAAAAACCGACAGATTCAACATAAGTACTCCGTTGAAGTGGAACTGTTTAGGAAAATACGCCATTATGTTAAAAACTCCTGCTAGAAAGTCTTCTGACAAATCGAATTCGAAATTCATATTCCATTAAATGCTATTTTTACGACTTCTTCACGAGTTTATCTTTAATTGAAGTCGTCATTAGTCCCACTCTATAAAACATACTCATGTTATTGTAGTAAAAAGGCGCCATAAAGTTGTTCAGAGATGTCCCACTATGAATATCTCTCGTATGAACCGAGATCGACGATATACCAACATAAACACCCACGCAGTGAATTTAATTGACCCTTATTTAACCAACAGTGGGGCTTCTGTTGGGAATGAAATATGAAAGACCTCGTAGACAGCGAAAGAGACAAGTGTTTATGGGTACACATAGTGAGTGCCAGACGTCTCTTTTTATTTTCAACCAACAACAAACACGTTTTCTACCTACTCGGGATATTCGAGAAGAGGCTAATGGTTGTCGCCAGTAACAGGGACACTGCTTTGTTTCTTTTCACAACAATTGAAGGGCAATTCGTTTTGTATATCTCAGTTCGAACATTACGTACTGAGGTCCTCGAGTGCTTGCTTAGACAAATGGGTTCAGTCATTGATTAATTCGGAACATTTGCGCGTTACTATTGGTTAAAACAATCCATCGAAATGTTACTGTTGAATTTGAGAACTCGCCTTATTAACACAAAAACAATATTAGAGAATCGCTACCAAGAGGTGAATGGTATTTACTTATACATTATCATTGGCGATTGAATGAATACTTGCAATGCTAATTAGTCTTTGCCATGTTGATGGTGGAATTTTTAATCCGAAGGGCAATCTGTTTCTTTACTGAATGTATTCTAAGTGTGTGCCGATAAATTTAAGTAAGTATCGATTTTTCTCCTACAACAATTGAAGGGTAACTCGTTTTGTATATCCCAGTTCAAACATTACTTACCGAGGTCCTCGGATTTTTGTCGGGTGCTTGTTTAGACAAATGTATTCAGTCATTGATTCATTCGGAACATTAGCACGTTTATATTGGTTGAAACAATCCATCGAAGTGTTCCTGGTGAATTTGAGAACTCGCCTAATTAACACAACAACAATGTTAGAGAATGGCTACAAAGATGTGAAAATCATTGGCGATTGAATGAATACTTTGCAATGCTAATTAGTCTTTGCCATGTGGTTGGCGCAGTTTTCAACCCGAAGGGCAATCTTGTTTCATTTACTGAATTCTATCGATTTCTCTCCTACATAATAAACGTGAACATACGGACTTGTTTTCGTTTTTCCAAATTCTTCACAATTAATGAATGATTTTAGTATAACAGTAAAACTAACATTGAACCAAACAAACCAAATAAATATGAAATAAAGATATAAACAAAACATATTTATTTTCAAATTTGAAAATGCACAAAAAAGAATAATTGTTTCTGAAAAAATTTGTTAGACTGGAAAAGAAAAAACAATGATCTCCATTTCGATTACGATTTCAAGCAACACGTAGCTTTTCTGCGAGTGTTTTTGTGTGAGTCAATAAAAAAACTCGAAACAATAAATCCATGGTTCTCAGGCATAAAAATGCGGTTAATTATATTCTTTGAAATACGATCGAAGGCGCAGCAGGTAGACGTAGATATTTCGTCGAGTTTTACCTCACGAGTTACTACATTTTATGCGTTAACCGAGTTAATTAGATATTTATTCAAATTCAATTATAAATACCATTAATCACAGTCGGGACTTGTTGAGGGGGCTTCAAATAAGAAATATTATAAATTCATTTTGTGACCTGCGGCAAGGACAAATGATCTATTTAGAAGTGGTAATTATATCAAATGGATGAACTGGTTCCCATTTTTAGCAATTTGATCTTCATTATCATGGAAACCTATCGCAATACCCTGCGGATTTTTGTGATTTTGGCATATTCCTTTCTGGAATGTTTCGTCAGTAAACAAAGTGAGCATATCAATGATTGCATCGATAAAAATCCTTAATATTAGACATTCATTACTACTAACCTCATATTAAATTCAACTGACATAGAAAAGTGTCTAGTTGATATCTTCTGTGGCCATAAACCCTTCAGATAAAGGATTCGACGTTTGCCTCTGTTTGCCAGGTTTTGTCAATAATCGTAAACAGATTATTCAACGAGATGATAACTTTTCCGATGAAGTCTTATTATCAGGGTTCCGCAGAGTTGCTCTTGGCCCCGTTTCATTTAAGTTCAAAATAAACGATAGGTATGGATAAACTTGACATACCAACATCATTTACTATATATCCAGTTAAGTCATGGGTTGATATTACTACCATAAAAGTTTAATGTGTTCAACTACCACAATTATTGAAATGACGAAACCATGAGTCAGGAGCCAAAAAGTCCAGTCGTTTGGATTAATTTGATTCCCAATCGCATCATAGTCGAAAGTTCGTGAATAACGCAATGCTGATTTTTAATGATACACTTCTAAGAAAATCTGTATTGATAAAAGTAAGTAACGGCTGTTTAAAAAATGTTTTTAGGATCAACATACAGAAATTAAACGGAAAATCTTCATGAAGTTGGCTCATTTTTGCCTTTTTTCATGAATAATAGCCATTATTGAAATGTTTGGTTGAATTAAATCTATGCAAATTAGTATCGATCATCAAGTGAGATGTTTTGTTAAGTAGAAAGCAACCCTCAAACTTGCAAAGTAATTCTGTCAGTCTGGTCATTTTTTTGTCGATAATCTCAATCGAACAAGTAATTTTCCTTCATTTCAACGTTTACAATTTCCAATATTTACAGAACTTCCAGCTACTAGCTGGAACTTGATGAAATAATAAACAGAGATAGTGATAAATAACAAATATTGGAGGAGACGTCTTCAACTCTCTTAAAAACTTGCATCGCGACGAGATTGTGAAAAAGACTGTCAATAGAGATCCATTAGACGGCCATTGAGGATTCTAAATAACGTTAAAACGTTATTTGCCTGCTCTTCTCGAAGATTAATTATACTCAACGCATAGACTAATGTATTTGTGTAAACTAAAGGAGAACATTACAATAAATTTAAATAGTCATTGGGAACAGAGCTCATAAAAGTGGATTTCTAGGCCTTTTGATAGATTGGAAAGTTCTCTAACTGAAGCTGCACGACACACTCTTGAGAAATGCTGTTTTTATCGAGTCGTTATATGCCTTGAAAATTTATCATTCAAAGCGTGAAACTGTCAGAAAAATTATGGTTACATAATAATAGTAATTTTTAATGGATGAAAATAAGTATTTCGAATAATTTCTAGATTGACTTCCCACTCATAGTACAATCAACATGGTCATATTTGATTTGATGTTTACAACTGTTCAATCTACATAAGCAAATGCTTGATGCTGAACAATATTGAACATGATTTTCAAAAGGATATCAAAAGATAAAAATATGTGACATCATAACGCTCCAGAGTCTTATCACTAATTGTTGAACGCAATTTATGTCCATGACAAAACAGACTGAATAAATAACAACTAATTTCACAGATATAGCTTCAACAAGATGGCTGTTATCAACTGTCAAATTTCGGAAGTTCCTGTTGGAAGACCCTTTGTAACAAGCGAAATTTAATAACTTTTCATATCATCCTGACAGAAAAACAGGGCATACTCTACTAAACAAAGTGTAATTTCACTATAAAATGAATACCCAAATTAAAATAATCGTTTGAAATGATTTACACATGGTTGTCCCTACCGAATTTCATGTTAATCCAGTACAAAAATAGTCTACATATTCAGAATAGAAACGACATTATAAAAGACGTTTGTTTGCCTGAAATCCCAGAGTCCATAAAATGACATTAGACCTTCATTTCAATAAAACCGATCCCTTCACTATTTGCCTCCTAAACAAATAAATCATGAAAATTAGTCACTGATTATACTCAGTTTATCCGTTCCTTTCCCCAGGTAGGTAGAAAACTTGTTTGTCGTTTGGTAAAACCGAAAAGGTACTGATATTCGTAAACACTTGTCTTTCTCTTTCTTTTTCTGTCTCCTGCCTTCGAGGAGGTCTTTATATTTCATATTCCACAGAAGCATTACATACACTGAGGTCAATTAAATTCACTCGGCGGGGGTCGAGATGTTTTGATATCACGTCCATGTTAAAACGCGTAAAGATATTTATCCAAAGGCACTGCTATTTACAAATAAAAGTTTCACAGAGCAGAAAACTTTTGTGATGATAATATATTTACTAATTTTGATAGAAGAAATGAAAAAATTTCTTTCTATTGTTAATTTGATAGAATGTCGTTTGGATTAAAAAATGCACCGTCTACATTGTAAAAAGGTTTGGTTATCCTATGAATAATAATAGCAGCTTGCACAACTTCTTACAAAGAGGGCAAACATTTCCATAACAATAATTTTCCAACATTTTTGTTCAAATACAATCATTCAAGATCTACATGAAGATTAAAGCAATAACTCAAATGAAACTTCATGTCGTGCACGTTCTTAAGCGGACTTAATAGTACTAAATAATTTCACCTTCAGCAATGTATGTGAATCTAGATAGGGTTCGTAGATATTTTTCATTCGTCCCATTGCCCTGTTATATATCTTATATTTTACCTGTTTCGCACTGATGATCACACTCCAATCCCAACCAATACCTTTAATAAATGTATTATTGATGATTTCTGCTTTCAATAGGCATTTTTCATTGACCCTACAACCATTGGAGTCTTACACAGTGAGCAACCCACATGACACTCGCTTAGAGTAACGTCTTACACGTCTCCCATAGAGTCTCAGAATAGGTATCGCATTCACAATAGTGATTGTTTAATGGGTGAAATTTGGCAGCTGCCAAGTGATCATGATCATAGTTCACCTACATACCTAGGTATGTAAATAACATTTTAGTTTTAGGCAAATAGAAAGGCATACAACACATTGCCCCACGTTGGGTGCCAATTTTTTATAATACTTGCTATTTATAATGATGTATTTGTTCTGCTTATCATCTGATTCATGAGGAGAATGAAAATTACGGGCGTAGAATAGTTATTTCGTGAAAAGGAAATATATTTATGTAGCAGTAAAGATGTGTAAACATTTTCGAGCAAACACTGAAATTATTAAGAAAACAATATATGATTATATTATTCAAGTATAATATTCTTCACGCGGCAATCGTTGCCTTCAAATGGAACGTATTCACTGAAATTTTATAGGTTTTGATTTGACGGCACATAAGAAAATTACTGAAAATATTTTTTTTATAACGAAACGAAAAACACCTCAGATAACACACCATTCGAAGAAGATATTTCATTTCCGAGCAAAAAAAAAAATCTTAGAAACATGGTGAATATAAAATCCTTCATCCAACAATGGTGAACTCCAAATAGAGTGTTTATTGAAATTATTTAGTGAACTGGCTGGTGATAAATCCATAAACTCACGATATAACAAGTTGTCATATTGACAGTATGGCCATATTTTTCATAACAAAACGAAGTTCATAGTTTAAATCGTTGACGTTAATAAGCCAATTGAAATCGCCCCAACCCTGCCGCGAATAGACATACGAATCGCTTAATTGACGTTTCTCCTAATCACCCATGACACAACAACCGAACCCACATTTGTAAGAAATTAACTCGCAAGTTCACACACATACAACACCAACACTCCGACATACGATACAAGGCGTATCAAAATTCATACCAAACGCTAGATTGCATTCGTCAGCTGCCCAATTTCCTGTTCATTATGGCATTTCCGCCAAGTATATCATAATGCTTTACGAGCGTTGAATAATGGCTTTTGAATTTTGAACGACAAGCTTACCACAAGCTTTTTGTGAGGCTTCGTTCAAAGCTCGAATGAAATCGTAAAAAGAAAGTTCTGGAAGTATGCCACAATGACTGTAAAACTTTTGGACTTTTCATAATAGTAGTAGAACAATAGTCGCTGTTTGATGAGGGCTATTTTGTACCTCAAGTGACGCCTGGATTTGTAGACAAGGAAGATTTACAACTCTACACAAAATTGGATTTTGATTTTATGGCTACTTTCATGACAGTGGTTCCATTCTATAACGATTTCTTACAGACATGCTCTGTAGGAATAATCTTAATGTTAAGTGTATTGTTTAGTGTAAATATACAGTTTTGATATAGAAATCAATTGTTGATTGCTTGTAGCACCGAACGTTATCAACCCAAACCAACTTTTCATTATTCCAAAGTTGTTCTTAGTAAAAGAAAGCTGCTGAATGTAGTTGATTTAAAAATGTAGACCTACAATATGTCAGCGTTTTAAAAGACATAATACACACAAGATTTTTGGCGATAGCTTCGGTATTTCAGGTTCAACGAGAACATATCAATGTATATCCGGCTCGTAGGACCACTTCATTTTTGCAGAGTGAACTCTACTGTTTTATCGTTACTTTTGACTTAAAATGATAAACCATCAAGCAAATATAACTGAATTCAATAATGATTTCTTTCAAGAGATTATTGTAATAATAATCTAACTCTACTGAGTTGGATTGAACATTTCCAAGAATATCAGTAGAAAAAAAACGAATTTCAAAGAGATTATGCATAAAAAACATTTCAAAAAATTTCAGATAAGTAGTCACATTTCTGTTTATTATGTCACACCGAATCAATCAATCGTGAGTCAGATAAAGATGATCTCTAGTAAACAGACAAACGTCAAATTTTACGTGCTGCTCTGATATGGCAGCGAAGTAGATAAAGAGGATTGGTTATTATCATCATTAAAGTTTCCAAATTTTTCGCCACATTATGGGTAGTCAATTCGCCCTAGAGTAACACCTAATATAAGCAAACCATGTATGGGATATCTTGTATGGAATGACTTGTCAAGAAAACCGTACATCCGATAAGTGATTAATACTTTTGAGATGATTAGGCTATATGAAACTGCCGTATATCACAAAAGAAATGAAATCAATACGGGCCAGGCCGTCTTTGCCCTCGTCCTTTTTCCAGATAGTGAAAAAAAGGACGGTATGAAATAAGCCCGTCGTCAGACTCATAAACAAGGTATGAACATTGAAATGTTACTTTCTTTCCTTTTTGATTTTTCTCGCCAATTTAATCATCCAGCCGATAATAGTTAGCTGAAAAATTATAAATTACACTTTATACGACCTATTTTTCCATTCAATCTACCAGTAAGGTGTTTACGTATTATATTGTTGACAACAATGCGAGCTCTATGATTGAAAAATCAGAAACTTAAAAATCATACAAAATATCTAACGTTAATATGTTACTCATTCTGCCAATCCCAAACACTTTGGTTGTTATCTTTCACCCCCATACTAAATCTATTTCAAATCTATGTTTCCCCAATCCAGTATTCACCCCATAAACAAACACCCAGAAAAATACATCTACGTTCTACAGTACACCTGCTAGTAAGCAGAACCCGATGCAAATATTGATTAATTTTTTCATCTACGGTCCATCTGATCATTTTTCCAAGCCGGTCACTCGCGCATACACTTTAGTATTAAATCCGATAAATCTACTGACATTATACCGTATAAATAGACGGTATTATGACTGTCTTACCTAACAAAAAAGACCTCGCAAACCTACTTCACATAGAGTATTCACAATTCCTATGAATGCCATTTGGCATCTAAAATGCGCCTGCTACTTGGCGGAAAGTAATGGACTCAATGGTTCCAATTTTCTCATTATAATCCTACGTCAGATAAATCCACCGACATTACGCCATATTCATGAACGATTAAAATAGTACTCTTAAAGCGTTAATGAATGATTTATTATAATTTATCGGCTATAAAAATGCACAGGCTTCATAGAGATATTTCAATTAAATTAGACAGGTGTAATTTAGCGCTATTTTTAGGGTCAAGGTTTCAGTTAGCGGTCGCTACGAGAGCAATATATACCTACCTACTCACTCGGCTAGAATGTCCACTCACTGAATATAAATCGGATCGGTAATTTATGCAAACGGCCCGTTCAAGACACGAATAAGTCAAACAAGTGGCATGTAAACGTTCGGCTCGATGTGAATTTTTCCATTTCAACATGAAGACGATTTTTTTTACTGAAAGCACGAAGACCGTGAGAATACTCAACAGACGATATAATTGGTAGGATTTGGAAATCACAGCTCCCTTTGAGTTCCCGAATTGGTCGATTCATTCGAACCGATTGAAATGAATCACTGTTCATAATCATTGAAAAAAAAAGTATTATCTGTAGAGATTAATGTGGTGATGAGAGAATACTGGACAAATTGAATGGGCAACTCCCTACACTGTAGGTTAATGGACTGCCACCTGTCAGAAAACAACTACTCACCTGGCTAATAGCACAAAGGGAGTGTAGGTAATTGAGACTGGCCTGAACGAATTGTTCTTTTGGATAATTTAGAATACTGAGAAGTTTATCATATGTTTTTGGTTCTGGTGATATATAGTCACCAGTGGCTTTGGCTTTGAAAGCGTTGTTCGTCTCTGATATTCGTGATTTGAGTATTTTGTTGATCTTCGTAAAGGAAATGCAATCACCTCTTCCTACGTGTCGTTCTTGTTAAGGCCATAAGAGTTCAAGAGTCATAATCGTGTCACTACCACTGTTGGGGTCTATGGCAGATGAAAAACAACGTTGTTCAGTAAGGAATCATAAATAAAAGGTTTTATGAGCTCTAGAATCGTTTTTTTGTCAGCATTTTTTCTGTCAGAAAGAGTTTTAAATACAATCTAGAAACATGACAAAATACCAAGTGGGAAATGGCAATAACGGTAATATTGATGATAACTCCTTCAATAGTAACATTTTCAACGGCAGTCAAAAACAGAGTTACAGCCCTTCACAAAAGACAAAACTCAGGAAGGAAAGTTTTTGCGAGCTAGGGATTATGGAGGTCTTTCGAATGAACGTTCGATTCTGAATACGAGTCTGACGATACCAGTGAAAAACAAAAATCCCACAGTTGGAATCAAACCAACGTCCACATAACGACTGTATGCCAATTGTTTATCAAATTTTTTTCGTAAATAAATATTGGTTAGTTTTCACATGTTGCTAAGAGTAATTCGTTTTTGACGGGAGAAAATATTTTTTGAAAACACCCTAAAATGTTAGTTTTCCGAAACGCCTTGAGATAATATTAATCGTGAATCTCCCTGTATTTTCATCTTGTATTAAAAGTATGTAATCATTTCAATATTAATAAATGCACCTTCAAAATCTATTAAAGAATTTAATTAAGCAAGATTTATGAAACATGTAATTGAACCTGTTGTTGGACGTCGGCCAGAAATTTATTGTTTGACGTCTAACTAATTAAATCTGTTCGCAATTCAAAATAACGTCATTGTTTCGAACAGAAGTAGTTATAATATGCCCATTTCCACGTTTTCACATCCAAAAATGGAATCGGTACGCAATTTGTATATTCGGAAAAAACATTATATGAGTAAATCTAATGTTTCTGACAACAATATCACGTGTTCGTTTTCTATATGCAAATGCTGACTTTCTTTCATAATCAGCACATTAAAACCAGACGTCCAAGAAAGAACCTCGAAAAGAACAAAGATCAAATTTTAATTTCTACCTTCTCACATAACAAAGTCGTCTGAATCGTTTGGAAAAGTATCTTGGCTACCTGCCGGTGTCTTAAAATAAACTTTGAATACATTATTGCCAAAGTGGGATTATCTGCCATTAATCCAATTGAATCAAAGAAGAAAACGTAAAGCTACGTGTTGCAAACTAAAAGAGAAACTCTGAGAATATTTATTTCGTTTTTAAAATATTGCAGAAGAGAATAGTACGTTTCCAGTCTCTGTAACCATGATCAAAATATTCCTTCTGCACATTGTTCCAAATTTTCAGTTCCACAAATAAGAAGTTGGTTCTATTGTTCTGATCCTAATGTAAATTTGATCTAGTGTTCAAGTAATCTAAAAATGAGTTTAAGTCAAAACATCATTACCATATCTTCAGGTCCTTCTGGTAAATCACAATGTATGTTTTCATTGTCAGAGACAATCAAATGAACAAAAAAAATGTATTCAGTGCCTACCAATACATTAATAGTAGTTTTTTTAATCCCTGTTGAATGTTTACAATTATTTTCAGGTCATAATTTCAGACTAATTTTGTTGAATAACACTACATCATAATTTTAGGCTCATTTTCCTCTCCATCGTCGAATTTTGATGTTTTTTTTTATTAATCATTGGGTTCAGCTAGCTTTGCCGTTGAGCTGGCAGAAACGATTAAAAATTCTTCACTTTTTTGTTTTGAGTGACATTCAAAATCTATTTTTCGTCATAAGGTGTCTTATAAATGGAAGATAGAAACATATCTTTGTTTTCCCTCGTATAATGTATATAAACAGAGCCTTAATAGAAAATCTGCTCGACGAGATTAATCTGGGGTAAATTTCCAACCATTCACTGAAAAAAATATCGAAATCGAGATTAAAAAGGTCATTCAAGATCAAAATTCGTTAATGTTTCAAAGTTGCCGTTATTTTTGCAGCTGAAAGTATGTATACCGAACCAATTGACCGAATCCCAGAGCCCTAAGCCTACAAATGTTACTCAAATTTCAACGTTTGTTTTTAGTTATACTCTCTAGACCGGGGTACATGAGCCTCCATTCTTCCCAAAACTGACATTCTGATAATGGAGACTTTTTGTCTTGTATAGAGTAAAGTTCGAACAACTTCCCTGCATTCTTTGTTTCAGTTCTAAATGTTTAACGAATTTTACTGTACTAATCAAATACTACCAAAGAGGGTTTATATTTCCGGCCCATTCCATCTAAACATACCCAACAAAAATAAGACGGCATTAAAACCTTATTTCTTCGTGGAATCGGAGAATTTCAGCAATTAATGGATTACAGAGGATCATAATGGATCTCTGCCAAGCTAATCTAACTGTCGACGGCTGTAATTTATATCCAGGATACCAGAGTGAAGCAGTCTGTTTATCGATAAACAAAAATGTCGAAAGTTTGGACGGCAAAATCAAAATGGCTTCGGACAGCCTACAGAATGGTAAAACGGCTCGAAATAGTGAACATCACATAGCCGCTCGGAAAGAGACAGGGCCATCATCGAATATTTACGTCGGACAGAGAGCGAAGGTCTTCGTGTTGTCAGTTGAGAGCAATGTTGCCAGATCTTTCAGTTTTTTCAGAGGAAACACTAATTTTCATTGTGATCTACTGAATAATCTCCTGAATGGTATGAAAACATGAATACAAATCCGTCTGCCATACAGTGGGGAGATGTTAATAACTTAAATACACTTACTCACAAATACAAGTTGCAAATGTAGCACACATACAGAGTTGACATTTACAAATAGGTTTTAAAATTTTCACTGTATCCACTATAAACCTAATTAGTTTTTGGGAAAACAGCCTTTTATCTTTCTACTTCTCCATCTTGATAGAAAAAATGGGAGAAGCAAAAAGCCAAAAAAAAATCCCAAATACTAATCTAAAACAATCCCCTCCTTCAATTAAAACCCATTTCCGATCTCGGTTTTGATCAAGAGGTCTATTGAATCATTGTTTTTGTACATTTGAGTATTATTATATCGATATATTTAGCATATCATGGATTTTTAAATCAAGTTTTGAACAATTTTTGTACGTATTTCGTTTGTATCTTCCTTTTTTATATTGTATATATAATAGAATTATCTTAAGTACTGATGGAATTGATAGAAGTTGAGTCAATCAAACTTTGTTTTCCAAGGCACATTCACGAGCATAGAAACCGACAAGAAATACACCTAATCAGCGAAAAAAAATATGGATCGTGTTGAAAGAATATCCAAGCCGCAATTCTTTTATGTAGGTACATTTTCAAGTTCACATAATTTAATAGGCATCGTTTGACTAGCAAAATAGTTAAAATTCTGGTATACTCTACCAAGCTTACATTTATCTTTATATGATTCTTTTTCAGGGCAATAATATATGTGAATAAATGCGAAGGAATAAAAATTGACGTGGCAACCCCGGTTGCGAGCGAAAGGCCAACGCGTCATCAAAAGAAAGAGAAGAAAACACCGAACAAAGATGGACAGATGTGTAGCAGTATTTTTCCTGGGACGAACAAAGATATGGACGAAAACAAACCGAATATAAAGACAATTTGTTCTACTAAAAAACCTTAGTGTGAAATGAAACCATCTCTCGTTGGATAACCTACCTTGTGATGACAAGCGCCGTTAAAACTGAATAATCCTCTCTTGCGAGTAATCCTCGAGTTCACACAAAAACACACTCTTCACTAGTTCACTGTAGCACTAAACACTCATAATCCTCAGTCGATATGTCACTTCACATAACACAAAATGAAAAATCCAATTTTATTGGCCCGAAAGTCTTCTTTCCTTAAACATTCCGCTCGCTATAGAGTCAACGGCAAGCACAAGGCACAGCGACCGACCGAACGATTCAGTTTGTCGACGACGCTCCACGGAAATGGCCGACTGCTGATGTCAAACTACAACAGCATACCGGGAGGGAAGCGGTGTTATCAGAGTTCAAGGCATTTCGGTAGAAACTTGAAAAGACTGATTTGTTTTTCAGGTGTCTACTTACTTTATGAAGTAAACAACTAAATATAATGTCAAAGGGTCGAAAAACTCGAATGTCGGAAGCTGAAAGAAAAATACTGAAATATATACTCGCTTGAACCCAGTAATGAATAAGAAAAATAATGAAATTCGCCACAGCTGTTTGATGCGATGTTTTCAAATCTCTGAAATAGCCTTGTATTTCTACAAAATATTTTTGAATTTATGAGTTTTGGAAGATATGAAACTTTCTTTGGAAAAAATAAAAATGAAAATATATTTTTGAAGCTGACTTAGCTAATGTAGTCAAAATATGTTTTGCTGAGAATGGAGAAATAATTCAAATGAAAATCAATTCAAACCTACCTACCTAGTGAATATTGTTATCACTGATTATAATTCAAAAGTTCAACTAAACACTTGTTTGGCATTTAATAGGTATTCAGTTTGTATCTAGGTACCTACACATTCCCAATCCCACAACCACAGACGTTTTGTTTAATTTACAAAGGAATATATTTCTTCCTTTTGTTCTTGAAGAAAATTTCTCAAATCTCTCCCACTTCAGAGAGCAACTACCTAATTTTTGTAGTTTTTTGTTTGCATTATTATTTTCTACCGAAGCAGTACCTATGAAGTAATAGGATATTTGAAATCTGGCAATACCGCTGGTCATGTACTACAGGAAACATTAAAAGATTTTAATTGTTATAACCATTAACCACGATGCGAAGAAACGAAGAAAAACGTGTTTCGTAGACTATAATTCATTAACTTCGTTAACTCGAGGAAATTTTTGGATTTTTTCCGGTGATAAAACTAATAACGTAGGTACTGAGATAGTTAGTTTAAAATGACTTTCATATTTCGTAGATAGGTACTTTGAAAAGTAATCGCCTCAGACAGTAGAAGAGACAATATTTATGTCCCCAGATTGTTTCTACTAACAGTAGTATCTACCAGAATCCATATGGATTCTTTCTATAAAGTTATTATCGCTCCCAACCAGTAAAAGAAGGAAAAGTAGGAAAAGAAAAATATTCTTAGTATAAAAAACGATTTTCACAAAACTTTCATGAATTTAATCACTCTCTTAAAATATATTAAACCAGGGATTCAGACAAAGTACTGTTTTTTGCAATGAAATTCCTAGTTTGAAATCGAAATAATACAAAATTTGAAATGAAATGTGGTACTATAAAAAATATTCTGTCTGTCTGTTTTAAGCATATCCTTGTTGAAAATTTCTGATTTAAAATGTAATTCATCCGGAATGTTGTTGGAAACATCTGTTTGAGCACCACAACCTCTGCCTAGCCTTTGCCGAGTTATAATGCTTTCAAATTGTTTTTGGGGCCATCTAATTTTCCGCCATTATGAATTATTTCCCTTTGAACACTTTCATTTGATACTAATATCATTGGGGTGCATAAAAAAGTAGTTCGCCATCGCATGGTCAAACTGCCATATTGAATTTAACAGTGTTAGGAATCACACGTTAAAAGGTAAGACCCTGTTGATGCTTAGATCGCACAAGTTTCGACTTGTTGCTTGACTGAAAAACAGATTTTAACAGATTTTTAACGTCATGTTCTGATTCTCAAATTACTCCTCAAGAAATCACTTCCAGTAATTTATTTATATTTTTTTTAAACAGGATCATCCCAACTGAACGTGTTTACCAAATTTCATCTCATTCCAATGAGAAAAATTTCTTCAAAATTGTGTTGAAAGATGAAACCTTAACAAATTGCGAGATAAATAAAAGGTTATGAAAAATGAAAAGTTGATTCTAACCAAGATACGCATTTTACAATTATTTCATATACCTAACCAAAATTTTCGAATCCGTAAGTTTTACAAATGGACCTTCTTTGACCAAAATCTTACCTAATTTCTATGATGAGGTAGACAGTAGACACAATTGCCTGAAATCAACAATTGGCAGGTTTAATCCAGTTAACGCCAGTTATCAATTTCTCTTGATATTTTCTCTAAAACACACGAAAATGCAAGAGGGACACATATTTTCATTATTTGTTTCTTCGAGATAGATCTAGAAATTTTTACTTTTAACTCGAAATTGAAGTCTAAATTTCGAACTGAAAGTCAAAATTTTGACTTCCAATTCGAAATTTCGAGATTAATCTGGAAATTTCGACTTCAAACTTGAAATTAAAGTGGAAATTTCGAGTTGAATGTCGAAATTTTGACTTTATAATCGAAACTTCGAAATTTAAGTTCGGATTTCGTGAACAAAGTCGAAATTTTCATTTCAAATGCAAAATTTTGAAAATAATCTAGAAATTTAGACTTCAAACTCGAAATTGAAGTCGAAATTTCGAAAATAAAGTCGAAATTTTGGAAATAAAATCTAAATTTCGAGTTGAAAGTCGAAATATTGACTCTGGATTGCGAAATTTCGAGATTAACCTGAAAATTTCGATTTCAAACTCGAAATTTCGAGTTGAATGTCGAAATTCTGAGTTTATAGTTGTAACTTCGAAATGAAAGTCGAAATTTCGAGTTTATAGTCGAAATTTTGACTTCAAATGCGAAATTAAGAGATTAATCTAGAAATTTCGACGTCAAACTCGAAATTGAAGTCGAAATTTCGAAAATAAAGTTGAAATTTTGAAAATAAAATCTAAATTTCGAGTTGAAAGTCAAAATGTTAACTTTGAATTGCGAAATTTCGAGATTAACCTAAAAATTTCACCTTCAAACTCGAAATTAAAGTCGAAATTCTGAGTTTATAGTTGTAACTTCGAAATGAAACTGGAAATTTCAAGTTTATAGTCGAAATTTTGTTTCAAATGCGAAATTAAGAGATTAATCCAGAAATTTCAACGTCAAACTCGAAATTGAAGTCGAAATTTCGAAAATAACGTTGAAAGTTTGAAAATAAAATCTAAATTTCGAGTTGAAAGTCAAAATGTTGACTTTGAATTGCGAAATTTCGAGATTAAACCAGAAATTTCAACTTGAAACTCGAAATTGAAGTTGAATGTCGAAATTCTGAGTTTATAGTTGCAACTTCGGAATGAAAGTTGGGATTTCGTGAATAAAGTCGAAACTTCGAGTTTATAGTCGAAATTTTGACTCCAAATGTGAAATTTTGAGATTAATCTAGGAATTTTGACTTTAACTCGAAATTGAAGTCGAAATTTTAAGAATAAAGTAGAAATTTCGAGTTTAAAGTCAAAAGTTCGAGTTTAAAGTCGAAATTTCTAGATTAAATTCGAGAATAATTTCAATTATAAACTGCAAATTTCGATTTCAGTCTCGAAATTTCGAGTATAATGTCGAAATAATTTCGAGATTAGAGTCTAAATTTCCAATAAACGAATAACAATAATATGTGGGCCTTCTGCGCTCCCATAAAAACATGCTTCAACATTTTGATTTATATTCATACGAACGAATCTTTCTTTGCTGGATTTTATATATCAAAATTCCTACGCGTTTTCAAATAATATGATACCTACCTCCGGTCTCATTGTTTCATTACCATTTCTTCAGACAATAAACGCACCTCCCTAATCTATCTAATCCCAACGTAAAATACATTTCTCAACGGCAGATATTTCGAGGATCAATTTTGCCCACAAAATCTTTCAAAACAAAAAGATCATTTCGACCCACCATCAATCAGTCGTAGCTGGGAACAACAAGCCCGTCATAGAAGGCCTCGGGCATACCCGAACACCTTTCTCTTGTTTATTTTAATCCAGCGATTTGCATCTATTATCTCCGGCACCGAAAAAATGACCCGTACATACACGCGGTTCGCTATTCAGTTTGCGCTGCAAACTCGTATTTTATTCAGAAGAAACCGGCAAATAACAGATATGTTGTATTACAACGAGGATACGGCTCTAAGGAGATGAAAAGACTTTTTTCAAGTCACTCTCCTCATGCCAGGATGAAAGCCGGTCCACCAGAACAACGGCCGAGCCGGCGGTTGTTCCAGCGGAATTTGCTGATGAGGCGTTGCCGTGTCCGATCGTTCATTGTCGTGCAAGATCGCTGCGGAGGTCTAGCGTTCATTTGGCGTGCGGCGTTGCCGGTTTGAAGACAGACGCTTGGGTTGTTGGAATTGATAATTTGATCGTCGAGTGACTTGGACATATTTAAATGATGGTTTTTTCAGACAAGTACCGTAAAAGTATTTCACGTTATAAGTCCGGTAGGTAGGAATATAAACGGGTACTGTGATAACACACTTAACGGAAAATGATATTTCATAAATAAATTAAACTACGAATATTATTTGGTAGCATAGTAGGTATAGTTTTCAAGAAAACGATATAGTGCAACCTACCTTTCAACAGCTCCCCATTATTAATATAGTTAGGGAGCTAACTGATTTCGTTATTCAATAATCATTTCTGATTATATAAGAATCACAATAACTGAATACTACTTACATAAATAAACAATCGCTCGCTGCAAAAACACTTCACTAACTTTCTTCGAAAGCTTCTGATAATTCCTCTTCAATATTATCTGTTTCACTATCACTGTCATCATTTAAATCAATAATGAAATCATGTCCACCATTAATATGGAAGTCTACAATCTCCATATAGTCTTTTTCAACTAAAATTACTTTCTTAATCCTTTTCTGCCAGTCTTCTTCGGTAATATTAAATACTTCTTCTTTAATTAGCTCTATTACCTTCTTATCAAATTTTGGAAAATTATTTTTACGCCTGATGATTTCCCCACATTGAAAACACAAAAATAGGGGGGAAGTCTCAGTATGAGGAAGCGTTGTCAAGAACTATTACACTATTCGCATCCAAATTTGGGATCAATGTGTTTTCAAACCATTCCTCGAAAATATTAGCTTCCATGTTATTATGATAGTCAACATTGCAGTCCTCAAGTTTTTTTCCACATTATTTCAAAGAATTCGGAACCCATCCTTTACTTCCTCCGCGATCCTTTGTTTGCAGGCATGTTAGGCGTACACATTCTCGAATCATCAGTCCACCCTTTCGTAACTGTGTCGTGAGTGTCATACCAAGATTCGTCCAAAAAGAAAATTTGCCGTTGTTCTTGTCTATATTAGTTATTTGTTCTAAGTATTTGTTATGCAATTCCACTATTCTTCTACTTTCCATACTGCTTGACGTTTGTTTATTATTTTAAATCCTAATCCTTGTTTCTTAATCCAGTTATGGAGAGTTTTGTCACAGCAGCTCACGTTATGTCCAGAAGTAGTCAATTTCTTCCTTATGATTTCAGTTGTAAGAATCTCATTGCTTTTGTAACATTCGTATTTTGTTTTTTTCGATGATTTTATTAGATGAAAAACTGAAGGTTTTGGTAATCCCGTATCACATCGCGTCTTGCGTTCATAAGGTTTGTTTTTGACTATTTTACGTACAGTTGAGAAAGGAATTTCGGTCAAATCTGATGTTGCTTGTAATATTTTTTTTTTCCCGAAACCAAACTTAATATGTAGATTCTTATATACATTGAAACATACTCTCTCTGTTTTCCAATATTCAAATGCATCCGATTCTTATTCACTGGTATCTCTTTTTCGCATGGTTCACCATCGCTAAACAGGAAAAAGTCTCCGTTGTTATCACACTCGTTATTACTATCAGTACTTATCCAAGGATGCCCCATTTTTAACAGATAACAAAAATTTTAAGTAATTATAACTGCACCAATATCGAATTTCAACACTCAAATTGCGATCAGTTCCTGAACTGAACTTCGACAACACGACGGCTCGAATTCTATTCGTCACCGTCATATGACTTAAAATTTAATTTTATGAATCTTCAGCCAATCATAAAACTTAGTTAGTAAAAATCATTCAATACGAACCGCCAATTCTTCAGTCCACGTGGACTAGTTGGCAGCGGCTTTATTTCTTTGCATTACTTTTTTGGCCTTTGAGAACGCCGACACTTTAAGTATGCACAATACGGGTTACTTCGACTATACTAGTAAGAATTTGGTATTCGGAGAAATAGGTATGTACGCTTTGAAAGTGACTCCATATTTAGGAATCACTAGATTTCTACTAATTAATGACCAATTTCAAGATAATATCTCCAATTTATTCTCTTAACATATTTGCTTCCTACATTTTGTCAAATGTAGGAAGATACATGAGAATTGTTTCTCTCTCTTTGTCACTCTGACCTTCTACCAACAAAACGCGCAATTAACGGACAGGACCATATCGAAATTCAGAAAGATCTCCCTACATTTGACAAGCTGTATAATTTCAATTCACTTCGATATTTATATATAACAAAGTAACTATAGATGGTCTCCTAAACTGTTTTTTTTTCGAAAAGATTGCTAAACTAATGCAACTAATGTAATTCTAACTCTGAATATTAATTGGGCATTCAACAATCTTCACTGCCAGGACAAACTATTTCATTACGCAACCCCCATGTAAAAAAAATAAAACCCTGCCGGCCCGATGATTCCCCCTTATATCACCCCTGTCTTTCCGCTTCTTAACGAAAACTCCTTTGTGCCCGTTCTACCAAAATAGCCACTTTCTTCGGGTGAATTTTATTCCTAGCACTTAGTCCAATTGGATAGGAACAAAAGCAGCCGGCAACACTGTTGGAAGAATGCTTCGTCGACCCTTCTCACAAATCCTATTGAAACATCGAAATACGAAATAACCTACTCCATTGTGGACGGAATGCTTTGTGTATGGCAATTTATATATACATAATAGGTGTGAATGCAATTACGTCATTCGTAATTACTGCCAACCGAACTGGAGTACTTGTGTAAGCAGTTGCTTACAGAAGGGATTAATTATAATGATTATCAAAAGAATATCCACTTTGAAATCCAGAGCCCTCTCATCAAAAAGTATTCTAAACACCAAAATTATGATCAATACAAGAACTTCTAGTTATCTAAGAGAGGTTACAATAATAATAAGTATAATAATAAATAAACTTTATTGTCAGAAGAATAAATATTATTGATAAAGCATGTGTGAATAGGAAAAAGATGTAGACAAGCATGTATTAAGTCTCTATATAATTCAAAACCTATAAAAAAATATTTGCTATCAGGGAAAACTATTTTTCGAAATAGGTACTCATTTTTTTTTTCACAGTCATATCGATAAATACTATCTTTTAAAATTATTTTCGGGCATACTGGGTAATTCAGACAAGCGTGGCCAACCAAAATTATATTTTTACAATTGAAACATCCAGTATATGAATACGTCATTCGATTCCTTATTTTTTTGCCTCTCTAAGGAATTTTTGTTTTCAAAGTTCCATTGCGGCATTGCCAAGTTATTCCAGAAAACCCTATTTTGCAGACAATAATTTTTAATTCTCAATCCGCATGTCTATAGCAATTAAGTTAAATTTTTAAAGGTATAATTAATCAACATCACTATGATAATTTCGGGAATGTCAACTTTCGGAAACAATACCTTTATAGGGTGCTCGGTAAAACCGGCCAAGTGTCATTCATTTTCAAACAGACATAATTCAACTTTTTCAAATGAAACACCCTGTATTTTTTCATTTGTATGAAATGTTTCGAATAACCATTCCTCAATTCATTCATTTAACATTTGATATGTTTCAATTCAATTCATTGATGCATTTGTTGGGCACTTGTAAATTATTGTTCACAAAATTTGTTCTATTCTGAATGACAGTTGATTTTAAGTGTTCTTTAATAAATTTGTTTCAATTTAATTCATGTATCATCTGAATACGACAGTCAAAACAATTCATTTTAACAAAATATTAATAGAAAGTTAAACAGCGTGGCACGCCGTTTTACTTTTTAATAATATATATTTGTAATGAGTTGAATTGTTTTGATTGTTGAATTTCGGTGATACATAAATCAAAATGATTGTTGATAATTTCAATTTGGCGCCACGGTTGAACGGGGTTTTGTCGTACTATAAGTAATCAAGCATGTTGCCAAATGTAACACTTTAGGTTTAGGTTGACGGGTCAACTCAAAAAATTGATTTTGTGATAATGAAATTAATGTATGAATACTTTATTTTGAAGTGAAATTGACAGATGAAACTTTCAAGATGGCGACTGGACGCAATCTGGGAAAAAAATTAAATAGAAAGGAGGGTCTTGTGATACATCATTTTGAAGCTCCTAACTACAATATGAAGTCAATATCTTCACCTACTACAAAATGGCGGAACATTTAATAATTTCCTGAAGACAAACACATTAATATCGATATTTCTAGAAATATTCCTTTTTATCTGCCATATGGCAATTCCAACAATCCGATAAGGTTTGTTAAGTTATTTTTTGTTTATAAAAATAACAAAAAATGAATGTCAGTATGAAAATAAACATCATAGTTCAGTTAGAATATGCTCATTGAGTTTTCGGTTTTACTAGTAGAAAGGTACCACGTCAACAATCTATCAATATTGGGAAATATTTCTTTTTCCGGTAGTTGGATTGGCCGTCGAAGTCCTACAGAATGGCCAGCTGGCTCGCCAGATTTGACACCTTTGGACTTTTTTTATGTGGTTATTTGAAGCAAAAGGTGTTCGAAACTGAACCTGCTACAATATTGGATATACGGCAGAGAATAATAAATATTTGTAGAGATATTGACGTTGCTGGTGTTCGAAAATGTTCGGCGTGAAATATCGGATAGGCATATGTCAAGAAGTTCAAGGCAACCATTTCAATTTGGGATAAAACTTTTGAAACAACTTAATGTGATGGGGTTTTAATTTTGGTTATCAATTACTATTTTTGGCTATGTTGAAGTGTTTTTTTGACGTTATATTTTACTAATCTAGTGATAAGTTGAAAATAACTCTATAAATAATAGGTGTGAACACTATTACGTCATTCGTAATTGAAAATACTGCTAATCGAATCGTGTTTCGTATCATGATTCTAATGGATCGACCTCAATTTTGCACAGTATATTCGATTTTTCAACATCGCGATCAAAGTTCAACGTTAAAGACGTATTACGTATTCATAATGGTAATTGTTCAACAAAAAACTCAAATTGAATAATAACAGTCATCAAAGCAAACCACTTTGAAAAAATTAGAGATAATTCAAAATTACTGATTAATGTGAAATATAAATCAGGTGTCCTTTACTTGTATTTATCGTACATAATGTCATTTTATTTGATTGATTTATGAACGAAACAAGTTTGTGAGGCACTTGTTCGTAATGAGCGATTTTTTAACTAGAAAAGGGATTTTAGGAGGAAATAATTTTGTGGGAAAAAGCTTTTACAGCTTTCTACACTGAACAAAAAATTTGAGTAACATTCAAAGAAAGGAAGAAACAACATTACTGAAGTAGTAGTATACAGTGTGCCAATTAGAAAAACACACACCACTCTCTATATTTCGGCCCCTACGAAATTTAGCCGCGAAATTTGAACATTCACCTTATTTTCTGAACAACCCACGTATGCTCGACTACTCTTCATCCAACCCTAGTAACCGGTGAATGTAATGTTATCATAAAATATACTTCAAATTACGTTTATTTATACCTTTGACTCAACTAAATTTAGTAATTTTTATTTCATCTCGTTCCATATCTATTGACACAGTTTAGATACATTTATTTGTAAAATACATTTATCTACCAACCTTAGTAGATGAAAAATATAAGAGAACTGTGGAATAAACTCCTGATTACCATTTATTTGTAAACTTGATAATTATCATTTCGTTGGACCTTATACCTATTGATATCTATTAATAATTCAACTCGTAATCAGTAAAGAACAAATAAAGTTTTCGCCACTGACAGTAAATGTGAGTCTATTTGACATCCGAAACAATTTTAACAAGTTCGAGTTCACATGTCAAAATCATAAAAGTTATACTTTCTTAACTTTCTTTCAGTGACATTTTCATGATTGTCAAAATGGCTATCTACTTGTGAAGTCAACTAGAAAGACCCCATTAACCTTTTGAGTCATGCCCTTGACGAGTTTTCTGGAAGTAACACCTTTGAAATTCAACGCCATAATATCTGCTGTAGCTGGTTTTTTGTTCTTCGGAGGTTGGTGGATTATTGTAGACGTCAACGTGCAGTACAGAAACGTTTTGGAAAATGCTAAAGTTTACCACGTCCCCGGTATACTTGCGACATTTGCTTTGGTAAGTTGCGTTATTGAGGGGTAGAACTGACACCTCGCGTAGCATGAATCCAGTGCCAAAACCCCCACAGACCATAACCGCAAGACTTTTCATCTCCTGATGACGTCAATGTAGTTGGTGAACCATGAAACCTTAAAAATAGATTTGACACTAGTGACAGTGTTCCATGTAAGTGCAATTTGATACCATTTCGAATTGATTACTTCCTTCCTTTCTTTGGAAGATTCCCTCATCCTTTTTTGTCAAGATGGAGCCAAAAACTTTCTTTCTCAAAAGATTTGACACATTTTACAAATTTCTTTTAAGATTCGATAATTCATAAGGTTTTCTTTATTTTTTAGTTTTTCCAATTTTCTACAAACCATCTTATACGGACATAGTCATACATATTTTCTCAACACACCCTTACCAGCATAAAGCAGCTGCATTCAATAGTTTCATCAAACCAATCGCGGTCAACAACGGTTGTAAAATAGATATTATCGACAGCATTCTTCCTACAAAAGCAAGCCATGGACTAGGTCTACCCAAATTCAAAATACGATAACGTCAGCTATAGGACATTTTCATTTTACTTTTTATTAATATTTCTTTGAAATGAGCTGGATTATTCTGTTTGTTAAATTTCAGTGATACATGAATTAAATTCATTGTTGATAATTTTTATTCGGCGCTGACGTCGGGCGTATTTTTGTGGAACTACATAAGTGCATATATGTATGGCGTGGGTCATAGTACGGTAATAATCCGTTCGACAGCAGCGACGAATAAAAATTATCAACAATCAATTTAATTCATGTATCACCTAAATACGGAAGCGCAGAAGGGACACATATTTTTATCATTTGTTTCTTGGAAATTACGACTTTGAATCTCGAAATTTCGACTTTTATCTCCAAATTTCGACTTTAATCTCGAAATTTCGACTTTAATCTCGAAATTTCGACTTTAATCTCGAAATTTCGAATTTTATCTCGAAATTTCGACTTTAATCTCGTAATTTCGACTTTTATCTCGAAATTTCGACTTTAATCTCATAATTTCGAAACTACGACTTCAAACTCGAAATTTCGAGATAAAACTCGAAATTTCGAGATTAAAGTCGAAATTTTGAGATTAAAGTCGAAATTTCGAGTTTGAAGTCATAATTTCGAAATTACGAGATTAAAGTCGAAATTTCGAGATAAATGTCGAAATTTTGAGATTAAAGTCGAAATTTCGAGATAAAAGTCGAAATTTCGAGATAAAAGTCGAAATTTCGAGATTCAAAGTCGTAATTTCCAAGAAACAAATAATAAAAATATGTGGCCCTTCTGCTCTTCCGTACCTAAATGCAACAATCAAATCAATTCATTTTCACAAATTACTAATAGAAAGTAAAACGGCGTGCCACGCCGTTTCTATTAGTAACTTTTATGTTTTGCACAAAAGTTGTAACCAAATTTTAAATTGAATGCATTAAAGTGAATGTTGGAAATATTCAACACTTTCAATAAAATTGAAATATAACAATCTTTATTATTCATAGTCTTTTTTATTCAAATAACAATTGTATTCATGTAACATTTTAAAAGGAGTGTCATTTAAAATAAAACAAATTTTGCGAACAATCGTTTTTAATGTGTCGAACAAATGCATGAATCAATTAAATTCAAACAAATAAATTGTTAGGTGAGCAAATTGAGGAATGAATATTTGTGGCAATATAAAGTGAAACGGTGTTCCATACTGTTGCGTATTCTTGAGCGGTTTTTGACATTGCATTTATAATTTTTCAGATTGGTGTAAACTTCATACCTTCCGATGCATTATACGATAAATACGCAACACCAGGTGTTTGTAACTCTTTGATGGCGAGATTGTTTCTGATGGCATTCCTGATGGCTAGTTTTGGATGTTTCATAGCAGCGAGTTATGTTCTTATCAACGACTTCCTCATGGACCAGAGCCAGTACCAGTGGACAGGATGGGGGATCTTTCTCCAGAATTTGTTTATCCTGATTGCCTGCCTTTTGATGAGGTTCGGGAAAATGAGAGATCTTCTGTGAATAAAAATACCGGAGTAAATGTTGGTTTGAGAGATTTTTTTTAAGATTATTTTTTAATGTTTTAAAATTTATATTTCTTGTTAGCTCCAAACCTACCTAGTTTCTGCAAATTGAATGAATCAGTTATAGGTATAATCATTTGTTTGCTCAAGATATTCACTAATAACCAAAATATAGGAAAAGACTTTTTGGCATTCTATTTCGCCATCAATTAACAAAAAATGTGGGGACACTTCCAAAGAAAGACAAAAAAAATCATGTTGAATTGCTGTCATGTCTAGGTATTAATTATTAATACATTAGAAGCTAAAATGCTTCCTCAACGTTCTGGAAAAGTTCATTTCCTGCAAGCACCAGTTTTTCTCAGAATCAATTTTGTTAATTTTTGAGGTTTTGAGATAACATCAAGATTCTAAAACGAGATTACGCAAATTTGAAAAATAATATATTCCAACAGAGCATTTCTGAATAAAAAAAGTAAAATTATACTCTGCGATGCTTTAGTTCTTTCACATGCCAACTACGCAGACGTGGTGTATGGTCCGAAAATTTTGAAGAGTGACACTTTTAGAACCCAAAAACTCCAGAATGCATGCATTAGGCTCATTACGGGTACGAGGAAACGAGAACACATTTCCAATCTGTTCGGGGATGTGGGTTGGTTGAATATGGAATCAAGACGAATATTTCATTCTGCAACATTTTTTCAAAAACTCCTTAAAACAATAAAACCCTCCTATCTTTTCGAAAAAATATCCTTTAAAGCTGACGTGCACCATCTTAACTTGATATATATATATATATATATATATATATATATATATATATATATATATATATATATATATATATATATGAAATCTAGAAAGGTTAATGCAGTCAAGCTGCTGGAAAATAATTCCATGAAAATCAAAAAATAAATAGATAAGTACTCTTTGATCATTCCCATATTGATTTCAATTTAAGAGCCACCGGTATACAGCTGTTTCAGCCTATTGGGCATCGTCAGTACCGGGCAGGCGGTCCTCGATTGAAGACAAAATGAGAAAAAACCAAGAAAGTACTTGATGAAAATAGCTGCGTAAACGCAAGCGAAACATAAGTGGAACCACCTATTGGTGTGACACCCAAGTCAACTTGCCAAGTTTTTATGTCAGTGTTGGTGGTTTGACCAATCAACCGACAACTGCGGTAGCAGAAATTTGGGAAGCTAACCTGAAATGCCATCGGAAAACGAATCCACATGTTTCTAGAAATGATATGAAATCTAGAAAGGTTAATGCAGTCAAGCTGCTGGAAAATAATTCCATGAAAATCAAAAAATAAATAGATAAGTACTCTTTGATCATTCCCATATTGATTTCAATTTAAGAGCCACCGGTATACAGCTGTTTCAGCCTATTGGGCATCGTCAGTACCGGGCAGGCGGTCCTCGATTGAAGACAAAATGAGAAAAAACCAAGAAAGTACTTGATGAAAATAGCTGCGTAAACGCAAGCGAAACATAAGTGGAACCACCTATTGGTGTGACACCCAAGTCAACTTGCCAAGTTTTTATGTCAGTGTTGGTGGTTTGACCAATCAACCGACAACTGCGGTAGCAGAAATTTGGGAAGCTAACCTGAAATGCCATCGGAAAACGAATCCACATGTTTCTAGAAATGATATGAAATCTAGAAAGGTTAATGCAGTCAAGCTGCTGGAAAATAATTCCATGAAAATCAAAAAATAAATAGATAAGTACTCTTTGATCATTCCCATATTGATTTCAATTTAAGAGCCACCGGTATACAGCTGTTTCAGCCTATTGGGCATCGTCAGTACCGGGCAGGCGGTCCTCGATTGAAGACAAAATGAGAAAAAACCAAGAAAGTACTTGATGAAAATAGCTGCGTAAACGCAAGCGAAACATAAGTGGAACCACCTATTGGTGTGACACCCAAGTCAACTTGCCAAGTTTTTTATGTCAGTGTTGGTGGTTTGACCAATCAACCGACAACTGCGGTAGCAGAAATTTGGGAAGCTAACCTGAAATGCCATCGGAAAACGAATCCACATGTTTCTAGAAATGATATGAAATCTAGAAAGGTTAATGCAGTCAATGGCATTTCAGGTTAGCTTCCCAAATTTCTGCTACCGCAGTTGTCGGTTGATTGGTCAAACCACCAACACTGACATAAAAACTTGGCAAGTTGACTTGGGTGTCACACCAATAGGTGGTTCCACTTATGTTTCGCTTGCGTTTACGCAGCTATTTTCATCAAGTACTTTCTTGGTTTTTTCTCATTTTGTCTTCAATCGAGGACCGCCTGCCCGGTACTGACGATGCCCAATAGGCTGAAACAGCTGTATACCGGTGGCTCTTAAATTGAAATCAATATGGGAATGATCAAAGAGTACTTATCTATTTATTTTTTGATTTTCATGGAATTATTTTCCAGCAGCTTGACTGCATTAACCTTTCTAGATTTCATATCATTTCTAGAAACATGTGGATTCGTTTTCCGATGGCATTTCAGGTTAGCTTCCCAAATTTCTGCTACCGCAGTTGTCGGTTGATTGGTCAAACCACCAACACTGACATAAAAACTTGGCAAGTTGACTTGGGTGTCACACCAATAGGTGGTTCCACTTATGTTTCGCTTGCGTTTACGCAGCTATTTTCATCAAGTACTTTCTTGGTTTTTTCTCATTTTGTCTTCAATCGAGGACCGCCTGCCCGGTACTGACGATGCCCAATAGGCTGAAACAGCTGTATACCGGTGGCTCTTAAATTGAAATCAATATGGGAATGATCAAAGAGTACTTATCTATTTATTTTTTGATTTTCATGGAATTATTTTCCAGCAGCTTGACTGCATTAACCTTTCTAGATTTCATATCATTTCTAGAAACATGTGGATTCGTTTTCCGATGGCATTTCAGGTTAGCTTCCCAAATTTCTGCTACCGCAGTTGTCGGTTGATTGGTCAAACCACCAACACTGACATAAAAACTTGGCAAGTTGACTTGGGTGTCACACCAATAGGTGGTTCCACTTATGTTTCGCTTGCGTTTACGCAGCTATTTTCATCAAGTACTTTCTTGGTTTTTTCTCATTTTGTCTTCAATCGAGGACCGCCTGCCCGGTACTGACGATGCCCAATAGGCTGAAACAGCTGTATACCGGTGGCTCTTAAATTGAAATCAATATGGGAATGATCAAAGAGTACTTATCTATTTATTTTTTTATATATATATATATATATATATATATATATATATATATATGATGAAAATAAAAAAATAAATAGATAAGTACTTTTTGATCATTCCCATATTGATTTCAATTCAAGAGCCACCGGTAGACAGCTGTTTCAGCCTATTGGGCATCGTCAGAACCGGGCAGGCGGTCCTCGATTGAAGACAAAATGACAAAAAACCAAGAAAGTACTAGATAAAAATAGCTGCGTAAACGCAAGCAAAACATAAGTGGAACCACCTATTGGTGTGACACCCAAGTCAACTTGCCAAGTTTTTATGTCAGTGTTGGTGGTTTGACCAATCAACCGACAACTGCGGTAGCAGAAATTTGGAAGAGCATTCTCTGCGATGATTTATCATACGCAAATATTGAATTCTGCCATTTGATTGGTTGTAATTGTATGGAACCATCAATAAAAGTCATTATTATTATTACTATTATTATAATTATTGAGATGTCTCAAAGTGATTGGCCATCCAATCACTTCTACCAATTCATCTAGCACGTTTCTTATCGTTAAACATCGGCTAGGGTGGAGATTCATCTTTTTGGAAATGGAGGACTTGTTCCTAGCTGGGTCAACTGGATCATTTGAATCAGTTGTTATTAATGGGTGTATTCTCTCACTAAAAAGTCTCCTAAGATCTTATCCGCTCACAGATACTGGTCCAATATTTTCAACAGTATCAGCCCAAAAACTGTCTGATGAGTTTGATCTTCCAATGAAAGTTGCCGAGTCTCATCAATCTATCATTGCAATGTTTATAGAGCATCATTTAAAATATTGACGGATATTAGGTCGGTGAAAAAGAAAAAAATTCCCATACCGGGAATCGAACCCGAGCCTCCTGGGTGAAAGCCAGGTATCCTAGCCACTAGACCATATGGGAGTATACCCAAGTGAGTCCATCACTTCCAGATGACTGCAGAGTTGAGCTTTACTTTAAATAAATACCTTTTTTTGAATATGCATAATTATTATGATCAACCAGAATATATAATTTAAGTCCTGAGTATACTTAAAGAATGGAAAATGAAGGTACCAGGTACCAGGCTAAGATTGATATGTTTTTATTTGGAGAATATTACTTACCCCCGCCAAGATTAAGAAATTTCAGTTGCGAGGGGGTGGAATTTCGAATCTGGTGAATGAAATGTTCATACAGTGTATTAGTGAACTGTAATGAAATGTAATATAATTGCTCTTCCATCAACTCTATAAAATTTTTGGAATCTTTTGATATACATATAAGTTATCAAAATTGATTCGAGAGAAACTCAAATGTGGTGAAGGTACTATCTAATAGAGAATACCGACGTTCAACAAATTTTTCTGTAAACTTCAGATGCGACATCTAGCAGACATTGAACAAAGTTACTGAATACCATTGAATTCAATTCACAGTTTAGACTCTGGCATTGTCTAAGATCTTTAGAATGGCTGGTATTTCGGACATTCATGGGAATACTCTTTTCATTTCTTATTTTCTTTTATTTTCCGTACATGTGGTTTAAAAACAAAGTATATTTTGAAACGTAATATTCAAATCATGTTGTCAATGGTTGTGACACATATATTTTCTTTCATTGCACAGGCACAGGAAATTCATATAATAAAAACGCACTTTGAAACATTTCAAATAATATCCAAGTTATCTTGTTATTGTTGTGACATTTACCAAAATTTATGAAGCAGATTGATAGGTATTTTGTCACAGTTCGAATATTTTATTGTAGATGGTTGGTTGCTCTTATCGAAATTACGCTTTCGATATAATTATTTTTTAAACGAAGGAAGCATCATTCTGTAAATTTCTAATTTTTTAGTGACATCTACCAGTCAATGGTGAAAGTGGTGAAACATCTGATCGATGTTTTGTTGCAGTTCGGCCATTGAATAATAGATAGCAGCTCCTGCCGAATAAAACATTTTCTAACGGGGACCGTGCATGTTATTCAATTAAAATAAAATAAACTACATTCAATGTCATTTCTGAATATTTTTCAATATTCTTGGCAAAGCCAGTGTTCAACATTTTCATATTAGATCGAAATTTTAAACGAAAATCACAATCGAACTATTCTGTCAGAGCCAAAAAACTTTTTTGTATTAAAAAAATATTGCTTTCCTTTATTCGCACCACAACATTTGCCTTATTTTTGAATGCAAGAAGCGTTTTCCGTTCAGTGAATTTTTATAAATTCGTTTTAAAGACTACTAAAGCATATGGAAAATTACATTACAATTTTTTGAAATAATTTCAAAATCTTTTAGTGACATCTACCAGTCCGTGGTAAAAGTTTTTTCATTCTATCAATATTCTTTTGAAGTTCGATCATTCAGTAGTAGATGGAAGTTCCTGCCAAAATATCAAATCATTTACATTTTTTCCAAACGCAAAGAGCGTCTTTCATTTAGTGAATTTTTATATATGTATCTTCGCGCATACAGAATTATATTTAAATTTTTGGAATCTTTTCGGAATTTTGTGTCATCTAATCAGTTGCCAAAGTGTTTCTATGAGATCGATATTTTGTTTCAGTCCAGCCATTCAATAATAGATGGCAGATCCGGCCAAAATATATATAATCAATTTCCCAACCGAAAACGTGATCTTTATTTAAAAAATTGTAATGTCTTCAAGAAGACGCAACTACCTGACACGAATAAAAATAAATTCAATTTCATTTCCAAATCAGATTGATATTTCATTCGATTACTGAATGATAAATGAGGGTTTTCACTGAAAAATGAATCCCAATTGATTTTTTTTTCTAGCCTACAAAACTTTTTTATTTAAACCATAACATTTCCATTATACTTTATTCGAACAATTAGGCGATCTAGGTTTTTTTGTCCAACAAGAGTTTTTTCCTTTATTCATTTTTGTTGTTTAATTAAATTTACGAAGAACCGTGATCATGCTGAAGAATTGGATTTTTAGCTTCTGTGTCGTTTTAGAATCCAGTCTTATCAAATGAAGATCAGTGGAAATAAAATGATAGGTAAAAGTGTTAACTTGCTTCCCGCTTAATTCCCCCGAAAGTATCCTACGTTTGGACTAAGTATGCTACGGACTTCAGTGGCCTATTTCTTTTCGATTAAACTCATTACATAGACTGGTACATTTATTGGGACATTTTGCCTTCAACAGCACCATTGAAATCTTCCTCCTAGCAGTATACAATGCCTTCAACTATTTTCGAAAGATATAGGGAAAATAAAACTCATTCATCTTTTGCTTTAATTTATTGGTAATTTAGACAATGACACATTTCACCAACTGGGGGCAAAGTAACAAAAATATACACAACATTCAACCTTTACCACAACATACAATTTATTATTACTAATTCACAGATTCATTGGCCTCGAAAGTTTATTACGTTAACAAAAACTTATAAAAAGAACTAAGTTAACTTGAAAGCTTTACTAAATAGTGACATTTTGAACCAGATTACTTGATGGATAACTCAAAATGAAATATATTCTATCTAATCCCTTGGCTAATAAGCATAATGTTTTTACTAAATATGACATTTTCGTGAATCCACAAAGATGAGAAACTTTTGCAATCAGGTCTAAGAACACTAATCTAATTTTCAGGGAAGCCATAATATGATCTGCATTGACAAATAGGCAAAGGCTCAAAATTTCACAGTCGCGAAACGTTAACAACAAAAATGATTTCACCACTTTTCTTTCACCTCTATTTTTTAGGGTCCCAGTTTTTTCACTCACAAGAAAATACAACTGAACTTTGATGTATTCATAACAAACCTATATCGAAAATAAAAATTCTTATCGTTTCTCATTACAAAAAATTACTCCCTTGGACTAAGCTGTGTCGAACAAGCTGTAGAAAATTCAACACCTATGAAAAAATCGTGCTCATTACTTCATTCCAATAAATTGGTTACTTGAAGCATTTCTACCAACTTCAAATCTCAGAAGTACAAATGTCATTCCCAGAACCATAAAGTTGGTTGTATGTGAAATTCATGCTTGTGAATCACAGACCAGAACTGAACGTCAAATTTGAATATCCATAGGTACAAAATTACTTGCGTATACTCCATTATCAATATTTACTATCTGTAACAGTCGGTGCGACACAAAACTGCCGAAAGGAATTTATTTCTGCCATTAGATTTGTGCATTGGGTGACTTGACAGCAAGTTAATAGGTATCTAGTTCTAGTGCTTCGTCTTGATTTCTTCTAGGTCTTTCTGTAAATAGTGCAGGACGTAGTGCAAAACAACATCGTAGCAGTATTTATATTCGGTCTGCAAAATAAAACAATCTTACTATATGAATATAATATTTATACTTATTATTAGAATTGTCGTAAAAAGGTGTCCGAGATGGATCTTAGTCATTCCCAGATGTTGCTCTCATTAAATGATTGTTATAATGAATTGTCTCGATTTTTTCTCGGTGGAGTGTAGTGAACATACTGAAAATTTCAACCCACTGAATATATTATCTCAGATTTTGAAGTCAGACTTGGAAATTTTGTAATAATTTTTCAATCGTCATAACGAATTTCTTTCCGTTTAATTTGGTTAGGTTAGGTTAAGTTAGGTTAGATTAGGTTAGGTTTGGTTAAATAATGATTCAGAACATATTTATTTGACATGGTTTCACATATTTCACAGCGAGATCATAATATTGAGTAATCGTTCGTTTCTATGAACACATTTATCAACTTCATTTGGTAATTTTAATTGATCTTAAACTGATTACGAAATTGTTGAATTGAGTCCACAAATATATTTCTGAAATATGAAATGTTGGAAATATATATATTTTACAGCTGAAACACTTATCCATTCATGTGAAAATTGAGAAAAATAATTGTCATGTAAAAATTTTTAAAATATAAGAATGTAATAGAACAGTATTCACAGAAACACAGAACTGCAATTTTGAGAAAATGTCACAGAGTGACTACTTGCACCAACTAATTTTGATATTTGTGAAATATGGCAGACCTCTCACTAGTGTTAGCAACTGTTTGGAGGGAAATTTGAAATGCATTTACGAAGAAATGAGAGAATATTTTGTAGTTATAATAAAATAGACCATAAAGTGAGATTTATGGTCTATGGTTATATAGGTTATGTTATTAATGTGTGAAATTATTGAATATAAAAATGTTAGCATATGAGAAAGATCCTTATAAATGTTTTTCATTTATAGAAATAATCTTTCATGAACTAAATTTGGGTGATCTAATATTAAGAGAAATCAGTTGCAAAGTAGTGGTCTAAATCAGTGGTCGCCAACCTCTTCAATGTGTTGAGCTACTTTATTAATTTTGTAATAAACAGCGAGCTACCCACACGGAAGCCACGTAATGCAACGTAAATGAAATAATCCACTCAATGACTTCCATTTCTGTTGCAGCGATGTCTTCGCCAAAGTTCTGCATAACACAAGTTGCAAACTGTTGGATATCAATTTCCATAAAGGGTGAAACAACAAACTGCGCTACTAACAAAAGCCATTTCATTGAAATCCTTAAAACGATTATTGAAGTTATTCTTCAGGGTAGAAATTATTTCTACATGATATTTGTTGTCATAGGGTTCTAATGGATTTTGAGATATTTTTTCTGAAAGAATAGGAAAATGCTTGGCATCGCTGTTAATTAGGTTCTGTTCTCAAAACTCCAGCTTTTTGATAAATGCTTTTATATCAGAAATCATTTCCGCTAGTTCTTTGTCTCTCCCCTGAAGCTGCAAGTTAAGTTCGTTTAATTTCTCTGTAATGTCCACGAGAAAACCAAAATCTCTGAGCCAGATTGAATTTTCTAGTTCCGGAGTCGGTTCATCGCGTTGTTTGAAAAATTGAACTATGCCAGATAGGACATTATTAAAACGTTTCAGCACCCGTCCTTTACTTAACCATTGGACTTCAGAGTGAAGGAGTAGGTCCCCGTATTGACAGTCAACTTCATCGGCCAAGGTTCTGAATAATCTTTTTTGTAACGCTTGAGCTCTAATCTTGTTCACAATTTTCACCACCAGTTTCATAACGTTGTTTAGTTTCAGGAAATTTCCACATAAAGCTTGCTGATGGATAATGCAGTGGTAACAGAGAAATTGCGGAAAAGTTTCATCTTTACGACATAACGACACCAGACCCTTATCACAACCCACCATAGCTGGAGCGCCATCGGTTGTCAAGCCTACCATTTTCGATATTGGAATTTTCTCGGAAGAAGTAATATTTTTTAAATGAGAAAACAACTCATGTCTAGTAGTGTGTCATTTCAGTGGAATGAACTTCAAAAGATCTTCTTTAATCATAAAATCACTAAAAACCATCCTGACGAAGACGGCCATCTGGGCAGTGTCAACGACATCTGTTGATTCATCCAGTTGAAGTGAAAAATAAACACAGTTATCTAAGTCAGTTCTTAACTGTAAAAAAATATCATTGCTCATTACTTCTACACGTCTCATTACTGTATTAGCAGAAAGTTGCATAGATTTTATAGCTGAAACTATCTCGTCTTTATTTCTAAAGTTGGCAAACAACGAATCAGCAGCTTCTAAAAACGCCTGTTTTATCATTTCCCCGTCTTCATAAGGTTTCTTTTTTTTGTGCAATTATCTGGGACACACGGTACGATGCTTCAGTTGCAGCCTTATTTTTGTCGAGTGTTCTTAAAAATATTGATTGTTGTCCAATTAACTGCTTCTTTAACTGTTTCAGTTGATCCTTTCTGCCGGCAGAATGTAGTGGGAATGACTTTTCAAAATTAGAATGTACAGTTTTATGATGTCTCTCAATATTTCCTTTTTTAGCAACGGAGACCAAAGTATTACATAACAAACACACATTGTTATCTTTAACTTCTGTAAAAAAGTATTGTTCTTCCCATTCCGAATGAAAGTGGTATGTCTTTACCTTTTTACAACTGCTTGCCATAATATTATTTTTGTTGTTCTCTACTAACCCAACCGCTGGACGTTGGTTACGCGTTCAGTTTTAAACTAAGCGCAATGTCGCCGCGCCGTGCGTATTTATCCCGTTCAAAGCAATCCAGATCGTTCTCGAACACTAACGCGCTGGTCCGGCTGGTCGGTTCTAGCCGATTCTAGCTTGATGGCATCAGCGGCAGATCGCTCACCGCAACGTTGCCGCTGTTTATGTTTAATATTATGACAATTAGATTTTTTGTGGAATTTTCGGAAGCTTCTCTGATTTTTGCAGTTTGTATTTTTTAAATTAAAATCGTTGTGAGAGCTACCAGAATTGCCTCCGCGAGCTACCGGTAGCTCGCGATCGACAGGTTGGCGACCACTGGTCTGAATCAATGGTGTGTTCTGCAAGAGTGCAATTCTGATATTTTTGATATCACTTTTACAATATGATTCGATAAATTTCAATCGATTGGGCTCGATGTATGAAGAATATATATTGACATTCATTTTAAACTCTTATACACGAAAGCTAAAGAGCAACATTTATGAAATTATGAGATTGCACTCATTTTGATCGATTGGTCTATGTTAAGATTATTTCCCAAAAAATGTAACAATAATATAAATTGAAAAAACTCCGTTTTAAAATGAATATTTTGAGATATATATGAAACATACTTTCCGGTTCTGGTGCAGTTGTTTTCAGTCACAGACCCAGGACAGAGATATCAACCTGCCTAGAAACCTATGCGACTGTATTTCAAGCGGAAATTTACGCTGTTGAATTGTGTGTGTGCATCATATGCAGTGATTCGGAGTATCGGCAGACAGTGTGTGTCGTCTCTGTTTGGAAAATGATGAAACAGCAGAGCACATACTTTGTTCCTGCCCTGCTGGAGATCGAATCAGGTTTTTAGAGTTCGGCAGAGCCGTACTGCTCTCACCATCTGACCTGAAAGACCACTCACCATACAAACTAATCGGCTTCGTTAAGAAACTGGGTTTATTTGGTCGAATGTGAATAGGTGTGAGCCACAATAAACCCTTGCGGGTTGCGGTGGAGGGTCGAATAGACTCAGTCACTTTGGACCTAACATAACCTAAATATACCCATTGATGCTCATGTTAATCTGCTGAACAGGTCTAGCGAATGTATTTGCTATAAAACTATGAAAACGCCGCCCTGCTTTCATCTTTTCCATCGAGTAAATAATCAAAATTACCATGAAGTACTGATTTAATTCTCGAAATACTCACAATATTTTCTATAAGCTGTGGTCTGTGTCTTCTTACGGTTCTAACTGCTTGAAACACATCTACCTCTCCATGCTGAATAACTTGTTCTATACAAGCGTTTGCAGCACAATATATCCCGCATCTACTTCTTCCATCCCTGAAATTTCGATGTTTCTTTGAATTTTTCCAAAAAAGAAACAAGACAGAGTCACAGTCACGGATTTTATGAATACTTACGGGGATACCACACAAACAGGCCCGTACTCTGTTCTCTGTCTCCATCTCTCTACCATGTTCATCAGCTCTACCAAGGAGTTGGTTGAGGTTGGGACCTTATGGCCCATCGGCCAACAAGTCAATTGGAACAACTGGACGGTCTTAGGAGGGGCTTTGACGCCAGCCATGAGCTCCGTTAGAGATACTATCTGTAATTAACAATTACAATGAAATAACAACTGATCAAACAGTTGGATAATCAAAATAAAAAAAATAAAAATTGTGTGTATCCATAATCGTTTTCACACGAAGACGATCTTCCAAAGAAAGGAAAGAAGCACTTTCAATTTCAAAAAAGTAACTCGATACAAAGATGTGTAGATCATGCAAAGAAGTAACAAAGTAAGTATTGCATATATTTTCGAATAAACCCTTTTTGGCTTCCCACTTTTACATTTTTATACAAAAAATGTGACATACATTCGTAATGCGCAAGAATTATATGTGATTTCGTTTTCAAGAAGTACCCCAACCTGTACCCCCAAGTAAGCGAAATTTTATATCAATGCTTATCCATCAATAACGTGTAGTTTTCCTGAGGAACCCATTATATAGTGAAACACTTGTTGCGGTTTCGTGAACTGTTCGGAGAAAATCTCACAATAAAGTGGTACTTGAATATGTAGTTTCCTCAGGCGTGTTCAAACAGTATGAACACGCCTGAGGAAGCTATAGTAGAGCAAAAACATGTTACGGTTTCATGAACCGTTAGGTGAAAATATCACAATTAGATGTTACCTACTGGAATGTACTGTATGAACACGCTTGATGAGGCTACATTTTCAAGTAACACTGCTGTAGCTTCCTCAGGCGTGTTTAAACGGTATGAACACGCATGGGGAAGCTATTTTATAGCGAAACACATGTTACGGTTTTATAAACTGTTAGGTGGAAATATCACAATGAAGTGTTACTTGGATGTACTGTATGAATACTCAAGATGAAGCTGCATATTCAAGTAACACTTTATGCTGTAGCTTCCTCAGGCGTGTTCAAACGGTATGAACACGCCTGAGGAAGCTATAATATAGCGAAACGCATGTTACGGTTTCATAAACCGCCAAGTGAAAATATCACAATTAAGTGTTACCTACTGGAATGTACTGTATGAACACGCATGATGAAGCTACATATTTGAGTAACACTTTATGTTGTAGCTTCCTCAGGCGTGTTTAAACGGTATGAACACGCCTTAGGAAGCTATACTATAGCGAAACATATGTTACGGTTTCATAAACTCTTAGGTGATAATATATCACAATGAAGTGTTACTTGAATGTTCTGTATGAACACTCATGATGGAGCTGCATAGTCAAGTAACACTATGCCGTAGCTTCCTCAGGCGTATTCATACATACTGAGCACGCCTGAGAAAGCTATTGTATAGCGAAACACGTGTTATGGTTTTTTCAAACTGTACTGTGAAAAATATAACAACAAAGTGTCATTTGATACTCATGAATAAGGGTTGAAACTCACTTTTTTATTTATTCGAAACACCCAGGTTTTGATGTTGGAATAATGGTTGTGTGATATATGGTCTATCGTGAATACAGGGCCGTATTTCTTTGAAGTCCTACCCTCCGGCCAAAATGAAGGGAACTGTTGCTGAAAAAAAGTTCTTACTGAGAAAACTGACATTCAAAATGATCTCAATGAACTATTCTAAGCAATGGAATATCAGTGGAAAACCAGAGCCCAAACACATAGCATTTCTGACTCAACATTAGTCTCGTTAGTGTTGCTAGGCTGAACCACAATGCGCTGCTGGACTCAACTTTCCTTAAAGGATAAGCCTGAGAGCATGCTTGTCCATTAAGAAAAATCAGTGATTTCAAAACCAGTCATAATCAAGCACCCAGCAGTGAGTGACAACTGAAAGACATCCTCTTATTGGTGGTTTTAAGTATGTTTCATACGAAACAATAATGAAATTTTCATGGATATGGGGCCGTTCAAGTATTTCTTAAGAATATTTATTACAATTATTAACTTACCCCCATCCCCCGTGCCAGCAAAACTAAGCAAAGTTCTTACACCCCTCCCATGCTTACGTAAACATATTATATGCATTTTTGATTCTTCAATCATAGACAATGTTCGGGTTGCCATATGTGTAAAAAAACTAGTGCTGATGTAATCATCTAGACCTTCTCGCCCCCCTTGTCATAAAAAATAAGCAAAGCAAATACCCCCCTTCCCCTATAGTGCTTACGAATACTTAAATAGTCCCTATCCTTCTGAAGTCCTTTCTGAGTCCATATAAGGGCAATTGTACTTTCCTGGACTTTGTATGGTCTATTTAACGGTTACGTTTGTATTGCAAAATTATGGACTTTTTATGGATATCCATAGGACGTCCTTTTAATGTCCGTGTCCATAGGGACAATTATGGAACCTTTTATGGATGTCCGATGGATATCCTGTGTTTTGCTAGGAAGTGGTTTTGAGTTTTGAAGTTTCATTTTCAATTTCTTTTTAAAATCATCTTTTTTGAAGATAATAGGACCAACAAGCAGTTGTTTAGTTTTTTACATTATAACCATGAATAATATTCATTTAACTGAAATTTCAAGGTTGAATGTTTGCGCTTTTTTAAGTAAATGAAAGAAACAACAAATTTACATTCGAAATTGACGTAGTTGTAGGATATGAAAATTCGAATTTAGATTATATTATTTTATTTTGCAGTCTCCTAAGAGAATTTGGTATTGATGCATTAGATAGATTTTCCTCAACGTTTGTTTGAAAGTGATTGACAATGTTTCATGATGAATTTCATTAGTTCGGACTTCCATTGTCTAATATTATATAAAATTATTTGGAATCTCTAAAAGAACCAATACAAATGAAGAATTAAAAACAATAGCTGAAAATAACAACTATATAAAGCAAAAAAATCCTGAAATGAAATTATAGTGAAATAAAATGTGAGTGAAAAATAAAACAATCAAACAAAAAACAAAAAACAATTAAAAATAAAAATCAGGAGATTCCAAGCCAAGTTATTTCACGACGTTTCTATTGTTAGTATCCACAATCGTCTTCAGGTGATGAATCATCACTTGAAAACGATTGTGGATACTAACTCATACCCCTCTGTAAAATTTTTCTTCACAATAAAAAATAGCATATGTTTTTTTATTCTTTGGAAATAGGATCTCCCAGTTTGGCCAACATAGAGTTTTGTGAAAGAATCTCAAGTCAACTTATATACTCCTGATCTATCCGACACGAAACTTGATTAAATAATTATTTGTCCGGTAAGCCACGCCGAAGTTTATCCTTTTCAAAAAAGAGCCTTTTATTGGTGGGTTCACCAAAGTATGTCAATGTCCTATGACGCTTATGAAGTATTATATCCGGAAGAGGAAGGTTTCAAAGTTAATCTTTTGAACTGCTTAGAAATTAATAGTTTTCGGATTTCTGAAAATTTACTGAATGACCAAATAGAATTGAATTCAATTCATATTCAATTAACGAGTTGGTAAAATTTTTATTCACGATGTGTACAATTTGAGTGGAATTCAATCCGTACGAAAACGCTTGAGAAGGCTGTTGTAGAGACACACATGTTGCAGTTTTGTAAACTTTCCATCGAAGTAACTTGAATACCCTAAATGGTGTTCCTGAAAACAATTTAATTTTTTTCATCTGATATCCCAAAGTGAGTATTCCAAAAGTCAAAATCCTCTCCATTATATGTAACTCAGTATTTCCTTTCAACGCTAATTTCCATTGATGAGAAAACAGGAATCAAAACAGATCCTTGTGGAACTCCACAAATGATAGCTTTATATCAAATGGCATATTTTCCTAGATACTTACCGAGTTGTGAGGTGGTACACATAAAATGACAACTGCGGAACAGTCATAGTCATATACCAAGGACCAGAATTCTCCACAAGTTGACTTAATAGGCCATTCGGTAACAATGTATTCCTTAGGTTTAGTATAGCCCTGAAAAAAAATTGATACGTGAAAAATCTGTGATCGAGAAGGCAATGAAACGAATTTAGTGGTTTCAGATGAAGAATGATTATGAGGGGAAACATTGATTTCAATGAAATGGCAATAACTTGGTCAAATGTGATGTCGACATACATTGATGATAACTTACATCAACAAAAACTGCATTGATGTAATCTGTGAAACTATTGCCTTGGAATGAAGTCAAGTAGGGACGGAAATTGTCAGCTGTAAGGAATAAAAGGCATAAAATGAACTAATAAAAAAGAAAATAAGAACGTTACCAGTGAAAAACGAATCAAATATATCATCAACCATGAAAACGACTGCTCCCTAATTATCTACTACTTACGTGGTACTATCAAGACGTCCCTGTTCTTCTTCCTGTTGTCTCCCCTGTGTCCCCCAGCGCAGTCCCCGATGGTGAACCTGGGGGTCTGCTTGCATACCAGCATGTACTCCCTCTGGTACTCGTTCAGTTTTGTAATAGCGTTCTTGGTCGATTTCTGTTTCAGTCTTTGGGAGAGCTCGCTCACAGGAAACCAAGAATTTCCACAGGTTACGTGCTCCTCCAGAATGTCGTAGATGAATTTGTATTGTTCCTGGGAAAATCGATGGTGATCACACATCAACAAAATTATTTTTGATGTTGAACATTGATATCAACACCAGCTCCTCCCTCAATCTCAACTCCTTTGAAGGAGTAAAGGCATTTATCAATGAGATAGTTTTTACGTATTTTTTAAAGTGTGTATGGTGGAAATGTATTGTATAGATTGATATCTAGAGAGCTCTTAGAAGATTTCTGCTAATTGAACTTAGCAGGTCGTATAATATAAGAACCACATGTATTATAGTTATGAAAGTGGGAAGACTGTGCTTAATTTTATATACCTCCAGCAGTGATTGAAGAAAGAAAATAATTGATGCGGGTCATGATTCCCAGTTCCTTGAACAATGAGCGACATGTATCATGATATAATAATAATAATAAATCGGCTTTATTGATAATACAAAAAAAATATAAAGATATATTTGAAAATGAAAATAGGTTACAGGAGATTCTGGTACTCCTTGGTGAAGTCTAGCTCAATGCTACTCTAACTCAACCAACAAGCACCACTCCATAATGTACGCAAACATACAAAAATAAAAGCAATTAACAGTGATGGTACCACGAAATGAGAACCGTAAATAAAATAATAATTTGTGATTACCTTCTGAAGATAGTTGATAACTAATTTAATTTAATTGATCTGTTATCTAAAAAGCAAAAGTTGACATTACTGACTATCATAGATATAATTTTTATATTTGTGTTTGAATTTCCTGATATTGAATCTCTTCAATTGCTCGGGCAATGAATTAATAAGTTTTACAGCACCAAAAAAAAAGATCTCTGAAACTGTGCAGTGCAATATTGTGGCATAGTTCATTTGTTTTTATGTTTAATGTTTCTTGAGTGAATATTTTCACGCAGAATTAGTTTTTGTATTAAAAGAGGAGAATGGGGAAGGGTGATCATTAATTTGTAAATAAATAACTCTTTCAAAAATTTTACTCATGGTTGGAAGTATACTGATAATCCTGAGATCAGAATAACTAGCTGGATCATTATTCTTGGGAATGGGTTTCCCAATGGCAATTTTTCACAAGTCTGGAAAATATGAACGTTCAAAACAACAATTAATGATATGTGTAATATATTTATCTATAAACGGGCTACAAAGTTTCAACATTCTGATTGAAATATTATCAACCCCTGAAGCTTGACTTTTAATATCATTCAGGATTTCATGAATAGCTTCTTCAGTGGAGAATCGAAATGAGAAGTTATCTTGCCTGACTAAATAATTATTGCTATAAAATTCAATATTTTCATCACAATTATTAAAAACATTTTGTACGAATTGGGCGTACGTTAGAGACATTGTTCTAATTCAGAGGTTCTCAAACTTATATGATGGAATCGGCCGATACTTGATGAAAATCCATAACTAACGTATTCCAAAAACACTTTATTGTGAGATTTTCACTAAATTGTTTTACAAAAACGCAACACGTGTTTCGCCATACAATGGCTTCATCTGGCGTGTCTTTCAACTCAGTTGAAAGACACGCCAGATGAAGCCATTGTATGGCGAAACACGTGTTGCGTTTTTGTAAAACAATTTAGTGAAAATCTCACAATAAAGTGTTTTTGGAATACGTTTCTCAAACTTATTTTGTCTACCGCCCACTTCGAGAATTATTTTATTTCTAGCGCCCCCAAATTTTTTCACTTTACTACATCTTAAGAATCACAATCGCAGTCTTTATTTCAATAATTAAATTATGTGTTGTGTGAAAATAATACTTTCTGATGAGGGTAATGTAAAACACCATTTTGTAATATTAGGAAAACTTTTATTCATGTTATTAAAATAAACATTTCAATTTGAATTTAAAAACTAATCTAATATGAAGGATGAATTTGATGATTTTTAACAAGTTTGTTAATATCAGGCTTGAATTTACTCAAAAACAGCCGTGAGTCACCGCGTTCGGTAATCTGCAACCGATTTTCCTTTTTAGTAAGCAACGTTGTCACAGCACTGCATCCACGTTCACACAAATATGATGATGAAAATGCTATAAAAAATCGTTGAACGATGGACCACAATCCAGAGTACAACTGCGGGATTGGCTTTTGTAGCCAACATTATCATTTCCTCGTTCGTTATCAGTTCTATGAGTTCATCCAGCTGGGATGATCCTGCTGTGTTGATATTTGAAAAAGGATCCAACACCCAATCCGGTATTTCCAATAAAAATGGAATCGTTCTGCGAAATCACTGTGTAGGTTGTCCAAATGTTGGCAGTAAACAAGCAAGTCGTCGTTGTTGAAGGATACTGCTGACAAGTTAGGGAAATTGCGAAACTCACGTCTGCCGATATTATTCTTGTATAAGAGCAATTTGGCTACAAAAGCAGTAATGACATTTTTTGTTTTAATCAAATTCAAGTCGTCACCTTGAAGTTGGAGACTGACATTATTGAAAAATTTATACAGGTCTGTCAAGGATGCAATATCATTCTTTGAAGTGATGAGGTTGTCGTGCAATTTATTGTCTTTGTTTTCCAAGAACTCTATTACAGCGTCAAATAGATTGTAAAATCGAGTCGGACATTTACCTCCTGATAACCAACGCACTTCTGTGTGAAACAGCACTCGGTTGAAATCTTCATCATTAGCAACACAAAGCTGATTAAATAATCTGTCATTAGAAGAGCTGTTTCGAATTTTATTGACTGCTTTGATGATACATTGCAGTGATTGAGAGAGTCCCTCACTCAAAATTTTTCGCAACCAAATGTTGTCTATGAATGAGCACATCTGGAATTTTATTTTTTAAGTACGCTATGAAGCCTTTGTGACGTCCTCTCATAGCCGGAGTGCCATCCATAGCAGCTGATATAATACTCTTCAGTGGAATTTCTTTCTCATCACAAACGTTTTCCAGTGTATTATATATGATTTATCTTTTTGTATCCGTCTCTAAATTTCTGGCATATAGTGATTATTAATAAATTTTCTCATTTTTAATAAACCTCACGTATGACAACAACAATGCTTCATTGGTTGGTAGAGTGGACCCATCTAACTGAATTGAGAATTTAGAAGTCTTCAGATGATTGCCCAACGACTCTTTTTGGATAATATCTGCCGCTGGTTTACGGAGCACAGTAGTTATTACTTCCGGTAAAATTGAATCCTCTCCAATAGTGTGAGGTTTACCTGTTTGAGCAATTAGCAAGGAGATATTGTAGGAAGCTCGGAGTCCGTCGTCGTCTTGCTTAGAAGTCTTGAGAGTTTCATCGCTTCATTCGAAAATGTTTTTTGACAAAGAAGGCACATATGCGGAGATGGATTTGTGGGATTTTCAATAAATCCATATTTAATATATTCCGCGATATACTGCCGTTTCTTCTTCTTTGATTTTAACATAATTTTGTTTTGAAAAATGCCGAAGTAAAGAATCGAGCATTGAAAACTTGCTAATGACGTCACTCATAGTATTCACCACCGTACGTATAGCACTTTACCTAGCTAGTCGCTAACTGAATTCACTTGTTTTCGTAATATCGTCGAATGACTTTACTGACTGGATGGCGCGCGCGCTTTTATATGAGGCAGCGGGCGGGCCTAGTACTTTCAAGAATGGAGACTAGGAACTTCTCGCTTCGCATTGAAGCTTACCGCCCTCTATTGTTTAGTGTGACAACTATCGGACAGGAAATAGTCACTGTCTAGTCCCCTAGATGACGTTACACGAGAAAACGCGCGATAAGAGTAATAAAAAGAGCGGTAAAGTTTGTGTTAAAAGCAAAAAAACATTTTCAAATTAGCCATCGCCCCCTAAACCGCTCCAACGCCCCCCAATCTTCTCTGTGCCCTTTACTGCCATCCCGCGCCTACAAGGGGCCTTATCGCCCACTTTGAGAAAGACTATTATAATTGCTTTTTTTGTCTCACAGATATCTATCCAGCAGAAATTGATTTTTCCCAAAGAATCGTCTCGTAGCTAGTATGTAATTGGAGAAAGGCATAGTAGGTAGCGAGAAGAAAGTCGAAAAGAACAAATTTTCTCAGTTGCCTTAATAAAAATAGAAATTTGAATAAATTCATATTCAATTCTTCTGTATGATATGTTCAATTCAGGGAGTCATCCAAGTAGTTCAGCAGTTATTTCTTCTGCAGTTTGGCTTTTGGTAAGTCTTGAGATTTCCACTGAATTTTTGCAATTTTTATCGCAACAAACAACATAATGAAGTGATCTCTGCAGCCTTGATATGCCTTTTTTTAATTGCTGCTCTCTTATGATCGTGGACCATGTAAAGAGTGGTCTCCGAAGTCTTGATGACTATATACAGGCTACATCCAGTACCATTTTGTTATGTAAACTCAAAAGTCTACATCGACATGTCGTCAGGGGAAGCTAAACTGTGGAGTACGCAATTTGGGGTGCAAACTCCTATGGGTATTTATGTCGGGTTGATATAGCTGCTCCCCGGTTTACTAATCTTGAAGAGTAGCGTATTTATATTTGTAACAGTAACTTTGTTCCTCAGTAATAGTTCCGATGACCAGATATGTCGGCTTTCTTACTTATATTTGCGGCTGAGGAATTTCTCCACTTAGGTTATGTCTTGTGAGTCGCCTTGTTTCACCTCGAGGTAAGTGTAAGCCTCTCTGGCATCCAGATGGTGCAGGAACGCTTGTGCATATACCCCCCGTAATCCCTGCATTGTCCTGGTTTGGGATAAACCATTACACATTTCCACACAGCTATCATTATTTTACTCTTCCTCCACCCCTATGGACTGATCCCGATTCTTTCTTCAGATGCATATGAAACAAATGAGTACCCTTAGGCCTCTGGTCGCTGGGTGTGCCACAGTTTTCCTGAGCGCAATGGATAATGGCATTAGTGAGATGCAGAAACAGATGGGCTGAGGGATTCACCTCCGAAAGACACTACTTTCGAAAGTAACCTGCCCTGTGTTTGATCAAATATTATGATAGAGCAAATCCTTGACAGCCTATCAGCCTATTTAGACCATAAAGAGGTTATGCTCTTCTGTACTGAATCCTTCGTGATACAACAGTCGACGTACAGGTTTTCTCTGTATTCAGCGATTCAAATCACTATTCTCAAGTATCAGTTGAATGAGATGTACTCATGATATGAATTCAAGCAACAGCTTGTTACTCTCTGGAATCAAATCTCCGTTTTGGTGGAAGAGAAAGGTCCTTGACAAATCAAACTGGAATCTGATGGTTTTCGTTCAGCCAGTAGTTGGTAACTCTGATCAGAAAGCTCTTAGACCGTCTTTCGGAGTTGTCCTACGTTTGAGAACCGGCGTCCTGCCGTTATATCAAACATAGCAAATCAGATTATGAGATTAGATTAAGTGAAGTATCACTCCTTTTGTGAATTCACTGTATAGTTTCCAAATGACCCATCACAGCGAATCCTCAAAACCACTTCTATACGAAACACATTTTTCAGGAATAAAACCTACCGACGAATTTAAGGGATCACATAGTTACGGGATAAGAAGCAATTCGGCAACTTTCCAGATCCTCAAAACTAGTCGTGACGAAATTGGAAGGGAAAGTTTTTCGAAGTCGTTCGTTTTCCTTCCGGGAATTTCTCCTCATAATCAAACCCGCGGAGAATGGAAAAAGACGAGAACAATCATATAATCGAAATCTCGCTCTTGGAACTGGGGATGAATGAAAGAGACCTTGACCTGTTTCGACAACAGGATGTTTATATGGCGGTGGGAAATATTTGTGGAAAATGATGATAAACTTTGCTGGAAATATTGCTGTGGTAAATTCATTTGTTATTCAGGTCACTGGCTTACTCACCACATTTTCTACTAAACCTTTCCTGGATTGTCTTAGTTTCTTCAGGTAACCGAACACATCAAATTTGTCTTCTTCCTCTGCCAATTCCATGTTTGCATCGACAGAAAGATATACTCCTGATCTTCCTCCTCCATCACTGAAAAACAAATAAAACTGTATTGATATTTGTTACAAGAAATTTAGTATATTCATTAAAAATCAGTGATTTAGTACTAGTAAACATTTTACACCTAGACATCGAGGACTCTTATCTTAATTGAAAAATTACTAATAAAGTTTTTTCAATAATAGATTTATTCAAAATTTGATTTGGCAGTGAATTTGTACTTGGGAAATAAGCAAAAAACAGCCTTTCTCAACTGTACGTTGCCAATAGGCTAAAACAGCTGTCTACCGGTGGCTCTTGAATTGAAATTAATATGGGAATGATCAGAAAGTATCGAGGAACAAGGAAAATTAAAACACAACAAGACCTCACATTCAATATATTAAACAAAACCATACACATTCCTAGAGAAGATCTAACACAAAGAAGAGTATCTGATGCAGTACAAATACAGGCAAATTTACCTAAAGTACCTGAAATACCTGAGTTGAGACGTTCGGACCGTATAAAGAGGCAGACGACAGGATGACAAGTTCAGTTTGAGGAGTAATAATAATAATAATAATAATACATCCTAGTGCCTAGAAGATGACAGTACGACCAGCTGTCGAAAGCGCTCGCAGATAATTAATAGAAGATATAATGTTTCAAATCCTTATTGTGAAATTTGATATTAAAATACTGAAAATGAAGGAAAATTAGTTGCATCATTCAGAAAAAAAAAATATATATATATATATATATAAACAGAGATAAAGATGTCATTGAGTGTATATGTAATGTGTATTGGTAACCAGTTGTTGTCCATCTTTGCAATTGGCTGCACCGCGCTGAAGAGGCCAATAGCCAGAAACACGTGTCCGAGGTTTGCCTCCATTTTTTGAGTGTTCTGTCCACAAATTTTCCCTTTTTATATATATATATATATATATATATATATATATATATATATATATATATATATATATATAAAATACAATATAGTTATATTTTTATTATATATATTATACAGTTATTGTGATTCTTATATAATCAGAAATGATTATTAAATAACAAAATTAATTAGCTCCCTAACTATATTATTGAAGGGGAACTGTTGGAAGATAGGTTGCACTATATCGTTTACTTGAACTATAACACATTTGTTTTTCCACCAACAAGTACTAAAAATGGTGACGCGTTTACAGAACGCGGATTAGTTTGGACAAGTGACAATAGTGAGCAAGAGGAATATATTACTTCAAGAAGTCTAATGAAACTTACTTGCAGTGCACTACCATCGGTCCAGCTTCATTAGATTTTATGACGTGTCCTACAACAGCTCTCACCCTTCTCCTGAATTCCAACAGAGCGTTGGCAAAAGGGCACGAATGACTGTGCCACTGAGTGTAGTGAAATTGGAGAATAGTCCTCTCTTCGGTGACACCCTGAAAACAACTGGCGTCAATAGAAATAACACTCTGTGTCAGGAACAGCTCACGTTGTCGTCCTTCTTATATAACCGAAATGTCCTGATGTGGAAATTGGCCAATTCCTCCTCCATCACGATTTGAATGTGAATACCTCCGTAGGTCTCCTCAATTTCTTTGGATGCGGGCCAATACTGCACGCACATAACCTGAATGTCAGTGATATATTACGGTGATTTATCGACTGCTACGTTTCGTCTCTTACCCTAATGAAATCGAACGTTTTCGTCAACATCACTATACAGCTCGCATTCTCCTGCCAAACCATCCTCCAGAAGTCCGTAACAGTTTCTTCCGTTGGGCCTTGGGTGACTATGTAAGCGTTTGGTTTTAAGAGACTCTACAATAATAACGAAAAATATTATTCATGAGAGGCTGACATCTGAAAATTCAATACCACTGTGTACAAAGCTGTTAAGAGTAAAGGATGGAATTTCGGTTTTGCTGTTCGGAAGATTGAAACACGTGTACACAAGATGAAAGCTAAACGCATGCAAGCGGTCAGTAGGCTTTTCAAGCTCACTGTGCTGTGAACAGCTGTTGAAATACAATTTGCTTATTACATTTCCAGGCAAGGCGAGGTTGCTGACCACCATGGATGTTAGTGGCTGTTTAAAACCAACTAGTCGAGTGGGAAGTATCACAGGACACCTTGATTCCCATGAGAAACCTTCTTGATCATTTCAGATGCATCAAAGTGTTGAGGGATTTTATTAATTCGAACGTCCATTGTCTAATATTATACAAAATGATTTTTTATTTTTTGTTGAATTCAATAAAGAAACACCATTTGTGGGGTTCATAGGGTCTATTACTCAGTTCAGGTGTATTTTAATGATACCTTTCTCTGCTAATACACTTACGAACTGATATTTACTTGCTTAGTATATGTATATTTTTATGCGATCTATTATATTCATATATTTCAACTCGTACTCTTGTTTGTATTTCTAGACTATGCGGGAACTGATCATATTCCAGAATTCATCATAAAAGATTGTGCCTCAGCTCTGGTTGAACCACTAACAACTCTGATCAATATATGCCTGAAAACATCAACTGTACCATTAATATGGAAAATGTTGAAATTGTGACCAATTTTCAAAAAAGAAGATGAAAGTGAGATAAAAATTACAGACCAATTTCAATCATATGGAACTTTTGTAAAGTGTTTGAGGTGTTGGGAAGACAATCTACTGTCATGTTAGCAACATTATTAGCTCCAATCAACACGGTTTCATGAAAGGACGTTTAACCATCACCAATCTTATAACAGTCACTCAATGTATTGCTGAGGGTGTTGATTGTCAGTCTCAGACTGATGTCATCTACACTGATTTTTCTAAAGCGTTCGAAAGACTTAACCATAGTATCCTGCTCAACAAGCTTTCGACTTTTGGGTTATTCAATGACTTAATTACTCTCTTCAAATCGTATTTCTACAACCGTAAGCAGTATTTCCAACCCAAGTCTGTCGCCTCAAGTCTGTCCAATATGTAGCCACATTTGGTGTACCACAAGGGTCAAACCTAGGACCCCTACTGTTCGATATGTTCATCAATTATATCGGAGCTGAGGTTGATGTCAATTTCCTTCTGTTCTTATTATTGCGAACGTCTCGCCCTGAATTTAGCCCGTGTTGCTTCATGGTGTCAGAAAAATAATCTATCTCTCAACATATCCCAATGTAATGTAATGTCCTACTCACTGAAAACGAATCTGACATTACACAACTACTTTTGATTCATTCCTATCTTTCAATAAACATATTGACACTACTCTGACAGCTGCTTATCGCATGTATGGATTCTTAGTTAGAAATACAAAAGACTTCGAAAAAGCTTCAACATTGAAATTACTTGGTTTCACTAGGCTGGAATATGCATCTGCTGTGTGGAGTCCCATATTCTATGCATATTCTATCTATCAGGTTCATATCAATCAACTAGAAGCCCAATAGAGCCGCTTCCTGAAATATACCTATGTCTTTTAAACTTGAAGACACGTATCCTACTGTAGGAATACTCTATTATGAATTGCTTGAAACTCACACTTTTTGTAGTTTCGAATCAAGGCGTAAATATTATTCATTTCTTTTTTTATTCAAAACTATAAATAGTATCATCATCTGCTCTCAATTGTTACATATGTTGAATTTTTGGGTTCCTAGACTCATCTAGGAATAGTGTCACCTTTTATCTCAACACTCCGCAAACAAATATAGTGTAATAATCCCCAATTTACACATTGTGCGATGCCTCTAATTCTGTTAGTCGTGTCAACTACCAAATTATACAAATCAAAAGACATTTCTTAGCTAACTGACAGTTCTGTTTTTAATTTTTTTTATATAGACCCACAATAGTTATTTATGTATCAAGGGAATTAGGAGGGCCTTAATTACCGATGGCAAAGTTTGCGTCCCGAGGGCCTCTGGCCCGAGGGACAGCAATTGCCTGAGGTTATTAAGGCTCATTAATTCCCGTGGTACATAGATAATTTTATTTCTGACCGATTTCAATAAAATTTTGTTCATTTTTGAAACGGAAAAATGTACCAATTCATTACCTTCCCGGTATATTTGAATCAGGTACCGTTGATTAAAGTAGAGTTTTCTTGTTGCTAGGTTGTTGCTATGTTACTTGTTTATAAACAGAACTTTGTTATCAAGCTGTGTTTGCGGTGAAAACGTGTTTTCTACCCCAAATATAATGGAGGATATTTTGAAAAAAGCTGAACAAGCAAGAGAATCATTAATTCCATCGAAAAGTGAAGCCGTATACCAAAAAGAATACAAGATATATCTGGACTGGCTGACACGGAAAAATGTTATGCCAAAAGATGTCACTGAAACTGTATTTCTGGCATATTTTCAAGAACTGGTAAGGAATTTTCTATGTTTTTCGGTAGATTTGGTAGTAATTGTGTTTATTCGTTTCAGTCAGAAACGTATAGTCCGAATTCTTTATGGACTAAATGGTCAATGCTAAAATCGATGGTGACTATACATGAGAAACGAGATATCACCAAGTTCAATGAACTACAGGCTTTTTTGAAACGGAAGAGTAAGAGTTATAAGCCGAAAAAGTCTGCTGTTTTATCTCCTAAAGATGTTATCAGATTCCTAAAGGACGCTCCTAATGATATTCATTTATTGCATAAGGTAATTTTTTTCTTATTTTCCTTTTTGTGTGTATTTATTTCCTTTTTTTTGTTATAGGTTGTTTTGATTATGGGTTATTTTGGAGGATGCAGAAGTCAGGAACTTTTGAATATGAAGATATCGGATATAGAGGACCGGGATTCCGTTATGGTAGTGAACGTACCGGAAAGTAAAACTGGTGTATCGAAGAAATTTACAGTTGTGGATGAAAAAGAGTTCTCCGCTTTGCCTTTATTAGGACTTTATATGTCTTTGCGTCCTAAAGGTATTGAACGATTTTTTTTGAGCTTCCGACAAAATAAATGTACATCTCAGCCAATTGGAAAAAACATGTTTGGGAAAATCCCCAGCAAAATCGCAATGTATTTAGGATTGCCAAACTCATCTTCCTATACGGGACATTGCCTTCGTCGCACTTCTGCTACTGCTCTAGCCAATGCAGGAGCAACTATGACTAACTTAAAAAGACACGGAGGTTGGAAAAGTTCCACGGTGGCGGAGGGGTATCTGGAGGATAGCATCGAATTGAGAAATAAAACGGCGCGTATGTTGTCTACTTTGTCATCAGAAGAGGCAGGTACCTCGACTGTAGTGAACAGAAGCTCCAGCCATACAAAAGAAGAAATTGTTTCCAGTGGCGGAAGTAATTTTCAGGGAACATTTCAAAATTGTACATTTATTATTTGTAATGACGTGAATAAATAAAATATGGTTCAGTTTTCATTTCTATTCATTTTTACTTGTGAAAGGTAGAGGAAATTATAAAATCTATAATGTCCCAAGGGAGTTATGACCGTCTTTATTGATAGCGTAACTATGACGATATAAGCTTATAATATCCCGGTCAGAAATAAATTATATTATGTAAGTACATATTTGTAAATGCCACTGTTTCTCCCTATTCTGTAATTGGGTTCATTCTATAGAAGATGTATTTTCCTTCTGATAATAAAGTATATTTGATTTGATTAAGGACAAATGAGTGGGGCAATGCATTTGTAGTTGAACCTAGCACCACTTGCTGATGAGATCCACGGTGAGTCAAAACAGACTAGTCTGGTGTTGGAATCATGAATGCTTTATTTTTGGGCTACTGTTCAATCAGTAGAATTGATAGTTAGTAAGTTATTGATAAAAATAGTTCTTTGGGAACTTTTGCAAATAATCCAGCCAGTTGCAATGTCATCAGCTGAAGCGTCTCTAGCGTCTAACAGTCCTGAGTTATTGGATCGAGACTTGCTTTTCTTGAAGATTGCATATATTAATAAGGATCTAGAGGTGATTTCGAATTGTAGTGAAAGTAACCAGATTCAGTTCAATGCCAGGCATCAGTTTTCTCCGAAACAAATATATTAATGTCAGGACAGATAATTTCCCTTTCTGCTCCGATAAGTTTATTGGGGGTTCAAATAGACACCAATATATTACATCAGTTCGGACTTCCATTGTCTAATATAATATAAATTGATTTGAAATCCTAGAAAAAAATTCAAAAGATTCGCCGAAAAATTGAAGGACGCAAGATGAGGGACTGCCAATGGGATCGCCACTTTCACAAGTTATAGCCAATATATATATATATGGAGTGGTTTGAAACTCTGGCCGTTGAAGAAGCCCACAAGAAGCCCCGAGTCTGGTTGTGATACGTTGACGACACTTTCATAATATGGAACAATGGGAATACAGAATTAGGCACCTGAGGCACATCAACAACGTAAGTCCTTCCATCACTTTTACAATGGAGAAGGAATTCCACAACGAATTGCCTTTTTTAGACGTATTGGTGAAGAAAACCGAAACTAAATGGGAAACCCATTCACACGGGGCAGTATCTGAACCAGAAATCCAAGCACCGTCAATCGACTAAGAGAGGAATCATCAAGACTCTACTAGACCGTGCTTTCGGGCTCTGTAAAACAAAAGAAGGTCTCGAAAAAGAACTAGGCATCATCAAAAATGACCTTCAACGGAATGGTGGAACAGGCTTTAGCTAGAAGACAGCAAGAGCTCCACCAGGAAGAGGAGCCGCCACAACCAGTACTTGTACTTCCCTACATCAGAGGATTATCGGAACGGATAAGAAGGATTGGGTCCAAGTATAACATCAGAAACTGTTTTAGATCTGGAAACACTATCCGTAGCAGTCTCACAAAAACCGGGCCACCAAACGCGGACTGCGATTCCAAGAATTGCATTTACTGGGTACCCTGCGACTGCGGAGGATCATACATCGATGAAACTAAGAGGCCATTGAAAGTTCGCATTGCGAGGAGAAACCAGCAAATCCGGAATAGCAGAGCATGTTTGGACTTATCAATATAATATCAAGTGGGCTCAAGCTGAAATCATCCACAAGGAGAAACACTGGTTTAGGAGAAAATTCAAAGAAGCCGCGTATATGTTGTCCAACAACGTATTCAACCAAGGAAGCGTAGAGATACGTAACATATGGAAACTTCTAATCAAGCGGAAAACGACCAACTCCCGCCAAACGGTCATCTCCCGCTAAAACCAATGAAGCGGTGAGAGGGAAGAGGGGATAGGTGAAAGCTCTCGAATGACCTAAGAAATAGTCAGATCTCTGAGGAATAAGTTTAGTTATTACAATCGAAACGTCGTGACGTAACTTGGTTTGGAATATTTCAATTTTAATTTTCATTTCTTGTTATTAATTTTTTTTTTATTTTCAGCTCGAATTATCATTTAAATTTCTTCACTTTTTTTGGTCGTTGCTTGTATATTATTTCTTTGTGATTTCAGTTTTTTGTTTGATAAAATTGTTAATTTTTTCGGTTAATCTATTTAATTTTTTACAGATTCTTTCTGGGATTTCAAATCAATTTATATTATATCAGACAATGGAAGTCCGAACTAATGAAATACACCACGAAACATTGTCAACCACCTTCAAACAAAGGACACCAATGTGTCTTGTCACAATCATGTTGCTGAAATTGCGAAGGCTGCTTCTCATAAACTTGGAACACTGTTCCAAACCAGAAAACTGTAAACACTTCAGCAACTTTTGATTTCATATAAAGCTCAGATCAGACATTCTTTGGAGTTGGATTCCATCCAGAAGAGAGCCATCCGCCTAAATGGAGACACGGACATCACTTGAAACATTGATAATTTGGAACACCGAAGGAAGGTTGGAGATTTGTTTCTCTTCAATAGATAATTCCATGGGAGGTGTTCAAGGTGGCTTGGCACATCTGATTCCACCAAGAGCTGTACATATCAGAAATACGCGACAGACTGTGGCTGCTCATCGTTTTGAGGTTCAACTCAGTACACCTCGAACTTCACTGTTTGAGAACTATTTCATTTGGAGAACTGCGTTTATGTGGAATAAACTTCCTGAATCGCTACTTCCGCACAGGCACCGCTCTTAGAGCGCCTTAAGATTTTTTCTATAGTGCTTGTGTTTTGTCTTTCTCATACTTACATCTATATAAGACGCGTTCACATAATCCGTGTCATGTTCTCCTTCTATCGAATCTAGTACTATCCTATTGTAGTCATCTGAAACAAAAAAGACGATCAGTGGCTCTCAAACCGTTATTATTACTTATAATACTGGCGCAGTTTGAAACAAAGGCATTGGCGATTTACCGTTGTTTTCAGTCATTTGATCAACAAGAGTTTTGACAAGGCAATTTCTAAAATCAATAAATATGAAGATATGATTACCCGTTATAGGCTCCTCTACAAACCTATAGATCATACGAATACTAGTAAGAATGGAATGGTGCCATTTTTTTTTCGAGTTTAGAATACATAATTGGAATACATAAATTGTTAGCTATAACTGCATTTATATTTTTCTTCGTAAATCTTGTGGACTCTGACTTTGAGTTTGATGACAGACTTTATTTTGTTGATACTTGATGAAAATCCAAAGTAGTTTACAAAAATGAAACACGTGTTCCACCAGAAATTGACTTCTTGGTGCGTGTTCGATACTGAATTGCATTCTGAATTATTCAATTCTTTTTATTTCCAGGCATTTCCGATGATTCAGTGTTGAAACTTTCCATTCCAAATGTGATATATCATAGTCATAATTAAAAAAGAAGTTCAACGCTCTTTTATTCTTATTGAGAAATTTCTTCCCGTCTGACCAATATAAAGTTGAGGTTTCGCAACTTTTAATCTCCTGACTCATCCGACAATGAAGTTTTGTTTAAATTTTTTTTTGATGAATTTTTCTTTTCAAAAAAAAGAGCAATATTGTTGAATAGATCCGTTTCACAGCTTGTTTCTGTAGGTTTTATTGAATAATGGAGTAATCGTTGTTGATGGCAATTTCTTTGGTATATCTCAGTTCTCTTTGAGAATTGTTTTCTGGAAGTGGAATATTCAACAGACTGTGAAGCTACTTTTGAAATATGCTGATGTTGCTATGCCGGGGCATTGTGTATGGAAATGTCCGTACTAGGTGGATTATTGAAAATTGCAAAATAAACATTAGTTTTAGTGATACTCCAAATTCTAAAATTTATTGAGTGATCACCTTCATCTCAGCTGGTAAACAAAATTCTGGAAATGAGGCAAATTGAGTTGATACTTTTATATCCTACAATTATCTTCAGCATTGGACATGTTTCTTTGTTTCCTTCCCTAAGGAATTTGTTGATTTGCAAGCGGTTGAAAACTTCTGATTTCTTCACTCTATGAGAGTGAAGAAACCTTCAAGTTGCTTTGAGATCGAATGGATACAGTTTAACCGAGATCAACAAGGCCATGAAACTGAAAACTTCCACAAGTCAAAATAGGGAGGAAACTCTAACGGTTGCACGTGGAATTCTACCGCACATCCTTAGGGTTATAGACAGAATCGGAAAATTCTTAGGAGAGCTTAAAATGAAAACAGAGTTCAGGCCCACCAGGAAAATACAACAATGCCTTCGATCTACTGCGGGGGTATATGGTATACCAAGCACCTGCGGAAAAGTTTATATCGGTCCCACTAAAAGATCCATGGGTACAAGGCTGAATGAACAAAGCCTCGGTATATAATAACATTATCCTGAGGAGGATAAAAGGCCACGAGAGGAATAAACGTAATCGCAATGCAGACTCTTCAGCCAAGGAAACGGCTGGACTAAGAATTTTAGGACCTAGTGGCACTTACGGCTTGATGACTTCGACAATTGCGGAACCAGCCAAACGTCACACCCATGATCAATCCCTGAAGAGATGGAATGAAATCAAAGGATGCAATCTTGTCAGGATCACTCTTGGCAACACTGGGAAGCTGGCGCCGAAGATATATCTGGCGATGACCAGGAAAAATCTACGCTTAACAGTAGGATTTCTGACTGGATACTGTCAAGTAAGAGAGCACCTCCACAATATGGGGCTAGTGGACACACCTCTATGCAGAATGTGTGAACAGGAAGGTGAAACTGTCAGGCATGTCCTATGCAAATGTCCGGAGTTATCGTCAATAAGAGAGTGTGTGTCAGGCGAGTCTTGGCCTACACCTGCCTACATAAAAGAGATGTCTCTCAGAGACCTGTCCACCTTCCTGGAAAGGACAGGATGAACGATGATCTAGGAGGACAACTTCAGTTTCTCATTGCTACTTTTTGAGCTGTACAAAATGGCGTTTACATATTTTTAATGCAACGTTTCTTTTTTGAGAAACTCTTATCAAAATTGAATTTTTTATATGGACATGTAAATAAAACAGCATTGATTTATAATAATATTTTCACAAGATTGTCTAATTTGACTGGAGCACTGCTACATTTGCACTACTAGATAGTTCCAGAATTGGCAAAGCTTAGCGTTTTCGTCGGGCAATTCAGTTGTTTCTAGGGTATGTAATGAATAGTAATGTATTGTCCTGTCAGATGATGTTGCTGTTTGAGAGAGAATTGGTTTTTGATTAAGGTTTCGGCAACAGACCAGTATCTGCTTCTGTGAAACAGGAACTGAGGTTGTAACGCCTTTTAATATATGACTTTTAGTGTCTGGTCTAAATTGAAAATATCACCAACACTTAAAAGATTTATAGGAAAAGTGGTAGAATGGGAAGAGCAATTTGATATATGTTGTGGTTTCAGAAAGGCATAACAAATTGAATTGTGTCATCTAGTACAAGGACTGTTGAATAAAAACATCTCATTGATTGAAACCACTTTCTCAAATTGAAACTAATATTTTTCTGTTTTTTATGATTGATTCGGCCGTTACTTGATGAAGATCCATGGCAATTTCATAAACTACACTCACGATTTGATCTCCAGAAACATTATTTGAAAAATACAGTGTGTAACAACGAAAACTTAACAGAGCCGTTTTCGAATATTAAAAGTAAGATTTTTAAAAAAGCTCGGACACGTCAAGGGGACACCTTTCAGACTAATCAAATTTTTTGTAGTACGCACCCCCTCGGAAGGGTGCGTCCGACGACCCTTATTCAGATTGGGAACGTAGGTCGAGTGGCACCTTGTTTTAAAGGTCTTTCGAATACCTTTACAACTCTGTTAAAAGAAAATTTTTGTAACGATTAGCTTTCGAGATAATTTGAAGATTTAAAGGTATTTTTTATTGAGTTCAACTCTTTTTAAAATAAATCAAATTGTTTTTAAGGTACAATTTACGTTCAGAACTTTCATAAAAAAACAAATTTTTGCTTTTTATGACAACCTGCTAATACGTGTCCATTTGATTTCGTGAAAAAGTTAGAATTATTTGTTTATTACGAGGAGATTTTTTCGGGTGATGGGGTTGGTTATCACCCTTACATTTTAGGTAAATTGAGTGGCACCTCCTTATGAAGGTTGCCTTTTGACGTGGATACTTTATGCTTCTGATAAAAAAGTGAATCATACTAAAAACTTACCTACACAACGAATACAACCTGCTGATTTCCTTGAATGCTGATGACACAGAAAAGTTTAAAAAATTGTTTTGGGGGTTAATAAATCCCAATAATTGTTTTTAAAGCACACACAAAAAAAGTTAAACCTAATGAGGGTAACTCACATAGGAGATTTAGAGTAAATGTTCAAAATGTGCGCCATTTTACTCCATGCAACAATAAAGATTTTGTTCGAATTTTGCTCTTACATTATTCAACATCTCAAGAGTTATAGCTCGGCATTCATTAATAATTCTACGACGTAATTCATCCAAATTGGCTGGCTGTGTAGCATAAACTTTAGACTTTAAATATCCCCTCAAAAAGTAGTCCAGTGGTGTTAAATCTGGTGGTTGTGCTGACCATTCAATTGGACCTCTTCTGCCAATCCATTGTCCTTCAAAATGATTATTAAAAAAATTTCGAACCTGCTGGGTATAATGGGGTGGTGCACCGTCTTGTTGAAAATGGATAAATTCATCTTGACATCTTAGATTCTGTTCAATTATTTCAACTATACGATGTTGTGCCTCTTCAAGAAATTGTAAATGAGAATCACCGGTTAAATTGTCATCAATGAAAAATGGACCTATAATATGATTGCCTAATATTCCGACCCAGACATTCAACTTTTGGGAATGTTGGGTATGTATTTCTGCGTATTGTCTTGGGTTTTCATCCGACCAATAACGGCAATTGTGACGCTTCACGCAACCATTCAAATAAAATGAGCTTTCGTCCGAAAGACAGAGATGTTATAAAGCAGCTCGGGATTTTGTATTAATCTCTCACTCATGCCCTCACAAAACTCCTGTCTTCAGTCAAAATCATCCTCATTGAGTTCATGAACAAGTTTAATTTTGTAAGGATGAAATTTGTGGTTTTTAAGGATTCTCCATGCGCTTTGTACCTCTGGTACTTAACCTGGGATTGGTGATAACTTGACCAATCACTCCAATCGCATTATCGTCATTCACTACCGTTCTCTGAACATTTCTTTTCTTATTCAAAACCGAACCTGTCTCCCTGAATTTTGTGACCAAATCCAGAACGTGATTTCTGCTTAGGTGTTATCAGGATTTTGCTCGTTGAATAAAATTGATGTTCTATTAGCATTTTGGTCGTTGCCAAAAAATAAAGCAATAACTGAAACCCTTTCAGCAGTAGTGTAAGGCATTTTTAAACAAATAATAATACACGACCCGTTTAAACAAATTAATCAAACGATGTACTAATGAAAACTGGAAGAAGAGATTTTATTTAACAAAAAACTGATAAGAAGAACTGCTTGAATTTTTTTTTATTTAGGCATACAAGTTACCGAGTGGTCTGTCTAATGTATTTTTAACATGGCAATTTTAACTTCAAATTATCTCGAAAACTAATCGTTACAAAATTTTTCTTTTAACAGAGTTGTAAAGGTATTCAAAAGACTTTTAAAACAAGGTGCCACTCGACCTATTGTCCCTATCTAAATAAGGTTCGCCGGACGCACCCCTCCGACGGGGTGCGTACTACAAAAAATCTGATTAGTCTGAAAGGTGTCCCCCTTTAATTAGAAATCGACGTGTCCGAGCTTTTTTTAAAAATCTTACTTTTTAACACCCCTCAAGTTAATCGCAACCATGAATATTTGACCAGAAATGGCCACAATCTTCTTATGCCACAACATAGACTGGCAATTACTCATAAAAGCTTTTTTACTATGTCGATAAGGCTCTTGAACCATCTACTACCATATATGAGGAAATTATATATGATTAAATTCAAAAAAAGTATAAAAGGGCTGCTGGTTGATCTCTGCCCTTATGACGTAAGTGAATTTTTCAACTGCAAGTTTTAATGCTTTGCCTTTTTAATGTGTATGTTTTGTATTATATTTATCTACCTTGACGATGCTAAATCTGTTATATTAATAATAAGCAAATAAATTGATTGATTGATTGAAATAATTTCACAGTGCAATAGCTTATGAAAATGAACTGATGCATAGGTAGATTTCGACTCTCAAGCAGTAGAACAGTAGCAGGTGAAACGAAATAGGAGATCTGCTGCGAAAACAGTGAACCTGGCAACACAGAACACGGCGCTCTTCTCGTGCGATTTCTTCTTCATCTGTAGTGGACTGATTCGCAGTGTACTTTCTGTTCGGCTTCGTTGTGAAAAACTCTGATTTGTTGCTTGTTGTATTTTAAATAACACTGTGATGGATATTGCTGACTTTGATTGTATTATGCATACCAGTCATTCATGCACGTATAATAACAAATGTCATAACCTCAATCGTCATAACCTAACAAACCGAACGTCGTTAATTTGTTTAATCTTCAGGGTTTTTTCTATATTTTTCAAATATTTCAATAGTGATTCTACTATTCCGTGCATAGTCAAATCAACGCTCTCCGGTTTCTTCCAATTTTCTGCAATTCCTCGCTACATCAAACATGGAATGAAATTTATGAACTGAATAAGCCAACCTTGTTATTCATGATCTCTGCAAATATATACAAAGATGGAAATATATTCAGCGAGGATATGGCTTTGATCCAAAGAAAAGACCGGCGCGCTTTTAAAAATAAAACCAACTCAGCCCGTGTTTCGGGTTTCCATGGGGATGCAGGTGGAACAATATTTCACCACAGGCGTCCTCAAAGGAAAACATGGTTTTGGGAAAATATCGCATCAATATTGATTTCTGAACAAGGATGTCCTCACAGTCAAAAACGATTCATTAGATAGTTTCAAAAATGTTGCCCGTTTTTATGAGTCATCTTTGAACTGTAATATCTACACTGAATACCTAATCAATTTAATCTAAATGGGCTCTATTTGAAACAGCAAACTTTTGCCAACGTAAAACAGGTCGATTCATTTCTTCAGCATGAAAATTGTATGCTCGAGATTCGATGAAGTCGACGACGGCCGGTTTTGCCTGATCATGATTGGCGAAGGTTCTACTGGTGAGAAAATTATCGAAGTGCTTGGAAATATGGTAGTCAGTTGGTAAAAGGTCTGGAAAGTATAGTGGGTGACTTAAAACTTTGACGCTCAATTTGTTTGATTTTCGAACGGTGATTTGTGAAATGTGCAGAAGGGTGTGGTCGTGAAGCAGGATCAGACCTGTTCTGTTGACTAGTGCCGGTTGCTACTGATGCAATTTCCTTACAATAAGGATCTGGTGTGATGGTTTGGCTCAGTTGCAGAAATTTATAGTGAATCGCACCAGCCGCTGATCACCGTACAGTAACCTTGGTTTTTTTGGTGGGTTTTCGCCTTTGGGAAGTGCCTGGTTGGCTCATCGGTGTCCAACCACGTGACGATCCAATCCCAAAAAAAATTGTATTGGCTGAGCAATCTTCGTCCTGGATTACTGAAGGACGACCACTTCGGGGCTCAAAGAAATGACAGTAGCTGCCTTTCTAGACATCAAAGGTGAATTTAATAATTTCTCCACAGAGTCAATTATATACGCATCGACTAACCAGCTATCGGTAGTCGATAGATAAAAGATCCAGATCCAGAAAGAAGGATGATATACCCCACTCTAGGAGAGGCTACCATACAGATAAGAACAGAGAAGGAGGCGTACTACTGCCATTGCTATGGGCAAACCTAGTAGACGATCTCGTCAGGAAGCTATCTGAAGAAGGCATATATTGCCTGGGATATGCTGACGATCCGGTGATAGTCACAAAAGGGAAATTTGCAGGCGTTATCTCGAAGCAAAGAACCTTGCAAATCGTCGGCAGATGATGCGAGCATGATAACCTCTCAGTGAATGCCCAAAAAACTGTCATCGTGTTCACAAGGAAGAATGATAAGAGGACTAAAACCACCAATACTCAATGACGTGGAGATCTCATTCGCTACGGAAGTCGAATACTTATGTGTGACTTTCGATCACAGACTCACGTGAAACCTCCACATACATAAAACAGCACATAAGGTCAGGATGGCCCTGGAAATCTACAAAAGAATGTGCGGGAAAAACTGAGGCTGAACCTAAAAATGACACTCACTACAAGGGTAGTGAGACCCATGATAACATACGGTGTAGTGACTTGGTGGACAAGAACAAGGAAATCGGGTATGGCTAGGCTATTAGGCGGCATACAAAGGCTGGCGTGTCTGAGTGTCACGGAAGCCATCAGAACGACCCCAACGGCAGCACTTGTGGTCCTACTCGAACTTCCACCATTGCACATCTACATACAAAGAGAAGCTCGACTAGTGACACACAGGCTAATGCAGGGGCAAACCCCAATCAGAATGCAGTGCAGAATTCTTGAAACTGTACAATGAACTGAACGCAGACCCAATACTAGGAATGCCCGTGGATAACACAGTTCCGCAGTAAAACTTTCAAAAAGATTTTAAAAGCATCATACCAAGGAGAAAGGGCTGGCAAAACGGCCCACCAATAAAAGCGGAAGAAACTTGGTACAGCTGGCTCAAAGACCCAAGAAGGAGTGGGAGCCAGTATATACGGAGGCAGAGCAAAGACGACAATCGCACTCAGCCTCGGACATAATGCAACTGTGTTCCAGGCAGAAGTAACGGTCATCGAACACTGTATAGAGGAAATAAACAGGCAAAAGGTCACAAATAAAAGCAGTGCTATTTTCTTCTATAAGTACCCTTCTATAAATCACTCTAGCTTGGGTACCCGGACATGATGGTCACAAGGGCAATGAGAAAGCCATGAAGGTGCATACAAGACTAAGATTGGCCCAGAATCCTTCTGCGGGGTAGCGAAGGCATGTATAAAGACATCCATAAATTCATGGAGGCAAGCCGAATTGATAGATTGGTGGAATATGCTCCCAGGAATGAGGTAGACGAAAGAGTTCATAAAGAAACCATCGCCCAGATTCACGGAAGACCTGCTAAACAACAACCGTGAGGGTAGTGGTGGGTCTACTAACGGAGCATAGCCGACTCAGGAAACATGAGCAATATGTGCCTGACAGAAGAACACCAAAGCAGATTTTGTTAAGAAAAGAAATAAACTGCACTGCATGTGGTCTGTGAATGCGAAGCGATAGCAAGGCTGAGACACGCAAGATGCAGGGAAGAGAAACCAGAGGCTGCAAGCTATATGAAGGGGTCAGTGTCAAGGCTTTGGAGTCTTATCAAAGAGATCAAGCTAGACAATGAGCTCTAACAACCAAGGAGCATCATAATAGATCTGAAAAGGTAGCAGTGAATCAGACCATAAGCTAGCTCCCCTACAATCCAATCTAATCTAGAAGTGCGTTCATTAACACTATCTTTGCTAAATGCCTGGTTGATTTTTCGGGCTGTTTCGGCAGCTTTTTGGTTCAATTTGAATTCGTAGAGAAAAATTATTCAAAAATCGCTGGACATATATTCATGGTAGATTATGTAGACAAAAATATATTATAAGAAGTAATTTTGTACACCAATAAATGCGTCTACGAAGTGTATATATACTTGTTACATGTAATATAACAACAAAAAACTGTAAGATTATTTTTATAACATTTGAAACATGTCATGTATTACAACAGCCCAAATTTGAATTCTTTATCGCATAGAAAATATGATAGCATCAGTTCAAAAATGATGGACTGTGGATTGCTAAGATGGCTTTATGAATTTCAAAATTTGAAAAACCAGAATAAATAGTTAATACAATTAGAAAGAACAGAATCCAATCTAGTAGGGCGTGGTTGAAAAGAACTTGTTATTCCGGAAATTTCGTTGGCTAATGCGGCATTCTTTCTAAACTTTGTTCATGTCAAGCATCAACTGTTCATTACAATCAATTACTTGTTATTCCTAACATTCTTCGATATTTCTACTGAAACAATAATTGAAAACTCTTTCGAATGAAAAATCTAATTCACAATGGGAGAAAAACCCAACGGACTGTAGCCTTCATGTGAACACACGTAAAGATGATACATTGGGTCACAGAGTGTACAGGAAACCTACACACATAGACAGGTTCCTGAAAAAACGGTGAAGAAAATCCACAAACCGGTACTGAATGATCGTCAACTAAAATTGCGCGAGCTAGAAGACTCAGTAGGCATTTCAAAAAGTGTGATACATCGTATATTATTTCAAAATTTGGACATGAGAAAGCTGTGCGCAACATGGGTGCCGCGTTTGCTCACACTCGAACTAAGATGTTTCAATTGAGTGTTTAGCGAAGTTTCACAACAACAAGGCAGAATTCTTGCGTCGTTTCATATCCATGGATGGAACATGGGTCCATCACTTTAGATCCGAGACAGAAGAACAATCAAAACAATGGATTCGACAGAGAGAACTGGCTCCAAAGAAGGCGAAGACCGTTTCATGGCATCGGTTTTGGGATGCGCGTGGGATAATTTTCATTGACTATCTTGAAAAAGGTAAAACTATCAACGAAGAAATCAAGCAAAAACGGCCGCGGTTGGATGAGAAAAAAATGTTGTTTCATCAAGACAATGCAACAGCTCACAAATCCATTATCACAATGGCCAAAATCAACCATTTTAAGTTTGAATTGCTATCTCATGCACCCTATTCGCCAGATTTAGACCCCTCGGATTATTTTCTGTTCGCAAACTTGAAAAATTGGCTCAGTGGTCAAAAATTCACCAACGATAAAGAAGTGATATCGGTAGTTGATGGCTATTTTGAGGAGCAAGACAGTTCTTATTATAAAAACGACATCGAACTTATTGAATGACGCTGGGAAAAGTGCATAGAGTTGCAAGGGGATTATATTGAGAAATTAATAATTTTTTTTGTAAAATTTTTGTGTTTTCTTTATTGAGCCGGTTACTACTGGGATTACCTCGTATGCGGAAAAATATATTTGTAGTTCACAATACTTTTGATTATGCAGTTGTAGTTGAAGTTTGTAATGAAAATTTGAAATAAAAAAGGACCATCCTTCAGTGCCCAGTTAAAAATACCCAATTCCCGAATCGCTCCCCTAGTTCCGCCCTGGGAAGCGTCTCGATGTCTGCGTCGCGACGTGTGTGAAAACGTAAACCGGAAAAATCGGAAAAGTGAACCGTGTCGTTTCCGCCGAATTGAGCACCGGTTTGAAGCTTCGTTTTTTCACGAAATGAAAAATCATTCCTGTTTGAAACCTTGATTCGCGATTGTTCATTCATTGCGGAAATATTGACAAACAACAAATTGCAGCATAAGATAAGCTATTCAAGAAACACTTTATTTCACTAAACAGTTTTACAAAAATGGAGCACGTGTTTCGCTATACAGTAGCTTATTCAGGTGTGTTTATACACGTGCTGCGTTTTTGTGAAACTGTTTCGTAAAAATCTCACAACCAAGAGCATTCCGACCAATTAGTCTCACATCGTTCTTTTCAAAAATGTAACGAATTAAAGAATTAACTGTCTTATACAAATTTATTTTTACCAATATTTCACTATGATAACTAATTTATATTCCATACTTAGCAACTAACGCTTAATTTATCTTCACTATTCGAATTCTTTATTTAACCGCACAATTCGCTTTCTGAAGACAGGCTGCCATCTCGGGACGGGAAGCCGGCTTTTATATCGGCAACGATCACTCCAGATCTCTCTAGTCGTTTCGGCACTCATCTATACGTTTCGCTGCGGTTCGCGGTGAGTCATGTGTTTGCTGGCTGAGATATCGGTCAGGGCCGGCTTCAGATTCGTTACAAAAACTATGGAGGGGCTATGTGAGCGGTTCATAAGAGATGAAGTACTAGTTCACAACCTAATTCATCCAAATCAGCATGCATATACTCCGGGAAAGTCTACTGATTCGGCCCTTCACCATGTGGTTGTCAGAATCGAGAGATAATTGAAGAACAAAGAATCCATCCTGGGAAAGAGGGAGCAACTACACTCCAGGAATGTACCCCTGATACTGGGAGAATGGATACTCAAGATGATCTCTAGTAGAGCAATAAGTATCAATGTAGAAGACATCACCGTGGGAGGACTGGTCATATCCACAGGGAAGGGTCTTATCACCCCTTCTCTGGAATATAGTTTTGAATACCCTGAATAATCACCTCAACAATAATGGATTCTACACAGTTGCGTATGCAGATGACATAGTTATCTTGCAGACCGGCGAATTTGTGAACACACTGTGCCATAGAGCGCAGGATGGGCTCAAATTAATGGAAACATGGTGTAAGGAACACTCACTGTCAATCAAAAGCAAACTAAATTTCTCTGAAGAGGTGAAATACCTTGTTACTATCCTCTATAGGAAGCTACATGGAACTCTCACCTACAGAATAGAACAAAAAAAGTATATGTGGCTTATGAGCAATGTTGGAGGACAGTGGGACGCGCATGGGGTATTCACTCCGTGTGGTCATCTGGATCTAAACTGCAATAATAAAGCCTATGTTAACATAAGGAGCCATTGCATAGGGACCGAAAGTTCTACAAGCAACCTCCATCCAAAAATTATATCAAATACTGGCTTGTTTAAACATCACAGGAGCCATGAGAACAACACCTACCGCGGCAATGTAATTAATTACTGGTCTGACCCCTCCGGACCTGTACGTTAGGGAGGTTGCGTTAATGGCCATGTTACGATTGCACACGGCTGGTGTATACCTCGAAGTAGGAATGGGTCAATTGAGGCTGAGCCTATGGCAAGAAACGCTTACTGCGCAACCTCTGCTGCAGGCAACCAGTGATGCAATTGAACCCAGGTTTGTATTCAATAAACCCTACAAAATACAAAGAAAACAGAACACTGAGTCAGATGCTAAAAATTCAATACGCACAGCTCAAAAACCAAAGAAGGCACAGGATGTGGAGTGTACTCCAGATCACTAAACCTAAGGATTAAGTGGGAAATGGGAAGTACGAGAAGCCAAAGTTTTTGAAGTCATCGGTGTAGATTTAGCCGGTCCACTCTACATTCGAACTGAAGAGAAGGCTTGGATATGCCTATATACATGTGCCATTTATAGAGCTGTTCATTTAGAACTTCTCTCATCACTGTCTACAGATGTTTTCTTACAATCATTCAGAAGATTTGTGGCCAGAAGAGGAAGACCATCGACCGTATACAACGACAATGGCACACATTTTGTTAGTGTTGAAAATGCCTTTTTACAATTGGATTGGAAAATGATAACCGCTTACAGTACCACCGAGAAGCGTGGAAATTTAATCCTCCAACAGCTGCCTGGTAGGGTGGTTGATGGGAGAGGTTAATCGGAATTATGAAGGATCTACTGAGAAAAGTTTTGGCAGAAGCTAGTCTGACATACGAGGAGTTATTCACGATACTTTGCGATTGTGAACCAGTACTGAGTTCGAGACCCCTCACTTATATGTCCAAAGATAGCAAAGATCTTGTTCCTTTGACTACTGCTATGTTCCTCAAGGATATTTCAGAGTGCGGAGTTTCGGATTTGGACCCAGTGGAGAGTTCAGATCTGAGAAAACATCTGAGATACAGGATGAAGCTGAGAGATGATCTTCGTAGGAAATTTAGAAATGAATATTCAGGTCAGCTGAAATTGTCAGCAAATCAAAATTGGTGAAGTCGTTCTGATAGGAACCGTCACAATACCAAAAGGATGGAATGGCCTTTGGCGTATGTTCAAGAGCTGATACCTGGGAGAGATAATAAAACACGTTTGGTCAAACTGAAGACAACGAAGGGAATAGTACTCAGGCCTCTACAACGAGTATACCCTTCAGAGATGAATTGTGCTGATGATTTGGATCTAACTCGGATATCAGGCCGAGCAGTTTCTACAAGAGAGACTGAAAGTAAAGAAACTGAAGAAACCAAAGAAAATAGCAACGGGTGTTTCAAAAATCCTGAACCACTTCCGATGACTACTAGATATGGTAGAAAAGTTAAACCTATTCAAAGATTTTCTGCGTGGCAATTTGAGTTGTTGGTGAACAAGGTTCCACAACTCAAGGTGGCAGATAGTTCATTTTCTGAATTTGGTAAACTTTTTTGTACACATTGTACTCTCTCTAAGAGGTCAAATAACTGTCATTGATATATGATTGATAAGTTAATTGTTTTGAACGTTCTTTGAATATAGTTTCCGATCCATATTTTCGAATATTTAACAACGATTCTTTTTGGGATCGGATCGTCAGGAGAGTGGTTGAATAGCGATTAGCCATCCAGGCACTTTCCAAAGGCGAAAACCCACCAAAACAATCATGGTTACTATATGGTGGTCAGCGGCTGATGTGATGGTGGTCAGTGGATGGTGTGGTGTGACTATAACTTTCTGCAGACGGCCAAACCATCATAGTAGAGTCCTATCCTGAGGAAACGAATTGTGTCAACAGTAGCCGGCGCTGATCAACAGAAGAGGTCTGATCCTTCTCCATGTAGACAGGCGACGATAAATGATGAAAGATTTTTAAAATCAATCAATGAAGATTTTAGAATCTATTTGAAATACTAGGAGACAATAAGATACTTACAAGGAATGCATCTTTGGTTTTGGTTTTTCTCTATGTTACTCTTCTTGACTCCATGCCTACAAGAGTGGGTTTCCACCTTAATGGCAATCTGTAACAAACAAATACACTTAAGTACAAGGTTCACAATTATATAGTGAATTCATCTAAACTATTTTTCTGTCAATGGATTTTATTATGAAGGTCATGCAGTGTTTCTAAATTATTCATTTGATTTTGTATGTATTGCTGTTTGTTGGGAAAATTTAGACTGGGAGTAAACTTTCGAACAAAATAATGTATTAGATGATATCTTTATTCTATTTTTTTGATATATAACCTTCCACAATCTGAAAAATGAACAAAGCTATATACATAGAGAATCTGCATGCAAAAACTAGAAATTTTAGAGGATACGCATTCGAGTATACATATATTCTTTTACCAGGTGACAAGTGTATTTCAAATAGAATCATCAAAAGGAACAATTCGTTCAGACCAGTCCCAACTCCCTACACTGAAGGTTAATGTACTGACACCCATCAGAAAACAACTACTTCACTGGCTAATACCACGAAGGGCGTTGAATAATATCCAACAGGTGTCAGTGCAGCATTCCTCGCTGAAGTTATTCTTGCATACAGGGCCGTCGCCATGGGGGGATAGGGCCTCCCTCCTGATTTTTCGACTTTGGAAAAAGTTGGGAAATTTTGAGCCGTGAAGATAGAAAAAAAATTAAAGCAAAAAATTAATAAAAATCAAAAAAATAAAAATGAGAGAAAAGAAAGGGAGATGTAATAAGAAAAGGGAAAGAAACCAGAAGAAGGTTGGGATTTCCCAACATGCATAACTTGGAGATCTCATACTTTGAAATTCTGAGTTGTTTGAAAACAAAGAAGTTTAATTTCTCCCAAGTAAGAGAATAGTCCTGAACAGTCCACAAATTTTGAAGTGACAATTTCACAAAATTCCCAACTTTTCGCTGTTTTTTCGACTTGGAAAAGTTGGGAAATTTCGGGCCGTGAAGATAGAAAAAATAATAGTAGAAAACAACAAGAGAAATTAGAATTAGTTTCCAACTCATTGAGGTCATAATTTCGTCATCCCATGTTGAATTTTCCAGCTCATTTTTATCAAAACCATATCTAAAAACCAATGTGAGAGAGGAAAATCCATTAATCATTTATCATTTAAAATCGAGGGGAAAACCAGGATTGTGGAGAGGGTAGAAAAACTGACGCATGCGCATTAAAAGGCTCGATATCGAAGACGCGCACGATTGATTTTCATCAGAAATAACGTTGGACTCTGGCATGTTATGTGTTATGTTATTTCCCGTCCGTGTTTAGTTTGTCAATGTTGTGTATTGCTTCCGTCGTTTTCGAGTTGTCAATTTCTCAAACAATAGAATCTGGTTACGCGGTTTTCATTTTTTCAAAAGTTGGGAAACTTTGCTCGTGGGGTTGGGAAAATTTGGATTCCCTCCCCCCCTGGTTTTTTTTTCGCTACGGCCCTGCCTGTATATGCTGTTGACGATACAACTGCTGTGGTTTCGGGCTGCTTGGCCACTCGTCAGTGCAAGGTGGTGTCTATCATCAACATAAAGTCGATGATTTCCGATAATTGAAAATCGAATTCCTTCAGAGTATCATTCCTCGAAATAGGCTGAAGCGGACAACAAACGATACGTTTGTCATCGCCCCATCTGCCTGTGAACGAGGTAACCAACCGCAGATCCGAAATTTGCCAATTCTTCGTATAAGGAATTAAAACTTTTCACATATAGTCAGTGGGCAAACTTGATTACTGGCTATAAATCAAATCACCTAAAGAACGTATCGTCTATTACTGCGGTAGATACTATCAAAGGCGATGAGTTGGTGCTCGAGTTGTTGCAGAACATTCAGGAATCGCATCCAGGAACATCATATGAACTACGTAAATGAGAGGACAATTTGAAGATATTCAAATCATCTTTTAGAAGAGAATCATATCATAAATGGATATTTCCAAATTTCACATACAGAAACTGAAGGTTGAACGCTAAATCATTTGTAAGGCGATGAAAATCAAGAAACCTAAAATTCAGTTTACTGAATGACCAACTGGTCATATAACCGTAGATATATTAGGTTAGGTTAGGTTAGGTCCAAAGTGAGTGGGTCTATTTGACCCTCCACCGCAACCCGCAAGGGTTTATTGTGGCTCACATCTATTCACACTCGACCAAATAAACCCAGCTTTTCAACGAAGCCGATTTGTTTGAATTGTGAGTGGTGTTTCAGGTCAGATGGTAAAAGTATGGCTCTGCCGAACTCTAAAAACCTGATTCGGTCCCTAGCGGAGCAGGAACAAAGTATGTTCCCTGCTGTTTCATCATTTTCCAAACAGAGGCGACACAGCACCCTCCTTTGCAAGGGAATCAGCAGCCTCATTGCCTTCCAGGCCAGTATGGACAGGAATTCAGACCAGAAACAAATATGTTAAGTATTCCTATCGGGGAGAGTCGTTTTTGGCAGTTTTCTACCAATTTAGACGTGTCTCATTGGGAGCCAAGAACTTTCAACGCCGCTTGACTGCCTGAAAATATTTTTATTGACTTGCGTATGAGGTTGGATTCTATCAATGTCTCCGCACACAATTCAATAGCATAGATTTCCGCTTGAAATACAGTCACATGGGTTCTCAGGCAGGTTGATATCTCTATCCTGGGTCTGCGACTCAAAACACCTGCACCAAAACCTGAAGGTGTTCTTTATCTATCTGTGAAACAATAACTAGCTGCTCTTAATATTTACTTCTCCCGGAGGATCCAGTATTCTCTACTCGGGAACAGTATTTTATAAGGCAGTTCGTAGTTGACGGTTGGAGGCATAAATCCAGAGGTTATTTCGACAATGCTCTGACTTCCAGTATCAACCAACAGTCTGTTGCACTCTGCATTAAATTGATTTGTACAATTGGCAATGTGCACAAGTCTATATGCAGTCCATCTAGCATCTCTCTTCAGAAGAATGTGGAGAGGAGATAGATCTAACGTAGAATGATGTAGAATTGATATATTATGCTCTGTGTAATCATAATTGAGGATGTAGGTATTTCTCGCTGTGGAGAAGAGATAGATCTAACGTAGATTGATGTAGAATTGTTATATTATGGTCTAGGTAATCATAATTGTGGATGTAGGTATTTCTCGCTGTGGAGAGGAGATAGATCTAACGTAGATTGATGTAGAATTGATATATTATGCTCTGTGTAATCATAATTGAGGATGTAGGTATTTCTCGCTGTGGAGAAGAGATAGATCTAACGTAGATTGATGTAGAATTGTTATATTATGCTCTAGGTAATCATAATTGAGGATGTAGGTATTTCTCGCTGTGGAGAGGAGATAGATTTAACGTAGATTGATGTACAATTGATTTAATATGGTCTGGGTAATCATAATTGAGGATGTAGGTAGTTCTCGCTGGTGTGTGGTATATAAAAATTAGAGTAAAGAATTTACTTTTAGTATGTTATTTACTATGAAAATGTTACTGTGATAATGAAAAATGTCGTGATATTTTTGAAAATAAAGTTTGTGAAAATCCATAAAATATCATTTGATTTCCTTTCTTTTTTCTTCTACAGTCTACACTGTTCATTTGCTTTCATATTTGTTGACTTATGTATTCTGAAAGTTCTTATTGCTTTTTCCATTCCACATGATCCGTTTATTATTATGTTCATTTGATACCGAAACCAAATACAGAGTTACGTCACTGGACACGGGAGTACATGTATTAATTTTTCATAACGTTCATTTTTATTTCTGTTCACTGAAAGAGGATAGGTAAGAGAAACTCAAAACAGTAAATGTAAAGCCATTATTCTCGAGTGAGTCCCTCTATGCAGAACCAGAATTTGAATATTCATGAACAAAGGGATACAGTGAATTGAAAATGAAGTGCAACTACGAGGGCTCTTAAGATACTCCGAGATCAGGATAACGTTGAAGGGTTGAAGCGTTTTTATACTCAAGAATATATTGTTGAATTCGAACATACATCAAACTCATTCGAAATTCAACAATATACTATTTCTATTGTCCAAAGAACATCAATAAGTCTGGTGTCATGTCTGAAATCTAAAACTCTGAGCTATTATTTTCAGTTTAACAATAAAGTGGAAACTTTACGACTGGAGATGACTGTGTCAAAGCTATTTTCCGGGATTTTTGGCCAAGGTCTAGAGGTTTTTATGCCTTACGTTTCGTCTACCACTGCGGTAGACATCATTAAAAGCAATGAGGTAACGGTCGCAGTGCCGAGAAACTATAATGCTGGAATCTGTATGTTTCTTGATTTGGCCAAGGCTTTCGACACTGTGAACCATTCTCAGTTGTTGGAAGTCTTGGCAGATGTGGGAGTTTGTGGAAGGTCACTAGATCTAATAGGGAGTTATTTATCTCATCGCATGCAGGCAGTTAAAGTTAATAAATATATTAGCGCAGAAAAAGTGATTCAACATGGAGTACCTCAGGGATCAGTGCTGGGACCGTTGCTGTTCTCTGTTTACATAAATGGCCTATTAACTCTAAATTCTTCTGGAAAAATTTACAGTTTCGCTGATGATACAGCAATCTTATACTCTGCAAATTCGTGGGAGAAAGTGAAGCAAAAATGTGAAAATGATACAGCATCTATACTTAATTGGTTCAACCATATGCAACTCACCGTCAACTTTGAAAAAACATTCTTTATGCCATTTGCATGTTATACGTCGTCGCTACCGTTATACCGAACATTGACAATTGACAATCAGGGTGTTATGATCGATATCGGTACTGCAAATCATATCAGATACCTAGAAATAATGATTGACAAACATTTGAGATGGGATGAACATGTCAACATGTCTTCTCAAAAAACGTTTCAAAACCTTTTTATTGAGCACAGATTCTGAAGTGATAAATGAATTGTTTTGATTTACTATAATGAAATTGTTGATCACCTGACATAACAGGTAAATGCTATAATCATTATCTTAATTATTTTATTTTCCTCTCTTTCTGTTTTGCTTTGTATTCGGCTCAGACTCTGAAAACAAAAACTATGTCAACTCATACAACCAACCTGGTTAATATGAGGTTTCTATGTTTATAGTATCTGAACTGTAATGTAGCTATCAGTTTCTTCATAATAAACATATTATTATTATTATTATTTTCTTTTTTTTCACCGTAGTGTGCGCTGGTCAGGCCCTATCCCCCGAAGCCCCGATACATTCGGGAGGGCGCGCCAGCATAATCAACCAATGACCACTCTCCACACCGTGGGGTAAGTGATCATTGAGTTCGAGAATCATGTGCCCTGAGCAAACGCAGTGAGCCAAGAATGACAGCCTTCTGCATCTGTGCGGCTAAGATTTCTGCCTTAGTGCGGCAAGCCGGTATGATTTTTAGATTCGAGAGTAGAGAAGACATCATTTCACCAAGGACTCCAACAATCAGAACGACCATCTTGACAGAGTGATCTGGATAGAGTCTGCGGAGTTCGAAGAGAAAATCTCGATATTTTATCCGTTTTTCCTCCCCTTTTCTGACGATATTCGTCTCGCCAGGAGCTGAAAACTCCACGACAAATATCGTTTTGGTCTGGTGGTCGAGAAGGACTACATCAGGCTTATTAGCTTGTATGAGCCTGAGGGTGGGGTATTATTATTATTATTATTATTATCATTAAATCGACCACGCTTTTTTCACAATAATACTAGTATTTTTTTGTTGTTCGATGTTCTTTGAAAGCGTGTTTCTTAGTTTTTTTCGTTGTTATGTTATCAGATGTAAGATAGCATGCATAGTAAGCAATCAAATATAGTGTAAAAAGCAAGAAACGAGTCTCATTTTATAAGAAAGAAACTATCACGATAAACAACAGAAACAATGTCAACAACATTTAAACAAACGAAAACATAACTTATTCATTGTTATGTATTCATAACTCCACTACAAAAAATGATCATCAGTCCAATTATTGCCCTTTTCAGACACCAGTCTAAAATGAGCAAAATGAAACCCGAACCAGCCAACGAAAGCGATGTAAAGCATAGGTTCATAAGGCCTCATGACCTTGTGGCCAACGGGAACTAAAAGCTTATTACGGAAGGACTTGAGAGCCACTCGAGAGAGTTTTCCGATTCCCCGACCGTTTTCACACATGTAGCCGGTTTTCCTGGTGCTCTGACGTAGCAAGATTTGCCATTACAGCGAAAATGCATTAAACTGAATCGCTCGAAATCAATATATCCGCGGAAAATACACGGAGGAGAGCAGTTCGTACGTGATTATTTCGGAATTTCGTTCTGTCGAGGAAATATAATATTCTGGAATTGCGAAGAAAGCGTTTTTTTTGAAGAGCAAGGCTGGGTTTTTTCGTAATGACACTCCAAATATTGAAATGAGTACAAAAAAGAGGGTTTTCGAAATGAATATGAAGAGTTTTCAAATTACTTCTTGAAGAAAATCAGGGCTAAATTTTACTTTATGGGATACTCATGGATTTTCGCGATTTTTTCTTGAATGATACTACATGATGGTAGGAATTCAAATCACTTTTTTTGTCGGACTCAATTAGTTTTCGAGATACAGCCTGTCAAAATTTGTATGACGTCATATTTTACCTTTTTTTAAGCAATAAACGATTGCAATAGACATATTTTTTCATTTAACACAACTTTTTCCATATCACCGCACTTTTTTCTATCCCTTTTCAATCACGTATTATCCCTTTTCAATCACCTATTATCGGTTTTCCTGAAATTAGAATGAAATTCCTTAATTTGTTAGATGCACACAAATCACTTTCTATAAATTGCATTGAGTTTCACAATTCGAAAATACGTTCCTTTTAGATTTCGGAGGTCAGGTTAGATGTTGAGGGAAGATAGTTTTTACAAAAGTAAATATTCGAAAATATGTTCCTTTTAGAGTTTGGAAGTCAGGTTAGAGGAGGTTGAGGATAGGTACATAGTTTTAAAAATTTTAAAGTAAGGTTAGACTGAGTTAGGTTAGGTTGAGTTAGCATGTGACAAATTATCTCTGTATTTTGACGCTTCAATCAATGAATCAAAATATGCTTTAATATCAAAGAATAATATCTTGTTGACAAAGCGTGATATATAAATGTAAATGTAATTAAATTAATAATATTTGATAAATGTATAAAAATAGTCACTACCGTATAACATTGAATTGAGTAAAAACAATCAGTCACTTATTTGAAATTCAAAATATAACAAACAATAGAAGGTATATGATATCAAATTGCATAGTTTTGATCTACTTATCATTCTTTTCTATCCACATAATATTCTTCCAAACTATAATAGGTTTTATTGGAAAGAACTCTTTTACTGCTTTTCTGAAACTGTCGTTGGACGGTATATCTTCAATACTATTTGGAAGGTGATAGTACATTTTGCAGCCGTTATATATATAATTGAATCCTCAACGGCAGTGGAAGATGGTAATGGTATTTTGAGATGGTTACTTTGACGGGTGGGGAATCTATTCCCTGTAATGAAATTTTGTTTGTGTTTATTTATGAGACACACCGAGTATAAATATAGACACTACCGTAAGTATGTTGTGTTGCTTGAAGTAAAATTTGCACGAATCGCGAAATTTTAGTTAACAGAGGTATCTCAGGGCTCTTTTTTGTAAAACAAAAATACTTTGAAGAACATTACCACTGCACACTCCCCAGAATGGGATACCGTATCACAAATGTCACTCTATCAAGGAGTAGTATACTGTCTTTGCGGTTGGGTATCCTAGTTCGTTTGCAGAAATTTTCACAGCATAACAACCAGAGGACTATTTTTTATTCAAGTTTTTGACATGTTCGTTGAATTTGAGACAGTTGTCGATCTATAGTCCTAGAAATTCAGAAAAAATACTGTTTTCAGCCACTGCACATTTGAAGGACACTACCTTAGTTTTTAATATGTTGAAGGAGAAAAGGTTCGAGTCGCACCACTTTTTGACCTTCATTATATCCTGAATTAATGATATGATGAAGATCAGCTTGCTTTTCTTTATGCCATAGTATGGTGGTATCATCGGCAAACAGGGTGGTATTTCCTGTAATGTCAAGCGTTGTCAGGTCATTGACATATAGTAAAAACAAAATAGGACCCAAGAGGGTTCCTTGCGGAACGCCACATTGTATATTACCTAAACTTGGGAATGATTTTGATTTTGGCGATGATTTGATTTAAATAGGTTTACGTAAGATATAATGGAAAGCTGCCACTATAAAAGTGTTTTTCGAAGAATGCATTTATCTGAAAGCGAGAGAATTGAATTTCAACCCTGATTATTGTTGGGGATAATTATAATGCAGACTCATCAAGAGGTATGTAGACTATTTCATGAACACAAATCATGAACCTATTTCACGAACTGTGAGCATAATGTTTTCTCTTGTTTAAACATAAGTCTTTTGAGCCTAAACATCGCTAAAACTAAATACGTAACGTTTACCCTTCCGAAAATAAGCTCACTATACACAAACCTATTTGCCAAACCCCAATGATATGCACATGTCCTATAGTTGATAAGGTAAACAACATGAAATATCTTGGTGTATATGTAGACCAACATCTACGATGGGACGAACATGTAGACCAGACCGTTAAAATACTTAGTCAATTATCTCATAAATTCTACCAACTCGAAAATCTCAATAATAAAAAGCTACTAACAATGATATACAACTCACTCGCACGATCAGTTCTGAGATATTGCATTATAGTATGGGGTGGCGTCAGCAAAAGCCTGTTACATAATCTAGATGTAATGCAAAATACTATCCTGAAAATCATTTTCAATCGTAAAAGAAGATACTCCACTGTAACACTATACAGACAATCAGACTTATTTCATGTGAGAAAATTATACACTTATCCCTGCATATTATGGATGCATAATAACCCCACCCCCAATATAAATCATAATTATGAAACTTTATCAAAAAACGAATGTCCCTCGCTGTAGCTCGCTGTGGCTCGCTGTAGCACTCAGAGATGTATATCATACTCTGGCCCAAAACTAATAAACCTAGTTCCTTCAGACATCAGAGCAATCTCCAATAAATACAAATTCAAGTCAAAACAGAAAAAATATGTGAATCATCAGCGAAACAACTTTAACTTTCCCCTAGATATCTACAACACTATTGGCAGAAACTGTAATATTCCAAATATTATCAAATTTCTTAAATGTATCGATATTATTACAAAATTATAGACATGTACTACTCGCTAATAACCACTAGGTTGATGCGACTTTGCTTAAATAAAAAAAAAAAAACTATGACATATTTAAATCTGTTTGTGAACTGGATTCCTAAGTCTATGAACTGGATTCCTAATCGAAGTTCTCTCTAAGCTATGGATATGAACTACATCCTATTGTAGATAATATCTTGAATTAGTTGAACAATCCAACGTCACCTTCTCTTCGACTATCACTCTCTCTTTCCATCAGTTTTCCTTTCTTCCAACGATTTGTATCATGTATTTCCATTGTCAGTATGAGTGTTTGTTTTATTTTGCAACAATAATACCTCATATTATATGTATGTGTTTATGTATGTACATGTGTATGTACATGTGTATGTACATGCGTATGTACATGTGTCTAAGTTGTTTATATGTTTATACTACAACTCTAGCTCTGCTTAGGTAGCTCAGCCTTCAAAATTATTTATTTATCATTCATTCATTATCAAAATATGTAATTACCTAAATGAGAGGGGTGCACCAAAGCAAGTTTATATACAGATCTCTGTGGATCATTAACAGTCATTTTGTAATGGAAAATATGCCTTCACACTAATACTTTCCCACAATTGAGTTTGTGAACATTTTCTATTTTGTGATCGTATGCCAATTATAATTGCCATACGAGCGGCAATAATTATTGTTTGTTATAAGGATGATTCATTAAGAAATGTTTCCAAGGACCGAATTTACGAGGGAGCCGATGATTCAATAGTTGGGCTGTTATATGACCCTAACCCGAATAGCTAATTTTATTGTCATAACATCCCAATATCAAGTTTTATATCTACGAAAGTCATAAATGAGATTGAGAATCGTTTATTGAAAAATAAACCGGCGCCACATATGTAGTAAAATCTTGATTTGAGACATCATTTGAGGCAGTTAAGAGACGAAAAGGCAATATTGGAAAGTTCAGGGTATATATATATGAGGGAAAATATCGTTCATACCTGATAGCTAGTTTGATAGGTTGCAGTAAATAATTAGAATACGATTTGGATTTTTTTCCAGAGAGAAATATTCAATGAAAATGTATGTTTTAAATCGAATAATATCAAATCACTGCATTATCTTCAAGACATAATATATTGTATAAAATTCGTTGAAACGTAAGTAGGCAAGAAATTCAAAATTAAATCTTTTTAATCTTCATTTCCTCTCGTTAGAACGATTATGGCGACCGTAAAATTTGCAAAACGCGCGGTACGTTGCCCGAAAGACGTTGCCGTTGAAAGACCCTATATATACGCCTTTCAATGTTAACAAGATTCCTATGGCTGGGATTGAATGAAATTAGCGAATAAGTGTTTGTTTGAAGGTGGTTGAAGCACATCAACAACGTTGATGGAGAAGGAAGTTCACAAAGAATTGCCATTCTTAGACGTATTGGTGAAGAGGACCGACACTAAATGGGAAACATCTGTATATCGAAAACCCACTCACACAGGACAGTATCTGAACTAGGAATCCAACCACCATCAATCGACTAAGAGAGGAATCATCAAGACTCTACTGGACTGTGCTTTTGGGCTCTGTAATACAAAGGAAGGTCTCGAAAAGGAACTAGGCATCATCAAAAATGACATTCAACGGAATGGTTACTCCAGAGTTAAGGATGGAACAGGCTTCAGCTAGAAGACAGCAAGAGCTCCACCAGGAAGAGGAGCCGCCACAACCAGTACTTGTACTTCCCTACATCAGAGGATCATCGGAAAGGATAAGAAGGATTGGGTCCAAGTATAACATCAGAACCTGCTTCAAATCTGGAAACACCATCCGTAGCAGCCTTACGAAAACCAGGCAACCAAACGCGGACTGCGATTCCAAGAATTGCATTTACCGCATATTCTGTGAATGCGGAGAATCATACATCGGTGAAACTAAGAGGCCATTGAAAGTTCGCATTGCCGAGCACAAGAAACACACACAGCAGGAGAAACCAGCAAGTCCGGAATAGCAGAGCATGTTTGGCCTCATCAACATAACATCAAGTGGGCTCATGCTGAAATCATCTACAAGGAGGAACACTGGTTCAAGAGAAAATTCAAAGAAGCCACATATATGTTGTCCAAACACCGTATTTAGCCAAGCTAGCGTAGAGATACGTAACATATGGAAACCTCTAATCAAGCGGAACACGATCAACTCCCGCCAAACGGTCAGCTTCCGCTAAAACCGATGGAGCGGCGAAAGGAAGAGGGGATAGGTGAAAACGCTCGAATGACCTATAAATAGTCAGATCTCGGAGGAATAAGTCCAGGCCTAATCAGCTGAAAGGGTATGGGAGCTGGGCTCCAACCTGAATGAATTCAAGACGCTTGGTCGAAACGTCGTGTAGTAACTTAGTTTGGATTATTTTAATTTGAATTTTTTCATTTCTTGTTGATATTTTTTAATTTTCATCTCGAGTTGCCTGATTTTTATTTCATTTAAGTTTCAGGTTTTTTGCTTGGTATAATTTTTATTTCCCAGCTAATCTTTTAAATTTTTTACAGGTTTTTTCAGGGATTTCAAATAAATTTATATCATATTAGACAATGGAAGTCCGAACTAATGAAAAGCGAATAAATGTATTCACCTACTGTCATTGATGACATGAGTGAATTTAATTCATAGTATCTCTATAGTATCCCTGAATACCTAAATGATTCCCATATAATCTGTTTATAAGGTTTTGATAAGGCTTTTCTGTTCCTATAATGTTTAATTTAATATGTTGCTATTTCTGTGTATATTTTTGAAAATTGATTTGTATAGGTACCTAGTATTCATTTTGTAATTATATATTTCCTGTTTTTTACATTTGACACCATATTATGACATGCCATATGTACTATCAGTAACTGAGATGATTAATAAATATTCTATTCTATCAAACGAAGTTTTTCGTTTCCATTAAAAAAAAAGTGGATACTTAGGACCTTTTTGGCGACAAGTGACGTAACAGTACTGATTTCCTCATTGAAAGTGATTGACATGATATCTTTTTATGTAAATTGTGTCTTGATATCTTCACGCATTCAAAAGTTGAAAAGGAGAGACTGTGTATTATTATTTCCTCAAGATGATTTTATCTTCAACAACATAAATATATATTGAATATTACTGGAGTTTTTTCCCAACACCAAATCGTTATTTTTAAAACCTCGACACGTGTTTCGATCACCAAGTGATCATCTTCAAAGAGGAAGATCAAAACTAAGGATTAGTTCGAGCTAATCCTATTTATGCTATAAAGGTAACTCATACAGGTAGTCCATTCAGACATACCAACCTAAATTAATTTTACAATTTTGCCTTATCTATTATTTTACAATATATGTTTATATAAAACAATTTTCAGCTATATAAAAATTAATTTCACAATATTGCCTATCCAAATTTATTTTTTCCAATGTGTCCTTATGTAGTAATCAGTAAACCCAACAACATTATTTTATTTTATTTTAACAAGCTATATAGTATGTTCTTTGGTATAGGTCCGTCATCGTTATTCATAATATTATTGTGTTTACTTATTTCTACACTCTCATAGGCATCTAGTTGTCTTTTGTTAACTTGTCTAACTAATCTCAATGAACTGAAGTCTATGGAATGGTTTTGTTGCAAAATATGATGGGCAACTGCTGATTTTTCAGGTCTTCCATATTTTAAGTGTGCTATGTGTTCCTTGTATCTTACTTTAATAGATCTTTTTGTCTGTCCATAATATTTTGCATCGCAGTCCTTACATTCAATTTCGTAAATTCCAGACTTTTCCGAATTCTCGACTTTGTCTTTTGGACTTCCCAAAAGGCTCTGTAGTGTATGACTTGTTTTAAAAACCACCTTCATACCTAATTCCTTGAAAATCTTTCCAAAGTTCCTCGTCTTATGGTGGTATGGAACTGAGATGTATTTATCCTGGTTTTTGTCCTTTCTGAAGGTCGAGATTTCGTTCATTCTTAACCTAAACTCCTTTTTCTTTATTATGTTGTGCTTATGCTGTTGGGAAAAAACTCCAGTAATATTCATTACTACACCAAAGGTTCCAAACAGTGCATCATAAGTTCAACAACATAGTTCCAATCGATATGTCAATTCCTAACGAGCAAAAGCGAAATTTGAAAAGTCCCTTCGTATATGTCCCTCATCGAACATGGCATGCAAATCCACCAAGATTCGAAGAGAATTCAATTATCGATTGTGACAGGGAGTCGCAGCAATCCGTCTCTGGCAGTTCACCGGAAGACCTATAATGGTTTCTGAAATAAAATCGATTCCAATTCCAGGACTGATTTATCTGAATGAATCTTACAATGGACAAAGCAATATTCTGAAGTCAATTACTTTTCAATTAGTGCTGCCTGAGCTTCCGAGTTAGATTAAATAATTTAGTGGGATATGGGAAAGTTATTTAACAGTATTATAGAGGAACAGGGGCTCCATGGGATCAACCGACCACCAGAGGCCCAATTCTTGACATCATGTGGGTATATATTTTGTCAAGAAAGTATTGGGAATCGATAATTCAAAAACCCCGCGTAAAGGGATTGTCAAAAATATGTTTGTTGCTAGGTTGGCACAAGTGGTCCATATACTCACGCGGAGTTTAAGCGCCATCTGTCATTAAGTACTCAATTTGTTAATTAACCTCAAATGTGTATTGCGATTTTAACAATGGATAAAAATATTGAACAGAGAATTTCTTTCAAATTCTACATTGGGAATAGAATTTCGTGTGCTGAAGCGCTGAAAATATTGCATAAGACTCTGATCGTTCATTCAACTGAATTCAACATCGCTAAAATGAAAAAAATGGTGACTGAAAATCGTCGTTTTAACCATTATTTCGGTTGCTCGAAAAAAGCTCACAGACATCATGGAAAATGTGGGGTATTTTCAAAAAGAAAAGTATAGCATCAGTATAGCATTCTGGTAATAAACAATACCTGTTAAGTATAGTTTTTTCATTGTTTTTGCACATTTGATTTGTTTATCATATAACTCATTAACAAATTCATTTTAATTCCAGGTTTATTTCCTTCACAGATATCAGTGTTATATTTTTAAAATTTATTTTTCTCATTTTTCTACCCCACTGCTGAAGGAAATAGTCTCTTCATTCTGAAAACTGCGATTCATTATGTTCATAATGATAGCGTTCATTGTCCAACAGTTTCCCATTTATAGAGCAGGAATTAACAATTCAATTATACAAATTAGTGTACTATTTCATTCAGATACAAAAGGAAATAAGTTTCATATAAAATACAAACATATTTTGGAATTATTTTCTTTCTTCCTTCCATTGGAAAATTCTCAAATTTATTTTCTGTATCAAGATGGAGTGGTAGAAAGCCAAAAACTTTCTTTCCCAAAAATTAATCTTCCCTAAAAATATAACCCTTTCAATTTGTTTTCAATCTACATGGAATTGCTCCTGAACAAAAGAGCATACTCTAATTTTATGACTAAATGAAACCTCTAAAAATTGTAATTATTGTGTGTCTAACAAGTCTATGTTCATTTCACGAATCTGTTTTAGAAAAATTTTTTAAAATCTGTTTTTTCGTAAATCAGCTGTCACACCCCTACGAACGACAACTCTCAGAAGTTGAAACCTGTGCGAGCTAAGGATTAACGAGGTGTTACCTTTTAACGTGTGATTCCTAACACGAATCCTTTTTATGCATTTTTTTAAATAAGTACCAAGCATTGCGAAACTGTAGTCAATATAACTTTTCAAATTACATACTTCGGTATAGCATGGAATCGTTTTTCTTAATTTCAAGACGTCAATTGTAGTGTCATTTGAAAAAAACAAGTGTTCAATTTCTCAAGGAGTTCACTCTTTTGAGAGCAGTTTTATAATCACTCTGCCTCGAATTTCAGTCGAACCGTGCCAATGGGTCCATTAACTGCCGTTTATCATCTTCGTAGGGCTTCTAGGAGCAATTAAATTAGACTCCAGACATATTCTCGGCTTCACTTTGATATCAAATGATTCGTCTAATTAAACATGAATAGATGGAAGGTACATGTACAGCATCGTCTTTGGATTAATTTACTATTTATAGAAAAATCAATTGATATCTGATTTCAATTTCCAACTGACAAAATCATCGAGGATGGCATCTCTCGATTAAGCAGATTCCAGCAACACTCCAATAGTTTCCAGTTTATTTCCTTGACGCGACTTCACTTCCAGGCAACTCACCAATACATTGAAAATGAAATTTTTCAAAATGATTTATTGGCTCTTTCTCTGGAAGTCATTCTTGATATTGAAAACATGATAACAAAGTTCAATTTTTAACAGACACTATAAAATTTTTCAAACATGTTAGAAATCACACGTTTTAAGGTAAGACCTCGTTAGTACTTAGCTCGCACAAGTTTCGACTTTTGAGAGTTGTCGTTCATAGAGTGGCAACAAGGGTGTTTAACAAAAAATATTTTAACATATATCCAACAATCGAGAGATACATCTCTGAAAGGCGGATTGGCTGTCTTTGTTCATCTTTCACTGCCTGGACCACTGTGAATGCTGTTTCTGGTGAGTGCATTGGCTTGGGATGTTGGGGGTTGAGCAAACCGGCCATCGAATGCCTGCTTCCACATAGCCACAGAATCATTTGTGGTTCTGTTATTCCCTAACTGAATGGCATTCCAACGATGGCTCAATCCTAAGGTGTGTATATCCGTGCCGAAAGGCTGAATGACACTGAGCCTATCAGCTATCTCTACGGAACCTTCGAGATACCGGACGCTCTCTTGTCGTAGCATCGCCTTCTTACGGTAATGCGGGGCTCTGCCGTGATTGACCTTTTTCCTAACTACTCGTGGGACTTTTATGGACAGAATAAATTCAAGAATCCTTTCTGACGCTGAGTCTACAGAGGAGATGGATGTTGAGCTTATGACTCCAACTGACCTCCCTGTAAATTTAGATCAGGAGCGAGTCTACAGAGGAGATGGATGTTGAGCTTACGACTCCAAGTAACCTCCCTATAAATTCAAATCAGGAGCGAGAGCTTCTCAACTCACCAACTCCTGATCCAATAACTGAACCTAACCGACTGAGTTGTCTACTCAAGAGCGGGGTACCTTATGAAACCGCCTTGCACCAAATTCTTGAGCGGCGTACGCAGAATCTGTCTCAAGTGGAGGAACAAACCCCCCATGAGCAGGTTAGCAAACGTTTGCGCTCAATTGATGATTCACCAAAACAAGAGGCGAAAAAAGCCCTGCACGGTTGAATCTAAGGCATTGTCAGGTGTAGCTGACGTGCAAAAACCCTTATATGGAAAGGTTGTCGCATGTATCAAGGTGGGAATCTTGCACCTTGACTATCCGACTACCTCATTAACGATGAAACAGCAGAGCATATACTTTGTGCCTGCCCTGCTGGGGACCGAATCAGGTTTTTAGAGTTCGGCAGAGCCGTTCTCCTACCATCTGACCTGAAAGACCACTCACCATACAAACTCATCGGCTTCGTTAAGAAGCTTGGTTTATTTGGTCGAGTGTCAATAGGTGTGAGCCACAATAAACCCTTGCGGTTTGCAGTGGTGGGTCGAATAGACCCACTTACTGTGGACCTAACCTAATCTACGTCTTTGAAAATTTCAGGAAGAGTGAACAGCCTCAAAACTGGGGGTATTATGAGAAATTTATGAGTTATATTACATTTGCAATACGATTTGAAGAAGGGCATCCTTGAAACATAATTTTGAAAATCGTTCACCTTGAGAAAAATTAATTGAATTGAGGAAACTCAGAAGCAAAAATGAAATGATTCCGGAAAATCTCAGTTATTGAATAATTATTTTATTAATATTCCAAGGAAAGGAAGGATTTGGCTTTCTACTTCCCCATCTCAATGGGAAGAATATTTCAGTGGAGGTCTTGTCTTCATATGAAATGAGCTCCGCCCTTTTCTCCTCTTCATAAGACCATTAAGTATACAATTCATGTGAGAAATGAAGACGGTTATCATCATCATTGAAGTTTTAGTGGATTTCAGGTTTTGGAAACGGATAAACATTGTTTTCCAAACCCCGACCGCGAAAGAAAGCTAAGTATCAATATTAAATTTTTTTCAATTGATTTTTTCAACTTGTAGGCAAAATTTATCAATACTACAAGTTATTTTTATAATTCAACCACGCTCTTTGAATATCTCCGATACTCACTTCATCCTTCTCTGTTTTCATTCATCACTCTAAACTCTAAACCATCGATGAGAGCCGACAAACAACCGCCATAAATATCAACAATTCGCAATCATTTCCAATATCTCACGTTAGTGTCGAGGCTAAGAAAAAAGCCTACCACGCCGACCATTTGGGTTCAAATCTCATACCGATCGCTTTCTTTAATTTAATTTCTTCCAGCTGCCGATGACCACTGGGACCACGTGACTGGTACGTGACGTGTGAGCTCAGGGGTGAAGCCCTAAGAAGGCCTGAGGGGGTGAGACGGAGTCCAAAGAGGGACCACGGCTTTTAATTCTTCCGATACTCATTCCATCCTCCTCTACATCGATTACGTCACACGTTTTTCTCTCACACTTATTAAAGTCTCTCACTGAAACATTTACCTTGAGTTGGGTGCTCTACAAGGATCCGATCGGATGTCATGAAAATTGCAAAAAATTCAGCGTCATAAGAAAATACATGGGATTTTGGGCTCGTACCCGCTTTGTTCATCTACTGATTTGAATTTCTCGCTGTGCGTGATTGGTTGACTCAATGACAGCAAAAGTGGAGGAGTAGGGGGCGTTAGAAGCGGGCTTCGAAGGTTTTGGGCCTAATTCACATAGAATGGATGTCTGGCAGAGACGAGGCACGGACCTTTGTCCCTTCCATTCTGTGTGAAGTGGGCCTGAGGTCATTAAATGGCCAGAATGGAAATGCAACAGGAGACAACAGCTCATAGATCGAAAGGGACTAATTGATGCATGATCACGAGATATGTCGTCACTCAATTATTTCCTAAGGAACTATTCGAAATGCATTTCACTCGAATAATCTAGAATCTAGAACATTCAGTGAACATATATTTGAGGGCGAAAGTTCAAGCATTTGCTAATTTTCCTCAAAATGTAGACAACTGTATCCTAAATCCCAACCGTGTTCCCACCTCTGACACCATTCCTCATCCACTAAATTCCGATGAATTGGACGGATGCAACTGACATTTGTTGAATTCGTTGTGACTTGTAATTACGGCTCGTTCGAGGACAAACAAAACAAATAGCAAATTCGATCTCGGATCCAATATATGTGGAATAATCTCTGTCGATTGGATGCTGTGAAGCGACTCGACATTGTTTCACTATCGAGGGATTGCGATTGCTCGTCTGTTCATTCGATTGAGTCGTTCTCCAATTTATCCGGATTTACTATATTGGCTAGTTTTCATCAGGATGAGCATGACAACCAGGAATTTCAATTGGGTTTTGAAATTTTTGGTGTAGTGATGTGACATGGAAATTATTACGAGGAAAGTATAGTGGTTGTCTACAATCTGAGAGGGTTTACTGTGATTCACATCAAAAAAATTTAGCCCATCAGTTTGTTCGCTGAGTGATCTTTTAGGTTTCTTCATAAACCAGGGATGAAACGATTCAGGTTCGCCCCTATAATCTTTTTATCCCTCCTGATATCAATGTGGAATTTTGGTGGTTCGAAAAGCATCACAATTTGATTGTTTGGATAAAAAATCTGTCTGTCTGTAGAGTAGGGAGGCCACTTAGGCCACATGTGACCCATTGTACATCCTCCCGAGGAGTTGTCCTCCTAGATTATCGTCCATCCTGTCCTTTCTAGGAAGGTGGACAGGTCACTTGGAGACATCTCCTTTATATCGGCAGGTGTAGGCCAAGACTCGCCGAACACATAATCTCTTATTGACGATAACTCCGGGCACTCGCATAAGACATGCCTGATAGTCCCATCTTCATGTTCACACATCCTGCATAGAGGTGTGTCCACTAGTCCGATATTGTGGAGGTGTTTCCTTAGTTGACAGTGGCCAGTCCGAAATCCTACTGATGAACGTAGATTTTTCCTGGTCATCGCCAGATATTTCTTCGGCGCCAGCTTTCCAGGGTCGCCCAAGGTGATCGTGGCAAGATTGCATCCTTTGATTTCATTCGATCTCTTTAGGGATTGAGCATGGGTGTGACGTTTGGCTAGTTCCGCAAATGTCGAAGTCATCAGGTCGTTGGTGCCATTGAGTCCTAAAATTCTTAGTCCAGCCGTTTTCTTTGCTAAAGAGTCGGCAATGCGATTTTCTGCACTCCTGTCATGCCCTTTAACGCACCTCAGGATAATGTTATTATCTACCGGGGCTTTGGCTAAATCTTGGCGACACTCTACTACTAGCCCTGAGGTTACACGTTGTCTGTTCAAGGCTAATAGGGCTTGTCTGTTATCAGTGCATATTGTTATGTTTTTGCCAGGAATTTCTTTACTGATTATTTCATTTGTGGCGATTGAGATGCCAGTCAGTTCTGTTTGGACCACGTTGGTATTTTTTCCCATTCCCACTTAATCCTTAGGCTCAGTGATCTGAAGTACACACCACATCCTTAGCCTTCTTTGGTTTTTGAGCCGTCTATAAAACTATCAAGAATGGTATACCGCAGATATCGATATCGGTTCTGGGACCATTGCTATTCTCGATATATTTCAATGACTTCAGTCATTTTATGTCACCAAGTAAATGTGTTCTTTTCGCAGATGACACAACTCTAATAATGTATCAGAAAAACATAAATGAATTACCATCAATTACTGATGATACTCTGAGACAGGCGTCTCTGTCGTTCACAACAAATCAGTTGAAATTAAATGAAAGCAAGACCCAGAAGATCTTGTTTACGACCTCAAATACTGAAACCACTGAAAATGGCGATGATACTGCCAAACTTCTAGGACTCACACATTGATGAACTGAGTAAGAAGCTGTGTAAGAGTATATTTGCTTTTCGACAGCTAAATAGAGTATTGTCTCTTGACGCCCTGAGAAGTTCATATTTTGCTTTGTTCCACTCACATATAAATTATGGCATATTTTTGTGGGGCAATTTCTCTCACTCCATTAAACTCTTCAGACTTCAGGAAAAAGTAGTGAGAATATTGATGAATGCCAATTATAGAGATCACTGTAAGCCGCTTTTCAAAAAAAATGGGTATACTACCACTACCATCGGTATTCATATATAGTCAATTACTTGAAATCCATAAAAATAAATCAATATATTTGCAGCATCAGGATATTCATCATCATGCTACAAGAAATGCAGATCTGTTCATATAGCCTCGATACAAACTCACAAGGTCTAATAAAAATTCATTGAATATCAATCACTACAATTATCTTCCTATTTTGTTCAAAGTGCTCAAACAAAGCTCCTTCAAAATCAGAGTCAGAACTGTTCTCCTGGAAAACTATTTTTATAGTACTCTGGATTGTTTACTTCAATTAAGCCGATTTAGATTTGATTTTATTTCATCTGATATGTGAAGCTCATGTTTATACATAATGTTCGTTTTTTGACACTTCAAATATTTTAGACTGATTATTGTAATGTTCAAAATTATCTTTCATTTTATTCACAATTTATGATTCAATATTTTTAACTTGTGACTAGTTTTTTTTTATTTTTCTATGTATACTTTAACTGACTTGCAACAAACATTCAAGTGTAAAGTTGTCAAATAAATATATCTATCTATTTATCTATGCGTATTGCATTTGTAGCATCTGACTTTGTGTTCTGTTTTATTTGTATTTTGTAGGGTTTACACACAAACAGGGGTTCAATTGCATCACTGGTTGCCTGCAGCAGAGGTTGCGCAGTAGGCCCAGCCTTAATTGATCCATCAAAAGTACTTTTTGTAGCATTTTCAGTGTCACAGGAAAATATACCAACTTTGGAATTTTCAACGAAACACGAGCAGTTCATTTTACATAAGAATTTCCTATTTTGGTGAACATATGTTCGCTCTGAAGTTTTTCTTGTGAAAAAATAACCTCTGGGAGGCGACCACTGAAAGACGTTTGCTACCATTATCTGAAATACTTTTGCTCTGCTTCCATGATCTTGTGTAGAAATAAAATCAGTACTGCTTTTCCAACTACAACTTTTCCTGGCAGATATTTCCATTTTATGATATCACTATTTTTTTTCGTAGTACCATAATGGCTCATCAATCAGAAAGATTTCTGTTCCACCAAAATTTCAATATAATGAACACCCACTTATACAAAATCATGAAAATCGCAATTTCAGCCGAAATTACAGCTCACCCATTCATCTATCTGTGATTGAAACAATTAGGGTTAACGATGTCATATTTATTGGTACCCAAAATTATCCTGGTGTATGATGTCAAAAACAACGAAACAATCACATAAATTAGCAAAATAAAGAGTCGATGAACGGTACACTTGATTTTTCATATGACCCCAAAAATAGAAATCGAGCAGTGTTAAATATGGTAATCTCGCGGGCCACCTCATTGGTCCATTTGTTCCCACCCATCTGCCAGGAAAAACTCCATTGAGATATTGTAACATACATCTGATATTATGAAGACGTGCCTCATCTAAATGAAAAAACATTCAGTTCTCTAATTAATCTTCGATTTGTGCATTTGAGAGCATATACACTTGTGTCAAACCCTGAATTAGTTTTTGAATCATCCTTGAGCCAATAGCTTTCTATTTTTAGTATTTTATCCTCACGAAGGATCCAGACCTCACTTATCAGGATTGCGAGTGTACAAGACAGGGCTAAGTTCACTATTGGAAGTTTCTAGTTGGAGATCATTCTTATAGAATGATGCAATCAGCAGTCTACATAAACCTATTTTGCGCATTTGACAATGAGCACAATTCTGTATATTGTCCATCTAGCCTTTCTTTCCAGAGAGATATGGAGAGGAGACAGATCCAGAAGGATTTCTATGCCTGACAGTGTGAAGGATGGCACAGAAGATAACCAAACAAGCTACAGATGGCTCAAAAACCAAAGAAGGCTCAGGATGTGGAGTGTACTCCAGATCACTAAGCCTAAGGATTAAGTGGGGAATGGGAAGAAATACCAGCGTGGTCCAAACAGAACTGGCTGGTATCTCAATCGCCACAAAAGAAATAACCAAGAAAAGAATTTCTGGCAAAAACATTACAATCTGCACTGATAGCAGACAAGCACTATTAGCCTTGAACAGACACCGTGTTACTTCAGGGCTAGCACTAGAGTGCCACGAAGATTTAGCCAAAGCCTCGATAGATAATAACATTATCCTGAGGTGGGTTAAAGGGCACAACAGGAGTAAAGGTAATCGCATTGCCGACTCTTTAGCCAAGGAAGCGGCTGGACTAAGAATTTTAGGACCAAGTGGCACCCACGGCCTGATGACTTCGACAATTGCGGAACTAGTCAAAAGTTACACCCATGCTCAATCTCTAAAGAGATGGGATGAAATCAAAGGATGTAATCTTGCCAGGATCACCTTGGGCGACCCTGGGAAGCTGGCGCCGAAGAAATATCTGGCGATGACCAGGAAAAATCTACGCCTTACAGTAGGATTTCTGACTGGCCACTGTCAGCTAAGGAAACACCTACATAATATGGGGCTAGTGGACACACCTCTATGCAGGATGTGTGAACAGGAAGATGAGACTGTCAGGCATGTCCTGTGCGAGTGCCCGGAGTTATCGTCAATAAGAGAGTGTGTGTTCGGCGAGTCTTGGCCTACACCTGCCGATATAAAGGAGATGTCTCCCAGCGACCTGTCCACCTTCCTGGAAAGGACAGGATGGACGACGACCTAGGAGGACAACTCCTCGGGAGGATGTACAATGGGTCACATGTGGCCTAAGTGCGTGGGCTTACACTCACCCTCCCTACTCTACAGATACAGACAGAGAACCAAACAAGCTTGTCTACAGTGACCACTGTACGTGGTCATTGCATTACCAAACATCACATTCATCCAAATGATTTCGTTAACCTTAGGCCCCAAAATTTCACAAAAATCTTTCGATATTATCATAAAGATAATCTGACTTTGTGAAAAATCTTCTCCAAGTGGAAGTTGCAGGTAAGGATCTGATCGGGATAATATTTGGATATATCTCATTCGCTGCAAATGGAACAAGTTTACCATCGAGAACAAGTGAAGTTGAATCATTGAGTTTCTTCCAGTTGGTGAAGAGAACTACTACAGTTTTGCTGAGTTTCGCTGACTTCCGCTCCTCTGAGACCATCTACAAACATTTTCCAATGTTCTTTGGATGATATCACAGGCTACTCTTTGCAACGTGATACTTGCAAAGAAGACAAGATGGTATGCATAAGCGTACGGAATTACTTCTTTTATGTTTACATCAGAAATTACTACAAAATGTTGCCCTGTGGTCAACCCTAAGTCATCTGCGATTTGACTTGGAATTCATTATAAAAGAAGCACAGTAGAGTTAGTTTTATATTAACTGAAAATATAACTACTCACCTCAAATTCTAGTTTATAAAGTACTGGAAATTTCTTCCTCTGCTCGCAGATTTTCAAAAAATGTTTCATTTCAATGGGACTGTCTGTGACTGTTGCAACAACAGATCCATTTTCATCTGAAACAAAATAAAATGTTTCTGATTTTTTTCGAGTCACCACGATTTATTGTTTTCTGGAAACTTGACTGAAATAAAGATTATTTTGTAGAAAAGTTGGGTCAATCGTATTTCTGGCGAACAGAGTTTTTGACAAAACATGCATCGTGAGTATGTTTCGGACATTTTCGACCTCAGACACTCGTACTTCCAAAAATTGAGACTTGACACTGCAATGTTTTTCGTACTACCCTTAACCACCCCATCAGGGTTAAACGGGCCTCCAAATCAACCACTCCCTCGCTGATGTCGCTTCAAATATCCAACCCAACCAGCATTTTTCACGGAATTACATGCCCTGTTATGAAATATTGGACTAGACAAACGCGGTTAATGGGGGTGTACATTATTAGTGAGGGTGCATTTTGCGCGGTAATTAGGACGAACTGCAAACTGGAACACCTGCAATTAGTCCAATTTCCGGGTAGTTTATGCCGGAACTAGCTAAACGATTCATATTACCAGGGCTGATTTCATCTGGCGTTATAATTATGATAAACATGGGGGGCTATCTCAGGGAAACATTCTCTTAACGAACATCCCTTGTGCATCCATTACCGGATAATTTTCCTTCGATGCTGGAAAAATCCCAAACTGTTTGCCTCGTCTAACAGGGAAGAGATTAGATATAGTAATGATACTGATAATAATAATAACAATAATACCACCAGAGCAAGACGATATTTTCAGCACTTGGCGAGACGAATATCGCCGGAAAGAGGAGGAAAAACGGATAAAATATCGAGATTTTCTCTTTGAACTCCGCAGACTCTATCCAGACCACTCTGTCGAAATGGGTATTCTGATTATTGGAGTCCTTGGTGAAAGGATGCCCTCTCTACTCTCGAATCTTAAAATCATACCGGCAGAAATCTTAGCCGGACAGATGCAGAGGGCTGTCATTCTTGGCTCACTGCGCTTGCTCAGGGCACATGATTCTCGGAACCAATGATCACTTACCCCACGGTGTGAGGAGTGGTCGTTGTTTGATAATGCTGGCACGCCCTCCCGAATGTATCGGGGCTTCGGGAGATACGAACTGACCAGCGCATACTTCGATGAAAAACATTTCAATAAGAGATTGAAATGAGCGAGAAGATTTTTTGCAGAACTCAAGATTTTCCGCGATACTTTTCGCTCGCCTCACTAGTGACTTTTTGACTCAAAGTCACTAGTGGATGCGAGATGCGTGTTGTGTTACCAATTTTACCTCCTCCATCTTGTGTACCCGTCGTTCAATCTTCCAAACCGCAAGGCCGGAATTTCGTCCTTCCGATTTGGAAAGCGATTGAACGGCGTTGTACACGGCGGTGTACAACGGTGTACATCAGTGTACTATGGTGTATAACGGTGTCAGCCTCTACTATTAGAACATCATGAATTTTCGCATCCAAAAGAGCCAGTTTTTGTGGCGTTCCGATTGCCTCCATTGGCGGCATGATATGAGTCCAGCCGCGTCAACGGGTGCTACAAGTGTCACTTCCACCACTTCTTCACCAGACTAGGGAAGGGCTATATAGCCCTTCAGGCAAAGATAAAATACGTAATCCTTAAAGTTTTGGGCTGCAAAGGCGGCATGTTCCGGAGGTGTTTCGCAGCACATAGCATGACTTCTCGCCATGTACCCTCTGCGCTCGGGCTCACCACTCTCATAGCAATACATAAGGCGTCTGTTGTCATTACTAGAGTTGTTGGTTGGTAGGTCATCGTTATGGCCTCATCACCTTACCTCTTATTTCAAGAACCTTCATGCGTTGTGGATAATCCGTCAACCGTACATCAGGTGGATTCTTTCTAGAAGTGCAGTTTTCAGCAGAGAGCCTGGACTCAAGGAACTGCACAACCCATAGATGACGTTCGAAGAGCCCTTATGGGTTCAAAAAAATTTGCTGCTCCAGGCTCGAATGGTTTGAACACCTATTGGTGGAGAAAACTACCGAGCACCCACCGCCATATGGCCAGAGTTTTCAACTCATGGTTGGACCGAGAGCAGCCGATTCTGGATTGGTTTGTCGACGAGCAGACTGTTCTTACCCCTAAAAAAGGGGATTCATCAATTCCTATAACATGCTTGGATTCGTGTTGTAAGTTGTTTGAGAGCATCTCATACATACGAATACTCACCGCAGTGTACCGAGTATTCGAACGGATATATGAGTAGAGGAGTTGCTGCAAGTAAAGAGAATCTTCTCATCGATAGATGTGTAACGCAGGACTCGATACAGTATGAGACAGTATGGCCTGGAACGATTACCACAAGGCATTTGATACAACATCGCATGAGCGCTTCTTGCATTTGCTCAAATACCTTGTGGTACCCCATAAAATAGTGAGATGCCTTGAACAATTGATATCACTCTGGCGGATTCGCTTCACCATAACATCTGGTCAGGCTAGAGTCCAAACAGGGTGGGTCACTTTCAGAAGAGGTGTATCTCAGTCCTCTTCTCTTCTCCATTTCACTATTGTCATTATCCGTTGCGCTCAGAAACACTCGAAGGTATATCTGTGGCATTCCTGGAAATCAGAGGCACAAGGTCACCCATTTGTTTTTAAAGGATGATATTATACTCTATGCCTCTGGAGAGCATCTCCATCAATTCTGGCAACGGTCTGTCTCAAAAAAGGACGATGGGGAGATGACGGAGAGGATGTGCAGCCTGTAGATGGACGTATCGTGCACCATCTGGATGCCGTAGAGACTAGACTCTTCAAGGCGGTCAGTTCCAAAGCCAAGCTTTGGAGAGCCACATTTATCGTTGATATCCGAGGATTGAGTTTCCTGTCGAACTCATCGGAAAAGTTTTCATAAGGGTATATGTCATCATCCTCGTTTACTCAGGCTTTTTCTTCCAGGACAGTTGAAACCAGCAATGCATTTCGGATTCAGTCTAACACCACTGATGAGATCTATGGCGGGTCGAAACAGCGGTGTCTGGTATTTCATCATGAATGCGTTGTGTTAATGGGGTCTTCGTAAGGGGGTATGGCATCACTTATTTGTTTAATGTGTCGATTAACCCACTGTTAGAAACCCCGAACCTATCTTTTATCATTCAATGGGAAATGAAGTTTAATCACAATCGAATAAAAATAGAATTAGTATGGGCGTGTTCAAAGCTGAAATTCGACCAATCCCAAAGTCCTTGACCTCAACGTGATAGGTTTTATAACTACGCTTGACACGAGATTAAAAAATCGCGATTTTCAGCCCGTCCGTGCAATCTCTCGTGGTAAATGAAAAAATTCTCGTGAAAACCTCCAAGGGTACAGTAATGGCGATGGATATATGCAAATCAAGGTGTAACGTGAGGCAATTTTCTCGGTTCGCCATGCGATATTGCATTCGCGATGATATCGTTTTCATGCCCAGGTCGATACTCTTTCAGCTTGGCGATAAGGAGAAAAAGGGCGAGAAAAACGTGGAGCAGGAAAAATATAGAACGACATTTCCATATATGCGATAAGAGGTTTGAATTATCAACTGTGCAAAAAGGAAGGGAACTCACAGGCTTGCGATGTGCGGGGGACGAGGAGGATGTTTTAAACAGATGATGGAGGCGGTGACGTTTTTCAAGAGTGGAATTTGAAATCAAATTATCACAAATGAGTTACAAATGAATGATGGATTAGAGCTGTCTACACGGAGAATATTGGTTGAATTCAATTGTTTATTTACCATAAATCTATTTATGGCGAAAACATTTTTCTTCAGTTGCAATCAAAAGGAAGATTTGTTTGAAATAAAAACTTTATTTTAGTGAGGCTAATCATCTGTAAATTTCACTGTCGATTACCATATGATTATTTGGACACAATAGTAATTTACATTTCATTAGATAGTTCGGACTTCCATTGTCTAGTACCTATGACAGTATGTCTAGTTTAGTAGGTCAGTATCTGAACTAGGAATCCAACCATCAATCGACTAAGAGAGGAGTCATCAAAACTCTACGTGACCGTGCTTTCGGGCTCTGTATTACAAAGGAAGGTCTCGAAAAGGGACTATGCATCATCAAAAATTAACTTCAACGAAATGGCCAAAGTGATGGTGGAACAGGCTTTAGCTAGAAGACAGCAAGAGCTCCACAAAGATGAAAAGCCGCCACAACCAATACTTGTACTTCCTTACATCAAAGGATTATCGGAAAGGATAAGAAGGATTGGGTCCAAGTATAACATCAGAAATTGTTTCATATCTGGGAACACTATTCGTAGCAGTTTCACGAAAAATAGGCTACCAATCGAGGACTGCGATTCCAAGAATTGCATTTACCGGATACCCTGCGAGTGTGAAGAACAACTCCCGCCAAACGGTCAGCTCCCGCTAAAACCGATGAAGCGGAGAGAGGAAATCCAACCACCATCAATCAACTAAAAGAGGAATCATCAATACTCTATTAGGCCGTGCTTTCGGACTCTGTGACACGAAGGAAGGTCTCGAGAAGGAACTAGACATCATCAAAAATGATCTTCAACGAAATAGCTACTCCAAAGCGATGGTAGAAAAGACCTTGGCTAAAAGACAGCAGAAGCCTCGCAAGGAGAAGAAGCCGTCACAACCAATGCTTGCACTTTCCTACATCAGAGGATTATCGGAGAGGATAAGAAGAATTGGTTCCAAGTACAACCTGAACCTGCTTCAGATTGCTGTAACACTATCCGTAGCAGCCTCACGAAAACCAGGCCACCAAACGCGGACTGCGATTCCAAGAATTGCATTTACCGGATATCCTGTGAGTGCGGAAAATCCGATATTGGTGAAACTAAGAGGCCATTGAATGTTCGCATTGCCGAGCACAAGAAACACACACAGAGAAAGGAAACCAGCAAATCAGGAATAACAAACCATGTTTGGACCCATCAACACAACATCGAGTGTTCCCAAGCTGAGATTTTGCACAGAGAACAACATTGGTTTAGGAGGAAATTCAAGGAAGTCGCTTACATGTTGTCCAACAACGTATTCAGCCAAGCCAACGTAGAAATACGCAACATATGGAAACCCATCATCCAGCGAAAAATGGCCAACTCCCGACAAACGGTCATCTCCCACGGAACCAGTGAAGCGGAAAATGGAAAGCGGGGATAAGTGAAAGTACTCGAACGACCTATAAATAGTAATCTCTCGGAGGAATCAGTCCAGTCATCACCCGAAAACGATTGTAGATACTAACAATCGAAACGTCGTGAACTAACTTTTTATTTTCTTTTTTCATTTCTTTATTTTCATTTATTTTTGTTCAATTGTTCTATTTTACTTGTATTTTATTTCATTATTATTTCATTTCAGGTTCATTTTGCTTAATGAAATTGTTATTTTCAGCTATTCATTTTTAATTCTTCTTTTTTTAGTTGTTTCAGGGATTTCAAATCATTTTATATACTATCATACAAAGGAAGTGCGAACTAATGAAATTCATCATGAAACGTTGTCAATCACCTTCAGACAAATGTTTTTTTGAATAAACGTACGGCATGTTCACTTGTCATCAGCAAAAGAAAAACCTACTTGGTTGGTATGGTGAACTGGTAAGGGAAATATTTCTATACATTGGTCCTTAAAAGCAATTACAGTCACCATAATTAAATGCACTTCTGAAATTTATATTTTCGACAAATATATCCAGATGTAAACGTATTTTGTTCCAAAAAGAAAGCCGTCGATGAGAAATGTGATGTTTGTCATTGAAGAAAATTGATTTGCCATTATTGGAAAATATTCGTTTACAAGAAATGAATAAGATACTTATTGGATTTTGTTCATTTGGTACGAATAGTCTCTATCAAAAAATATTTGGCTGTCCTCTATTGCAATTAAATGTTTACTTGAGAAACCTAAATGGTTATCAGCCGGAAATGATTTTTTTCTCCGTGTCAAGTTAGAATAATATATTTTTCTGGACACCTATGTGGTTTTGAAGTCATATATTCGTTTAATAACTTCAAACTGTTCATTTTGTTCAGGTCAACAATGGTAGAAATGCGTTTCTTTGTAGCTTTTCTCTTTGAACTTTTACTACCGAACTTTCACCAACCGAAGTGTCGGGATATAATAAACTGATATTCACAACGTACACGTACATCTGAAATTACAAAATATTTTATTTCCTTAGATGAGAATATTTTCATAAACAATATTTTCAGGAAAATAACCGAATAGAAAACAAGCCTGGAAAACTTTCTATACCGCGCTCATTTCAAACTTCGCACTACTTTTCGTGAAGCCGAATAACACTTGTTTTCATAAAATAATTGAAAATGTTGGGATGTATAAAGTTTAAATGAACCAACTTTTTCAATTCGCTCATCTCCATATTTCAGCAGACCCGTTACCCTGATTGCAGAGTTCTCTATTTATAAACCAGCTCATTCGTTAATTCGGTGAATTTTCATCTCAGTTTGAGAATAATTTTAGTCAGCTTATCTTCTCATTAAAAATTCTAGGGGTTCGTTAATCACGGAAAATCCATATTCGTATTTGGGATGATCTATCGCAGGGGTCTCCAAACTTTGAAGCCTTCGGACCATAATGATTTTTTCAGTTTGTTCCAAGGGCCAATTTCTGCCCTTAACTATATTTCTAGGCTAGGATAGTCGCAAAGTGCGTGACCTAAGCAAACTTACGCTTTTTTTGCATTTCAATTAGTATTGTGTATTGTTACACTTAACGGCATCTAGTGGCGAGTAGTGGTACCATGTACTATCTTTTTCAGCTACCCGCTAGGTGGCATTAGGCGTAATTGAATATTTGGAATTACCGCATTGGTTCGAGAAAGTTCTGGTTCTAGCTAGTGTATTTCGATCACCTCGAGATGGCAGTAATAATTTCATATAAAAAGGCTAGCGGCGCAACTGCGAGTTAGTCTGCGTAGGAAAGGCGAAGGAAGCGAAACTGTCTATGTGAAATGAAGTAACACCCGTCAATAAAATTATTTTAATTTGACTTATTGTTTTTATGTGTGATTTGTTAGTATGGAAAAGAAGCGAAAAATCGACAGTGAATACAGAACGTTCCAAGAAAAATGGAACTTTCAGTATTTTGTGATTGAGTCCAGTAATAAGGCGCTATGTTTAATTTGCAATGAAACCATAGCTGTGCTCAAAGACTATAACATTAAACGACACTAAGAATCGAAACATCTTCAAAGTTACTCCAAGTATACAGGAAGTTTGCGGAAGGAACAATTTGAAGCTTTGAAACGCGGACTCAAATCGCAGCAATCTTTGTTTATCAAAGCGAATACTGAACAAGAGTCTGCAACTCGCGCCAGCTTTCGTGTGGCTCTTGAAATCGGAAAACGTGGCAAACCATTCACCGATGGAGAAATGATAAAAGAATGCTTGATTGCAGTAGCCGAAGAAATATGCCCCGAAAAGGTAAATTTATTTAAAAGTGTCAGTTTGTCAGCAAACACCGTGGCTCGGAGGGTGCAAGACATCGCAGAAAATATATCATCTCAACTGTCTGAGAAAAATGGACATCATGAGTGGTTTTCTCTAGCATTGGATGAGTAGATAAAAGCTATGAAGTGTATGAAGAACTTCTTGATATTGATAGTATTCACGGCACGACAACTGGGGCAGATATTTTTAAGGGAGTTGAAAATGCCATTAATAAAAAGAACCTTCGATGGAGAAATTTGAAATCTATAGCAACTGATGGAGGCAAAAATATGTATGGTAAAAATGAAGGAGTGGTTGCACTTGTGTCAAAGGCTTTAGAAAATGATGGTGGTTCAAAACCATTAGTCTTACATTGTATCATTCATCAACAGTCCTTGTGCGGAAAATGTTTGGATATGTCTGAAGTTCTAAAACCAGTCATATTAGTTGTTAACTTCATTAGATCCACTGGGCTGAATCACCGACAATTCCGCGAGTTTATTCAACAGATTGGAGAAAATGATTTACCATATCATACTGCCGTACGCCGTCTGGATTGCGGAAAAGTTAAGCGCTTTTTTGAACTTCGAGCGGAGATCGAAATTTTTTTAAATGAGAAGCAGCGCCCTTTTGCCGATTTAGAAAATAGTGAATGGATATGGAAGTTAGCCTTCTATGTCGATTTGACTAATCATATGAACGAACTGAATTTGAGATTGCAAGGAGAAAATCAGCTTCTCCCTGATTTATACACCAATATCAAATCCTTCAGGCAGAAAATAATACTATTTCAATCGCAATTACGTAAAAAATGTTTAACAGATTTTGAAACATGTGAAATATTCAGCTACACCACAGAGAGTGAATTTCCCGTCAATTTTGCAATCGAAACTTTGAGTGCTTTGAAGATAAATTTTGATACTCGTTTCACAGATTTTGATGTCATTGCGAATGAAATTAAGCTTTTTCAAAATCCTTTTGATTCTGACATTGAAACCCTGGCTCCGGAAGTCCAAATGGAAATTATTGATTTACGGTGCAGTGATATGCTTAAGAACAAATATCAAAATTCATCTTTGTTGGAATTTTATAAGAGTCTTCCACTGGAACAGTTATTTTATAATTTGCATAAATTTGCTCGTGGGTTGTTTTCTGTTTTTGGTACTACTCACTTGTGTGAGAAAACGTTTTTCAAGATGAAGTACACAAAGAATGTTCACAGATCTCAATTAACCGATGAGCATCTTAAATCTCTTTTGATAATTGGTACAAGTAAAATTGATCCACAACTACAAAGTGTCGGTGGAAAATCACAATTACATAAATCTCATTAGTGGTTTTGTTTTACTGTGATTCATTTCAATTATTTGTTAGTTAGTAATATGCCTTAACTTAGATACTTAAGTTAAGTTTTCTTTGTCATCATTTCTGTCGTCAAGTTTTACCTTGCAAGTAAATAAAACCGAGTAATTATCATTCTGTGTTTTCTTCTTCAACTTATCACAGCAATAGTAACAACAATTAGGTAATCATAGGCTGTCGCGGGCCAGATTGATGACAGTAAATCATTTGGCCCGCGGGCCGTAGTTTGGAGACCCCTGATCTATCGGAAGTCAAGTTCGATGGTTATTACTGTAGAAATAAATGATTTGTCTTTCTACTTCTTCATCTTTATTTCGGGTCTCTCATCAGCCGCTTCATATCTTTAAATTTAAATAAAACAAAGTGAGATATCATCAAAATTTTTCATTCGTTTGAAAGACGTATTGATGCCATTATGTGTGAAATATAACATAGTTCAAATGCCCGCTACGGCTTCTCTGGGTTGAGCGCATCCGAAACTTCCAATTTTCCATGATTTTTATGCAAAAATCAGTCTGAATTTGACAGATGGTATGTGTTATGTTGGCTTTAAGGACCGCTGTAGTTTGTGGCTTATTCGCATACACCTGCAACTTAAGAAAACCCCACAAGAAAGGGTCAAACGGGATCAAATGAAAGGAAGGGACAAAACTTGTTAGCATCAATAGCGGCGTGCCTCAGGGCTCGGTTCTTGACCCTACTTTGTGGAATATATTATACGATGGTCTATTTTCGATAAAAATGCCCGAAGGAGTCAAATTGATCCGCTTTGCTGATGATGTGGCGATGATCATTGCAGAAAAAGAGAAGAACTTTTAATAAACACTGCCAACAGAGCACTTTTGCTGGTGGTAGACTGGATGGAAAGTAGACTCCTCAGTTTAGCTCCAGAAAAAACCGAAGCAGTATTGCTCACTAAAAGGAGAAAGCTGGGACCAATAACTTCTGATCTACAAGGCACAGAGATAGTTCTGAACAAAGCTGTTGAGTATCTTGGGGTATGATCTTAAGGCAGAAAGAACAGTTTTTGCGCTGGCCACTCTGATGCCTAATGTTGGGGGTCCTAGGTCCTCCAAGAGAAAGCTTTTGTCTGGAGTAGTACACTCCCAGATTTTGTACGTTACACCATCATGGCACACAGTAACGCAAAACAAAAAATTATTCCAAAAACTCACTGGCCTACAAAAGAAATTAACAGTTAGAATATGTAGTGCATATAGGACACTATATCTGCAGAAGCAGCATGTGTGCTGTGTGCTGGAATTCCACCAATAGAGCTCTAAGTCATCGAGAGAAAAGAGAAATATGAAGGTATTTCCAAAGGAATCGCTAGAGAAAATTTGATGAATAACTGGCAACGAAAATGGCATAGCCAGATGGACACACCGATCAATACCTGCAATAGAGAGTTGGTTGAATCGAACCTACGGAGACTGTCGAGGCACGGTTGTTTCCGTAGGTACCTATGCAACCTTAGAAGAGTAGAATCTCCAGATTGTCTTTGCTGCAATGCAAACGACGACGTAGAACACACCCTTTTTGTCTTCATGAGACGGGAAAATGTGAAACTTCTTTATGCACGTGAAACAAACACCATATTCAATGCCGAAAATATGATGGAAAGTATCATATGTGGCGAAGAGACTTAGAACAAAACCTATAGGACGATAATAAAAATCATCAAAACTGAGGAAAGAGAGAGCAGGTGCCAAGAAACTCGAGTAATAAGCTCAAGAAAACTAGAGATCAGTCGGAGCACAAATCGATAACCAAAAGTGATAGTTAGCTGCCAAAAGTTCGTGATGATAACTGTGATATTTTCTTTAAATGTATATGTAAACGTCCTATAGTTCTTAAATTTACTTTTAGTGTTTCACACAAACACTGCCTAGGGCAAACGTATCGAAGTGATGCAAGAGCAGTTACCGGTACGTATTGCTGAGTAACAGGGGAGAGGTTTTAGTCAGTAGGAATATGGCACAGAGTCTATGAAGGTGTTCTCCATATTCACGTGAGATGATCATGCCCTCAAATTGCTCATGCAGAATATCCAATGTAGCACGTGCTGGGTGGCATGTAGCGCCGTCCTGTTGAAACCACATCTCGTTGGCGTCCAGATCTTCCAATTCAAGACAAACGAAGTTGGTAAACATCGACCTATAGTGCTCGCTGTTGACAGAGATGGCCTGGCCAACGTTGTCCTCAAAGGAAAATGGACCGATGACACCGCCAGCCCAAAAACCACACGAGACTGACTTTTTTGGGATGCATTGGACGCTGTTGGATCTCATGTGGATTGGTATCATCCCAAATTTGACAATTTTGTTTGTTCACGGACCCATCTATCCAGAACTGGGCCTTGTCGCTGAAGATGATTTTTCGATAAAAATTACGGCCAGTTGCCAACTGCTTGAGAGCCCATTCAGCGAACACACGTCGTTGTATATGGTCGTTTATCTCCAGCCGCAGGATCAGTTGAATTTTGTAAGAGTACAGGCCCAAGTGACGACGCAAATTCGCCATGTTGTGGTTTGCGAAAGACAGAGTTCTTGTGAGCGACGCGAAATCGACTGCTTCGAATTCTCCTGCACACTCTCACAAACAGCGGCAATTTTTTCGGCAGATCTTGCGTTCCGTCTGAGTACGGGTGTTGGTCAATCGTTTACTGAACCAGTGGTCTAAAATAAGTCCAGTTATCACCTGAAGACACTCGTGAATACTAACAATTGAAACGGCGTGAAGTAGCTTGGTTTGGGTTAATAGTTTAATTTTTTTGATTTTCGGGTAGTTGCTTGTATTTTATTTCCATGTAATTTCAGTTTTTTTTGCTTAATATGATTGTTATTTTTCAGCCATTTTTTTTTTAATTTTTTACAGATTCTTTCAGGTATTTCAAATCAATTTATATCATATTAGACAATGGAAATCCGAACTAATGCCATACGTGAACGTCCAAATGAATGTATTCCATTTGTAGTGTTTTGAACCGTGTTCTTGTTGACATATACAATATCATTATGAAATGAAAGACCGATAAACTAGATCATTATTGATTATAAAATAGCCTTTGAAAAATAAACATCATTGTAGAACACCTTCCAGCGTTCTGTTGACTATGGTGAAGTCAAATATTTGTACCGATAGTCTTGTACAATTGATATAATTATTTATTGGTTATCAAAACTTGAATTAATCCCTATAAACATAATGAAACATTTCACCCCCCTAAAAACCCATTGATGCAACACTGTACTGTGGGATAACTACAATTCGCCTTCCAACTATCAAACATTCAATTCCTCCAAGAACGTTTCTCAGATCGCTACGTGATCTAGATACGAATCTCTTGATGTTGCATTTTTGTGCCAGCACTTTTGTCCCTCATTTTATTCAGAGCTCCGAAACAACTTACAAATGCATGAAAAACGGGGAAATACATCCATATTCAAAACAGACTCTCGATGGCTTGGACGAGACCTGAATTTTGCAGCTTCAATTTCGTAAAAACTTTGAAAACTGCCCCCTAGTGCATTGTGAAGTCTAGACAGATATTGCATGGTCCCTTCAAAACAGAGTTCTGGTTTAGTTGGTCTTATAATCATGAAATATCGAAATTGTTTACTCAGAGACTCAAATGGACTCAACTCACATTTTCCAAACAAGTGATACACTTAGGCGTAATTAAAGACCAAGAACTGACTTGGAACAATCACTTAAACAATATTCTCTTCAAAGCTACAGCGCAAACTTGATTTTCTGTAAAATATATAGAGTAGGGTTTGAAACCAATAATGATACACAGGTCTTATCAAAAGATTACCGAGCCAATGGTTGCCTTTACTTCTTTATTAATAAGAAGAGGTGTATGGAGCTGGATGCATATGGTCTACAATTTCTTCTTATGGACGACTTTAAATTATACGCTTTGGTACAAAAAGTTCTCCTTCAGTTCTGGGGAGTGGATGAAGAGTCAATGCAAACTATCAGTATACAGAGTGTTCCTTAAACACATGCTAATATTTAAAGAGGTAATTCTTAGACCCATTTTAAGGAAAAAACGTCCTATGGACGTATGTCCTAAACGCCTTAACTTTTGAGATACAGGGTGGCAAACTTTTCAAAAATAATCAGTTTTTTAATAATAATTGAGATAATTTTGTAGACATCTTTGGCATATTTGGTACATATGTTCCATGCCTCAAGGCGCATTTTCTGATGTACAATTTTCTTAATTTTCTCTGCCAGTGGCGTACGTACGAGTTTTGAAATGTATATTTTTGGCGAAAAAAATACTACGCCACTGCTTTATCTTGAATTAAAAATTATTTTTAAAATCTCCATACATTTTTGAGCACATTTGATTTGCTGGGTTTTCTTTGTCCGACGCATGGTTTTCGCTCAAAAAATTAAAAATCGCTTTACTTAAGGATAAATTCCTTAAAAATCTGATGCGGTATCGTGCATCGACTGAAAGCAAACTAAGAGATCAGATTTGTTGCAAAATAATTGAGGATCTAAAAGGTATTTGTTTGTTGTCAGATGCACTGTTCTCAATTAAAATTACGTCATAACGCAGCACCGCTTAATAATTTTTGAAAACATAAATTTAGTTATCCTGGAATAAATGACGTGTAGCAGAATTTATTTATTGCACCTCTTGGAAATATGGAGTTTGTCGATATGTGATTTCTTTGAAAGATTAAAAGCAGAAAAAACAGCGTACCCACCATAGCAATAAAAAACGAATTCTCTGCATGTACAAACGTCAGTAGCTAATATTGATGTTGGTTTAAAGTAAGGTGTTGGGGTTAAAAACTGTCATAGGGCGTTTTGATTGATTTTAAAGTGTTATTGAAGTTATTTTGGTAGTCCGCTATTTTTCTGAAAATCAGTAAATATGGTAAATTATACGAATGCGGAAATGCCGCAAATGCATTACGTATATGGCCTTGCCGATGGTAATGCAACAGAAGCCAGGCGCATTTATCAGGAAAGATATCCTAATCGTGCCTTACCAGATAGCCGAACCTTTTCAAATATTCATCGTCGACTTGGGGAAACTGGTAGTTTCAAGAAAGGGACTCCGGAAGGTAGACCTCGTGTAGTAAGAACTCCTGAAATTGAGGAAGCGGTGCTGCAAGAAATTGAGGAACATCCTGAGACGAGTACGAGGAAGATCGCTAGAACTCTGAATATTTGTCATCAAATTGTTTGGCGTATTTTGGTTGATTTTTTGTTATACCCATACCATATTTCAAGAGTGCAGGCATTACTCCCCAGAGATTTTCCACAGCGTGTGAACTTCAGTCAGTGGTATCTACAAAGTATTGCACTAAATCCGCAGTTTGAGACACAAATTTTGTTCACAGACGAAGCAAATTTTTCTCGGAATGCCATTCAAAATTTCCATAACAATCATGTGTGGGCTGAAGAAAATCCCCATGCAATAACCGAAACCCATTTCCAACACCAATTTTCGGTTAATGTATGGGTTATGTATGGGTTATGTATAATCGGTTATGTATAATGATGGTCGTTCTTATTTACACTTTCTCGAAGAAGACTTACCTGGGTTATTGGAAGATGTGCCACTTGCGATAAGGAATCGAATATGGTACATGCACGATGGTGCCCCTGCTCATTTCAGTGTAATTGTTCGAAACCATTTAAATACAGTTTATCCTAATCGTTGGATAGGTCGCGGAGGACCTCAGCAATGGCCAGCAAGATCCCCCGATCTCAACAGTTAAGATTTTTTTTTGGGGTCACCTTAAAACTCTTGTGTATAAAACTCCCGTTAATACTTTAGAAGATTTAAGAGAGCGAATAGTTGCCTCGTGTGAAACTATACGAAATACGCCGGGAATATTTGAACGGGTGCGTAATTCCATGCGTAGAAGGGCGGAAGCATGCATACTAACTGCAGGTGGCCACTTCCAACAATTTTTATAATCAGTTTTGGTATTATTACTGATTAACAAATTTGTGCTATTCGTTTAGACTTACTGTCACAAAATAAAATAAAACTTGTTTTTGTGAAAAATTTATTATTTTGCAGGTTATGTTTTCAAATATTATTAGGGAATTGGTAATGCGTTATGAAGCAATTTTCAGATTATCATTCATTTTAGAATTGATCTAATTTCTTAATTTGCTTTCTGTCGATTTTTATTTTTTTGAGTGAAAATCATGCGTCGGACAAAGAAATACCAGGAGATCAAATTTTCTCAAAAATAAATGAGGATTTTAAAAATGATTTTATTTTGAAAAGAAAGCATTGGCGTAGTACTTTTTCCCCAGAAATATTCAATGCGAAACCCGTAGGGATGCCACTGTTTGAAAAAATACAAATTTGTGTACATCATAAAATGCGCCTTGAGGCATGGAACATATGTACCAAATATGCCAAAGATGTCTACAAAATTATCTTAGTTATTATTAAAAAACTGATTATTTTTGAAAACTTTGCCACCCTGTATCTCAAAAGTTAAGGCGTTTAGGACATACGTCCATAGGAAGTTTTTTTCTTAAAATGGGTCTAAGAATTACCTCCTTAAATATTAGCATGTGTTTAAGGTTCACCCTGTAGATGTCGGGTCAGACGAATGTGCAACATTTAATCTCAGGAGGGGACCATTCGGGTGTTGTGGAACGTGCAATTCGTAGAAGAAAGTATCCTGTATTTTCTGATACCGGAAATACTTCAGGGTGGAACAACACCACTCGTGAGAGATAACCTCGGTGAAGAACACTCTCCGCAACATGTATAAGCAAGCGCTCCCGAACTGTTGGGGAAGAACAAAGTTGCTGCCGCAAATATGGTTGTTTTTTTACGGGTATCTTAGGAATGAGTTGGTAGTCGGAAGCATTTGTTTTTATGATATGTAGTTATAGTGCTGTAATAGAAGAGCTGTCGAATATCGAAAATATGAGCCTCAGAGAATAAAGCTTGGGTAGAGAAGCGCGTAGGCTTAAATAAAACCAATTTCAAGAATCTATTTTGCAACACTTCCAGCGGACGAATATGGGTGTGAAAGGCTCCCCCCCAACAGGCAATTCCATAGCGTAAGTGACTTTCAACCAGGGCATGATAGAGAGTTTTGAATTGAGTTGTTTTTAAAATATTTTTGAGAAATTTGAATTTATAAAGGATGAAGTGCAGCTTATTGCATAAATAATCTATATGAGAATTCCATCTGAGGTGTGAGTCTATAACGACACCCAAGTATTTTATTTTAGTGTCAGGTTTGATTGTATGTTGGCCCACATCCAAGTACGAGAATGATGGTCTTATTGAACTGTTGCAAGTAAATGGCAAATAATGGGTTTTTTCTAGGTTAATTGTCAATCGCCTGTATTGTAACCAGTTTTTTAATGGATTGACTATCTTTCTCTGCCTTATTGTTTAGTTCTGACCAGTTATTGGCTTCATAAAAAATGGCTGTGTCATCTGCAAAGCCTAAGATTTCATCTTTACTGTCCAACGAAAAAATTCCATTGACATAGATATTGAACAGAATTTGTCCCAATACTGTACCTCGTGGAACACCTATCCTAATGTTTTGTGGGTTGCTTAAAACATCATCAATTTCTACTATCTGTGTTCTATTAGAAAGGTTACTTTTGAATATTATTCCCATATTCTCAAGTGTTTCTAGAAGCAGTTTATGAATAATGATATATCACCAGAATAATATTTCTATGGGGTTCTGTAAATTATAGCACAATTATGACACATTTAATTGAATAGAACTGGCCGATACTTGATGAAAATCCATAATGAAAAACTAATCAATACAGTTTATTGTATGATTTTCACTATAAAAGGGTTTTACAAAAACCTCGACACGTGTTTCGCTATACGATAACTTGAGCAATCTATTGTACATCGAAACACGTGTCGCGGTTTTTGTAAAACCCTTTTATAGTGAAAATCATACAATAAACTGTATTGATTAGTTTTTTTATGACACATTTGGTGAAGTTATTATAAATCTCAAATTGTTTCATTACTCGTGAGTTCAATATTTGAAGAAATATTCAAAGGAAAGACGTAACCCTACATTTGAATGAACAATGTTGGAAGATTTAAGACATGAGAGACATAAAGAAGTTTATGTATCAAGGGAATTAGGAGGGCCTTAATTACCGATGGCAAAGTTTGCGTCCCGAGGGCCTCTGGCCCGAGGGACAGCAATTGCCTGAGGTTATTAAGGCTCATTAATTCCCGTGGTACATAGATAATTTTATTTCTGACCGATTTCAATAAAATTTTGTTCATTTTTGAAACGGAAAAATGTACCAATTCATTACCTTCCCGGTATATTTGAATCAGGTACCGTTGATTATAGTAGAGTTTTCTTGTTGCTAGGTTGTTGCTATGTTACTTGTTTATAAACAGAACTTTGTTATCAAGCTGTGTTTGCGGTGAAAACGTGTTTTCTACCCCAAATATAATGGAGGATATTTTGAAAAAAGCTGAACAAGCAAGAGAATCATTAATTCCATCGAAAAGTGAAGCCGTATACCAAAAAGAATACAAGATATATCTGGACTGGCTGACACGGAAAAATGTTATGCCAAAAGATGTCACTGAAACTGTATTTCTGGCATATTTTCAAGAACTGGTAAGGAATTTTCTATGTTTTTCGGTAGATTTGGTAGAAATTGTGTTTATTCGTTTCAGTCAGAAACGTATAGTCCGAATTCTTTATGGACTAAATGGTCAATGCTAAAATCGATGGTGACTATACATGAGAAACGAGATATCACCAAGTTCAATGAACTACAGGCTTTTTTGAAACGGAAGAGTAAGAGTTATAAGCCGAAAAAGTCTGCTGTTTTATCTCCTAAAGATGTTATCAGATTCCTAAAGGACGCTCCTAATGATATTCATTTATTGCATAAGGTAATTTTTTTCTTATTTTCCTTTTTGTGTGTATTTATTTCCTTTTTTTTTGTTATAGGTTGTTTTGATTATGGGTTATTTTGGAGGATGCAGAAGTCAGGAACTTTTGAATATGAAGATATCGGATATAGAGGACCGGGATTCCGTTATGGTAGTGAACGTACCGGAAAGTAAAACTGGTGTATCGAAGAAATTTACAGTTGTGGATGAAAAAGAGTTCTCCGCTTTGCCTTTATTAAGACTTTATATGTCTTTGCGTCCTAAAGGTATTGAACGATTTTTTTTGAGCTTCCGACAAAATAAATGTACATCTCAGTCAATTGGAAAAAACATGTTTGGGAAAATCCACAGCAAAATCGCAATGTATTTAGGATTGCCAAACTCATCTTCCTATACGGGACATTGCCTTCGTCGCACTTCTGCTACTGCTCTAGCCAATGCAGGAGCAACTATGACTAACTTAAAAAGACACGGAGGTTGGAAAAGTTCCACGGTGGCGGAGGGGTATTTGGAGGATAGCATCGAATTGAGAAATAAAACGGCGCGTATGTTGTCTACTCTGTCATCAGAAGAGGCAGGTACCTCGACTGTAGTGAACAGAAGCTCCAGCCATACAAAAGAAGAAATTGTTTCCAGTGGCGGAAGTAATTTTCAGGGAACATTTCAAAATTGTACATTTATTATTTGTAATGACGTGAATAAATAAAATATGGTTCAGTTTTCATTTCTATTTATTTTTACTTGTGAAAGGTAGAGGGAATTATAAAATCTATAATGTCCCAAGGGAGTTATGACCCTCTTTATTGATAGCGTAACTATGACGATATAAGCTTATAATATCCCGGTCAGAAATAAATAACTATAAAGTGATTCCACCAAAACTCGAAAGCAGAGGCCAACTTACCATTGAATCGACTAGTAGGCAACAGACCGCTGTTGAGCATAGAGAGCTTGATGGCGTTAGGAATGGATGCAAACGACGTCGCAGCGCTGATATTCCTCTTTTTCCTCGGCTTCTCCACCTCATTGTGCCTTGGGGTCGATCTGGATCGATGCTTGGTTTTCTTAACTGTGCCCGAAGAGTGTCCTTTATGCTTAGTCTCTTGGTCACTGGACATGTTAACTACTCAGGTGGTTGAGGCACTCCACGTTTGAAGCACTTATAAAGATAACAGGGGTTTATAGTTGAGGTAAAGATCCCATTATGTGGAGTGTGTGGTCTCTAAACAACTTTCCATTGAATATAATTTTATGGAAATTCAATTTTTTTGATTTTGAAAAGTTGTATTTCGAATTCAGTCAGTAATAGCTGGAGGAGTTAGAGTTTCATGAATGAGTGGAATGTTGGACTGGAAAGATAAACAACAAATGGTGATAAACTCTCAAGAATGTTATGACAATTTTTGAGCTGAAATTTTTGACTGATATCACAATATTTCAGTTATTACTACTGAAAACAAAACTTTATATAAATTACTTCAACTCCGCCTTCTTCCGCTGATCTTCTCCTCAACTATAACTTTCCACCTTTAGCCGTCGATTCAAAATTTCGATCTCGAGACGAAACCAAATCAATTTCGGAGGTCCTCCAATTTGCTACGTTGCTTCGGTCTTATCAATCTTCGTGAAACTCGCATAGAAAACAACCATAAATAAGGATCCGCTTGCCGAATACCTGCGAAAGAAACAAAAAGTCAGTTTAGAGTCTGGATGAAAAATTAACGTTGTTTCGAAAGATGAATGAGTGGTAGAGTGAGTAGTCGGAGGGACGAATTTGAGATTGTTTTCGAGGAAGCCGGCGGAGATGAATGTTTGGGGAAATTGGACTATTTTTCAAGAGGAGCTTCTAAACGGTGGAGGCATCATAGAAGTTAGAGAGCTTTGCTTTGTGAGTAGGTGAGGAAGTGAGTAGGAATATGAATCACTGAAGCTTTGTGTGCATAGTAGTTTCATTGAAGGCTTTGAATAACATGTGATGGATATGGGCGATACTTGATGAGAAACCATAACAAATTCTAGTGACACTTCATTGTTAGATTTTCACTCAATATGCATACCATTCAATCAAGGTTATAGATGAACCTTCGCTTGGGAAAAGTCCTGTATTTAGCCATTATGCCTACATCATCACCCGCATTGGAAATAATCATCGTAGTGGAATTTATCAGTTTCCTCATTGATCAAATCAAGGAAAAGGAATTCAGGAGGATGATCAGATACCAGATATGAGAAAAAATTGCATGATGGCGCTCCTAGGGTCAAAATACTCCGAAGGTAAAATAACTATTCAATCGGATCTCTGTGTAGGGGCTAATTCGAGGACATCATCCTGCAGAAGTCAGCAGGATCTTCCTAACATCAGTCTACAGGAAAATAGCATGGTAACTGCAGTTGCTAAGAGGCCCACTAGCAACTCCAAAATCGATTTCTGAAACATCAAAGGATTCAACTTGAACGTGATGGAGAATGTGCTAGTCTTCTGGATCTAAACCTAACAACCAATCCAAAAATTCACAGTCACCGTAAGGTCTCCATTGGGACCTTCTGACCATAAACTCATTTCGCTGTTGAGTGAATTAGCAATAAATGTTGGGGAACAATCTAAGCCGCACAAAGTTTGGCGTTACAGATCTGCTAAGTGGGAGGATCTTCAAGACCAAGGTCGGTCGGTAGCCAAGCGGTTCGGCGTGGGTGCTTTGTTCACTCACTCGAATTGACTGCCGTGTTGGTCGGTGGTTCAAGCCCTAGTCTGAACGATCGATCTTCACTTGCTATCGTCCAACCCGTGTTAGGAATCACACGTTAAAAGGTAAGACCTCGTTAATCCTTAGCTCGCACAAGTTTAGACTTCTGAGGGTTGTCGTTCGTAGGGGTGCGACAGCTGGTTAACGGAAAAACAGATTTTAAACAGATTTTAAACAGATTTCTGAAATTTTCCCCTGGCTAGATGTTTGTTTCAGCTCTAATGATCCATCAACTTATACTTATACCGGCATTGGCGCAAAAATCCCACTGCCGAAAACCGAACTAGGTTTCTTAATGTTCGCAACAACTGCAAACTAAGAATAAATAAAAGGAAAGAACTTCATGATGAGATAATTAGGGATAAATTGCTTGCCAATCCCAACGGGTCCAGATCCTTCTGGTCGATAGCTGAATCTGTTTGGTTCGATTCATTGGAAGAAACCAAGGATCCAATATATAGCTTTGCTGACGACATCACACTTGTTTCGTCATTGCATTTGGATTCCAGGACATCGGCTGCGGATGCACAGTTCACCGGCAGCAGGAGGTTGTATATCTTAACATCAGTTATATATATATCTCTAGTATATCTAGTATATCTAGTATATCTAGAGGTGATTTCAAATTGGGGTGGAAGTAACCAACCTACAATCCAAAAACTACAACAAAAAATACAGGTTCATATTTAAAAATTCAAAGATGGGGGTGGCCCAATTCAGATGACACCCTGTATAAAAGATTCATGGATATATTCTGAGAGCCCACATCAAGTGCCGCAAATAAAATGTGGACAGATTTTCGTTATGTCTGCGAATAAAGAAGATATAGGCAAAAAAATAATTTGGGATGTTTTGGTTTTTCCTGTATATCTCCAGAACCAAAAGAGCTATATTTCATTTCTTTACATCATTGAATAGGTCTCTAAAATACACAACTTTTCCACGATTTAACCGACACTATATCTCTTATGGTTTAAGCGAGATCCCCATGTACAGAAGCGAATTTGAATAGCCCTGTATATGAGTTTACTAGAATCCCATTTGAACTACGGGATTATAGGATAGCTCTAAAAGTCATCTCAAACATCTTGAAGTGGCACAAAAACGTTTTTTGAGAATGATTCTAGGCAGAAATAATAGACATTCAAGCAACGCTCTTTATATAAAGAGTCTAACATATTTGATCTGAGACAATTATTTTTCATTAGCATAACTACAACACAGTTCTTGAATAAAAACGAACTCCAGAAACCATCTCATGCTTATACAACGAGGCAAATTGATAACCTCTCAATACCCTTCACATCCAAATCAATTGGTCTAAACCACATCTGCGAATTATTCAATCAAAGCAGGTGTCCCGCAGGGGACCTGTTTGTCACCGCACCGCACATGACTTTCCTATGTTCTCGAGGACGAAGGTGGGTATTTTCGCGGATGACACCGCGATTTACGCGCACTCTTTCTCGAGCGAGGTGGCGAAGCAGCAGCTTCAGATCCACCTCGATAGGCTAGTCGTGCCGTATTTCGAACAAACTAAAATCGAAATAAATCCCGATAAAACTGAACTCGTAAACTTCACGAGAAAATTCACGAATGTGAAGATCTTCACGAAGTTGCGAGTTAAGGATAAGTGCATTGACGAACAGAAGAGTGCGAGATATCTGGGAGTGATCCTGGACAAGCGCCTGAACTTCCAGGAACACTTTAGTATGGCGATCCAACGATCGGGTGCGGCGATAAAACGCGCGTATCCGCTCATTGCACGGAACTCTAAGCTCAGTGTTGACAACAAGTTGCTTATTTATAAACAAATAATTAGGCCGGCTATGTTGTACGCGAGTCCTGTGTTCTGCAGTCTCAAGAAGTCTCCTTTAATGAGACTCGAGAGAATGCAGAATAAGGTGCTCCGTATTTGCACTAACAGTGACAGATACATTTCATTGAACAATCTGTTAGATTGTGGAGTCAGTCACCGACCATACCAGGAGACTGGCTCAGAAATTCTTCAAGTTCTTTCTACCGAAGAGCCCGCTGACGAGGGACGTCACGGCAGTTAGAAGCTATCATGGACAGCGCCGTAAGCACGGGCTAGTCTATGAAGAACTGGAGATATACCGTGAACGGCGCGAATGCGATCGCGCTTAGTTCATGGAGAAATTGGATAAGAGTATTCACGCACACATGATGACGTGATAGCAGAAATACTCTTACCTGGTTTTATAATGAACTTTTTCCAGGGGGTTATCGACAACTGCTACCAACAAACAGACGAATGATTCTCTGAGAAGTACCGAAACGCGACAGAATGACAACTTCCGCGTAAGCCTCGGCAGGAAGCGGAAAACTATAGATGAGGCTGATATAAGGCGTTTTTGAGTGGAGAGCCAACCGCCAACACCAGCGGGGGCGTCTCCCACTGCCCCATCGGGGGACTGTGTGGAGGCGCTTTTCTCTTCCGTGCGGAATTCTTGAGAGCGCAAATGTATCGGGGTCTTTTCCTGCCACTCACTACCCATCCCAATCCTTCCCACTGTCCCACTCCATAGGGGAAACCCTTGTGTACATTTTGTATATTTTTGTATATATTATGTTTTTTGTACATATTTTATAAACACCACAAAAAAATACCTCAAAAGTGTATGGAGAATAGTCAATAAAGAACATTTTGATTTTGATTTTGAAATCAATTGGTCTAAACTGTTACAGAGTCCTAGCTCCAAAGGCAGTCAATATACTTCCTAAAGAATTGAAAAACGAGACTTCCAAATTCAGATTCAAGAAAGTAATAAAAATCTTCACGAAACAATCCGATCGATAGGAGACTCGTGCACTAATTGAAAACTGAAAAAATAAAATTTTATTAACTACTATATTTTTTGTTCACCATAATTTCCCATGATGAAAAATTCACATTTTCAATACATACTGATACTATTCTTACATGTACACATTTATTCAAGCGTAATAATACCATAAATTCTTTTATATTCGTTCTTCATTCTTCACCAGCCATATTGTATATATAAGCTCTGTTATCAACTTCAAATATGCTTCTGACACTTTCAATAATTACCAAGTTCTCTATCACTCCTTGAGTTTATATATACATTTTTCGATTGGAATTTTAATAGTTATTTTCATATTGTAACTTATACATGTATATACATTTTACATATAAAATAATTTGAGATTTTTCTTTCTAAATTTCCACCTCTAATATTACTCTGAATGTTTATATTGTTATATTACTTACACAAGCAGTACTGCTTCTGCAGTATTACATTATTTACAATCTGAACCCTTATATTGGTGTAAATAAATTACTATTATAAGTTTGTTGGGGGTTGAATTGGACCCCAATAATGTGGCTGGAATTGCAAAGGCTGCTTCTCAAAAGCTTGCAACACTGCTCCGAACCAGAAAACTGTACGAAGCCCAGTAACTTTTGAAGCTTCATAAAGCTCAGATCAGACATTCTTTGGAGTATTATTCACATGTTTGGATCTCCACCCCTAACCATCCCCTGGAGCTCCTGGATTCCATCCAGAAAAGAGCCATTCGCCTGATTGGAGACACGAACATCATTTGCAACTTTGTTAGTCGAGAAACATCGTAGAAAGGTTGGAGATTTGTCTCTTCCTTAAAGATACTTCTACGGGAGGTATTCAAGTGACTTGGCACATTTGATTCCACCAAAAGCGACACATATCAGGAATACGCAACGGACTGTGGCTGCTTATAGTTTTGAGGTTCAACCAAGTACACCTAGAACTTCACTGTTTAAGAACTGCGTTTATGTGAAATAAACTAACTGAGAACGTTTTCCCAAATTAATTTAATCTCCAGCAGTTCAAATCCAACGTAAATCGCTACTTTCGCACAGGCACCGATTTTAGAGCGCCTCAAGCATTTTTCTGTAGTACTTGCCTTTTTCTGCCCTTGAAAAAAATTGGAACGAGGGCCACTACCAACATCCAACATTAGCAGTGGAGAACGAAAAACTGAAGACCAAAGACAATCTTCAAGTAGATATTACATGAACTCCTGCTGCACTAATAGAAGTTGCAGATCTGAAAAAAAAATCAACTTTTATTTTCAGAAAAGGCTAGGTAATCGCTGACACTGCACCTGCTCAAGCTCCCTGAACTGCATGTCCTGTATTATTCCCGCATGATTCAATACGTCATACATAAAATAACTGGTTGCAAAACTTCTTGATTTGAATGGAAACTGTTCATATTTGTTTGAAGGTGGTTGACAATAATTCGTGGTGTGGAAATGCAGAACTAGACACTTTCCTGAAGCACATCAACAACGTAAGTCCTTCCATGACTTTCACAATGCCATAACGAATTGCCTTTCTTAGACGTATTGATGAAGAGGACCGATACTAAATGGGAAACATCTGTATATCGAAAACCCACTCACACAGGACATTATCTGAACCAGAAATCCAACCACCATCAATCGACTAAGAGAGGAATCATCAAAACTACTAGACCGTGCTTTCGGGCTCTGTAATACAAAGGAAAGTCTGGAAAGGGAACTAGGTATCATCAAAAACGATCTTCAACGGAATGGTTATTTCAGAGTGATGGTAGAACAGGCTTTAGCTAGAAGACAGCAAGAGCTCCACCAGAAAGAGAAACCTCCACAATCAGTACTTGTACTTCTAAGAGAGGAATCATCGAAACTCTACTAGACCGTGCCTTCGGGCTCTGTAATACAAAAGAATGTCTGGAAAGGAAACTAGACATCATCAAAAATGACCTTCAACGGAAATGTTACTCCAGAGAGATGGTAGAACAGGCTTCAGCTAGAAGACAGCAAGAGCTCCACAAGAAAGAGAAACCTCAACAATCAGTACTCTTACTTCCCTGCATCAGAGGATTATCGGAAAGGATACGAAGGATTGGGTCCAAGTATAACATCAGGACCTGCTTCAGATCTCAGCAGCCTCACGAAAACCCTGGCCATCAAACGCAGACTGCGATTCCAAGACTTGCCTTTACCGGATACCCTGCGAGTGTGGAGAATCATACATCGGTGAAACTAAGAGGCCATTGAAAGTTCCCATTGCTGAGCACAAGAAACACACACAGCGATGAGAAACCAGCAAATCCGGAATAGCAGAGCATGTTCGGGCTCATCAACATAATATCAAGTGGGCTCAAGCTGAAATCATCCACAAAGAGGAACACAGGAATTTCAAATCGATTTATATCATATCAGACAATGGAGTCCGAACTGATGAAATAAAAACTGTTCATATTTTTCATCCTTTCAACTATTGTCAAGAATCATCAAGAGAGACATATCCTGAAAAAACCTAATGAACTGTGCTGCACCAGACCTTGCCATCCATTGCCATTAATTCAATTTTGTATCACATAAAATCACTGCAGCAATAATAATCAGATTCTAATCGAATCCTTTGAGCCAATCCGTATCACGTATATATTACCCCGCGTATCCTTGATAAAGTAATGACATGCTCTCAGAACTTCATACACGCAAAACATTCAGAAGCGTTCAAAGGGCTGTTAACTCTCAAAGGGCTGGGAACTATGTCCCAAACCGCACTTGAGTTTTCGCGTTCAAAGGGGCGGATTGGAATGAGTGGAATGAGAAGTACAGCGTGATTCAATTAACCGCTAAAGCGGGATGTGTCTGTATAGGAAGAGTTGTAGAGAAGCGACAATTCGAACTATTATACAATAAAATTGATATGGAACGAATATACGGTTCAATATTTGACTAGGAATGGTAGGCTGGTTTTCACGAGCGAATATGTGATCAAAATTCAAAGCTTTTCAACTTCCGTTTCAAGATGGTCCAGTTTTTATATGAAATCAATTCCAGAAACTCTACCCCCTCGTGGGTAACAGCTATCCCCAATATTGTTTCAGTGGCATGAAGGAAAAACTGGAGGGGGGTGAGTGAAATATTATTTGAAGGGTCTCGTCCCATCATTATCACTGCATTTTTTAAATCGGTTAATTCGTTATCGAGAAAGTATCATTTGAGGTTATTTCCTTCAAACCGATACAATGCTGAAAAAATTGAATGTTAGGCTACCAAAACAAAGTTCTACAGCGATAAAACGCTTCTTCCCAACATCGATGAAACGGACAGCCATTGAATCAACATTTAAACTCTGTCCATCCAACAAACAAAGTAAAGTTTGTTTAAAAGTAATTGACAATGTTTTATGATGAATTTCATTAGTTCGGACTTCCATTGCCAAGTATTATATAAAATGAATTGAAATACCTGAAAAAACAATTTAAAGAAAAATAAAAAAATAGCTGAAAATAACAATTATATTAAGCAAAAAACCCTGAAATGAAATAAGAGTGAAATGAAATACAAATAAAAAATAGAATGAATGAACAAAATAATAAAAAATTAGGAGATTGCAAGCCAAGGTACTTCACGACGTTCCGATTTATAGTATCCACAATCGTCTTTGGGTGATGACTGGACTAATTCCATCTAGAGATGACCATTTAAGTACTTTCACTTATCTCCGCTTTCTTCCTTCCGCTTCACCAGTTTGGCGAGAGATGACCGTTTAGCGGAACTTGGCCATTTTTCGCTTTATTATGGGTTTCCATATGTTGCGTATCTCTACACTAGCTTGTCTGAATATATTGTTGGACAGCATGTATGCAGATTCTTTTAATTTCCTCCTAAACCCATGTTCCTGCCTGTGTATGATCTCAGCCTGGAATCACTCGATGTTATGTTGATGGGTCCAAACATGCTCTGCTATTCCTGATTTGCTGGTTTCTTCTCACTGTGTGTGTTTCTTGTGCTCAGCAACGCGAACTTCCAGTGGCCTCTTAGTTTCACCGACATAGGATTTTCCGCACTCACAGGGTATCTGAAAAATGCAATTATTGGAATCGTGGTCCGCGTTTGGTGGCCTGGTTGGTGACTGCTACGGATAGTGTTTCCGGATCTGAAACAGGTTCTGATGTTGTACTTGGACCCAATTCTTCTTACCCTTTCCGATAATCCCCTGATGTAGGGAAGTGGAAGCACTGGTTGTGACGGCGTCTCTTCCTTGCGATGCTCCTGCTGTCTTTTAGCCAAAGTCAGTTCCACCTTCGCTTTGGAGTAGCCATTCTGTTGAAGATCATTTTTGATGATGTCTAGTTTCTTCTCCAGACCTTCCTTCGTATTACAGAGACCGAAATCACGGTCAAATAGAGTCTTGATGATTCCTCTATTAGCCGAATGATGGTGGTTGGATTCGTGGTTCAGATACTGTACCTTATGAGTGGGTTTTCGGTATACAGATGTTTTTCACTTAGTGTCGGTCCTCTTCACCAAACGTCCAAGAATGGCAATTCGTTGTGGACTTCTTTCTCCATTGTGAAAGTGATGGAAAGGCTAACGTTGTTGATGTGTTTTAGGAAGGCGTCCAGTTCAATATTCCCATGGTTCTATATTATGAAGATGTCATCAACGTATCTCAACCAGACACGAGGTATCTTGTGAGCTTCTTCTATGGCCAGAGTTTCAAACCACTCCATATATATGTTGGCTATGAGTGGTGAAAGTGGTGATTCCATTGGCAGTCCCTCATCTTGGGTAAAAAAAGTAACCCAAAAAATGATAGATACGTGATCGCCACATGATCACCACGTTAATTTGCATTTATTGGATGAAATAATTAAACCTCCTTTCGCTGACCAATCAGATTTAACTGCAATCGGCTGGCGGAATTCATTCAGGTATATCGTTACAGGGTTGGAGTGGCGAGTTAAGTTAAGGTAAGTTAAGTTAAGGCAAAGGGGCTGCTGACTCCCTTGCAAAGGAGGGTGCTGTAAGCAGCTTCATCGAACCTCAACCTGTCATTGGCATCACTTTAGGCTTTGCCAAACAAAGATTGAAATTTTATCTAAAATGTTCATTTTACTCCTTCTCTGCATGCTGATGATGTCTGATTGTTTTGGGAACATGTTTAATTTATTATTTTGAATTTCTATTCCATCTCTTTCCCTCTCTTGATTTCATTCCACTCTTTTTTCTGGTCTTCCGTTCCATCTTTTATTTTTTTCCTTTCCTGGATGAATGAAGACTGAAGAATAGTGTTGTGCAGCAAAAAAATGCCTCCAGACGTACAAAAGATGCATCATATTACGTTTCACAAAATATCTACGTTCATAGCAGATATAGATATATTTTCCTTGAAGTTCAGCACCCTACAGTTGAAAAATTTAGACTTTTCCTCAAAATGATCCCAAAAATAATGTCTTTAAATATTAGTGTGCTTATTATGAAACAACTTGTATAGTGCTTTTGAAAGTACTAATAGATAAAGTTGAAACCATTTCCTTTTTTATTCAAGGTCACCGAGAATTTGCTTATCTGTATTTTAGCTGGATTTGTTTCAACGGATGTAATTTCATTCACTTAAAGTGAAATAAGCTCCATTTCAGAGTCCTTTCAGATTGAAAAATGACCTTACATTACAGATGACATTACACATCGCTAAAAAAATTTGGCCATACCTACAACAAAATATAACTATATTATTATTTGGCAGTGTTTCGGTACGCTTGCACTTAGAAATTTTAATTTTAGAACTGTTTTGTTCCAAGGCCTTCGCGTGTTTTGCGTTTATATCGAAACTTAATTATGGATTTCACTTTGGAGGCAATAATTGAGAGATTTCGCTTATTTCAGAAATTGTTTTTTGCTAATGAATACAAATGAGTTGCTATTCATCGAGGCAGCAGCTGAAAAAAAGGAGACAAGACCGATTTTTATTGATGCTGAAATACTTGAATGAACTCTCGTTTTGTTGATTTTCAAGAGAATAGAAACTTGTCACAATCTATTCTATAATTTTTTTTTTAGATTTTGGAAGGTGACTTTTACAAAAATGGATTTGTTCAATATTTTAGTCCACATTTAACTATGCTGCCATTTTTGTGGTCCATGTTCATCGAATCGATTTAAAAAAAAAGTGAAATTCCTGCTGTATTGGTGTATGGAACTGAGATCATAATTTGCAATAAACCCATTCCATACACTATAGTTCATTAAATTAATAACAACAGGCATCTAGATGCCTGTTGTTATTGAGTCCCAATATAATATTATGGATAATGATGGTGGACCAATACCTAATAGTTTACTATATAGCTTGTTGAAATAATATTTTTAGTTATCAAAATTACCTGACTAGAAAATAAGGCATAAATAAATAAGACCAACATTTAATGTAGATTTACTTTTAATCTTCCTCTTGAAGAAGATCGCCAAGTGATCTTCCTCTTGAAGATGATCACTTGGTGATCGAAACACGTATCGAGGAGTTGAAATAACGGCTTGGTGTTGGGAAAAAACTCTAGTAATAAACATTACCACACCAAAGGTTCCAAACAGTGAATCACAAGCACATAATAATTCGGATTTTATGAGGATTTTTTCAATCATAATTTGTTGTTTTGTAGAGAAAGCTTTCTAGGCCCAACCAACGTAGATGTTTCAACTCATGATACCCTCTGGATATCACTCTGAAATCTTTCAAATTATCCGTTATTATATCTTTCCCACTTTTCCTGAGTTGCGCTCGTCAGAAATGATTTTGTCTACAGTTCCTTGGAATGATCAGGATCGGACCTTGGGTAATCTAGCTCTCAAATATTGTTAAAAATTTGAATTTGATGTCGTGTCCTCTTCATTCAATAAATATAAATTAATTTATTCCAAAACATTATGGTTCTGAAGAAAGTTCATTCTCCGGCTATGATATTTTATCGTTTATACAAAAAATACAAAGTACTTTGAAAAAGTTAGTCAGTTAGCCATCAAATTACTTTTATCTTATCTCAAGCATTTCAATATCATAACTGCGGATCACCATGGTTTTGTGCAAAATAAATCGACCACAACTCCAATACACTCACATGTTCTTGAAGTCATACAATCTTATTGAATAAACTATCTAGATACGGTATCCGAGGTGTCACTTATGAATGGATAAAAAGTTTTTTGAGTAAACGTAACAATCGTGTCACTATTGGTAACCATATGTCATCGTGCAATGATTATTCTGAAGTAGGTGTTCCTCAGGGTTCGGTCCTAGGACCCACCTTATTTATACTTTATATCAACGATATTGTGAAGATATGTGATAGCTCAATCATTGTTATCGGTGATGATACATCAGTTATTGTATCAGATAGGGATGAATAGTGTATACGTCAGAAATGTAAAATAGACAAAAAAGAAGCTAGTGTAGTTGATTTCGTAGACTTACCGTCAGTTGATAAGACCGTCCGATTTCTTGGATTGTATATAGACGAACATATTTCCTGGGGAGAACACTGTAAAATCTTAATCAAGAAATTGAATTCTATTTCCTATCAATTACGTAATTTGAGATCAGTTCTGTCTAATGATCAGTTGCTGATGCTCTACTATGCCCAAGTGGACTCCAGACTTCGATATGCCATCTCCCTCTGGGGAAGGTCTTCAAAAGCTAATGATGTATTTGTTGCACAAAAGAGAATACTCCGAGTAACGTTTAGTCTATCCTCTCGACGAAGCTGTGTTGATGTATTCAAAACATGTAAAATCATGACGCTACCATCACTCTTCATCTTTGAAGTTTGTGTGTATATATTTAGTAACTATAACAGTTTTTCAACCAGATCTAGCATTCATAAACATGACAGAAGAATAAAAAATCAGCTGAATATACCCTTTTCTAGGGTCCAATTATCTAAAAACTCTCCAAACTCACTAGGTCCTTTATTATTTAATAAATTACCAGACTATGTAAGAGAGAGTCGAACCTTAACATGTTTTAAAAAAGTCTTAAACATTTTTTAATTGAAAGATGCTTTTATAAAGTCGATCAGGCAGTATTTGTAAATCCTTTATGATTTGTCTGTTATTTGTGTATTTAGGTGAATATATGTATATATGTGTTACACAATTATTCTATACTATAGATGAACGACTATAATATATGCAAATTTATTGTTTTGTTATATACAATTTAACTGAATGTTATCATGTTCTGTTAATTTTAGATGAACGACTACTCCAATACAATACTTGTATTGTCCTTCTGGAGAATAAATAATAATAATAATTATTATTATTAGACACTTTAGGAAGGTTAGTTGAAAAGAAACAGCTCAATGGGCTTGTTTCATGCTATGGAAAATGATACTGGTTTGCTTATAGACTGATCGAGTTAGGGGTATATTATACTTATCAAGCCTAATCGGGTCCAAAATCTCTTTATATTTGCTGAAAAAAAAAATTTTAAAAGCAAGAATTTAAATTGGCCGCGTGTTTGTTAACCAATAAAATTGATCGTGACTAGAGCGGAGTTGCCAAGTGTATTGGTTTTTAATTTTAATATCCAATCACAGATCTGATGATCCAATTTAACAGGCGCCATTTTTGTTGTTATTGTTGTCAACTCGGTGTGAATACAACTGTTAGAATTATATAATTACAGAATGTTTTTTTTTATAAAAGGTAGGTCTCGGCAGGTACCTATTTTGCAGTATATTCCGTGTCATTAGTTTAAATTCCGAAAAACATTTTTTCAGGTTATTTTTAGATTGATATGTTCTGTACCATTTCGGTACCAAAGTATTGCAAATTTTTCAAGTAAAATTCATCGATCATTTCAAAATCGACTTTTGGTAAGTTGTCGGGAGTCAGCTTTCACAAAACTAGCTCAACATTCATTTCGAAATTACTTTAACAAAAATACAAAGGTTGTGGAAACCATTGACATTAGAAAGAGCATACACTACAGGGGGCGCTGGCTGACTGGATGACAACGTGGCTAATATACCAGTAATTTCATATTTTTTGGTGGGTGGCATGAATACATAATTGATTTATTTTATTAGGGTTCATGAGCATTCGAAAACCATTCGAAAATACAGCTCGTTTATTTCTATTTAGAATCATATTTAGATATGGTCGGTCGGTAGCCAAGCGGTTTGGCGTGGGTGATTTGTTCACTCACTCGAATTGACTGCCGTGTTGGTCGGTGGTTCAAGCCCTAGTCTGAACGATCGATCTTCAGTTGCTATCGTCCAACGCGTGTTAGGAATCACACGTTAAAAGGTAAGACCTCGTTAATCCTTAGCTCGCACAAGTTTCGACTTCTGAGGGTTGTCGTTCGTAGGGGTGCGACAGCTGGTTAACGGAAAAACAGATTTTAAACAGATTTTTTTTTAAACAGATATAACTTGTATTATATCAGTTATCAAGGCAAATATTATTGTCAATTTTTATGCTTAATTCGTGGATTCGAGCGATCTTATTATTGTATATTTATTTGTTTGCTGGCTTTATTCTTAAATATATGACGTCATATATACAAATAAAACCATCACAATGCTTGTATAACAGAACAGTGTACATAATAATGAAAACAATCAATCAACTAATGTTAAAAATGAGAACAATTGTTACTCACTCAAAGTCACATGAATTATCTATGTTGTATAACATGTATTCATCCGTAGAATAAAAACAGTGATTCAAAAAACATGATTTTAGTTCTTGCTTGAAACAGTAGAAACTGAGTTGTTTTATGTGACATGGTAACTTATTATAGAATTTCAAATTCAATGAATTATTTTGTGAGGTGCTCAGTCTGAATCTCTCAGTTCTTATCAGATTTTCTGATCTTGTAGGAAATTCATGTTGTTGCGATTGTAAAATGTATTTTGATTTATTTTTATGAATTTCAATCAATGTTTCATATACAAAAGCTGTAGGAAGCGGCATAATTTTGAGATGAATAAAAAGTGGGCGACAATGATCTTTAAAGTTGGCATTAGATATTAGACGTATAACTCTTTTTTGCAAAATAAAAATTTTTTTGGAATGACAAGAATCCCCCCACAACACTATGCCATATACCATGTTACTATGGAAGAGTCCGAAGTACGAAGATACCGGCGAAATCCTTCAGTCTACGAATCATAAATATTGCACTTGATAATTTCTTGGCCAGTTTGTCAACATGACATGACCAGTTCAATCTGTCGTCTATATGAACCCCCAGTAGCTTAACACTTTTACCCGAGGTTAAATACGTATTTGTGGAAATTATAAGGTTTTGATTTTCAGCCTCATTAAGGAGAAGTCTATTTGAAACAAACCAGTTATTTGCAGACTTCATGGTGGCGTTAGTTGGCAGAAACACTCAAATCATTAACACTACCGTGACAGTCCACCAAAGTGGTATCATCCGCAAAAAGAAAACATTGTTTAGGAAGTATGTGGTAGTATAGCTCATTTATAAACAAGATTGGTCCCAGTACAGAACCCTGGGGCACACCATGTTTGACAGATTTCACATTCGATTTAATCCCATGTAATGATACACACTGTGATCTATTGTGCAAATAGGATTCAAAGAATTTAAGGGACAGGGAATATTAATATGGTGCATTCTTGTGCTGATTTCAATTGTGCGGAAAGGCACAAGAAAACAGAAAGCGCATTGGTTTATACGTGACTTATTTCATAAAATGAGTTTAGGTTCCCAAAGGATAAAATTATGAGAAAAAAAATAGGTGAAAGTATTGAAAAGGAAGAACTACAATCCTTCTACTCTTCCAAGACTTTATAGAAATCATTTAAAAAGTGACTATAAATGAAAGGGGAACAAAAATATTGAATTTGATTACACAGTTTTTTATTTCAACTTCAAGTATTCTCCACAGAAAGTATTATCTGGAGTTAATACTGTTACTGAAATTATGAAACGAAGTTGATTAAATTTTATCATATGATTAATGGTATTACTACCTCAGAAGCTTTCGTTGGATGAGTTCGAGTACGATCAATTCTGTCTATACTGAACCTCATTCAAACTTCCTCTCAAGTTTTGGAAGATTCAACAGATTACCCAAGCGAGCCTAAAACGCTTGAATTTAGTAGCTATATTAGAAAGAGGTATGTATGTAGGAATCGTTTTTTTTTTAAATAAATTGCAGTTGTACATATTGAGGATTGAAAAATTAATTGAATATTTGAAATGATTTTTTGATCCAGTTTGCTACATTTTTTGATTTTCATAACTTTATATTATTAAATAATGCATAAAGTCATAATTTAGGTAAATATTTTGTGATCTATGGACTTCGTGTACTAATTTTAGGTATTGAACTTATTTGCAAACATGATTTTTCGTGTACATTTTATTCCATGTGGAGAATTTTTCATTAATTGAAAGGTTAACGGGTTCATATACACTTCCATATTTAAATTGATAATTATAGGCTTCGTAAATTTTACAATTTGGCAATGTTGATTATTTCTATTGTTCCTATTGGTCAATCGAACAAGAAGCGGGAATAGGGGCGTAACGTCATCACCGTACCACATTCGATTTTTAATAATTAATTACGGGAAAACTACGGTATTTAGAGAGATGAAACAAAGTGCAATGTTTTTCAATTTAAAATTCCTCTCAAGTGAACTATAAACCAAGAATCATGAAGCAAGCCTATTGTGAAAGAAGTAACTTCCAAATCGTCTCAAAATTACCACCAAAATTGTAATCGGTACTAGAAGAAATGATAAAAGAGAGTTTATAAAAATTATAGGTAAATAGCAAAGGTCCTAAGTGGGAGCCCTGTGGAACTCCAGATATGATTATTTTGGTAATTGGTAATTGTAATAGTTCCTATAAAGACTTCTGTTTCTATAATACTGAAATCATAAAACATGACGAGAGTTTTGTAAAAAATTTAAACGAAAAGTGAAAAACACATTCACAAGCTGATGCTTTTCTGTGCGACGAAAAACATTCAAAATCAACATTCAGGGCGTTGACTTGCCGAATTCATTCCATACTTTGGAGAAAGTTTCAATAAGTGTTGTAAACTCCACCCCGAATGCCACTCTGTCATCCCCGGCTGTCTGCCGAGAAATAATTAATTCGCAGAACTGCTGGAGTTCATCTTCTGGAATTAACTTTGCCACAAAATTCCGAAATAACTGGGAGAAGTAATAAAACCCATGACATGATAACGTGGATTCAGTCGAAGGCAGATTTAATGAAATAGTTATTGTTGTGCATAGTTTTGAGAATATGTCATTATAACTCATTTTTGGTGCTAGGGCTAAGAATAGATAATTTTAATTGAAAACATGAATGTTCGAGTGTTAGAGTACTTTGATCATTTATACAAACTAATATTATAAATTGTAGGGAAAGAGAGGTTTTGGGCTTTTACCTCACCATCTTCATACAAAAAAATGTGTGAATCTTCAAAAAAGTATACAAATATCATCCAAAGGAGTACCTAACTTTCAGACACAAACTGGAAAAAAGCCGTATCGAAACAGCTACTTTCATATATGAGTAAACATTGAATTACACAAAAGAAAAATACTTTTCGAACAAATACTTGTATATGAACAGTGATTTATACAAAAAACACTTTTCTCTATTCAGCTTGTATTTCAAACATTCGTTATGGAATTGAATCAGATATCACTCACAGGATTGCTACACAATATATTGAATAAAAGAAGTAAAATCTCACTTACATAGAACACTATCATCCTCACTGATAGACATCCGATGTTTAGGCATAAGACACTTGCCGCATAACCTTTTCAGTACCAAATCTGGACAACATTGTAAGATATGTCTGTTTGAAATCTGTTTAAAATATGTTTTTCCGTTAATCAGTTGTCGCTCCCTTACGAACGACAACTCTCAGAAGTTGATAAACCTGTGCGAGCTAAGGACTAGCGAGGTCTTACTTTTTAACATGTGATTCCTAACAAGATGAATCCCTAAATTCACTAACAAAATTACGACTTTATGTCACATTTTCTTGTATAAATATAGAGAAGTGGAAAGCTGAAACCTTTCTTTCTCAAGCAGAAATGTGTTTGTTCATTTGTTTGTTACGGAAAAACTCAAAAACTACTCAATTTTAAAATTGTTTTCACCTATTGTTCCGTCTTTACCGCTATTTTGAATTCAAAACGTTCCATGAAGTAATTAGCATTTCAAAAAGTGCGGTACATCGTATTTCCTCTAAAAATTTGGACATGAGAGAACTATGTACAAGATGGGTGCCGCGTTTGTTCACACTCGAGCAAAAACAGTGTCATGCAGATGTTTCAATTTAAAGTTTAGCGAAGTTTCACAGCAACGAAGCAGAATCCTTGCGTCGTGTCATAACCATGGATAAATCATCCAAGACACTGGGATGAATAGAGTTCCCATCACCACGCCATCTAGTAGCTCATAGAAGTTTTCCCTCCATTGAAAGAAACTCCCCATGAGACGATATCAGTCAGAAACAAGTAGGCTAGCCTCCTCAGAGAGTCTTCCAGTGGGACACTGGTAAACAAGGGCACAACATGGAAGCTGACAAGAATATCTGGCTTCATAGTTCCTAAGTTCACCAACGAAGTCTGTCGAATCCTTTACGTAGGAGTTTGTAGAACGTAGAATTAATCACGGGTCTGACCCCTCTTGATCTGTACGTTAAGTAGGTTGCGTTGATGGCCATGGTACGATTGCGCACGGCTCGTGTGAATGTCGAAGTAGGATTGGGTCAATTGAGGCTGGGCCTGTGGCGGGAAGCGCTTACTGCGCAACCTCTGCCGCAGGCAACCAGTCATGGAATTCAACCCAGGTTTGTGTTTAATAAACCCTACAACATACAAATAAAGCAGAACATAGAGTCAGATGATACAAATGCAATACGAATTCACACAGACGGCTCAAAAACCAAAGAAGGCTCAGGATGTGGAGTGTACTCCAGATCACTAAGCCTAAGAATTAAGTGGGGAATGGGAAGAAATACCAGCGTGATCCAAACAGAACTGGCTGGTATCTCAATCGCCACAAAAGAATTAACCAAGGAAGGAACTTCTGGCAAAAACATAACAATCTGCACTGACAGCAGACAAGCCCTATTAGCCTTGAACAGATATCGTATAACCTCAGGGCTAGTACTAGAGTGTCACCAAGATTTAGCCAAAGCCTCGGTAGATAATAACATTATCCTGAGGTGGGTTAAGGGGCACGACAGAAGTAAAGGTAGTCACATTGCCGACTTTTTAGCCAAGGAAGGGGCTGGACTAAGAATTTCAGGACCCAGTGGCACCTACGGCCTGATGACTTCGACAATTGCGGTACTAGTCAAGTGTTACACCCATGCTCAATCCTTAAAGATATGGTACGAAACCAAAGGATGTAATCTTGCCAGGATCACCTTGGGTGACCCTGGGAAGCTGACGCCGAAGAAATATTTGGCAATGACCAGGAAAAATCTACGCCTAACAGTAGGATTTCTGACTGTTCACTGTCAACTAAGCAAACACCTCCATAATCTGGGGCTGGTGGTCACACCTCTATGCAGGATGTGTGAACAGGAAGATGAGACTGTCAGGCATGTCCTATGCGAGTGTGTGTTCGGCGAGTCTTGGCCTACACCTGCCGATATAAAGGAGATGTCGTCCAATGTCCTGTCCACATTCCTGGAAAGGACAGGATGGACAATGACCTAGGAGGACAACTCCTCGGGAGGATGTACAATGGGTCACATGTGGCCTAAGTACTGTTGGCTTACACTCACCCTCCCTACTCTACAGATACAGAGATAGTCGGTAATTTGGTAGAAAAAGTCATATAATTCAAGCTATCAATATATGCAAAGCACCAAGTAGATGGAATTCAGTTAGTATGAATCCGTCTGGAAACGCTAGTGAATAGTAAAACACGCGTCTCAGTTTTGTATATAGTTTAATGAAAATTTCCGCATTTATTTGGGATTTTGGGATTCAGACCAGGAAATATTAAAATTCTAGAATACTTTCCCAGAAACAAGTCAAGATCATATCGAAGTTGGATATTTCCCTCGGAAAAAGTAATACAATATCATTCTTGAAATACGTTCTTTTTAAACGTTCCTCGTATTTGCCAAGGAAAGGACAAAGTGTGAGTCAACTGAGTGGCAAATAATAAGATTTCAGTTGATTACACAATCGGGTCACGCTTGAAACCCGCGGCGTGCGAAGATTCTAATACATTTATACTGAATGATTGAATGAATGTAGCTGAAGTAATCACTGTGAATAGTTTACGGTCTCGAAATGGGGGAATCGACGATTAAAGCCGTTGTTTATTTTTCGCGCATGTTTGGTGGATGAGTGTAAATGAATATATTTGTTGATCTTGAAGTTTATTGATGCTTAAAAGTTTTATTGGCAATAAACTTAAAAAATACTATTTATGAAAAACTTTCCACTGAGAAATTGGGGAAACTGGTATGGGTGATTATTGTGGAAAAGGTAATCTAGAACGATACTTTTGAAGGGTTTCCAGTTTGGAAACAAAAAAAGCACGATCATCTTGTGTTTATGGATCTCTATTGCCTTGCGTATCAGTGGACTACGGTATCCCGAATATGGAATCCCATTTTAAGAAGTTCAAGAATAGCAAACAGCATGACGGCAGGTAGAAAGTGGTCGACGAATGTTATTGACAGTTTACCCAATCCAGGTACAGTGGTCTGGATTTTTGGCCATACTGGCCTGAAAGGCAATGAGGCTGCTGACTCCCTTGCAAAGGAAAATACTGCAAGCACCTTCATCGGACCAGAACTTGTCATAGGCATCGCTTTAGGCTTTGCCAAACAAAGATTAAACACCTGGATGGCAAGAAGATTTATGAACTTCTGGCAGAATCTTCCAGGACAAGCTCTCTCCAAGACGTTTATTCACCCTTCGAAGTTTGATACCAAATAGGTGTTGGACTACAGTAGGGATGAACTACGATGTCTAACAGACATGTCACTGTCATTTGAATCATCATATGCAGAGACTCGGAGTGTCGGAAGACAGTGTGTGTCGCCTCTATCTGGAAAATGATGAAACAGCCAAATTAGGTTTTTAGAGTTCGGCAGAGCTGTATTTTCACTCACCATACAAACTAATCGGCTTCGTTAAGAAGCTGGGTTCATTTGGTCGAGTGTGAATAGGTGTGAGCCACAATAAACCCGTGCGGGTTGCGGTGGAGAGCCGAATAGACCCACTCACTTTGGGCCTACTCCAGGTACAGTTATTATCACATCAGACTACCTGAGTCAACATGAACACGCTTCACGGAATTTACCTAATCAAGGTACAGGTATTAGCACACCAAACTACCTGAGTCAACATAAATTAATTTCCTTTATTTTCTCCATGTGTAATTTAGGTCGTGGTTGTTTCCAACAGATAGCATGCATACGTTTCTTCAATTTGAAACTTATTTGTGTTCGGAAATTCTGGTTTTAGAGTTTCTAGATGTTCTTCCTATATAAACTTTTTGGCACGAGCCACATTTTAGTTCGTAGTCAACAGATTCGTTGTCCCTGTCGATGTTGGATTTATTATTTTTCTATATGTCTACGTAATGTGTTATCAATCTGGTATGATATGTTGATGTTGTGTTCAGTTAGTAGTCTATTTATCTTTTCTGATGCATTTCCTGTTTATGTCAGTATCTTTGATGTGAAGATATTCTTGTCTAACGGCTTGTTTGAGTAGTTTCCTGTCGAGGGTGGATCATCCTGTGGTGGGCTGCTAGTTTGCTACAACTATTTTTTCAAAATAATCAACTTCAATATTGATTTTATTCATGCCACACTCGAACTGATATTTTGGAAACTTTTATAGTGTTCTGGCGATGAATCAGGAGAGGACGGACAATGGGTCACAAATTCAATGTTTTCTCCTTCAAATTATAGATTATATTAAACTAGCGACCCGGCTTGGCTTATCCATGCAGCAGCTTTCCGTTTTTATCTGAAGTGACTGCTTCTGAAAATACAGTGTCACCGATAAAGTCCGCATCAAATGGGAAACTTTTTTATTTATCGTTTTATGTGAAATTTGATTTTGGCAGTAGATTTTGCTTAAGAAATGATGTCAAATGGCGTCTACAAAATAGGTCACGTGATTTCCTTAACCTGTCAAAATTGACATTTAAAAAAAGAAACATCGAAAAATGACATTATTCTTCAAAATATCCAAAAATATCAAAGGATAAAAACATTTTCTTTTGTAATTTTATACCCACACACCAAGTTTCAAACCCATAATAAGTATTTTATATTTTCCGCACTCCTGCTTTTTCTACTTATCAAAATTTAAGCACACCTGTACTAAATCATTTATTTTAACTAAACTCGTCACCGAATTTCTTTTTTTGTAATATAATAATATTTTAAGAGCCTCTTTGATGTTAAAAACAAATTTTGAAAAATAAAAGTTGTCAAACTTGATGCAAAGTTCATCTAGTTTCAACGGGGCTTTCAAAACTATACAGTACTTGAGTTTTTTAATGAGCAAATGGCCTCACAATATGAATTAGAACAAAACGGAACATTAGGAAACATCATTTCGTGATTCTTGAAGCCCATTCAATAAAAGAAAAAAACTCATAGTATTCACATTTACCTACTCCGCTAACAACACTAATTTAAAAAAACTGGGTAGGCTGTGAAAAAATATGAAACTACATAATGTGTTTTAGAAAACGTCACTGTCACTGAATAAATTAATGCCCGTTAGTTCAATGTAATGTATGAAAATTAAAATAATATGTTACCTTTACAAGAAAAAATTGAAATTGTGCTAATTTGTGGTGAAAACACATTGCATCGACAAGTGGCTGATATTTTTAACGCAAGACATCCTGGTAGACATGTACAGCAATCCACTGTAAGTAGGATTTTAAAAAAATTTAAACTGACTGGTTCAGTTGAAAATACTTTTAAAAAACGTCATAATCCATCACGCAATAATGATGAGGTTCAGTTGGCTGTCTGCCTGGATGTTATCGAACAGGGAAAATCAAGTATTACCAATATTGTAGATAGAACTGGCGTTAAAAGAGAAAGCGTAAGAGCAATTTTACATAAAAATAAATTCAAACCCTACAAACCCAAATTTATAAATACCTTAAAGGAAAGAGATTTCGATGTTCGACTAGATTTCTCTTTCTGGTACCAAGGAGAAGTAGAATTAAACAGAAAATTTCCTTACAAAATCCTATGGACCGACGAAGCTACCTTCACATCGAACGGCGTAGTCAGTTCCCAGAATTGTAGGTGGTGGGCTCAGGAAAATCCTCATTTTGTGATAGAATGTCGGGACCAATATTCATTTAAAACAAATGTGTGGTGCGGTGTTTTAAATAATCAGGTAATGGGACCATTCTTTTTTAGACACAATTTAACTTCTCAGGATTATTTGCAATTTCTAAATACTGAGATCAGTGATATAGTGGACAATATGCCGGTTGAAATAAGACACAGTTTGTGGTATCAATGTGACGGGGCTCCTATTCAAGTCAAAGAGAAACTATTAGAAATTTTTAGGGGCAAAGTTATTGGGCGAAATATGGAGCAAATATGGCCGCCTAGGTCGCCAGATTTAACCCCACTAGATTTTTTCTTGTGGGGTTACTTAAAACAAATCGTTTATAAACAAAGACCTTTTCGTGACGTGAATCACCTAGGAACTGTTATTAGAAACTCTATTTTAAACATAAACCCTGTGAGTATCAGCAACTCAATAAAAGATGTATCAAGAAGGACAATTATCTGCATAGAACGCGATGGAAGACATACAGAAATGTAGTGTATTTAATGTCGTGAGTCTTTTTTTCGTGTTTTTTTGCTATTAGGTATAGGTACATGTTTATTTTCAGTTCCTTTTAATTAAGATTAAAATCCACTGTATTTTTTGTTAAAAAAACAATAAACACTCTAAGATATTGTTTCCTAATGTTCCGTTTTGTTCTAATTCATATTGTGAGGCCATTTGCTCATTAAAAAACTCAAGTACTGTATAGTTTTGAAAGCCCCGTTGAAACTAGATGAACTTTGCATCAAGTTTGACAACTTTTATTTTTCAAAATTTGTTTTTAACATCAAAGAGGCTCTTAAAATATTATTATATTACAAAAAAAGAAATTCGGTGACGAGTTTAGTTAAAATAAATGATTTAGTACAGGTGTGCTTAAATTTTGATAAGTAGAAAAAGCAGGAGTGCGGAAAAATAGTGAAAATATAAAATACTTATTATGGGTTTGAAACTTGGTGTGTGGGTATAAAATTACAAAAGAAAATGTTTTTATCCTTTGATATTTTTGGATATTTTGAAGAATAATGTCATTTTTCGATGTTTTTTTTTTAAATGTCATTTTTGACAGGTTAAGGAAATCACGTGACCTATTTTGTAGACGCCATTTGACATCATTTCTTAAGCAAAATCTACTGCCAAAATCAAATTTCACATAAAACGATAAATAAAAAAGTTTCCCATTTGATGCGGACTTTATCGGTGACACTGTATAAGGGCCGGAAGCTTCGCCCTCAAGAAATTTCCAGAACGGTCCAGAACATCCAAGAGTATTCAAAAGCCTATTGTGGAATGTCGTGAAACATGCCAGATCATTGTAAAACAATCAAGTGAGTGTGGTAGCTCTCTTTTCCCAGGTCGGGGTATTCCGTGAAGGACGGTAATGATGTCTGAGGACTTCATTCCACCAACATTCCCTCAGTCATGAACCCATTTGTCCTTCCTCGACAATATTCAGCTGAAAGGGTAAGGGAGCTGGACTCCATTCTGATTGAAATGAAGATGCTAGATCTGAGATCTTTTTTCCCCATCCGTGAAGAAGGTTCCTGTATCACCCGAAGGGTGTGGTTTTAAAGATATAAGGGCGGAAAATTTCGTGATCGTTCTAAAACAGTGCGGAACATACGATAGCTTTCCACAATATCATGAAATATTCTGAAATGTGGTGGAACGCAAAGGAATGATCTGGAACATTCTGTAATATCCCAGATCACTGTGGAACGATCCATGGAGTTGTAATATATTATGGAAGCACACATCTCCCATCCACTGAAAGTAGTTCTCATTTTTACCTTTCAGGCTTGTTTTTGAAGATATTCAAAAACTTCTGGAACTTTTCAGGACATTCGAGAATATTCAAGAACATTTCATAACATTCCAGAACATACGGAAACATTCTGAAATGTTCGGAATGTTAGGTCTTGTTGTGTTTTGATTTGTATTTGTTCCTCGATAAGTGAATTATGACTTTTGAATTTATGGATGTTTAGGTTTTCCCAGATGTCCATACTGTTTCCTTTATTAACTTGTTTTATGAGTTTGATGTTTGTTGGTGGGGGAAAGTTATATTTGTTTTGTATGACATGTGTTGCGAGGTTTAATTTATATGTTATTGGGTTTATGTATGCTTTTTTGTGCTCGTCGTACCTTTGGATCAGATTTTGCTTGGTTTGGCCGACATAGAATTTGTTGCAGTCCGAGCAGTGTATGCTGTACACTCCGTTTAGGTTTTGTCTTCTTCTTTTTCATTTATTTTTATATTTATTTTTTGTTATTTTCATGTTCGGCTTGTAAGAGATGTTAATGTTCACAAGCTTGAAGATGTTTGTTAATTTTTTGGTTGGTGACCTATGTATTTGAATGCAGTCCATCGTTGTGTTGTTTTATCTGTTAGAGTAGATTGATCCTTATTCTGTATTGTTTTTTCGATTCTATTTTCTAATTTATCTATTGTCTTTCGTGTGTATCCGTTGTCGTTTGCTATTTAGTATATAATTTTCCTTTCCTTGTTCCGGGCTTCAATGGAAAGTGGTATCCTTAGCATTCTGTATATGAATACGTTCTATAGGCAGCCATTTTGTGTGATGATGGATGGTTCGGACTTGCGGGTATGGTGGAGCTTGTTTGTGTAGGTTTCCTGTTTATTGACATTTGAAATTTTGTTTTGTTGTGGTTATATCTGATAGTTATGTCAGGTAGTTGAGTTTCGAGTCGGTTCCTTTTCCTATGCTGAAAATCAGTTTTTAATTCATTTTGTTAATTTCCTCTGTTATTTGTTCTATTCTTATTCCTTTGTTTTGTGATATGTCCAGGCCATCGTCAACCATTCTCATTTTTCATCGTGTGTTTTCATTATTGTTAAAATTTTCCCATCTAGTGTTTGCCGGTATATTTCGGATATAATACTAAATAGTGAGGATCCAATCGCTAGTCCAACTGTTTGTTTATACATTTTTCCTTCTGATTCGAAATAGTTTTGGTTGAGTATTGTATTTAGGGTGGATTCCATGTGGTTAATATAGGCCCTGTTTATGTTTTGGTGTTTTAGTTTATCTGATATGATTTTCATACTTTCTTTGATCGGTATGTTGGAGTACATGTTTTTTATGTCGAATGAGAATAGTTTAGTGTTCGTGCTGACGTGTGTCATTGACATTCTGTCTGTGAGTTCCATTGAATTATTGATGCTGTGGTTATTGTTTCTGTTGATTTTGTTTTTTGTTTATCTGCTATGATTTTTGAAATTTTGTATGAAGGTGCTTTGGTAAATTGATAACTGGTCTTATAGGGGAATTTTTCTTATCTGTACATTGAGTTTTCGTACTCGTGGGTTGTTGACTGTGTATCTGTTCGATATTTTGTTGTTGAAGATCTGTTTAGTGGATTTTATTAGGCTACTAATTTGTCTTTCGAATTTTGCGGTTGGGTCGTAGTTCATCATACTAAAATCATTTTCAGTTATGTAGTTTTTCGGTTCCATACTCAATTCCTGTTTTTCGATTATAACTGTGGCGTCACTTTTGTCGGCTTTAACTGCTGTGAGGTTGTTAGAAATAGTAATATTATTATGTATCACTTACTATCTTTCAATTATTTTCCACCTGCACACCTTCATCCTTCCTGATTGTACTGATAAAAGTTGGAAGTGGACAGTTACCATCTCCCTTTATCGTTCGTGTATCTCGGAGACACAGCTAGATTTGCCAAGCCGTACTGGATGTAATCCGATTTGTTAGTTCACTCTGTATAAACAGCCAGTTATTTTTCAGTGTCAGGTTTGCGTAAATCAACTGGATGCCAAACTATTCAAACTATGAACGCATCTCTTTGCCAAATCATTTACGTTGAACCAGCTACAGACCGGATATGAGTGTTCGTACACAAGTTCAGAAATAGAGTGAATATGTTTTTATTGGGATCATTGATGTGCTTGTTTGACAATATACTGATTGGTTTCAGTTCAATTTGCAATCGATTCAGTGAAAATAAGTAATAGACAAGTAAGGTGGTTTTGAATGGACATTTTGGGTTTTAAACCTGGAATTTAACTCATAAAATCCGTGAAACTTAGAGTCAATACCTTGTTCTTTCGCAGGATAATGAATAAGATAAACAGACAGATGGGCAGGTGTCATAATTTTTCAAGAAGTTTTCTATGAGCATTTTCTTCAAAGTAATTATGAGTCTAACTTGTTGAATAATTTCACTTGACAGGCAAGTTATCATAAGAAATATTGAAGAAAAGAGAATTGAAACTTTCTATGTTTTTTACCACTATTATTCGTAACTAACGTAACTGCACTTTCGTCCTATAAGAACTTTTTCAAACTTATACATTAAAAACGTAGTAATGGCTGCATCCATCAATTTATTAAAAGATATATTTGCAATTAGACGAATGAAATTGCTAATTAACCTAGAAGCAGCTATCTCTGCTTACTATGGAAATATTTACCCCATCAATAAATAACAGCTATAATAATTAACAATGAAGTAATCCATATAAACACAGGTGCATCTGCACCCACTTAATTGAAATTTGAATTGAATTGAATAACTTTATTTAGCTTCAGCTATTTCAGTAGATTGAACATTAAAAAAGATCGCAGATTTAGATGAAAAAACATTTGTAAAAAGCTTAAAAACTCCTGAAATGATGATGAAATTAATTCATATACGGAAACATGAATCCAAACATAAAATCATTAAAAGGATATTTGAAGGTGGTTGACAATGTTTCTTGATGAATTTCATTAGTTCGAACTTCCATGGTCCAATATGATATAAAATGACTTGAAACCCTGACAGATTCAATTATATCAAACAAAAAGAAACCCTGAAATGAAATAACAATAAAATAGCAATAGCAACAATTGAAAAATTGAACAATAAAAAATCATCAAGGCTCTAGTAAACCGCGCTTTCGGGCTCTGGAGAAGGAACTAGGCATCATCAAAAATTATCTTCAACGGAATGGCTACTATAATGTGATGGTGGAACAGGCTTTAGCTAGAAGACAGCAAGAGCTCCACAAGGAAGAGAAGCCGCCACAACCAGTACTTGCACTTCCCTATATCAGAGAATTATCAGAAAGGATGAGAAGAAATGTTCCAAGTACTGCATTAGAACCTGCTTCAGATCCGGAAACAAAATCGATAGCAGCCTCACGAAAACCAGGCCACCAAACGCGGATTGTGATTTCAAGAATTGCCGAGCACAAGAAACACACACAACGAGGAGGAAGCAGGAAATCGGGGATAACAGAACATGTTTGGACGTATAAACATAACTTCAAGTGGTCCAAAGCTGAGATCATCCATAGAGAGGAACACTGGTTCAGGACGAAATTTAAAAAAGCCGCGTTCATATGTTGTCCAATAACGCATTCAGCCAAGCTAGCGTAGAGATACGCAACATATGGATACCCATAATCAAGCGGAAAACGGCTAACTCCCGCCAAACCGGTTAATCGGCGAGAGGGAAGAGAGGATAGGTGAAAGCACTCGAATGACCTAGAAATAGTCATCTCTCGTAGGAATAAGTCCATTCATCACCCGAAGATGATGGTGGATACCAACAATCGATACGCCGTGAAGTAACTTGACTTGAAATATTTTAATTTTCAGGAAAAGAAAGTTTTTGGCTTTCTACTACTCCATCTTGATACAAAAAAAAGAAGGATGAGGGAGTCTTCCAAAGAAAGGAAGGAAGTAACTCTATACATGGATGTGTAGATCATGCAAAGAAGTAACTTTCAGACACAAACTGAAAGAGAGTCCTCCTGAAACAGCTAATTTCATATAAACATTGAATTATACGAAAGAAAAAATTCTTTCGAAATAAATACTTCTATATGAACACTGAATTATACAGAAGATACTTTTCTCTACTCAGTTTGTATTTCAAACATTCGTTGTGGAATAAAAATCAGATATCATTCACATGAGTTCTACTTTAAATGAATGGTAACAAATTGCACTTACATAGAACACTGCCATCCTCACTGGTATACACCGATGTTTCGCCTTAAGACACACAAACTAAGTAGAGAAAAGTATCTTCGGTATAATTCAGTGTTCATATAGAAGTATTTGTTTCGAAAGAATTTTTTTTCTTCGTATAATTCAATGTTTATATGAAAGTAGCTGTTTCAGGAGGACTTTCTTTCAGTTTGTGTCTGAAAGTTACTTCTTTGCATGATCTACACATCCATGTATGGAGTTACTTCCTTCCTTTCTTTGGAAGACTCTTTCTTTTTTTTGTATCAAGATGGAATAGTAGAAAGCCAAAAACTGTCTTTCCCAAAAATTATTCACTCCTAAAAAATATAACCCCGTCAATTTTAATTTTCAATTGTTCAATTTTCAATTGTTGCTTGTATTTAGTTTTATTCTATATTTCGGGTTTTTTTGCCTAACATAATTGTTATTTTCAGCTATTCATTTTAATTTTATTGGTTCTTTCAGGGATTTCAAATCAGTTTATATCATAGTAGATAATCGAAGTCCTAATTAATGAAATTTTTCGAAAGGATAGTTGAAGAATACATACATATACAGGGTATAACTGAATAGGTGTAAAACATTTAAGGAGGTGATTTCTCATTGAAAAAAAAGGATCTTTCATATAAACTTCATTGGAGCATCCCTTGATGAAATACATCCCCTTAAAGGGGGTACATAAAATTTGTATAACAATTTTTTCCATATGCACTGAAAAAGTTACAATATTGAAATTAGCCTGACGTTTTGTACTACCAAAAAGACACTTAGCCAGTAATTTATTTGGTTTACCCCATGGTTGTAAGGGGTGGAAAACGCAACCCCTAAAATTTATTTCCAATGCAACTTTTTGTATTATTATTTATTTACCATTTTAAAATGTATTTCCGAAAGCATGTTTCATTCTAAATCAAAAATATCCCTTGGTTTTTGGCCCAAAATAAACCAGTTCGCAGCAAAAAATTATTTCACGAACAACTACAGAGATACATCGTCATAAATGCGAACTGGATTTATTGTTATTTTGTAGTTAGTACCTGCATTAAACGATTAAAGGATAATAAACAAAACAAATTTAATAATTACAAAACAACATGTAGAAATCATAAATAAATGTTCAATATGTCTACCTTCAGACATTACGCATGCGTCTAGACGTCGGCGCATTGAGCCACGTATTCGCTCAAATATTCCTGGAGTCTCTCTGATTATCCTGCACGCACCGATGATGCGGTTTCTTACGTCCTCTACATCGCGAACAGGAGTACGATAAACCAAATGCTGTAAATGGCCCCAAATAGAGAAATCGAGAGGATTGAGATCCGGAGATCGAGCGGGCCAGTTCTGTGATCCTCCTCGACATATCCATTGATTTGCATATGTTTCAGTTAAATGCTGACGTGCTACTTGACTAAAATGGGCGGGAGCCCCATCATACATAAAAAAACATATCCCTTCTGACTTCCTCCAGCAGTACTGGATGCACTTCTCTTAAAAATTTAACGTATGCCTCACCATTTAATCGAGGAGGTAGAAAATGAGGCCCAATTAAATCATCCCCAATAACTCCGAGCCATACGTTAAGAGAAAACTGTTCTTGATGGTTAGTTTCGACAATATCGTGAGGGTTTTCATCAGCCCATGTGTGATAATTATGAAAATTAATAATCTTGTCCCGAGAAAAACTATATTTGTATGTGAATTTTATCGTCTTCAGAAAGCCACAATTTTTTCTAATCATTTCCAGCATCCAATTGGAAAATTCAAGACGGTTCGGAAAGTCTCGCGGTAACAGTGCCGGTACTCGTTGCAGATAGTAAGGGTATAAGAGTTGTTCCTTTAAAATTCGAAATACCGTCATATGATCAACATTTAGCTGGAAATCAATCTTTCTTGTACTGGTAGTAGTTTGTTCTTCAATCAAATTAAGTACTGCTTCCTCAAGCTGTGGTGTACGTACTTCTCTATGACGACCACAATCCTGCGTTCTTTTGTCGAATGAACCATATTCTCGTAATCGTTGATGAAGTCGAGCAAATATTCTATGTGAAGGATGCTGCCGTTGAGGATACATTTCAGCATATCTTCTAGAAGCTTCTAACCCATTCCCCTGCGACAGACTGTAAACGTAATGCATATCAGCCATTTCCTCATTTGTGTATGCCATTTTAATAACAAGTGAATTATTAAAGTAACAAATTAAGAAAAAAACAACAACACACAATTAGTATTAATTCAATTTTGAAAATTCACAAACTGACAGCGTCATATCAATTTAATTGTCACTATCGCTAATAGGGACCTACTAGTTAAATTAGTTTCGTATTTTCGCATTTATGACGATGTATCTCTGTAGTTGTTCCTAAAATATTTTTTTGCTGCGAACTGGTTCATTTTGGACAAAAAATCCAAGAGACATTTTTTGTTTAGAATAAAACAGGCTATCGGAAATAAATTTTTAAATGGAAAACAAATAATAAAACAAAAAGTTACATTGGAAATACATTTTAGGGGTTGCGTTTTCCACCCCTTACAACCATGGGGTAAACCAAATAAATTTCTGGTCAAGTGTCTTTTTGGTAGTACAAAACGTCAGGTCAATTTCAATATTGTAACTTTTTTAGTGCTTGTGAAAAAAATTGTTATACAAATTTTATGTACCCCCTTTAAGGGGGTACATAATGAATTGGGGTCCAATGAAATTTCTTTATATGAAAGATCCGATGAGGAATCACCACCTCAAATGGAAGTCAGATAAATATACAGAGAACAGAATGAGGCCAAGGATAGAGCTCTGAGGTACTCCATAGTCAACAGGTAAAGCACTAGAACACTTTCCTTTCAGACATACTGACTGAGTCCGATTTCTGAGGTAACTTTTCAATAGATATACAGTCCCTTCACTAAATTCAAGAAATTACATTTTCCTACACAGAATGCTTCACATTTACCGTTATGCAATATGCGACTTCAGTTTTTCATTTTACTTCGTTAAAATGATTTCTTGATGTCTTCTTCGAAAATAAGTTTGACGTGTTTTTGCAAATTTTTCGTTTTTTATAGAGGCCGAAATATAGAAGATAGTAGGTTTTAAAACTGATACACTGTATAAAATACCGATAAGTTCTTATTAGGACTATATTCACAAAGAAAATTATCTCATAACAACTTTCAAGATTACCGAGCCTCTTTTTAGTCAAACGTCATTTGGATCTCTATGTCAGTGGACCTTCTTTTCTCGTCGTGCAATCTCGTAAATTCCACAAAAAGTATCATCTGGAATGGGCCAGAAAAATACTAATTGGCAGAAATCTACCCTCCAGGAAGCTGTTCCTTTCCTTGAGGGTTTCAAAAACTATATTTACCGCAGGTCCCAAGTTCACTTCAACTTTTTTCCTCTTCAATGACTCCCTGATATTTTCGTTTGTATATAATGAATAATAATTCAAGATTATTTCACGGAGTGAATTCCAAGGACACCATACATCTTTCGCGATAACTTACAACATTGTTGATTCCCCACTGAAGACGAATAACTTCGAATTTATTATTATTATATAAATAGAAAATTCGGAACGGACATCGGTATGCACTTGACCACAAAATATCGCACGACTGACCCAAATCTCCTTTCTCCGAAACATATCAATTTGTGTAGAACCTCGAGGCATATTTTATGCCAATTATCCGATTTCGAAATCTTTTATGAAGTGCTATCAGGTCCCCGCTTCACTGAATTGGATGAGTAATGATTTCCAGGGAATATATTTTGTAAAAAAATATACGAGTACACTGCTTAATACCGCCTCCTTACGCTGGCCAATCAGATTTAACTGCAGTGGGCTGGCAGAATTCTGTTGGAGTGATCAGTTACGTTTTTACGTCTGTGGTGTGTACATATAAGGTATTTTGAAGTTTAAAATTTTCAAAATGTCAAGTACTGATACGGCTGAAGAAACTGCTAATTTGCGTCCCTACCCTCCAGCTGAAAAAATTTCCTGTATCCAGCCGCATATTATTAAAAAAAATCAGTCGTTCCTTAGTGTACAAGCAGCCTTGTCTAGAAGATCAAGTACACTATGCATGATGATGTTTTGGAGCACTCTGTTGCTTAGATGGAACATTCTTCATATGCAGTTGTCATAGAGGTGATAAATATTTTATATAAAGACAGCATCTCGATTAGCGTACATTAATTAAAGTACATTTGCTTAAACAGCGGAATAATTAATTATTCTCAAGTTTCCGTTCTACAGACGTACATAACTGAGTTTGTTGAAGAGTGGAAAATGTAGTATTTGACATCGCAAATTTCGAAGGAATCTTTATACATGAATTTTATTAGTTCGGACTCACATTGTCTTATATGATTCTCATTTGATTCGAAATATACAGTGTGACCCATTTTTAATAGAAACACCCCCCTAAAATTTGAAGTTGTAAACCGATTTTAATATTTTTTTTTTAATGTCAAGTACTGAAAGGTCTACCTTGGGACAAAATTTGAAATGTTTATTAAAGTTTCAGGGCATACTACGATATTTTTTCTTAGTCAAATATAGGGATTTTTTATTAGCGATTTTTTTATTGAGAAAATCACTACGCCACTGGATTTAGAGTGCCTCTGAACAAGTATGACCAAAATTTCATGAAAAAATATTCATTATTAACAAAGTTATGACAACTCAAAAATTCGAAAACTCACACAGCTAACAGTTACGAAAAACACCCTATATCAACAGATATAGCCATGAGAACAATGTTTTTATGTTTTCAACAATAAAGTTCCGCCAGATAAAAAAAAACAAATAGCGTAAATATTTTTAATGAAAATAACGGAATTACATTCAACTTTTCACGCAAATTAACTAAAACTAAGATTTAATATTTCAATTTAAATCTTAGTTGCCATGGAAATGATATTACAGTTTAACACTTGTGAAAGATTTAAGTATACTATTGTCAACAATATTCACCTTACAGTTCTTCGAATTATTTTGTGTCATGGCTGCAAGATTGAGCGTAAGAGAGAAATTTGAAATTGTACGCTTTTCGGGAGATGACGTTAGAAGTGCTAGAGAAGTTTGTAGAGTATTTATTGAGAGACATTCAGATCGTCCTCGTATTAGCTGCGGTACGGTAAATGAAATAAATAAAATATTCAATGAAACTGGTGCAGTATCAAAAATGATGGTAAAGAGTAATCCTGTATAAAGACGAAACAGGAATGATCAAATCATGTTAGATTATTTCGGAAATAATTCTAATGCCAGTATAAGGAATGCCACTTTAGATTTGAATATTCCACGAGAAACTATTCGGAGATGTCTCAAGGCGAAGAATATTAAACCTTTCAAGCCAAAATTTTTACACACACTTCAAGAAGGCGACGAAGCAAGACGCCTGGAATATTGTTTATGGGCCCAAGGGGAATATTTAAACAATAGAAATTTCCTAAAAAATATTTTATATGCCGACGAAGCCACTTTCACTATAAATGGAGTAGTGTCATCACAGAATTGTCGCTATTGGGCGCTATTTAAACACAGAGTTTTGGGATGCTATTCACGAGCTACCAATCAATGAACGATCAAATTTAATTGTCCAGTTAGATGGGTGTTCAGTTCATTATGCCAGAGCTGTGAGGCAATGGCTTAACGAACATTTTCCAAACCGATGGATAGGCCGTGGTAGTCCGTTTATAGAGTGGCCACCCAGATCTCCAGACCTCACAGTTTTGGACTTTTTTCTCTGGGGACTTCTCACACAAAAGGTTTACAAAAACCGCTCAAGAGATAGAAATGAACTTTGTGCAAGAATTCGACAGGTATGTGCAGATATTAGCCCTCAAGAACTAAGGAACGTAATCAGAAACATTCGTAAGCGCTACGACACATTTATCGAAATATGTGGTGGATTAGTAGAGGCTACTAGCATATGAGTTAGAATTAATTGTTGCACTGAATCGAAACATTTCAATAATTAGTTATTAGTTACGTTTATTAAAATTTTTTGCTTCATTGTTAGTTGAATTGTGTGAATGAATTCCGTTATTTTCATTTAAAATATTTACGCTATTTGTTTTTCCATCTGGCGGCACTTTATTGTTGAAACCATAAAAAAATGATATATTGTGACTGTTAGCTCTGTGAGTTTTCGAATTTTTGAGTTGTCATAACTTTGTTAATAATGAATATTTTTTAATGAAATTCTGGTCACACCTATTTAGAGGCACTCTGAATCTAGTGGCGTAGTGATTTTTTCAATAAAAAAATCGCTAATGAAAAATCCCGATTTTCGACTAATAAAAAATATCGTAGTATGCTCTGAAACTTTAATAAACATTTCAAATTTTGTCCCAAGGTAGACCTTTTAGTACCTGACATTTAAAAAAAATTATTAAAATCGATTTACAACTTCAAATTTTAGGGGGGTGTTTCCATTAAAAATTGGTCACACTGTATGAGAGAACAAATGAAATTATAATGAATAGCTAAAATATCAAGTATATTACGTAATAAAACATGAGTTAAAGCATACTGTCAATCACCATGAAGACATGTACGACATGTTTGAAGAACAGTTTGAGCAAACGTAAGACCTCATGATGGATAATGGAAGTTATCATTCTTGAAAAGTTGAAAGAATACCAACTAATGTATGGAGAAAAAATAGGATGTCATTGAGTGGCCAAAAACATGCCACTCGATGAGAATATGTTTGAAAAGAACTATTCTTCATAGTATCCTCAAATAACTGTATTACCAAACATGTGCCAAACTTACTGACTGTTATAAGAAAACAAGTATACCTGAGGCACTAGTCAATCTAATAATAACTGGAATCAATGAAGTCGCCCCGGAGCGCCAATTAATTTTTGTTGTTGTTTTATAATTTCGTGATTTGTATTGAAAAGTTCTAGACAAAATATAGTAGCTATATAAGGAGTCATTCAAATGCGAAAATGTATTGAACATGTTATAAAATAAGAGGACTACTTGTGGAAATCAGACCATTCAGTTGAGGAAATTGTTAAACCTCCAATAATTACATTCGACGAGAATTCACAGCATTCTGATGATAACACTCCGTAATTATAAACATAGTTATTAGTGTTATTGAATAGTTCATTAATTGATTGAATACCGAAACGCACGTCACTGCAGGTATAAAACAACCCAAACGCTCATAAAATCTTTTGTTTTTGACCAATTTGCGATACAAAAATAGATTTAATTGATAATGAGCATTTATTACTTTTTACTATTATGAAACACAATACTGAAAAGACATTTTTGAATTGCAAGGGTCTAACTTTACTTCGATCGTGATAATAGTATCTTAATACAAAATATGACTTTCTCGAATAAAAATTTCATATTGAAATTCCTACGTTCTAATCAGTTATGGGCTTGTTTATTTGTCTTTGTGGAAATCGGTGTGCTTTCTGTAAACACATTTCACTCCACAAGCGCCCTCTGCGTCTAGTGGTGGTGTATCGAACCTGAAATTGCGCAGTGCCTATTCTGTAACGAACAAATTGCGGTGACATTTGACAGAATAATGCACGAGTATTAAAATTTTATTGAAGATACCAGTAACACCCGATATCATTTTGACACCAGAAAATGAGGTTCATTTTAATGAACAGACATAATAATAAAAAAATTGGAAACAGCTTGGTTTACAAAAAGTTCTGAGATCTCGCTTTTGAAAGCGAGTGTCATGGAAAGGACTATGGCGTAATTAAATTACATTTCGATTTTGATTCAAAATGGTTTTTCTGATGTTGCGAAGGCCTAATTCCATCTCAGGTAAGCTTAAAATAATTATTAGATATTGAAGATATGAAGGTGACCAATGTTTCTTCACAGGACTCTTATTTCATCCCTCAATGGGATGTTTTTTTATAAATATGAATATATGCTTTACCAAATTTTTTGGAACGTTTGTAATTTTGAACAATTTTGCTCAGTTGTAAGGACCCCAATAATCTGGCTGTTATTTGAACCCAAGTCATGTAATCTCATTATTTACAATTAAGTTTTGACAAAGTGCTTGAAACACTGATTTTCATTAATTTTATATCTTCCCCTTAGCTATATAGATTAGAAATTAGTCAACATCTAACCTTTCAGTGCATGTGTGTAATTGTTACTGCTAAACCATTTACTCATAATTTAATTTCTCCTACTTTTGATTATCTGATATTTCTGAAACTAACTTTATTTATCAGTAGTTTTATAAGCATTTCAAATACAATGAACATATTCAAAAAACACTTTATTGTGAGATTTTCACTGAACAGTTTTACAAAAACGCAACAAGTGTTTCGCCATACAATGGCTTCTTCGGGCGTGTAAAGTCACGCCCAAATGGCAAAACACATGTTGCATTTTTGTAAAACACGCCATTTGGGCGTGACTTTACACGCCCGAAGAAGCCATTGTATGGAGAAACACGTGTTGCGCTTTTGTAAAACTGTTCGGTGAAAATCTCACAATAAAGTGTTTTCACTTCAGGAGTATTTTGACCTGACAGTTCTGGCGCCCAAGCCTACTTAATGGTCACATCAGTTGTTAAAATCTACTGCAAGATATTACGTCATACCAGCCTCCTTTTAAGAGTTCACGAGCATGTAAATTGTTTCCTTCATGAAAAACGTTACCAAAATTTTGGCGCCCAGCGTGGGCTTTTTTACAAGCTCCAAAAAGAGGAAAGTAAACTTTAAATTAAATCAAACACATCAATTCATTACGTTTTACAGATTCAATTGTGCATCTGCAGGAAATGTATATATTGTAGTATTAATTGGTTTATGATAAAAAAAATACAGAGGAGTATATAAGACATGACAAATGATAATACAAGCAATGAAGATCTCAGTACCAAGCCTTGAAATACCTCATAAGTGATTCTGTTGTACAAATCCGGTTTTATCTATTTTGTGCGAGGTTATTTCATGACCAAAAAAAACATTAAAGTAAAATACATATTTACATGAGCACATACCTTTCTTGCCATAAATCTACAATGTTTACTAACTAAAATCCATTATAAATTGACTTATCACAGACACCCAAATCCGCATTCGCTCAATTTCACCTTCGCATTTATTAGATTCCTTCGATGCTCTGTTTGTTTTAACAGCGAAATTATTTACGACCATTGGATACTAAACAAGACAAGAGGTAAACAGATTCCTTTCAATATTTTCTGAGGAGCATATTTCCAGTTTAATTAATAACTGAGAGTTATGGCACTTTCAAATCTTGATAAAAAGATAAGAAGTTCACAAAAAGGCTCAGGAATGTGGTTACACTGAGAAAAAGGTTGAGGTCAGTTTTACCGCTTTTCGCAAAATGTCAAAAACTTTCCAGAGTTTATCCAGTCCATCACTGGACATTTTATAGTTGTCATCATGAAATTATTAATTGAAACTATAACGGGAAATTACTGCCACGATCTATAGATTGTAGATCATTTTCGAGGTGATTGAAAATTTGGGGTTTTGAGACAAGATCAATTAGTTTCCTGAAGGCTAGTTTTTGGGCGTCAAAATGCATTATTGTTACTTCTTTGAGGAACTGGACCTGAGTAAAGTATAACAAGTTTCCATTTCAATGAGACGTACCGTCAGTTTCCAATAAAAAGTAACTTTTTCTGGAAATGGAGGTATCAAATTGTTTACTAAACTCAAAAAATGCATCTATCCCAGCTTTCCTATCAAGTAGTATTGCGCGAATAGATCGCTATCATATTTCCCTGGCTGATGCATCGAAAGAAGAAGAAATTTGATACAAAAGGAGGCGATCTTCTATGCATACTTTTTGACTCACTTGCAAAGGAGGGTGCTGCAAGCACCTGTCATTGATACCAAACAGTTGTTGGACTACAGTAGGGATGACCTACGATGTCCAATAACCCTTCTTACAGGCCACTGTCATTTAAATCATCATATGCAGAGATTCGAACTGTCGGAAGACAATGTGTGTTGCCTCTGTTTGGAAAATGATGAAACAGCAGAGCACAAACTTTGTGCCTGCCCCGCTGGGGACCAAATCAAGTTTTTAGAGTTTGGCAGAGCCGTACTCTTATCATCTGACCTGAAAGACCACTTACCATACAAACTTATCGGCTTCGTTAAGAAGCTGGGTTTATTTGGTCGAGTGTGAATAGGTGTGGGCAACAATAAACCCTTCGCGGGTTGCGGTGAAGGGTCGAATAGACCCACTCACTTTGAACCTAACCTAACATAACCATCGTTCCCCACCTCTGTTGCAGTCGTGCATCAAGAAACTTTCAGCTTTTATATAAGAACGAAGATCTGACATTCACGGACTCTTGCTCTACTGGAATATGAAAGATACTGTTGTAAAGCGTCTCCTAAAAGAAACGCCGGCCACCGCTGGTCGTCATAAATCAGTTGTAACGTGACTAAGATCGCGTCCAACTCAACAGGCGCTCGCGACCGTTCTACCGGCTTCGATGGGCTTCTGAGAAATTCTCTACCGGTTTCGGCATAGTTAGTTTGCCGTATATAAGCGCGACCCACATCTAGACCGTGGAAGTCAAGTTTAGTGGACAGTGCGGTACAGAGCGATCTAATATGAATAATAGTTAAAGTTTCAATTGAAGTGTTTGGTTGTATTAATAGTGAAATAAAGTTTAGTTTAGTGTAGTCAATGATTATTTAACCCACTGAAAAACCCGTGACAATCTGTATCTGTAGATTAGGGAGGGTGAGTGTAGGCCCACAGCACTTAGGCCACATGTGACCTATTGTACATCCTCCCAAGGAGTTGTCCTTCTGGGTCATCGTCCATTCTGTCCTTTCCAGGAAGGTGGACAGGTCTCTGGGAGACATCTCCTTTATATTGGCAGGTGTAGGCCAAGACTCGCCGAACACACACTCTCTTATTGACGATAACTCCGGACATTCGCATAGGACTAGCGTGACAGTTGCATCTTCCTGTTCACACATTCTGCATAGAGGTGTGTCCACTTGCACCATATTGTGGAGGTGTTTCCTTAGTTAACAGCGGCCAGTCAGAAATCCTACTGTTAAGCGTAGACGTTTCCTGGTCTTCGCCAGATATTTCTTCGGCGCCAGCTTCCCAGAGTCGCCCAAGGTGATCCTGGCAAGATTGCATACTTTGATTTCATCCCATCTGTTTAGGGATTGAGCATGGGTGTGACGTTTCGCTAGTTCCGCAATTGTCGAAGTCATCAGGCCATTGGAACCACTGGGTCCAGCCGCTTAGCTTAGCTTAGTCCAGCCGCTTCCTTGGCTCAAATGTCAGAAATGTGATCACCTTTACTCCTATCGTGCCCTGTGCACCTCAGGATAATGTTATTATCTACCGAGGCTTTGGCTAGATCTTGGTGGCACTCTAGTACTAGTCCTGAGGTAACACGTTGTCTGTTCAAGGATGATAGGGATTGTCTGCTATCAGTGCAGATTGTTATGTTTTTGCCAGAAATTCCTTTCCTGGTTATTTCTTTTGTGGCGATTGAGATACCAGCCAGTTCTGTTTGGGACAATACGTTCACATATATACAAATGGACGAGTCAGATGACTCACGAAAAAGCAAAAAGTCTGTTACATTCAACAATAAGATCGTTCATTCATTCATTTGTTTATTTGTTCATTCGGACATTTGTTCATTCGTTTTGCCGTTCACTCATTTGTACGTTCACCCCTTCGTTAGTTCATTATTTCTTTCATTTTTCCATTCATTTATTTATGTAATTTTCCAACAGTCAAAAGCCTCTCACATGGATAACTGATAATTGTCTCAATCGTATGGCATGGATTTAGGAGTTCCTCAAGGATCTATTTTGGGACCTCTAATTTTTTTTACTTCACATTAATGACATGCCAGACTATGTTAGCACGAATTGTATTGTCTTATATGCGGATGATACAACTCTAGCAACTAATGCTGAAAGTCCCGAGGAACTTCAAGATAAACTGAACTTATTGTCATTTGATTTCACGAATTAGTGCAAGAAGAATTCATTAGTAGTGAATTCAAGTAAAACAGTATTGATGCAATTTTACTCTAGAACAACCAGAAAAATTGAAGAATTTGTTGTTAGGGTAGGAAATGAGAACATTGAGTCATCAGATAAAACCAAATTTCTTGGTACCTTGATAGATAGTAATATGGCATGGGAATCAAGTATAGCACAAGTTAGTAAATAAGTTATTTCGGGTTACTTTGCTATTAGACAGTCAAAATCATTATTTAACAGAAAACAGCTGCTCAATGTTTATTTTGCCCTGGTATATTCCCACATTTCCTATAATATCGCTGTATGGGGTTGCTCCACCAAGCTACATAAAATATTTGTTTTCCAGAAATGATTTATGAGCTTAATATTCAAATTAGACTACCGGGAGTCATGTAAAACATATTTTATTGAAAATGGAATTATGTGTGTACCATGTATATACATCTACAAGTGCATACTATTTTCTAAGAAATACATAAATGATCATCACCGAAATTCTGAAATGCATTCGTACCCAACGAGACATGGTGATTTGATAAGACTTCGACAGCATTCAACCTCGTTTTTTGAAAACTGCCCGTCTTTTGCTGGTGCAAATTTTTTTAATAATCTACCTCTCAGAATTAGAAGTGAAAAAAGCGATATTATCTTCAAAGCTAAACTTAAAAAGTTTCTGATTAGCGGTTGCTTTTACAGTATTGCAGAATATTTGAGTCAATGTGAGGATTAATAAATAGATGCTATGTTAAGTTCTATTTGCCAACTATTTTATCTATACCTATATGTATGTCCGTTTATTTGCGTTCATTTATACGTTCATTTATATGTATGTGTATTTATATTTATGTTTGTATGTATATATTTTAATTTCTATAAGACGTATCCTATATCATTTTTTGTTATCTTAAAGGATGTAATAAATATAATAATATAATAATAATATATAGGTTAAATACAGTAAGACAAGTGCTTCAAATATACTAATATACTAAATACCGAAATTAACGATTCTGGGTGAAAATCTGAGAGGCAGTTTCAACAGTACCTATATTGTTAAGAATCGAAGTTGAAATCACATGAATAAGACATGTTGAAATGGTCATAAATTTCAAAATTGTACTGCTACTGTCATACAGGCCGTTTTTTTTAACTGACCCCACTATTACTGTTTTGGAAACGGTGAGACCTACAATTGAATTGAATTGAATAAAAGATTTATATTTTGGGAAACAGCAATAATCTGTTTCCAGATCAAAAATATCGTGGTTGTTTTTGAAATAGTCGCTTAAATCTGGAATTGTCGAATTTCGTTATTGGCTCTATCGCCTCCATTTGGAAAGATATAAAAAAGGGGAGGAAACTTCCAATTCTGTTTCATATTTGTTATAATCTAATATGAACAAATTTGCAATGCAACGTTTCGTTCATTAGATTCATCATCGACTTTATTTTTTTGAATACGGACCTCTAGTTTTTTTCATAGATTTTTGTAGCCACTGTAATAACAAATTCAGCTTTGTGTTACAATACAGAATCGTATTTAAAAAATAAAGATGATAAAATGTTATGAAGGAAACGTCGCATTGCAAATCGACTTATATCGGATTATGACAAGTATGAAACAGTATTGAAAGTTTCTCTGTCTTGCGGTAGAGCCAAAAAACGAAATTCAACAATTCTAGTTTTTGGTGAATATTTCAAAAATAACCACTGATATCCTCGATATGAAAAGAGATTATTCTGGTTCTCTAAAATAGGAAACTTTTGCCCAATTAAACCAACCTTCTAGGTCTTGTCGTTTCCGAAATAGTAATAGTGGGATCAACTGGAAAAAAGTTTCTAAAATAAAGATATTCTGACTGATCGGTATGCAAAGTAAACAATACAATTTTGATAATCTTGAAGAGATCAAAAATTTCAGAAACTCTAAGGAGGGGACCTGAATGTCATTATTTTTCCATATCTCAAATTTAACTTTGCGATTATTGCTATAACACCCCGTAATAACATACTAAAGTGGGAATCGATGTTCATGACGACAAAACATATTGATATTGATGTTATTTGGAAGATACTATCTTGATAGTGCCAATATTTACGCTATGGAAACATTGATAATGGCGCTTTTCATTCGATAACGATATTAATAGCGTTTTTTATCACTTTCATCGGTTAAAATTGAATTGGATTCAATATTGAAATCCTCATCAGTCATAATGTTGATAAACCAACTGACAGGAGAAATTTTACTAATATAATGAGTTTCAAGCAATACATCATGATAAAACATTTGATTTTACATCGAAGAATGAGTTCTAAAAAGTTATTAGCTCAATTTCCTAAAAGCAATGTATATACATTCAAAAAATCATCTCTTGCCTTATATCCAATTGAAGCTGAGGAAGAATCTAAGGCAGACCTATAGAAATGAAGGAAATTGACACTTAAAACATGGACACTATTAGGAATTGAACTCATGAAGTATGTTACCATTTTCTGAATGAATTATTCGTTTTCTAAAATCTTGCCAGACCACTTTGCAGTTTGTACACTGATTTCACTTTTCTTAATCTACTGTTCAATAGAAAAGACACGGAGAGACGCTAGCTTGTTCCTAGTGCAAGTCTCTAGAGCGTTTCTAATCTGAATTTGTATTGCCACGTGATCCGCCCGAGTTGCCGGGGACCTGCAACTGCTCTTAGGATGAGATCCTCATCCAACGCGTCCAGTGCTGTAGTATCAAAGGACTTAACGGTACCACGGATATCGTTATAGTTATAACAAACCGTCGGAAATTGATATTGTGTTTAGTTTATTACTGTTGTTATTATTGTTTTCAGTTTTTGTAGTTGGTTATTGTTGTTTGTTTTATTTTTAAATGATTAGAAAAGGGGGGAGATGTAAAACAGATATTATTAAAGGAAATGTTTGCTGCTTCAATGATTGCAAAAACAATGCCTACAATTTGTAGTGAGAAATTTTATAGATTCCTGAAAAATCCCGAAAGGTGAGTAAGTACCTAACAAGTTGTTCAATCTGTATGATTTTTATTCTAGGGCGAAAATATGGCTGGAAGCATGCTGCAGACCTGATTTGCTTAACAAATTAGAAACACTGTACAAAACCGGTTATCGTTTAAGTGACAGTCATTTTTAAAATGATGTGATGATAAGTAGCCATAAGAAAAAAATTTACTACAGAATGCTGTACCAACGATATTTATATGGACGTCAAAGTCAAGTAGGTATAATACTGTCTTTTATAATGATTATGCTACTGAAGAATATCAAACAATACCTTTTACCGTTTCGTCATTTTCAATTTCAGGAACCTCTGGGACAGGCGACACACCATCATTAGATTTGGTCATCCCTTCTACTTCAAAGTCATCCCCAAACTCTTGTTTTTTGTTATTTCACATGAGTACTTATTTGCAACACATTATATTATATGTATCAACATTACAGAAAAAATTAATCAATACAAGGAAGAAATAAAAAGAAACAAAAAGAAAACACACATTTAAAACTGCGGTGAACATTTTCCTAAATGGTCAACGGCCGGATTTTTTGCTCGGGCTGGGCGAACGACGATATCAACACATGTGTGAACCGCATGTTTCAAGGGTTGGACTCTTGAAGAGCCGGTAAAATCGCTGTACGGAATAAGTAACTTACCACAAAATCTTGTATAATATCCTTAAATTTCGATTTTATATGAGCGCACGCCTATGGTAAAAGAAGGAAATCGGCTCCACACTTCGTTTCGAGGTCACCGAGAACTTTGTGAATGAAAGTAGTGGGAGTTGACTTACTGGTTGATTATTTTTACTGTGTTATGACATCATACAGTGGGCAAGAAATAAACATTTGAAGCCTTATCAAAGCAAGGTAATGAATATATTCAACTCTATATTTTCTTCTGTTTCCCAAAAAATATTTATTTATTCATCAATTTCTATTTTTTTACTTTCAAAGTAGCCCATCCCCCTCAGATATCATACACTTGTGCTAGCGTTTTTACAAACCTCGAAGCAGTTCTGATATGAACTTTTTGGTATGTATTTTAGTCCAGTCATTATAGTAAGTTCACCTCGGAATTCGAGATACCCAGCTGTAAGTCTGTAAATACTTGTATATTGACACCCTAAAAGTTGTCTCAAAACCTACATATGGTAGGGTGTAAGCAACTATTAAATTTCAAGGTCAAATTCACAAAAATCGGTTTTTTGCGCTTTTTTTGAAAATATCTCATTTCCTATGGGTTTTTTGCTATTTGTATTTGTTATCAATATTGTAGAATACAAAATTCTCTACAAATTTTGTTGGAAAAATTTTTTATACGGTGAACCGTTTTCGAGATAGAGGGCGGAGAGCACGCGGTCACAGCATCACTTCAGGTCAACCGGTGCCTCCGGTCGAAAACGCGCCATATATAGTTGATGAACTATCGATAAATCAATGATTATAAATATTTGTCAATTTTTATTAACTATTATATTATATTTTATCATTTTTTTCCTAACTTATCCACTTTTTATTCAGTATTAATTTATTTAACAACACTTACCTGCCCATGTAATTGCAGAATTGTTAATGAAAATATAGGAATTATATTTGAATTTTAACCTAATTAATATTTATAACTTTTTACATGATGAAAAAAAAAACAAATAAATTATGAATTAATCTTTTTATTAAAAAATATCATTGAATACATTTATTTTTATTGAAAGTAAAGAAATGGAATAAAGGGTACAAAAACTACAATTTATAATTTTAATCATCTTCTTCCTCTTCATTGTCGTCTTCTGGCTGCTGGTAAATTTCAAACTGGTCTTCATTATCGTCTTCAACGACATTTGTCTCAAGTTCTTCCATGATTTCGGGGTCAAAGGTTCCATCTTCGTTAATGTCGCTCTGATATGGTAGAGCATTGAGACAAGCTTGCCCATTACATTGGCCACAAGCTAAAGAGCATTGCAAGCCCGCTTTCCTGCATCCGCATCGCGAACCACAACCACTCTTGCAGTTGCAGAAAATTGTATTTAGCAAATCTTCCGGAGCAGGTGGTAAAATTGTCATGATAGGCTCCAGAAAATCGTTTCGCATTGCCCAACCCCATACCTGGGGTTCCAAATCATGTCCTAACCAAGTTTGAACTTGATAATATACACGGTTGAAATGTTGATGAGCAGCTTCACTTGTTGGTGGAATATTTGAAAGCTGCACAGGTTTGTTAAGTTTTGTAGACTTGACGTAATGCATATAACGAAGATGATCGAGACTTTTCACAGATTTCGGAGCATTATAGACTGCCAATAAGATTTGAGTTCCACTCTCTAATAATCTCTGGGCCGAACAATTTTCTTCCTCAAATGCTGCAGCTAGTTCATCCAAATTTGTCAGTTTCTCAATTTATTTATAATCATTGATTTATCGATAGTTCATCAACTATATATGGCGCGTTTTCGACCGGAGACACCGGTTGACCTGAAGTGATGCTGTGACCGCGCGCTCTCCGCCCTCTATCTCGAAAACGGTTCACCGTATAAAAAATTTTTTTAAACAAAATTTGTAGAGAATTTTGTATTCTACAATACAAAACCGATTTTTGTGACCTTTGACCTTGAAATTTAATAGTTGCTTACACCCTACCATATGTAGGTTTTGAGACAACTTTTAGGGTGTCAATATACAAGTATTTACAGACTTACAGCTGGGTATCTTGAATTCCGAGATTCTTACCTAATTTAAGCTTAAATGACTGGATTATTTGAGGTGTCTCAGCGTTTCGGTTTTCAAATCCTCAATCATCGCAAAACGCCATCCTTCCATGGCACTCTTTAATCTTGGGAATAAGAAAAGTTCGCATGGCGGCAAATCTGGTGAATACGGTGGCAAAGGCATGATTACGGTGTTGTTTTTGGCCAAAAAATAACAAACTTCTAACTTCCATGTTCATGTCTCAAACGAAACAGCTAAAACTGTGAACATATGTTCGAGACGGGTGAACCAACATGAAAAAAATTTAAAAATCGCTGATCGAATGTAGGGGCGTAGCCCGCGAAATTTGAAATTTGAACCTTATTTTTTCAACAGTCCACGCATATCATATTATGTAGTTTTCCTGTGAATGATATCTATTTCGATTTGATAACCATTGTTTGTAAGACAAACTGAATGGAAAAAGTTATTTTAGTGAAATTCCTTGTTTGTACGAAAGTAGTTTTTCAAAAACACTTTTTCTTCCAATTTGTATATGAAAGAAACGTATCTCAATGAAGATTTGTTAATGTAGTCATTTCTTCCTTCCTTTCTTTGGTAGCTTTTCACATTCTTTCGTTTAATGATGGAGAAATAGCAAGTCAAAAAGCTTTATTGCCCAAAAATGATAATTTTAATATTTAATTGGGTTATGTATATGGTGATTCATTAATATATGGCAATCATTGGTAATATTCCTAATTATTATTATGAAAGTTAAAGTCTTCTCAACGAATCTTTAAAAAAATATCAGTAAGTTATGTGTTGTATCCAAAACATTTGAAAAACTCATCACTACCAAGCAGGAATGTGTCAGGATAAAAATTCTTCGTGTAGTAGCACAATTGATAAACGATTTCATGATGGAAATGACTAATGAGCAGCACATAATATGTCATAACGTATTCGGATCGCCAGGGTATTTATAACTCTTGCAGTCCAAGAATGCTCAAATAATTCAACCGACCCAAAATACTTGTGACCTAATATTGCTACCAAAACACTGGCAAAAAGAAAAATCTCATACATGCGGAATGTTTCGATGGCACATTTCATTTTGATTTTGAAAATGGAAAAAAGTGTTGATTCGACAAACAGACATTACGATTTAATGAACGGTGTTTCGCATAATATAAGGTATTCAAAAAATGAACCAAAATTTTCTATAGGATCAATATATGGAAACTATAGAAATTAAGAGGAAGAACTGGGTTCGAAACGTATTGAAAACGTCAAAAACCTCGAAAAGTGGGTGCCCCACGATTTGAACAAACGTTTGAAATTGTTACGTTTCGGGGTCTGCTCTTCTTTGCTTTTGCACAACCAACACGACCTTTTTTGAATCGCATCGTTATAGCAGGGGAGCCCACGATGCAAAATGGGGATTTACTCGAGCGTCATTGAGACATATTAGATTGCAAAGCTTAGATGATAAGAAGAAAAAAATGTTATATAATATATACCTTTTCATCGGTGGAGAAAGCGGCTATAGATTTTTAAATATGTAAAAAAATACTGTTGCATGGACATACTCGAGCGCGTCAGATATTGATAGCATCAATGTCCTACGTATTTTCAATAATGCTGGTATGTTAATCTGATCGTTTGCATGATGTGGGTGGTTGTACGTAAGGGTTAAAAGTGAAAAGAAAAAAAATTTAATCGAGCGCGTCAGATTTTCTAAGGGGGTGTTGAGTGCAACAAAGAAAAGCTCTCATTCAATATTCTGACGATTTCGATCTGACGCAGACTCGCGGCCATTATTATAATGTGCAAAAAAAATTCACCATTTTGAAATACTCAAGCGTGTCAGATTAAGGTATATATGGTTCATCTTTATGCTTTAGACGTGCTGTCTCATAATCTGATGATTATCTAGAGGGATTCGCTCAATCTGACAAAAACAATTTTTTTTATTTCAATTCATTGAACTTAAATAATTGAAAATCTCAGGAAATAGCATGCAAATAAATGAGTGTATGTTTTTAAAGTAGAATACTTGTATTTATAAGAAAATAATTTTTAAAAAATGCTCAAAAAAATTAAATTTTTCACAATCAATTGATTAATTAATGAAGAAAAGAGAAATGAAACTTTCTATGTTTTTTACCACTTTTATTTCTTCACCTACAATACCCCTCGAGATGACATAATAAGGAAGAAGAAGTTTAGGTTAAGAATGAACGAAATCTCGACTTTCAGAAAGGACAAAAACCAAAATAAATACATCTCAGTTCCATACCACCAATATACGAGGAACTTTGGAAATATTTTTAAGGAACTAGATATGAAGGTGGTTTTTAAAACAAGTCATACAATATAGAGGCTTTTGGGAAGTTCAAAAGACAAAGTCGAGAATTCGGAAAAGTCTGGAATTTACGAAATTGAATATAAGGACTGCGATGCAAAATATTATGGACAGACAAAAAGATCTATTAAAGTAGGATATAAGGAACACATAGCACACTTAAAATATAGAAGACCTGAAAAATCAGCAGCCGCCCATCATATTTTGCACAAAACCATTCCTTACACTTCAGTTCATTAAGATTAGTTAGACAAGTTAACAACAACAGGCAACTATGAGAGTGTAGAAATAAGTAAACACAATAATATTATGAATAACGATGACGGACCTATACCAAAGAGCATACTATATAGCTTGTTAAAATAAAATAATGTTGTTGGGTTTCCTGATCACTACATAAGGATACATTGCAAATATAAATTTGGAAAGGCAATATTGTGAAATTAATTTTTATATAGCTGAAAATTATATAAACATATATTGTAAAATAATAGATAAGGCAAAATTGTAAAATTAATTTAGGTTGGTATACCTGTATGGGATACATATATAGCATAAATAGGGTTAGCTCGTATTAGTTTCTAGTTTCAATCTTCCTCTTTGAAGATGATCACTTGATGATCGAAACACGTGTCGAGGTGTTAAAAATAACGATTTGGTGTTGGGAAAAAACTCCAGTAATATTCAGGAGTATATAGGTAAGCTGACTTGTGGCTCTTGTCCAAAACTGTATATTGGCTAAGCAGGGAGAATATTTTCGCCAAAGGATTAAAGAGCATAGAAGTAGTTTTATATAGAAAAGCCAGTTCGACATTTGCGAACCACCTTTTAGTAGAAGGACATGAGTTCAATCATGAATACGGTGTGTTACATTTAGAAGAGAAGAGTTCAGGAAATTCACTAAATGATCAATTAGAATTGAATAGCTCCCCGTTACTAAATATGTTTTCAAATGTGAAAACTGAGACATAAGCCCAGGTAATTTAATTCATTACAAACTTAGGTAAAAATCGGGTACTTAAAATGTAGGTAATTGTAGAATAAGGTGTATTTAGTATTGAATATGTAGAATTAGTTAGTGAAGACACGCCCGAAGAAGCCATTGTATGGCGAAACACGTGTTGCATTTTTGTAAAATTCATTTATGATACAAACATTTCACATATTGGTATACTCCAAATGTATATTTTTGAACCCATACTGGTTAAACTATATCGCAATAACATGAATAGTACAATTGTTGACACTACGTGCATCGTATATGCAGACGACATATCTGGCTCAATTTCGGATAAGGATGACAATCTCTTAAAGGAGAAATATAATAGGTATATCAATAATTCAAACATAGAGGAAACTCTCACTCTACGATTCTGCCACTGACCAAAAAACTACTCTGATATAGAAATCTCTGTGAATAATAACACAGTCTTTCAGGTTAAGATTTGTAAATGTCTAGGGCTCACTTGTATTAACTGAAAAAGTCATTGTGACATACTGACTTCTCTTATTTGATGCTGAACCTTGGATCAATATTAACTATTGACAAATTAATTAACTATTACCGGGCTCATATAGAATCTGGAATAAGGTATGGCATATGCCTTTGGCGTTGCTCTACACAAACCCCAATGTATTTATTGCTCAGAAACTGATTGTGCGAGTCACATCGGAGGTTGATCAAAGAACATCGTGTGATCCCTACTGAATTCTCATAAAATTCTGACTCTCACAGATATTGTCATCTTTGAGATGTGTGTTTATGTTCACAGTAACAAAGTAATCTGACGGCTAACTCATCTTCTTACCTTGGGCTTAAGTTGTTCAAATTAATTACCTGCAGCAGTGAAAGAAACCATAGCTATCCACCTTTTTTATCAAATAAATCAAAAAACTTTTTATTGGGCCACAATTTTCATAATATCAAGGAATTCATCAGATTTTGATCATTTTTACAATTTTGTATTTCCTAAACTATTCTTAAAGCAGTTTGTGTCATCTGTTGTATGTGCTTGAAAATTGTATTTATGTTTGAAGTGTAATTGATTAGACGCTAATTTTTTATAACGATTCCTATACAAATAATTTGTCTACTGGAAAATATTATATTATCATTATTATATTATCATTATATATTATCATTATTATTATCAATATGTCTTATTTTTTATACGTTTTTCACACAGAAAAATTCAAAACGTTACCGTTTTTTTATCCTTCCTCAGGGACCACCACTTGTAGCTCCTTCCCAAAACAATACTTTCATCCACTGTATCGAGAAAACCGTTCTCAGGATACAAATCACACCCCCGTTAGATCCACGTGCTGCGGGCGTGAAAAACAAATGTGAAACGCACGTCGTCGGATATCCTTCCGAGCCCGTCGCGACGCTCGCACTAGCGTCGAGAGCGTCGCCAGGCTCCGAGCCAGATCAGCTGTTCGAGTACTCTCCGGTTTATATTGGGAAATCCTGGGTTCGCTCGTCTACAGGGCGATCGCTGTTAGGCAGGGCAGATACCTGTGGGAGTCATGTCGAAACAAGTGGAATACTTTTTTATGATTTTTTGTTTTTCCCACTCAGAAACGCCCAATTTATGCCTCTGAATGATTTTCTGGTGGGTGTCCAAGAAATGAAATGTATTTGATACACTTTGTGACATTTTCATCGTTTCACAAAACTGCAACCTCCATTTTTTTGGTTTTATGAACGAGCATTATTAGTTACTAATTGGGAAGGAGTTGATATGACATTGTGTTGTTGTTAAAGTATAAACTTTTAATTATAATAGATCAACGGATATTGCTTTACATACCCCTACCATTCTGTAGCCTCACTAATAGAGGGGATTTCGAGTGGTCCGGAAGGTTCCAGAACATTCTTAAGCATTCGAGACTGCTTTGAAATGTTCCGCAATCACCCGGGATGTTCCGAAATGTTCCCGAAAGTTCCAAGCTATTACGAAACATTCTACAACATTCCAGAATGATGGAGACTGTTTTACAATTATGGAAAACCTTTATACTGCACCATGTAACTCCTCTGATCAGTCAAGAATAATCTGGGATGTTTCATGGTTTTTCCAAACGTTCCAGACTATTTTCGAACATTCCAGAATGATCCGGGATATTCTGGAATATAGTGAAATGTTCTAGAATACTCTCGAACTCTCTGGACTATTTAAAAAACATATATATATATATATATATATATATATATATATATATATATATATATATATATATATATATATATATATATATAACTACCTCCGTCATCACACAATCATCTGGGATGTTTCAGGTTTTTCCCGAATGTTCCAGACTATTCCCAAATATTCCAGTGAATGTTTTGGAATGCTTCCGAATACTCTCGAATGTTTTGGAATTATGAAAGGGCGAAACTCCCATCCTTTAAATCGTAAAAAGCATGCCCTTCACGTAACAAACCTTCTTCATGAACAAGCTGATGGAATATTATGATAAAAAAACTGTACTGGCAAAAAAAGTCGTGTCGCTGGTTATTCAATAAGAAAATGACAAAGTAAACTGGTTGAATAATATTCGCACTCACCATATGGCATGTCTTTTTCATAGTAAATTCCTTATAAAACACCTACTAATTTTTTTCTTGAACTCTGCTTTAGAACAGGCCAAACCGGTAGAAATTTTGACGTAAGGCTCCGTGAACCCGTCTGTTTGGACAAAAAATCCACAATGTATGAGCATTTTCAAAAATCGAAACACAAGAAAAGTAAAGATAACCTCAAAATCCTACACATACGTAGTAAAGTGAAAAAATGAATTTGTTGGAAGCCATGGAAATTAAAAACCAGTAAAATATATACCCCTAAACGAGCAACTCGATCTTTATCTGGTTTTCATCAATCTTATTTCGTTTTTTGTAGTCTACTCGTAAATAAAAATTATAGTTTTTATATTTATTTGAGGTTTGGTGTGAAAGCAAAATAAAATGTTATTTTACTTCTGATCCAGTAATCATTTATTAGCTCTGCTATACAATGATTTCAAATGATTCAGCAATTTCAAACTAATAAATTGTTTACTTTCACAAAAATTAGTTACATAAAATCAGACTTGCTAGAATCAATACCTTCTACCTATATATTTGGAAATGCTATGCTTTTGGAAAAAATGAGAAAAATGTGCCAAAATAATATTTTCTCAACTTGATGGAGAATGAAAATCATTCATTAACATAATGATGAAAATAGAGATTCTTCCATGTTATAGTTGAATGTTGACAATAGAAGAAAGGATTAAATTGTGCTACGAGTTGAATCCTTCATTTACCACAAATAACATTTTTTGTTTACGAATCGAAACGTTTATACCACTGGCTATCACTATTCTTCTATGTGCCTGTAAAAAAGATATGTTCAAAAAGAAAAATTTCACAAAACAATGTTTTTCAAAAAATGTTCACATTCGACAGGGATACACCCAATCTTTTTTCTGATTATTAGTTACTTATATAGCTCTGTTTTCAATTCTTATTTCTATTGTTATTGATGAATGAATCCCCAGACAGTACAATCATCACTAGCTAAGAATTTGACTCAATGAATTATTCAAAGGTCGGACTGTTTATTGTGAGTGAATATGTTTATAGGGGCGAACCCTCATCCGGACAGATTACTGTCAATATCAGTAATAAACGGTTACCTTTCATTCCCATTCATGCACTGTGATAGCCGATGGAAATCATTATTAATTTGAAACGTCCATTGACCATCTGAAAATGTTTTGATAGATATAAAGGGTCTCAATATCAATCGGAAACTAATGGAAAACTAAAAAATGATTGCTCTTCAGTAGGAAAACCTGTATTGTAATATGTTATATCTCACATGGATCGATAAAAAAATGAATTTTTCATTCGAAAAATAAAAGTTTTGTGACATATTTGTATTATGTAGGTACTAACATTTATATGAAGCAAATTGTTTATTTCCTATACATATTCCTTCTTATAATATTTGATATCAATATATCTCATTCATAAAACTGATTTTCACGCCTTGAAACCGAAAAGTATAAATCAGAAAATATGTATAAAAGGATTTTCTATTAACAGAAGAACTAATTGAAGTACAGATTGTCAAATGTAAGAAGAGCTTTCTTAATTCCGTTATGGTCCCGCCTACTAGATGTGCGTTCGTTAGAAAACTATGAGAGCGAGAGAGAAAGATAGAGAATTCTCAAGTATCTTCCTAGATTTAACAAGCTGTGAGTACCTTGTTTAATTATGATACGTACTGCGACCAACTAAAGTGTTTAATAATAGTAAAGAGCTAAATTCATTACCGTAAGTATCCCAGTTTACTTGTGAAAAAAAATTTCGAGCAATTGGTCATTGTTTTATAGTGACAGAAATAAAAACACGGTTTCTTAATTGGTGGTTATTGTTTTTCCCACTTTGAAGTTACTAGGAGTAGTTCTGAATATAGAGTTAACATGGAATCCTCATATCGCAACAGTAGGTATGTTCAGAATACATAGATAGATTTATTGAAGCTTTCAATTTAAACAAATGATAAAACTCAAGTCATAAAAATGATTACATTAACAATACAAATGTCAGTTAATATTAATATAAATAAAAGCACGTGGTATAGTTAAATACAATAAGTATATTAAAATGACAGAAACAAATAAGTAAATATCACAGATAAAGATTGATGAGTAGAATGTAATACTGAAGTTACTAGGAAGCTTAAATTTGATACAGACTGAAAATGGTTATTTGTCCATGAATTCTTGTAATGGATATAGCTCAATGTCACACAACAGATCAAAAACACGTTTTTTTAAAATTTGTTTTGTCCGATCTTCTTTGATGATCAAGGGTAAATGGTTGTAGAATTTAATTGATGCGTAATGCGGCCCATACTCTGTGTTTTTCAATCTATGTTTAGAAACAATATAATTGGATTTCTGTCGGGTGGAATACTCATGTCTATATTTGTCATCTTCAAAATTCGATTTGTTTTCGTTTACAAAAAGTACACAAACAAAAAAGTACATTATATATATATATATATATATATATATATATATATATATATATATATATATATATATCGTATATATAACATATACGATAAGCATTTTGTTACCATTGAAGGTACTACGACAATTATCTGTGTAATTCATATTGAACATTGTTTTCAATATACGTTTCTGCATTATGAAAATACGTTCCAGTTGTGTACTCCCTTCCCATACTAATATTCCATATTTCAGCAGAGGATAAACAGTACCATAATATGCCGTTTTCATTGCATCGATTGGCAAGTGACGTCTCAACAGTTGAATTGCATAACACTTATTTGCTAGTTTTTTTGCAAGATAGTCAATATGTACCTCATAATTCAGTTTATCATCTGTATAAATTCCTAACAGTTTTGTACTCGTTGAAATATCTAGTCTTTCACTACTGAGCTGAAAATACTCCGGAATAGAAATATTCATTTGAACAGTTAAAAAAATGCAGTGTGTTTAAGATGTGTTTAACAATAACTTGTTGGTATTGAAATATGTGGATGCTATAGAAATGCTATTTGAAATGGATTTTTCCAAGTTGAGGTTCCTGTTTACTGGTACAATGAGATTGGAATAATCTGCATAGCTCACAACTTTAGTACTTGATTTTTTGTAAATTTCAGAGAAATCATTTATTTATATAATAAATAGTAAAGGTCCAAGTACACTTCCCTGTGGTACGCCTTTTTCTATTTCAGTGAAGTCTGAGAAAAATTCATTATTTCGTTGCCTAATATATACTTTTTGCTTCCTGTTACTTAAATACGATTTCAAGAGATCCAAGGCATTTCCTCTTATTCCGTAATTAAAAAGCTTTCGTAGTAAAATGGAATGATCAACACAGTCGAACGCTTTACTGAGGTCCAGGAAGACGCCACAGGCACAAGAGTTTTGTTCAATTAAATATTGAATTTCATCCACAAAGTTGCACAAGGTTGTTTCAGTACTTTTCCCTTTAAGAAAACCATGTTGGAAATCATTGAACAAACCATGTGCCACAAAAAAATTCATAATTCTCATTGATATAATAACTTCAAATAGTTTGGAGAAAGCTGTTAACAAACTTATTGGTCTGTAATTATTCATGTCATTTTGTTCACCTTTTTTATATATGGGGATAACTACGGCCAGTTTCATTTGATCTGGATAGGTACCAGATACTAGGCAATCATTAAAAATGTGACAGAGAACTGGTAATAAGGACGGAATACACTTTTATAGAATTTTTGATGGCACATTGTCTATACCACGGCTCATTTTATTTTTGAGTTTATAGCTGGATTGGTTTATTTCTTCTTCACTCACTGGATGAAGAAATATCGAGTTGTGGTTTGTTTTGTTAGGGGTAGGATTTTCCCTGTTATGAAAACTCTCGATAGCTGGTACAAAGTTTACAAAATGGACATTAAAATCATTCGCTAGATTTACTCCGTCCCATGAGTATTAGGTAAAACAGGGTTGCTATTTCCTGCCTTGTTGTTGAGGGTATTTATCACATTCCAGGTGGTTCTCGATTTGTTGTCACTTTCTTCAATCATATTTTTGAAATAGTCACTTTTTGATTGATTCAAAAGTAGTCTGTATGATTCCTTGTATTCATTGTATATATTTTTGAATAGAGCACATGTTATTTCCAAGAAGATATTAGACACAGTATCACTAAAGATGTTGAGGCTAATCTATTTTGGACTGGTTAATTCAATACGTCAGAAAGGTTTGATCTTTTGGGGTTCCTCATCTCACTCTATATCCCTAAAGAAAATCTTGCGAGCTATATTCAGGTTTACCCCCGAGGATGCTTCAAGCAAATTGAAGTTTTAAAGCTATCCTGTGTGTACATATTCCAACTTGAAATGTACTTTAACAAACGAATTTAGCTTTGCAAAAAAGTGTAATCCACATACTTATACTTCTCGTAAAATAACTGAATGAACCATTCTCAAGGTTATCAACCTGTAAAAGGTCTTTTGATTTCATTGGGGTAAAATGTTTCAATAAAATAAGTTCTCAAATCAACAGTAATGTAAACAGAAGTTTCAAAACCCAAGTACAGCTTGTCAAATGTAGGAAGAGCTTTCTGAATTACGTTATGGTCCCGCCCACTAGATGTGCGTTCTTTAGAAGACTATGTGCGAGAGAGAGAGAGCAAGATTTATCTTTTTTAAAGAGTAATAAAACTTGAAAGATTTGAACTTTGTGACCTATCATTATCAGGAAGGAAAAATGCAAAATAAAATCAAAATAAAACTTTAATAAAAAACAGAGCCATAAAACTTATTTTTATGTCGATATATAATCTAAAATTTTTATCACATAACAAAGCGGAGTCACTTCGTTCTTGGTACCCACACGGGTCTAGCAATGGCACCGATATTAACTCGTTCAATGACAATTATTTCATCTTCAAGGTTTTCTGTATTATAAAACTTGTGCAGATCATCTATCGCCTTATCCTCCAACTGAAAAAAAGGTACTTTAATCGTGCCTCACGTTGGGCGCCTAGTTGAAAATAGATCATTCAACTTCTTACATACCTGAGTGCACACTAGAGATTTTGTAGTGAGCTTGACCAGATTCTCCTTTTGTTTCTTCTCATCTGATATTATGTCTCCTATATGTTTTAATTCTGTCGACGTTGCTGGACTAGATGCATCGGGAATGGTTTTCCAGGGATTCTTAGGGGTGACTGGAAAAAATGTACAAACTGTATTCAATCCATGGATTGAAATGTTTAGGAATAGTTATATACTTTTGAGAATGATTCTTACAAAGCGTTGGAACACGTCCGATAAGAAGTTACAGTGATAAAAAGCAGAAAATTATATTATTTTTCAACGTGATCGTTCTGAGGTGCAGCAAAAACTGAATGGGTTTATATCACTTTATTAAAAACAGAGTGACTATAGATCATACTATAATTTCAAAGCTGAAAAATTATTCAGAGAAAAAAAAATCAATTTACAAATGAGATTGATCGCGTCAAAAGAAACTATAGCGGTGTTGCTGAAAATTCGTCATTTTATGGGTTTCTAACTTTCAACATTTGATAAATTGATGGATCTAGCCATTACTACGTAGTAGGAAATCATAATGAAGAAAAGAGAAATGAAACTTTCTATGTTTTTTACCACTTTTATTTGTATACAATAAAGTTTATTGTGTAAGTTTGAAAATGTCCGTATAGGACGAAACTGCATTAACAACGTTAGTTACAAATAAAAGTGGTAAAAAACATTTGAACTATAAGTTTTCTTATACACTTTATGCTCCGGATTATTCTTCTGTCTTCAGTTCAACGTAGCTCACAGCCATGCTCAACAGGTAAGATTCTGAAACAATTCGTTTTGACAGCCAAACTTCACAATGTTTTAAAAATAGACATGAAAAGGGGGAGTTGATGTGGTTGTCGACAAAGCTCGTACTCGTAACATGTTATTTGAGGTATGTGGCACGAAGACATCATATTTGTTGAAAAAGTTGGAAGGATTTTAAAGGAGAATATAAGTATTTATAAATTTACGGTTTGTTCTATTTTGAAACAGTGTGTAATATCTGATCACACCCAAAGTGTTTTGTCAAATAGTATTTTGTATAAACACTTCTTATCATTTAACAGTTTCTGTAATATCCTATTTGACAAACATTAATATTTTTTCAGACTCCCTAACAGTCAATAGAACAGAGGCGTCTCATTTTACATTTTCATCTATCTAAATCTGAATTACATTACGTAAGATGATGTAAAAGTATTCATCATAAATTTAAAATTCCTGTTGAACAAGTTCCAAAATCAAAAAACCAGCGTACATTACATCTGTACTTCCAAAACAATATTTTCTAATGTTTTGCCAGAATGGGCATTATTCATCTAGAGAATATGGATTTTTTTCTAATTATCGTAGAGTTAATAGAAGAGAGATTCACCTGAAACTAACCAACCCAACTTCCATCTGTTTTCACGAATTCTAATTTTCATTATCTCGCACAATGTAAGTTATCAATAAAAGCTTACTTGGTATTACTTATTACCGTAGTATTTGCAGTTAAATTTGAATATTTGATATCGAGTATATCACGACTTATAACTTAGACAACCGATTTGGCCTAAAAGTTAAAATAAGATAGAAAGAACGATTCTGTAACCTACTTACCTGTTATGGAAGCGCTATCGTTACTAGTGTCATTATTGCTACCCGATGACAACCTCTTCCTCTCCTTCTGCGAGATCTTTACCATCTTGTGCTTAAATGCACCCTTTTGCGTTGGACTCTTTGCCTGAAAACTACTGTTCGAATGAAGCGGAGGACTATTCAAATCCGGAAAACTGGAGGACTCGGTGAATGAAAAACTAAGCTCCATGGAATTACGACTCCTGTCGGAACCCAACTTGGTGTACTGAATTTCAATGGTTTCGGATTTCACAATCTCGCTAGCTTGGTTTATCGACTTTAAACGACTAGGTAAATCAGGTAAAGAGTTATTTTTCGGTAACGCCTCTGGCTCATCAGGAAATTGAATAATACTGTCCAAAGGAACGTCATTGTCAAAGGAGACAGAAAGGTTCTTCTCCGAAACCTTGTGGGACCGGGTTTTCTCTTCTGGACAGGCTTTGGAGGAGATATTAGTTCCACTTCGTCCGTCATCGACACCGGATAGTTCACTCCCACAGTTAAAACCACCTCGTCTAGTACCGCTGTCGAATAGGGCGTGATCACCCTGCACCAAACTTCGCGTTTCTCTTGGAAGTAAAACTCTGACAACTCCTTCAAAAGTTCCTCCTCCAACTCATCCAACGCTCTGGATTCGAGCAAGGGCGTCATGTTCAGCACCATGAACTTCATGCAGCAGACTTTCAGCTTTTCTGCGTTGTAAACGTGAGCGAAAGCGAGGATCTGAATTACGTTCCTTAAAGTGAGGTTGTCCGAAAGGAGACGTTCACACTGATCTTTGAGCCTCGTCACGAAGAGCTGGTCGGCCAGGATCAGGATCTTGAAAAGATGATCGGTATCGATGGAACTCAGAGTAGACAAGGAGTCTGTGTAGAGGAACTCCAGCAGGGCTTCAACGGTGCTTTTTGGGAACGGTAGCGACACTTCAGTGGTCTGCTCCTAGAAGAAAAGGAAATTGGCATTTTGAATATATGGCATCACAGACACTGGTCTAGAATATTTGCCTTTCTCCCTGGCATTTGTAATACTAAGACCCTTGGTTGCTTTGGAGAAAATCACCGATAATATTGTTTTAATTATATCTTTCCGTCCATCGTGAAGTTTTCTTATGCAAATTAACTATCAAAATAATCAAGATTTTGACTTGAAATTTTCTCGAAATTTTGAGTTCTATTATACCATTAGATCGAGAAATATCGATGAAAATGAGGTAGATTTATTATTTTTTGGAATCTTGAAATATAATCTTGCTGTTTCTTGGTATTCAACTTTTCTTAATCTGAAAAATAATGAGTAACAAAGAAAATTATGAAGTAATTTATACACATTCATCTCCTACCAAGTGAATCTTGGGAAAAAATGTTGTGAAAAGAACCATATCAAACTTACCCCTCCCCACCGCAAGGAGAACATATTGGCGAAATACTCCATCCTCGCAGATAAGATGCACTTGTGAGCCTTGATCTCTTTGTTGTCCCTGCATTTCACCAAAACGTCATACAAATTAGGAAAATTCAACCTATTGAACGTCGGAAAGTTTTCTCGAACCGCGCAACCATCTTGCTTCAATCTAATCAAGTATTTGTCCATGTCCAGCCTGGCGAGAGTTTTCTGTAGGACTAAGCATTCGAATCTCTTAGCAAGCTCGTGCAGTAAACGTACCGGATTCCTCGAGCTTTTATTCTTCAGTTTCGTTCCTTTGTCATCCGTTTTCTTCTTGTTGTAATACTCGTAGGCCGAAATATTTGCAGGTACATTCTCTATTTCCGACACTTCGTCCGGCTTCTCTTCTTTCACCGGACACAAACGTCGCAGGCGCTCATTCTTGAGCTCACCGCACTTAGTGAGCTCACACTCGCCCTTATAGACATAAAGGAGGAACTGCTCGAACACGTCGGGGTTCACGTCGTTCAAAACTATGGTTTTATTGTTTTCATCCATCAGTTTTTCCAAATACGAGCTGTTGTTGGATAGAATGTACTTGTGAGCTGGGAAATAGCAGTTGTCGACCTTGAAAACGACGTCGTGAATGTTGTCAGTTTCGTCGACATCCGCGATGAGCGCTTCTAGGTCAGATTTCATATGCGAACGCGCGATTTCCGGAAATGAGATGCTTCTGTACGGAAGGGCCTGAAATTATAAAACGGAATTTTCAATAATAGAGGAGGAAATATGGGTACAACAGTAGAGTTCAACGCCCCACACTGAATCAGGTAGTTATGATTTTTTTACATATTGTTATCCATTTGATACAATATAAAATTATTCTTTCAATAACAACACAAGTGACTATTTCTTTTGAAAATGGCACCGTAGGAGTCATTTTCTTTGAATTCAATATATAGGAATATAATAATTTGATGTACAAAACACTTAGATTTTAATTAATTTTTAGGAATTAACATATTTACCAATCAAGTGGTTTTTATTAAATTTTTAATGCCATTTTTACTGTGAAATATATGAAAAGAAATTATCAAATACTTGTGGTATAACTTTTTTTGCTGACCACAGTTTTATCCTCATCTCTTATTTTCAGGAATGGAAAACTTTTCGAAATGTGCAATTTGAAGGTAACATACATCTCAACAACGTTACTGGAAGCATATCTACTACAATCAGTTTTTCGTAAAATTTAAACGGTCCAATGGGATTCAATATTGACTATTTAGCTGAAGTAGCCATTGAAATTGCAAGCAAGGCAGCAAATACAAGGTAGAGCCCTTCTTTGCTGCTTTGTACCTTCTGTACTATTAGTTGTGGTAGAAATATAGCCCGTTTCGGTTTTTGAGAGACGGCGGAAGATGCAGCGGGGTGGGGATGACGACAAGTTGTGTTTCTCAGTCTCTAACCATCTCGAATAACATAAAAAATCATTATTACTTTCTAATGAACGATTGGACCCCTCTACCGAATAGAGTATAATACTTTTCATCAAACAAGTAGTAAAACTAAGTGGATTCCACACCACTTTCTGATTCAGATACGCCTTTGTTAATCTACTCGCGAAAATACTTACACTGTAATACACTCACCTGTATCACGCAATAATCTTTTCCTTTAAGATCACTTTGAATGGCAACCGCCCTGTGAATCTTGGCTACTTTCTCCAACGAAACCTTCACGCACTCGTCTCTGTCCAAAAACTTGTGAAATGCACTCTTGTCCTGACTGTTTTTAGACGATGAGCTCGTAGTATTCTTCCGCCTAGCCCGAACGATTCCTTTGAAGGCTTCTCCGAAATCTGACACAAACAACAGTTCGTTGAGGTTCAACGAAATCTGTTTAACTACGATGGCTCTGTTGATGTTGTAGATGCACCTACAGAGTTGTTGGTCCGATTCTTGCCACAACAGTATGTTGCCAGTGTTGGTGAGAACTCCCACTTTAAGTTCCTTGCTGTGTTCTTTGGAGAGCTCACTGTCTAATTGGGTGGAGTCGAGTTTACCTCCGACGATGCTTATCTGCACTACGTTCAGTTGTCTATAAATTGGGAAAGTTTATTACGGTACTATAGAAAGAAAACTGAAGTTCTGAAACAATCCAGAAATAAATATATGGGGTCTGGCTGATGATTCTAGAGATTTTTGGTGGCAACCTAAAAACACGTTAATTTCTATATTCTTAATGTTACTGATCTTGAACATTTATAGGGCTTAGATTAGGCTAGGTTAATGACTTTGAAAATTAATTAAACATTTGGTAACAAACCTGAATGAATTACTTGTTTGCGGAATCATTATCTAGATATCGGGCTCTTCAGTTATTGTTGGTATCAAACAGTTCATCATATGAATTGGAAATCACACTCTCAAATGATGAATCATATCAAGTAATATACTTTTGGTGTGGAAAAGTGTAAACTTTTATCAATAAAACGTGAAGAGCTCTGCTCCAAATGATGTCTTGTATAAAAAAGCCATCTTGGTTGGCAAAAAACGATAGTTAAGAAAAAAAGTATGGCTAGAAAATTGAAGTATCGAAGCTCGTTAGTTAAGAGAGTACTTATCTTAAAGTTGTATACATGAATACAGTTTGATCTTCAACTCCGGCGAAGAATTTTTTTTAGGAAAATTTTTTGACAAATTATCGATTTCAAGGATATTAATTATATATGTAGAGACAGGACTAACTGAATTCGCCTCTAGGATAATCTAGAACTGCAATATAAATAGTTGTTATAAGCTTCAATGTGAGAACTGACTTCAATACATAAAACAGATCAAATATATCAAAAGAAATATAATAAACTCTTTGAAATGTGAAGTTCAATTTTTCAAAAAAAAAATGAAACATTTTCTGGGATAATCGAACATTTCGGTCCTTCGAGCCGGATGCTAACACGATCCGGCTCGAAGGACCTCCCTTAACCATACACTTACCTCGAAGCAACCTTCCTACATAGGTACTCATGTAAAACATAAATGTCCCCCTTCTGCGTGCAAACCGCCGTAGCCCCGGTACTAGCCTCCACCATCTTTATACCGAAGTCGTTCGTGACGCTTACTATCCTAGGCGAGACGACAAAACGGTCCCTGCTTTTGGCGTTGAGTGTGTGACCCAATTGACCCGCATTCAGGCCCCACGTGTAGAGACCATCTGGACCCCAGGCTACGGAGTGGTATCGAGCGGCACAAACGCCTTGTATTTGTTTGGAAATGTGCTTAATCGGTTTCGGGAAGAGAGCCCTCTCAGGAGGAGGCGACTGACCGAGGACATTGTAGGTGTTCAGGCCGCAGGTATATATCTGGAAGAAATAGGGGGTATGGACTTTCATCAATACTGGACGAGACTTCGTAAATTGTGTTTCGCGAATTATCGTTCTAGGGCCGAGCTTGTTTTATTTTACGGTTCACTCAATAACTAAACCACTATTTTTGAGTTTCGGAACTGATTTTTCTCACCGACTCTTCTGGTCCTGAGAGAGAAATTGAAAAGTTGAGTAGAAATGGAAATCATAACCTGAAATGTCTAAGTCTTGAAAGTTCGTGTAAAGTTTATTTGGAAAATGCACTCATAACCTGCTAAGATGTAATAAAAAAGGAACTGAAAAGTTCCTTTCCGAAAAGTTACTGAGTGATATAAACCACTGAAGTAGCTCGTTAAGCTTATATACTGCCTTAACAGTTTATTACACTTCAGCAGATTCTCTGTTGATTCAGCTTTCTTCATTTATTAGATTGTGGAACGTTGAAAACCCAGAAAAAACCTATCAAAATCCGGGATGATAAGCTGTGGTAGAAAAGAACTTGTAGAACCATATTCAAATGAATTTGTAGAACCAAAAGTTTCGTCTGCTACTGCGGCGGACATCTTCAGTGAAGTTGACAAAAGTAATATCACAGGCTCTCAGTAACAACTAACGAGTCAGTGCAGCCGAATTTTTCTCTACTATAGAATGCTTTGATCTAGATATCTAGAGGAATAAGCTAATTGACAGATTAATAGGATTGATAGATTAAACTGACCTTTTTTATACAATATTGAATCACACGTTAAAAGGTATGACCTCGTTAGTCCTTAGCTCGTACAAGTTTCTCAACTTCTGAGAGTTGTTGTTCGTATGGGGGCGACAGCTGATTAACGGAAAAACAGATTTTAAACAGATATTATGCACTAATTGAACTGTTCATGAAAAAAAAATTATTATAATTAGTCTATAAAATATTTCCTTTCTAAACCATTTTTTTGACACTATTATTTCTACAACATTCAACTTTTATTGACCTAATTTTTTAAGTATCTAATTAGATTAAAAATCAATGATAAAATTAAATTATGTTGATGGTTTTTATCTCCAATCTTCCTCTTGAAGATGATCACTTGATGATCGAAACACGTGTAGAGGTGTTGAAATAACGGTTTGGTGTTGGGAAAAAACTACAGTAATATTGATAACTAAAAGATGGGGTCTACCATATGTGACTTTACTTTTCTATTACTCACATTGTCATCAGAGCACAAGAAAATACTGTGATCTCTGGCAATACTGGCTTGAAGGCAAGTCACAGTATCTCCCTTCTGGCTCCTACTGAAACTAATGGTATGCGGAGACACCACAGCTTTCTCGTCTCCAAGTCCCAATCGTCCACCTTGACCATGTCCGCAGGATAAGGCTTTACCTACAGGAGAAACACTTCAAGAAATAAAAATCTTATGAGAGCAAAAAAGATATAATGTAGGAGGTAAAAAATTGAAAAAAAAATCCAGTGAGCAGACATCAACATGGAGTTCCTCAAAGAACCACTCTCCGGTCAGAATCATACATGTATGCTCAAAGTGACATTAAAAATGTCTTTCTTTGTTTTGTTTTTGAGAAACAAGAATATAATATATAGAAAGAAACGCTTTACCTTAAATGAAACCTCTATGCCACTATATATTTATTTCTGAAAGCTCCCAAGAAAAATATTGAAAATTGATAAATCAATATAATTTGAAGTGAAATGAGTCTATTGCAAACATTTTTTTTTACACCAGAACAAAAATACTGTATTTCAACATGCGTTTAGCTAAGCAAGTTAGCATCATTAGGAGATCATCAAGAAATTTAAAATCAATCTTAAGGCCATAAACCATCACCTAACATAATGAGTTGGGGTCATTACATTAATTTATTTCTAGTATAACTCATTATGTTATTATTCCAAATGTTGATTACTCTTTGTTTATTTTTTGTTCCGGTGTGGAAAAAGTGCTCTCAATAGATGAAAGATATAAGAAATTATTTACCTATTTATCATACTTGGTCCTAGTTTCAGTAAACTTATAGTATTTAATAAATGAATCTTTCTTTCATTACATGATTTATTAGTGTCTAGATAAACGGTATTTACAAATACAAATATAATTTGAAAATAGTAATAAAATACAACGAATTTTTTGAGAACCAAAATATTAAAACCTAAAAAACCTCAAAATTCTAAACCTACCTGAACTAGTGATGATAACAGTATGAAACTGAGAGATACAAATGCTTTGAACATATTCCCCAGGATATTCCTTGTGAAAAATATCCAATAGTTCAGGGGTTTGTTTCGCTTGTTGTGGTCCCAGTAAGTTGTTAGTATTTGAACCCCAAGAATAAAGTTCCCCTTCCCGTGACAGCTCAGGTTTCAAACCATCTTTCATTGAATGTTCTAAGGCAGTGAGGCTGTCTGAATCCAGCTCTGCAGTTGAAGCTCCTAAAAATAAAGTAACAGAGCAGATAGAAAGAATTGAAACTAAATGTACACTTTGAGTGTATGCTTCATCCTCATACATCTAAATTTACTTAGTAGGATATTAAAATCTACAAAGCAACAGAGAAATTATTTTACTATATTTCAGCATTTATGAATACTATAAGCAATAGTTATTGATAGTTCTGAATATTAATTGTGTAAAAAGTATAGAATCACCGCCACACCTGTTTTATGTTTCTGTTTCACTCAGAGAAACAATATTTATAGTTAGAAATTGCGTTGGCTTATGATTCTCATAAACGGATGAATAGGTTCCTTTCCTGAGTAAGTACAAAAACAAAGACCTACTATTTTATTTTATAGTTGGAACAAATTTATGGTAATTCGAAATGTAACTATAGTCTCATTAGAATAATAATAATAATATTCATTCAGATTACCAGAATTGCACAACATTTCAAAAACTCACCTAACTTCACCAGTTCAACTGCCACATGGATTTTGCCATAAAAAACACTCCTGTGCAGGGCAGTGTACCCAGATTCTCTATCTTTCGCATTGATATCTGCATGTCGACTAGTAACCAACCACCTGACAAGCTCTACCCTTCCGCACGAAGCTGCGACGTGTAGGGCTGTCCTTCCTGCCGAATCTACCACAGATTCGCATCTGCAGCAAACAAAATTCAGAAACGAGCACAGGTCAGTGTTTGATACGCTCCGTTTCGATATCGCAGCTGTGATTATATCTCCATGTTGCTTAGATCTGCATTGGTACGAACAATCTGGTCTGTTTTCTGGGATACTCATGGCCTGAAATATTGAAGCTTGCTTGGTTATCCCACACTGGTAACATATGGATATTTTATATGGATTTACATTTGGAAATATACTACTATGTAATTATACCTTAAAATGGGGTTCAACAGGCTTGAGGCACAAATAATTAATTATCAGTTGGACCTAAAATTATATATAACAAACTGTATTGGTTTATCTTCTATTATTTACATTTTTTACTTTTTCAGCTCCAAAACTTCAAATCGCCAAACGTCAAAACAGTCCCAAAAACCAAATGTCAGTTTCATGACACAGTTGCCAGATAAAAATTTGAAAATTTCCATTTGAAAATAATCACACTTTGGTTATCTGTATACATAAGCTTTTTATATCATACACCTTTGAATGTTTTGTTTTCACAAGTTTTTCATTTGAAATAAATATTATTTTTGGACCCATTTTTTTATCAGTTGGTTAGGTTACCACTGACAGTCATGAAAATGTATCATTGCTAAAATAAAATATTCTCATAAAACATATGTATTTGAAATCGACTTCACGTCAACAATAAGCCTTTTCCAGATTCTGAATTGTTCGTGTGATATCAAGTAACAAATCATTGCCCATATTTAATTATCAGAAATGATGGTACTGAACTGAAAGTTATTTTTAGTTTTTTCATCTTTTGTAACCTCACAAAATATGGAGATTTTTCCAAATATCTGGCAACCCTGCTATCAAGCTGAATATCAGGCCATTCTTTCCAGACGCATGCCTTAAGTAATTATTTTTGGAATAAATCCAAAAATTTGGTAACCTTCGAAAAATATAAGCAACGTCATCTAGAGGTAGGTTGGTTGTAAGCATCAAATTATTTTTTTAATTTTATTACTTACGAATTGACAATGAGGAACCTTCTTGAAAAATACTGAAAAGTGAATTAATCCATCACGAATATTTTTTTACTTATTTTATCAAAAACTACATTTCGCGTAATCTGAGTAGTTATTGTCGATGTATATTTCTTCGAGGTATTATTCTGTGTTCAGTATCCCTTAATTCAAACTCACTCGACGAACTATGAAATTAGGTATTGAAAATCAACTTCCAAAATTTCCAAATTTATTGACTCATCGAAAGTCTGTCATAGAACTCTGAGAGTTTTTCGCTCAATTCACGAATCATGTTTTTTGAATATAAAAGAACATACTTCGTGAACAAAATGTGTGCATGTCCAATGTACTCCTCTATAGACGAGTTCTTAAATTTATCAATTAGAAATTTAAAACTGAATTTAAAAAAATCGCCTAACGTACAAGTCACTGAATCTCTCGTCTATTATTCATGACTCGAGATTGACTCAACTTTACTATTCTGTGATTCAACTTCTTTGTAGTAGATGACACTAGCAATTTGGGCATGCGCTTTTCACCATGTCCCCTCAATTCGTTCCTTTTAAAAAGCTAACCTGCAAAGTTGTGTTTATTTTATGTTTAATCGTATTTCAATTTAGTCGTTGGATTGGTCAGTTGTGTCCAATTAGTGTTGTGTTGACAGAAAAAGAGGGAATCACTTCGTCAAACATTCGATATGAAAATATAATAGAACATTTTTAAATCTTTTGTACCTACTTCGTGGACTTTTTTACCAGTTTTTTACTGGTTTTGAGAACCTTTTTTTGTGTTGGATTATGTGACAATGAGCATATATCGTGGTAAAAATCGAAGAGAATTTTATTTGTCATCGCTCTTGTACGATAGTATTGAGGACAATAACTTAGGGTAAGTATTTCAGATGTATTTATTTTTTATTAAAATAGCCCTGAGGTACAGAGATTCAGAGGCTTGCCTTGCTTCTAATGGTCGGATTTTTCAATCGCAAAACTGGGATTGTTCATTCGTGAAATTAGGATTTTTGATTGTAAAATAAGGTTGTGTTTCAAAGGATCTGATAAAAAAGTAGGCCATTCGATCTTTTTTTTTCTTCGATTCTGATTCCGAACAAAATCAATAAGTGGGTTTTACATTTTTTAATGAAATTTATTTTTCTGCCAATGTTCAACAGTTTTTTCGGGAAGTATAAAGAACGGAAAAACATTTTAAAAATCACTAGAGAAAGCACCCCTTTGTGTTTTTTTTTTTCAATCAACTTGACAGTTTTCAAAACTTGAAGGGGACATTTTTACGCTCAATTCAACACTATACTGCTAGAAAGAATAATATACAAAGTGTTTTTATCAGTGATGAAATATCAAATCAATTTTCATTTCTGAGGACTCCAGAAAAGAGAAAACTGTGACGTTAAAGATTTTGCATTTAAAGCAGTTGTATTCACTAATTTTTAAGAAATCAAGACATCGTATTGCTGTGAAAAAATAATCAAAACAATTAGTAGGAACAAATATTATTCAGAAAGGGTTTACAATACTAAGCATAAATTAGTAGAGAAAAATGCATGATCAACATTTTGTGCTCAAAACTAAATCAAATATTGCTTTATATAAGATGATCTTGAAAAGAGATGCAGCAGGTCTTATTCAATGAGTTCTTTTATCGCATGTAATCTTAATCAATGTAAAACTTGTAATATTTTCGTTTTCTTACATCATACTTGCATAATAAACTCGAAAAATTTCACTCGACATTATAAATGAATGCAACTCTCTTTAAGATATTAAATTGGACAAACTAACCAGTAGGTAAGTGTGGATTGCTCAAGCCAAGAACATACTAAAACTCAAAACTATGACTAACTCTGCCACCTTTTGGTGTTAAGATCAATAATTTGTGATATTTGTTCAGAAATGTTCAGTCTTTGATTGTACCCAAAATATTCATGAGATAGTATTTCTTTTCAAGACTTTTTTATTCCTATAAATCTACTTCCTATGAGGATCTATCAAAACTACTAAATGTATATGAATTTATACTGAATGTGACTGAATTCATTTATGGGCTCTCGTAAGTTATTCAATTAAATATTAAATGATTTTTCTTTATTTATTTAATGTAGGTAACACTATTTGTACCGTAGTAAACGTGAAATTTAAATATGAAACTATTTTTTCATGGTCTATTCAATTTTTTTGTTTCACATGTTTCAAAATTATCAATTCATGTATATACCTATTCTTATACCTACCTATATAATAATACTCGATAGTAGAGTAGAGATGTTAGTTATTTTGATTGATTCTTAGTGGGTACTCCCATTTGAAAAGTTTCAGTTCTCCCTAAATTTCCGTTAAAACTATGGTTTTTTTTTCATAGTCAATGTTTATTCAGTTTCCATATAATCTTGTACAAAAAATTTAAAAATAGCTGGGAAATCTAAGCTATAACCCTGCTGGAACGCCTCTGTTCAAAAGCACAGTACCAACCACACCACTGAAAAAAGCTCATGCCAGCTCATAGTCGTTTTGTGGAGATTCATTCAACTACAACGAAAAAATGTATTTCATTGTTCAACTTCATGAAGCCCTGTATAACTGGAACGACTAAATTTCAGGCGAGCACATGACCTTCGTCGTACTTTATCATTTTACGAGAAAAAGGCATATGAGTTTGTCCGTGAAATATGGCGTGAAATTTAGAATAACCCTGTATAAAAATTTTCATCACATCTTCAATTTTTTTTTTATTTCTCATCAAGTTATTTCTTCAATGAAAAGGTGTCATGTAATAAGACATTTTTAGTCATTAAATTCAATTTTGATTGATGTTTCTATTTTTGGGGGGGGCGATAAAGCCTCCTTGATTTTTACTTCTGCACAAAGATGTGTAGATCATGCACAGATTTTTTTGCAGATACAATCCAGAGGAAACAACTATCTTCCAAAAGATACTTATAGTATTGATGGAAATTTCACTTTTGATGAAATCTGTGAAATCTGGAGGCTGAGGCATTTCGAAATTATGACTTCAAACTCGTAATTTCGGCTTTAATCTTGAAATTTCAACTTCAATCTCGAAATTTTGACATCAAACTCAAAAAGTCGACTTTAATCCCGAAATTTCTAGTTTATTCTCAAATTTTCGACTTTAATCACGAAATTTGACTTTGGTTTCGAAATTTTTACTTGAAACGCGAAATTTCAACTTCAATCCCGAAATTTCGAGTTTAATCTCAAAATTTCAACTTCAGTCTTGAAATTTTGACTTTAATTTTGAATTTTTGACTTAAAACTCGAAATTTCAACTTTAATACCGAAATTTCGATTTTATTCCTAAAATTTCGAGTTTGATTTCGAAACTTAGACTTGAAACTCAAAATTTCGACTTTAATTCCTAAATTTCGAGTTTAATCTCAAAATTTCGACTTTAGTTTCGAAATTTTGACTTTAATTTTGAAATTTTGACTTTATTCTCGAAATTTTATTTTAAAACTCGATTAAAGTGCTGATTTTGTGAAACTCCGTTTCTACAACGAGTATGATCCAGTTTGAACTACTATTGTTCCAAAGTTTGTATGCGTGATAACCTTTTTTCAGTATTAGCATATAACAAATTAATGATATTGGTCCATATTGGAAATTGTTTTCATTATATCCACAAATTCCTCACTCGCCGAAATGATTATTTGTTCATTATTTAGTCTATAGTTTCCGGTCAGGACTTCAAAATCATCAATTAAATCAATGTTAGTTAATGATAATTTGTATTTCAAATGATTATCGATAATGGTTGATACAATTTTTGATACTTGAAGGTCATTCTGTGAATAGTAAAAATTATTGTTTGCCCAATTTTGAAAAAATTCAAGTGCCACTTACAAAAATTGCAAAAATAATTAACTGAAATATATGGGGTTCGGATTTTTGAAAATAACTCGAAAATTATCTGATGTTTTCAAATTTGAAAACAGATTCAGAAAGAGGTGGAAATTTAAAAAAAATAGTCCTACCTTCCGGAACTGTAGGACCAATATTTATAACTGTCCCAGAGGGGTAAACATACGTCCTAAAACGAGTGCTTTAGCTCTCGCAAGACATGCCCACTTTGGTCCTTTAATAAAAAAAATATTATTTCAACTTCAGTATCTGTAGAGTAGGGAGGATGAATGAAGGTCCACAGCACTTAGGCCTCATGTGACCCATTGTACATCCTCCTAGGCCATCGTCCATCCTGTCCTTTCCATGAAGGTGGACTAGGAAACATCTCCTTTATATCGGCAGGTGTAGGCCAAGACTCGCCGAACACACACTCTCTTATTGACGATGACTCCCGAACTTTCGGTCCCATGCAATGGCGTACGTTAACATAGGTCTTATTATTGCAGTGTAGATCCAGGTGACTACACGGGGTGATAGACCCCTTGTGCGACCCATTGTTCTCCGACATTGCTCATGAGCCACATTTGCTCTTTTTAAAAGCTTTTATTTAACTTGACTTGTATGTATGTTAACAAATCTTGCAAGTTTGATTTGACTCACTTCCCGGTATCCGATTGACCTGAAACTTTGCATGCTGGTCCAGAACCGATGACAATGTATGTTAATCATAAATGTGACCTGATGCTGCTGCCAGGATCGGCTCCGTACGAGAGATCGCCTCAACGGTAAATAGCAGGGACACGAAATTTTGTATATGCATTCGTTTATGATAGGCAGTTGGTAGGCCCACCATGAAATAGATGCCACATCCACGGTTGGCTTCAATAAAAAAATATATTTCTAGAAAAAAAATTAAATCAAGCTTTTACCATTAAATACCTACTTCCCGACCCTGAAAAGAAGACAATAAATGGTGTAGTAGGTTGTAAGAACCCATATTTGCATTGTAAAAAAAATATTATTACCTAACACCCTGTAAGTTCCCAGAGTAAGAGGGTCCATCACGTAATGTGAGCAACAGGCGCAAGAGGCATACCATGACTTGTGTAATTTGGTGAGATGGGCGTCATTAAGTTTCTTGAGTTCCTTAAGTTTTTCTGTTGAAGGACTCTCCGATTTATAGATGGACTTTCGTATTGATCAATAACCATCAATTGAAACTAAAAAATATAAAATAAAATAATGATAAAAAAACTTTCAAAACAAGCTTTTATTTAAGTGCCCTAAAAAGATCGAAATAAAATGGTAAATCACATTAACCACAATCATTTATGACCTCACAGAATTGAAATTATAATAAAAGCTTGTCGCGATGCCTAGAAGAAATCTCTACATATTCAGTAAGATGAAATTTAAATTAAGAAACATTCTGACTACTAGGTATTACAATAAATTTCAAACCCGATAAATCCTATGTGTGCAAAAAAGTTATTCAAGGTTAAAGTTCCACATGTTAAGCATTCTCTGCACTTTTATTTAATTACAAACATTATGAATTGCTCACAAGTTTGATAGGTGCCTACCTAATTACAAAATTTCAATTACAAATTTATAAGTTATCGCGACAAGCTTTTATTATAATTTCAATTCTGTAAAGGCATAAATGAATGTGGTTGATGTGATTTGAAATTTCATTTTGATCTTTTTAGGGCACATAAATTAAAGCTTGTTTCAAAAGTTTTTTATCATTATTTTATTGCTCTACTCTGTAGGTAAGAGTTCTATGTTAGCTGGAACTGTCGAGGGTAGTACCAAGGTATTTCACCTCTTAAGAGAAGTTAAGTTTGCTTTTGCAGATTTCGGGAGATTTTAGGCTCGATAAACTTCTTTTCCTGGTGGATCAGATCTTCTCATCAGTCTTCTTGGGATTGATCGACAGTGAGTGTTCCTTACACCATGTTTCTATTAATTTGAGTCCATCCTGCGCTCTATTGAACAGTGTGTTCACAAATTTGCGGATCTGCAAGATAACTATTTCATCTACATATGCAATTGTGTAGAATCCATTATTAATGAGGTGATAAATCAGGGAATCCAGAACTATGTTCCAAAGAAGGGGTGATAAGACCCCTTCCTGTGGATATCATTGAATATCAAAATTGAGTCCTTCTGATACTACAAAAAGTACCTCGAAATTAAGTTTCCCGCATTCATCACAAAATCTGGCCAGCCTGAAAATTAACTAGGCATTTGACAATGATAATGTTAATGCCCCGAAGTGGTCGACCTGAAGTAATCCAGGACGAGGATTTGAGAAACCTGGTGGGACGGCGGAAAAACTGGTCGTCAGCTTCCATGCGGTTTTTGATGGTTTGAAACGTTGGAAATGTTAAAGAGCTCGAAAAGTGGGTGCCCCACGATTTGAACGATCTACAGAAATTGTCACGTTTCCAGGTCTGTTCTTCTTTGCTTTTGCGCAACCAAAATGATCCTTGTGGCTTGTGCAACCGAAACAAACCGTCACAGCAGAGTCCTATTGTCAGGAAATCGACGATATGTACCCCAAATTGGGTCCGAATCTGCTTCACAAAAACGCATGTCCGCACGTTTAACAAATCATCTTCCGGAAATTTAACGAATTCAGCGTAACTTTCTCACTAGTAAAACCTTCGCTGATCCTGACCAGGCAAAAGTGGCCTTCGTCGACTTCATCGAATCCCGAGCACGCAATTTTAATGCTGAGGGAATTATTCGACTTGTGTTACGTTGGTGAAAGTTCAAATTAGGCTCATAAAAACGGACAAAATGTTTGAAACCAACCTTTTCTTAATTAAGCCACCAACTCGTCGACCTAAAAATGAACTTCTTGTATAACTATCGAAATTTTTTGGTACGCCTCAATCGAGAATGAATCCCAATCGCGATTACAATCGAAAAATAAATCTATTTTCAAAGAATTTAATCTTGAGGTCACTATTGTAAATAAGAGATCACAATGTGTTTAAGAATCGTGTCTCGACTGATTTTTCAAAATGATCGTGTTGCAGATATTGGATCACAACTTCATTTGTCGTAGATAAGGCCTGCCTAGATAGCGTTCGAAAAAATGAAAGTACGCAATGTGGAATTGAGGCTTATCCGAAATTCTAAAGAAGGGACGTCATAAAATGGATTTTGCTCGAGTTGCATCAGCTTGTTGTTCCATCACGGGGATTGGGGGGTTTCAGTATCGATGGCGTCTCTAGGCTTGGAGGCCTTCTGTAGAACAGACAGAAAAGTGTGAGATATCATTCTGGCAAGGAAAATAATCAACAGTGTTGGTATTTGCATGTTTATTAACGATAAAATAACAGTAAAAAATATGTTGAAAAAACTTTTATTACTACCACTGCAGGCGTAAGAAACCCCCTGCCACGTGGAGGTAGGAATCTTCCTAGATGACAGTCTCATTCTAAGAGGTTAGGTTAGGTTAAGTTAGGTTCTTTCTTCCAACAGGAGCTTCCGAACTTTGACAACTGTTGAGGCTACATCCATCAAATTAGTTGTCATTTATTAAGTCTGTTTTGGCAAGTCACTATGGACGGATATATCATTCAACAACACGTGCCAATAATCAAATTGTTTCATGAAAATGGATGTTCTGTTCGGGCAACGTACCGCGCGCTTCGCTCATTTCACGGTCGCCATAATCGTCCAACCGAGAGGACTGTTCGCAATGTGCTGGATGAATTTGAGTCCACTGGTTCAGTAAACGGTCGACCAACACCCGTACCTTGACGAAACGTAAGATTTTCCGAAAACATCGCCGCTGTCTGTGAGAGTGGGCAGGAGAATACGAGGCGATCGATTTTGTGTCGCTCACAAGATCTCGGCCTTTCGCAGAACACAACTTGGCGAATTTTGCGTCGTGACTTGAGCCTGCATCGGTACAAAATTCAACTTTCTTAGGAGCTGAAGGAGCTCTGGAGCAGTTGATAACTGATCCTAATTTTCATTGAAAACTCATCTTCAGCGACGAGGCTCATTTTTGAAAGGAATTTTTCGAATTTAGGCGATACCAATCCACCTGAGTTCCAAGATACCAAAATAAAATATTTAGTGTCATCATTTCGCGATGTTGTTTTCGGGGTACCTCAGGGGAGTGTTTTGGGACCTATATTATTTTTAATATACCTGAATGATATAGATACCATCCATTGTTGTGATTTTATGAACCTTTTTGCAGACGACAGTTTGTTATCAATTTCAGGAGATAATATAGAAACACTAGCTGATCAAATGAATAATGAACTAAGACATTTTTTCAAGTACGTGAATCGCAATAAACTAAAACTCAACATCTCGAAAACAAAATATATGATCTTATCAACTGGTTATAAGCTATCACCCATCAATAAACAATGGTGGATAATCGTTTATCTCTTCATGCTCATTTTGATTATTTATACAGAAAAATTACTAAAAAAGTATATTTTTCTCCCAAGAATTTCATATCAGCTTTCAATGTACTCAAAAATTACATTATATAATTGTATTATGTAATCGTATCGGCTTTACAAAAGTTACAGAATCGTGGAATGAGGATTATTTTCCAGTGAATAGGTATTCCAGTATATTATAGTAAATTATGCAACGATCATGTAATGATGGTTATTAAGACACGAGCATTAACCGGGATACGAAACGAGCGAGTTTTGTATGGTATATGCGAGTGTATTAATAACCATTACATGAGAGTTGCATACGCTATTTTTTCTAAACGAGATAAATAATGAAAAACTATAAATATTATATTTGTATTGAACACATTTACAGTAATTAACTCATATTTTTTTAAAAAAACACAAACTTAATGGTATTATCATGGATATATGAAAACTATAAAGATTCTAATTATATTTATATTGAATATAACAACTGTAATTAATCTGATCTTTTAAAAATATTGGAGTCGATGGTATTCCTTCTATATCGCTGTTTTCAGACATTTTGATAATATAGGTAGGTAATATGAAAACTGATTTTGACAAATAAAGCAATTAGTTACTTAGGTTAGAATCTAGGACAAACAAAGGAACAGGATTCTTGATTGAAAAATTATGGGTTTCTATTGGTTGATAATCTGTATCGTTATGAAAAATCTGTATCATAATGGATATCATTATGAAACGGATTATGGTCATATAAGTGTATTGTTAGAGTACGGGTGTAGAAAAAACATGTTATGTGCATTGCAGAAGCTGTCTGTTTCCCAGAGACTGTACGAGTTATCAATGATATTCATTTTCAAACTAATACATAACTTGCTTCCAACTTATTTTGAAGAATTCTGTATATATAAATCTCATATCCATAACCACTTAACAAGAGCGAGTAGCTCCCAAAAATTCCACCTTCCTCGAACTAATTTGACTAGTACGATGAAGTCTTTACTTTATAAAGGTTTGAATGAGTATAACAAACTCCCACTTTCGTTGAAAGATTCAATAAATGATTTCCAATTAAAAAAAAAACTCATGAACTTCATAAAAATCTCATCCCCGATATTATTTTTTCTGTTTTGTAATATATTTGTTATGTACATCCTCATGTTGAAAACATTCTGGAATCATTGAAAAATGAGTTTCTTTTTTTTATCTTCTATCATATCATTTTTGTTATTTATATATCATTTATTTATATATTTTTGAAATAATGTATATATATTAGGATGTCCTGAAGAAATCAATAAATATTTTACTATAATTTAAAAAAAAAGAGTCCAACGTATCCCGGAAAAATCACTGTTCGGTAAGGATGATCTGACATCTATTGATATTAAAGGAGAGTTCACACTATTCGCTGACGATACTACAATTTTATGGCATGATCAAAATCCCGCTGAACTTCAAACAGTAATTAATTATGATATTCAGTTTTAATATCTTTAAAACGAACGTACTTTGCTTCAAATGTTCCATCGGCAATTTACAAATTGACAACGTCTTTGTTAACGAAATTTCTGGGACTATCCATTAACAGTGATTTGAATTTTGAAGACCATATCAAGAGTCTCAAATCAAAGTTATCCTCAGGGTCTTATGCTGTGAGGCTGACATATTATGAGTTGGGATTTGCTGCTGCCAAAGTAATATATCACTCATTGTCTCATAGAATCTCATCTTCGATATGGAATTCCTTTCTGAAACACTACAATCAATTTTAGTTATACAGAAAAGAGCTGTACGTTTTCTGTGTAAAGCAAAACCACGAGATTCTTGCAGACCACTGTTTAAGGAAAAGAAAATCCTCACTGTAATATCTATTTTTATTATTGAAACTATATGTCTCATAGCAAAAAATCAAAATCGATTTTCAATTAACACAAACGCCACTCGACAAAGAAACGACTTTAATTTGCCCACTCCAAAATATTCCCTCATTAAAGACTCTTTCATTTATAATAGGTTTAAAATGTTCAATCACCTTTCATCAACTCTGAAATTTGCGTGCAATAACGTAAACTTTAGGGAAGTTTTGAAGGATTTTTTTGTGAGAGAGCCTATTATAATTCATCAGAGTGTACTATCAAGATACATTTTGATTAGACTTGTGGCTGACTCGTTTTATGTAATCAATATTGAAAACTTTCCAAATAAACTCTTATTGGCTATATTCATGCAAGTGATGTATTGTGCTATGTGAATACTGATTGTTTTTGTTATTTTTTTGTTCTTTGTACATATGTTCAATAACTACCTGAAATTTTATTCAACAACTACCTGCCAATGTATATTATTTTATAGTGTATAGTTTTCGAGAACATTACTCGAATAATTATAACTTGACAAGTAGCGAAACTACTATGTGTGAATTTATTTCTAGAATTATTTTGACCAAGCTTTGTCAATAAGATGTTAATCTTCAGACAATAAAGCATATTTTGACTTTGATTTTGGGCTGGCGGCGTCATTGGTCCATATTACTTCAAGAACGACGTTGGCCAAGCCATCACTGTCAACGGCTAGCACTATAGGCTGATGACTACCGATTTCTTTTGGCCTGAATTGGATGATATGGACACCAACGACATGTGGTTTCAACAGAACGGCGCTACATGCCACACAGCTCATGCCACATCGAATATTCCGCTCTAGCGATATGAGGGCATGGTCATCTCACGTGGAGGAGATTTAAACTGGCCTCCAAGTACGTTCGATTTGACCCCATTGGACTTTTTCTTGTGAGGTTCTTCGAGTTGCAGGTAAATGCGAATATGCCACAAACCAAAGCGCTCCTCAAAGCCATCGGTCAAATTCAGCGTGATTTATGCGCTACAGAATCATGGAAAATTGGACTTTTAGGATGTGATCCACCCAGAGAAGTCATGACGGATATTTGAACGATGTTATATTTCATTCAAAATGTCATCAATAGATCTTCCGAACGAATAACATACACTGTTTTATTTAAATTTCAAGAGCTCAACGAAACACCCGTCATATGTGCCGAAAAGCCCGCTCAATGCGGAACACTGCCTCGTTTCTCTTGCTATTCATGGGACCCTTTATGGACCTTAAAATAACCAAAAAATCAGACCCTGAGTCTACAGAAAAGATAGGCGAAAAACGACCCCAACTGTCCCTCCACCTAAAAAGCTGGTGGTGTAGTCGGAAAACGATCTATCGCCTCATCTAGAGCGAAATATCTCATGATTACATGAGCAGCAGAAGCAGAATTTGCCTCAGAAGATGAAACAAACTCCCTCTGAGCAGATCAGTAAAAGCACACGCTCAAATGACGATTCATACAAGCCAGAGGAAAAAACCCTGCATGGTGGAGTGTAATGTATCGTCAGGCATAGCTCGCTTACAAATACCCTCAAATATGAAGGTTGCTGTGGTCATCAAATTAGAAATCTTGCACCTTGAAGATTCGACAAGCTCAAAATCGTAGCATCAACTGGAATCTTTTCAGTATGTCATTGTGGTTACAATAAATGATATTCCAGAAGTTGGTTCACAGTAAACAGAATCACACAGAGTACTGGACGAAAGTACCTGGCAACAAATACAGTAGAACCTTCATTGGGGAACCGTCCGAGAAAAGACCCGAAGAACTCCTTCAATACAGTAGGGATCGGCTCAGAATAATCACAGGGTTACTAACCGGCCATTGTCCGCTTAGAGGACACCTGAATAAAATGGGGCTGTACAACGGAGACCTCAGCTGCAGATGATGCAACGAAGGGGTGGAAACAGCTCTACACATCTTATGCGAATGTGAGGCACTGAATCACAGGAGGCAGGCAATATATGGACGTACAAAATTACGTCCAGGAGAATATGACGAACCTCCAACACGGAACAGGTACAAACTAGTACAGGGAACGAGACTGATGGAATGGGTATCATGAAAAGATGAGAGAATAAACGCAATCAGCCCAAGAGGCTGCAGTGCTTTCTAGAGACTTGGACTAAATGGGCAAGTCAAACAGTTACCAAGGAATCAAAAAAAAACCTACAGTAACCATGTTTTTTGGTGAGTTTGGGCTTGGAAGTGCCTGGGAGGCTCATCGGTCTCCTGTGTCCTGAACGTCTCATGTTGTCGTAGAAGATTCACTTTTCATTTCAATTGACGATCCGTGACTATTCGATCCAAAAAAGAATTGTTCTGGTCGTGCAAAAGCAAAGAAGAACAGACTTCGAACCGTGATTTTGTGTTGATCGTTCAATTCTCAAAACCTCGATTGTATTTCGTCTCCATAAAGGCGGCAACAATGAAGATCCAGCAAACTTTATCCCTCATCCCAACCTTAGCAAAAATAATAAAAAAACTGGTAAAAAAAAGAATAATGGAATTTTCTATCAGTAAGGGGATATTAAGTGCACATCAGTATGAATTTCAGAATTTCAAGAGTACAAGTGAAGCTATACCAACAGTACTGCAATAGGTGTACAATAAAATCAACAGCGGGGACGTTACTACAGCAGTGCTTTGTGACTTATCCAAAGCTTTTGACTGTGTCAATCACAGCATATTGCTTCGGAAACTCATAAGATATGATTTTAGGGACAAGAGTCATATTTGAATTAGTTCATACCTTTCTGACAGAGAACAATTTGTAAGAACGTCATCTAACTCGGACGTTGGAGAGATAAATTGTGGAGTACCTCAAAGCTCTCTGTTAGGTCCTATACTGTTTCTGTTATACATTAATGATTTGACCAACATATCGATTACAGGAAGCTTTACCTTATTTGCTGACGACACCACATTAGTGTGGCATGACAAGGACAAAAATAGACAAGACATGAAAAAAGTGAAGAATTTGTTTCACTCGAATCTTCTATCATTGAATACCAGCAAAACAAATATATTAGCATTCAAGTGTAACATACTTGATATCCGCCTAGACAATAACACAATAAAAAATAACTCCACTTTGAAATTTTTGGGAATTTACTTAGATGAAAATTTAAAATTCTCTCAGCATATTGCACTCATCAACAAAATGGCATCAGGATGTTTCGCACTGAGAAACATCTCAAAAGAACTGGGGTTTGCTGCAGCGAAAAGCGAAAGTAGTGTACTATGCCTTAATAGACTCTCATCTAAGGTATGGTATACCCTTTAGGGGTGTTTGCAGTAAACAACTAATGCAGTCGGTTTTTGTCTTGCAGAAAAGGGCTATCAGGTACTCATGTAAAGCGAAATGGCCGGATTCATGTGAACCCCTTTTTCGAGAACGTAGAATCCTTACGGTTATTTCAATATTTATATTGGAAACCGTGTCAATTATATATAAAAAAAGGAGAACTATGAATCTACAGCTACAGCCACATACCACACAGGACGGTCAAATGAACTGAGTCTACCAATTCCAAAAACATGTTTGGTTCAAAACTCGTTGATATATAATGGAATCAGAATATACAATAAACTTCCTAATGAAATCAAGGATACTCCTTTTATCTTATTCAGAAAGAAATGTACAAAAGTATCAAGTGATAAAGCCTATTATGACCTACAAGAATATTTTGACGATGCTCTGTAATTCAGAATGTGATGAAACTGCGATTGTACTGTGTGTGAAAAACATATTTTTATTCGTTGTCCTAGTTCTTGGCATGTAACCTTTGCATATGTATGTATATATAGTTTATATTTTATTTTAATCATTTATATTTTAATCATTTATATTTTATACACTTATACTTCACATGAGGCGCCCGTTTCCAAAACTTGTTAAATCCATCAGAAATGATTTCGAGAAAATCCAGCTTTTCTGATACCTTTAATTTGGAAATCAAGTAGGTCTGTGTGACTGATTTGTTATTTGTAGGTTGACCTTTAAAACTAATATACGGTCAGCAAACAAATATTAGAGAATGTTTTGCTGAGTTATTTGAAAATAAAAGTAGGATTAAATGGTTAAGAAGTTGAAAAAGACTTATGTGATGCAAAAATAGTGTTTATTCAACTCAACTTTCAAAACAAAAATACAGTCTTTCATTTAAGCAAAAACAGGTTCAAAATGTTTAATGTTTTAAATTTGTCCTCATCTTCTGTAATATTTAACTCATCTGGAACAACATTTGCGTCAGAATTATTATCATCATCTGGAATGGTAGTAAAAACACGTTCAAAAAATGACAAATCATCTTCTGCGGCATTTCTCCAATCAGGACCATAATGTTTTTTCAAAGGTGCATCGACATCGAAAAGCTTTTCTTTTTTGACCTGTACTTTAGTCTCAAGGAGCTCTGGAAACTTAGCTTCATTTTTAAACCGCAAACACACTAAATCACAACAAGACTGCTTCACGTTCAAACAACTACTGACAAAAATCGTATGTGTACGTAAACAGTAAAGAAAGCGTTCACATACGAACAGAACTAACAAGGTTTGAAACCGTAGCATGTAATGAATAACATAATACTATTGGATCTACGCACCTTTTTTACAGCACTTACGGCAGGGGATTCACACACTTTTGTAACAGTGTTTATGGGGAATGTAGCTAGTTTTGGAAACGTACTATTTTTCCATATCATGGAAGTAATCAGATTTGGTCCACAACAATTATATAGGCATGTGTCAAAGCTGTCAAAGAAGGTATTGTCGCCATTTTCTCAATTTTAGTGAAACATGGATCTAATTAGTTATGGAAACGCACGCCTCACATCTTATACTTTGTGTTTATATTTATATTTATTTATGGCATTGTGTTTGTAACAAGAATTTTATTCTTGAACAATAAACATATTATCAATCAATCAATCGTGGGACACCCACTTTTCGAGCTTTTTGACCTTTCCAATACGTTTTAAACCATCAAAAAACCGCATGGGAGCTGACGCCCAGTTCATCCGCCATCTAACTCGCTGTTTGTGATGGGTCAATCTCCACCAGAATCCTCAAATCCTCGTCCTGGACTACTGTAGGTCGACCACTTCGAGGCTAATCTTCGAGGCCAAAATCTTCAAAATGAAATTTCGCAAACTATCGTCGAACAGTGCGTTCAGTAACACTATCATTGCCAAATGTCTGGGTAATTGTTCGGGCTGTTTTGGCAGCGCGTTGGTTCAATGTATATAGTACAAAATTCTCTATCGATCAGTATATACCAAGATATAGTAGCAGTATATACCAAGATGGAATATTGAGACATGGAGCTAAAAAAATACATGACAACAAAACGCACAAAACCCTTGTAACAATCTTATATACATAGAGATCTTTTCGTTTTAACTTCACAATATTTCATTTTAAAATAAGTTACAACTTGTCAAATGTAAGAAAAGCTTTCTACACGTCGATATGGTCTGGCCCACTAGATGCGTGTTAGAAGACGATGAGAGCACTCAGTTGCGATAATAATCTCGCAGTATAGTGTGCATTGAAATTAATGAAGTGGAAATGGAATTTACTTTCAAACTGAAACACAAAGCTTCAACAGGACAAGTAAGGAAAGAAATTGCAAATATTATTCAATTGAATTTTTAGATTATTCAATAAAATGACTTGTCTGTAAATCCAACTTATTCTGAATTTGTCACATAATTGAATATTTTTTTTCCTAGAGAAACTTTGATAATAATCATTTTTGATTGTGCTTCTTGACTAACGCTAGTTTCAGTCCTCTTTCTTCCCAGTGTATACTCTGTCAGAAGTTTCCTTCTGAATTTAACAAACTGTGGTTCTTCTTGCCAGCTTTTACTAGCTTCCAATTTAATCTTTCACGCATATTTCACATTAGGATCTCGTGGTGTCAAAAAAAATGAAACAGAAATACGTTTTCGAAATAACTCGCGAATTGGTCGTTGACCTTATCATTTTCTCACTCTTCTCATGCGTCGAATTTCATTGATCGCTCTATTTTCACTATTATTATCGATAAACAAAACCAAACTCAGTTGTAAATATACTGATAATGAAATAGGTTGATAGCTCACGATTTTATTTTTGGCAATAAGAGATTCGAAATAAACGAAGATATCTTATTTCGTAAGAGTTAGTGACCCAAAATTGAAACTTATACTTATTGAATGAAGTTTTGAACTATGTTCCAAAACAAGTTTTTTTGTTAAACAAATCTTGAAACAAATTAATGTATCAATCACAATATGCAGCATGTTCGGTCTATCTTTATTCTACATTCTATTCTCCTAAGTGGTATGGATACATATACCTATAATAATAATAATCTAATATTTCCAAGGCGTCTAAAAGTATGTTGTTATTCACCGATCTCAACAATGTCAAGAACTTCTCATCAATTATGTGGTCGTTCTCTCAGGCATGTTGAGCAACACTAGGTTCATCTGAAATTTTCAAATATGTTCCTTGATACGCGTCAGTACGCTCCGCTTAGTTTGACCAACATCCTCCTTTTTCTTGATAGTCAGTTTTATGTTTTATTTTTCGAAAATTCAGGCCAATTAACTGGTGTATTGTGGAACCTATGAAAGAAATATAAACTCTATATACTTCTGTTCATTAGTAAGGACAACTACTAACAGTGAACTTCTTTCAGTTCGTATTAAGATGAAAGATACGACTTTATCCAGTCGTGAGCAGGAGCTCTGATGCCATATCTATCCAACTTTTCCAAGAATATTGTATGGTCAATACTTTTGCTCTGCATAGATCTAGAATTATACCAAGTGACACCCAAATATTTTCGTAACCAGAGATTTCACAATAAATTCATAAGTTGATGTTTCAATTCATTTCCTTCTGGGGTATCTATGTTGAGCATGACTTGATAATTTTTCACTCGAGAAGTAACCTAGGAGGCGAGAGAACATAGTTAGTTCAAAAATTTTGGAGCAAGATGGTAACAAAATTATTAGTTTCAGTTTTTTTTGTAAGAGTTGGGCAACCTTTTTTAATTAATGGCTTGACCAATGCCAAACTGTGAAAATATTGTAAAATTTATACTTCAGGAACGAAACTAGGATAAATAAAATATATTCTTTTTGTTTACTGATTTCTCAGTTTAAATGTGTCAGAATAAGTCTCTCTGACTATTCAGGCTATTATATAAAAATTATTTATATAAATGTATGTACGTATATGTAAATATGTATATATATATATGTATATATATATATATATATATATATATATATATATATATATATATATATACATATATATATATAGATATATGTAGAGCCTTGAAGATGATAGCACGACCAGCTGTTTATTTTATTTAAATTTTAATATTGAATTTTGCAAAAAGGATTTGAAGCTTTATATCTTCTATTAATTATCTGCGAGCGCTTTTGACAGCTGGTCGTACTGTCATCTTCTAGGCACTCCTCAAACTGAACTGCCTCTTTATACGGTCAGAACGTCTCAACTCAGGTGTTTCAGGTACTTTAGGTAGATTTGCCTGTATTTGTACTGCATCAGGTACTTCTACACAAAGAATAGTTAGTATGCGAGCGCTTTCGACAGCTGGTCGTGCTATCATCTTCAAGGCTCTACTCAAACAGCAGTTTGAGTTTGAGCAGTTGAGTTAATATCAGTATTTTTATAACTTCCTGATTTTTTTGTTAGGCAAAATTATCAAATATACAAATCACTGATGAATAGAACAATTTTCTTTGTGAAAAATACTTTGAATTTGCGCACTAACTTATCGGGGTGAAGTAAAATGTTTGTCCATTTTACAGTTACAGTTTTCATGTTTTTCAGTTTGTACAAGGTAAAAATATCTAAAGATAAAAAATTCGATGAGGTCATACGATATCTCTCATAATTAACTCTTGATATCATTAATTTGGTGGCAATTTTGTGAACTCTTTGGTATGCTGATGTTATTCTTAAGATTCTTTCGGTACATCTTACTCTTTCCTAGTCCATAAAAAGAGTTCATTCAAAAAAATTATGTTTGCTTGAGAACTAAAATGAATCTACAAATCTATAAATTCATATCGGATTGTTTGTTCTAAATTATTTTCTAATATCTCAAACTTATGCCTAAAATGTTGCAAATTTACACGTGATCAAAACGTGAAGACAAGCCTCCGAAGCAATTAATTGTAATCAGTTATAAAACACTGCAATAAAAATAAAGCAATTTGCACTCGATAAATCGGGATATTTATAGCAAAATCAGTTTTATTGGCCGATTCGAAGAATCGCTGATTTGGTGATATTTTTTATTCATAGAAAGAATTTATTCACTTTGCGTAATTTATAGTAACACATTTTTTAAACGGGTCATGGTTCCTTGAAGGGCGGACGTAAATTTCACACCAATATTCACCACCAATCCCTCTTTACTTAGTTCTATCATGTTTCAAAATTTCATTTCTTTTTCTCTAAAAAATCAATAAATAGCCTACAATTTAATTAGTTTGTGTTAGTTGTTTAAGTTATTATTTTTTCCATTTTAATCGGCAAATATCAGCACAAACTTTGACAGATCTGGTCATCGGAACTGTCGAGGAAGAACAAAGTTGGTGCAACAAATATGCTTGCCGTTCCAATCTTACTCTACTCGTTTGGAGTAGTGAAGTGGACTCGGGAGGAGCTGTATCATCTCTATAGGGATGCATCTCTATAGGAGTTTGCATCCCAAATTGTCCGTTCCACGGTTGTACTTCCCCCGACAACGGGGAGGCCGTGGACTTTTGAGTTTGGATTGTCTATATGACAGAATGGTACTGGATGTAGCCTGTCAGGAGTTCGGATCCCGTTCTCTGCATGGTCCGTGACCATGAGAGAGCAGGAATTGGAGCATTTCTCTATAGATCAGCTGCCCGAGCAACTGATGAACTCGGTTTCAGTGGGGATATCTGGATCTACTTCATTGGGAAACATAACAGCTAAAGCAGGGACTAATTCAAAGCGTAAAAAGTCTAAGTAGCGTGCAGCTGTAAGGTTTCCCTAAAAAAGTATGGCCCTAATATTCTGTTGTTGATGATGCCTGCCCATACATTTACTTTCTGAGGACGCTGCGTACGAGCTTCGCATATCCAGTGTGGGTTTTCCTGACTCCAGAATCGATAGTTGTGCCTGTTAACTACTCCATGTAAATAAAAAGTAGCTTCGTCCGAAAAGAGTATGTTGAGTGGAAACCCATTATTCTCGTCACTCGCCTCATTATTTCCTCACAAAATTGCAAACGCCTGTCATAGTCATCTTCCAAGAGCTCTTGGACAAGACATACCTTAAATGGGTGGTATTTTTCTGTTTTCAAAAACCTCCCAATCGTACGTCTAGACACAGGATTGTTTTGGGCTAATGAAACCGTTGACAAATGTGGATCTTCCTGCAGAGATACGGCAATGTCCAATTTTTGATATTCGTCTAAAACATGTGGCCGGCCACTACTGGGCAAATCCTTCACTGTACCATGTTCTTCAAATTTGTGTAAGATCTTTCTCACAGTAGCCTGGGAAATGTGATTTTCCGGATGTTTTGCATTAAATAAAGTACACACCTCACTTTGACCTCCGCATTCTATCCCCACATCCCAACAATATCAAGACTTCGATACGCTGCCTCTCTGACAATACCATTTTTGTTTAGCAAATTAAAAAAGAACACTTTGAAGGTACCCAATTAATGAACTAAACATACATATTTTCAATTTCACCCAGAAATGCCACAATTTTAAAACTGAGTCGAAACAATTGTTCTTATCAGGGCATTAATTTTGGTACAGAAAATGCAACAACCTTTTTCTCTTTTCGAGTTTCACTGGTCAACAATTGCTTGGGATGGAACTAATTTTATGTGTAAGTTTTTGGTGAAAAAATAAAATCCACAGAATGCTGATGCTACATTACGTTATCAGTTTAACACATAAATCAATAAAATTTGTTGTGGTGCCTGGCTCGGTTGGTCTGTTCTTAAAATTTGTAAACTTTTAGAAAGTAGGTACTGGTGATCCGTAGCAATTGTTGAGCAATGTACATCATCACCACTAATTTGTTTTTTTCAAACTTTTCAAAGAGCCCATACACGACATAGGTTTTCATTTAAAAAAAAAAGTTGGAGAGGGTTGCAGCTAAAGGGTTGAAAAAAAAATTTCATTTCATTGCCAAAAATTCGTACAACGTGAAATCAACTGTGACGTATTTCAGAGTTTTTTCCTAACATACTGGTTTAAAATATATTAATTTTATTTCGGACTTTTACGCACCCCTGTATAAAGCATTGAATATGTAGATTTTTAGTTAGTAAATAAACGCCTGAAGGAGCTATTGTATGCGTGTTTGTACTATATAACTGATTCAGTCAATTTTTTCGTCAATGAGCTTCTTTATCCCACTTTGTTTTTCCCAATGAGTGTCCTCGAGTGTCTTACAATGTTGAATAATCTGTAATCACTTTCGTTACAAACAACAATAAGATCGAGCAAGAACAAACACTCTTAGATGCAAACAATTAATGAATTATGAATAGCCTTTAATCGAGGATTATTTTTAGATTTATTGACGTTATAAAATTAAATGATGCATTCATTTTAATAGTAAACTACTCGATATGGATTGTAACTATGCTATTCGGGATCAACAATCGCGAAAGGGAAGTTAAGTTGCAATCGACTGATTACTTTTCAGAGAAGAGCTTCGATTAGAAAAAATCGATTGGAGTTAAATCAGGAGATTTAAACAGCTTGGAAATATTATTTTTTTTAAATAAGCTTAAAATAATAACGAACGAAAAATACTCAAAATATTGTTAAAAAAGCGACGGGTGCTTGATATACAAAAAATATGGCCGACGCTTATTTCACAATAATACTAGTATTTTTCGTTCGTTATTGTTTTAAGCTTATTTAAAAAAAATATTTTCAACATTTCAATTCGATGTTCTTTAAAAGCGTGTTTTTTTAGTTTCTTAAACCATATTTATTTTTCATTTTTTAGTTTCGTATGCTATGAAAGCGTGTTTTTTAGTCTTTTTGAAATATATTTATATTATAGATAGATAGATAGATACTTTATTCATGTTGTTACACAAAAGTGTTTATACATACGTCACATAAAACAATTACAACAGAAAGTAAAAATGTGAAAATTACAGCGAATAATTAAGTTATTTAAAATCCATTACAATCAACACCATTTGTCAGACAATAAAAACATATTCAAACACAAATATGTATAGCTTTGTATACTTCATAAATACATAAATTCAGTTACTTGATTACAAATAGGGTATCGGATATGAAAAGTAATTGAAATACTCTTCAAAGGAGTAGAAACATTCCTCGATCAGAATACTCTTTACTTTCTTTTTGAAGTTGCTCAAACTCAACGTTTCGTTTTTCAGATTCTTAGGAAGAGCGTTAAAAAATTTTATCGATAGATACAGAGATGATTGTTTGATCTTAGTTGTTCTAGGCTTTGGCAGTCTTATATCACTTTTTCCTCTTGTGAAATATTCATGTACCTGCTCATATTTGACGGTATCACCACGAATATTTTTATTTTTTATATAAATCAAACATTCATATATGAAACAAGAGGGAAGTGTAAGTATCTTAAATTTTTTAAATAGTGGTTTGCAATGATCATTATAATCAACCCCTGCCATAATTCTTAGAACTCTTTTCTGCAAGACAAAAATTTTGGCTGTATGACTTGATGCACCCCAAACAACTATAGCATACGTCATTGCTGCGTGAAATATTGAAAAGTAAGATACCCTGATGAATTCTTCAGTTAGCTTGCCCTTCAATTGTCTAATAATGAAAGTTGCCGTCGATAACCGTTTGGATAAATGGCTTATGTGTGACAAAAAATTTAAACTGACGTCTAGATGCACTCCTAATAACTTAATATCATTATTAGCTATCGTATTGTTCAGTGTGAAAGAGATTCTTTGTGTTTTGTCCAGATTTAATGTCAGATAGTTGCTTTTGTTCCATATTTTCAGTAATTCTTCAGATTCCATTATATTTTGTTCGACAATACATTTATCCCTGTTACAATGTATGATGGAGACATCGTCAGCATAACTAGTTACATGTATATTAGTTGGTTATCTAAACTTTGGGATCAATCAGCCGTATATTGTTCAGAAAAACGATCATTGATATTTTCCGATTCCGGGGAGGGAGCCTGAAAATCAGTTACCAAGTCGCAGGCGTGCATTTCAATATAAAGAATACTATTTTCAAATGAAGAAATACATGTAGAGTGAGTTGGAATTATATTAAGGAAGTTACGTACAGCGCCATCTGCCCACGAATAGATCAAGCAATAATGTCGATATATCAAGGAGATTACGTACAAGGCCATCTGCCCGCGAATAGATCAAGCAATAATGTCGATATATCAAGGAGATTACGTACAAGGTCATCTGCCCGCGAATAGATCAAGCAAGGAGAGTTACAAAAAACATACATACATACAGGTGAAGCTAATGAAAACGTGTTAAAAATCAAGGAGATTACGTGCAGCGCCATCTGCCCGCGAATAGATCAAGCAAAGAGATTTACAAACAAACAAACATACATACATACAGGTGAAGCTAATAAAAGCGTGTTAAAAAAATGTTTTCTCGAAATAGATACCCAACTTCCTCAATTTATACAGTTTTCAGCAATTTTTTGACGAATACATTCGTCAAAAATATGTTTCAGGTATTACTATGATGGATATTAGAAACGTAATCTGTCCTAGAATCATTCGTATATCATCAGACCTGCTTTTTGTTTACTTTCCATGGTAATAATCAAACATTTTTCACAAATATTTTTCATTTCTGTACGCGTTTTGCTAACACCGTAACTTTTTTGTTTCAGTGCAGTCAAGTCCCTTTTGATCGAAAAGGGAGCCGACCCCAATATTGTCCTGCCAAGAAAAGGAATATCTCCCTTTCATCTAGCAATCGGTTGCGATTCTAACGACTTCACAGTCAAGGTGGTCCGCTTGATTCTGCAACATGGTGGAAATCCTAATGTCAGGTGAGTGCCAAATAATAGCCTTCGAATATTTGATTTCGAGACAAGAGTAAAGTACCCTTATTTTGGAAAATCTTGGAAAATGTTATTTAGAAAAGTTGTTCAGCATTAAAAAATACATCTTGATTTGAAGTCATGGCCATCTAAGGGAAGTTTTATATTTTTACCAATTTTTTTAAATGGGGACTACGAAAAAAAAATTTGCTAAAACCGTAAATACGACGGTTCATTTCAAAAGCCTGTAATATTACGAATTATATAACTATGGTGTTAACCACGGTCAATTTTTTTGAAGAGTAAAATAATTTTCAAAGTTTTTGGTGCAAAGTTATTTTAATTTTTTGTTAACACCGAAAGGTTATGAAAATTATACAGTATTGTAACGAGAACTTAATATTCAATAATATCAAAACAAAATATCAAAATGAAATAGTTATTTCGGAACAAACTCATTTATTTTCTGGAGATTTTCTTGTCTAAAATAATTCTCCAAAATAATCTCCAGAAAATCAATGAGTTTGTTCCAAAATACTAATTTTATTTTGATGTTTTGTGATTTGATAATATTGAATATTAGGTTCTTGTTGTAATACTGTATAATTTTGAGTAATTTTCGGTGTTAACAAAAAATAAAAATAACTTTGCAGTATATTCTCGCCATGAAGAATAACTGTTTTGATTTTCTGACCAGAAGGTTCTTACATTCTGCCGGTGATCATTCCTCGAACTGTTTCCGATACGGTTTACGCTTGCATCTTCCCCCAACGCTGGTTCTTTTTTCACCTCCGTTTCCGTTCTAGACTCTTTGTTTCCATAGCCTCACTGAAATTTGCATCAACTTTCAGTTCCAATAAGCTATTTTTCACTTTTCCTTCATTACATAGGTATTTTCAATTACAGAAACTTATAAAAAAGAAAGTATTACAAATTAGGAAATTATGAAACAACAACAAAAATTAATTGGCGCTCCGGGGCGACTCGATTGATTCCAGTGGCGCATTTGCTTTTTCAGCTGCAGGAAAACCCGTCAAAACCTGCAGCATCACATCATCAGAAGATCTTGATCTGCCAATGTCCTCTCTTTCATAGAATAAAACGTAGGGTGTCTCCAGAGGCTCCAATAAATTAAAGATATTGCCAGAATATTTTGTGACACGACTATCGTCAAACTTAAACCAGTCCGTTTCGTCTTTGACCAATGCATGATAATGATCAGATTCAACGCCAGAATCACAGTGAATCACAATGACTGCATGAAGTTGCTATAAATATATTTGTCAGTTTTGTGTCTGTGTTCCAAATTGACAGTTGCTAGCCAATTTTTTTAGTCCTACTGTCCAATCTTGCACCGATCATTTTCTAGTTTATGTCCTGAGTAATATTTAGCTCTCTTCATCCACACAACCCGTATTTTATTATAATAGTCGTCAAGGTGTTTCAGGATAACATCATAACCACTATTTTCCGGTTTATCCGGTTTCGACAGATCAACTAGCAGCTGATAGGCTTCTTCGGCTAAACTGCATGGTACAACAGCACGTTTAATATTTTTATCTGTAATGTTTCGCGCTATGAAGTATTATTCTAACCGTTTTATGTAAATTCATATATCTTCGGATCAAAAACAAGACTCAATGCAACGTCAACTGCCGCAATGCAAAATGATTAGTCGCGATCCTTTGTTTGCATGCATGTTAGGCGTACACATTCTCGAACCATCGATCCACCCTTTCGTAACTGTGTCGTGTCATACCAAGTTTCGTCCAAATAGAAAATTTGCCGTTGTTCTTGTCTTTCTTTAGTTATTTTTTCTAATTATTTGTTACGCAATTCCACTATTAACAATAATAATAATAATACGCCTTTATTATTTTCCACATACAGTGCATCTATATTAAAAAAAATATATTTTTTTAAAAAAATTTGGAAAATAAAGAGCAAAGTTCATTTTCTCCAATGAAACAATCACTTACTTCAGTGTTCTTCCACTTAACTCTATATAGCAGATTTTTCCTCAATAATAATAATAATAATAATTAGGTAGTGAATATAGACAATATATATAGAATACATAAATTACATTAATAGCTATAGTTAGGTTACAATGGAACACAGGAGAGCACGTTATGATAAAACTGACTTTTATTTTTAAAGTAGGAAATTTTTAGAATTTGACTTAAAACTTGTAATACTAAGATTTTGCAAGGATTTAGGAACGGAGTTGCGATTTAGGAACGTCTGAATGTTTCCGTTTTAAATGCCGGTGGAGATAACGAACCTCCGAATCTCAAATTCAAGTTGTGCACATCCGTTCTAAATGTTATTTTTCTATAGAGATATATAGGATTTTTTGTTAGGATAATTTGATGATATAATTAATGGTGCATGGTGAATTCTTCTAAGTTCCATATCCAACTATCCGATTTCAAGCAATTTGTGTGATATTCTCTGAAACTTTTTTATGCCGTTTATCAATCTTAAACAAGAGTTTTGTACTTTCTGGATTTTTTTTCTGTAAACAGAAGTCAGATTTGGACCATATAACGAATCCGCATAATTAAAGTTTGACAAAACTAATGTTTCACATAATTTTATTTTAACACTTCTTGGAAAAATTGCCGGTTCCCATAAATCAATTTTAATGAGCTATATGCACGTTGAATTAACTTATTGATATGTTTTTCGAATCTTAGATCTGAGTCTAATATAACTCCTAAATTTTTGGCTTCATTTACTACAGTTAATAAATTATCTTTGATTTTAACGTTTTAGCACGATTATATGCAGAACCAAACAACAATAATTTTGATTTAGTAGAATTGATCAATAAGCAGTGATCAGAAGCTGAATCAATGAAGGTCGCTAATTCCTGATTAATAATTTCACAGGCATTATCCACCAGTGGGGGAGGAAAACTGTAATAAATTTGGGTGTCATCTGCATAGACGTGAATCTTACATAACTCCAGAGATTTGATCAAATTGATAGTGTATATAGAAAAAAAGCAACGGGCCCAGGATAGAGCCCTGAGGTACCCCTGATTTCAGTGTCAAATATTCAGATTGGACCATTTCAATTTCTACACACTGCTCCCTCTCACTTAAATAATTTCGTAAAAGAAAGGTTGCCATATCAGAAAAACCTATATAGCCCAAAATGTTAAGTATAGCAAGTTCGTATTTATAGTGTCAAATGCTCTACTGAAGTCTAAAAGGACTAAAATTGTACATTGACCTTTATCGATAGAAGTAATTATATCATCTACAATATTAAGTAAGGCAGTAGTGCAGCTATGACCTTTTCGGAAGCCAGATTGAACAATGGTCAGTAATGAGAAATTAGTCAAATGCTCTCTCATTTGTACTTCAATACTCCTTTCAAGATTCTTAGAAAAAATAGGTAAAATGCTTATCTTTGTATTCTGCAGGTTGTTGATTTTTGAATAGAACCTTTACTACAGCCTTCTTCCAAACTAACGGGACGACACCATGCATCGGGCAGAGATTTATAATATGTGTGATATACGGAACAATAAGAGGGCTTTCCGCAACTGCTTGACGTTTGTTTATTATTTTAAATCTCAATCCTAGTTTCTTTATCGAATTCTGAAGAGTGTTGTCATTATAGCTCACGTTATTGCCGAAAGTATTCAATTTTTTCCTTATGATTTCAGTTGTAGAAATCTCATTGCTTTTGTAATAGTCGTCTATTGTTTTTTTCAATGATTTTATTAGATTAACAACTAAAGGATTTGGTAATCCTGTATCACATCGCGTCTTGCGTTCATAAGGTTTGTTTTTGACTATTTTACGTACAGTTGAGAAAGGAGTTTCGTTCCAATCTGATGTTGCTTGTAATAGTTTGTTTTCCTCGAAACCAAACTTGAGATGTAGATTCTTATATACATTGAAGCGTACTCTCTATGTTCAAATGCATCCGAATCATATTCACTGGTATCTCTTTTTCGCTTGGTTCAACATCGCTATTAGAATCACTGCACTGGAAAAAGTCTGCGAGGTTATCACACTCGTTATTACTATTAGTTATTGTCCAAGAACGCCACACTTTAAACAGATAACAAAAATTTCAAGTCATTATAACTGCACCAATATCGAATTTCAGCACTGAAATTGCGATCAGTTCCTGTACTGAACACGACGGCGATAACCATCCCTATATTCCCCGATTTCTATTCGTCACCGTAACATGACTTCAATTTTATGGCTCTTAAGCCAATCATAAAACTCGGTTAGTAAAAATTATCCAATACGAACCGACAAATCTACACTACACGTGGACTAGTTCGCTGCTGGTTCATTTCTATGTATTGGTTTTTTTGGCCTTTGAGAGTGCCGCCAACTTTATGAGTGCACAATATCGTTTACTTCGACTATACGCGCAGGTTCCTAGGAATCTGCATATCGAGTTGCGCTGTTATTGATTATTAGCGATTGTTCGTAAACAGGCTGATATTTCGATACATTACACTTATTGTAGATTAAACTTTCTCTATGACTATAATATGAATTACATTTTGGATAACTTTGCAATATGGGAGCACAGAATATCCTAAATTACGACTTTACTTCTGAGGTTCAATAATAAACAGCAAGTAAACATTAAAAGCCCATGTGAAAGCCCATTTTTCAACCTAGTTCCCACTATTATTAAGGCACTTATCGTATGTCATCCTCAAAGAAGGTTGTCTGTCGCCTGATTAGACATCCATTGCAGCACAGAATAAGTTAATCAGTCTCCTAATGAAATGAGCTCCGCCCTTTTCTCCTGTTTTTTAGTTGATTGTCACAAATATGAAAAATACAATTTTTGTGAAAAATTTTTCTGAGAAATGAAAACGATTATTATTATCAATAACCCGATCTGGAATTAATGTTGTGTTCCAATTACTTTCTTCACTTCTACCTATTCACCTAGAATTAACATTCATCAATTTTTCTGCAACCCAATTCCACGAATATTGCTAGATAAAATTACTTATAACTCCCTCGCATAATCTTTGTAACTTCTAGGAATCCCAATTAAGTTATATATGCATATAATTGATGCATTTATTGGCTACTAATAACTTTGCTCAATCTGTGTCATAATTTTTCAAACGTTATCTCTGTACTCTATAAAACGGAACCGCACTATTCATTAACAAATAATCGATCGTAGCGGTTCGAACAGGATCCGATCGCGTATTTACTCAAATGCAGCGTGATTAGATAACAATAATGACTTTTTTAGCACATAAATATAAATATCGTCTGATTTTTCTCATAAATTATATTTGTTTTATCGGGCGCCAGATGAACTCTACCACTGTCGAGACCATCAGTACGAATTCGAATTTGCACTTTGTACTCCTGTCGCTCGAAGCGTGTTGATTCACTCACTATATCTACAAAAATGCAAGTTTCACACGACATGACATCCCTAGTTTCAATTGGGGGTTTGATTGATATAGCAGTATTACTTCTAGCCTTGGCCAGCTCGTTCACCAGATCTAACATATCTAAAATTAAGGAGGCAATATTACTTTTGAATTTCGAATCGTTTACTGTCACATAATTTCACGTATCTTTAAAAATCAGTATGTTATAGATGCTGGACTCCACAAAAATATATACAGGGTATTTCATTAAACGCTTCCTATCTTTGAATTTGAATAAAACAAAGTATGTGTGAGATATCATCGAAAGTTTTTATTCGCTTGAAAGACCCATTGATGCCATTATGTGTGGAATATAACATCGTTCAAATGTGTCACAGCTTCTCTGGATGGAACGCATCCGAAACGTCCTATTTTCCATGACTCTATCGCATAAATCAGGCTGAGTTTGTCCGATGGCATGAATTATGTTGGTTTTGAGGACCGCTGTTGTTTGTGACTTATCCGCTCACATCTGCGACTTAAGAAAACCCCACAAGAAAAAGTCTAACGGGGTCAAATCGCACGATCTTGGTGGCCAGTTTACATCACCTCCACGTGAGATGAGCATGTCCTAAAATCGCAGAATATCAAATGTGGCATGAGCTGTGTGGCATGTAGCACCATCCTGTTGAAACCACATGTCGTTGGTGTCCAGATCATCCAATTCAGACCGAAGGAAGTTGATAATCATCGACCTGTAGTGCTCGCCGTTGACAGTGATGCCCTGGCCAACGTCGTTCTCAAAGAAATATGGACCGATGACGCTGCCTGCCAAAAATCCACACTAAAAAGTAACTTTTTTGGGATACATTGGACGCTTTTAGATCTCATGTGGATTGGTATCGTCCCAAATTCGACAATTTTGTTTGTTCACGTACCCGTTCATCCAGAAATGGGCTTCATTGGTAAAGATGATTTTTCAATGAAAATTAGAGTCAGTTGTCGTCTGCTCCAGAGCTCATTCAGCGAACACACGTCGTTGTCTATGGTCGTTTACCTTCAGTTCCTGGGTCAGTTGAATTTTGTACAGGTGCAGGCTCAAGTCACGACGCAAAATTGGCCAAGTTGTGGCATGCGAAAAGCCGAGTTCTTGTGACCGACGTGAAATCGACTACCATAGTCCTCTCGGTAGGACGATTGAGGCGACCGTAAAATGAGCGAAGCGCGCGGTACATTGTCCGAACCGAACACCGATTTTGTTGATACAATTTCATCATTTGCACGTGTTGTTGAATGCTATATCCGACTTTGGTGATCTGGCAAAACAGACTGATTCATTAACAACTAATTTGATAGATGTAGCTTTAACAAGATGGCCGTTATCAATTGTCAGAGTTCGAAAGTCCCTGTTGTAAGACCCTATACATTCAAAAAAGTAATATTTAACCAAGTTGAAAAGAAAAATAACTCAAAATTATTAAATAATGGTTTTGGCTTTCTCCTTCTTCATCTCCATACAAAAATGTAGGGATCTTCCAAAGAAAGGAAGATGGCAATTAGATTAGATTGTCGGGGAGCTAGCCCATGGCATGATTCACTCCGACCTTTTCAGATCTATTGTGATGCTCCTTTGTTGTTAGAGCTCATTGTCTAGCTTGATCTCTTTGATGAGAGTCCATAGCCTTGACAATAACCCCTTCGTATTGCTGGCAGCCTCTGGTTTCTCTTTCCCGCATCTTGCGTGTCTCAGCCTTGCTATCGCTTCGCATTCACAGAGCACATGCAATGGGGTTTCTTCCTCTTCTTGACAAAACCTGCATTGAGTTTCTTTTTTCAGACCCATATTGTTCATATGTTTCCTGAGCCGGCTATGTTCTGTTAGTAGACCCACCTTAGGTAAGGCGCAAATTGAGACACGTATAGCACGTGTGACGTGACCTGACACGAGGGACACTGCGTGGGGATCCGCAAATTAGGACGCAGTTGAAATCAAGACACGACACGTATGGGTTGTGCGGTGATCTACAGTGTGACCCATTTTTAATGGAGACACCCCCCTAAAATTTGAAGTTGTGAACCGATTTTAATAATTTTTTTTTGAAATGTCAAGTACTAAAAGGTCTACCTTGGGACAAAATTTGAAATGTTTATTAAAGTTTCAGGGCATACTACGATATTTTTTCTTAGTCGAAAATCGAGATTTTTTATTAGCGATTTTTTTATTGAAAAAATCACTACGCCACTAGATTCAGAGTGCCTCTAAACAGGTGTGACCAAAATTTCATGAAAAAATATTCATTGTTAACAAAGTTATGACAACTCAAAAATTCGAAAACTCACACAGCTAACAGTTACAAAAAACACCCTATATCAACCATGAGAATATTTTTTTTATGATTTCAACAATAAAGTGCCGCCAGATGAAAAAAAAACAAATAGCGTAAATATTTTTAATGAAAATAACGGAATTACATTCAAGTTTTCATGCAAATTAACTAAAACTAAGACCTAATATTTCAATTTAAATCTTAGTTGCCATGGAAATGATATTACAGTTTGACACTTGTGAAAGATTTAAGTGTACTATTGTCAACAATATTGACCTTACAGTTCTTCGAATTATTTTGTGTCATGGCTGCAAGATTGAGCGTAAGAGAGAAAATTGAAATTGTACGCCTTTCGGGAGATGACGTTAGAAGTGCTAGAGGGGTTTGTAGAGTATTTAATGAGAGACATCCAGATCGTCCTCGTATTAGCTGCGGTACGGTAAATAAAATAAATAAAATATTCAATGAAACTGGTGCAGTATCAAAAATGATGTTATAAAGTTATCCTGTACAAAGACGAAACAGGAATGATCAAATCATTTTAGATTATTTCGGAAATAATCCTAATGCCAGTATAAGGAATGCCACTTTAGATTTGAATATTCCACGAGAAACTATTTGGAGATGTCTCAAGGCGAAGAATATTAAACCTTTCAAGGCAAAATTTTTACACACACTTCAAGAAGGCGACGAAACAAGACGCCTGGAATATTGTTTATGGGCCCAAGGGGAATATTTAAACAATAGAAATTTTCTAAAAAATATTTTATATACCGACGAAGCCACTTTCACTACAAATGGAGTAGTGTCATCACAGAATTGTCGCTATTGGGCAGCGGATAATCCTAAATGGGTAATAAACTGTAAAAGCCAGTATTCCCAAAAAATCAACGTCTGATGTGGGATATTGAACGAACGAATTATTGGTCCTTTCTTTTTTGAGGAAAACATTAATGCGCAGAGGTTTCTAGAATTTTTAAACACAGAGTTTTGGGATGCTATTCACGAGCTGCCAATCAATGAACGATCAAATTTAATTGTCCAGTTAGATGGGTGTTCAGTTCATTATGCCAGTTCATTAAGCCTCATTATGGCTTAACGAACATTTTCCAAACCTATAGATAGGCCGTGGTAGTCCGTTTATAGAGTGGCCACCCATATCTCCAGACCTCACAGTTTTGGACTTTTTTGTCTGGGAACTTCTCATACAAAAGGTTTACAAAACCCGCTCAAGAGATAGAAATGAACTTTGTGCAAGAATTCAACAGGTATGTGCAGATATTAGCCCTCAAGAACTAAGGAACGTAATCAGAAACATTCGTAAGCGCTACGACACATGTATCGAAATACGTGGTGGATTAGTAGAGGCTACTAGAATCAATTGTTGCACTGAATCGAAACATTTCAATAATTAGTTATTAGTTACGTTCAATAAAATTTTTTGCTTCATTGTTAGTTGAATTGTTCGAATGTAATTCTGTTATTTTCATTAAAAATATTTACGCTATTTGTTTTTTTTTTCATCTGGCAGCACGTGATGTGCTGCGTCACCTTACACGTGCTATACGTGTCTCAATTTGCGCCTTGCATTACGGTTGGGTATTAGCAGGTCTTCCGTGAATCTGGGCGATGGTTTCTTTATAGAATATTTCGCCTGCCTCATTCCTGGGAGCATATTCCACCACTCTATCGATTCGGATTGCATCCACGCCTTCACTTTATACATGCTTTCGCTACCACGCAGAAGGGTTCTGGCCAACCTTTGTATGCCGCCTAATAGCCTACCCGTACCCGATTGCTTTGTTCTTGTTCACCAAGTCATTACACCGTATGTTATCATAGGTCTCACTACCCTTTTATATAACCAGAGTGTCATTTTTGGGTTCAGTCCCCAGTTTTTCCCGCATATTCTTCTGCAGATTCCCAGGGTCATTCTGGCCTTATGTGCTGTGTTTTGGATGTGGAGGTTCCACGTGAGCCTGTGGTCGAAGGTCACGCCTAAGTATTTGACTTCCGTGGCCAAAGGGATCTCCACTTCATTGAGTATTGGTGGTTTCAGTCCTTGCATCACTCTTTTTCTTGTGAACACGACGACAGTGGTTTTTTGGTCATTCACTGAGAGGTTCTCATGCTTGCACCATCTGCCGACGATGTGCAAGGTTCTTTGCTCCGAGATAACGCCTGCAAATTTCCCTTTTGTGACTATCACCGGATCGTCAGCATATCCCAGGCAATATATGCCTTCTTCAGATAGCTTCCTGACGAGATCGCCTACTAGGGTTGCCCATAGCAATGGCGATAGTACGCCTCCTTCTCTGTTCTTACCTGTATGGTAGCCTCTCCTAGAGTGGGGTATATCATCCTTCTTTACAGGCTGGCTTTTATCCATCGACACACGACAGCTGGTACTCCTCTGTTTCCCAGTGCGTCTATAAGTGACTCCGTGGAGACATTATTTAATGCACCTTCGATATCTAGAAAAGCAGCAATTAATCTTCTCGTGTTTTAATCATTACTTCAACCAATAAAAAAGCGCTAACGTCTCTAATGGACCAATAGATGAATCCATCGCATCAATCGATGAATTTAAGAACCCTTCATTCCCATTTCGGTACTGTCCTCACAGTACCTACTTTGAAGTCAATTAGAGAACTTCGAGTGTTGCCTCATTGATAATGTGTACCGCAGTCGTAAATGAAACGTCCGACATGAAAACCTTGACACAACAATGTCATGCCGTGAATGTTTACCCTCTTGAATAACTTATTTTCCCTGCGGCGTAATGATACAAGTGTTTTTTTTTCTCAGATCTGACGATGGCTTGACTCCTGTTCACATAGCAGCCGCATGGGGACGTTTGGAGGTTCTGCAGCTCCTCCTCAGCTGCGGAGGTGACCCCGAAGCTCGAGACAGCAACTACATGACCCCCTTCCACTACGCGAAGAAAGAGAATTTTGTTGATTGTCTCGAGCTACTCAAATCACATTTTGTCAACAAGACGCATTTCATTCAAAGAGAGAAAGAAGACTGTATTTGTAAAATAGAATTAGGTGAGTTGAAAAAAAGTCTGTGAAAGATTGAGGATGACAAAATTTCAACAAATTGAACTGTTCGACGTTGAACTTTGAGAAATCGCAGGCAATGTTGTCAAATTGAAAAACGATTAAGTTGCTAGAAAATGAATTGTCATTAAGTGACAATAAAAAAAATGGCACTTGTTACATATTTATTAATTTATTACTTTCAGTTGATTAGAAAGATTTTTAAGCTACAAAAACATTAACTGTTTTCTGTGTATCTTTCAATGTTGATTATACAGGCTGATTCACGGTGGATGGCACATTAGACGTTTCTGGTGAACCAGACAACGGATCACTTTGAAAATTTAATGGAGGGCATATTCGGACATTCTCTAGCCAACTAAAATATTTTCGACAATGCGGTGTTGCCGCTTCTATTAGAAAGCAGTAGCAACTTTGATTTTTCAAATGGAACACTCTGTATATAATATTATTTTTGGAATCTCCAACAACTGCCCGACAACTTTTCTTGATATTTCCCTATACCTATCTGTTACCGTTTTCGAAATAAAAATGAATTTCAATGTTTTTCTTCGAAAATCATGACTTCTAAAAATGCCGATATCTTTTAGTTAAGAAGTACTATGATATCGAAATTTGGTTTGGAGTTAGGTGATATTTGGACACTTCCCACACGTCAGCCTAATCTCCGTTACTTCAATACAGGATGGTAAAAAAATACAGTTTTTTCGTTTGCTTGAAAAAGTTGCTGAAATTTGATTATTTTAAATAGAACACCCTGTATATTATTGAAAATTCGGAAAGCTGCTGAAATTTGCTTTCTTTCTATGTATATCATACCTATACCTAACTAGTCAAGTTTCGGACTTATGAACATTTATTTGTGAAAATGTCCCTTCAGAATGGTATTTCCATTCGGTATTTGGTAAGCAGGCCATGATTACTATTTGACAGTAGCGTTGTGACATTCTCCTAATAATATCGACATTTTCGTCACTTCAGAAGTTGCAAATACCTTCAAAACGATGGAACAAAACTATTCAAACGAAGTTCTTATGAATTTGTTTATTATTTTTGGACAGTGTGACAAAATTATCAGCAGAACATGTAGAAAGTTCAATGAAATGTATCCGAATCTACCGCCAATGAACCTCAAGAAATTTATACGAATTCAGAACAATTTCAATGCATTTGGATCAACTTTAAAAGCACCAAGAAACTTGCCTCGACCCGTAACTTTCGAAGACAACCAGATTAATGTCTTAGCATATTTTCACGCATTTCCCGAGTCATCGATAAGAAGTGCTGAAGAAGATTTGGGTATAAAATATTCATCGGTTCAAACAATCTTGCGAAGACATAAAATGCATGATTATAAATTCACCAAAATTCAAGCAATGAAGCCTCAAGATCCTCAACAGAGAGTAGAATTTTGTGAAATGTTGTTGACACGCATTCAAGAAGATCCACTTTTTTAAATAAAATTATTTGGACTGATGAATCGAAATTTTCGAGAGAAGGGATTTTCAATAGAAAAAATCGTCATTATTGGTCCAGTGAAAATCCTCATGTCACAAAAGAAGCCGGATTTCAAGAAAAATTTAGTTTTAATGTCTTCTGCATGTTGATGGACAACTAATTGAGGTACGTGATATACGAGGAGTCATTAACATCCAGAAGCTACCTGAATATTTTGGAGAATACTGTAGACAGTTTCGTGGATAATCTGCCACTCGAAGATTATCGAAACTGTTGGTACCAACTAGACGGAGCTCCTGCACATTGCACAAGAGAAGTGAGCGCAGAACTGGATAGACTATTTGACGATCGGTGGATGAGGCGCTTGGGACCATGGAATTGGCCAGCGAGATCACCCGATCGTAATCTATTAGATTTTTATTTGTGAGGAATGTTTAAAGAAAAAGTTTACAAAATACCCGTGCGTTCGAGAGATGAATTGTTAGAAAGGATTGCCCAAACATTTGAAGATTTGGATCCCAATGAAATCAGATCTGCCACCACGAAAGCAGTCAACACCCGCATTTTAAAGTGCTTGGAAGTGAACGGCCAGCGATTCGAACATATTTTGAAATATTCCACATGATTGTTTTACTTTTTTATAATTATTCATATCAATATTTCCAATTTCAAGTTTCTTGGTGCTTTTTTAAAATTTATCCAAACATATTGAAATAGTTCTGAATTCGTATAAATTTCTTGAGGTTTATTGGCGGTAGATTCGGATACATTTCATTGAACTTTCTACATGTTCTGCTGATAATTTTGTCACACTGTCCAAAAATAATAAACAAATTCATAAGAACTTCGTTTGAATAGTTTTGTTCCATCGTTTTGAAGGTATTTGCAACTTCTGAAGTGACGAAAATGTCGATATTATTAGGAGAATGTCACAACGCTACTGTCAAATAGTAATCATGGCCTGCTTACCAAATACCGAATGGAAATACCATTCTGAAGGGACATTTTCACAAATAAATGTTCATAAATCCGAAACTTGACTAGTTAGGTATAGGTATGATATACATAGAAAGAAAGCAAATTTCAGCAACTTTTTTAAGCAAACGAAAAAACTGTATTTTTTACCACCCTGTGTTGAAGTAACGGAGATTAGGCTGACGTGTGGGAAGTGTCCAAGTATCACCTAACTAAAAACCAAATTTCGATATCATAGTACTTCTTAACTAAAAGATATCGGCATTTTTAGAAGTCATGATTTTCGAAGAAAAAAATTGAAATTAATTTTTATTTCGAAAACGGTAACAGATAGGTATAGGGAAATATCAAGAAAAGTTGTCGGGCAATTGTTGGAGATTCCAAAAATAATATTATATACAGAGTGTTCCATTTGAAAAATCAAAGTTGCTGCTTTCTAATAGAAGCGGCAACACCGCATTGTCGAAAATATTTTAGTTGGCTAGAGAATGTCCGAATATGCCCTCCATTAAATTTTCAAAGTGATCCGTTGTCTGGTTCACCAGAAACGTCTAATGTGCCATCCACCGTGAATCAGCCTGTATGCCCACACACAGTACTGGTTGGTTTTCAATTCTCATAAACAGTTACTTTGTATTTTCAATTAAGTGAATGTGGTTCTATCTCCCCTTTCACAGATAAAGTAATCGTAAACAATGGCAGTACTGAAGGCGAGTACAAATTGCTCGAAGTTACCGGCAGTATTAAGAAAGAAAAAAGCATCCCCAATTTGCAAAACCTACCCCAGTCCGACACTAACGAATACGTCATGAACTGGTTCAGCAAGCACGTCGACGACATTGGGGGGAAAACCTTCATCAAAGTTCCTGCTACTGCGGGCACTAGCGAATCCGAGGACCAGAGCTTTTTCTCCTTCGAAAGCTCTGTGGACGAATCGGATAACCCCAGCGCCAGGAAGATAACCCCGCAGGACATAACTTTCAGGAAAGCCTACAGGAAGAAACGCAAGATCAGCAAAGACGGCAGTGGGTGTCGTGAACGAACTGACAGGTAGATACAACATTTTATTAATACATAGAGAGTCGTATAACACTTCATTCAATAACGGAATAGTATTCAACGAGCGATAAATGTGTTTGTTACACATGAAAATGGCGAGAATTAATAATTTCTCTCGAGCAGAATGTATAATTTTTCTATCCTTGATAATTATTACACAATTTTCACAATAATTGAAGTGATAGCTTCTCATGGGAGGGTAAACCGCTTGGTAACGTAACTCATAACGGCGCCAGTATATCTGGCATCTTCTCTCGCTTCTCTTCGCTTGACTCAGTGTTCAGAGTGCGGTCGACATATACTGTTGACAGTGAGCATATAACGTAAAACTATCGCCGCTTTTGAAAGTGATTGTACAAAATTTAATGAAACAAGCATAAATGATCCTCGGAACATTATAGAATCTCCCAACGGAAGGTTAGTTTAATAATTTAAAATTCACACACACATATTTGTTTACAAAAAGGATTTGAAGCTTTAATAACTTCTACTTATTATATGCGAGCGCTTTCGATAGCAGGCTGTGCTATCATCTTCTTGGTTCTACACAAACTGAACGTTTTATCTTCTTATTTGTTCTTTTATACGGTTAGAACGCCTTAGTGCAGGTATTTGTCCTCTACTTGCAACACACGCCATACAAAACAAACATAACTTTCCCCTACATCATCAAAACATCAAACTCATAAAACAAGTCGAAAAAGGAAACCGTATGGACATCTGGGAAAACCTAAACAACTATAAATTCAATAGTCATAATTCACTTATCGAAGAACAAATACAAATCAAAACACAACAAGACCTAGCATTCAATATTCTACACAATACACTTTCCCAGAAAAAGTGAAACTAGAGAAATTCCAACACAAAGGATATTACCTAATGTAAACCAAATACAGGCATATTTAAAGAGACATCCGGATGACAGGAGAATGACAAATACCTGCACTAAGGCGTTCTAACCGTATAAAAGAACAAACAGGAAGATAAAACGTTCAGTTTGACGAAATACGTTACAGTTTAAAATTGTTTTGAATGAGTATAATGTCATATGTCGAAATTTCACAAATCGTTTCTATTGGTTAGGATTGACAGACAGTTGACATGACATATGTCAGTGGTTATAGTGATAAAAGTTGTTGCCAACTTTAAATTGTAAAGATTTTTTTGGAAATTTCTACCTGTGGGTAGCTTTTGCGTGTTTTTGTATTGAAAGTAAATTTAAAGATTCAATGCTGTTTTGAATATATATATTGTTTACAATTATTGAGTTTTACAATAAATACAAAATATTAAGTAATCGTAAACGTAATATATATGTTTGTGTAATAACATAAAATTTAAGAAGTAACCTAAGCTTTTCTCAAGTTGAACAATTTCAATATTGAAAAGTTCAACTTAGATTAGTTCAAGTTATTACTTCTGTCAGACGTCCCGAGACTCAAACTTTTTTTTTTATTTCTTGTCATTTTTCGCCCATACGGTAGCTTCCTTGATAGAAATTAATTTCTACCGTATATAAGCGATGCCACGAATGTATTGATGAAGGTAGTTAACACTGAACTTGAAATGTAGTTGTTTGTATGTTTTTCTATAAATTTCTAACTTTTTCAGATTATAAACCAAGTTTTGGTATCCCGTCATTGTTTGTTTTTATTGATATGTAATTCATTTAACTAACTTTTGCCGCACCTTGTATAATCTTCGGACAATAAACATATCTGTCTATCCGCAGAGTGCCCGTAAAGTTAAACACCAGCACCCCCATGAAAGGAAATCCCGCCAGAAAGCTAAGCTTCACGCCCGATGAGTTATCCCCGAACGACGTTTCCAAAACACCGCCAGAACCCAAAACCGAAGTCATCTCCAGTGAAAGCGGAATCGTGACCCTCTCCAACTCCAAAGAGTGCACTCCCAGCTCCTGCAAAGCCGACCACGTGGCGCTACCGCACAGCGTTACCGATTCGGCTTCTTCGGGAATTTTCGGTTCCGTCAGCGGTGAGAAGAAGAATTCCACGAGCAGCGACTACTTGACATGCACCTCCAATAGTGCGTTGAACAGAAACGTTTTCGAAATCACCGAGGATCTCACTAAGAGCATCGAAGATGGGAGCAAAAAGTCTGATGACGCGGCCAGTACGGACCTGAGTTTCATGAGCGTTTCGGAGGTCTACAAGTACGAGGATATGGAGGAGGGTATCGTACTGTATGAGAGAAGGTTGTTGAAGGCGCCGAGGTAAGCAGGGGCGGATTGAGGGGTTTTGGAGAGTTTAAGATGTGGGAGATCTAAGTGATAGTTTAGTTGTGGTTCCTTAAACCTAGAATGATTTGAAACCACGCACAACATGATGTGTGATAGTGATAAATCCCGGACGGTTTACTTATTGAACCAGAAAAAAATCTGAAAATGTTTTTGCCATCTTCAAAACAGAGTTGAGTAGAGAAAACGGAGAGATAGACTATATTAGTGAGTTTAGAAGGGAAATTTGAATTGCTATCCATCTCTGTATCCAAGTTCACATGCACTTATTTTACAATTTCGGGCATATTTTTGAAGTTTATAAAAATTCTTGTGAATCTCGTGGCCGAACTTGGCTTATTTGATCATTTCATCAGCCTTTAATAATAAAATCGATTGATAAAGATATATTTTTGTCATGATTGTCTGCAGGTGGCGCTGTAGTACATCGTACTGAATCAACTGAAGACGGAGTTTAGGAATTGGTTTTGATTTGCTTGTGGAATTGATTTGCTTGTTCGACATTTTTAGACGGGTCACTCCATTTGAAATGACCCACCCGGCACGGACGAGGAGCTATTACTACGAAACCGGTCTATGGGTGGTCATCCCGACCAAATTAAATTAATTTCACTTTGAAGCTTGATACCAAACAGTTGTTGGACTACAGTAGGGATGAACTACGATGTCTAACAGGCCTTCTTACAGGTCACTGTCATTTGAATCGTCATATGCAGAGACTCGGACAGTTGGAAGACAGTGTGTGTCACCTCTGTTTGGAGCAGAGCATATACTTTGTGCCTGGGGACCGAATCAGGTTTTTAGAGTTCGGCAGAGCCGTACTCTTGCCATCTGACCTGAAAGACCATTCACAATACAAGCTAATTGGCTTCGTTAAGAAGCTGGGTTTATTTGACCGAGTGTGAATAGGTGTGAGCCACAATAAACCCTTGCGGGTTTATTGTGGCTCGGGTCGGGTATCTGCCACACGTACCTACAAAATCGTAGGTTTCACATATATATATATATATATATATATATATATATATATATATATATATAGAAACAGAAGTTAATATCGGACATAGCACTCATGAAAGTGGCAAACCATAGACACATGTTTCGGGCTTTTGGCCCATCATCAGTATGGTGCAGCCAAGTGTAAGGATGGGCAACACTTGGTTACCAAAAGATAGAAATAAAAATGCACGGAAACACCAACAGGAGCCAACCGCACATTTGTGGTTACAGTTGATAGATCTCGTGGTCACAAGAAAACTATCAAAATCACCACGGAGGCAGCTATAGCTACCTGCGTGACATCCGGGTCCAGGAAATTATACAAATATGAAAGTTATTGAGTGTCTTGATATAGAAACAGAAGTTAATATCGGACATAGCACTGTTTCTATATCAAGACACTCAATAACTTTCATATTTATATATATATATATATATATATATATATATATATATATATATATATATATATATATAGAATTATGTTTTTTCAAATATACTCTATAAGAATATATATAGAAATTAATTTGTTTTTTATCGACAAATGTATCTGAGAATGCATCATCTTATCTTATCATACAATTAATAAATTTTGACCTTGGTTGATTTTCAGTGAGTGTAATGGTAGCACAAAGACCGCGTCGTTTTCTTCCAAAATGTCGTCTTTGCCGGAAACTTTCCAATATGACGCCGATACTCTAAGAAGGGAACTCACCTTACACGGTTATGATCCTGGTCCTATCACAGTCACTACCAAGAGGGTGTATCTGAAGAAGCTGTACAAGTTGACGAAAAATCCCCTGTTAGTTCAAGATGTTCAGCATACCTTTTCAAAGAGAAGTGAGTTTATGGGTGAAATATATTTAAATAATAATAAAGCTTTGAATTTTGAACATGCACTAGTATAATCCAAAACTATATTTGTAATTTTTTATAAGAATGTATAATAAAATGCATTTTTATTCTATCTATTCTTTTAAAAACTTTTTTGCTTTTGATTAGGTATTAAAGACCACACATTGATCTATAAATGAGACCCAATAATTAATGATATTCCCCCAAACCGAGGCAAGTTTTTAACGACAAATTAAAGAAACAAAATAAATTGAAAAATATTCTTCAAAAAAAGTAGGGCTGTTATAAACTTTCATGAAACATTTCTAGAACGATATTTGCTACATATTCCTTTGTAAATAACCCCTGTACTTTGGAGTTTCCTTGGTTGTTGTTTCTGACATCCAACTTCTGTCAAACTTTGGCTCAGTAAACACTATGATTTTTTTATATCGTCACCCTAAAAATTCCTTGCGCGTATGTCAAAAAACAATTTCATCCTTGTTCTCAGTATACTCCGTGGAACTAGAAAAGACCATCAGGAATCCATCTTGGACCGACGACCTGGAGCTCTACAAAAGCCTAGAGGAAACAGTGTCGAAGGAGTTTTCTAATCCGGATCCGACCAGAAAGTGGAGAGAAGGTGTCAACAAGTCCTCCTTTACTTATCTTCTTTTGGACCCGAGGCTTACCGGCAATTTACCATGTCGGGCGGATTGTATGAAGCCAAAAGAAGTCTGGGAGACGTTCTTGTCTGCCATATTTTATGTCGGTGAGTTGATCAAAACTATATAATTATTCCATCAAAATTTTCCTGAAAATGAGTTTCAACATTGATTTCAGTGCTAATTCCATAAAAGTACGTTGAAGTATAATTAATTTTCAACTGTTACAGTATAAATTATCTATCCATAAACCAACGAGTATGCCTTCAATATCCAGTTCCTGCATTGATAATATTTTAGTTAACAACATAGAGACTGTTTTTAAATCTATCTCAATCAACAGCATACTTTTAGATAATCTATACTTATTAATGCGAAAGTCACTCACTTAGCACTCACGCATTCATCTCTGTTTCTCCGTACTGGTAAGTCCTAAGCTAAAATTTGGTCTTAGATGTCTTAGGTCTTAGATGCGCACTAAGAAAGGATGTTCAAATAGTCCAACTGTGGACTACCGAGCGTGTCTGACTGTAAACTGTTGGACTATCGCGACTCAACTGTAATCAAAAAATAACAATAGTATTTTGTATTCCAGTAGCCTGTAGATTAGATCTTTATCTTTTCTGTCATAGTAGTGTTGTTGAGTAACATGTGCTGAAATTTATATTCCATTGGAACTGCACTAATATTGAAACATGTCTTAAATCATGAGTGCACTAGTTTTACCAATGGAAAACGCTATAATACACCGCGTAGAAACCGAACCCGAGGGAATATCGGGATAAAGAAAGTAGATGAACAAAGTGGGCTCAAAATCCCATGTATTTTCTTATAGAGCTAAACTTTTTGCAATTTTTGGTTCAAACAGGAGTGGGGGAAACGTGTGACATCATCGACTCGCAATGAAGAAGGCATGCATTAATGTACGAAACGATGACGTCACACGTGTCCCCCACTCCTGTTTGAACCAAAAATTGCAAAAAGTTAAGCTCCATAAGAAAATACATGGGATTTTGAGCCAGAAGTCTCTTTGTTCATCTACTAAACAAAGATGTTGCTTCTGGATAATGCAGCTTTCTAATAATGGAAGAATTATTAAAATATGTTCTGGTAGTTCCACAGAGTATTGAGAATATGACTGACGCGCCACAGCTTTATATGGTTTAATGTATAGAAATATGTTGAAATAAATTCGATAAACTAAGAGTTTTTGTAGCGATTCAGCACTGAGGCTTAGAGCTCTCATAACAAATAATAACAAAAACTCTAGTGAAGCCTGTATATCATTCAGAACATAATTCCAAAACAACTGTAACTGATGAAGAATTTTTTCATTTCACCTCTATTTCTGCTGACAAATATAATAATTATCATTTCCTTTCCAGGCAAAGGCAAAAGATCGAGGCCCTACTCCCACCTGTACGAAGCGGTCACCCTGTGGAAGCAAAACAAACGCACCTCCGACAACAAGAAACTCCAAAAGATCCTCAACGTCTGGCAAAACAACGGCGGCGTAATCTGCCTCCACGTCTTCCAAAACATCATCCCCGTCGAAGCTTACACCAGAGAGGCAGCCATGATCAGCGCTCTAAAAGTGGAGAATATTTCCAATGTCAAATCTGGAGAGTTCTACGGCATAGCTTCCACCTGGCCGCAAAAGCACAAAAAAATGTTTGGCGCTTATTTGCTGTATAGGGCGATGATGATATTCGTGAACGAGGGGGAGAGGCAGTTGTTTCCCTCAGATATCGATTAGGAATTCAGGCTGGGAGTGGTTAGCGAGAATATGTCAAATGTTAAGCTGAGAGAAACATCTGTCAGAAAGTGCGAAACATTTGGAAGCTATTGAATCGTCTGACAAAAAGTGACCATTGTAATGCCATAAACATCACGGAGTAACTTACAGATTGCTACAATGTAATTAGTACAAAGCCTCCCGATTATCTCTGTCGCTCCTAAAAGTCATCTGTTTTTTAACTATTCCTAACTATAAAAGTGGTTCTAGTAGCTATTTAATACGTGTCATATTAATAATTACCCATTATCCATGGCCTCTTGGATGCTACTCAATTATCAACTAACTCTCTAAGAGAAATCTTGTGAAACTAAGCTACTACTCAAATGTCAAGAACATTACTCAATAGCTTCTCAAATATTAAGGTGATTATTCAGAAACTATACAATGCTCTCCCTTTGCTCAGAAGTTACTCAACTGCCATTGAGTGGCTTGAACTAAGTCAGTTGTCTTCATACGAAACTACACAGCAGTTTTGTGTTCATCACAAGAGTATACCTGACCCCAACAAAAGTTATAACTGCTAAAAAGAAGTTGAAAGCCAGCTACTCAATTACCTTGGACATTGGATGGAAGCTATTTAATTGCCTTTTATTTTATTGTAAACTTTTCAATTCCGTGGCTATTCAAATGTTGGCCATCACTTGGAAGCTATTCTTTCAAGTAAACATTTTTAAAAGCTATTCAATTACGGTAGTAGTATCTCAGAGGGTGTGTTTCGTCTTCTTTGAGGGAATTACTACGAAGCTATTTGATTCTATAACTCCTCAAATTCACAGCTTTACCATTTTTTCATGAAATTGCTCAGAATACGTCTTTATGGAAAGTTCTCAGTAGGGATGAGAAAAAGTTGACTATTTAGTCACAACAGGATTTTTTGAGAGCTGTTCACGGGAGTTGCCGAGAAGTTACAAACTTTTAAAGAAAATCATTTGAGAAACAATGTTTCAACATAATGACAGTTTCTCAGTAAGGAGAACCACTTTACTATCATACGTGAATTAGTCGATCAGTGGAAGATGGTGAAGTCATTCGAAACTTTCCACTATGAAACAATGTATTCGAATCAGAGAAACTGATCAGACAAAAACCAATGCAGTTAGTCTATACACATGAAAATTTTACATGTTAATGCAATAAAACAATAAAATCTAGTCTTGTAGATATTACCACTTGAACAAAAATACTTTATTTTTATAAGTATGGACATACAATATCTATATTATACATATATACATGAATGTAAATATTTTATTAGTTTTATAATAAATTTTTTCACAATTTTGTCGTTTGAATCTATCACTTTCGAAAAAGTGCCCAGCTAGTTATCTCATGCTATTCTTGGCGTTCCACAATGTTCTCATCCTAGTTTAGCCCATTCACTGCCAAGCGCAAATACTTAACAAGTTTTTATAACTTAACATTATTTTCAAGAAGTCCAGTAAAAACATCCTCCTCTCGGATGATATTGAAACAAATATCTTGAAGTGTAACCAGACCATCTTGACATACATGAATCAGCTTTGTACAAATATACAGGGTGGGCCAGGAAAAACAGCCTCAATAATTTACAGAAAAAATACTCGAAAAGTTGCAATAACTTCTCAGGTTGTCATTATCTGAGTCAATGAAAAAATTTCAATCTACTAACTGAATTACTATAATACTAATTTGTCTTTCCATTGAGAGTGCTGTATTGTTTTCCTCCAAATGTTTCTCATTTATATACAGATATTTTCTTTTCAATGATTGAAAAGAAAATTAGTACGCATTTTTTTTCAAGAAAAAATAATTATATGCAAACACTCGGTCATTATCATTTCCTGATGATGCTAACTTGGTAACAGAAACACAATTTGGGAGGAGCTGTTTTTGTTCTTATGTGGAAAAAGTGTTTCCTTTATTCACTTTGCGTCGGAGATTCCTATTCTGCCTACCAAACCTATAAATAAGTACCTACATTTCAAAGATTCAAAGGAAAATTGAACAGATATGCACTTTTCAGGGTTCGAGAGAAATTGAGGTAATTCAGATATTAATGTAGTTCAATATATACAAAACTGGGAACCTTAACTCTCATCAGAAACTGAAACAATGAAGTATTTTTCATCAGAAGTAGTCTCGACAAATCTTTTCTCTGTCCGGATTGAGGTCAACAAATATTTCTCAACAAAAAAGAATAATGTAATCTTCAATGTTCTTCAAGACATCCTTCTCATGTGTCCATAAAACAATCACAGTTGTCCCTGTAAAAGCAGCTGAACCAGTGTTGATCTTGTTAGATCAGTAGAGAACTTATTCATACTGTAATCCGTGATAGTTTTGGAGAGTAGAGAGTTGCACCTTACGTACTTGTGGATCGAAGCTTGGCCCTGTACTACACCCAAGTCAACAAGGCTGTCATTATCGTTTCTGAACAGGTTTCGCACTACATTATAGCTGGAGTCGCTGATGGCTTCGTAGTTCTGTAATGTGATAGGCTTATCAGGGGTCAAGTTGTTGACGCAAATTTTTTTCACAGGGAGAGCTAGTTTGAGTATGCCATTGGGTACTTCATCAAACAGGCTCTGCAAGGACTGTTTCGGTAGCAAATACTCGTTCATTTCCAGTGTTATTACGTATTTAGACTGTCGGGAAGTCCGCAATAAACAATCACTTTCAACTATTGTCCTGGCTGAGCTAGCATCCCGCTTTGGATAATTCCATGGCAAGAAAGCCACTTGCACTTCAAGTCTTTGTGACAGATTCTTTATCAGCTTAGAAAGCCTATGAGGGATGTCGCTTTCATAAAATATGAAAGAATCAACGCCTATGACTTTGTGGAAACTAATAAACTCAATAAACTTTTTCTTGGTGAACGTACTGGGAGAAACACACACAGTCACATTTTTACGCAATTCACTAGTTGAAGTGTCCGTCAGCAGGATTTTTTTCAAGTCGCTCTCTCTGCCTGGCCTGTTGCCAAAGGACACTGCAAAGGGGGTAGATTCTGGATTTGATCCAGAGCAAAAAAAGTTGTAGGCTGCATCGGTAGCCATCTTCGAGAACTTGAACTTTCCTGGGCTTGGCTTCTTTTTATCTTCGAACCATAGAAAGCAATTCCTGGGAACACTCTTTGCATCGTTAGATATGGCAATGGCTTTCACATCCTTGGTTCCTCTCAAAAAGGCAGAGTAGACGTAGCTGTTATCTACCTCCTGCCATATGGGTTGAGGACCCCAGTCATGTTGTTCTACCACGAAGTCAGCCTTTTGCAGTTCGGAGAAGTTACATGGCTGTCCGAAAAAGTTGAAAACTTCCAGGACGTAGTGCAAACGGTTATATTCGTGACGGTATACCAAGAATAGGGATAAACTTATAGCTGATACGATAAGTAGAACTAACTGATGATATTTCTTCATGTTTTCCTTAATAAATCCTTCATCGGGATTTGTTTATATTATTTTGATTTTCAAAAATTAGGATAGACAATGTAAATATGGACTAGCCGTGACGTCACTTTCACATATATTTCACTTGAGGATCACACGTTTTGGCTACTGCGTCACAGCACCATGTGACGAATCAAATCTCAAAATGCTTATAATGGAGATATGCAACACGTAAAACATCGTGAGTTGATCTGACATTAAGTGTATGAGTAACGTGATTGCCAAAATGTGAATATCTTCATCTCTTTTTAATAGTTGCAGTCAATGTTCTTTTTTCAATGGCCAGATCATAATATGACGTCACTGAAAATCAGACATTTTCCATTGATAAATCTAGTGCATTCCAGTATATTTCTTTCCTCTATTTCGTAATATATCAATACAATTACACTGCATGAGCACCTGCACTAGTCACTAGTTTAATCAAGCCTATGTGCTACTCTACTAACGAGCAGAAATTTTCTGATTGGATTGGATTCGACACACTTTCGGCTCAGGACAAAAAGACAAAAGAAAATTACTTATTCGGTGAGTTCGAGGTCCTGACCCACGAACAGAACTCATGGACTAAACGTCTTCAAGTCATGTGACACAGTGGCGTAGCTAGAAGAGAGCAGTGTGGGCCACAGCATACGAAAGGGGGCGGCAGGAGGCACTAATTTATTAAGTAAGTTAGCGTGCCAAAGAGAAGCGGCGAACGAGGTGGAGTCGAATGCAGCGCAAGTAGTGACAACCGCAATATGTCCATTTTAAGATTACAAAATTCACTAATTTTCAGTAGAATAGAAAACAATATAAATCTTGATGTGGATGATTGTGTGAAGGACTTTGCATTAAAAATACGAGTTGAAGTAAATTTTTCATCAAATTTTTGTGCATGATAATAATACCTAATGAGGGGCGGCGTATTTCCACTCGGCCCCAAGCGGCCACTGATGTGACATGATTTTTCATGAAAGGAGTCCCCCCATTGTAAATTTTTCACACCTAGAATTTACAAGCTAAGCACTGTGATCGGTAGTTTGGTTTTAAGATGACCTTTTAATACTAAGTACCGAGAAATTACATGAATCTCTAGTAAATTTTTTCAGATAAAATATATTTTTCATTTTTCAACTTTTTGATAATAATAACTATAATGCCAATACACACGTTACATGCTTTAATGAAAAATAACTTATATAAACCACCTAGAGTTTCATTTAAAAACATTTAAAAATTGCATTCGGAAGTTTTAATGGATAAAGTTGTCTTCATGATCTTCAATATCAAAGAAGAAAAACAATGGAGACTTGACATGTTTGTCTTTTATAGAAATTGCAAGGAAGAAGAAATCTGAATTAAAAAATTTACTGTACAACAAAAAAACAATATAAACAATATATCTTGAGATATTTATTCATCAAATAAAATGCACATTAAACTTAGTCCTACTGAAAAAAAGCTTTACTCAAGGAGAATTAGAAATATCCATGTTATCAGATTTCTCAGGAGAATCCTTCTCTGGTGCAGGCGGTTGAATCTCTTTCTCTTTGCTCTTTTCTTTGGAACTATCAAAGCCTTTCTCCTCTTCATCGTAGTTTCTGGGAACCTTAGAATGTGACCGTGTTGACCGCCTAGAAGCTGACCTCCTTGACCTAGAACGGGACCTCGACTTCTTATCCCTTTCTCTTCTATCTCTATCTTTTCGATCTGATTTTTTATCTCTCTTTCGGTCTCTGTCCCTGCTTCTAGATCTAGACCTTCGCTTTTTAGGGACACGTGGTGATGGCGATCTCCGTCTGCTACCTGAAGATAAGTAAAATAGTTATTTGCATATGAACTAAAGATATAAGCACAAACATTTTAATGTGTTAATGTAACACATTCACTGAGAGAAAATAACTGGATTGTTTTCTCACCTCTAGATCGAGACCTTTTCCGATCTCTCGTCTTACGGTCTCTGGATCTGGACCTCCTCTTGCTTCGGCTCCTGGACCTTGAGACTCTCCTCTCTGAAGGTATGTCAACGCTGCTCTCTTTCTCACTCTTTTTCTCTTTTGACTCTGAGCTGGACTTTTCTTTCTCTTTTTCTTTTTCCTTTTCTTTTTCTTTGGACGAATCTCTTTCCCGAGACTTCCTGTCCTTGTCGCGGCTGCGCTTTCTGTCTCTTGATCGGTCTCGGTCCCTTGATTTACGGTCTCTGTCTCTGGATCGAACTCTGGAAACACGTTCTCTGGATTTGTGACGGCTTCTTACCCTTGATTTAGAGCGAGATCTGCGAGATTTAGAGCTTCTTGAACAAGACCTGAAAAATGATAAATAAATGGTAATTTCTCTCATAAGGTATTTTACACAATTCTGGTAGTCCACATCTAATATATAAAAATGAATGTTTGTTGTTTGGTTGGTAAGTGATAAACTTCTACATCGCTCAAAGAATCGTAATGAAACTCAACATGTATAAGTAATTTTTCATAGAGAAGGTTTTTAGGCTATCAATTTATCTGTAAATCGCCACTAGATGGCGCTATAAATCAATTTTTTGAAAGCACTGTTTTATAACGCTGCGCACGCCGAAATTCGTTGATTCTGATTCTGTCAAAACATTGGAACAGAAGCGATACAGCAACATAGTACTAGTTTTTTATAAAGACAAACAGCTTACTTTTGCCAAACACCACCATGCTGAAAAATCTGTAAAATGAAATACTTATCCTAAATTAAATTCGTTTATTTAGTGGAAGGGGCAGAGCTCAATACATGGGAACAATACTTCTAAGATGTCACCTGAGCTTTATAAAGCATCAAAATTTGCCGAGGTTTATACAGTTTCCTGGTTAAGAACAGTGCTTCAAGCTTTTGAGAAGCAGCCTTCACATACAGCTGTTTAGATTCCAATCATCATAGTGAAATTTTAATGTGATCAAGTTGGATTTTTGAATATTCAAGCATATTTCCTAGTATCCATTCATATAATTATTCATTAAGTACAACACTGCTTCTACTTTTGTAAATTCCGTCATAAATACTAAATTTCTATTAGTTGATAAATATTTCATTATGTAATTTTGCTGCAATGAGATTTATCCATGAATACAGTTGATCACCAAGGAATTCAGGGACTCTCAAACTTGCCAAATTTCCATTATAACATGGACATCCAACAAGCTAGCCAAACTAGCTCATTAGAAAGAAAAAACATTCAATCTGATAAGAACAATGCTCCCCCCCCCACATATCATCATCCCACTTTAGGCTATCATGAGATGAACTATACTGTTGTATTTGAAAATATGATTTGAAGATTGATGAACAATAATTTGCTTTTCAAAAACAAGCCTGAAAAAATATTAGGGAAATATATCTCAGTAGTTTACCTTAGTTTTTTTTCAATCTGTCACTGTTGTATAATACATTATATTCTCAAAAACCCTCTTACCTTCTAGACCTTGACCTAGATCTCTTTCTAGACCTAGATTTTGACCTCCGTTTACGGTCTCTCGACCTACTTCTTCTTCGGGAGGTTGATCTACGCCTGCGAGACCTGGACCTCCTCCTAGAGCGTGATCTAGACCTCGATCTTCTTCTCCTTCCCCTCGACCTTGACCTCGACCTGCGCGAGCTGCGTTTATCTTTAGTCAGCATACCTATAACGGGCTCTATAGAAGCGTTGATCATATTCTGAGCTTCCTTAAACCTGCAACATAAGGAGAAGGTGTTATTTCTCTAAATAAATTTCGAGGTGTGAATTCTCTGATAAAGAATTGAAGAGTTGGTGAAAGCATTTCAATACAAGATGGCCGACAATGAAGATGTATTGTCGGACAGCTCTGAAAAAGCGAAGATTGAACACTTTATGAAGTGCTGTGAGAACAAAAAATGTGGAGTAAAAGTTTGTATAAACTGTTTCGCGATTTATCATAAAAGTTGTGCCAAGGAAACAACAATTGAAGGTATTATCGGAAAACAAAGTGATATGCTGTGAAAAAACCGACAACATACAAAATCAAAAGCGAAGCAACAAGAGTGAAAAAGAAATGCGGCTGCTAGAAATCCGGTATTTGAAAGAATTACTAGAAGAAACAAGAGACAAAAACAATATATTGAACATCAATAACAGTTTATTGCTAGATAAAGTGGCGATATTAGAAAAAAATAATAGAGAGGAGAGTAATAAAGGCGCAAAAAACGTAAACATAAACAATTCACATGCCTGACAAGGAACGTCACATGAAAGTAACCCAGATACAGAAAGCTGGAATAAAATAAACTCAACATAAATGCAAAGTCCTAATGTCCAACGAAGTGATTTAGTTCAGCAGATGGCGCACCTAAAAAAAATACCACAAAAGCCAACCTATGCACATATTGCCGCTAAAACAAGCGTAAACAATAACAATACAAACAGTGGACCCATAACTTATAATAATCCAAACGACAACAATGATAATTTTGTGGAAGTCAAATATCGAAAACGAAACAAACAAAAGAGAGTATACAAAAAGAATATTGGCACAGGTCCTAGCGATGATATTTCCGAGTTCTCAGGACCAGAGCGAAAAGTATGGCTTTATTTATACAGAGTGAAGAGGGCTGCAACAGAAGAAAAGATAAAAGACTATATTACCAATAAACCAGGTTATAATAATGAAGTAAATGTGAAAGAGATCCCAATCACAGAAGATCGACTACGAAGATATGTAGTGACAGCACCACTATTGAAAAAGGATGAAATGTACAAACCGGACTTCTGGCCAAGCGGAGTAGGTATTAGAAGATTTGATTTCACAAAACACAAAGATTTTCTGAACCAACTAGGTGGAGATTTTTTATAGAAAATGAAACACAGGAGGCCCGGCAGAGCAATGTTCTGTTGAATCTGGAACCGTATGATTCAAAAGAATATTTTGAAGTGAATCACTAAAATTATTGTTTTTTATTTTGACGTCTTTTCTTTTAATGTTTGTATGTACCATTGTTGTATATATAAATGTTTATATGAAATAGAGAATATATTATTATATTATTATTATTATTAAGCATTGTCTTCAATTCCTCATCAGCAAGATTCACTAAATCCTTGCAGAAACTTTACTACCTCATTTCACCGGAACACATGTGAAGTTGAAGACAAGTATTTTTCACCTCTCATTTATTTCTCACCTTTTTCTCATTCAGTTTATACTCTAAATATTCATAATAAAATTGAAATAGTTATGATTCACACATACACCACACAACATAATGTATAGAGTATATGATATGATGATGAATGATATGGAAGTAGTTGTTTCATATGAATTTTTTCCAGTTTGTATTTGAAAGGACATTCTGTGCATGATCCTAACATCTTTGTAAAACGTTTTTTTTTAATATTTCCTACATTCTTTCGAAAGTTTTCCATTTTTTTATATAATGATGGAGAAGTAGACATGTTTTCTTTGAAAGCATAAAACTTTACAAGTGATTCACAGGAAAAGATTATATTTTCTGGGTTTAAATACAGGTAGATTGAAAAAGAATATGTAGATAAGTTAGCACCTATAATAAGTACTTGTATTGAATTATTTGGAAAAACTTTTCATGCATTGATTTCAAAGTATATTTTTCCCATAGTGGAGTATATGATACGAAAAGTTAGAAAAATCCAAGTTGATATTTTGAAACTATCTAACAATAAAATAATTAGTCACTTTAGTTAAGCAAGGTTGATAGAAAAAAAAGTTAAGCTATTCAACACATTCAATTCAAATATTTTTGACAACTGCAAAGATTCATGAACTGAAGCCTATGAAATGGGTTAAATTCACAATTAACTACCAACAAGCTAACCCTTGTATTTATTTTGCTGCCGTCATTGTCAAAGTATCTAGTAGGAAAGTAGACAAGCAAAGGTCATATGTTGAAACATATTAAAACTAAGTGTACCTTCTAAGAGTACCAACAAATAAAAGAGTAACAGCAGATTTTGAGAATATAGTAAGATTGAAGGTGATAATGATAATAATGAAAGTTAAAAGACCATTTTTACAAACCTGGTCATAGCCTCTTCGATTTCCTTCTGAGCAGCTTCATTGCTTTTAGTCTGTGGCTTGGTAATTGGTTGAGTGGAATGCTGGATCTCCACCACTTTACCTTTAAGCTCCTTGCCGTTCAACTTCAGAGCGTTTATAATGCTCGACTGATCTGTAAACTCCACCAGCATGTTGGTGCTATCGTCAGAATCCCTCTTGCATGTTCTGAGGTATTTTACCTCCCCAGCAGCACTGAAGAAGTCAATAACTTCGTCTTTGCTGACATCTGGGTCATAGTTCAACAAAAGCACTGTCCGCCTAGTCTCCTCGATTTTGGCAGAGTCAAAATTGGCAGGCAACGGGGGATACGGGGGCAAACCATTCGAATCCAAGTTTGTGTCGGTGGTGAGTATCACCTGATCTTCCCCAGAGCCGTGAACAGAATTCACAACGTGAGGGGGCAGCTTAGGATCATTAATTGTCAGACCAGGCACAACTGTTCCATTCCTTGTCATTTCAAGGGCATAGTACTCGTCGGGGATTTCCCCATTGGAGATGGGGATCACTATCAAAGCTCTGTCAATAAAGACCGTGTTTGTCATATGTTGTGCTATGGGTATCGTAGAAACATCCACGAATTTAATGTAGCATATTCGGGACTGAACTGGACAAGACACATCTCTTATTGTAGGATATAAGCGAATGTCTTCAATTTTGCCCAGATAGCCAAATAAGACCTGCATCTGGTCTTTCGTGGCTTGAGGCGCGATGTTGGTTACTTGGATGACTTTCGTTGTCCCTACCGCCATCTTCAGATTATGTTTACACGTGTTGGGTAAATATTATCACTTAATGGGCACTACAGCAAAGTAAAAATGCATCTTATCCCGACAACTCTCATTACATTGAAACATGCATTTTTATACTATACACTACATTAACTACACAACTGTCAAACGTTTGATATCTTCTTCTCGATTTTGGCACAGAGAAAAAAGGGCAGGTTAGTCATGAAAGTGTTGTTGGCAAGAAGGATACCTCCACACCGAGTTACATCTACTCCAAACAGCAATTTTTTTTTGTGGTAAAACTGATTCACACGTAATGTATGACTATCCCTCATTTATCTATTGATAAATGAAAGGAAGAGATAATAATTCTTCTTCTTCTTTTTCCATTAATGGCTTCAGCTGCCAGGGCTAGAGATAATAATATTTGCCCCAATTCGACAAATAGAATATAAGAAGAAGTGAACATTTCACATTGTTTCTCAATGGCCTTGTTCAACATTAAGGAACATGAGTCTTCTTCATGGATATTGAACTCAAACACATCCAAAATTAGCTGAATTAGCAGTTATCATTTCCGTATAGTTTTGTTTTATACTCTTTCCTATTTGAGAATAGATGGCGCAATTAGCTATTTCCTCATCCTCAAATTCAATTTTGACGTCATCATAACACTTGCCGTGTAACCTCATTTTACATGGATTGAGTGTAGACAGTCTTCCAGTGACATCATCAACATATCAAACGGTAATGGTACGTCGATTCTCTTTGGTTCATACGGTAATAAATGGTAATTTCTTCCCGACATAACGGTAGTTGCTGAAAACATTTTTGGCAACAATGCATGAGGAAACATTGTCGCAGAGTGTCGGTGCCCGAATTCGCACGATATAATGTCAAGACACAGAATACTTATAGAAGGAATACTCAGCAAGAAACAGTAACCATGAACTTTTTGAGAATTTTGAGCTAAAATCAAACTAGTCTGGTTGTATTTGTTGAAATGTTGGTATACAACTAGCCGAGATGACATCATGATAATTCTTCGTCAATAAATTGAGATCGCCCTCTCCGCACTCCAACCGTAATACTACTTCTGGAACACACCCTTATTTACAAGCATGCGCATGTTAGCCACAAGATTGATCATTCGACACTCAATTGACTCAATCAGTCTTTGTCAAACTTATGTCAAACTGAAATGGATGTTAGAAAGTCGGTCTCAAATTTGTGTAGTTATGATTTCCGAAATATTTGCAATTTATCTTGTTTGAATAAGAAGAACATAAAATTGAAAAACCGCGTTTGATAACGACTGCTTCTTTTCGTTCGATCTCTTCCAGTGTAATAGGTGGATCGTATTCTAGTGTCATCTGTTGGCAGTATCATCGTTAGCACACGTGAAGTAATATAATTGAGAACACAGGTCACAACAACCAACAACTAGAGTTGTGATCTGTGATTGAGGTCGTGGTAGGTCCTTATTAGAAGTTCAACAATATGGAATCGTGGGGTAAGTTAAGAATACTTTTTCCAAGAAAATTCGCGACTTAATTAGTTTTCTTCTTTGTAGACGACGAAAATTTCGAGCCTTCAACCCCTAGCCTGTCCCAGGTGGTGGCTAATAAATGGGATGGCGAGGATGAAGAAGACGAGGTTAAGGTAAGGGTAAGATAAAAAATAGGTGTAACTGGATTCAAAAACGCTCAAGTTGTTTGCATTGCACTTTTACCTTCACACATTAGCTGTTTCTAGAAACTTTCTGTCAAGATGATGATCTAACCTCAACTGTAGCCAACACAAAACTCTCAGAAAATATATGAATTAATGTGGAGAAAAACCATAATTCAAGTGTATTTCTTGGTGCCAAGTTTTGATCAAGCTATTTAGTAATCTATTTAAATCGAAAATATATGCTTTATTTTCGTCCACCACTATCAAGTGAAATATGTTATGGTTCATGTTTTATCAAACTTAAAAATATCTGTGAAATCAACAGTACCACCAAAATAACAAATGTTTACAATTTGAAGTATATATTCATTGAATTCTATATTTTTATGGATTTATCAATAAGTCAATTGAAAGGTTCTTCATAATTTTAATGAATATTTAAAATTCATAATATGAACAGAACAGAATGAAACAGCTTTCATTGACCAAATTCAAATATGATCTGAAAAAATCATTGCAGCATCATCTGTTCTACAATATTGAAGTATGTTTTTGTAGTATATTTTTCCTCTTCACAATAAAACTCACACCTCAGTCTTTTTTCTCCTTTCACAAGCCTTGAGCAATTATGTGAATGAATAATATAACTAATATCTACTAATCTATCTATTTGAAAATAAGGGTACTTCAACTCATTTTTTGACAAACCTCGTATATGGCTAAAAGAAATTGATAACTGATGGTTGCTTTTAGATTTTGGTTTTTGCAGAACTTTTCATGAAGAATCTTTTTTCCTAAAATTAATAATGAAAAATTCCATATGGTTACAACTTATTGTAGCAAACTTATTTATTTCAGGAAAGTTGGGAGGATGAAGAGGAGGAGGAGAAGGAAGAAAAACCCACAACAGAGGTCCAACCAAAACCTAAAAAGAAGCCGTTGGCTGAGAGAATCGCTGAAAAGGAGGTGAGATTTTCAACTACTCAACTAGTAAACTTTGTCAATTTTTGTATTTATATAACCATAAAAAAACCATATTCTTTATTAGAGATTGAAAAGAGAGGAAATGGCGAAACGCCTTCAAGAAGAGGAAGATGAAATGTCACCAGAAGAAAAACTGCGTCGTCAAAAGGAGGCAGACTTGAATCTGGCATTAGCAACAACTTTTGCCGAAGGAAATGTGAAAAATTCTAAAATAGGTGATCTTGATTTGCCAAATTCAAAAGAAGAATTCGATACTTTCACAGAAACCCTCTCCAAGAAGCTTACATCTCTGTCCAGCAGCATAGAATATCCCAATTTTGTTGAGAACTTATCTAGGAACCTTTGTGCCACAAGTAAGTATCTATTTCAGGTGGGATGCCTCAGGGCTGTTCTGCCATTCTCAAACTCATCAGGCAGAAATTTATCATTCATATTTTTCTAGTGACATCGCTTGATATTAGAAAAATAAAAAATTCGTTAGACAACTTATATTTAGAAAAACAGAAAGTCGAAAAAGGTGATAAGGCAAAAAAGAGTAAGGGAAAAGGAAAGGCTAAGCTCAGAATGGAGGGGGATAATGTAAGTTATCAGTCATTTGAGAATTTGGCAAATTTCAACTTTTTTTTTTTTAGCAATTATCGCAGCTGTCCGCTTACACAAACGATTATGACGAATTTGACGACTTTATGTAGCAGAAAATTTCACGAGGAACGAATAGGTTTTTAATAATTATATTAAGTTATTCAAGGAACAATTGTTACACATATTCTAAATTAAGTCGTGTGTGTATTTTATTGAATATGCAATATATATTTTTCAATTTTGTTTATGTATAGTTTTTCTTTATGAGTTGAGGTACTCCTTCTGTTTTCGACTTTTTGCAATGCCTGTATATTATAAGACTTGAAATATTTTACACCCAATATGCTACCAATGTTGAATAAAAACCTAACAGTTAGACTGTCCTTTTATTATTTGAAAACATTCACAAGAATGAACCTGTTTGAAACTTTGGAAATGTCAAAAAACAGGTTTTTTTCTCAACTTGAACACCTGCCAAATGAATAAATTTTTTTTTGTATGAGTTTCAGGTAAAAATTTAGGCAAATTGAAACAAATGTAGAAGGAAATGTACATATTGAAAGGGTTATATTTTTAGGAGTGATTAATTTTTGGGAAAGAAAGTTTTTTCCCTTTCTCCAACTCCATCGTGATACAAGAAAATATGGGAATCTTCCAAAGAAAGGAAGGAAGCAATCAATTTTAAAAGTGGTAACTCAATAATAGATTTGATCCTGAAACAACTACTTTCATATAAACATTGAATTACACGAAAGAAAAATTCTTTTGAAACAAATACTTTCATATTAACACTGTATTATGCAAAAAACACTTTTCTGTACTCAGTTTGTATTCTAAACATTCGTTATGGAATTAAATCAGATATCATTCACAGGATTTCCACACAATATACTAAATGAATGGTAACATTTTCTTTCGGTGTTTAATATTGAGCTATACTCTACTGAGTGACAAAATCCATAGCACACAGTTGTTTCTGGAGTAACAAAATCATCATTCAGTCGATAGCCTGCGACAGTAAGAATCTACTGAAAGTTAAGATAGTGTGAATACTGTTTATGATTGCAAGTGAATTGAGAAGTGAGATATAGATGAACAACTTAATAGTTGTTCCTCTTTGAAGTCAAAAATGCTCTTTTTAACAGGCGAGCCCTACTTCCAACAGAACCATGGTCCTCAAATGGCGGCCCAAGACAAAGTAAATTATTTCAACAGTCGACTAGGTACATGTCATAAACAAAATAATATCAAATTTTGTGTTCGAATCCAGCGACGGTGACTGACAGCAGAAGTAAAAAAAGCTTACGCTTGCCGAATCCGCCTGTCGCCGCCGTGTTGAAGATATTTCAAAAAAAATGCTTGGGGCAGTAATTGACAAATTGAAAAACTGCAAATACTTCAGTCATGCTTGTGATTCTAGTAAGGATATAACTTATATGTCTCGGTTCTCATTATTTGTTCGGTACTGCACAATGGACGGAATCATAGAAGACATCTTAGTAGTAATTACCATGAAGGGTCATACGAGAGGTTGTGATTTTATGGAAGTTTTAAAAGAATTTGTGGGAAACACAGAATACCTGTAAAAAAGTTGATATCAGTGCGTAGGTATTGATGGTTGTCCGTCAATGGTTGGTGCAATTAATGGTTTGATTGCTTTAATGAAGAAGAAATGAAATTTACCTAGTTTGTTGCCTATTCTTTGCATGCTGCATCAAGACACTTTGACATGTGAAATTTCGGATAACAAATTGAAAGATGTAAGCATCATAAATGTTATTTGCACGCGCTAAGTTAATCTTCCAAAATCCTTGGCATGTTGAAAACCAAGTTATGAAATTATTCTGCCATTTTGGACTTTCTAAAAGACAGTTAATAAATAAAATCACTGAAAGCACGACACACATTTGAAAGCTAAGAATAAATCTTAACAAGACTGTGCACAATTTGTGTTCATCAACATATCTCTGTCAAGCTTCATTTTCGAAAATGAGTTTCTAAAAAAACAAATACCGCAATCCTATTCTCACCCATTTAGAAGACGCAATGAGGATCGCATATAGTCCAAAAGATGCCGATATATAAGAAATAATTAAAAAAGTTCAACACCATAATTCGTAACTATAAATAGGTAAGTATTCATAATTTTGGTGTTGAACTTTCTTAATTATTTCTTACCTAATATATATGTTATTTTTTTCCAAAAAATATTCTAATGAACATTATGTATGAGTACTTTGTTCGATATCAACTTCTACGCATAGGACGTCGTGGGCACAGCTAGTGCGAAATGATTAATAACGAAATGAACTGAATACATATATAAGTGATGAGTAAACGCTCTTAGAGTGCCTTCACATTGGATCGCGCGGCTGCCGCGCGACTTTCAATCTAAAAAGAAGCGCGCGATTGTCGTACGACCTAATGTGAAGCCGTCACATACTCTGCGGCCCGGCGCTGACACCCACATTGTATTGTGTGGCCCTGGGTCAGAAAAGTGTGACGACCACTGATAGAGATGCTAGTACTCGAAGCTACTAGAGAAAGCAGAGATATGTAACTCGCACTTATATCAAAGGTGATAGAAGTGTACGATATATACGAAGAATTAGCGCATACGCACATATATATGACAAGAAAAACCTGCAAAGCAGTCGCAATGAATTATATCTCTCAAATACAGTATTCGCCCTGCGAAGACGGAGATTCCTAGAGAATCTCAAAAACCAAAGGTCGATGGATCTAAAGAGGATATACCTCAAGTACTGAGTAAGGTACCGAGAGTAACTAAGATCGAGATTTCTAGGATCGAAACCCCGAAAAGTAAAACTACCCAGGTAGTTAAAGAGGTCTCCAATTGAGATACCTGTAACAGCACAGGTTTCCGGACAAATTTCAATGAAATTGCCGCACACGAGAATGTAAACTTTTCAAAAGCGGTAAACACGAAAATGACGGTATAAAAGGCCAGCCAACAAGCCCGGCCGATTTTGGTAAAGAAGAGATCCCGCATCACACGTAGGCGATGCACGAAGCAAATTCAAAGAGTGGTGTTTCGAGGAGTACCTGAATTTCTCGAAAGTCAAGAAATAGATTACCCAAAAGCCAAGGGCTTTGATATCATATCAGTTGCCCAGCTTAAAAAACTAAATAAGCCACTCCCGCTCGTATTGCTTCTCCGTACGAGGCAACAGAACCATATCTACGAGGTCAGGGAAATACTGACAAACGTACGAGTTTTAATTGTGAGGGACCTATTAAGGATGCCCCGAACAACAAAAGAACAAGAAGGCTGACATCAAGCCTAGATACCATCTACCAGGCCGATAGGGACCCAAAAAAAAACCCAAAATATACATATAGGACAAGAACTGTAATATTCCTGAATACTTATTCAATTCAATTGAAAAAAGAGCAGTGCCCTTCTGTCAACGTAACACCAGTCAATTAACTCCGTAAGCATAAAAATTGCGTGCTCGGGATTGGATGAAGTCGACAAAGGCCGTTTTTGCCTAATTCCGGTTAGCAAAGGTCATCGAAGACAGCGCTGGTTCGACCCAACATATTATGTCTTCATCAATGGAGCTAGGCTGAAACACAAATGCATTGCTGACTTGCAGTGAACGACAGAGAAAAAATCTCGTCGTTGTGTCAGAGCTTGGCTTTGTAACTGATCGCCCTGGGAAGCCCGGTCATCTTTGACTTCGAAGATTGAGTTCTCTGTCATAGATGGCGTCCTCGTACGGGGAGATGTCATCGCCATTCATTACATAGTGTATTAATATATACTGTTGAAAATTTTCATACTTACTATTCAAAATCATAATGATTTTGTTTTCGGTGCAAGAAAATAATATTTCTACAAAGAAAAGTCACCCCGAGAATTTTTTCAACCTAGTCATTCAAGCCTAATTCAGATAAGATATGCCCGAAGTGAACTAAAAAATCTTGAAATAATCCTACAATTGATTAATAAATACCAAAACTTCAAATTTAGTGTTTCTTAGGTGACATGTCATTATTATTTTTATATTTTAGATTACTTTCAGGATCATAATTAGACAATGAATGCAAACTCAATAAAATCAATTTATTTATAACAAATATTCAAAATGTCATTTTAATTAATAAACTGCAATACCATTAAAATATTTTTTGTATTTTGAGCTTATCCAGCATCTAATAGTCATAGATTATAATGAATTTTCACATTTCTCAAACGAACAATTTGCAATAATAATATAATCAAAAATTATATGTATCATATTTAATGATTATCAAATATTTTGTCAATCAGTAGATAACAATATTGTTACGCTTCTCCCCGTGGGTTGACCAATAATTGACTACACTGAATAATCAAACTTAACTTCATTTCACTTCAACTAAAACTTCAACTATATTATTTGAATGTCTATCGCCTCATTGCATCACTCAGCGTACCGCACTGTAGCTTCCACTTGACTGTGTCGAAATCCTCGTGGCTAGCCTTTAAATATCGTAATCGAATGCCGTAGAAATTCCGGCGAGGTTCCGTTGAAATCGGTAGCATTATTCTCGCTGCTTCTAGAGTGGCGGGGAATCATCGTATATTCGCGCGCTCCCAGCTACGTCACGTTTGATTTATGGCTACCAGTGGCGGCCGACGTTATTTTCTTTCAGGCCTGATTTACAGCAATAAATAAAAAATATCTTCCCTCAACATTTTAAATAGTAACAACTCTCCAACACATCTTAAAAACTGTCGACCAGCAAAATATTTTACATTCATACCAATCAGCAGATGCTATCTCTGAAATGATCGGAGTTGCAAGGTTGGTTGAACTAGACAAACGTTGCCTATTCGCGACAGATCGAGACTAACGATGGCCGTTTTTGAGTTATTCACAAAAAACAAAATTTGCCGGAATTCGTTTGTTGACTACCGCATCCATTTCAATGTGCTGTTTCATTTGTTTTCCATCATATTTTTTTTCAATAAGGACATCTAGTTTCATCAATTGTAGTAGCCAACATCAAAACAATTTCAGCCATGGTCATATAATTAAGTGTCGGAAATTTCTAAAACAACAGACCAATATTCTTCACATCTGAAATTCGAAGACATACGAATATTAACTCCAAATATATCTTTGAAATTTGCCGGTAGAAGTGAATTAATTTCTTGAGTTATTGTTACAGCATATAAGTACTGTTTAAAAACCAATTTTTATGAAAAATGAATGCTTATTTCTGATATTTAGGGCAAATAAAAATATCATATGTAGTTCTAGGTAATTTTTTTTTGTTCAATAAGTATGTTACAATTTTCAATATGGATTTTTGCATGTGACTGCAATATATAAAAGTTAACTCTAATTGAAAGACATTTTTCAGTGACCGAATTTCTAGTACAGAAATGTCGGATAATACATGTGTCTTGTTACATGGTTTTTAAACAACACTTGTATTATTTTACAAAAACTTAAAGACATCAAAATTCAAAGATATATTTGGAGTTAATGTATTTCTTTGATTTCTGGATACAAAGAATATTGGTCTCTTCCTTTTTGAGACATCTAATGTGACTCTAATGATGACTTTCCGAATAGAAACACAAGGCATACTCTGTGTGAAAATCTGTCAGTCTTCGAATACAGGTCACCACTCTGCTGTTATAAGTCTCCAGGTCTCTTATCACGTCTTGTTCCCCGTTGGGTTTTTCAAATCCTAAGGTGAAGATGAGATTTTTCCTGCAGGGGGCAAACCTAGAGAGAACGTTGAAGATTTGACTGCCTAGCCAGCCGTGGAAGGGTTTCAATGTTTCGGAATAGGCTTTTTTCAAAAGCGTACCTAAATCACTAGAGGCTTCCCGTCGTTCGATCTCTTCCAGCCGAATAGATGGATCGTATTCTAGTCATCTGTTGGCAGCATTGTCGTTAGCATACCTACGTGAAGTAATATAATTGAGTACACAGGTCACCACAACCAACAACTAGAGTTTTCATTTGTGATTGAGGTCGTGGTAGGTCCTTAATAGAAGTTCAACAATATGGAATCGTGGGGTAAGTTTAGAATAATTTTTCCAAGAAACTTTGCGACTTACTTAGTTTTCTTATTTGCAGACGACGAAAATTTCGAGCCTTCAATCCCTAGCCTGTCCCAGGTGGTGGCTAATAAATGGGATGGCGAGGATGAAGAAGACGAGGTTAAGGTAAGTGTAAAATAAAAAATAGATGTAACTGAATTTAAAAAAACGCCCAACTTGTTTTTATTGCATGTTTATCTTCACACATCAGCTGCTTCTAGAAACTTTTTGCCAAGATGATGATCTAACATCGACTGTAGACAACACAAAAATCCCAAAAAATATGAATTAATGTGGAGAAAAACCATAATTCAAGCGTTTTTCTTGGTGTCAAGTTTTGATCAAGCTATTTATTAATCTATTTAAATCGAAAATATACGTTTCTATTTTCGTCCACCACTATCAAGTGAAATATGTTATGGTTTGTGTTTAATCAAACTTTAAAAAATGGATGATGGAATATTTAGATAATAGAAAACAGAATAACATTTTATCTTCAGAAATTATAAACGAGTGTGGTGTACCGCAAGGTAGCGTGTTAGGTCCTCTTCTATTTTTATTGTATATCGATAATATTTCATTTATAATTGATAGATGCTTTGTTCATCTGTTTGCAGATGATACTTTAATATATTATGCATCAAATGATCTGCTTGATATAATTAATGTAATAAATGAGACACTAAAATCTGTATATAACTGGTGCTGCTTCAACTCGTTAAAAATTAATAAAAATAAAACAAAATTCATGATTATAGGAAATGACAAGCAGTACCATGACTTCAAAAAATATAATTACAATATTAAAATATCAAATGATAAAATTGAGTTAGTAAGAAAAATGAAATATTTGGGTGTAATTGTAGATAATAGAATATTTTTTAAGGAACATGCTTCATATATTATTAAAACAATAGCATTCAAAATTAATTACATAAGTAGGCAATCTAAGCACTTAAACCAATGGTCGCTTTTACTTTTGTATAATAGCTTGATTTTACCTCATTTTACTTATTGTGGAACCATCTTGTACTTACTAAACCAAAATGAAATTGGAAGACTTCAGAAACTTCAAAATAGAGGAATGAGAGTAATATTATCTTGTGATAGAAGAACACATATAACATTAATGTTGAATACATTAAAATGGTTATCAGTAAAAAATTACTTTCGTTATTTAGCATTAATATTTATTTTTAAAACTAAAACTGGTGATGTTCCTGTATATCTACGTGACAAATTAAAGTATAACTTTGGATGTCGTGAAAACAATACAAGAAGTCGCAATAACTTTCATATACGTCAGACTAGTAATGTCAATTCAAATAATACAGTTTTCATTAAAGGAGTTCAAGCATTCAACGAACTACCGGAGGATATTAAGAATGCTACCTCTCTAAATATATTTAAAAGAAAATTAAAAGTGCACCTTTTAAACCTACAAAGTGTTTAGTATAGGAACCTGCTAATACAGTTTTTTTTCTTCTTTTTATTTTATTTATTGTGCTGTTTTTATTTATATGTTTCAATGTACATGATTTTAAATTTTAAATTTTAATTGTGACATTTAAATTTTTAACCTAGATTAAGACTAATATTGTAACTGCATTAGCTTGTGCTAAATAAACGATACATATATATAAAGATTCTGTGAAATCAAAAGTATCAACAAAATAGAAAAATAAGGGTACCTACTTTAACTCATATTTTTGAGAAACCTAGTATATGACTGACAGATGGTTGCTTTTAAATTTTGGTTTTTGCTGAACTCTTCATGAAAAATAACCTCTTTTTTTAACACTAATAATGAAAAATGCCGTATGGTTACAACTTACTGGGATTACTATATATGTACTGATAAAGTACATATACAGATTGACTTATTGTAGCAAACTTATTTATTTTAGGAAAGCTGGGAGGATGAAGAGGAGGAGAAGGAAAAGAAACCCTCAATAGAGGTTCAACCAAAACCTAAAAAGAAGTCGTTGTCCGAGAGAATCGCTGAAAAGGAGGTAAGATTTTCAAATACTCAACAAGGAAACTTTGTCAATTTTTGTATTCGTAGAACAATAATAAAACGATATTTTTTATTAGAGATTGAAGAGAGAGGAAATGGCGCAGCGCCTTCAAGAAAAGGAAGATGAAATGTCCCCAGAAGAAAAACTGCGACATCAAAAGAAGGCAGACTTGAATGTGACATTAGCAACAACTTTTGCCGAAGGAAATGTGAAAAATTCTGAAACAGACGATTTTACTTTGCCAAATTCAAAAGAAGAATTCAATACTTTCACAGAAACCCTCTCCAAGAGGCTTACCTCTCTGTCCAGCAGCATAGAATATCCCAATTTTGTTGAAAATTTGTCTCGGAACCTTTGTGCCACAAGTAAGTATTCATTTCAGGTGGGATGCCTCAGGGAACAATTTTGAGGCTCATCTGCCATTCTCAATTTCATCATGCAGAAATTTATCATTCATACTTTTCTAGTGACATCGCTTGATATTAGAAAAATAAAAAATTCAATAGACAACTTATATTTGGAAAAACAGAAAGTCGAAAAAGGTGATAAGGCAAAAAAGAGTAAGGGAAAAGGAAAGGCCAAGCTCAGAATGGAGGGGGATAATGTAAGTTATCAGTCATTTGAGAATTTGGCAAATTTTAACTTGTTTTTTTTTTAGCAATTATCGCTCCTGTCTGCTTACACGAACGATTATGACGAATTTGACGACTTTATGTAACAGAAAATTTCACGTGGAACGAATAGGTTTTCAATAATTATATTAAGTTATTCAAGAAACGATGGTTACATATATTCTAAACTCAAGTCATGTGTGTATTTTATTGAATATGTAATATATATTTTTCCAGTTTGTTTATGTATGGCTTTTCTTTATGAGTTGAGGCATTCCTTCTGTTTGTGACTTTTTGCAATGCCTGTATATTATAAGACTTGTAATATTTTACACCCAATATGCTACCAATGTTGAATAAAAACCTAAAAGTTAGACTGCCTCTTTATTATTTTTGAAAGTCAAATAACTTGGCTCAGCTGAAATAGAAAGACCATCACTGAAAACATTCACAAGAATGAACCTGTATGAAACATCAGAAATGTCAAAAAACAGATTTTTTTCTCGAAACGAAAGCAATAGATGACCTATAAGCCAAGTGCTTTGATACCATATCAGTTCCTCAGCTTAAAAAACTAAATAAGCCACCTCCCCTCGTATTGCTTCTCCTTACGAAACAACAGAACCACATCTACGAGGTCAAGGAAATAATGAAAGTACGAGTTTTAATTGTAAGGGAACTATCAAGGATGCCCCGAACATCAAAAGAACAAAAAGGCTAACATAAGCCTAGAGACCATCTACCAGGCCGATAGGAACCAATACATAGGACAAGAAGCGGCGTATCCAACGCGAAACATCTTAAAATCAGTCGAACAACAAATATTTTACAATGATACTAACATTTTGTCAATCAACAGATAACAATATGCAGAGCGTTATTTTCACTGATCCCATTGTTGTTATCGCAGAAATGATTGGAGTTGCAAGGTTGTTTGAACTAGACAAACGTCACCTATTCGCGACTAGCAATTGCCGTTTTTGATTTATTCACAAAAAAACTAAATTTGCCGGAATTCGTTTGTTGACTACCGCATCCATTTCAATGTTCTTTTATTTATTGTTTTCCATCATAATTTTTTTCAATACGGACATTTAGCTTCATCAATTGTAGTTGCCACTATCATAATAAATTCAGCCATATACCACAACACATGTATTTCTCGACGTTTCCCTTTGGAAAAACATCATGAGAATCAGGTCATATAATTAAGTGTCGGAAATGTTTAAAAAAAAACAAACCAATATTCTTCACGTCTGAAATTCAAAGACATGAATATTAAATCCTAATATATCTTTAAAATTTGCCGGTAGAAGTGAATGTCCGTTAATTTCTTGAGTTATTGTTACAGCATATAAGTATTGTTTAAAGACCAATTTTTATGGAAAATGAATGCTTATTTCTGATATTTTAGGGCAAATAAAAATATTACAAAGAGTTCTAGTTAATTTCCTATTGTTTATTAAGTATGTTACATTTTTCAATATAGATTTGCAATGTGACGGCAATAAAAAATTTAACTGTTATTGAAAGAAATTTTTCAGTGACCGAATTTCTAGTACAGAATTGTCAGATAATACATGTGTCTTGATACATGGCCGAATTTGTAGAGTTTATTTGTTTTAAAAAAAACACTTGTATTATTTTACAAAACCTTGAAGACATCTACTTGCAAAATTCAAAGATATATTTGGAGTTAATGTATATCTTTGAGTTCTAGATACAAAGAATATTGTTCTCTTCCTTTTTGAGACATTTAATTTGACTCTAATGATGACTTTCCGAATAGAAACGTCGAGAAATACATTTGTTGTGATACATGGTAGAATTTGGTATGATAGCGATGCAAACAAATTTTTTAATATCTCCTCAAATAGTCATCTTTTGTCTAACAATACCAACCTTTTGAGTCTTATCAATTCCGAGATAGCCATACTAAAATCATTGGCTAAAATAACAGTATCTATAAAACTCTTTTTCTATGAAAAATCAAACAGTACCATAACTTTCCAAGGCATAATCTGTGTAAAAATCTGTCAGTCACCATTCTGCTATTATAAATCTCCAGGTATCTCATCACGTCTGGATCTCTGTTGGGTTTTTCTAATCCTAAGATGAAGATGAGATTTTTCCTGGGGGGGGCAAACCTAGAGAGAACGTTGAAGAGTTGACTGCCTAGCCAGCCGTGGAAGGGTTCCAATGTTTCGGAATAGTCTTTTTTCAAAAGCGGACCTAAATCTCTAGTACCTGCACGACGTCTTGATTTCAGACAGGTTTTACCTGCACGTCGTCTTGATTTCAATCAGATTGGAGCCTGGCTTCCTTATACCCTTTGAACTGACACAGGTTTAGTAGACTAGATACTTTCCCGTATTTCGATCTCTTCCAGCCGAATAGGTGGATCGTATTCTAGTGTCATCTGTTGGCAGCATTGTCATTAGCTTACCTACTTGATGTAATATAATTGAGAACACAGGTCACAACAACCAACAACTAGAGTTGTGATCTGTGATTGAGGTCGTGGTAGTTCCTTAATAGAAGTTCAATGATATGGAATCGTGGGGTAAGTTTAAAATAATTTTTCTAAGAAAATTTGCGAATTACTTAGTTTTCTTCTTTGTAGACGACAAACATTTTGAGCTTTCAATCCCTAGCCTGTCTCAGGTAGTGGCTAATACATGGGATGGTGAGGATGAAGAAGACGAGGTTAAGGTAAGTGTAAAATAAAAAAATTGAAGTAACTGGATTTAAAAACGTCCAACTTGTTTGCACTGCACGTTTATCTTCACACATTAGCTGTTTCTAGAAACTTTCCGTCAAGATGATTTATGAATTAATGTGGAGAAAAATCATAATTCAAGCGTTTTCCTTGGTGCCAAGTTTTGATCAAGCTATTTAAATCGAAATAGAAAAATAAGGGTACTTTAAATCATATTTTTGAGAAACCTCGTATATGACCAATAATTCGATAACTGATGGTTGTTTTAAGATTTTGGTTTTTGCTGAATTTTTCATGAAGAAAAACCTTTCTTCTCAAAATTAACAATGAAAAATTTCATATGGTTACAACTTACTGAGATATATACTACCTATACCTATATATGAACTGGTCAGGTTTGAATTTTATTAGATACTAGAAAATCTTTGGGCATCCTATGTGACATAGTCGCACTTATTGACTTATTGTAGCCAACTTTTATTCATTTCAGGAAAGTTGGGAGGGTGAGGAGAATGAGAAGAAGGAAGAAAAACCCTCAATAGAGGTTCAACCAAAACCTGAAAAGAAGCCGTTGGCCGAGAGAATCGCTGCAAAGGAGGTAAGATTTTCAACTACTCAACTAGTAAGCTTTGTCAATTTTTGTATTCGTGAACAATAAAAAACATTCTTTATTAGAGATTGAAGAGAGAGGAAATGGCGAAGCGTCTTCAAGAAGAGGAAGATGAAATCTCCCCAGAAGATAAATTACGTCGTCAAAAGGAGGTAGACTTGAATGTGGCATTGTCAACAACTTTTGTCGAGGGAAATGTGGAAAATTCTGAAATAGACGTTCCTAATTTTCCAACTTCAAAAGAAGAATTCAATACTTTCACAGAAACCCTCTCCAAGAGGCTTACCTGCCTGTCCAGCAGCATAGAATATCTCAATTTTGTTAAGAACTTATCTAGGAAATTTTGTGCCACAAGTAAGTATCTATTTCAGGTGGTATGCCTTTGGGGCTCCTCTGCCATTCTCAATTTCATCATGCAGAAATTTATCATTAATATTTTTCTAGTGACATCGCGTGATATTATAAAAATAAAAAAATCAATAGACAACTTATATTGGGAGAAACAGAACCTCGAAAAAGGTGATAAGGCGAAAAAGAGTAAGGGAAAACGAAAGGCGAAGCTCAGAATGGAGAAGGATAATGTAAGTTATCAGCCATTTGAGAATTTGGCAAATTTTAATTTGTTTTATCGCATCTGTCCGCTTACACGAACGATTATGACGAATTTGACGGCTTTATGTAGCAGAAAATTCCACGTGAAACGAATAGGTTATCAATAATTAATTTTATTAAAGTTATTCAAGGAACAGTCGTGGAAGGAAAAGCCCTGAAACAACTACTTTCATATAAACATTGAATTACATGAAAGGATAATTCTTTCGAATCAAATACTTTCATATGAACACTGAATTATACATAAAATATTTTCCTCACTCAGTTTGTATTCCAAACATTCGTTATAGAATCGAATCAGATATCATCCACAGGATCTCTACACAATATACTAAATGAATGGTTCCATTTTCTTCCAGTGTTTGATAGTGAGCCATACTTTACTCCACTAGTAAACTTTGTATTCGTTTAACAATAAAAAAAACATATGCTTTATTAGAGATTGAAGAGACAAGCGAAGCGCCTTCAAAAATTGGAAGATGAAATCTCCGCAGAAGAAAAACTGCGTCGTCAAATGGAGGCAGACTTGAATGTGGCATTAGCAACAACTTTTGCCGAAGGAAATGTGGAAAATTTTGAAATAGACAATCTTAATTTGCCAACTTCAAAAGAAGAATTTGATACTTTCACAGAAACCCTCTCCAAGAGGCTTACCTCTCTGTCCAGCAGCATAGAATATCCCAATTTTGTTGAGAACTTGTCTCGGAACCTTTGTGCCACAAGTAAGTATTTATTTCAGGTGGGATGCCTCAGGGAACAATTTTGGGGCTCCTCTACCATTCTCGATTTCATCATGCAAAAATTTATCATTCTTTTCTAGTGAAATCGCTTGATATTAGAAAAATAAAAAATTCATTATACAACTTATATTTGGAAAAACTGAAACTCGAGAGAGGTGATAAGGCGAAAAAGAGGGGAAAAGGAAAGGCGAAGCTCAGAATGGAGAGGGATGTAAGTTATCAGCTATTTGAGAATTTGGCAAATTTTAACTTTTTTTTTTAGCAATCATGGCATCTGTATGCTTACACGAACGATTATGACGAATTTGACGACTCTATGTAGCAGGACATTTCACGTGGAACGAATAGGTTTTTAATAATTATATTAAGGAATAATTGTGACACATATAAATGTGACAATTATTCAAGGAATAATTGTCACACATATTCTAAATTATTTCGTGTGTGAATTTTATTGAATAAGCAATATATATCTTTCGATTTTGTTTATGTATGGTTTTTCTTTATGAGTTGAGGCATTCCTTCTGTCTGGACTTTTTGCAAAGCCTGTATATTATAAGACTTGTGATATTTTACACCCAATATGCTACCAATGTTGAATAAAAACCTAAAAGTTAGACTGCCTCTTTATTATTTTTGAAAGTCAAATAACTTGGCTCAGCTGAAATAGAAAGACCATCACTGAGCCACCTCCGCTCGTATTGCTTCTCCTTACGAAACAACAGAACCACATCTACAAGGTCAGGGAAATACTAAAGTGCGAGTTTTAATTGTAAGGGAACTATCAAGGATGCCCCGAACATCAAAAGAACAAAAAGGCTAACATATAAGCCTATAGAGACCATCTACCAGGCCGATAGGAACCAATATATAGGACAAGAAGCGGCGTATCCAACGCGAAACATCTTAAAATCAGTCGAACAACAAATATTTCACAATGATACTAACATTTTGTCGATCAACAGATAACAATATGCAGAGCGTTATTTTCACTGATTTCATTGTTGTTATCGCAGAAATGATTGGAGTTGCAAGGTTGTTTGAACTAGACAAACGTCACCTATTCGCGACTAGCAATTGCCGTTTTTGATTCATTCACAAAAAAACTAAATTTGCCGGAATTCGTTTGTTGACTACCGCATCCATTTCAATGTGTTCTTTTATTTATTGTTTTCCATCATATTTTTTTCAATACGGACATTTAGCTTCATCAATTGTGGTTGCCACTATCATAATAAATTCAGCCATATACCACAACACATGTATTTCTCGACGTTTTCCTTTGAAAAAACATCATGAGAATTAGGTCATATAATTTAGTGTCGGAAATGTCTAAAAAAAAAGCAAACCAATATTCTTCGTCTGAACTTCAAAGACATGAATATTAAATCCTAATATATCTTTAAAATTTGCCGGTAGAAGTGAATGTCCGTTAATTTCTTGAGTTATTGTTACAGCATATATAAGTATTGTTTAAAGACCAATTTTTATGGAAAACGAATGCTTATTTCTGATATTTTAAGGCAAATAAAAATATATTACAAAGAGTTCTAGTTAATTTCCTATTGTTTATTAAGTATGTTACATTTTTCAATATAGATTTGCAATGTGACGGCAATAAAAAATTTAACTCTTATTGAAAGAACCACATCTACGAGGTCAGGGAAATACTGAAAGTACGAGTTTTAATTGTAAGGGAACTATCAAGGATGCCCCGAACATCAAAAGAACAAAAAGGCTAACATCAAGCCTAGAGACTATCTACCAGACCGATAGGAAACAATATATAGGACAAGAAGCGGCGTATTGTACGTGAATGTCGTGAAACCTACGCAAAACAGCGGCTCTAGTTCATCGGTCGACGGTCTATTTACTGCTTTCGACCAGGTACAGACCCTGTTAACGAACGAACTTCCCCGTCTGGAAATCCATGCTGACGGTCAAAACTTCCGCTGCCACTGTTACAGTGTCTAAATGTATAATTCCGACTACATCATTATACAACTGTAACAGCCACGATATATTTAACGCGTTAAGGCCTCAGATGGTTAACCCAGGCGGTGAGAGAAATCTAGGCCGCGCTACAACCTAATATAGATTTTCTTTTTAGATACAGCCCAAAAAGCACATACGTTGAAAGAGTCAGGTACAAAGTTTAAAATGAGATGACCGGATAAGGTAAGAAATTTGGAGCGAAGGTATAGTTCATTCAAGCCAATACCTATTTCTAAAAATTAAGTAATTGAAACTCAATTTAATAGAAAATAAATCCTGTTAACGCAATTTTTTTAGACTGTTTAATGAGATGATTGGATATAGAATCATCTTTACAAGGATATAACACAAGTGCCATTTCTATTCAAAATGTCGGAGTATAAGCCATTTTCTCCAAATTCAATGTGGCGAGCTTAGACAAGAGAAGAGTGACGAGTATATGACGTCATCTATGAAAATATTGTCAAACAACTTGATATAGAGAGTAACAACAGGTGAAGCTTGAAAAAATTCTAGATTTGAAATTTTCCACTAAGTCTTCTTTGAACTGTAATATTTCTGAATACTTATTCAATTTCATTGATATAAGCGTAGTACACTTCAGTCAACGTAACATAAGTCAATTGATTCCGTAAGCATTAAAATTGAGTGCTCAGGATTGGATGAAGTCGAAGGCCGTTTTTGCCTAATTCCGGTAAGCAAAGGTTTTATCGGTGAGAAAATCATCCAAGACAGCGGTGTTTCGACCCAACATATTATGTCTTCATCAATGGAGCTAGGCTGAAACACAAATGCATTGCTGACTTGCAGTGAACGACAGAGAACAAATCTAGATGTCGGAGCTTGGCTTTGTAACTGACCACCCTTAGACTTCGAGGATTGAGTTCTCTGTCATAGATGGCGTCTTCGTACGGGGAGATGTCATCGCCATTCTTTACATGATGTATTAATAAATATACTGTTAAAAATGTTCATACTTACGATTCAAAATCATAATGATTTTGTTCTCGGTACAAGAAAATACAATTTCTACAAAAAAATCGCCATGAGGTGAACTAAGAAAAACTTAAAAATAACCCTACAATTGGTTTACGAAAACCAAAATTTCAAATTTAGTGTCTCTGAGTTGTCATGTCATAATTATTGTTATATTTTAGATTACTTTCAGGAACACAATGAATTCAAACTCAATATAATCAATTTAATTGTAACATATTTTCAAAATGTCATTTTCAATTCATAAACTGCAGCAACATAAAAATATATTTTCATCTTTTGGGCTTATCCAGCATCTAATAGTCATGGATTATAATGAATTTTGATATTTCTCAAACGAACAATTTACAATAATAATATAACCAAACATTATATGTATCATATTTAATGATTAACAAATATTTTGTCAAACAGCATGTAACAATATATAAAAACTATCTACCCTCAACATTTGAAATAGTAACAACTCTCCAACACATCTTAAAATCTGTCGACCAGCAAATATTTTACAATGATACCAATATTTTGTCAATCAACAGCTAACAATATGCAGAGCGTTAGTTTTAACTGATCCCATTGTTGCTATCTCAGAACTGATTAGAGTTGCAAGGTTGCTTGAACTAGATAAACATTGTCTATTCGCAATTACAGATCGAGACTAACAATGGCCGTTTTTGAGTTATTCACAAAAAAACTAAATTTGCTGGAATTCGTTTGACTACCCAATCCAATTCACTGTGTTGTTTGATTTATTGTTTTCCATCATAATTTTTGTCAATACGGATATCTAGTTTCATCAATTGTAGTAGCCACTATCATCATAAATTCATATACCACAACACATGTATTTTTTTAATATCTCCACAAATAGTCCTCTTTCGTCTAACATTACATACCTTTTGAGTCTTATTATTTCCGAGATAGCCATATTAGAATCATCATCTAAAATATCAGTCTCTATAAAACAATCAGACAGTACCATAACTCTCCAAGGCATACTCTGTGTAAAAATCTGTCAGTCTTCGAATACAAGTCACCATTTTGCTGTTATAAGTCTCCAGGTCTCTCATAACGTCTTGGTCCCTGTTGGGTTTCTCTAATCCTAAGCTGAAGATGAGATTTTTTCTGCGGGGGGCAAACCTCGAGAGAACGTTGAAAAGTTGACTACCTAGCCAGCCATGAAAGGGCTTCAATGTTTCGGAATAGGCCTTTTTCAAAAGCGGAGCTAAATCACTGGAGGCCTGATCATTTCTAGAGTCTTCTATTAAATACTGGTAAAAAAGGGACAAGAAGTGAAGTGCCCTGAAATGAATTTTTTTAAGACATAGGGCGAAGAAAATTTTTGGTAATAATAACATGTATCAACAATTACACATGAAGTTTACCTATCTGTAATATTTGTTGAAAATGATTACCTATACCTAGAATTCAAGAATCCAATATTTTCATTGACTGCAAATTCTTTTAAGACACCCCTTTGAAACAGAGGGGCTTTTCAAAAATCGTGTAAAATAATACTCTTGTCATTTGTGGTAGATGCACATTTTATAAAACGATACTGCCTATAAAAATCAATACATTACACAGCTTCGATTAAATGAAATGAGTTTGCTATTTCTTTAGGATGTAGAAAAAAACAGTGTGTTCTATTATACTATGCAATTTTTTCAAAAAGATCCAATTGCTGCCCGTGATCAAACTTGGCATACAACTAACCTAATAGCAAGCTAACAGCTTTTTTTTTGAATCATTTGTCTTTTTTGAGATAGGTATTTCAAAATAACTTTTTTTAATTTTGGAAAAAAATTTGATCAATACTGTCATGTATATCAAATTACAGACCTTCAAAAGCCGCAGGAGCTGACACCTGTTTAAACTTTCATTGAATTAGTGCTCGGAAAATGAATTTTAAAAGAACAAAACTCAAGTCAAAATCATGATTTTTTTTTCATTTTTTTTTTCTTTGAAAACAAGTTGAATGCTTTTAAAATCTGAAATTTTGGATTTTCAATATTCTTTATGGGTACTACTAGCAATACTATAGAAATACAAGAGGGCATGGCCTAGACAACTAGTTGATCACAATGATCCTGTTTCAAGAATCCCAAGCTCTTCAGTTTCTATCTAGTGCACGTTTTATACTATCACCAGAGCTTTATCTTTACCTCCTCAACCACATAAGTGCATCTGTGGCAACGTTTTCGCCCTCTGTCTGCTCCCTGACAATCATATCTTCCAAGTATTCATTGCCTTCTATATCTTTCTCATATCTACTTAGGAGTTTCTGTACATTTCCGTTCATATCGTTGATTACTGGAGCGAATACTTTTCCAAATCGCTCTATCACAGTGACTGCAGCTGAGGAGGCTTCCAAGAATTCTTTGGTTTTTATTTTCTCGCTGGCGTTCGGAAAATGGGCAGGTAAAGTTGAGAAAACAGTTGGCTCGTGAAAAGGATGCGTCGGAGAATTCATGGCAATTTTGTTATTAATTTACATCAAAAGAAAAAAATAAGCCACTTTCCAAATTTTGAATTTTCTGACAGTTACCATGTCACGTCACAAATAATCGTGGTTACGTTATTCTTCTTTTTCCATTAATGGCTTCAGCTGCCAGGGCTATCCAGCCAGGAGTTCCAGGATCATGTTGCTACTACAGGTGGATCTGAGTTGGACCCAAACCCCACCCGAGTTTGCGCTAAACCAAAGTTCGACTGTAAGTTGAAGTCAGTTAACAAGCAATGTCCGACTGCACTAGAGTGTAAGGACTAATGTGAGGTGGTGCACTACGGTTACGTGTATGGACACTACGATCAGGTCATGATTGGCGAAGCACTGCATGCGCACAAGTATTAGATCTGTCTTGATTACTACAGCTTTATATTGAATGCACTCAGGAATTTGGATATGGTCTGTATGTTAGATAGTGATTTATGTTTGAAAAAGATATCGTGGAAGGTAAGAGGCTGAATTGTTGAAGGAGGGATGCTGAGAGAGGCATGAAGTATTTGTATATTATGAGAATTATTAGGGCAGGCAAAGAATATATGTAGGAGAGTCTGTATTTCCCCACATTCGCAGCGGTCATCATCAACTATCTTAATTTTGTAGAGATGCGCTTTATTGAGGGAGTGAGTGTTCCTAATTCTACACATATTGACGATTTCTTTACGAGAACAAGTAGCCAGATCCTTGAACCATGGAGTTTTCTAAGGTTGTGGTACGGAGGAAAAGTAAAGTTTGGCATTGAATTGTCCATTCCCGCTATATTGATTGGTCCAGTCTATCCAAATATTATGTTTCAATAATGCTTGAAACTCTCTATAGTCTGCTTGAGGATGATTAGAGAGTGGATGATTTCTTCCAATGTTGTCAAGGTTATTCTTCTTCTACTTCATGGATGGCCTGAGCCGCGACGGTCATTAGCCTAAAACATTATTTATAAGATGTCGCCTTATAAGGAATTGAAAATAGGCGATATTTCACCTGGTGTCGATGTTGTGAACTAGAGAAATACATTGTTTATCTTGCTATTCATGATTGATTGCTTATTTTCATGGCTATTATATTTATTGTTTTTGTGAATTGGTGAAGATTGTTTTGATTATCACATTTCCTCAATTTTAATATAAGTGATTTCAAATGAACTTGAAAATACTCAATCAATATATTGCCAAAGGAACAAATGGTTTTGTAAAAATAGGATCATATTCAAAAGTCACGTTTGGCTACAAAGTGGGCGAAAAATCCAATCAAAGTAACTAATATTCTGATTATGAACATTAAATTACAAGAAAATCAATTTACCAGTTTAAATTTCGAATATTCGTTATAGAATTAGAACACACATATTTGAAACATTTCGAAAAAAAAAATATTTAATATGAATCAATATGAAATTTCACATACAAGGAAAACTTCCACTATAACTTCTCGCTGAAAGATTTGGTGGAAGTATTAGTTTTCAACTCTCTTTTTGAATGATTCTGAGAGGCTCTTTGTCTCTATAAATCACTAAACATGGTCTTCACGATATTTTCAAAAATTTCAATCGATAAGAGCACCCAAAGTATATATATTAAAATTCTGGGTTTGAAAGCAACAGAAAAAATTAGTATCCCTACTGAACTCGAAAAAAAAACAGGAATCAATCAATGACGTTTTTTGCAAAACTAAATTTATTCTGTAACCATTGATCTCAAAATATATTTGGAATTCTTCAGTTGACCAAAACCGGTAGACAAATGCCAAAGACTCCCTCCAACTCATCTAAAACAGAAATATCTGAAGGAATATTTTGCCGGAGTTCTATTTTTAGTTATCTCAAAAATAAATAATACGATTTCTAAGAGTTTTTGATTCATTTACTTTCGACTATGAACCCTTATAGTTTAGATTCAAGTTTGGCTCTATGATCGTTCAGGGAAGCTCTCAATTCTCTTCTTAATATCTTCCCACTGGGATTCTTAGGTATGGAAGAAACGAATATTACACCTCCTCTTAGTCTTTTCTGGGGCGACACTTTACCTGAAAATTATTTTCAATTCAGTTTGTGTGTTAGTCAGTTCATGAAATGGTAATACGAAGTTAAAAAACAGCAGATTGTAACTTACTAGCTACATAATCTTGGAGTTCTTGTTCGGTTACATTTTCTTCGTCATCTTTCACTACAAAAGCGATGGGGAGTTCTCCGGATATTTCATCGGGAAGCCCAACAACTCCAACATCGATTACTTTTGGATGACCTAGTAGTATCGCTTCCAATTCTGCAGGAGCAACCTAAACGTAATATAAATTCCGTTATATAACCAAATAACTTATAAAACAACTTCACCTGATAACCTTTGTATTTTATAAGCTCTTTCAGGCGATCTACGATATAAAAATACTTGTCATCATCGTAATATCCCAAATCCCCGGTCCTCAACCACCCATCAGGAGTGAATGAATCTCTTGTTGCTTGCTCGTTGTTGAAATACCCTTTCATCACCAGAGGACCCTTTACACATATTTCTCCAACCTTATTCGGTCCCAGAGACTTGCCAGTTTCGGTGTCTCTTACTTTGACGGACATATAGGTTATCACTGTTCCGCTGGAACCTGGCTTGTTAGTAACGTTATCTTCCATGATAGTGACCGCTAGGTTTGATTCGGTGAGGCCGTAGGCTTGACGAACTGCTTTGATATTCAATCTGCAAAACATGAGTACTTATATGGTGGAAAAATGAAAACGACATAACAGGTCGATTGCGCCTAGTTGGAGATACTTCAAATCAACACGAAGAAAGTTGGTTTTCAACAACTTTTAGCCAAAATTCTTGTGATGTCATTTTTACGGAAAAAAGTACTTTACAAAGGGATGTGAAAGTAAAAATTAACAATCAAAATTTATCATGATTTCACTTCAATGAGTATTTGAAATGGTGACATACTGCAACTATACAATGAAGGAAATTTTGTTCAAAGCAGTTTTGCGGATATAAACCTACTGATAAGATAAAATATCCCATTTTGTTTATTTTTTCTCAATGTAACGGTCACTACATTCAAGAATGGGAAATTTTCCTCCTGACGAAAATCAAGTCGTTTTCATTAAAGAGCTCTAAAACAACGCATTTTAAACTTATCATTTCAACCTTTTTCTTTAAAAAAGTATTTGAATACTTAAAAATGAGGAATGAAATAATGCATTCAACATTTAAAGGAATTCGTTTCTATTTCACCATTTGGTAACATCGGTTATAGCTAATAAAGGACAATGAATCTGTTACCTGTATGAGACAAACAAAGATGACATATTTCAGAGGCGTGCTGTTCTGTTTACTTATGTTCCGAGTTCCGATACATTCTGTGACATATGACATTTTGTGCACGTAACCTATCTTCCTCTATATAAATAAATAACAAAACAACTGTTGTTCATGTGGCTTGTGGGGGTGGTATTGAACTATAATTTATATTTTGCCTTAATTGTTGACTTATAAAGATAATTTTCCTTTTTTAAGTAGAATATCTAGGAACGTATAAATTATTTCAACTTGATATAGGCGCCGTTGCCAATATGTGAATTAGAAACAAATCCCTTCAAAAATTCAAACCCAACATTTGAAACATCAATTTGAATACTTTTCGAAGTGAATTTGAAAAACTCATGAATTAAACTCAACTTCATTTTGTTCAAACTTGCATTTGCTGTAATAACCCAAATTGAGGAACATTCCCCATTGCGAGTATATTTCCCTGTAAGGTTTCCTGATAACAGAAGGTAAGCAACTGTCAATATACATTCCAGCGTTAGACTTTTCAGGATGTTATGTGTGAACTACATTTTTGTCAGAAAATCAATTGTTCAACAGTGAATTCAGATGGTTATTATTCATTCGTTCATTAAGGTTTTTTTTATTCGAGCACGAATTTAATGTTATACGGGAGACGAGTGGAATTTATGCCTTGTTTCGTTTTCACTGGTCTGTAAAACAGTAAGACTGTTTTCATTATCTGGAGAAGCTTTGAAAAATTATTATTATTGCGGAGGCACATGCCCGTGAGATTTTTTTTTTGGCTAGTAATTTTGCACATGACTGTTAATTCGGTAATCACAGGTCGTCTTTGTCCTAATTGAAAAGGGAGTATTTTTTGACTGTTTTGTAATTTAGTCGAGGCCAAGGCATGATAAAACATATTTTTCACATCGGATGATATTTTGATGTTGGTAACAATCCTTTTCAGTAATATACCTTAAACAACTTTCACTAAGGTTATTATACAATGAATTCCCATGGTACTTGGGTCCAGTTGGAATACTGTTGACAATTGTGTCCCACAGTATTATTATGTTTTTCCCCGTGGGTTGACCAATAATTGACTACACTGAACAACAATCAACGCCACGTCTGGAACGGCAGTGAACATCGAACATTCGCGCGCTCTTAGCTACGTCACAATTGGTTTTTGGTTACCAGTGGCAGCCGGCGTTATTTTCTTTAGGGCATGATTTACAACAATATTTAACTTTTCTTCTAGTGTTGCGGAATAATTCTCATTAGTTTTTTGCATGGTACTAATAATGGTATTAGAATTTTCGATTTTTCTCAACCTCTCGATTAAGCCTGTAAAGTTAGAACTTGAAGACCTTAAACACGCTGTCCCTATTTGATTATAATTTTCGTAAAGGTAGTAATACTTGAAGCTGAATAATTGGAGATCTTTGAATGAGGCGAATGTTGGTAATAACGCAAAGAAGAAAATTTTGTAGTTTTCTGGTGCAACAAAATAATGTACTCTGAAGTTATTATAGTGAATCCAAAGAGAAAAAAAAAACACCGTTATAAGTTTACATACACCTGAATAATTCTCAATTTTTATTATAGTTTCAAGTATCTGAAATCGAAATCAAGCAAAAGTTTACCTTTTTCTAAGAATAGCATCAATCTCTTTATCCAAAGGAGCTGCTCCACAAAACGCTTGTTTGACGCAAGATAAATCATAGTTATTCAATTCCGGTGTTTTAGCAAGAAAAATCGCTAGAGGAGGTGCCAGTGCAAGAATTGAAATTTTATAATCCTGTATAGCTTTTAAGAAAACGTCCCCCTCGAATCTTTTCATCACCACAATTTTATTTTGTTTGATGATGGACGAAAGTCCCATATTTAATCCGTAACCATGAAAGAATGGCATCAATCCTAAAAGTACATCTTCGTCGGTGAGTGTTGTTGCATAACGAGGATCCCTGGAAAAAATTTTCGTTAACATTTCCAAATCGAGTTGTATTTAAAAAAATCTTTTGTAGCCTTACCTTGTCTGAGCATCTCTGGTAGCCATGTTTCTGTGAGTGAGCATAACGCCTTTAGGTAGTCCAGTTGTACCGGAGGAACACAATACGAAGGCAACCTTTTGTGCAGCATCACTATTGAAAGGTTTGAAAGTGTGAGGCGACACCTTATTTCCCAACAAAAGTCTGCGAACAAAGTTGGGAAGGTACTCTGTTCCAGGTACAGGCTCGGAAGAATCAATAATAATAACCTGAAGATATTTGAATTTTGAATTAATCTTATTATTATCATAATATGTGTAATAAAAACCATCGATGCAACAAACACGTTGACTGTTTCCTCTATGGTAACAAGCCAATAATTAACATGGAAAAAATATGAAGAATCAGTTTGTGGCGTGGGCGACATCTAGGCTTCAAAATCAGAACGTCAAACTCAGAGAAAATATTAATTCGGACCCTAAGGTTGGATTTTACGACTCCGTCATCCGAAGTCGGAATCGTAATTGTATCATTGGACAAAAATCAACAATTCAGATGAGCATGAATGTTTATATGATACGAATTTTACAGAGAATTATGGAAGTCATGGTGATAGAGCGGGTTATCGTAGAAGTGGGATGCAATACCATACGAGTCGCTTCGTGTAAGCGACACTTGGATATATAAAATTAAACCCAAATTTATATTCAGAGTGATTCTATATAAAATAATATCTATGAGGAAAACAATAAAATCTTGTGTTTTTTTTGTGTTCCGTGAGTAAATTTATCGGATTGTGTTAATGTATTTCAAATTAGTCCGTCATTGAAAAACATGCCGACAGTTGGTCAGGTGAACGTGAGTACGTCAACCAATCAGAAATTGGTCAACTTTAGGCATCTGGTTTCGTCTCGCCAATTCAAAGTTTGTTTTTTTACAAATCAGAAAACCTTTGAATCATCGGATGGCAGATCCGTCAGAATTCAGCCAGATACATTTACCTAATATTAACTAAAAGATACTTACCAATTTTAAAAACGTTAATTCATCTTTCAAATCAACAAATTTATCTGCCACTTCCTCGGAACAAAATACAATTGTTGGTTTCGTAATACAAAGAGCGTGCTTGAGTTCATCTTCAATGTAATAGTGATTTAAAGGGGCTACAACTGCTCCGATGAACTGGGCTGCCAATACTGGTATGAAGAATTGCAAGTTATTTTCACTGCATACAGATATAACAGAGTCAGAGCTGCAGCCGAATGCACGCAAAGCCTCAGCTAAGTTGCACGATTCTTCTAGAATATATTTATACGTGATCCTTTCCCCGGTGTAAACATCGACCTGAGAAAAAATAGTATTCAAAATATTGTTTCCAGATTCGGTGAGAATATATGACCGTCGAAGATTTTTCCTTAGTTGTGATTTGTTTTCCGCTTTATTTTTCAATAGAAAAATTATTAATTCCACTAATAGAAAAGTGAACGTATCAAGCAACTACGCTGTCGTAATAACAAAGCAGAAATACGGTCGCTTCGAACGAGATTCGAACCCCGCTCTCCTGTTCTTTAGACAGACACATCAACCAAGTGCGCCGTCGGAGAGCAGAATGATGGCCGGTTTACATCTTGAATTCGGAATTTCATAGTGTTCTTGTGATAACTAATGCCCCTATCTAGAGAATAGGAGAGTCGGTTTCGAATCCCGGTTGGGTCACATTTTTCTATTTACTTTTTCATTCACATATCTGCATACCACAAATTTAATATTTTGTTTTATATTACAGACGCTAATTTCACTTGTATTTGAAAACAGTTTCAATTTCATTAATTCAAAAAACGAAGATACGCATGCTTTTTTGAAAGAGTGATAAGGGCCAGTTGAAAAGGCACTTTCATCGCTGTTCATAGTTTTGATACCACATAGTTTGCCATATTTATACTTTCGAAAGCATCTAGGAGTCAATAGGGACATGTAGATCTCAACAATTCAAAAGCATTATTCTTGTATACTACTGCCGTTCTTCTAAGACGTGTGTAGCAACACTAGACTCTTCTGGTCCTCGAAATTGGATATATGCCTCGCGTTCTTTGAAATTAGTTTCAGTAGATTGTTTCGTATGCCCAACATAATTTTTCTCATAGTTCTTTCTGCGACTTATCGTATATTTCATAAATTTCCATTCAGATTTGATCATCTCGTCCTTTGAGTTGTCTGATATCTGTCAGAGTGTACAAACAATTTTGAAAGGTAGGTACGGAATTCGACATAATTCACGCCAATTTAGTTGGTGGAAAGCGGACCGAGAGAAGTATCATTGTTTTATGTGCGTAGATTTTCATTTCACATCTAAAGTTCAAATTCTACCCTTTCAGTAATGGTTATATCATATATATCTAGTCACTGTGAATGCTATGCATGGAAAATGCATTTAAATCAACAGTAGTTGTTCCAATTGTTCTTCAGTATTTTGACTACCATTTTCCATGGCATTGAATAGAGAGGCTTCCACGATTACCCGATTTGTTACTCCTTGATTTCAAAAGGATTTAAAAAGTAAAATCTACACAACACAATCAGCATCTTTGGAAGCTCTGCTTTGAAGAATTGTCAACGAGAGTGGTCGAATTACTTGGAAAACGATTCGGAATGGCGAGGACGTTTCAAATAAAATCTTTGTTATTGTGTGATATGCATATAGTTAAGTCAACAATATTAACCAAAATGTACGCCACTGAAGATTCTTGTAACATTTTGTTTTATGTTGGTACAACATCTAAAAATAAAACCCTAGATTTTTTTTTGTTGCTCGCGTTGCGAATACAAATAGTTAATGTGCCGTCAAGCAACATTTATTGTGAAAATGAATGTTTACAATATTGACACAAAAAAGAAATTTTGAAAAAGTGCAACACCCCGTATTTAGGAAACAATGCATTTCCGGAAATAGGTTTCTATGAACTTTTTTTAAAAAATTCGCTCCTGAACACGTCCTTCACCCTGTATATGCGCATCAATCTATGTATGAGGAATAAAATGAAAACGCAGCTATTTTTTTACGAATTGGGTAACAATCCAATTCAAAATTATTATCTTCAATCTATACAATTTAAAATAGTTCATATAGTTACTTCCGAGATTTAGCTCACAATTATTGAATCGGAGTACCTACCTAAAAACGGGTAATAGATTTGCATGATATTTCGCTAGATCATCCAAACAAATTAACATAAATTCTAATAATAATGCCTCCATCAATTCAATTGAACACAAAATTGCTGACCTTTCATCTCTCTTACCACTCACCATGGCGTCATGTTTGACCGTATTTGACATTAGGCTGTCGAACACAATTTTCCCAACGGTATCATCTGAAATTTGCTCATATGGCTCTGGGCCATGTATGACGAATGTATCATCTTCCCCTACAGTCATGTTTCTACCAAATTAAACCAAGAACCAAGAACTGAAACAAATGAACGTTCACAATCATGAAGTGAAGCAAAAGGTATAAGTGATTAGCGAAATTTGATAAGCGAGGTCAAAAGTCAAAAGTTCTAACTCTACACTCCAGTGGCGGCGTCATATATAAATGTATTGGAAGTTTATTTTGAATTTTTTTGTAATTTTTAGAAGGATTTTTCATACTTGAAAATGTTCATGTGCTATTACAAGTGATTACACATAGACACGCAGCGTAGTTTCGTATAAAAGTTCATAATGTCGTATATTTATCTATTTGAAATATTGCTTTATTCAATTTCATTTTCCGTTTTGTTTTCATTTACTTTTCATTTACTTTGATACTGATACTTATTTTAATCGAAACCTGGAATAAAAGTAACGTTTACTATTTCAACTCGTCACATAAATTCACTATTAGTTCAGGGTTCAAATTCAGGGCTTTAACTCTGTTACTTTGTGGAATGCCAATAATCTATGTGATTGTTAAATACCTACTCAACTGTCAATAACTATGCTTTGTTGGTGATTTCAATCTTTCTTCAAAAGTTTACATAATAAATTTGAGCTTGAATAATATAGTTAGAAGTAGAGTTATATTTCAATGAAAATATTTGGATTATATAAATAGCATAATTCATAATTAATACGCTACTGATGTGTGTGGGGATGGCTTTATCCATACTACAAAGTTCGAGTTTGTGATTGTCTTTCAACTATCTTGTACACTTAACTTGATATTTATATTATCATTCAATCCATATATTCAATCAATATCATAAACCATCCAAGGGGGACAAATCTATCGTAACCTCAACTGCCATACTTCTCTCCCCACCCCTTGTTCACTCATACAATTTGATTAGGGAAAGAACTAAGTGTGACACATCATTAAAAAGGTAATTCCATAAGGAATTCAGACATGTGAGTGTTCGCTACTTAACTTTTCATTTTGGCGCTCTATTGCAGGAAAAACAACTGTTTCGTTTTTCAATTCACATTTTATTTGAAAGGTAATGTGAACAATTGGATTTGAAATTGATGTGTTTTTGCATTATGTTCACAACACATGTGTTTTGGAGAATTTTTTTTCGGTGTCGGGTTAAATCGAACCATAAATACAAATTTCGTCCGCCATTTTGGAGCCACCATCTTGATTTTTCGTATTGAAAAACATTTCATAATTTTTGACCCTGAAAACCACCACTTATCAATTTTGAATCAAATTGGACCATAATTGCAAATCTTGTCCGCCATTGTGAAGCCGCCATCTTGTTTTTCCCTATGTTGCATTGTCACCAAATTTATGTCAAATTAGGTTGCGGATGAATAAGTATCATAATTTGGAATACGGAACATTTTTTCCCCCCAAGAAGGCGCCAAAATCGAAAGTTAGGTAGCAAAAATTGACATGGCTGAATTCCTTATGAAATTACCTTTTTAAGGATGTGTCACACTTACTACTTTCCCTATTCAAATTGTTTGGGTGATATAGTCACCGATAGGGGTGGGGGAAGAGGTTATGATAGGAAGATGTCCCCCTTGGATTAAAAATCGACGTGTTCTTGCATTTTTTTCAGAACTCATGTGTTTTGAAGATATTCGATCTGTTTTTTTGAAGATATTCGATCTGTTTCGTTTTCGGTGTCCCACCCGGTGTTTTGGTTACTGGGTGTTCTAAAAAAATTTCTACAAACGGATTTTTTGCATTCATTAACGTAAAGTAAGTAAATAAAAAAAGTAAAAAAGTAAAGAAATGATATGTAATCGAGAAAGGTTAATACAGTTAAGCTGCTGGAAAATATTTTACTGGTGGCTCTCAAATTAAAATAAATATGGGAATGATCAGAATAGTACTTATTTATTCATCTTTTGATTTTCATGGAATTATTTCCCACAAAGTTGAATCAATAGAGAATCTGCTGAAGTGTAATAAAAGGCAGCATTTTTCCCGAGAGTCACTGCATAATAAAAACCACTGAAGAGTGCAATTAGTCAGTAACTGTCGTATTTATACATTTTACCTACAAATAGAATAATGGGAGTAAATGAAATGTCTATACCTACTTAGTTTTCTGTAGATGACTGACGTTTCGGGAAATAATCCTGTTCCGTTTTCAAAACAAAAAAAAATCATTTGTGAAAAACGCCTCTATATAGTTACAAAATACACAGTATTACTCTTTATGTACCCCCATGATATGGAAGAGTGCGTATTGAAACTACTAATCAAGCGGAAAAACAGTCTATGTTGCACCGAACTGGAAAACAAGAGGAGTGCTGGGAGAATGGGGAGAGGTGAAAGTGCCCAAGTGGCCTCTAAATAGTCTCCACCATCAGAAATAATCCAGTTATCACGCGAAGACGATACTGACGATTGAAACATTGTGAACTAACTTGGGTTTGAAATCTATTTCCTATCATTTTATTTGAATTTTTTCATTTTTTATTCAGGTTGTTTCATTTCATTGTACATTATTTCACTTTTTTATTGTTTGTATATTCTTCATCAATTCATTTTCATTCCAGATCACAATTCAGCGTTCTCACAATATAGGCTATTCATTTCTGTTATTTTTTTGCCATTTCTTTGATTTCCCTTGTAGCCGCCCTGACGCTAGCGATACCTTGAGGCATGGTCTATTGCTCTAATATTATTCTGATTGACATATTTTACATACACGATTTTACACCTGAGTAAAAATAACAGTTTTCGTTTCTGATGTGGTGGTGGACGGACGTGCCGACAGTGACCGTCCACGAAGAAGGCAAGCGGTCGCCATTGTTGGGGACGAAACTCAGCTTGTGTTGTGAATGTCTGCCGTCATAGAACGTGCCATCATTAAATTAAACATTTTTGTGAACAGTCTATAAGTGTTGAAGAAAAACAGCACTCCCATTCACGCCGGTTGGAGGCCGGGATGTCCATGTGGGAGTGTTATAGTGGATGAACATAACTCCTGTCCCCATTCACGCCGGTTGGAGGCCGGGTGGACCTGATGTCCACGTGGAGACAGTATTTTACCTAATAAATGTGTTAATTATGTGTAAAAAGTCTTGAAGTCTACAAAAAATATCAAGTGTTTTTTTTTATATAATAAAAAATTTAGATAAAAAAGGGGTGGCAGCTGCGCCCCCCCGACAGAGCTCCTATCAATTCTGATAGGAGGAGCACTGGTCATAATAGCGCCATCTGGAAGCTGGGACCAAAATCAAATAGTAGAAGAAGAAGAGTAAAAATAAAAAACCATTCAAGTTTTTTGGCGGGATTTGTTTGAATGAAATAGGTTAAAGTAAATATTATGGTTTTGGTACAGTGAAATGAAAACATTCTCACACGAAAAAATAATATAAAAGTCACTTTAAGCAGAGCTCCATACAATGGAAGATATCGAGCGAACTCCGTCGATAGAAACAGTTAGGTTTTCAAAAATGGACAGTGCTGATGAGAAAACTTTGGAAATTACCTCATTAGAAACCCTGGATTCTTTCTTGAGCGAGTGGGATAACTCGGAGAACATTTTTTACATATCCAACATTCCAGAAGTTTGCAAAGAATATCCTTCAATTCTTGGCATTGATGAAGCTGGTAGAGGACCAGTTTTAGGTTTGGACATCTTCATTCCCGCATTAAGTTAACTTACCCTAACAATCAAATAATGAAAGTAAATACGTTATATTGGTATTTATTGATTTACAAGGAGCATTTAATAAAGTAGACTCGAAAATACTTTTGAAAACATATTGTACGAAATGGGTTTTAGGGGTGTTGCTCTGAAACTGTTTCAAATTTAATAATTAGAATACTGTTTCAATTATACTGATATTAATAATATACGTAGTAAAACATGTGCAAAAAAGGTGTACATTTCATTTGTACGTTTTTTGGATAGAAAGACCTGTAGTAATTATTATCAAAGTGAATATTTGAAAAAATCTGTTTAAAATCTGTTTTTCCGTTAATCAGCTGTACAAGAATTTTTGGTAAATCATCTCTTCCACTTGGATTTTGGTTTTTACTTTTCCAATATTTTTAAAGGCAACATCTACAAATGACGGAATAAGGCTGACATTTATTTTCTACTACATGACGATAAATAACATATGACTCCCCTAAAATTGTGTGCTTGCCGTCTAAATGTGATGTCCTACCATTTTTCTGATATGAAGAGATTTATTTAAGTATATATAGATATATTTAGATTTTAGATAGATATCATTGTTACCATCTGTCACTGCTCTAATGATTATATTGATTTGTAACTATAGGTTGTTTTATCAGTACCCCTGTATCGTATTTAAGGTCAGGAATGATTTAGTAAATCTTCCAGGTCCCATGGTGTATGGAACGGCATTTTGTCCCATAAACGAACAAATGATCCTCGAAACTCTAGAATGTGCAGATTCCAAGGCTCTAACTGAAGAAAAGCGAGACAAAATTTTCAATAACATCTGCGAATCCAGCAAAACTGTCGGCTGGGCTATCGATGTGATATCTCCAAACTACATCAGCAACAAAATGTTGAGTAGAAGCAAGTACTCTTTGAACGAAGTATCAAAGGATGCAGCAGTGGGCCTAATCCGAGCTGCTATTAAAGGAGGCGTCAAGATTGAGCATATTTTTGTTGATACCTTAGGCAAACCTGAAAATTATCAAGCGTATTTGAAGGGCTTGTTTCCTGAGTACAATATAACTGTAGCAAAAAAGGCTGATTCAACGTATCCCATCGTATCTGCAGCTAGTATATGTGCCAAAGTTGCTAGAGATCATGCACTGAAGGTCTGGAAATTCAAGGAAGGATTGGATCTGACACATGAGCATTTCGGAAGTGGATATCCTGGAGGTAGATTTGAGTTTGTTATAAATTATTTGGAATATTATTACCATGAAACAATTTTATATATTGTTCACAAAGTAGTTTTTTGTAGCATGTGAAAGAATTACTAATAATAATAATTATTATTTATTTCCAGTCATACAATAAAATTGTGTGGGAAGTGTCAATAAAAAATAGAAATTAAAAAAAAAGAGGAACACAGAGCAACTATTCAAGGTCTTTGAATGATCTGGAAGGTGGTTCTAGTATCATATTGATGAAATTTTAGATTTGTTGTAAAAATTGATTTATTTTTAAACACATACATATACAGTTCAAGAATATGAACTGAAGTTAAAGTTAGGACTCCGTACTCCTTGAAAATTTCCTTGCATGATTCTCTGTTTGAACAATTCGCTATGCACCTCTGAGTTTCTTTTAGTGCTATAGAAAAAATTCCTACTGTGAAAGATCCGTCCCAGAAACAGACACCATACCTAAGTCTAGATTCTACTTTAGCATAATATATATTGAGCATTTGACTCTTTGTTAAAACTGTTCGTAAGTTGATGAAGAGATACAATGAATTGAGTTTTGAAATAAATTGGTGCTTTCCAGTTGAGGAACTCGTCTAGAATGATTTCCAAGAATCTTACATTGTGATTGGTATTTGTTAGGGTCACATTTTTCATCATAAAATATATGCTTTCCACTCTGTTTTGCCAATCGTGGATACGAATAACTTCTGTTTTGTTTGCATTGATGAATAAATCATTGTTATTGAAGTAATTTGATATTCGGCTTACTAATGTTTTCTAATATTTTTGTATCTGGTGCAGATATAACTAACGAACAGTCATCTGCATAAGCGGAATAATGACCTTCAGTAACTACTGATTCAATGTTATTTACATAAAGTATAAACAGTAGAGGACCCATTATTGAAACCTATGGCACACCTATACTTAGATTCAGACATTCAGAATCGACTCTATAGATTTGATTTTTTTTATTGATTTGTACAGACACAAATTGTTTTCTATTTTCAAGAAATTAAGTCAGCCGACTGAGAGAAACCCCTCTTATACCATATATTTCTAATTTTGAAGTTTTTTATGATTAACGCAGTCAAATGCTCTACTCAAATCACAAAGAATCACAGCTGACCATTCTCCTCCGTTAAAATATTCTTGGATTCTATTTAATGATGAAAACATTGCCGTATTTGTTGATTTTTTGACGGAGGCGTTCAAGAAAAGCGTATTAAAATACTTTGGAAAATCCACAGGGGACCGTAATAGGGCGACAATTTTCCATTGATGTTGGTTCCCTTTCTTTTAAAAATATGTTTATATTTTCCAGTTTTTAAATGATTTGGAAAAACACCTACTGTAAATGACATATTAATCAAATGTGTCAAGGGCACTATTATTACAGGAAGAACTCTTTCTAATATGAATTTATTTAATAATATTAGCAATTCATCGTCTGTGTACTGTGTATGGAGTCAAATATATTGTGTGAGGATTAAAATCAACTAAATTTTCAAATGCATTGTTTGTTGAGTGTATTTGTTCACCAACTCAGTAGGAGTCTTGATAAAAATGGATTAAACATGGATGAGATAGTTTCTGGGTAATTTTTGAAATATTTCAGATAATTTCATAAAAATTATATTATCTTTGTCACCTACAGTCACCAAGCTACAAATTATATATGAGAACTTAATTTTTGTTTTCACGAGTCTCAGGAAGACTTCTGAGGGTTGTCGTCTGTTCGGGGACTACAGCTGGCTACCGAAAAATCAATTTTTTTGCCGTCTAACTTTATACTTTCTGTGATACTTTGTTCTAGTTTTCAGCAAATATTTTGATTTCTGACTGAACTTTTTGAGATACTCTTTGATCTCTCGTATAATTATTGAGGGATATTCATACTATCATAGATTACTATCAAATGTACTATATTGAGAGCATTTACATGATAGCTTCATTTATTTCCGAATAAATTGAAAAATGATTGACATTTCTGAAATCAAAGTTCATTATAAATATTGCTGTTTACATGAGCAATACAAGCATTAGTTAATGGTTCATGGTGAAGGTTATTTGAAAACTGTTTCTATGTTCTTTTATGTGTGCTTTGAACGTTCTTTCACTTTGACCTATGTAAAATATCAGACATAAACCACAAAACAATTTATTCACTTCTGATCTATCCATCATCAAACTATTGTTTTTATTATTTTTAATATGCTTACTCGCGTTTTTATTGATTTCAAATGCTATACTTACTTCTTTATTTTTTATAAAATAAGACTTTTCAAACTAGGTTGGCCCAGATATGTTAACTTTCCATAATTTTTCCCTTCGTCTCTTGGAGATGAGTGAATTTCCTTTATGGCTTGACTGCATTACTTTTTGAATAGTCAATAATCTATCAGATCGGCCCTAGATCAAAGTAATGTTTTTAGAATACGAAATGTTTCAATCTAGAAGTAGTTGCTTAATCAAATCCTGCTTGAGAAAGTTATTGTATATCGAAACATGTATAGCGGTTTTTCAAACTTTTTATAGTGAGAATCAAAACAAATCTTTTTAGTAAGTTTTAATATAGATTTTCAGCAAGTATCAGCTAGTTCCATTTAAATCTCTGTGTAGCGAAACGAGTCTAAAATTTTATTGTGAAAGTGGTATAATAATTATCATAAATGTTTTCAACTTTCATGAAGTAATGAGTTAGTGTATGATTTACTTCTGATGTTATCATTACGTGTATACTACAGAACATGGGACTACTCTTTGATATATAGAAAACCTCATGAACTTATTTCTTTTCAGATCCAGTAACCAAAAAATTCTTGGCCGAAAACTGCGATCCGGTTTTTGGATTTCCACAGTTGGTCAGGTTCAGTTGGTCCACTGCCGAAAAAATACTAGAAGAGAAATCGTATCAAGTCGAGTGGGAAAATGTAGAGGAGTCCAAGAAAAAACAGACGGCAGCTGGTGCTTCTTCCATTACATCCTTTTTCAAAATGGCAAAAAAACCTGGTGTCAAGAAAACTATGGGAACCTTTTTCACTAATCGCGGATTAAGTAGAGATGTAGAATTTTGAAATGTTTTTTATGTATTCATCATGTTGATGATAATATTATTTTTATAACATATCATATTATTTAAATAAGCATGTTGATTTTATTATATTGATTAAAAGTTTTTCTATCGAGTCTTGACTTCATTTTTCAAATGAATTTCTTCTACAAACAATGTCTTGTTCTTACAAAAGATTTGTCACAATTTTATGTTTAGTGGTTTTTAATATATCCAAATGTTACTGCCAAACATTTTTTAGAATTATTCATCCTGTTCTACATGACGACAGTATCAATAATATACCAATTGATAGGAAATCAGTGATAAAGTGATATACATAATGAGTATATAATAATAAGTATAAATCAGTCATTAATGGATCATGTAAGGACTTCAGTTTGAACACTCTCTAGTTATATTGTTTATCAGATCATTATTGGAGTATGCTTCAATAATCTGGTGTTCATATTATGAGACACACACACAGATACACAAAAACCAAATAGAAGCTGTACAAAATACTTTCCTGAGGATCTGTGCATTTTATAAGTTCTCACTTTTCTCAACGAATTATATTGTTTGTCGCTCAAAACTTATGGGTTTGTATGAAGTCATGAAATAAACCACTTTGGCTTCCCTGTGACCTAATATTCTCGGGTTGTACGAGGCTGCATGATACTTGCTTCATATATTATCAGAGCAACGATGGTGTTACATTCATGGTTTACCAAAATGTAGCAGAAGCAGGTAAGTAATACAATATTGAAAACAGGCAGAAAAAACTTTACTAGTGTCACAGTACACATATCTGAGAGTTCTTTACCATTCTTTACTAATCTGTTATGGGACGTTTTTCTGAATACTCAGTTATTTATACACATTTCTGAGGCATATTAATTTCTACGGCTCGCGTTAGTTTTTGAAATTTTTTTTATGGATATGTATTTCTGTCCGCTGTTCACGAATTGAAAATCAAAATTTAATACTCTAGTCTAATTTCATAGATGAGGCAACTCAAAATATACAATTTCCTCAACATTGCACTTTTTACAGAAAATTTAATATTATTATAAACACTTATGGAATGTTTCATAAACATTTATGAAACAAAATGACACTTCCACAAGGGACTTTTTTGATTTTGTTGGTTTTTCAAAATTGATCTAGAAATTAATGCAAATTTCACAAGTTTTATATATGCAGGAATTACCAAAAAAAAATTTTCTAGGGCAAAGTAAAGTAGAATTTTCAAAATTTGACAACATAATTTTCGTGACATGGCCAACAAATAAAATTAAAAACTTAAGATTTCAAAAAAATATTATTATTTTGATAAAATAGGAATATTTTTACTTTCTGGAAACATTTGAAATAGGTGAACTTCATTAGTTCCAACTTTCACTGTCTAATATGATTACTTTCTTGGCTGAATGCGTTATTGGACAACAAGCTAGCGTAGAGATATGCAACATATGGAAACTCATAATCAAGCTAGCGTAGAGATACGCACAATAAAAACGGCCTCCTGCCAAACGATCAGTTCCCGCTAAACCTGTAAAATGGAGACAGGGAAAAGGGGATAGGTGAAAGCACTCGAATGACCTATAATCATATCTCGAAAGAATATGTCGAAGACGATTATGGATACTAACAATGGAAACGTCATGAAGTAACTTGGCTTGAAATCTTCATTTCTATTTGATTGTTCAATTTTCAATTATTGTTGCTTGTATTTTTTTTATTGTGATTCCATTTCACGGTTTCTTTGCTTAATATAATTGTTATTTTCAGCTAATCCATTTTAATTTTATTGTTTCTTTGAGGGATTTCAAATCATTTTATATCATATCAGACAATGGAAGTCCGAACTAATGAAATTTACCATGAAACATTGTCGATCACCTTCAAAGAAACGTTTGAAATAGGTGATTGAAGGTCTGCAGAACAAAGGGCATGGGAACTATTGTTAGGAAGTGACTTCCTTAAATATTTGTTTTTTTACTTTTAAATGTCTATATCTTCAAAATTAGATCATAGCGCAAAATTTTGACTTTAGATACATAATCAGAGAACAAAAATACAGAAGTATAATTAAAATGTTCTCAAAAACTATAGCGAGGCGGAAAACGAATAGTTACATATATTTGCATTTTACGTCATCATTCTTATTAGTTTATGGTTGAAGTACCTTGCACACCACAACAAATCAACACTTCAGAACTTTTTAGTTTGGGCCAGCTGATTGTTCCTTCGCATAGCCATTTTGCGTATCCTCCTCCAATACTCTTTGGAATTTGGGTCTAATTCTTCCAAAGGGGAGGCGGTCCAGTTTTTATATTCCAAAGCCAATCAGGGTACTCTTCATCTGGCTTCAGGAGCACATCCTCTCCTGTTTTGAATATATTTGTTCCGCAAGCATAATTGATCAGCCTCTCGGGGTCAGTTTCGACTGGCAGCACTTTCTTCTCCATCACAGGCCCTGTTTTACCTATTTTCTTCTTTTTTAGAGCTCCGCCAATCATGCTGATGCCTGAAATTAGTCGGTCAATTCGGATGTATGTTTTGAAATGAGGTTCACTTACTTCCCGATTCTTTCTTTGCATAATTCTTTTTGGGGAATGATAACTGGAAGGGAATCAAAGAGGACCTTCTGATGGTTAGCAAGCAATATGCACTACAAATACTCATTTTTCAAGAAATGAACAAGTGTGCGTTGATAAAAATAAAGTTATAATTTTGAATTTAACTCCCTTTGGTTTTTGGTTAACTTCAACCTCACTTTCTCTCTTCTTCGTTTCTTGGTGTATGTCCTAAAATCGGTGACATATAAACTTCACTTACCAGTTCCTTATATTTGAATTAGCCACGAGGCTCGATCAAAGATGACGTTTATAGAACAATTTTACGAGTATTTCTTAGATTCATTGGACATCATTAGAAAATAAATATTTTGAAATAACATCTCTGGTAAATGCCTGCCTATAAACAACCACTTCCCCGGTTAATACCACGACGTATATTGGATTGTATCCGACAGACATGGCTATTCAGCCATGTATCGTTGCAGAATCATCCCAATTTCAACTAGATAGATTCTTTTGAGAAAAATAGCTAGTCGAGGTAAAGATCGAACTCACGGCCTTTCAATGAGTCGCGCGCGCTACTACTGCGCTAATTAACTGCTAGGTTGATTTTTGTTATGGACTTTTTTCACGCTTGCCATCGGCTCGTGTCGACAAACATCATTCTCACGAGTGATGGCCACATTTCAGGCTCGTGTAATAATATATCGGATATTGTTTTAATGAATATAAGCATCGTATAGAAGTATACTTCTATACGATGCTCGCTATTTCAGTTTTTCCCATAAAGTACAATTTAGCCCAAGTCTAGTGTACTTTTTTAGATTTTTCGGGTAATAAATCTGCTCTTGCTATATTTGCCGTTACAATTATATGAAAAACATGTTTACATTAAAATATTAAAATTGTAAACCGACAACTTCGTATTACTTGCGGGAGTGGTACCTATCAGAAGCAGTAAATAGGTTGCTTGATAAAAAACCGTAGAATAGTCTTGCTGCTCTGATTACAAAATTATATTGAAGGTGACTATGGTGAAACTTCGTTTCCGATTTATAAAAAATACATATAAAATCGAATATGAGATTTTGGGCATCTCGTTCAACTACAATGTGTGGCTGGATGATTTCAGGACTGTTAATGTTTGATTTGTATACAAAGTATTGAGTGAATTGTTTTGAATTGAGTAAATTTCCATGCATACAAGCTGATAATAGGATAATATAGATCAAATAATTTTTTGGAGTAGTGTAAAAAAGAGAATGTTTGGCATATCGAATCGCGCGAAACATTGTAACTTGTTTCATGATCGTTGAAAAAAGTATTTTATTGTTGGTGTGGATATGAAGTGATCTCATCAAGTCATAAATTCATTTAATTTTCGCTCTTTTAAATGACATATAGCTGTGACTTGGTTTTGTGCAGCTTTAACGTAAAATTACTGTCGTATTATGGCAGAAACAAATAATTTGAACTCAAATTTTTATATCTGCAGTTTAGTGAATAGAGAATATGATATGATTCTCCTCTTAAATATATCTCGGATTACTAATTTTTACGATACCGTAAACCCTTGCCGGGTTCATAGTCACGTTTATATGATATATAGGTTATAATTGCATAACCACAACAAATAAAAACGTCAGAAATGTCATAATATTTCTGAAATACTGATAGAAACAATACAATATATGACAAAATAAACACACTTGAACATATATGGATCATAAATGCCAATTAGCAGTACCGCTGCTACCGTCGTAAGTAAAATCGGCCCCAGAAGAACTGTCAAACTATCAAACTTTCTTTCAGGAAAAGAAAAAGTCCTTCAGGCTACATACTCATGTGAAGAGTATTGATCAGAATGACCAGCAGGCCGAGAAAAACCTTCTGAAAATAGCCCCAGCCTTGTCAGTAAAAGACAAGCGGGGCTTGTACGTGAGATCACACAGTACTTTGAATGCTTCGGCCCTAACGAAAGGGCAACATGACACCTCTTCGCTCTGTGAGCCTGCGCTGTTGCGGACGCATACCGATGGACTGCTACATGTTTCACGTCTACAAGAAGAGAAAGAAACGCAGCCGGACCGCATAAGCCTGGATAGGCGAGGATTAGTGTCAATTCCCATCATCGATGGGGAACCTAGGCTTAGGCTGCTATCACTGCAGCACAATTTGATAAATAGTTTAGAGATGTTGAGCAAGCAGACGTTTCCCACCTTAGTTTTTCTAGATATGTATGATAACCAGCTGGAGCGGTTGTGTTGTCTTGACAAGTTAGAGAACCTCAGGGTACTGCTCATGGGCAAAAATAGGTAATTGAGTGTCAACACAGTAAGGCTTTATATTCACAAACCCAGAAAAAAATTAAGTAACAGTAATTTGCTGATAATTTTCTGTCATAGGGTAAGTATTCATTTCACTGGTTCATGTTAGTTTTCGAAACATTTTTAAATTAGAATCATGTCTTTTTGTCTGCTGACTAAGCTTTACATTACTTTCAGAGATACATCCATTGATAAGTCGAAACTGTTCAAAAGAAACTCACTTCTGGCAATGAAAACTTGTAAAATTACTTCTTTTTTCTATGATCCTATGTTGCAGGCCTTTACGCACCCGTTATAAAACTATTATTTCAAGAAAATACCAGAAATGAGTCCCTAAATTAATCGATTCTTTGACTATTGTGTGACCGAATCTTTGAAAGTGGACCGGAGCACTAAATTTTCACATAAGTTTAGTGATCAGCCTAAAAAATATGTAGTTCTAATTGAAAGTCTTTCAAAAATCAGCGCTATCAGGAGAAAATATTATTTATCTATAATTGAGTGATTTTCTAAGGTTTCTTGATAGTTCACATTTCCAACATGATGTTCTACTTTGTGAATTCTTTTTCAGTATAGATGAATATGTGGCTTTTATAATAATGTCTGGATTCACATTATCATAGGAACATTGTATCCTGATAATTTATTGTATCCCTTTATGGGTGCTTCATTTTTATTATTCATTGTTTTTTATTAGAGTTGAATTTTGATTGCCAATACTCTTTCAAGACTCTCTACAAATGTATCTGTGTCAAATATCATCAAACAGCTAATTGCCTTTGCAAAAAAATGGTTTCCCATTTTTGTTTACTCAGTTTTATATTTTATCATTAATATTTTTATGTTTTGATTTGTTATTTTGAACTGAAATATGTTTTTTTTTAAAATATTATTTATATAATTTTTATTCAATAAATTTAATTTCTTTTGTTATGTTTCATTTTATTAACTCTTTACTGGAATGTCAATTACTTGATGAGAGTGAATTTTAAAAATTACTTATTGGAAAGGTGCATTATTTTTTTACTTTCCCATTTTTTATTTGAAGTTCATTTGAATGAATGTTGTTATGAAATTATTTTGACAGACATTGATGTTATTTGTATAATTTTCCTGGGGGTATTTTTACTCTCCCCAGCCTTGGTTCAATTTGAAAAGCAGATTGATGCTTCTGAAAAGTTTCTATTTGTAGCAGTTTGACTAGAAATTTTTCAACCTTCATCCTGATTTGGCTTTTAATTTCTGGATATTTTGAAATAAAAGAGAGTGGTAATAATTATATAATTTGGAAAATCATAATACAAAAATTTTAAAATATATGGCAACATAAAGCTTCTAATTTACCACATTTTCATAAAAACATATTGAACCTTACTATAAGCCGGTGTATCAGGTAAATTCGTAGAAATTAAACAGAATCATAAACGTTTTCACTTATAATGTCATTATATCAGCAGAAAAAATGGTACACGACAAAGTTGGACAACAACTTGGGCCTAAAAACATTTGATAGGATGAAGATATAAAGATTGGTTCATTTTAAATTTGACAATGAGCTGGAAATATACTTAATAAAAAGAAACACTGTTTGGTGGACAGAAGAAATAAGAAATCAAGAAAGTATATAAAGAAAAAGATCATAATATTTATCTAAGGGTATATTTTTAGAAGAGATTAATTTTTGGGAAAGACAGGTTTTGGCTTTCTACTTTTGCATCTCTATACAAAAAGAAAGCATTCAATTTGAAAATGAATCCTCTACAAAGATGTGTGGATTATGCAAAGAAATAACTTTCAGACACAAACTGGTTGTCCAGTCATTTTAGGTCGATTTAGGCCTGTATTTCGGAAAGTCGACATACCCAGCTGTAAATTTGTATAAACTTTGTATTTTGGTATCATAAAAGTATTCTCAAAATTCACATATGATTCGACGGCCGCAACTTCAAAAATTGGGGGTCAAAAGTAAAAAAACCCGACTTTCTGCACGTTGTTTGCCAATATCTCGTTTCTAATGGGTTTTATGCTAATTGTATTCATTATCAATATTGTAGAAAATTACATTCTCTACAACTTTTGTTTCAAACATTTTTTCATACGTTGAATCGTTTTTGAGATAGAGGGCAGCGCGAGTGCAGATTAAATATTATTTGAAATCAACTGGTTGTCCCGATCGAAATCAGCTCATTAAAGGTTAATAAATTATGACTTAATAAATAATTTTCATTTTTTATTAACAAATACATTATATTCGAATTTTTTTTTCATTAATGAACCGATCTATGAATTCAATAATGTAATTTATTTCTGTATTTCAAAAAGTCATTAAGGGATATACTTTAATAACATTTTAATTATATTCTCTTTTACGGTAATTGCATTTCAAGTAGAAAATAATTTAGTAAATCTTGTTTAAAATTTTGTTCCTTCGCGCTTTAAGCGGCTGTGATACGACTTCTGCGCTCTAAAAAAGAAAAAAAAAAGTTTTTAAGAACATTCGAGAAACTATCTAATTTGGATTAACTTTCCGCAGCCTTTGAAGAAGAAAACTGTCCGGTTCAAAGATTATTTGATAGTGGATTGCAAACTTTATCAGCTGTTTATAATGCTCCAAAGTCTGTAGATACTATCGATCATCTTCGTTATGCACAATATGTCAAGCTAACAAAGCTCAATAAACCTGTGCAGTTATCAAATATCCCACCAACAAGTAGAGCAGCTCACCAACATTTCAATCGTGTTTATTACCAAGTTCAAACTTGGTTTGGACATGATTTGGAACCCTAGGAATGAGGTTGGACAATGCGTAACGGATTGATAGAACCTATCATGACCATTTTACCACCTGCTCCAGATGAGTTACTCAATACGATATTCTGTAACTGCAAAAGTGGTTGTGAATCAAGATGTGAATTAAGAAAAGCGGGGTTGCAACGCTCTTTAGCTTGTGGCCAGTGTAATGCTGTACCATATGAGATCGATGTTAACAAAGGTAGATTCTTTGATCCAGAAATCATGGAAGAATTGGAAACGAATCTGGATGAAGATGACAATGCCCTTGAATTTTTACAGCTTCGAGAAGACGAAGACTATGAAGAAGAAGAAAATTGAAATTGAAACTAATTATTCTTTTAATTATTTTATCTGTTTTTTTAGTTTTGACATTCACAAATGTATCAAATGGGATTTTTTAATAAAAATATTATTTAAAATTTTATTTCTTTTCTATTCATTTTCATTTGTTACAGAATAATTTCTATAGATTAGATTTAAATTATAATGTAATATATATTTTTCCCTCTACAAATTTATAAATGCACGGGCAGGTGTGTGTTATTAAATAAATTGATACTTAATTGAAAATAAATAATAAATGAAAAAAATAATTAAATATAATGTATTTGTCGATGAAAAATGAAAATTATTTTTAATTATATAATTATTTATTAAGTTGTAATTTATAAACCTCAAATGAGCTGATTTCGATCGGGACAACCAGTTGATTTTAAATAATTAATCTACGCTCGCGCTGCCCTCTATCTCAAAAACGATTCAACGTATGAAAAAATGTTTGAAACAAAAGTTGTAGATAATTTAATTTTCTACAATATTGATAACGAATACAGTTAGCATAAAACCCATTGGAAACGAGATATTGGCAAAAAACGTGCAAAAAGTCTTTTTTTCGACTTTTGACCCCCAATTTTTGAAGTTGCGGCCGTCGAATCATATTTGAATTTCGAGAATACTTTCATGATGCCAAAATAAAAAGTTTATACAAATTTATAGCTATGTATGTCCACTTTCATAGGCAAACCCCCAAAGTGACTGTACAAGAAAAAGCCCTGTCGAAACAACTACTTCTATAAGAACATCGAATTGTATTGTACAAAAACACTTTTTCTTATTCTGTTTCCACTTCCAACATTCTTTATTGAAAACAATAATTTGGTCAACTCTTTTTTATTATCAGATAAGGATTCCTGTACCGCCAAAAATGGCGAAGGCACCGACGCATTCACCAAATTATACAACAATTTCAATTTTCCTGATATTCAAAACTACTCGGTTTCCGTAAGTTCTAAAAAATTTGTAAGGTATATATTCCTCTCCAATTTATGATAAAAATCATCTGTTGACTTTACAATGAAGTCATAAGAATGTTTTACAAAAAACGACAAAAATTAATATCATATATCACTACAATTCATTATAACATTAAAATTAACAGTTCAAAAAGTAATTTTCAAAACGCTCAAAGGTGTGAAGTCGTTTTCTTTTTTCATAAAAGATAATGTATGCATCTCCACTCATAAGCGATTTTTGTGAAATTGGTGACACGTGGAATCATTGTATTCATGACACGTGCCAGTATAGGGATGTCTGCAGAATGCTGTTTAATGTCTGCTGTAAGTAGAACCACTGTGATTTGAAAGTGCATATAGATTATAACGACAAGGAGTCACATTGTCTGCTGCATCTACAGGAAATTCGACAGCAACATTTAGCTTGCCTCTAAATCGTTTTGTTAGAGATAATCTTTTGAAATAAATGACTAAAATACTTTCCTTGCAACTCGAATACGTCGGTTTTTCATGTCCATCCAAAGTTTCCTCTCTTGTGAAGAAATTCACGCATTGTGATAAACTCAATTGGCCAGTTCTTTGTGGTACGGGGAGTGACAAATTCCAGAAAGGATCGAAGGTTACAGATGAGTTTATCTTGAAATTAATTGTTTTCTTTCTTTGGAAGATTCACACATTCTTCCTGAATGAAGATGGAGAAGTAGAAAGCCATAACCTTTCTTTCCCATGAAAATAATATAAAATCATTACAAAAAACAATAAAATTCGTTGCTGAAACAATATAAAAAACAATGATATCATCAGAAGATAGACTAAACGTTTTTCATAATTTGATTCCTATTCCGGCCATTTTTCAGATTATTGAAAAAATGGCGAAGGAACCTACTCATCCACCAAATTCTATAACGATTTTAATTTTTCTGTATTCTACTCGGTTTCCTCAACTTGTGAAACATTGTTCAGTTTCGAATCAGGTCCAACAAATTTTCAAGAGAACTTTTCGTCCAGATAAGAAATTGCGAATGTCAATCTGTGAAAATAATAAAATTTGTTTAGATTTGTCCACTTTTTTCATAATCAGTACTTTGTTTTGTTTACTTCGTCCCTAAGTTTTGCAAAATTAATCGAAAACATTATTTTTATCCATAAAACAGATTCTAATAACTTCAAGAAAATATGTGTAAAATTGAAATTTTTTAATAAATGGCGAAGGCACAACTTTTTCGACAAATTAATTAAACATTTTGATTTATTAGTCAATGTGATTTCAATCTGAGGAAATTTTTGTTCTGTACCTCGATTATACCACCTGAGGGTTGTTGATGGCTTTTGGCAGTTCTCCAACCTGCGATGGTTCATTATCAATTTGTGGTTGTCTTTGGGGGTTGTTTTAAATTATTGTTTTCCAAATCCTTGGGATGTTTAGTGAGTCATCCCTTTTGTTGATGAGGCCTTGCTTTTCGATTTCGATAGCTTCCCTGATTTGTCGAATTCTCCCTCAGGTGGAAAAACAGGTAACAAATCCAAACAACTTACGCAATCGAAACCATTAAAAACACCACAAGAAGAACCTAACATCAGTTACACCTCTTGAAGCGAAGCAGTAACTCGTCTTGATAATGCCATCTGAGATGATGGCGAAACGTCGACTATCGAATAGTACACAACGGATGAACACCCGGAAAAAATAATCTTAAAATAGTCAAACACATATAAAATTGATTAAAGTTATCAATCAATAAAAAAATACCAAAAAAGTTTCAAATGTTCAAATGCAGTGTACCATACTTTGTTTAATGAAAAATACAGTCGACAAAATTAATTAGCGAGAGCTGTCCTCATAGAACCCTTCTAAACTAAAATAGGGTCTACTATATAATAAGTCTTTTACTTTCACGAAGAATAAAAACTCAAAGTTGTCTCCACAATTTGAATTGAGAAGACGACCATTATAATATATAGTGTCTTTGACTAGAGTAGAAGTTGGTATGGGTAATCTTAGGTCGTTAGATTGACGAAGGGCGTAATAATTGGAGTAACCACTAAATATCAATTAATGTTTGTTAATGGAACATACTGTTTCCGAAATAAAGATTCCAAAAACTGTCAAGATTTTATGTAATTCAGAAAGGAATTCCGTACCTTAAAGAGTTACTGAGGATGTTGGTATATCGGTTGGTTCATGCTATGCAATTTTTCGGAAATTTTGGGTATGAAGCTGGTGCTAGTGACGAATCATGGGTACGGTTATGACACCAAAACCAAAGTCCATTCGTCCCAAGGTAAGAGCCCAGAAAAGCCAAGATCTAGGTTCATCAAAGGTGACCCAAGGTTTTGCTCTCTGTTTTCTTCGATTACCCTGGCATAGTTCATCAGAGGTTTTTGCCACATGATCAATAAGGACTATTACCTTGGAGTTATGCACCGCTTGCTTGAAGCAATACGGAGAATTCCGGTATTGTTCACACTCGTCATTGCTTGTTTGTAATATTTCGATAAAAAACAACGCCTCAGCCACCGTATTCACCAGATTTGGCACCTTTCGACTTTTCCTGTTACTAAGATTGAAGAGGCCTATGAGAGAACGCCGTTTTGCGATAATTGAGGATTGGAAAAAACGCTGGAACAAGTGTATTATATCTGAAAATTCACCTTATTTTTCGAACAGACAGCGTACTTCTCTTTGGCATGAATAGGCATAGAGGAAAGTATACCTACAACCTATATTTTTCAGGTGAAATAATTGAGTGCTTCAGGTTTAAAAAATATTTTTTACACATTCCATGTTTGGATGGACTCCTGTACGATTTCGACTATCTTAACTAAAGTAGAAAGTGAAAAACTCAGATTGTTGATAAACCGAACATTTCAGAATAAAAAAGATCGAAGGACTGGAGAAGCTCCTGAAAGTCGAAGTTTTGGACTTCCACGGCAATCAAATATCGCAAGTAGAAGGTCTCACGAATCTGAAAGATCTGAAGGTTCTTAATTTGGCTGGAAATCAAATTAGATCCATTGGAAACAAAGACCTCCAGGGGCTCCAATCTCTTCAAGAACTCAACCTGAGAAGGAACAAGTTGAAGAAGTTGATGGGTTTTGGAGAGGTCCCCAACTTGGGAAAGTTATTCGTCAGCAATAATGATCTACAGAGGTGAGTAGAAAAATTGGATAAGGTGTAGAGTATTGACACGACAGATTGAGTTTGAGTTTCACTTTCATAGTATCTTTTTAAGTACCTATCTTCCCTTATTCACTCTGAATTGTGTAATTGTGATAATTGGGCAAGATCTAGCTAATATAAACACATGAAAGGCTCAATTATATCAACAATCTACTCAGGTCAGGTATTGATAATATTGAAAGAGAATTTTTCAGAGAACGGGTTTTGGACATATATAATAATTTTCCATTTTTAGGAATTGAAACATTCAATATCTTTTTCGAATTTAGCGAATGGAATATTGTATAGACCAGTGGTCGCCAACCTCTTCAATGTGTTGAGCTACTTTGTTAATTTTGGAATAAACCGCGAGCTACCCAGACGGAAGCCACGTAACGCAACGTAAATGAAATAATCCACAGTTAATTTATCATTATATGTATTTATTTTACTATTCAACTGGTAATACATAATACATAGGTACTAATAATAAGTTAATAACAAAATAACTAATATTACTAGTACGTTCTTGTTCATATCTACATTCCTACCTATCAAACGAAGGTGTTTGAAAAATAAACACAAACTTTTATCCAGCCACAACGGCATGTCACGTATAAAAATAGTTAATAATAACAACAAAAAAGCATGAACATAAACATTGAAAAATAAAAAAGCACGTTCAATGAGAAGGCTGACACTCAGACTCATCGATAATTTTTTTAATGTTTGCAGTATAATTTGATGCAGCCATTCGAATACAATTATCCAAATGTTCATCTGTAAGTCGATTGCGATATTTGTTCTTAATAAACTTCATATTGGAAAAAGAAGATTCACACAAATGGGTTGAACTGAGTAATGCTTTCACTTTCAAGGCAACACGGCATAAAACTGAATATTTGTCTTTACTTACAATAGGCCAGATACATTTAGTACTTGAGACTAACGATTTTAAGGCTAAATCATTTTGAAACTCAATGACTTCCATTTCTGTTGCAGCGATGTCTTCGCCAAAGTTCTGCATAACACAAGTTGCAAACTGTTGGATATCAATTTCCATAAAGGGTGAAACAACAAACTGCGCCAGTAAAGCCATTTCATTGAAATCCTTAAAACGATTTTTGAAGTTATTCTTCAGGGTAGAAATTATTTTTACATGATATTTGTTGTCATAGGGTTCTAATGGATTTTGAGATATTTTTTCTGAAAGAATAGGAAAATGCTTGGAATCGCTGTTAATTAGGTTTTTTCCCAAAACTCCATCTTTTTGATAAATGCTTTTATATCAGAAATCATTTCCGCTAGTTCTTTGTCTCTCCCCTGAAGCTGCAAATTAAGTTCGTTCAATTTCTCTGTAATGTCCACGAGAAAACCAAAATCTCTAAGCCAGATTGAATTTTCTAGTTCCGGAGTCGGTTCATCGCGTTGTTTGAAAAATTGAACTATGCCAGATAGGACATCATTAAAACGTTTCAGCACCCGTCCTCTATTTAACCATCGGACTTCAGAGTGAAGGAGTAGGTACCCGTATTGACAGTCAACTTCATCGGCCAAGGTTGTGAATAATCTTCTTTGTAACGCTTGAGCTCTAATCTTGTTCACAATTTTTACCACCAGTTTCATAACGTTGTTTAGTTTCAGGAAATTTCCACATACTGCTTGCTGATGGATAATGCAGTGGTAACAGAGAAATTGCGGAAAAGTTTCATCTTCACGACATAACGCCACCAGACCCTTATCACAACCCACCATAGCTGGAGTGCCATCGGTTGTCAAGCCTACCATTTTCGATATTTGAATTTTCTCGGAAGAAATAATATAGTAGTGTGTCCTTTCAGTGGAATGAACTTCAAAAGATCTTCTTTAATCGTAAAATCACTAAAAACCATCCTGACGAACACGGCCATCTGGGCAGTGTCAACGACATCTGTTGATTCATCCAGTTAAAGTGAAAAATAAACACAGTTATCTAAGTCTGTTCTTAACTGTAAAACAATATCATTGCTCATTACTTCTACACGTCTCATCACTGTATTAGCAGAAAGTTGCATAGATTTTATAGCTGAAACTATCTCGTCTTTATTTCTAAAGTTGGAAAATAACGAATGAGCAGCTTCTAAAAACGTCTGTTTTATCTTTTCCCCGTCTTCATAAGGTTTCTATTTTTGTGCAATTTCTGGGATACACGGTACGATGCCTCAGTTGCAGCCTTATTTTTGTCGACTGTCCTTAAAAATATTGATTATTGCCCAATTAACTGTTTTTTTAACTGTTTCAGTTTCTCCTTTCTGGCGGCAGAATATAGTGGGAATGATTTTTCAAAATTTGAATGTACAGTTTTATGATGTCTCTCAATATTTTCTTTTTTAGCAACGGAGACCGAAGTATTACATAAACATACATTTTTATCTTTAACTTCTGTAAAAAAGTATTGTTCTTCCCATTCCGAATGAAAGTGGTATGTCTTTACCTTCTTACAACTGCTTGCCATAATATTATTTTTGTTGTTCTCTACTGAGCTCAACACATTGAAGAGGTTAGCGACCACTGAACTAGAGTGTCACCAAGATTTAGTCAAAGCCTCGGTAGATAATAACATTATCCTGAGGTGGGTTGAAGAGCACGACAGGAGTGAAGGTAATCGCATTGCCGACTCTTTAGCCAAGGAAGCGGCTGGACTAAGAATTTTAGGACCCAGTGGCACCTACTGCCTGATGACTTCGACAATTGCGCAACTAACCAAATGTCACACCCATGCTCAATCCCTAAAGAGATGGGATGGAATCAAAGGATGCAATTTTGCCTGGATCACTATGGGCGACCCTGGGAAGCTGGCACCCACTGTTTTTTATACTTCAGTTCACATTATATCTTTATCTATATTTTTATATTCATTTACTAGCTTTGTCAACAATATTTTTCTTTGGATGATAGAGTATACTCCTCATCATCATCATCACTTCGTTTTTTCCAGTGTCGAAGACATCAGTAGTCTGGCAAAATCACCCAACATCAAAGAAATATCAATAGACAACAACCCGATATCGCTGGGGGGCGACTGCGTCTCATTCCTCGTTTCGTACCTTCCTCTACTCATCAAACTGAACTCCATGCAAATAACCGAGCAAGTCCGGAAGGCTGCCATGGCCTGGAGGAGGAACAAAGAGCTCACCAATGCGACGTTCATGGATCTGACGAGCGACGTCTCTCTGACTTGCAGGCGAGAAGAAGTCATCTCCAACGCCAGAACCAACTGGGAGTTGCTACGGTCACAGACAAAGTGTCTCACGACAAGCGTTAACATCGTGGAGAAAAGCGTTAAGAATCTCAAGCCGGATTCTGATTTCATTTTGACGCCTTTGAGGAAGACTGTTGCTTCGAATATCACCAGGCTGGCGAAGTCGAAAGTTTATGTGAGTAGTTTGGGTCTTTTATTGGTCTTGACTGAAGTATGGACTCAGCTTTTGATTTTGTAATATGTTCGAAGATTTCAATTATTTCTATGACACACAAGAAAATGAGCATCGTTGGTGTAAAAGTGGATGAATCATGGAGTAAAAGTTTCTACTTGAGTTCAGCAATGCGTTTGTCCTTCAGTCTAGCACCACTGATGAGACCTATGACGGTTCGAAACAGTGCTCGGCTTTGCACCTGACCACCTTAAAGAGCCTCGTTTATCTTTGATATTCAAGGATTGAGTTCTCTGTTGATCCCATAGATGGGTCTGTTCGATCTCATCACATTGCCTTCTCCATTGGTCTGTCTTAAATTTCCTCAGAGCTTTGTTGTATTCAGTTAGAAACCTTATATGTTGATCCCAGAAACCTGATTTTTTGTCCATTTTGTAGGTTTTTCTAGAGTGTTGTCTCATCTTTACCTAATATTCATTTCACCAGGAAGCGTTTCTATTTGATCTCTGTTTGACGGTGGGACAATGTTCGTTGTACTCAGATATGATAGCTCCCAGTAATGGGTCTGCTGTAAACCCTAAGTTTGTAAGTTTTTCAAAACTCATCCGGACTGAACAAGTTTCCATGTCTGCCTTATCGGCTTCCCAGTTTGTTGTCCGGGAGTTTTGATAAATATAGTCGAGCTACGAGACCCTTCGAAATCAAAGTTTGTATGCTGATGATTTGAACACCTTTTCTCATCAGATACATCCCATTCCATTTCTCAACATAGTTACTCTTCAGTAAATGTAGTTCCTACAGTTAAGTCTATCACTTCCCTATACCTCATGTTAACGACGGTGTTTTTTTTTGTACCTTGGGAGCTGTCTGACTTGTCCATTCAGTCCAAGTCTCCAGAAAACACTGCAGCCTCTTGGGCTTATTGCGTTTATTCTCCCATCTTCACATGACACCCATTCCATCTCGTTCCCTGTACTAGTTTGTACAGGTTCCGTGTTGGATGTTCGTCATATTCTTCTGGGCGTAATTTTGTACGTCCAATTTGCCTGCCTCCTGTGATTCAGTGCCTCACATTCGCATAAGATGTGTAGAGCTGTTTCTGTCCCTTCGTTGCATAATCTGCAGCTGAGGTCTCCGTTGTACAGCCCCATTTTATTCAGGTGTCCTCTAAGCGGACAATGACCGGTTAGTAACCCTGTAATTATTTTGAGCCGATCCCTACTATATTGAAGTAGTTCTTCAGTTCTTTTCTCGGACGGTTCCCTAATGAAGGTTCTACTGTGTTTGTTGCCAGGTACTTTTGTCCAGTACTCTGTATGCTTCTTATTGGTCCATGTCCTAATCTGGTTTCGTACCAATGATTTTGGTACTCCACGAGCTGGTTCAGGACCTATATATGGAGTTGATGATCCGCGTCTAGCGCATTCATCAGCTTTATCATTACATGTGATTCCTGAATGCCCTGGCACCCATAACAAAGTTAATTTGTTCCTGTTTGCAAGTTCATTCAGTTCTTCATGGCATTCTCAGACCAGTTTTGATGTCACCTTCGGGTTTGTCAGAGCCCCTAGTGCGCTCTTGCTGTCTGTAAAAAATTGATCCGCTCATTTCTTTGAGGTCTCAATTTAATAAGCCTTGCACACTGCAAGATAGCATACACTTCCGCCTGAAAGACGGATGTGTGTAGTCCTAGCGGATAGCTGTAGTTTATATTTCTATCCGCTTGGTATATTCCAGCTCCCGTTCCATGTTTGGTCTTTGATCCATCTGTACACCAGGTGTTTTTTCGAAACATGTTTTCGGGATGACTAATGGTCTTCCACTCCTCACGGCTTATGATTTTGGCCGTGAAGTTTGTGTTGAAGGTGTACTTCGGTGTCATGTGGTCCGTGCACATATTCAATATGTGCTCCTCCACTTGTTCCGAAATTTCTGTTCGGTCCGATTTTTTGTAGTTCGGTGAGTTTTCCAGTCTGAATTGGCCCATCCTGGTCTCCCCCATTATCACAAAGTGTAAAGGAGGTAGATTCAGGAATTGCCTACGTTTAAAATGTCCGAATTGTTTGCCATAATGAACTGTACTAAGTGCTCCCCTCCTTCATTGGTAACAGTGCTCCCCCAGCTAATTATGAGATCTGATCTGTCTGCTTGGCAGGCTCCCACTAGCTCCTCCACTTTCCTGGTTGGTGGCAGTTCCTGGCTGTAGTAGGAAAAGTATGCTGATCCAATGACGATTTTTTCAATTCCTTCCTCATCAGCCTTCTTTTATTTTGACCGCGGCACATCCCTGGTACAAAAGTACTCAACAGTAACATATTTCACTCTTTTCAGATAATTATGCATGTTCTTGGATTATCTGAGATTATGTTGTAAATTAATTTCCCCGAATCTCTGCCAATTCCATGATATTTTTCCTGTAGACCCAGAGTTATTGTATGAGTTCTTGTCCTTTGTAAGGACCAACGAACCTCCCTCACTATATATGTTGTACGTTAGCCTGAACTACTCTCATTGCAAGTCGCTTAAATATTCTTCCTTCTCTCGTTTATGGTTCATTAAATGCCCACGAATATGGAATCATGAATTCTGCTGTAATAATATTAATCTAAATACTCTAAGAGATCGCCCGGTATCTCAGACGATCCGTTGTTGATACCATGTACCATTTATCTTTCGTCAGGGGTCGCATAACATTAAACTAGATTGAGCCCTCTTTTCAGTTGAATCTTAAAACAGGCAAGTGTTATCGCAGAAGTTGTTTTTTCGGCGAGTGGAAAAATCTTCACAAGACACTTGGTGACCCTATGACCAGTAAGTGTCGAATTCTTGCCGACTAAAAAATCATTCATTATTCACGCAGGCTACTCTGGACTAGCAGATGATGGTCCAGGGGTTTTCATTTTTTTCAGTGTTATATCATTACTCATTTAGTTCTTTTCTTTTCTTTGTCAGTATGGTATTGGAAATTTTGTTAACGGCTTCCCAGTTTTCTTTATTTTTGAGCTTGAAAACAACCATGCCCCGTTAGGACTTGTGTGAGAAAGTAATTCACCTTTTCTCATTTACTATCTATCCGTGGTTCTCTGTCTCTCATCAGTCTTCTTGTCCAGTTTGTCTTTCCATTGTCCATCTATCGAAATTGTCATTTTTCAATGAATTGTGACCTTGCTAACCTTTTTGGTGCGTTGTTTTGTACCATTGTTCTCTCTTCCGCCGGCAGATCTATTGGGGGGTTCTTGCAATCATCAGCAGATGTTTGGTTGATATACGCATATGCTATTTTTATGACTGCTTTTCTTCGGGCACTTAGTAATATATTTATATATATATATATATCGTTTTTCCCATGGCTCTTTTCCAGATTGTTGTACCATAGAGCATGATTGGGTGACTGAGAAGAGTATTCTTCTGTTACCTTCTCAAGGGCCTCCAACGTTGGGCATTATTCTGCTTATTTTGCTTATGGCTTTCCTTGCCTTTTCTGCAATTGTTCTAACATGAGCTCTCATTTTCATATTTCGTCCATGTGGGTTCTTGGCTACAGATCTTCGTTTTCTCCAATTCTATTGATATTTTTCGGTTTCCTGCCTGCTGCCAGCAGTACTACCTCTGACTTCTGAGGGGCAAGCTTGAGTCGCTTCGCTGTCATCCACTCGGCTACATGGTTCACAGTTCTATTGGAAGTTCTTACCAAACTTTCCTCATTTTTTTCTACCACCACTACAGCTAGGTCATCTGCATAGCTTATCAGGTTAACTTCTCTAGAGGCCGTCAGATTCAGTGCCCCATCATAGTATATGTTCCACAATGGGACCAATTACGGAGCTTTGTGGAACCCCTCAGGAGATGTTCATTTCTCTACTGTATCCTAGCAGTAGCACCATCTTTTTAAGGTAGCAGACTCATATTGTACAGGTATGCAGGTACAATTCTTCTTTTGATTTTCTTCAAGATCCCTGCGTTACCGCAGAAGTGTTCTAACCCCCGGTATCGCAGTGGATGGTACTACGTCTGGTTTGGTGAGCCCAATCAATAGCTGAATAACCGCCGGCATGGCTCTTGGGATCATGAAAGTCCGCAAGCACTACGACAACATTGGGAAACCGTCGATGGGTTAATTTTATAGCTGAATGGGGTATTTATATGGCTACGCTAGTTCCTCATTCGTCCATCTCTGTCATTGCCCTTTTATGTCCTTTCCACCAAATATCTATCGTGAGATCTTCATTTCCCCGGCCAGTAGACTATTCTCCGTTTGTTATGCTCCATGTTTCAAAGGCATATAGATTATCACTTTGTTAATTATTTTAGCTCCTTTGGATATGCTTTTATTTCTCATTACATGATTCAGAGCGTATAAACAGCGATTATCCCTCATAATTTTTTTAATTTTTTTTTCAATTGTAGGTCTGAAAACTTGCGAACTTTTTATAGAACTAATAAATAATTTCTACAAACCAAAGCGTTTATTCGACATCAATTCTGTTTATAACTCAAAAACATTGTACTAAAAATGTATAGAACATGTACATGATTATCAAACAAGACAGCTCAATATAATATAATCAGTAAACAAATAATTTCAAATCTGCATTCTTCAGATAGTCTACTGTGACAAATTTATGAAATAAATGTCCTAAACAAATGTATTTCCAACAATATTCACTAATCACAAACTAATTTATTCACAACATCTAGCAACTAACGCTTAATTTATTTCCATTATTTGAATTCCTTGTTTAGCCGCTCGATTCACTTTCTGAACTGCCCTCTCGAGTCGGGAAGCCATGCGTATATCGATAACGGTTTAATTATAGCGTTTTACCGGCGATTCCCGACTGCATTCTTTCGCGGTGATGTCATGTGTTTGTTCGCTGAGTCGGCCGGCATATCGGTCAGGGGTGGCTTTAGATTCGTTACACTGCATTTTAAAAAGGAATAATTGCCTATTCTTATGATTATTGGGACTGAAATACATGTTTATCATTATTTCACCTTATTAGGGTACTCAAGGAACAAAAGTCCCCGTACTAGCCGACAAAAAACTGAATCTGCTCAGAACCTCATCCCAAGACACGGAATATTCACAAAACACGTCGTCATCGAACAATTCTGGCAACGAGTTCTTCAAACTACCTCCTATCCTAGTTCCTATTATCAGTAAGCTGGAAGAAGATCACGGCAAAGAAGGAAGCAGCAAGGGAAGCCTGTCCAGCGTTGGTCCGAATATCGATAGCTCAGCGAGCTCTTTCGCTAGTGGAAGTGAAGTCGATGCTGCCGAGTCTTTTTATAGTTCATGTAGCTCCAAGGAATCCGATTCGGAGTCGGAAGGTGATGTGGAATTTGAGAAAAGGGAATTGGTAGAGGATCCCCAAACGTGAGTAAAGGCATACTTTTATTGTTTGTTTGAAAGTGGTTAACAATGTTTCGTGGTGAATTTTACTAGTTCGGACTTACATTGTCTAATATGATTCTAATCTGATCTGAAATCTCTGAAAGAACAAATAAAATTGAAATGAGTAGCTAAAATTATCGATTATATTAAGCAATAAAACGTGAAATGAAATAACAATAAAACAAAAGTAAGCCAAAAAATAAAAATTGAACAACTGAAAATGAAATTGAAAAATTAAAAAGGATTCCAAACCGAGTTACTCCACGACATTTCGATTGTTAGTATCCACAATCGTAAACGGGTGATGACTGGACTATTTCTTCGAGAAGTGACTATTCATAGGTCATTCGAATGCTTCCACCCATCCCCTCTTCACTCCCCGCTTCACCGGTTTAGCGGGAGTTGAGTATTTTTTCGCTCGATTACCGGTTTCCATATGTTGTGTATTTCTACGTTAGCTTAGCTGATTGCGTCCTTGGACAACATATATGCAGCTTCTTTGAACTTTCTCTTGAACCAGGGTTCCTCCCAGTGGATGATCCTCAGCTTGATACCACTTGATGTTATGTTGATGAGTTCAAATATGCTCTGTTATTCCCAATTTGCTGTTTTCTCCTTGCTGTGTGTTTCTCTCGTGCTTGGCAAAGCGAACTTTCAATGGTCTCTTACTTTCATCGATATAGGATTTGCCGCACTCACAGTATATCGTGAGGCTACTACGGATGGTGTTTCTGGATCAGATGCAGGTTCTGATGTTGTACTTGGACCCAATTCTTCTTATATTTTTCGATAATCCTCTGACGTAGAGAAGGGCAAGCAATGTCTGTGACGGTTTATCTTCCTTGTGAGGCTCTTGCTGTCTTCTAGCCAAAATCTGATGCCTAGTTTCTTTTTCGAGATCTTCCTTCAGAATTCAAAGCTCTATAACGATTCCGTACACAGCTTCCTAGTAAGTCCATGAATACATGAAAAATTAAACTTTCACTTTTATTTGTTACTAATGTTACTGCAGTTTCGTTCTATGAGGACATTTTTAATCAATTAAAATAAATTGTTGAATTGTAATAATTGTTTGTTTTGTATTACAATTATAATAAATTGTTGGATTGCAAATGGTTGTTTGAATTACAATTACAATAAATTGTTGGATTGTAATTGTTTGTTTGAATTACAATAACAATAAATTGTTGAATTGTAATTGTTTGTTTAAATTACAATTACAATAAATTGTTGATTATTTGAAAATGTCTTTGTAGGACGAAACTGCAGTAACATTAGTTACTAATAAAAGTGGTAAGGGACATGAAAGTTTTATTTCGCATTTTTCATGACTTTGCGATCCATTAAATTTTTCCAAATCTATCACTTCAATTAATTGAATTGCATGGTATGCCTGTCATGGATTTTGCTCCTTTCCCTTCGTTTACAGGAAGTTTCTACTTCATTCTACTACCTTCGTGGATGATCTTGTTGTCTTTAACTTACAAAGAGGTTAAACTGCTTTGGGTCCCTGATATTTTTGTTCTCCAAAGTCTTGAAATCACTAATATATAATAATATAAATATTGAACAGAGTATTTTCTCCACAAAAATTAGTTTCGTTCAGTATAATGGTATTTGTCAACCTGAAATTTTCCATATAAAAAAATGAAGGAATTGCATAAAGTGAATTTATTTTGAAAAAGTGGCCAATATAATAGAGGATTGTTTATCTACTGATGTTATGCCTGAAGGGCATAAAATCTGATATCATTTACCTCTTTTCCCGAATGGTAAAACGGAAAAACATAATTTCATGGTTTCAATTTGTGGAGTTTTGGTCATTTTCGAACCCCATTCTGTATATGTTCTGTTGCAATAAGCTCGCTTGGCAAATTGCCCCTGAGGGCATTAAAAACTTTGACATAACTTCAATTTGTCAAATAGATCATACTAGTTTAAAATAGAAGATATGAATTACGTCTACTTCTCATCTATCTCTTTCATGAATCAATTTCAGTAAGTGTGTGCCCATTGCCGTTCCACTCCTGCGTGAGAATCCAGCAAAGAATCCCACTGCTGCCACCGATTCGTTAAGTATCCTCTCAGGAGCTACTAGCTCCTCGAATACATCGAATCCAAGCCACTCCAGCGGTGATTCGAATAAATCTCTGACTAGGAACGTCAGAAGCGCGGTTCACGGAAAGACACTGCCTCCTAGATGCAATACCAGAGCTTCAACAGCTAAGACGAAGAAACAGTCTTCTCCTCCGTTGCCGAAAGACAGAGAACAAGGTAAAGAATTATTTGAAATTGTGTTACAGTAATTCCTCCGATAATGAGTTCCAGATGAGTGTTTCTTTTATAAGGTATTTTGTGGTGCAGTGCATTTGAACACAATTTAGTACAATTTTATTTTCTGGGTTGGCAAAATTGATCGTTTTTGAATAACATCACTGCTTTGAGTAAATTACTATTTCCTTTCTATTCATGACAACGAGTAATAATATTATGAATCTGTGGAGATACCTAATATAATGAGCACGTATATATGATGTTCCCAATGAAATATCATACTGCCCTCGAATTCACATCAATTTTACGTGTATTATTAGTCAAATGACGTCACCGTGTTCGCTAGGATCATAATAGAACCAATAGGTTGAGGGTCACCAGGGGCTGCCCTCAAGGTGGGGTACTATCTTCCCTTTTGTGGTCGCTCCTGATGGATAGTCTGCTTGATGTCCTCGACAGAAAAAAAGTTGATCTGCAAGCTTATGCAGATGACCTTGTCATCCTGGCAAGGTCCATGTCGTGAAGGGTAGCTTGTAATATCCTCCAAAGCACGTTGGACATTGTTCACAGTTGGTGCCTGAGGGAGCAGATGTCTGTCAACCCCAGCAAAACTGTGTTAATTCCGTTCACCAAGAGAAGAAAATTGGACGATCTAACGTCACTTTCCGTCAATGGTGAGGTCCTTCCATTTGGAACGGACGTGAAGTATCTTGGCATTGTCCTTGATGAAAGACTCATGGAACGCTCACTTGGAAAAGGTTTTACACTAAGCCATACTGTCTCTATGGACATGTCGAAGGATTTGTGGTAAAACTTGGAGTTTAGGTCCCAAACAAATCCACTGGATTTATGTGATGATTGTCAGACCAATGATCACTTATAGTGTAATTGTCTAGTGGCCGAAGGCTTTACAGAAAACGGCCCAAGCGAAGCTCTCTGGTTCATAGAGACAGGCTTGTCTGGCTATCAGTGATGCCATCAGTACCATACCGTTAGCGGCCATGGAGATCCTTCTAGACCTACATCCTCTCCACATTTTTCTGGAGAGAGAGGCTAAATGGACTGCATGCAGACTTGTGCACATTGCCAATTGCACAAATGAATTTAATGCAGAGTGTAACAGTCTGTTGGTTGACACTGGAAGTCACAGCATTCTGGAAATGACCTCTGACTTTATGCCTCTAACTGTCAACTACGAACTGCCTTATAAAGTACTATTCCCGAGTTGATAGGACTGGATCATCCGGGAGAAGGAAATATTAAGAGCAGTTAGTTGTTGGTTCACAGATGGATCTAAAACACCTTCCGGTTCTGTTTCAGTCGTAGACCCAGGACAGAGATATTTACCTGCTTAGGAACTTATGCGACTATATTTCAAGCGGAAATTTACGCTATTGAATTGTGTGCGGAGAGATTGGATAAATCCAATCTCATACACAAGTCAATGAAAATATTCTCGGTCAGTCAAACGGCGCAGGTAGCTCTTGGCTCCTACTAAGCAACGTCTAAATTGGTAGCAAATTGCCAAAAACAACTTTCCTTGATAGGAAGACTTAACAGTTTGTGTCTGGTCTGGATTCCTGGCCATACTGGCCTGGAAGGCAATGAAGCTGCTGACTCCCTTGCAAAGCCTTGCAAGCACCTATGCACCCTTCGAAGTTTGATATCAAACAGTTGTTGGACTACAGTAGCGGTGAACTACGATGTCTAACAGGCCCTCTTACTGGTCACTGTCATTTGAATCATCATATGCAGAGTCTTGGAGTGTCGGAAGATAGTGTGTGTGTCGCCTCTGTTTAGAAAATGATGAAACAGTAGAGCATAAACTTTGTGCCTGCCCCGCTGGGGACCGAATCAGGTTATTAGAGTTCGGCAGAGCCGTACTCTTACCAACTGACCTGAAAGACCACTCACCATACAAACTAATCGGCTTCGTTGAGAAGCTGGGTTTATTTGGCCGAGTGTGAATAGGTGCGAGCCACAATAAACCCTTGTGGGTTGCGGTAGAGGGTTGAATAGACCCACTCACTTTAGACCTAAACTAACCTAACCTACAATATGCCGTAGATATAGTTACAAATCGATATATGGAGCCAATCATCAATTGATCTCTGAGAATTTATATTCCTATATTGAATATACTGACAGATTTTTTGAATTAAATACTCGAGGTTATCGCAAAATACACTAAAATTTTTGTTTTGATAAGACGATCGTTTCAAATTTGAAAGATTTTCAATTATACTTAGTTCTTAGATTTTTATGTTCGTCATAATTCGAACAGTTGAAAGTTTAGTAACTTTTATTTATTATACTATTTTATTTATTATACTATTCACACAGTAGCGTATGCAGATGACACAAATTTCATAGTGAAGGAAATTGATGTAACGACCCTACAGGAAAGAACCCAGGATGTACATAAACAAGTAAACATATGGGCAGAAAAAAATCACTTAACACTCAATACATCTAAAACTGTGATGATGAAGTTCACCATTAGTAAGTGGCCCGAACATTTTGTTATCCATGAAAATGGGGATCTGCCAATTGAATCTTGTACTTCTACAAAAATGTTAGGCGTCACCTTGGACTACAAACTCACATGGACTCCTCATATTGAGACCCTCTGTATTAAATTGAGAAAAAACTGCTATGCTCTGAGATTCATGGCTAATTTTTGTAGTAAAGAGATTTTACTGAGCTTATACTATGCGACCATAAACTGCCACTTGAGATATGGAATTTTGAATTGGGGTACCGGATCTGCTGCTGAAAGAATATTTATTTTGCAAAAATATGCAGTAAGAATCATTGCCGGTATTGGTTGGAGAGAATCATGTAGAAATGCTTTTAAAAATTTCAAGATACTAACTGTTGCTGGTCTCTATATTTATGAATTGTGTATATACGTTTATAGAAACAAGCATAATACACCTTTCCAGCAACATAATTATCCAACTCGTTCTAGAGGCAAACTGATGCCCAATATTCATAGAATAACTCTTTATCAGAAAAGTTTTCTTTATCTTGGACCAAAAATGTTTAATAAATTAGAAGAATCAATTAAAATATCACCAAATCTTAACATTTTCAAATCAAGACTGAAAAAGGCACTTATTGAAAAAAATTGCTACACACTTGACGAATTTCAAGCTGTTTTTTTTATATTTTAATGACAAAATATCACAACTATGTGATAAAATTGACTTTCATTTATTTATCGTTATTTTTTTTTACATAATCTAAGCCAAACAAATAATTATATGTATATACCTATATGTATCATATTTTTAGATTATTGATTACTACAAACATTATACTCTGTAACGTGTCCCACCCTCAGACGTTTTCCTTGTCACTGTACGTATAACAATGTACTTTTTAACAAGGAAATAATAAAACATTATTATTTCACCGTAGTGTGCGCTGGTCAGGCCCTATCCCCCGAAGCCCCGATACATTCGGGAGGGCGCGCCAGCATAATCAACCAATGACCACTCCCCACACCGTGGGGTAAGTGATCATTGGGTCCGAGAATCATGTGCCCTGAGCAAACGCAGTGAGCCAAGAATGACAGCCTTCTGCATCTGTGCGGCTAAGATTTCTGCCTTAGTGCGGCAAGCCGGTATGATTTTGAGATTCGAGAGTAGAGAAGACATCATTCCACCAAGGACTCCAATAATCAGAACGACCATCTTGACAGAGTGATCTGGATAGAGTCTGCGGAGTTCGAAGAGAAAATCTCGATATTTTATCCGTTTTTCCTCCTCTTTTCTGACAATATTCGTCTCGCCAGGAGCTGAAAACTCCACGACAAATATCGTTTTGGTCTGGTGGTCGAGAAGGACTACATCAGGCTTATTAGCTTGTATGAGCCTGAGGGTGGGAAACGAATAGTTCCAATAAATTCGGCACTTCTCGTTCCCCACAACGGATTCAATATCCCCCGGAGCGTAGGGCAACACCGGTGTCTCGTCAATACCGTAAGAGTGCCGTAGATGGTAATATAGCACTCTTAGGGCCGCGTTATGTCGATGGATATAGGCCGAGACCGCATATGCTGGACATGCTGATAGCAAGTGCATTAGGGTCTCGGGCGCCTCGCGGCAGGCCCTGCATCTTGTGTCAGGAACCTCTATACCCATCACGCGACTGCGGTAGACTAAGGTGTTGAAGACACCATCCTGGCAAGCCATGATGAACCCCTCAGTTTCCGACTTCAGCCCACTCGACCTGAGAAAAGCGAACGTCAGGCGCTTTGATAAGCCAAGGTCTTCAATGTTATTGAAGAAGACCCCATGCATCGGCTTATCCCTGTGTCTCTGCAGAAGTAAGGTGATCTCTGCGGCTTTTATCTGAGCTTTTTGCTGAACGGGTTCCAACTCGGTGACAGAGTTGTAGTCACCTCGTTCAGAGTCGAAAACTATACCGAGTTCATCAGCTGCTCGAGCAGCTGCCCTAAAGAGAAATGCTCCAATTCCTGCTCTCTCATGGTCACGGACCATGCAGAGAAGGGGATCCGAACTCCTGACGACTTTACAGGCTGTATCCAGTACCATTCTGTCATGTAGACACTCCAAACTCAAAAGTCCACGACCTCCCTGTTGTCGGGGGAAGTACAACCGTGGAACGGACGATTTGGGATGCAAACTCCTATAGAGATGCATCATTTTTCGGGTCCTTACGTCGAGTTGATACAGCTCCTCCCGAGTCCACTTCACTACTCCAAAGGAGTAGAGTAAGATTGGAACGGCAAGCATATTTGTTGCAGCTACTTTGTTCTTCCCCGACAGTTCCGATGACCAGATCTGTCGAAGTTTGTGCTGATACTTGCCGCGGAGAGAGTTTTTCACTGCAGTTACCTCTTGTGAGTGGCGTTGTTCCACCCCGAGGTAAGTATACGTCTCTCCGGCATCCAGATGGTGTAGGATGCTTCCATTATTATTATTATTATTATTATTATTATTATTCTGTAAAATGGATCACAATTTACATCGTCACATTAGTTGCCTGACCAAGTATACCAGTATAACAAATTTTTAGTATGAGAGCCGCAGAAAAACAATTAATCATCAATTTTGACAGGAGGAGACTACCTTATAGAAATATGCGGCAGACATCTGAACATTTATGGACAGGGAGCCTTGAGGTTTATTGACAAACCTTGGAACGCTAGCAAAGCCCACGACGTTAACACCGTCAAGTTCAACTACGTAAACTTCAACAGCGTTACTGGAGTGCTTGGCAAATTTAAGAACAGATTCCCGAATGTGGATCATTTCGCCTTCAAAGAAACCAACATCACATGTCTGGGACAGCTGAACGCGCTGGCTGAGATCCAAGGGATGTCCTCCTTGTACATAGATCCGGAGGGGAATCCCATCTGTGACAAGAGTTGGAGAAGTTACGCTGTCTATAGGTTGGCACACTGGGGGCTCAAAACTATAAATAACGAGGAGGTTAGCACTTTTTCATAGATCCCTAGAAACCTTTTTGAGTTTTTGCCAATTTGAAACTACTTTTTCAGATCACAGGAGACGAAATTAAGCTCGCCAATGAAGAGTACCAAAGTCTCAGCGATTTGGTTCTCTGGTCGCTACCAGATGTTCTGCTACAGCCTTTATTGGTTCGCTTGAGAATCGATATCAACCATGGAGTTTCGGAACAAAATCCAAAAAAATGGTTACTGTCTGCTGATCCTGAGCTGAAGAGTGTTGTCAGCAAAGAAGCGCTTCAGTGGAAGAAGGCTTCTGCATCACAGGTGAGGTAATCATAAACTATGGAAACCTGATGATATCTTGTTAAAAATTATCAAGTTAGAATTGGAGAATTCAGCACCAAGCCTCCACATTCGCCAGATCTGAGTCTTCATGATTTTATTATGAATAATATATCTCAGTGACATTTTTTTGGTATCTTTACCCTAATAATTTTTTTAACAGGAAGACGCACTTATGAGACAAAAGGCCAAACAGTATATTACGAGTCTGCTAGAAGAGATGGCCAGTGCGATGAACAAACTGGTGGTTTTGGATCATGAGTGGCCTGCCCTTCTCCACGACTTTGTCCAAAACACCCTGCTGGACTACTCACAACTAGATTTGTACATGAAGCAAAAGATTCAAGAGTTGAATAAATGATATATACACTGCCATATACCTGATAGATATGTTTTGTACACATTGTTGGCACAGTTATTTTCATAAGAGTTTGTATCTGTTTCTGTTGTGATTGTATATAATATTTAATAAAGTAAGTTTTTTAATGAAATCTGTCTTCATCATAAAGAAGGGTCTAATCAAGAAAATAAATTTTTCATCTCATAATTAACCTCAGAAGTATTATGAAGACTTGTGCGTGATGAGGAAAACGGGATCTAATCTTTTATTATGCAATCGCTAGCACCATTTGAGCTGAAGTCTGAACTTCTAATGGAAATGATGTGGGCGTCATATCTCCCTTATATTTTTAGGCGTCAAAGAAAGGAAAATTTTGAACTATGTACTGACGGAAAAGGTATCTGAATTGAAAGAAAAAGAAGTTTCAACGTATAAATTTCTTTAATTATTGACCTAACTAGGTATATAGTATAAGGTATACTGCCTTCTAAATAAAAATGTTTATACTAAGGGAATGTCGACCAAAAAAGTATGAATGCCTACCTTTGTTGTTCACAGGACATTTCTCTAGAAAATTCTTCCATATTTTAGTCTAGATTACTTTCTCCCAAAATTCACTATTACTTTGAATGAATAATGTAGCAAAAACTTTCAAGATTTTTCCCAAATGGTAACATATAAATCAAATATTGTTGTAAAAGTAATACTTTGATACATGAATGTTATCTCATAATTCACGTAGGGAATTCATTCTTTCTTGGTTGATATATTTTGTCAACAATGGAATACTTACTATCTCAACTTCTGGGAATGAACTAGAGGCAAAATATTTATCAAATGTAACCGGTAGACAACAACCATAATATCAACCATTAACAACATTTTTAAAATAATATTCAGCTAGCTCTCTATAAATTGCACAAAAAAGTTCAGAATAGGATTTGAATTACAGTTAATTCAATACAAAGATCAACAATTATATCCGAGACCAAAAAAATGACCATTTCGATCTGGTTGGAAAAACTAAAACCCAAAACAAAATATCTCGTAGCAAATATGGTCTCAGAAAGAAAAAAAATAATGATTTTTCTGAATTTGCGCAACTTTCATAGCTATAACAACATCTCTATATAGGCAAATTTGTAAATAGAATAAAAATATAATTGACTATAAAAATATCCACAGAAAATGAATAGCGAACAGGATATTATATTGCCAACTAGTTGGTTTATGAGACAGCAACTGATGCTGTCTAAAGTGACAATACTTTAATATCCTCGTTTGTAAAAAAGACATTATTGGCATGGCCAACGATATCTCCCGATATGAACCCTATGGATTGTCAGGCACATCCAGATTATATTGACATACATTCATTTTTATACTGTAAACCAACTCATTGCCAATATCAGCATCTTGCATATGTTGAAAATAATGTAAGGAACATCATTATTATCAAAAGGAATACATTCACTGACAACAAATGTAACTAGCAAAGGACGCTTATCCACATATAATAAGACCAGACGTTTTTTGAATGAGCCATGACAATATTTGCGGAACATTCAGTTCTTTATTAGGTAGTATTTGGTTTTCCTACATAGGTAAGTACTGAAATAGAAAACACATTCACGATTAGAGAAAATTGGTAAAATAAATGGTGTTCTTTCCTGTGAAAGTGAAATATTCATCATAGTGTTACTATATTTTTTCATAAATTGTTTTCCTAATAGACGCAAAACTGCTTTAGAAGATGAAAAACAATATCATTCCCCAAAACAGGCATATTTCTTGGAAATGATTTCAAGATGAAATTTTTCCAGGACGATAATAGTGATACCAATCATGATGTATGTACAGTACAGTGTTGCCAACATAATGAACACGTTTTGTGCAAGATTGTTAATGAAAATGCGCAAAATCCCACCGAAAAGCGCGAAATATAAACTCATAGAAAAATGGACGCATCTTGAAGCATAACCTCAAAAGATCTTCCTGTATCAAAATATCTTCCTGTTTTATTCACGAGGTTGCAGCCAATCTCTGGCTGTTAAAAATAGAAACAGCCCTGTGATTGGCTGCAACCTCTCAAATAGAGCCGAATTATAATCATATATCTCTATAAAATCTTTCTTCTGTCTTCATCACTTTTCTATGAAGGCGTAGGATGAAAATAATGAAAGGTATATCTGGTTTTCAAAACATTCTTGAAAATGCTACAGTAATAATTCTCTCCTAAAACGAACGAGAACTTGCTATCAGGAATTCACTCTAATACTTGATTAATTTCAGTTATCATGTTAATGAACATGAAATCTCCTGCAGGAACTGAATTAATGGGTCTTCTAATTGGGATGATCATGTTTATATTCAGATTTTGGGGCACGTTCCTCTCAACAAGAATTTGGTTTTGTCAATAAACTTATATGAAATTACATTTTTTGTAATAATATGGATACTTGGATGTTGGCAACAATTTTATATGATTGTAATATCTTTGTTTCCTAATGGAATTTTACATTCATGAAATGAGTGGAAAGCTAAATGAACCAACTTTCGGTTGAGTTGTTCAAAAAACATAAGAGGCAAGACAAGAAAAAATAAGTGGTCGCGGTAATACATTAGGACATTCCTTTGATATTGTTAACTTCAATGAAGAGTTACTGGCAGTTTTGAGTATCTGAAAAGAACTAACTATAATAAGAATATTTTAAGTGTTTTGTAAATATGTTACGTAAATAAATTAATTTGGTAAAGCAAATCTCTTTGAGTTGATAAACTTCCTTGTGACCATTTTTTTTTCATTCTAAGGAAATATATACACGACGAAGCAGTCGAAATCAATCTTAGAGAATCTTGATTGACGAAACATTTTTGGTTTCATAAGATTTTTCCTGGTTTTGACTTGAGTAATGCTGGGTTGATTTTACCAATTTTCTTCACATATCCACTGAATTTACAAAAATATTTCATCAGATTAAAACAAAACTAGGTAGTGTTTGTTACTGATTTAAACTCCGTTCTGTCGGTTCTATAGGGCGGCCACTTTTTTAATGGGATTATTTTGCTGTTTCCCAAACTATAAGAGTTACAAGGCCGTTTTGTAAACAGTATCACATCAATAAGCATGAACTCATGACCGGATCGATTTGTTTTCATAGGTAGTACTCCTGAATCTGTAACTTTTACTCTACTTGATACATTTTGTAACTCCTTGAAAAGACAGCATCAAAAAATGGCCAGCTGTTATTTGTTCATCCTTTCATGAAATTCTAAATGTCTCTTTTTTCGTTGAAAATTCTTCAAAAATTCTATCGGGCCTTAACATGTAACCAACAACTGTCGCTACATATTCAGGCCCATCATTTTAAGTACCTAGCTAAATGACATAGAACTATCATAGAAATTAGTCAGATAATAGGACAATGTTCCAACATGGGCGTTTCGTTATGATTTCGTTGAAGATAGTTTCATCACAAGCAAGAAACAGTTATAAATTGTAACCAACTCGATTTTGACGGATTTATTTCGTTGATTGATGAGTTGCATTTGAGCCGCACTGTATGAAAGAATATTTGCATTTCATCAAATTCAAGATTTCAAACATGTGGTGAAGTCAGATCAATATTTATAAGTATTTTGTTTTCGGTACGACATATTTCAGAAGAATGCCGGAGGAAAACTGGAAACAGTAAGTAAAATTCAAAACGTAATTCTGTCGTTTGTTTGCAACTTCGACTGATTCTCTCACAGGGTTGTCACTTAATATTTTATTTTCGCACTGATATTTATATGATTTAGTAATACTTCAGCGTAACAACGCCGTGCTTCGGCGTAAGAACGCAATGAAAATATTCAATGATTATAGAGGTTTATTACGGAACTAATGGAAGTGGCAACCTTGATCTTTCATTTCCTCGAAACTATTTATTTTTTGATAGTTGGCTACTTTCAGGAAGGTCAATTCTTCTTCTTATTTTCAACGGGCTCGTTTTCTGCACCTTGAATCCAGTTACACTATTTATTATCATTGGACCTTGCTTGTAACAGAAAATTCCAACAAAAAACCCACATGTAATTAATTCTCGGTGTCACCATTTCAATACCAATATTTTAAAAATACTATTCTGGCTAAGCTTAAAACCCGTGAATAACGTCGTACACTTCCAAGGACGACATAACGAGGTACAGAATCCATAATAAGAAGAAAAGTGCCGATGTGGAGTACTTCATGCAAGTTGGACCGCCCAGTTCACCACCAATGTATTTCGACCTCCTCAGAAACAGGATTAATATGACTAGAACGGCTTCTGTGCAGAATATCGTCACAGAAAAGGCAAGACTGAAACAAAAATGTTTGTCGATTACATATAATAATATAAGAATCCTTAAAAGATACATGTTTCACAGTAGTTCACAGGTACTCTTGAACTCTTAACGTACATAAAAGATGAATATCTTGACAGAGTAAAATATCTTTCATCATTGAGTTTGAAAACATTGATAGGTAAATGAAGGAAATTAGTGAATCTCTAAATCGACTTCAGATTCAGATTCATGCTTCATAACAAAGACTATTTCAACCATACTTCAAAATAAAGGGTACTGTAAGATCTTATCACATTGAAAGTTATATCTATAGGATTTCTTATAAACTACGTATTATATGTTTTTGGGTAGCCGAGTCGATATTTGAACTGTTTTTCAACAAAACAAAATCGTAAGAGAGAAAAGATTGAAATATTTCTCAAAAGACATCACAAAAATTGTTTTGAGTTTATAGTAAAGCATTGAAATCACTATTTATTTTTCTATGAATGAAGTCTACATGAAACTAGTGACGGGCTAATTCGAATTAAAAATAATCGATAATTCGATTATCATAATAATTCGAGATATCGAATCGATTATCACAATGATTCGAAATAATTTTTATATTATTCGCAATCACAGATACACAGATCACAGGTTTGATACTATCGGCGGCTGACGTAAAAATGACAGTAATTTTAAAACGATTATGTTTGCAAGTACGAATTGCAAATGGTATTAGAACTGCAACTACTTTGGTTATTTGTCATATATATAAGTCAACCACTGATAGTTCCAGAGCCAATCGAGGATGAATAAAGAAATATGTGAATAATAATTAAGGAAGGATGAACAGGGTCGGCATTAAAATATTTTCAAAAATATTGAAATTGAACTTCAATAAAAAGTTCAAACACAAAACAAAAGAATCAACAATAGATTAACAAAATAAAACTTATCAAATTAAATAAATTCTCAATATAAAAATAAAATAAAACATTCTAAGGCAGTTGAAATCACATCAAAATCACAGTTCAATATAATAAGGTACAATATATATACTATTTAAAAAAATAATTTTATCAAGATGTTTGGGAGTTTTCTTTGGACCCGGTCTCATTTTTTGATCGACATAAATTAAACGAGTGTACGGCACGACTCGATACTTATTATATTACTCCTAACAGTGACCTTATCTATAAATGCGTAAATTAACAATGTCTATTGAGTGATTCTCCTGCGCATTGCGAGTGATTTATAATTCGAATGATAATTCGATTACTAATAATTCGATTACCAACATATTTCGATTATGCCCATCACTACATGAAACCCAAGGGCTGCGGAAGGAAAATATCCGGACTATTACCGTGATGGTGATTTGATAACACTTGATATCAGTCTCAGCGCGGTGTTTTTTGCGTTTGGTGAGTTAAAAAAAAGATACTCACTTGCCAGGATCGACGTGGAAGACTTGTCCCTTAAAGTAATGGTAGACAGCTGCTATCGACCACGCGACGCCTATGCCCAGGAACACATTAACGGCGTTGCTACCGGTAACGTTGCCGACGCTCGCATCAGCGTGCTTATCGTGGATTGCGGCGACTTTGCTGGCGAATGTATCTGGAACAAAACTCTGTTTTTTTGTTTTCGTGGAAACGAAAATAAGAGGATTCGCAAAAGGCTGTGTTTTGTAATGGATTTATACCGCTCGAGAATGGATAACAACTCGTGTGATACCGGTTCATCTGACTAGAAAAGAATCCGAATTATTAATAATAATAATAATAATAATAATAATAATAATATTTATTTTCCTTTTGACATCTGGAATTTATAGGAATAGTCATTAATAAAATACAATGAAATAAAGCGGTTACAAAACGAAACAAAATAACACAAAAACTGGGTGTCACAGTAAAAGTGCATGAAAATACATTAAACAAGCACAAGTTAATATTAAAAATTTTCTTTAAAATTCTCATCTGATGAGGAAAAACATTTCTCCAATAGGAAGTCATTTAAAGCTTTTTTGAATCAAAATAATGTCTTTGTTGCTTTTATAATTACAGGAAGATGGTTATACAGGGTGTAACTGAATAAGTGTAAAACATTTAGGGGGGCGATTTCTCATCGAAAAAAAGATAGGATCTTTCATATGAAGAAACTTCGTTGGAGCATCCCTTGTTAAGATACAGCCCCTTAAAGGGGGTACATAAAATTTGTACAACAAATTTTTTCACTAGCACTGAAAAAGTTACAATATTGAAATTAACCTGACGTTTTGTACTACCAAAAAGACACTTAGCCAGTAATTTATTGGGTTTACCAAATGGTTGTAAGGGGTGGAAAACGCAACCCCTAAAATTTATTTCCAATGTAACTTTTTGTCTTATTATTTGTTTACCATTTGAAAATTTAATTCCTATAGCCTGTTTCATTCTAAACAAAAAATGTTTCTTGGTTTTTTTTCCCAAAATACACCAGTTCGCAGCAAAAAATTATTTTACGAAGAACTACACAGATACATTGTCATAAATGCGAATTGGATTCATTGTTATTTTGTAGTTAGTACCTGCATTAAACTGCGAACTGGTTTATTTTGGGCAAAAAATCCTAGAGACATTTTTTGTTTAGAATGAGACAGGCTATCGGAAATAAAATTTTGAATGGTAAACAAATTATAAGACAAAAAGTTACATTGGAAATAAGTTTTAGGGGTTGCGTTTTCCACCCCTTACAACCATGGGGTAAACCAAATAAATTTCTGGCTAAGTGTCTTTTTGGTAGTACAAAACGTCAGGTTAATTTCAACTTTTTTAGTGCTTGTGAAAAAAATTGTTATAAAAATTTTATGTACCCCTTTAAAGGGGTGTACCTTAACAGGGAATGCTCCAATGAAATTTCTTTATATAGAAGATCCTATCTGTTTTTCGATGAGGAATCACCTTCTTAAATGTTCTAAACTTATTCAGTTACACCCTGTATATCCTAGGTCCAATAAAATTAGGGGAATTTGAAGTAATATTGAGTTTCGCATATGGAACGAGAATATAATTTTTTTGCCTTGTGCTCAATGTTTGAATGTTGGAATTTTTATAAAATTTGTCAATATTCATGAATATATAGACGCATACTTCAAGAATATATAAGCTTGCTGGAGGTAAAATTTTATAAGAATGGAAAATATTTCTACATGAATGATCATATGAAACTCCTGTCATTAGTCTCAAAATTTTCTTTTGGCTAATGAAAACATCCCGTGCATGGATAGTATTACCCCACAGACACAACCCATACCTCAGTAGTGAATTTACTCGAGCGTGATAGAAAGTTATCAACTGATTTTGTTCCAGTACCTCTTTCAAATTCCTAAAACGAAATGACACTAACTGTTTACAATGAGATTTCTAGCTAAGAAATTCATCAACATATACACCTAAAAATTTCACGGTTTCTGCAGTACTGCCCTTCGGTTCATTATCAGATGTACCATTGAGACCCAGTTCTATTCAATTATAAAAATTCTTAGTTTCTCAATATGAAATGCTCCATAATTTTGGAACTAACCATTAAATCGACCAACTCAAAAACAAGTTGCCAATGGCGCAATGTAATGGCAGAACAACAAGAATACTGGAAGAAGAAGAAAATTGAATTATGCAATATGAATGTTTTACGCTGTTGCCAAGTTCATATCAAATTAGTGTCAGAAAATTGTAAGCACTGTGAAACGTTGTAATATTATATATGTAGTAATGTAGTTTTCACCTGTGTGGTAATTTCAATATCGGTGTAAATGTTCTGACAAATTTCATGGAAACTTATGATAAGATTCATTTTTATTTCCACTATTCCATTAAATATGCATAATTTGATGGCGCACGTATATTTTTTGTAGTCTCAACTGTATTAGTGTTTTGTAGACTTTCTCAAGGTATTCTGCTACAGCTGGCAAACACTTTGATTAAAAAATCCCGACAATTTGCTATATGTCGATGTAGTACATAACACCAGAGAATGTAAATAATATATATTCCGAAACAGAGGTTTTGATTTTTTTATCTAGAAATTACTTTTCATCGGTAACCTTGAAATGCTTCTTCGAGGATTCCATCTGCAATACAAAGAGAAACGACATGCTAAAACGGAAGGGTGAAAATAATTTCCAATCGGAATGTTAGACGTCACCTGGGATTTAACTGGAGTTGGGGTGAATTTTGGATGCGTAAATTGGACGAGGGAATTCAAGTGACAAGTAGGAAGACATAGCTACAGAGTGACACTTTTGTTTTGACGAATTCAATTGATTGTTGACAAGCTTTCAAGAAAATATTTCAATGAACAGATGTTTTAATGAATTCAATTGATGGATGATATGCTTTCAAGAAATAATTTAAATTGACAGGTGATATTTGAGGCTCATCAGAAAACAGACTGTCAAACCACAAGAAGAAGATTAAATCACCTCATGAGCGAGAAGATACAGTTCATTATCACAAATGCAAAAGACTGCTGAAAGGTTTAAAGTTTCTGAAAGAAAAATGGAAAAGTCATAATCACAAGTAAAAATTGAGTCATTAAAATTTTGTTATGCATATAGAAAGTATCACCGATTGTTAAAGTCAAATAGCGGCTTTACCAAAAGAATAAACAACTGAGAAAAGAGCACAAAAAATGTACTGGATCAATTATTAACTGACAGTATTCCTATGATATGAACATTAGCTTTGTTATTCGTTATTTTCAGGATTTATAACCTTCCACCATCTGGATATTATCAATTGGGCGAGAGGTTGAAGACGGCAATGAGAACCGGAGCTGGAAAACATCCTGTATGTGTAATCTTTTAGACTATCGCATATAATACATCGATATTTCATCATTTAGATGCCCGTCAAAAGAAATATACATACATATTTACAATTGGGGCGTTTTTCACTAATGATTATGTAGGTTTTGAGAACGGAAAAGAGCTATTTTCTGGAAGGTTAGCTACTTTATGCACACATATTGAATGCTTTACTTAATTTACGTCGTTTTATAGGCACAATTAATAAATATATGTCACTGATTGATCATAATCTTCACAGATTCATATTAGGTGTACAATAACTTTCTAGGGTAAACTTTTCAGTTTGAGCTGTTGTAAATTCATTTTTCAACTTGTGAAATGTTGAAAACACAGGAAATATTGGACACAATTTATATTTCATAAAGGTCTGATGCTGATGAGAAAATTTAATGACTGAGCAACAGTGAAATCGATGCGTGGAAATTACAATAAACTAGCTTCTATCAGAAGAAGACAAATGGAAAAATTCCCACCTACCATGTTCGTCACATTAACTTATAAAAACGAATCTGGTTTTTAAATTATCATCAATCTAAAAAGCGCAAAACAGAAACCGATATATCATTTGCCGTGAAAAATGGTTATCAATAATCAACGAGTTTCTGAATATATTATATTATATATATTATATTATACCGAGAAACTACAAAAGTGACTATAAATGTAGTTGAAAACAGTATTCAACAATATATATCCAACGACTAGATCAACTTACTTCATGATAGGGGGAGCTGGTATATGTCATCGACTTTAGGGACACACACCACGAAACGAATAGAAGAAGAAGAAAAAGAACTCACCTACTTATGAAATCAGAGATCATGATCACTTTTTATTTAGTTGTGGGAATCATAACAGGGAATGTGTAATATCAATTATCTCCTGATATTTCGCTTTAACGAAAGTGTAATACATGGAATCTTAATTTATTTTTTGTGATGATTATATAAATAATAAAAGGAGAAACAAACGAAATATATGATAGGAAAAATGAGTGGAATAAATATAAATCTTCTTCAAGATTAAATGTGGGCTGAATAGACAATATATATTAAGAAATCGACCGTTAAAATATTTTCATATAAGTAGCTTCATATCTAAGGATGTAGACGATAGACTCGCGATTGAGAAAAACAGAAGTAGACTCATTACAGAACCACCTAAATCAATAAAAACATCAAGAAAAAGTCATTCAGCTGAATGCTTCAGAATGAGTGTAACAATCTGTTCCCATTTTATCCCGACATCAAATCCAAACGTCACTGTGAATTTAAAAATATGCTATATTGCAAACATGACCTTCCTTTCCGCCAGTCTGACGAATCGCATAAAAGTCAATAAAGGCAACATCAATCAACTGAAACTAGAAGCCATTAAGTTATAGTCTGGAGTTTTCTGACATACAATGAATACTCTATAAACCAATTCACTCCGAGTCAGGCGTAGTACAGATAAATTCGACAGAAAATAGATATTTTATATTTTGCAACTCACATAACCTCAATCATGGCGAGGTTTCTTTGGTAAATTCTATGGGTCGACAAATACGAAAATATGAGAACATTAAAATTAGAGTGCATTTTATAACATGCTGAAAGGTTACCATACTATTGCCATTTTATCGTGTTTGTTATTAAAATATTTTCTATTTCCTGAATTTAAAAACATTTCCTTAAAAAACTATAACCAACTTTTTAAAATTCATTTACTTGCAAGAAAAATGCGCTTGAAATATAATTTGTTTTGCCCCTAATACATACCTTCTTTTATAATCAAATTTCTCAAAATGTGTTCATTTAAAATAATAATTTGAATGAAGAATCCTTATACATCATTTAAAAAAATGATGAGCTTGGTGGACATTAACTACTCAATATGTCTGTTGAAAAAATATGTTGAACCAGCTGTCATCCCCACGAACGACAACTGTCAAAAGTAGAAAATTGTGCGAGCTAAGGACTAACGAGGTCTCACCTTTTAACGTATGATTTCTAAGACGGTTTGTTTGGAGTTGGTTGACAATGTTCCGTGGTGCATTTTATCAGATCGGACTTCCATTGTCTAATATGATATAAATTGATTTGAAGTCCCTGAAAGAATGGGTAAAAAATTAAAAAAAATTGCTGTCACTTTCACCGGTTATAGCCAATATTTATATATGGAGTGGTTTGAAACTCTAATCATTGAACAAGCCCACAAGAAGCCTCGAGTCTGGTTGAGATACGTGGACGACACCTTCATAATATGGAACCATGGAAATGGTTTCCTGAACCATATCAACAACGTATGTCCTTTCATCACTTTTACAATGGAGAAGGAAGTCCACAACGAATTGCCATTCTTAGACGTATTGGTGAAGAGGACCGACACTAAAAGGGAAACATCTGTATACCGAAAACCCACTCACACGGGACAGTATCTGAACCAGGAATCCAACCACCATCAATCAACTAAGAGAGGAATCATCAAGACTCTACTAGACCGTGCTTTCGGGCTCTGTAATACAAAGGAAGTTCTCGAAAAGGAACTAGGCATCGTCAAAAATGACCTTCAACGTAATAGTTACTCCAAAGTGATGGTGGAACAGGCTTTAGCTAGAAGACAGCAAGAGTATCTACAAGAAAGAGAAGCCGCCACAATCAGTACTTGTACTGATCAGAGGATCAGTACATCAGAGGATTGTCGGAAAGGTTAAGAAGGATTGGGTCCAAATATAGCATCAGAACCTGCTTCAGATCTGGGAACACTTTCCGTCTCACAAAAACCAGGTCACCAAACTCGGGGTGCGATTCCAAGAATTGTATTTACCGGATAACCTGCGAGTGCGGAAAATCATACATCGGTGAAACTAAGAGTCCATTGAGAGTTCGCATTGCCGAGCACAAAAAACACACAGTGAGGAGAAACCAGCAAATCCGGAGTAGCAGAGCATTTTTGGACTCATCAACATAACATCAAGTGGGCTCAAGCTGAAATCATCCACAAGGGGGAACACTGGTTTGGGAGAAAATTCAAAGAAGCCGCATATGTTGTCCAACAAAGCATTTAGCCAAGCTAGCGTAGAGATACGTGACATATGGAAACCTCTGATCAAGCGGAACAGAACTAACTCCCGCCAAACGGTCAGCTCCTGCTAAAAACCAATAAAGCGAAGTGAGGGAAGAGGGGATAGGTGAAAGCAGTCGAATGACCTATTAATAGTCAGATTTCGAAGTCCAGTTATCACCCGAAGACGATTGTGGATACAAACAATCGAAACGTCGTGAAGTAACTTGGTTTGGAATCTTTTAATTTTATATTTTCAATTTTCATTTCCTGTTCATAATTTTTCAATATTTCAGGTCGTGTTAATATTTCATTTTTTTTGTTTGTTTGGTTGTTGCTAGTATGTTATTTCATTGTAATTTCAGTTTTTTGCCTAATAAAATTGTTTTTTCAGGTCATCTTTTTATTTTTTTTACAGATTCTTTCAGGGATTTCATAATTCATAATGATATCTGTACTTTGACCGGAAAATACAATTTTTCGATTTTCACCAAATATATCGAGTTTTCTTGGACTAATGAACGATACCAAAGTTCGGTTGTGAAGCTTTGTAGAAATGCAATTTGTATAGAAATTCAGCAGTTTTCGAACGCTATTGAAACAGTTAAGGTTATCGAAATGATTCGGTCACAGCTGAATTCCAGCAGTTATTGCTTTTTGATTGTGGTTTGAATTCCGAAAGCGGCATTACGGTGAAACTTATGTGAGATACAAATCGATGATTGACTTTTCCATATAGAGTGAGTGTTGTAATAGATTATACTGAGTGAGAAATAAAACCAGAAACTGAAAGTAAATCAGTGGTTCTAGCTACTGCCACTATGAAGTACAAGAACAAGACATACATATTAAAATGGAAATTTACAAAGCAGTTCTGTAAATTTCCATTTTAATATGTATGTCTTGTTCTTATACTTCAGAGCCCTGAAGATGAAACAAAAATAAAGAAATTGGTTTTCTTCAACATTTTGACCGAATTCCCGCCAACTTGACAATCAAAATCATATTCAACGGTCGCCATCATATTCAAATACTTAGATGAAATGTTTTTGGGTGCGTATATGCCTGTTTGCAGAGAAACACAGAAGGCGAATTTATGTTTGACGGTTAATGAAGTAGCTTGACTTCGCAATGGCTGCCTTTGAGATCCTTGTTTATTATGGTTTGAGTTTTCGGTCGATCCCATAGATGGCGATCCCAAAGATAAGGGGGATTAGTTATGGCCACCATATATACGAGTATTGGTTGAGTCTATGGGGTGCTTGCTTTCGTTCGATATTCACTTCGAAATGAAGAAATTTGGAAGTAGTAGGAAGACAGGCCATCCCGTCCTCCTGGATATTTCAAAATCCTTCGACCAAGTCTGGTACGAAGGCCTACTACACAAAATGCTCGATTTCGATCTGCTTCGGGATCTGGTCCAGTGGATTAGGTCCTTTCTGATAGGTAGAACATTTCAGGTTCGAGTTGAAGGGTTGAAAAAACCTTGTCTTCTGTCAGGGAAATCCAAGCTGGAGTGCCCTAGGGATCTGTGCTGTCTCCAGTACTGTATGTGAACGACCTTTCATGATTTTATCACGTGAAGGTTTCCCTTTACGCCGATGATACGGCTCTTCTCGCTTCTTCCATGGGTCGGGCGTTAGCGGTCGTCTACATGCAACGTGCACTGGACGACCTCGAACGCTGGTACCTCGACTGGAAGATTCGGATGAACCCAGAAAAAACTCGGTCGTAATATCCAGTCATGGGAGATATTAACTCAGGATGTATGAACCTTTGAGGAAGCTAGCCACTCGTGAAATGTTAGGAAAAAATTTCAAACATCCACGGCCTTAAAACCTGTCAGCTAATTGCTGTTTCAATGTGCTGTTAGCTGTAATGTAATGTTAGATTTTCAGCCAACATTAGGAGTTTGTCATCACTCAACGATGAAAAAGAAAGAAAGGCGTGTAATATGAAGATATAGACCTCTCTACAATTTCAAAAGTCAGTGGCATGTCGATTTATTCCATTGCCAACTATTTCTAAATGAGAAACATGGTAATTTGCCATTTGCATGTCAAATAGTCACGAAATCAGTTCACTGCCTCTCTCCTCTACAACTCACCCTGTAAAAATAATATCATTCCGAAGTATAATCTATTCGAGTTTTTCGAATGTGAGGTAACGATCGCGGATGTTCCGGCATTAAACCACCCCAACCCTCTAGAATCTTTTCAATTTCACATCGTAAACATTTCATGTTGTTCGCATTATTCGTTTTTGGGAACTTCCTGACATGGACATCTTCCAAGAATTGATAAAACTTCACGAACTTTGTGGATCGTGCTCTGCAGGATTAACATTTTGGAGCTCTTATCATCCTTGGGTGAAATGAAGTGGATGGTATTTTTATATCAGGGGGACGTCAGCAGAGAATATGGATCATTGTGAAAAAGTAACTCCTTGACAAATACGTTTTTGGTGGTCTGTTCAAAAATAAGGTAAATGTTCAAATTTCGCGGTCTACGCGGGCTGCAACAGGCTGTTGTTTGACAGTGGAAGTCACAACATTCTGGAAATGACCTCTGACTTTATACCTTCAACAGTCAACTATGAACTGTCTTATAAAGAACTGTTCCCGGATCCTCCGGGAGGAGGAAATATCAAGAGCAGATAGTTGTTGGTTTACAGACGGATCAAAAACACCTTTAGGTTCTGGTGCAGGTGTTTTCAGTCGCAGACCCATGACAGAGATCTCCACCTGCCTAGGAACCTATGCGACTGTATTTCGAGCAGACATTTTCGCTATTGAATTGTGTGTGGAGAGATTGGAAGAATCCAACTTCATACACAAGACAATAAAATATTCTCGGATAATCAAGCGGCGTTGAAAGCTCTTGGCTTCTACTGAGCAACATCTAAATTGGTAGCAAATTTCCAAAATAGAATCTCCTCTATAGGAAGACAGATTCTCTGGTCTGGATTCCTGGCCATACTGGCCTGGAATCCTGACCATACTGGCCTGGAAGGCAATGAAGCTGCTGACTCCCTTGCAAAGAGGGCTGCTGTAAGCAGCTTCATCAGACCACAACCTGTCATTGGCATTGCTTTACTTTGCCAAACTAACACTGAACATCTGGATGGCAAAAAGATTATGGACTTCTGGCAGAATCTTCCAGGATCGGCTCACTCCAAGGCGTTTATTCCCCCTTCGAGGCTTGATATCAAACAGTTGTTGGACTACAGTGGGTATGAACAACGATGTCTAATAGGCCATCTCACAGGTCAATCTCATTTGAATTATCATATGCAGAGACTCGGAAGACAATGCATATCACCTCTGTTTGGAAAATGATGACTCAGCAGAGTTCTTACTCTGTGCCTGCCCCGCTGGCGACTGAATCAGATTGTTAGAGTACGGCAGAGTCGTACTTTTACCATATAACCTGAAAGACCACTCAGCATACAGACTAATCGGCTTTGTTAAGAAGCTGGGTTTATTTGGCCGAATGTGAATAGGTGTGAGCCACAGTAAACCCTTGCGAGTTGCGGTGGAGGGTCGAATAGACCCACTCACTTTTGACCCAACCTAACCTTACATTCAATTAGCAATTGTTTAATTGTTTTATGTTGGAGTTATCAGGAGTTATTGTAACATAGTCGTACGGTCAATAGGGAGTATCATCTTGAAAGTATGCGCTGCTTGCAAGAAGCTTGTTCGTGATTTATGGACCGAAAACAACACCGTATCAATGCCTTAGCCACCGCGTTTACCAGATTTGGCTCTCTGCAACTTTTTCTTGTTCCCAAGATCGAAGAGACCAATGAAAGGGAGACGTTTTGCGGCGATTGAGGAGATAAAAACCAAATCGTTGGGAGAGCTTAAGGACATATAAAAAAATGCATATCAGATTTTTCGAACAGTAGTATATTTGAATGAAATTTGATATTCATCCAATCTATAACTTGTGAAATTGTAGAAAATCTGAAAGCCGCACTCAACAATCCTTCAACCGGAATGATAATAATCCCTACATATTAGTCATTTTTCCGTACGTTTCATCATATTTCCCGACTCATATCAAGTTTGCCGTGGGGAAAGAGTAAACTTCACTTGAGAAGGATTTCCTCTCTGAAACATTCCATCCGCTCCATATGGAACTACTCCATAACTAAAGACAATGCGACTTATACCTAAACTCCGATTCACTTCCTACTTCCTCTGTGTTTCCGAACAAATTCCATATTGAGGGGTGAATTTGCCGCAAGGGCGTAGAGACGAACAAAGGGTGTTTGTCGAGTCTTCTAATAGCACGTATTACCTTAAGGAGGTTAAACAGACCTCCGCAGCGAGGTATGAAACTTTTGCTTTTGTCTCGGATATTGGAATTGAAGGAAAGCGAATTATACTGACAGGAAGTAAGAACAGGATTTTCGAGGGATGCGGCAATACGGAAAATTGTATTTTCCGTGATGATATGAACGGAAGATTCATAAAATGCAATTTCAGTTTCGTAACCATGTTGTTTGCGCTCAATATGGTTCATTGTCGAGAAATTGGATATTTCGATTCTGCTAGGTGAAAATGGTTGTTATGGAAAATCAAAAATAGTGCGAAAACAGTTTTTGGCTTCCCACTCCTCCAATAAAAAGTGGGTGATTTTTTTAAATTGTTTGTTTACTTTTTTCTTTGAAAAATTTCCACATTTTTTTTTGGATGAAGATAAAGAAGTAGAAAGCTAATACCTTTCTTTCCAAAATTACTCCCTCCTGAAAATATACCCCTTTCAATTTAAACAAGATTCCTATGGCTGGGATTTAATCAAATAAACGATTGTACTGTGATCTATGACATGAGTAGTTTTAACGCATTCGTGATATAAAGTCGTCATTTGATGAATGAATTTAGTACTTCATTTCATAATTTTAGATTTGTGCTGAAGAAGCAATAAGGCTAGTGTCTTATTCCGAAACATCCGACATCCACCATTGTGGATGACAGTGTTCCATGTGAATGAAATTTTATCTCTTTAATTTACTATATTGTGTAGCAATCCTGTAAATGATGTCTGATTCATTTCCATAAAGAGTGTTTGGAGTACAAACTGAATGGAAAAAAGTGTTTTTTGAATAATTCACTTTTCATATCTGTCTGTTTTTCTGTTAACTAGCTGTCGCACCCCTACGAACGACAACCCTCAGAAGTCGAAACTTGTGCGAGGTAAGGATTAACGAGGTCTTACCTTTTGACATGTGGTTCCTAACACGATAGTTGTTTCAAAAGTATCTTTTCATTCACGTAATACAATGTTTATATGAGAGTGATGGTTTCGAGAGGGCTCTTTTTCCAGTTTGTGTTTGAAAGCGAATTTGCGAAATATTCCAATGAGTCGCCGAACAGCCAAGAATATGGACTTTATATGTAGTCTGACAGGATGAAGATGACAAAAGAAAATGGCAAATCAACTCCTCGAATGGAAAATCATTCTCATGCTACGGAAAAATTTTCACGTTTGGGAATACATTCAGCACTTTAGTTTTTGATATACAGTGTGTCCGCAAAGTATGGAATAAATTCGATATTTCCTGAAACACGTCGATTTTTAATTTTAATATTCTATATTTCACAACAAAATTTCATTATACAGGGTGATCCATATTAATGTGATGACGTCATCGGCATTTTTTTAACGCAACACCCTGTATTTGGTGTCAGTTTCAGATAATACGTAACGAGCTGATTCCGAAAAGGTATGATACTTGGAGTCTAACGGACATAATTTGAAAGATATGCGCTTAGAAAATAAATTTTATTGATATCTAATAAAAGTATAAATTAATTAATTATTTTATATTTTTTTCTAATGATTAATTTAACAATGGGACAGTAATCCAGTAATAAATACATGACTTTATTTCAAATGTTCGAACTGTAGTCCTGGCTGTAGTTGATAGTAATCATGCTAATAAGTATTTCTTATTAATTTCAAAAAACTAGGCGGCTAGTTTTTTTTGTTATTGTAAAATTTCATTATTTCGACTGACGTTCAGTAACTGTTGAATAGTAGTTGTTATATTATTTCGTGAATTTTCTGTAGTATTGCTTTGAATTAATTTGAAGTAGTAATGAATTTAAATGTAAAGCAAAGAATTGAAATACTTATAATGATTGGATATGGAGACAGATCGCGAACTCAGATGGAAGTGTGTATTTTATTTGATGAAAAATATTCAGAAAGACGCATAACGCAGTCAGCAGTAAGTAAGATTGAAAAGAAATTTCGAGAAACTGGTACAGTTGAAAATGCACACAAATCAGGTCGTCCCTCTGTAAATGATGATTTGTTTAAAATCTGTTTTTCCGTTAATCAGCTGTTGCCTCCATACAAACGACAACTCTCTGAAGTTGAGAAAATTGTGCGAGCTAAGGACTAACGAGATCTTACCTTTTAACGTGTGATTCCTAACACGGTTGCAGAATCATCCCAGCTTCAACCAGATAAATTCTCTCGAGAAAAATATCTGATCGAGGCAGGAATCGAACCCACGGTCTTCCGATCGTGAGTCGGGCGCACTACCACCGCGGCCAATTCCACAACATGATACAAAAGTAGATGTTCTACTTGTTTTTGAAGAAGATGTGCACACTTCTGTTCGTAAGGTTAGTCGTGATTTTGATATCAGTAAAACAACTGTACACAAAGTATTAACATTGGAAAAATGGCATCCCTTTGAAATCGAACTTCTACAGGAATTAAACGAGGATGAAGCCATGATGGACAACTGCCACCGAGACCGTCCGTCTCCTCGTAAAAAATATAATTTTTTCTGATGAAGCCATTTTTACATTAAATGGTGGGGTCAACCGTCAGAATTGTAGGTACTGGGCCGAAGAAAACCCCCACTGGATGCGAGAGCATCATACACAATACCCGCCGTATGGGCTAGCATTGTAAGAAACAGGATCATCGGACCCTACTTTTTCGACGGTACTTTAGACGGGCCAACATACCTTCAGTTCTCAAGGGGATATCTTGTACCTACTTTAATTAATTTATTCCCCAGTAGAATCAATCCTGGAAGTTTTGATGAAAGTGTATGGTTTCAACAGGTTGGTGCGCCTCCACATTATGCTGTAGATATTCGAAGGTATCTCGACCAAATGTTTACAAACCGATGGATTGGTAGACGTGGACATATTGAATGGCCAACGAGGTCGCCAGACTCAAATCCGTTGAATTACTTTATGTGAGACAATTTGAAGAATGTTGTTTATGAAACGAAACCAGCAAATATTCAAGAATTAAGAAAGAATTCGAACAGAAATGAACAATATTTCTCAAGAAACCATAAACCAGGTTCAACAGGAATTAATTCACCGTTTAGGTTACTTCCAAATACAGTTCGAACATTTAAAATAAAGTAATGTATTTATTACTGGATTACTTTTCCATTGTTGAATTAATCATTAGAAAAAAATATAAAATTAATAATTTCTACTTTTATTATATATACCTATCAATAAAGTTTATTTTCTAAGCGCACATCTTTCAGATTCTGTCCGTTAGACCCCACGTATCATACCTTTTCGGAATCAGCTCGTTACGTATTATCTGAAATTGACACCAAATACAGGGTGTTGCGTTGAAAAAATTACCGATGACGCCATCACATTAATATGGATCACCCTGTATGATGAAATTGAGGGATCGAGCGTGGGTGTGACGGAATGATAGTAGAAAATTTAAGAAATTTGTAGCCTCTCCAAAAAAAAACATTCTGCTTGCAAGAGTGCCAAAGAAAATTAGAACCATGAAACAAAAAAAAAAAAAGAAAAATACCAAGAATCAACAAATCTGCAATGGTGCCAAAAGGAGTTGTTGGAATTTTGAATAAAAACCATTGATAAACGCTTCAGCGCAAAGTTGAGGTTGTGAATCCTGGTAATGGAGCAAACACGACTATTCCCCATCATCATAGGGGTTATAAGCAGGGTGACTCATGGAACTGCCACGATAGATTCTACAAAAATTATGAATATGAAAGTTATGGCTGTGAGACTTACTTTATTTCATTGAAAATTCATTGCTATCAAATTATAGATCAATTTTATATAAATTCATATATAAACTCGCATCAAATTTTTTATGGAAATGATATTTGCAAGACTTTTAAGTGAATAATTTCATCAAAATTTACTGAAAATTTTCAGTATTTGCGTTTTTGGAGTTATATTAATCGAGAAAGTAATATAGATCATGAAATTATGAAACAATAACAAAAAATAATTGCTGCTCCGGGGCGACTTCATTGATTCCAGTGGCGCATTTGCTTTTTCAGCTGCAGGAAAACCTGCAGCACCACATCATCTGAGATCTGCCAATGTCCTCTCTTTCATAAAATACAATATCTATCGAAGCAGTCCCCAGAGAGTCACTTTGGTTATATAGTGTGTATCGTTTAAATAAGTATGTATACCCAAAATAATTTCTGAAAAAAATTTGGCAGGCGACGTAATACATAATAATGTCTCACGACGTAATAGACAATACTTTTTCATTAGCCCTCGTAACAAATATTATTTTCCCACTCGCCCTCGTATACTCACCTGGAATGCTCGTGCCTAAGGCGACAAAGACGATGGCGGTCACGGCGTCTTCAATTCCGAGAGTAGCGCCAAAATGCGACGCGATGTCTCCTATGACCGCCGTCACCAGCCCTATGCACACGATCGAGACTACGAAACACAGGTACCCTTTGAAGATGTCTGGAAACGAAAATTCCAATTTTAAATATTGACGAATTTCTGATTGTTTTGGTTACATTTACGTGATTGGATTTGTGAATTTTTTATGTCGAGATGAAACGAGATTTGGTCGAAATTTCCGTGATAGGAAAACAGCAGATTCACATAGGGTGATACTCATTTAAAAAATTCCGGCGATTTGAGGTCTAAAAATTTGGGATAAGTAATTGATAAGGCTCTATTCATTCAAGTTGTTTGAAAAAATGTGTAGGTTGAACCAATTTCTAAGTTGGGAAAAATAAATCCATTTCTGTACCACTTTTGATACATTCATTTGCATTTTTCCCCTTTTGGTAACAAGAGTGGTGTGAATTTCGGGTGAAAGTTGCTAAAAAGTATATAACACTAAAAGAAAATAGGTAGAAGAGAGTATTCGACTCAAATGATTTTTTCAAAGCCCATCATGAGAATCGTTGTTGATTCCTTTCCATTGTCCAACCCTGTGTGCTGTTTCCAAGCAGTTATTTTTTCCCGGCCGTGACCTTTTGTTGTCTGGAACACAGACAGTTACCCTAATTCGTCTTTTGTTGTGAAGTTCTAGTGTGGTGACGAGGGAGAGCTATTAGTCTGTTTAACTTGTGTTTCAGTTCATTACTTTTTTACTGATCTATAGAGATGGAATGCTCATGGGGAGACGTGGGAAATTTCCCAAATGGCCCTATTTCAGTTGGTAAGAGGAGAAGAAAGTTTTCAGTACTTTCGCTATGCATTTTACATGCTTCAGAAAGTATGGATAGGAGTGATACGGATTTATGCGATCAGGAACGAGGAGAATCTGATATTTCTTACAAAGAATTGAAAAATTGAAGACTTGGTATAGTTAAAGTAAACGAGTTTTATGATTTGCTGAAGAGTCATAAAATGAAATTTGAAGTCATGTTACGGTGACGAATAGAAATCAGGAAATGCGGCCTTGGTTATCGCCGTCGTGTTCAGTTCAGGAACTGATCATGATTTGAGTGTTGAAATTCAATATTGGTGCAGTTATAATTACTTGAAATTTTTGTTATCGGTTCAAAATGTGGCGTCTTTGGACAAGTACTAATAATAATAACGAGTATGATAACAACGCAGACTTTTTCCAGTGTAGTGATTCCGATAGCCATGGTGAACAATGCGAAAAAGATATACCAGTGAATGAGAGTCAAATGCATTTGAATACTGAAACATGGAGAGTATGTTTCAATGTATATAAGAATCTACATCACTAGTTTGGTTCCAAGGGAAATAAACTTACAAGCAACATCAGATTTGACTGAAATTCATTTCTCAACTGAACATAAAATAGTCAAAAACAAACCTTATTAACGCAAGACGCGATGTGATACAGGATTGCCAAAACCTTTAGATGTGTATCTAATAAAATCATTGAAAAACGCAATAAACGACTGTTACAAAAGCAATGAGATTTCTAAAACTGAAATTATAAGGAAAAAATTGAATACTTCCGGCCATAACGTGAGCTGCTGTGACAAAAGTCTTCAGAATTAGATAAAAAACTATGATTTAGATTTAAAATAATAAACAAACGTCAGGCAGTTATGGAAAGCAGAAGAATAGTGGAATTGCGTAACAAATACTTAGAACAAATAACTAAATATTGACAAGAACAACGGCAAATTTTTTATTTGGACGACGCTTGGTATGACACTCACGACACAGTTACGGAAGGGTGGATTGATGGTTCGAAAATGTGTACGCCTAACATGCCTGCAAATGTAAGGATAATTTGATGTACAAATCACTTGAAAAAGCTAATGTCTTAGCGAAACATGTTGAATTTGAAAAAAAAACAAAAAAAGTGATATATTTTTCAAATAAAGTTTGTGGAGATCAAATCGTTGAGGTGTTGTTTTTGAAATTAAAGGGGAGCTGTTGGAAGGTAGGTTTCACTATATCGTTTACTTGAACTATACCTCCCTTGATCTTGAAGTGATTTTGGGTTTTTACCTGTCATTTATGTCCTGTAATACATTTCAGACGGTCTACCCCAGCATGAGTTACAACTCATAACTCTTCCCGAATTTCATGTAGGATTTACTCAGTTTCATCCCCGTTGAAGCCCCATTCATCGAACGGGCACATATCTTTCTAAAGCTCCCCCAACAGTGAACATCATGATAATCGTTGGTCGTGATAGTGGAGGAAAAATATCGTACGGATCAAGCGCATTCTGCTTTCAATCCCCCGCTTATGAGTTTCAGGGCTCTGTTCCCCACAAAGGGGGTAAATGAATTATGGTGATGTGGTCGGCGAGACCGCAGAATTCAGAATATTTAATTTGGTCGCGAATGAAGATGTCGCGCGTCGAGCCATAAATCAAGGGAAAGAGGTATCTTACGAGGGTGGAATATGTTCTATTTTTCTGTAAAACGGGAAACGAATAAAAAAAATTCAAGAGTGGATTCTGAAAATTTTTTCACTTCCACGTAACAATGTGTTACCAATTCTTTAGAAATAATATTGGGTCGTTTAAAAAGTTTTGTTCGTTTTAATGTCGTATGTTTTTGAAGCTCCATATCTCGATGAATATTTATTCTACTGTATCGTGGTATATAGCTTGGGTTAGGTTGGGCCCCCTATTCGACCCTCCACTGCAACCCCCAAGGGTTTATTGTGGCTCACACCTATTCACACTCGACCAAATAAACCCAGCTTCTGAACGAAGCCGATTAGTTTGTATGGTGCGTGGTCTTTCAGGTCATATAGTAGGATTACGACTCTGCCGAACTCTAAAAATCTGATTCGGTTCCCAGCGGGGTAGGCACAAAATAAGTGCTCTGTTGTTTCATCATTTTCCGAACTGAGGTGATATACACTGTCTTCCGATATCCCAAGTCTCTGCATATGATAATTCAAATGACAGTGACCTGTAAGAAGGCCTGTTAGACATCGTAGTTCATCCCTACTGAAGTCCATCAACTGTTTGGTATCCAGCTTCGAAGGGTGAGTAAACGCCTTGGAGTGAGTCAATCCTGGAAGCTTCTGCCAGAAGTCCATAAATCTTCTTGCCGTCGGGGCAATATTTGTTTGGCAAAGCCCAAAGCGATGCCATTGACAGGTTCTGGTTTGATGAAGCTGCTTGCAGCACCCTCTTTTGCAAGGGAGTCAGCAGCCTCATTGCCTTCCAGGCAAGAGACAATCTGTTAAGTCTTCCTATCGAGGAGAGTCGTTTTTGGCAATTTGCTACCAATTTAGACGTTGCTCGGTAGGACCCAAGACCTTCCAACGCCCCTTGACTGTCCAATCTCTCAGCACACAATTCAATAGCGTAAATTTCCGCTTGAAATACACTCGCATAGGTTCTTAGGCAGGTTGATATCCCTGTCATGGGTCTGCGACTGAAAACACCTACACCAGAACCGGGAGGTGTATTTGATCCAACTGTGAACCAACAACTATCTGCTCTTAATATTTCCTTCTCCTGGAGGAGCCAGTCCTCTCTACTCAGGAACAGTACTTTATTAGGCAGTTCGTAGTTGACAGTTGGAGGCATAAAGTCAGAGGTAATTTTGTGGTATATACTGATTGATAAAGAATTTTTTATTCACTCTATGGATGTAGTTTTTTTTTTCAAATGTTATTTTCTTACCTTTTTTCAGCTCATTGCTATATGATGTCGTTGAGCATTTTTGGCACTGAGCAATTTTCGGGCAACGTAAATTGTTCAGTATCTGATCAATTTTAGCCTCGAAGATGAGTCCTGATGTGTAGATCTACAGTAATCCAGGATGTGAATTGGAGGACCCTGGAGGTTGAACGATCGACATATATCGTCACGTTTTGAGGTCTTTGACCGACCTCGAAACGTGACAGTATATGTCGCAACCAAAGTGGTCTGCGCAACCAAAGCGATTATTTTTTGTATCGGATCGTCACGTGTGATAGAAAGTGGATCCTATACGACATCAGATGATGTTCAGGACAGTGGTTGGACGTCAGTTAGCCCCTAGGTACTTCCCAAAGGCACAAACCTACCAAAAAAGACCATGGTTACTGTATGGTGGTCAGCGGCTGATATGGATCACTACAACTTTCTGTAGCTGGGCCAAATCATCGCAACAGAATCCTATTCTGAGGAAATCGATAAAATGAACCCAAAATTGCGCCAAAAGCAGCCAGCACTGGTTAACGGAAGAGGTCCGATCCTGCTGTTTTGGTGAATGGAGTTAATGAATATTACTGGAGTTTTTTCCAACACCAAGTGATCCTCTTCAAGTGGAAGATAATACTTTCTCTTGAAGATGATTATTTGCTGATCTAAACACGTGTCGAGGTGTTGAAATAACGATTTGGTGTTGGGAAAAAACTCCAGTAATATTTATTACTACACCAAAGGTTCCAAACAGTGCATCACAAAAAATGTTAATGTTAATGTGTTAAATAAATAACCTGTGGTTGTCAGATGAAAGAGTAACACTTTTAACGTTCCTGATTTTTTTAAAAGAAGAATTTGGCTTTTCATCTCAATTATGTGGATAAATGAAATATTTTCACTTTCATTTGATAGTCCCATTAATGAATATTACTGAAGTTTTTTCCCAACACCAAATCGTTATTTTTACCACCTCGACACGTGTTTCATAAGTACCATCAATCAAAAATAATTGAAAAAAAACAGACATTTACAAATTTGAAGATTCCGAAAAATGGCATGGAAAAATATGTGCAATATTTTTTTGGTTTTGGGTGATTTTTATGAGTCTACCGTCAATTTTTCTCATAAGTGAGTCATTATACATTCGGACTTCCATTGTGTAATATTATATAAAATGATTTGAAATCCCTGAAAGAACTAAAAAAAAGAATTGAAAAAGAAGAATTAAAAATGAATAGCTTAAAATAATAATTATATCAAGCAGAAAAAACAGAAATGAAATAATAGTGAAATAAAATACAAGTAAAAATAGAAGAATTGAACAAAAAAATTAAAATATAAAGTTAAGAGATTTCAAGACAAGTTACTTCACTGTTTCGATTGTTAGTATCCACAATCTTCTTCGGGTGATGATTGCACTTCTACCTCCGAGAGATGACTATTTATAGGTCATTCGAATGCTTTCACTCACCTCTGATTTCCTTTTTCCGCTTCATTGGTTTAATGACAGATGACCGTTTGGCGGGAGTTGGTAATTTTTCGCTTGATTATGGGTTACTATATACGGCTTCTTTTTATTTTATCCTAAACCGATGTTCCTCTCTGTGTATGATTTCAGCTTGGGACCACTCGATGTTATGTTGATGGGTCCAAACATGCTCTGGTATTCCTGATTTGCTGGTTTCCCCTCGCTGTGAGTGTTTCTTGTGCTCGGCAATGCGAACATTCAATGGCCTCTAAGTTTCACCGATATAGGATAGTCCGAACTCACAGGGTATCCGGTAAATTCAATTCTTGGAATCGCAGTCCGCATTTGGTAGCCTGGTTTTTGTGAGGCTGCTACAGATAGTGTTCCCAGATCTGAAGCAGGTTATGATGTTATACTTGGATCCAATCCTTCTTATCCTTTCCGACAATCCTCTGATGTAGGGGAGTACAAGTACTTGTTGTGGCAGCTTCTCTTCCTTGTGGAGCTCTTACTGTCTTCTAGCCTGTTCCACCATCACTTTGGAGTGACCATTCCGTTGAAGGTCATTTTTGATGATTCCTAGTTCCTTTTCGATAACTTCCTTTGTATTACAGAGCCCGAAAGCACGGTCTAGTAGAGTCTTGATGATTCCTCTCTTAGTTGATTGATGGTGGTTGGATTCCTCGTTCAGATACTGCCCTGTGTGAGTGGGTTTTTGGTTTACAGATGTTTCCCATTCAGTGTAGGTCCTCTCCACCAATACGTCTAAGAATGGCAATTCGTTGTGGACTTCCTTCTCCATTGTGAAAGTGATGGAAGGTCTTATGCTGTTGATGTGTTTCATGAAGGCGTCTAGTTCAGTATTCCCATGGTTCCATATTATGAAGGTGTCGTCAACGTATCTCAACCAGACACGAGTTTCCTTGTGGGCTTCCTCAATGGCCAGAGATTCAAACGCCTCCATAAATATGTTGGCTATGAGTGGTGATAGTGGCGATTTCATTGGCAGTTCCTCATCTTGTGTAAAGAATTCGTCCTTTAGTTGGAAATAACAGTTCCGTACACAGAATCCTAGCAATTCCATAATTACTTCTATAGGTGAATTCTTTTAGGTCCCCGTCTTTGGACAGTTTCCTATGTATGATTTGGAGTGCTTCTTCGACCGGAACGTGAAGTAACTTGACTTGGAATCTCTTAACTTTCTATTTTTTTTGTTCAATTGTTCTATTTTTACTTGTATTTTATCTCACTATTATTTCATTTCAGGTTTTTTTGCTTAATATAATTGTTATTTTCAGCTATTCATTTTTTATTCTTCTTCTCTAATTTTTAATTCTTTTTTTTTAGTTTTTTCAGGGATTTCAAATCATTTTATATACTATCATACAAAGGAAGTGCGAACTAATAAAATTCATCATGAAACGTTGTCAATCACCTTCAAACAAACTCTGTATATCTATTAGGATAGATGATGTCTAATATCTATCATATATGTGGAATAAATTATAAAAGTTCCAGAATTCGAATGAAAGAATAGGACTATCGTACCGCTAAAAGCTTCAATTTGCTTGTAGAGGAATTGGGTCAAGTTGATGATAATATCGAGTTATACACTCCGACACCCGTTTTCCTCCGTCATGAATAATTTAAAAAGTGATCACAGGATTTGGGTCGAGCCGAAACTGACATATTTCACTTTTCCGGGTTTTGTTGGCGCTCGTGAATTTTTTTCATGATAGAATGAAAAAAATTCCAGAGCCCTTATCTGAACGCACGTCAAAAAAACGACTGGAATGTAACGCAATAAAAATATCGATATTCAGATGGCGAGGGTTTTTCTCTTGGAGTTCGCGAACGAGGGAATGCTTTTGGGAGTAGATGAAATAGTTTTTTCGATATATAACTTCAGGGACTTGTCGACTCTCCAAGTTAGTTTCTACATTCATGTGGGTCTATTTTTATATGGAGATATATTGGTTCCAGAGCGGGTTGAAAACAGGATTTTTGTCATTTCATAGTTCAGGAAATAGGGCTCAGCTAATGTAATAAACCATCGTTAGTTTAATGCAGGGGTCTCGAAACTACGGCCCGCGGGCCAAATCCGGCCCGCCAGTGTCATCAATCCGGCCCGCGACAGCCAATGATTTACTGTCATCAATCTGGCCCGCGATAGCCAATGATTACCTAATTGTTGTTACTATTGCTGTGATAAGTTGAAGAAGAAAACACAGAATGATAATTACTCGGTTTCATTTACTTGCAAGGTAAAACTTAACGACAGAAATGATGACAAAGAAAACTTAACTTTAGTATCTAAGTTTAAGCATATTAATAACTAACAAATAATTGAAATGAATCACAGTAAAACAAAAACACTAATGAGATTTATGTAATTGTGATTTTCCAGCGACAATACTTTGTAGTTGTGGATTAATTTTACTTGTACCAATTATCGAAAGAGATTTAAGATGCTCATCGGTTAATTGAGATCTGTAGACATTCTTTGTGTACTTCATCTTGGAAAACGTTTTCTCACACAAGTAAGTAGTACCAAAAACAGAAAACAACCCACGAGCAAATTTATGCAAATTATTAAATTGTTCCAGAGGAAGACTCTTATAAAATTCCAACAAAGATGAATTTTGATATTTGTTCTTAAGCATATCACTGCACCGTAAATCAATAATTTCCATTTGGACTTCCGGAGCCAGGGTTTTAATGTCAGAATCAAAAGGATTTTGAAAAAGCTTAATTTCATTCGCAATGACATCAAAATCTGAAAAACGAATATCAAAATTTAACTTCAAAGCACTCAAAGTTTCGATTGCAAAATTGACGGGAAATTCAGTCTCTGTAGTGTGGCTGAATATTTCACATATTTCAAAATGTGTGAAACATTTTTTACGCAATTGCGATTGACATAGTATTATTTTCTGCCTGAAGGATTTGATATTGGTGTATAAATCAGGGAGAAGCTGATTTTCTCCTTGCAATCTCAAATTCAGTTCGTTCATATGATTTGTCAAATCGACATAGAAGGCTAACTTCCACATCCTTTCACTATTTTGTAAATCGGCAAAAAAGGCGCTGCTTCTTATTTAAAAAAATGTCGATCTCTGCTCGAAGTTCAAAAAAGCGCTTAAGGACTTTTCCGCAACTAAGCCAGCGTACGGCAGTATTATATGGTAAATCATTTTCTCCAATCTGTTAACTCGCGGAATTGTCGGTGATTCAGCCCAGTGGATCTGATGAAGTTAACAACTGATATGACTGGTTTTAGAACTTCAGACATATCCAAACATTTTCCGCAAAAGAACTGTTGATGAATGATACAATGTAAGACTAATGGTTTTGAACCACCATCATTTTCTACAGCCTTTGACACAAGTGCAACCACTCCTTTATTTTTACCATACATATTTTTGCCTCCATCAGTTGTTATAGATTTTAAATTTCTCCATCGAACGTTCTTTTTATTAATGGCATTTTCAACTCCCTTGAAAATATCTGCCCCAGTGGTCGGGCCGTGAATACTATCAATATCAAGAAGTTCTTCATACACTTCATAGCTTTTATCTACTCCGCGAATAAAAATCAACACCTGAGCAGTATCTGACACGTCCGTTGAATCATCCAACGCTAGGGAAAACCACTCATGATGTCTATTTTTGTCAGACAGTTGAGATGATATATTTTCTGCGATGTCTTGCACCCTCCGAGCCACGGTGTTTGCTGACAAACTGACACTTTTGAATAAATTTACCTTTTCGGGGCATATTTCTTCGGCTACTTCAATCAAGCATTCTTTTATCATTTCTCCATCGGTGAATGGTTTGCCACGTTTTCCGATTTCAAGAACCACACGAAAGCTGGCGCGAGTTGCAGACTCTTGTTCAGTATTCGCTTGGGTAAACAAAGATTGCTGCGATTTGAGTCCGCGTTTCAAAGCTTCAAATTTTTCCTTCCGCAAACTTCCTGTATACTTGGAGTAACTTTGAAGATGTTTTGATTCATAGTGTCGTTTAATGTTATAGTCTTTGAGAACAGCTATGGTTTCATTACAAATTAAACATAGCGCCTTATTACTGGTCTCAATCACAAAATACTGCAAGTTCTATTTTTCTTGGAACGTTCTGCATTCGCTGTCGATTTTTCGCTTCTTTTCCATACTAACAAATCACACAAAAAAACAATAAGTCAAATCAAAATACTTTTATTGACGGGTGTTACTTTATTTCACAATAGACAGTTTCGCTTCCTTCGCCTTTCCTACGCAGACTAACTCGTAGTTGCGCCGCTAGACTTTTTATATGCAATTATCACTGCCATCTCGAGGTGATCGGAATACACTAGTTAGAACCAGAACTTTCTCAAACCAACGCGGTAATTCCAAATATTTAATTACGCCTAGTGCCACCTAGCGGGTAGCTGAAAAAGATAGTACATAGTACCACTACTCGCCACTAGATGTTGTTAAGTGTCACAGTACACAATAATAATTGAAATGCAAAACAGCGTAAGTTTGCTTAGGTAATGCACTTTGCGACTATCCTAGTCTAGAAATATAGTTAAGGGCAGAAATTGGCCCTTAGAACAAACTGAAAAAATCATTATGGCCCGAAGGCTTCAAAGTTTGGAGACCCCTGGTTTATTGTATAAGTTTGAAAATGTCCTTATAGGACGAAACTGCAGTAACGTTCGTTACAAATAAAAGTGGTAAAAACATAGATTAATTCTCTTTTCTTCATTATCTGTTACAAAAGATGTCATAAACTTATTTTTTCCCAACCTATTGTAGTTCATCGGGAAAAAATTACGCGAACAAAATAATAGTTTCTGACGAGCACGTTGAAAATAGAGATTTCTCGCCTTCAGCCCATTCCGAAAAAAAGCATGGAAAATCTTCCAAACAACTATAGACCAGTCCATTCGGTATCAGTAATATTAAAAATTACGGAGAAATCCGTAAACCACCAGTTTGATAAAAACATTAGAAGTTGAACAATTCACATCAAATGCCATGTCGATAACTCTGAGAACTCCATAAATAATACATCATATATTCATGTTCCGTGAGAAATACCTTTTCACTTATTCCTATTAGTGACAGTTCCAAAGTTCAAATAAATCAGTAAGTGGGTCGATATTAGAATGGCTGAATAGTTTCTGTAATACCTAATTTTCCCATTTCTACTCTGAATACATTCAATCAGGAATTGAATTAGTCATAAAATAATGTGAATTCAATGTTAACCCATTGACATTAAATCGAAACTATTGTACATTGAGTTATGATATATGTTCATACATTCCAGTACAGGATAATTATATATTGATATTTGTTGAAGATATGAAATATATTCTGTCCAAAGGTACACTTTGGTTCCTATATAAATACTCAAAATGAATATAGAGACACGTCCTTAAAATGCAATAAGTAAAAAAATATGTATTATTTTGTTAAACATTTATATTTATAAAATTGTTTATAGGTGCCTTTATTAAATTTAACTTCCATTGATTTCAAAATGCTGTTTGGTAATATGATTGAAAAGAAATACAAATGAATGTCAAAAACAAATAAAATTTTTGGGAAAGAAAGTTTTTGGCTTTCTACTACTCCATCTTGATACAAAAAAAGGATGAAGGAATCTTCCAAAGAAAGGAAGAAAGTAATCAATTTGAAAATAAGTAACTCTATACATGGATGTGTAGATCATGCAAAGAAGTAACTTTCAGACACGAACTGAAAGAAAGTCCTCCTGAAACAGCTACTTCCATATAAACATTGAATTACACGAAAAAAAATTTTTTTCGAAACAACTACTTCCATATGAACACTGAATTATACAGAGGATACTTTTCTCTACTCAGTTTGTATTTCAAACATTCGTTGTGGAATAAAAATCAGATATAATTCACACGAGTTCTACTTTAAATGAATGGTAACAAATTGCACTTATATGGAACACTGTCATCCTCACTGGTATATATCGATGTTTCGCCTTGAGACACTTGCCCCAAGGCTCTTCAGCACCAAATTGGATAACATTAAAGAAAATACACACAATTCATTCATGAATTACGATGTTATCGATGACATAAGCAGATCAAGCTTATTTCGTGACATTAAAAATCGTTCATCCCTGGTTCTAAGAAGTTCGACACAACGACGAGGCATGCTTTCCACCAAATTTCTAATTATTTGTTTTGCATCTGTTGAGCATCTCCAACTTGGTTCATACTTCAGAAGGGTTGATGATCCTTCAAAGGTCTTTTCAGTTCATCCCAGAGCTGCTCAATAGGATTAAAATCCGGACTATTAGCTGTCCATCTCATGATATTAATATCGTGCTCCTGTAGGAAATTTCTCACGACCCTGGCTACGTGTGGCCTGGCATTATCTTGTTATAAAATGAATCCAGCGCCCATATTTTGGGCAAATGGGACGACATGAGGTTCCAATATCTCCTCTATGTAACGGACAGCCGTTAAAGTCCGTTTCGGAAATTCCACAAGGACCGTGTGTCTTGTTAAAGTTATACCAGCCCATACCATTATCGATCCACTTCAAAATGGAACAATTTCTTGCACCCAGTTATCCAAATAGTGTTCACCGGGACATCTACATACCCGAACACGTCCGTCATTGTTGAATAACATGATTTGTTTTCCTCTGGAAACATTACATTGGCCCACTGCTCTAAATTCCAATTACGTTGCTCTTGACAATAGTTTCTACGATTTCCTCGATGAGCTGGAGTTAATCTAGGGGCTATAGTAGGTCGTTTTGCATGGACTTGTACTTCGTGAACTCGGTTTCGTATCGTTTGGTTCGAAATTCGCTTTCCCGTAGCTTCTATAAGACGATTTTGCAGTGTTCTAGCAGAATCGGTGCGACTCCTAATTGCCCAAAGTCGTAACAAACGATCTTCTCTGCAGGTTGTTGCCCTTTGTCGATTGGGATAAGAGGCTCTTTTTACTATGCCGTAAATTTGGTAGCGATTCCAAGCTCTGGAAACCGCAGAATGACTCACATCAAGTATATTTGGGCTACACGACACCTTGAATACCCTTCTTCGATCAATGCCACTGCTCTAGCAACTTGAAATTCGTTGAGGTACACTCTACGTATCCTCCTTCTACTCAATACATCAACATTCATTGTTTAAATTTTAAAATTGAATACCTATCACGAACTAAAGTAAAGTGAAACTGAATACAGAATTTTTCATATTAATGATTTTGTAGGTGAAAGTACAAAAAGAAGTAAAAAAAGTAAAAAAAGAAACAACAACCGAATGGAACATGATAAGAATTGGTATTGAGTACATACCAGGAGTTTTTATCATGATATAATACATATTTTTTCACTTATTGGATTTTAAGGATGTGTCTCTATGTTCATTTTGAGTAGTTTATCATTTCGTTATGAATGTTTTGTCTGTTTTAATGTTATATTCAATGAATACTACTGTTCAATTTAAACCAAAGCACTGCCGAAAGAACCCGAAAACTCAACCAGGCGTTTGGCAATGGTAGTCTTACTGAATGCACTTTTGGAAAATTCATTTCGGAAATTTGAGACTTGAAGATGAGCCCCGAAGCGGTCCATCTTCAGTAATCCAGAACGAGCGTGATGTTCGCGTCTTCAATCAGGCAGATGGCTTTTTTCTGGATGGAATCCAGCAACTTCAGGATATGTTTGGGGGCAGAGATCCATACATGAGAACAATACTTGCCTCAACACCCTATCGGCATCTGTGAAGATGTGAAATATTTTAAATGCAAAGTTGGATGAAGAACTGTAGTGTCCAAATTATTTCTCTTGCTTTATTCCAGAGCAATTTTTCAGAAGTCGACTCAAGCTGTCGTCGAACTAATTAACAAATGTTGTCACCAGAGAAAAATCTCAAATTAACTCGAATCAAACGTTCTGCTTCGTTTCTTTTACCAAAGTGGGCTGTGATATTAAAATCGGGAAAGTCCTGGTGGAAATTATCCGCCGTTGCTCTTAATCTATAATCTGAAGCGAAGTTTTTAATTAGGCTTTGTAATTAAGAAGACTTACAAAATCACTGCTCCACTCTATTCAAACTTTAACGAAGGGTAATTTCTTTATTACAAGTCTAAGACCAAGTGGTTGATATAGAGTTATAAATCGAGTTGGAATACATTCTGAAGAAATGATTTTTGAAGATCTATCGACGTGTTAAATTTGATTTTGAATTTGGAAATTTACTAGAAAATTTTTGATATTTGTTTCCTGGATTTAAGGGTCCGTTTCCTCATTATATCATCATAATAACAATGTGTAGAGATATTCACAACATCACAGAAAAGTTCAGACACCGAAGTACAGCGAGAACACCCTGTACATGTATTGAAATTCCACACTTGGCAGGAAAGAAATACAAAAGAGTAGGAAATTTAAATTTCAAGATTGGTGCACCAAATTTCGTTAAGTTTCGAAAAACAGATAACCGATATAGGTTATAAATAAATGTCAGATGGAATCAAATTGATATCTGCTATGAAAAATTGAAAAATACATAATAAACTAATTGTAATTATCTAGGAATGATGAAAAATTCAAAATTTATTGATGTTTAAAAATCTGTTTAAAATCTGTTTTTCCGTTAATCAGCTGTGTGAACCATTTCCTTAGATACAGACATCAAGTGATGCTTTTGAAAAATATTTATATTCAGATATAAGTGAGGTTAACCATTTCTGTACAAAATTGTTAAGTAAAGACTTATCTAAATTTAAGAACAAATGTAAAAATCATAGAATAGATAGTTTTTCTGATATTGAAGTTGAAAATTTGTAGTTATGAAAATTGAGAGGTGGCAACTGAGGAAAGTAAGAGATTTTCAACTTTTTTGTCAACAAGCGGATTCTTCTCAAGGCGATGAAGGTGAACGCCACGTAAATTTTCTGTCTCCAGAAATTTGAAAAATATTATAAAGAAAAGTTATGAATAGAATATAATTGTATTGTATATGAATAATTGAAAGTTGATATATTAAGGACCAACCTGTTAAGCCCAGTTCTAGTCAAATTTCCACGATTCAGCTCCGAAGTATAGAAAACTCTCACCACACACCAATACTGGAGGAAAACCAGGTATTTACCGATTCCACTTCAAATAAAATATATGCATATGTAAAAGAAATTGTCCAAGAATAAAATAACAGGACAATCAAAATAAACTTTGAATCCAGAAATTTTGCAAACCAAATAATAGTGACCCTGAATGATCAACTGACATTTTACAGACAAAGAGTGCGTTCCGATATTCACACTAAAATAGTTCGGTGTAGGTTTAGAACATTTTTAGAATTAAATAATTTTCTCTCTTGGTAATTCATATATCTTTGAATTCAAAATTTTACATTCATTATCGAAATTGTTCTACATTTTTTGAAATCAGTTTTGTCTTTTTTGAATTTCTTCACAGGAACGTCTGCAACTAATATCAAATTTGGGTAAGTAATCTTAACTCAACATAAGAGTCTAGCCGAAAGTCGTCGAACAAATCGTAAATGATCGACTCACCTGTGGGCGGCACGAAGGCGAACAGGATCTTCCAGAAGATGGTGAGGAAGTGCATGACGTAGTCTAGTCCCGACGGCTCCTTGTCGTCAGGCGCGTCCTCGCTGGCGCTGACCGTCACCGCCTCGATGAACTGCTCCTTCCAGGACGAGGTGCCGATCAGGAGAGATGCGTTGGCTCGTTGGACGAGCTTGTCCACGGTGTTCTGGAATGAATAGTAACATTAATATGCCCTGAAGATGAAGATTTTTATATACACGGTACTCAAGGACTACTTCTAATTTTAATGAGTTGAGAACTTAGTTGAACAAATTATACAGTACGATGCAAATGTATGGAATAAATTCGATATTCACAAAAGGAGCGTCTTTCGGAAGAAATCACGTCACCAGTGTTGGCGTGATGACGTAATCGACAATTTTTTTAAATGCAAACAGGGGTCATGTGGCACCCCATTCAAAAGGTCTACTAGTCGTCTATTCAATGGTATAATGGTTTCAATATGTATTAATACAGGGTCAACCGAAATTATGTATTCAGAAGACTGGAATTACAAATAATAGTAATTCGTTGAACCAAATAATGCTATGCACCGCCACTGAGAATAAAGTAGCGTACTGTTTTCTATTGTTTTTGTTGATTAGAAAAAAGAAATGGTGATAAAAGTCCTACACTCTACTTGAGATTAGTCAATGTCATTGAAGTGACATTATTTCTAGAAAAATATTTAAATCACTTATAATCTGGCAATGAAAGTAACAGAAACCCAAAGAATCGAAATTTTAATTATGATTGGCTGTGGAGATAAAATAAGGACTCAGGCAGAAGTTCGTGATTTATTCAATGCGAAATACCCCAACCGAGAACCCGTTTCTCAATCAACAATAAGTAAAATTGAGAAAAAGTTTCGAGAAACGGGCCATGTTAAAGATCTCCCTAAAAGTGGCAGAAAATCAATTTCAGAAGTCCAAAAACTTGATGTGGTACTTGCGTTCCAAGAAAACCCCCATACCAGCACTAGGCAAGTCGCACTGGATAATAATTTACACCAATCGACTGTTGTTAGAGTGTTGAAAAAAGAAAAGTGGCATCCGTATAAGGTTCAGCTGGTCCAAGAACTGTTAGAAGATGACTTTGACAGAAGAGTCGAATTTTGCGAAATCATGATGGAGCGCTCGCACAGAGATCGGAGTTTCAGACTAAATATAATATTTTCAGATGTAGCTACTTTTATGCTCAACGGTCACGTAAACCGTCAGACTTATCGATACTGGGCAAGAGAAAATCCACATTGGATGGAGGAGCATAGCACACAATATCCACAAAAAGTGAATGTTTGGGCCGGAATTTTGAACAACCAGATAATAGGAACATACTTTTTTGAGGAAAGCGTAACTGGTGCTCGGTATCTACACTTTCTTCAAGATTATCTGATGCCACAACTGAATCAGCTATTTCCAAATAGAAATGATTTGTGGTTCCAGCAGGATGGGGCGCCCCCACACTACGCCGTACGAACCTACCTGGATACTGTTTTCCGAGGAAAGTGGATAGGAAGAAGAGGGCCGATCGAATGGCCACCAAGGTCTCCGGATTTGACCCCGTTAGACTTTTTTTATGGAGATACTTGAAGAGTAAAGTCTACCAAAATCGACCAAATGATTTAGAAGAGTTGAAGGAACGCATCAGAGCGGAGATTGCACAAATAACCACCGAAGTTCTCGGAAACGTTAGAAATGAATTCAGTGCCGGCTTTCACATTGCATCATAGCTGAAGGTCATAAATTTGAACATTTATTATAATTTTATTGTACTTCAATAAATAACATGTTTTGGTTCATCTTGTATAAATGAATATTGGCATGGTTATACCGTTGAATAGATGATTAGTAGACCTTTGAAAGAGGTGTCACATGACCCCTGTTTGCATTTAAAAAAATTGTCGATTACGTCATCACGCCAACAGCGGTGACGAAACGTCTTTCATATGAATATCATGAGATGGGCCGTCAAAAATTAAAGTTGACCTGTTTTTGGATTTCTTCCGAAAGACGCTCATTTTGTAAATATCGAATTTATTCCATACATTTGCATCGTACTGCATATTCAAGATTATATGGATATGTTGAGAATAGTATAATGCCTCAGCAACATGGCTTCTTTTCCAAAAAATCTGTTAATACAAATTTATTCAGCTTTGTTTCTACAGGGTATGAAACACTTGAGAGTAAGTCACAACTCGATGTAATATTTACTGATTTTAAATAGGCTTTTTACAAAGTTGATCACGATGTACTAGTAACAACGTTGAATGAGTTTTGACTCTCTAATAGCACATTCAAAATGTTCGGAAGTTATCTTGAAAATAGATTTTTTGTGGTTAAGCATAATGGAAATACCTCGGGGAAATATGAAGCTATTTCTGAAGTACCACATGGATCCAATTCAGGACCCTTGCTTTTTGTTATGTTTATTAATGATTTGCCCTCAGTTATCAGGTACTCAAACTGACTTCAAACTTGACTTAGGATCAGAAATTTGGTGAGGAGAATATCAAACTACACTTTTCGAAGTAGAAAAAATTCAAAACAAATTTTTAAGATTATCGTATCTGTACTGACTACAGAATAGTTAGAACAGCACAATTGAGAAATTAATTCGGAATATTGTCTCTGAACAATAGAAGAAACCAAAATATATTGATATTTCTATTCAAAATACTGAATCATGGAGTCAACTCTCCTGAACTCCTTACACGGACAAGATTCAATGTGCCTGCAAGAAGAATGAGAAATTCTCTTATGTTCAATTTACCCCTAGTTTGTACTACTGTTAGGTTACCGCTCATAATCATGTTGCGAGTAGCCAATACATTCAACTTACTGATGGATATCGATTGGACAGTTTCATTCAGCGCTTTCAAAAAACTCGTTACACAGTTCATAATAAACTTCAATTGAGCATATATTGAACATTAGTGTACTATAGCCATATAAACGTATCTATTTGAATTTATATTTCAAAAATTTTTTTAATTCATAAAATAAGGCCTTGTAGACCTGTTTGTAAATGAATGAATAAATAAATAAATGATCAAAGAGTGTACATTTTCACGGCCAGAGATAACTGTGTCTGTATTTTTTGATAAAACCACCCTCTTCGCTCAATGTTTATCATAAATCCATTTCCAGTGGGATGGTGTTTTTCTGAACAAACAGATGGTATAGTCGAAGTAAACGATATTGTGAACTTTCAGAATTGTCTGTCCTCTCAAAGGCCAAAAAAATCAATACATAAGAATGAACCGGTTGCGAAGTAGTACACGTAGACGTTGAATTGGCGGTTTGTATTAGATAATGTTTACTAACGGAGTTTTATGATTGGCTGAAGAGTCATAAAATTAAATTTGACGTCATGTTACGGTGACGAATAGAAATCGGGAATGCGGGGATGGTTATCGCCGTTGTGTTCAGTTTAGGAACTGATCGAGTTTTGAGTGTTGAAATTCGATATTGGTGCAGCTATAATTATATAAAATTTTTGTTATCTGTTCAAAATGTGGCGTCCTTGGACAAGTACTAATAGTAATAAAGAGTGTGATAACAACGCAGATTTTTTCCAGTGCAGTGATTCCAATAGCGATGGTGACAATGCGAAAAAGATATACCAGTGAATACGATTCGAATGCATTTCAATATTGAAACACAGAGAGTATGTTTCAATGTAATATAAGAATATACATCTCAAGTTAGGTTTCGAGGGAAACAAACTATTACAAGCAACAACAGATTTGACCGAAATTCCTTTCTCAATTGTACGTAAAATAGTCGATAACCAACTTTGAGAAAACGTAATACTCGGTATGGTAAATGATTACCAAATCTTTTAGAAGTTTAGAATAGTGGAATTGCGTAACAAACACTTAGAATAAATAACTAAATATAGACAAGAATAACGACAAATTTTCTGTTTGGACGAAACTTGGTATGACACTAACGACACAGTTACGAAAGTGTGGACTGATGGTTCGAGAATGTGTACGCCTAACATGCCTGCAAACAAAATTTGATAAGAAGGTAATAGAGCTAATTGAAGCAGAAGTATCTAATATTACCGAAGAAAACTGGCAGAAAAGGATTAAAAAAGTAATTTCAGTTGAAAAAGACTATATGGAGGTTGGACACTTCCATATTAATGGTAACCTCAGCTTCTGAAGATGCAAGAAAAGCTTAAGAATGTAGAGTTGGAAATTATTGAGAAAACCAACTTTTCTGAAGGTTCAAACTTGAGGAAAATATCAAACTGCGAGGAAGTGGTAGAATGGATACATGACATTCCAGATGAATTAGATACGACAAACTCTCTTATTGTGCCGGAAAGTGATATATTCAATGAAAACGTGGTTATACAACTACTCTATGAAAGTATTACTCTATAAGTTGACTGATCGAATTTAGTTTCTGAGACTGCAATGAAAAAAATTGGCTTCGTTAACCTTTGAAGCACGAAATTATCATTACCGATTATTTAATGAATATTCGAAAAGTTTCCACAATTTTCAAATGCCGTTATCGAGATTAATTATCACGATAAGTTTACGTTTTTCTTTATTAAAATACTGACCGATATATGGAGCTCGTTCCTTCAATTCTTCGGCATAATTATTAAATAATCCCACATAGTCACGCTCCCGCAATTTCGAAGCGGACTAAGCTTCGTGGGTGGATTTGATGCGATTGGAGTAAATACGGGTGGAAATCACGCAAACCGAGTACATGAAAATGTCGATGACACAATGCCTGTTTATTCGATCATTGAAGTTCGAGTGTTTTTGGAAGGTTGGTGGAATTTGTGCGGATATTGCCAGGGTCACGTTCGGCAAAGAAAACTGAGGACTTCCGAGGAAAAAACTTCATTGTTTTGACTGTGAAATCAAATGTTCATTTGATTAAAATTTTCCTTCTTGTGTGGTTCATACAGTGCATTTCTTTAATGTCCCCTCTCCTTATATTTTTTGAACGGGTCAACTAAAATTTGGGATAATGAAATTAATGCATGAATACTTTATTTTGAAGTGAAATTGACAGATGAAACTTTCAAGATGGCGACTGGGCGCCAAATAATTGAATGATTGAATGGAAAGGGGGGTCTTGTGATACATCATTTTAAAGCTCCTGACGAATACTTCACAACACTAGAACATTAAGTCAATATCTTCACAAACACATCAATACTGATATTTCTAGAAATATTCCTTTTTATCTGCTATATGGCAATTCCAACAACCCGATAAGGTTTGTTATTTAAAAAAAACCATGAAAGAATTATTTCATATCAAAAATAATGCAAAGAGGAGATCTTTGTACCTTGGGACTCCATGTACCTCAGGACAACTTCGTAATCATTACAAAACTTAGTCCGAGAATTGCCTCAGGCGACATCTAGCTGTCATTTAAAACAACAATTCGATTGCACTCCACAAAGTCAGCCATTTTGACTCGTCACGTCATTGCGGTGCTTTCTCAAATTTTTCGCGTGCCTGTTTTTTTCATATGCGTAATAATTGTTGTGTTTCCTGAAAATGTTTAAAGTAAGTAATCTGATATGAGTATAATTAGGTGATAACTACATTTGTAATAACTTATTTAGCAGTTAAATACTGGATTTTCGATTAAGAAAACTTAACCACACTTTTTTGCAAAACAAACGAAATTCGTACCTTGAGACAGTGATATTTTTTTACCTTGGGACTGTCCCTGGGTACAAGCATTTGATATTTTCTATAGCCTACTATAGCCTACTTATAATTATTTTATAGTTTACTTATAATCATTCTTTTTACTGTTATTTTAGATGCCTCGTAGTAAAAATAACGTTACTAGACCCCAACCAATTGCAGAAAATGTTAAAAATGCCGTTAAAAAGGTGATTAAAAAACGATCTTCTATTCGAAAAGCTGCTGAAGAGTTTAAGGTTTCAAAATCTTTAATAGGTCATTATGTAAAGCTGAATAAAGAAAACGAAACTACAACTGTCATTTATAAACCCAATAATGCTGTGAAGAGAGTCTTCAGTGATGAAAAGAAAGAGCAATTAGTCGAGTATTGTTTAACAGCATCTCAATTTCATTATGGCATACCTAAAGAGCAATTCTTGAAACTAGCATATCAGTATGTCGAAGAAAGGCGTGAGAAATCAAGAGTCTTAACCGATACTCCTGAAAAACGGGAATTGGAGCAGTTGGCTGCAAAGAAAAGGAAAAATGCATTACAAAAAAATATGAAGACTGTAAAAAAGAGAGTTTTCAAGAAAAAAATTGAATATTCTAGTTCAGATAAAGTCACTAATGTAATTTTAGAACGTGACGACGATCCATGTGATGATGATCAAGAGGAAAATAATTGTGCCGGATGTGGAGAAAATTATTTTGTTACCTCACGTAAAGAAGACTGGATTACTTGTTGCTTTTGGGTGCACGAAGATAGCACCAGTTTTAATAATTATTGTCAGAAATGTGGTCTAAAGTCAAAAAAATAGGATATATTTTGTCTTGTCTTGATCTGCCTCAGTTCGTAAATTAATTGTCAATTAGTGGTAATAAACAAAGTTCCAAAGCATAACTGTTAAGTTCTTAAACTAAATTAGGTATATGTGAAATCTTTATTCTTACTAATTTTTAAGAGAAAGTGATTATAAATAAATGCTATTAAAAAACTAGGCTTTTTATTACCTACTTAGGCTCTCTAACAGTTGATTTTTCAAATGTCACTTTTTTATCTGAATATGGGTCATATTTTTACGGCTTATTACAATGTATTATGTTTTTTAAATTTCAATAAAAACCCTGAAGATATTTGTCCCAAGGTACAAATATCGGTGTCCCAAAGTACAAACCTTACTTTGTACCTTGGGACATAAAACCCAATCAGTTTTTTTTTCTCACAAATAAATCATCGTGTGTATTTTCCTAGCAATAAAATATTTTGATTATTATATTATTATACGGTATTAAAAAATCAATGCTTTGAGTCAGTTCTTGCTCAAGTTCGAAGAAAAGTATCCCAAGGTACAAGGATCTCCTCTACGTCGTGCATATTGAACCATGACAATGTATAAAATGGTCATTTAGTCTGATCTGATGAACAATATGGTGAAAAAGTACTAAAACACCAAAAGACGCACTAAAAGTATTTCACGGTGCCATACATACTGAATTCGGTTGAAAGTACCGAAGCGGCAACATTGCTTCTCACTCACCTTGAATTCCTTGCTCTCCTTTATCCTAATTTGCGCCCTGTTGATGTCCCCCAGCCTGGGCCTCCCCAATATCGCAATTTTCTCTCGCTCCGACCGGTCCTCTGGCATTTTCTTCTCTGCCTCCGCCGCTAAACTTGCTACCTCATCTACAAAAAGCGAAAGATAAAGCTCGAAAGGTGTTCGTCACTCGCGATGATTACTCCAGTCTGAAGATGGATTCGGATGAAACGACGGGCGGGACTTGTCAGGTGAGAGGTCGTCCAGAGGGACGTTTCAGAAATTTGTGTTGGTAGAGACATGCCACGATTTTGGGTACATTGAAATTAATCAATTCGAAGATGGAACAATTTTTTTTTGGGTTCAAAGAACAAAGATATAATTTCTTTCTTCGAGTTAGAGATGAAGTGAAGAATCTGTTGAGGTGTTATCAATTGCTTAGGTAAAACAGTTTTTTATATACAGTGTGTAAAAGCCGAATGGAATAAATTCATTATTTAGTTTACAGTACATATTTTAACAAAATCCCGAAATACGTCAAATTCAAAGTATAATTTGACTTGAGATCAGAAAAGCCATGAAACCGAAGAGCACCACGGTTCAAAAAGCGAAAAAGGATCAGATGGTTGCACGCGCATATCTACCGTTTATCCCTAGGGTCACGGACAGAATTGGAAAACTATTGGATATATACGACATCCAAACATTCTTCAAGTGGGTGAGTGGCGGGGGATCACTGTCTCTCTCTTATGGGTGTTTCACAGTCCCCCGGTGCAGACCACACGGCACTCTTCCAGTAAAGTTATCGGTCAACCACCCAATCCCACGCCTGCGGGTAACAGGCGTTGGCCGGTTTCAAGCTAGATGTGTGGGAGAGGTGTCTCGCAAGAGCCCTCGGCGGTTACTCATCCAACGCTGGAAAGGTAACTTTCCTAACATGAGTGCCACTCGGGGTAACGTAAGGGTATGCGGTGCAGATCACACGGCGTACACCCAAAAGTTGTTGATGAACCGCCCTATCCCGCATCTACATGGGTAATGGGCGCGACATCTTCGACATATGATGTGTGGTAGAGGATGCTCGAAAGAGTCCTTGACGGTTACTCATCAAACGTTGGAAAGGGAACTTTCCTAACATGAGTTCTAGGGGGGAGGTGACTGGCCGCTCGCGGCTGGAGGCTAGCGAGCCTCATCTCCAACTGGCGTTGGCCTCTTAGGGGCAGCGGCTCCACTAGCGGGTAAAGTGATACAGGGTTGCGATAATCCATTCATGGGTGCATTGCAGCCCCATATCGAGTTACTGGACGGCTTATGCTGTTCCGTGATCCTCGCCTGCTTCTGTACGGATCCGAGCGTTCGAGGTGTCGGGGCTCGCGGTCCTTCCGGGCTCTAGTATCCGAGTCTAGTCTTGGAGGGCACCAAGACAGACGCTTGAGGTGTCGGACCCTGGTTGGACGGAGCTACTAGTATCCGAGCTTAGGACCCCGACCGGCCACTTCCGGGACCATATTCCCAACTGATTTGGCCTGGTTGGCGGGGGCAGGTGTGCGACGTGAGCACTCTCTGGCGAAAGAAGAGCTTAGTTAACTTGTACGAACGTTCGGTCGAACGCTGCCGATGGTCCTGTCTCTTGGTTAGCCACGAAATCCTGTTGGTGTGGGGTGAGGGGCGGTACCCGCAAGAATTTTCTGAAAATCCACCCCTCCACACCCGATCGCATCCAACGCCAGGGTGCGTCTGGGGGGCCTAACTGGCCCCCCAGGCCCCCCGGTGCGGTCGTAACTATGACTCTCTTCCCACAAGGAAAATACAACATAGCCTCAGGTCGGCAAAAGACAAAAGAGACCCATTATCAGAAGCAGGGGTCTATCGAATACCGTGCACTTGTGGGAAGGTATATATCGGAACCACCAAACGATCCATGGGAACAAGACTGAAAGAGCATAAAAGGAACTGCAGACTAGGCCAAACAGACAAGTCAGCTGTGGCAGAACACGCACTTAGTGAAGGAGACCACATACATTTTGTTTGAAAACACAGAACTAATTGCTCACAACCAGGGATACCATAGCCGACTGGTACGGGAGGCAATAGAGATCCAAAAACACGCAGAGAATTTTATCAGAAAAGAAGAAGCGGTGAACCTCAATCGAATATGGAACCCTATTTTAAGGAATTCGAGAATAACGAACAGAATGACGACACACAAAAAGTATGTGTGCTAATATTTCGGAAATAATACTGGACTATTCATAAATTTCAGTGACTCTAATAACGTCTGAATCTGATATTCTACAAAATATTCATAAGTTTCAGTGACTCTAATAACGTCTGAATCTGATATTCTACAAAATATTCATTAAATATTATAGAATCAACCTGTATAGAAAGTATCTGGACTTGATATGGATGAAACTTATCTATTTTCGCTATCTACCCATTTATTTGTGCTTCTTCATCTGGAACTTGTAGTTTTTGTTTCTTTGTGTTACTGAACAAGTTTCTAACAGCTTTGTCACTAAAGTACCACTCTTCTTGAGTACTTTTCAACCACTCGATGAAAAAAACACATGTTATATTTAACTGTTAGTCTCTATGTGAATTTTTTATTGAAAGAAGACTCGTTACGATAATTTTGATGGGAATACCCAAACATTACTCGCAGTTTCTCAGTACAAGCAAGTTCTGAATACATCTGTAATTTTCAAACTCTACTAGTCAAAATAGCTGAAAAGAAAACTAGAAGCCCTTCAACATAATGTACCACTTGGCTCCAGTTTCAATTGAAAATCGCCAGAAACATCTATTACTGTTACTGAACATTTTTCTCTCCTTTGAAAGTGAAATTGATGTTTTTCTTGGAAGGAAGATATTGAATAGTGGAAATATGCACCTATTTACTGATCAGTTGGGCTGTTTTTCATTTTTCAATAAGTTTTGCTGAAAAATAGTGAATTTTAAAATTATTACTAATGTAGAAATGCACTTCAAAAACTTTGTTAGACGATAATAATATATCAAATCAGTTGATAAATTTTCAATTTCTCAAAAAAAATTAATCCTAACATCAGGAAATATTTGAATTTTTCCTATTTTGGGCTGGCATCTGCACTTTTATTTCTCTCATGGGAAGTAACAATCGTTTAAAAATGGAAAGTACTATTGTAATTGATCAAGAAAGAAACACTGCGTCATATGACCGGTAGATATTTGAGATATATGAGTAAGAATATCATTTCTCAAAGTCCAATTAGTGAGTCACTGAAATAATTTGAAACTCCTCAATTGCAGAAAATCCATTCATGAATTTTATTTTTTACTGATTTGTTGTTAGTATTGGTAAATATTTGGAAAGGTTTGTTTCACACCAACGTCTGTTTTTTTGGTCGAAATCACCAAAATCAGAGAACTAAAGTTTACGAGTTGATACTTTAGGAGAAAAAAACACCCCGTATTTCACTTGTTATTAACAATAACAGCCCATGCACGATTTTTGTTATTATTCAATTGAAAGAATATGATCTACAAGCATATTCAAGTAACACTTTATTGTGAGATTTTCACTGAACAGTTTACAAAACAATAACACGTGTTTTGCTATAAAATAACGTTTTTAGGCGTGTTTAACTGACTAAATCATATCTAATTAGTGCCTAATAACTATTTGAATTTTATAACTTTTACCTAATTGATGATTGATAATTCTATCAGGGTTCAGGCATGAATTATTTGAAAATTTAAGCATTATAAAATGTCTGTTGAAAAAATAATGTGAGTGTTAAGATTTCGCGAGCTACGTTTATTCGATTACAGATTTTTCTATTTTTTATGTTGATAACACGTCTCGAACATTTGTTCCCTGTTTCAGCAGTATGTTTAGTTTGTTGGTGAGAGGCATGAAAGTTAGAAATTAATTTCATTAGTTCGGGCTTCCATTGTCTAATATCATTCCACTATTACTCGGCAATGCACAAGAAAAACACACAGTTAGAAGAAACCATCATATCGATAATACCAGAGCATATTTGGACTCATCAACATAACATCAAGTAGAAAACGGTCAACTTCTCCCAAACGGTCAACTCCCACCAAACGGTCAACCCCCGCTAAACCGGTGAAGCGGAATGAGGGAAGAGGGGATAGGTCAAAGCGCTTGAACGAACTATAAATAGTAATACTAACAATCGAAACGTCATGAAGTACCTCTGTTTGGAATCTTTATTTAATTTTCAATTTTTTTCATTAAATTTTAATTTTTTGACTATTTTTATTATTTTCCATTCCTCTTTACTCTGTAAGCATCTTTATTTCGTATTTTACCCATTTTATTATATTTTCATTTCAGGTTTCATTGCCTAATATAATTTTTGTTAATGTTCTTTCATAGATTTCGAATCATAGTGAAATAATTTCAGACAATGGAATTCCGAACTGATAAAATTCATCATGGAACATTGTCAACCACTTTCGAAAAAAAGTTAAAACTTTTTTGCGCGTTCGGAAATCTTCTGCTATTGAAAAAATGGATTACAGAATTTGCATCAAATTTTGTAAATAAAATGGAATTGAATGCTCAAAAACACTTAGTTTTTGAACAACCCTCGTATTTCATAAAGCTTGATTAGTGTATGCCTGAATTCTGGTGTAATTATCAGTCCTTGTGTATTCAGAGTGTCATATGATTCACATTATTATATTACGTAAACCACTGTTTAGCTAAAATCAAATCAGTATAAACACTCCTGAGGATGCTCGAAACACGTGTTGCGGTTCACCGTTCAATGAAAACCCCACAATGACATTCTACTTCAGGACGTTATAGATTTTCATCAAGTATCGACCAATTGCATCACAAATCTACGAGCATTTGCCCTACTGAGTTCTACTGAGCTGTCTAGCCTACTCCCACCTATTTCAGTAAAAGTTGACACTGTCGACTCCTGCAACAGATTAATTGAGTCGCTGAAGGGCATACAAGAAACATTAAAAGCATTCTACTTCCCAACCACAGCAAATCTATCAATATAAATATCCAAAAATCCCAATCCATTGAGAAACAGTTTTCATTATATTTTTGGGTGCATTTATTTAGGAGTGGGTGAGATCGACTTCAATTGGCCTTGGAGGTGGTTCATATAATCAGTAACGATATTAATGTGAATCCATAATGGATAATGTTAACTTAGTTATCAACAGTAGGCGATAAATGAAACCAGAGGTTTCAATTCTGCAAAATGGATAGGAATTTGTTAGGAATACACAACTATACAGTCAAATAGTATGGAGAGTCTATTTAGCTCTTCAAAAATTCACTTTATATAATCATGTTATTTCCACTAGTACCTAATTCAATACCAATTTATAATTTTGATTGTTTCAACAATCAGTTCTCTATTTACCTATCTATTTGGGATGAATTGGTTTGCCAGGATTCATTGCATTAAATATTTTTCATAATATTCAAGTATTCTACATTCTACTATTCTACATTAAGCGTTAATTGCTAGTGTTGTAATAAATAAATTAGTTTGTGATTAGTGAAATAGTGTTGGAAATAAATTTGTTTAAGACAGTTAATTTCCTAATTTGTTAAAATACTATCTATCACGAAATTTGCTTGTGTGTCAATTCTTTCCATCATAAACGAATATTTTGAAAGATTGGTTTGGATATAAACGTTCGAAGAGAAGATTTTGATATCTCGTCCGTTTTTCCTTCTATCAAGACGATGTTTGTCTCTTCCGGAGCTGCAAGTTTATGCCAACCAGAAGAGCATACTCTCGCAAAGTGATCTAATTAGAGTAGAACGGAATGAAATCAATATACATCTATTGACAGTACCGTGTGGTCTGGTACTTGTTATGGATGTGCGTAGTTGTCAGACAGTATTTTATGAGCTGTGCGAAATATAATCTCACTTGTGAGAGTTGTGAAGTCTTTCTATTAACAACGAGTTAAACATGGTGTCAGGTGTGGGGTCTCTCAATACATATCCTACTTTCTTACCCCTCAGTTTGACTCAGTCATTCCTATGTATTTTATAAGCTGTGAAATAAATAAACTCACTTGTGGAAGTTGTGTAATTAGTCTCCTAATCGACATGCGGTTACATCAGTTTCATTAGCTTGTATTAGTCTGAGGGTTGAGAAAGATCAGTTCTAATAAATTTGGCACTCCTCATTCTTCACAACGTATTCAGTATTTTCAGAAGCAACACTGGTTTCTTTTCAATGATGTGGAAATGCCGAGAATGATGATGAAGCAGTTGTGAATCGCTTTATGTTGATAGATCTAGGCTGAGACACTAAACCGACCGCGAATAAATAAAAGTGTCGGAGCAAGGCAGGCCTTGCTCTTGGTGTTAGGAACCTTTATACTCTACATACAACAACGGTAGACTAATCTAGAAGTCATCATACTAAAAAGCTATGATAGGTTCCTTAGTTCTTGAATTCAGCCTATTGGAATTGAAAAAAAAGTCAGGTTTTTTAAAAACCCAGCGTTAGCAATAACATATATTTGTCTTTCCGCAGGAGCGAAGTGTTCTTCGTTGTTTTGGTATCAGTCTTTTGCTGAAAGAGTTCCAACTTTTTGAAATTTATTGTGAACATCTCACCGACCACTTGGGCTTCTTCTTACTTCTTATAGTCGTGGACCCATGATGACTTTACATCTATCCAGTACCATTCTATTATGCATATAGTCCAATCACAAAAGTCTATGGCTTTCCTGTTGTCGGATGAAGTGTAACTGTCCAACGATCGACTTGAGAAACAAACTCTTATGGAGATGCAATTCCTTCCGATTCTCTTACACTACTGCAAAGACGTAGAGCAAGATCAAAATAGTAAGCATATTTGCAACAGCAACTTTGTTTTTTCCTGCCAGTTCCTATGACCAGATATGTTAGAATTTGTACTGACACTTGCAGAGAGCTCTTCACTGAGTATACTTCTTGTGAGAGGCATTCTTCTACTACAAGGTGAGTATCAAATATACGTCTCTAGGTCTACAAGCTACGAGCTTCACATCTCCTGCGTAATTCTCGCATCGTCCTCTTTTCAGGTCATATCTTGAATTTCATACCAATATCGTACAGGCTCTATTCCACCTAGGGTGAAACCTTTTTTCAGAGGCGTTGAGTTCAGGATCATACATATGAAACAAATAGGTTACTCAATTCCTCCGGTATCTGGGAAAACCATCGTTATAACTTCGATTTTTTGAGTAGATCTTAGCAATTGGAAGATACTGAGCCTGCTGGTGAAGATCATCACGATATGAAAACAAACTCTTTTTTTCTTCATCCTTTAGACGAAACTGAACTTCTTGATATCATCAAGTCCATATCGTCTAAGAACTCTAGTGTTGCGGAATTAATCATTGAGTCCGTAAAAAGTCATTATTATAATGATTAATTTCTTCTCATTTTAATTATGACATTCACCAATATTACACTAGACATAATCTTGATATACATATACATATAATTAATACCAAAAACAGTATTAACTCAGTACATGTCAAAGGTTTTGATACTTACAATAAATTGCCTCATTTAATTAAATCAGCTTCAACCTTAAAAATGTTTAAAACTGAACTACTGCAACAAATGTCTAGCAAATGTAACTGAGTTTGAAACAAATAAGAGGATAAGTCTTGATTTTCAATATTAATTAATTATTTCTCACTTTTAATTTTGTTGTTGTATATTAGGAATGTATCACTATTGTACCGTTAGGATTTTTGGATATGTGAAACTAAATCTCTCATGTAATCATCGTTCGTATCCAAACTCAAACAATACTTACTTATCATGCAGTGAGACGAAGACACGAGCAGAAGTAGTGGTAGAGTAGAAGAAGAAATATGTAAAAGAGTGACATCAAGAGATATATACGACACAGATTATCACCAATTGTCTTACCACCCGACATCTGTGGTTCTCCCAATTGAACGTAAAAAAGGACGTCTTTTTCGTAGCTATCTTCTTCGATGATCGTTATCGAGATTGTTTTCCTGGAAAAAAGGTCAAAGTTAAAACAGAAGTGAAATAACTTCAAATGAATGGATGATGCAATATACATTGCATGAGGTTGGCATTAACAAAATTTATTTGAAAACGATCGAACCATTATAATTTTGTTCTGTAATATTTATAACCTTGAATTCGGTATCAGCAGATTGAGTACACTTTGTTTTTCAATCACGTCTTTGTTCAAGAGTCTCTCCATTCAGGTTGAGAACTGGTATTTCTTTGTAATGAATCAACAGGTTATATCTGAACCGGTTGCGTGGAAGATCATCAAGTATTCTTTGAACTATAAGCAGAGAGAATCTCTTTGACAGATAATTTTGTGGTTCGCTTGATCCAGATTGGTCTAAACACACAAAACTGTGCATAAGAAAACAAGGACCGTTCCAGGTGAAATTTCCCAAACCTCCAATGATGACAGCACTGATGCGATTGAACAGCAACATAGTTTTTTATTTGCATTTGTAAGCAAATGGTTGGTGTCATGCTGACGTGAGAACATTCAGAATTTGCATCATCGATGTGTTCTACTTCATGGGTTACCTTCCTGAATATTTCCTCATACTGGAGTTTCCGTGCTGCAAACTTCCTTTTGTAAGAGTCACAATTTGTCATGTCCGCCAATAACTCATCTTCAGTAGCATCACTCTGCAGGAAGTCCTGGTACACTTTATCATCTACAACTTGTAGGTCCTCTATCTTTGCTTGAATTAAGTCGTAACATATATGTATCTGCTGATTATCGCGTGGGGTTGCTGACATTAATTTTTCGAGATCAGATGTTAGTAACGTAAATGATCTACGTGAAACGGAACGATGCTTTTTATTACCTTCCATACCTTTACTTCGGAAAGAACAGTAAGTACTTGAAAGGTAATCTGAAGAGTCTCAATGACAATTGTCCTGTCACGGTCGCCAAAAAATGTAGAGTCCAGAAGAAAAAACTACCCGTTCAACTCCGGTTTTCTCAGTTCAATGGAAATTGTCAAATGAGTATCTACTGTTCGTACAGCGATTACTACAAACCCCAACAACAATACGATTTATCGGCAAAAACTTTTTTACTTTTTATTGACGTTAGTATATTAGCAAAAATTGACAACTCTTCTGACAGACATACTATTTTCACTAGTTCGGACTTCCTTTGTCTACTAAGAGGCCATTGAATGTTCGCATTGCCGAGCACAAGAAGCACAAACAGCGAGGAGAAACCAGCAAATCAGGAATAGCAGACCATGTTTGGACCCATCAACACAACATCGAGTAGTCCCAAGCTGAGATCTTGCACAGAGAGGAACATTGGTTTAGGAGAAAATTTAAGGAAGCCGCATACATGTTGTCCAACAACGTATTCAGCCAGGCCAGCGTGGAAATACGAAACATATGGAAACCCATCATCAAACGAAAAATGGCCAACTCCCGCCAAAAACGGCCATCTCTCACGGAATCAGTGAAGCGGAAAATGGAAAGCAGAGAAAGTGAAAGTATTTCAACGACCTATAAATAGTCATCTCTCGAAGGAATCAGTCCAGTCATCACCCAAAGACGATTGTAGATACCAACAATCGAAACGTCGTGAACTAACGTGACTTGGAATCTCTACACTTTTTTATTATTTTCTTTTTTCATTCCTCTAATTTTTATTTATTCAATTATTATATTTTTACTTGTAGGTTATTTCACTATCATTTCATTTAAGGTTTATTGTTGCTCAATATAATTGTTATTTTCAGCTATTCTTTTTTAATTATTCTTTTTTACTTGTTTCAGGGATTTCAAATCATTTTATATAGTAGACAATGGAAGTCCGAACTAATGAAATTCATCACGAAACATTGTCAATCACCTTCAAACATACTATTTTCAATATAAAAAAGTATTATACAGGGTGGTTTGTGACAAAACTCAAAATATATTTCTCAACATTTTCATAACAGTTGGCTTCATTTATATATTTGCAATCAATACTTTCGTTTCATTAGTTTCTGATTTCTACTGTTAAGTGATAATCCTAGGATGTTTCAACAGTTTTTTCCGTTCTAATGTTCTGTGTTTTTGTACTCTATAGATTGACGCTGCTATTTTTTCCCAAATTCGAATTTTTCGCCTTTTCTCACTACATAATGTCATTAAGCGATTTTTGGCCAATTTTTGGATAAACGTGGAAGTATGTATATATTTGAAGACTACCAAATATCGAGAAGCTTGGATGGTTTTCGGATCCACTAGTCTTGCGAGGTTTCTTGAATGGACCTTCTAGGGTATTTTATATCTGACGGTAATTGTATATGCTATATAGATATTTAGATAGGTAGTAATTCCCAGATGAGATGGAGGCTATATTAATGTTTAGCTCACTCTTACTGAAGCAAGGTGATCATATACGTCATGGATAGCCTTCGCAAGTGGGTGGTTCGTGAAATTATTCTTGATTGGAAGAATGAAAACCAGGGAGTATGTGCATATGTCTATACCTTGATTTCCCATAGTAAACGAATTCAGGGGTTGTGAAATGGAGAAAAGTTCATCTGTATGAATAGTGACAGAGGGTGGAAGTAGAAAAATCTTGATTGTTCTGCTGAATATTGTTACAGAGTATCCACTATCAGTTTCACATTTCGAAACATCAGTACGTGAGATTTCATCGTATTTGTTTGAACTCTAGACATGCTTGTCTTAGAAGCAGCTTGCTGGTTTCATTTTTCTTTTGGTAGAAAGTAAGTGAGAGGTTGATTTTGAAAAGAGATTTTTCTTAGGGGAAGATATCGGAATGAGGTTGGTAATTGAAGAATCGGCATCACTGAGTGGGGGTTGAAGAATTTGCAACGAAGACGTCAAATTTACAGATCTGATGGATATTGAAGAGTTTTGGAGTAGTACCTTGCGAACTGGATTATTGGGGTTAGTGGAGACTTCGGCAGAAAATGGGAGTAGTAGCTTCTGTCGTCGTAGTCATGAAGGAAGTTTGTTGGCTTATATGCATCAGCAGTTGACGTTGTTGTTGTTTTTCTGATATACTGCGTCCAGTTCAGTGCGCTTTCCAATATGAGTTATGTATTGCTAGGCAATACATTTTGGTATCAAGTACTGTAATGTTCGATTTAGCAGACGCAAATGAGTAAAGGGTGAGATGATTGACTGGGTGATACTATACGCAGATGATACGACTCCAGCAGAGGATATGACCAGCCTAAAAGAGCTTCAAGATAAATGAAATATACTATCTACTGAATTAACTGAATGCTACACGAGTTAATGATAGTAATCTCAGATAAAACTGTATGAATGCAATGTTTTTGAAACACATCCGTATGTATAGTAATGAGTGATTTTTTGCTGGTATCTTTTTGGCAACACTGTTTTTGACAGATCACGCGTGAATCGTGTCTTGTGTCATAGTCAAACTTGTTCAGTTTGGTCTATAATTTAACCATGAATCGACTTACGAATGAACAACGCTTGCATATTATTGAATTTCATCATCAAAATTCACTCGGTGAAGAAAGTGCATCGTGCAATTCTTCCAATTTATGGGTAGTTTCTACTGAGAGAGCTATTCGGAAGCTTGTGACTAAATTTTGAACCCAGTTTACATTATTGGATATTAAACCACCAACACGCATACGTAGAGTGAGGACCGAAGGAAATATTGCGGCTGTATCCGCCAGTGTTCGTGATGACTGTGAAATGTCGATTCGCCGACGTTCGCAGCAATTGGGCCTCTGTTACTCCACTACATGGAAAATTTTGCGAAAGGATTTGGTTGTAAAAACTCATAACATACAGCTGGTGCAAGAATTGAAGCCACACGACCTCCCACAATGTCTTAACATTTGGTGAATGGGCGCTGGCAAAGTTGAAGGAAGATCCACATTTTTATCGAAAAATTGTGTTCAGCGACGAAGTCACTGTTTGGTGTGGATTATGGGTCGGTGGCATCATCGGGCCGTACTCCTTCAAAGACGACAATGGCCGGAACGTTACTGTGAATGACGAGCTCTACTGTGTGATGTTTGACGACCTTTTTGTTGCCCAAAATGAAAGAATTGGACATGCCTGAGACGTGGTTTTAACAAGACGGTGCCACATGCCACACGGCACCCGAAACAATGGCCCAATTAAGAGTCGTTTTCGGTGAACAGTTTATCCCACATTTGGGGCCCGTCAATTGGCCGCCTAGATAATGTGATTTAACGCCTTTGGATTATTTCTTGTGGTGTCGTGTAAAGGCTCATGTCTACAGGAATAAACCAGCAACGACAGACGCTCTGACAGCCAATATTGAAGCATTTATATGTGAAATACCGGTCGATATGTTAGAGAGAGTGTGCCAAAATTGGACCTTGCACATGGGCCATCTGAAGCGGAGCCTCGGGCAACATTTGCATGAAATCATCTTCAAACATTGAATTATATTGATCGTTCTTTCGATTCCAACAAAGATTTCATCAATGTTTTCAAATTTTTTGTGTTGTTTTGAAAATAAAATCCTATACCTCGTAAAAAATCACCCTATAGTATCTCAAAATTACAACTACAGTACAAGAAGGGGTGACCCAAACATAATTTATCACTTTTTGGAAACAGTCTGTCTCTTACAATAATCAAATTTTCCAATAATCTTCCAGATCATTTGAGAGAAATTTGACATGGCAATCTTTTCAAATCTCAAATGAAAAAGTATGTGCAGAAAATCTGTTTTCATAATATTATTGAATTTCTGAACTTCAAAACATAGATCTGTGAAATTAATATGTATATATTTCAACTCTCCATTTAATGCACACATGTATTGCATTGGTATACAAAACTTTCAATTCACAAGCTTCTTTAAGAATTTAAATAGATTTTGACCTAGACAATTACGTTGATAAGTACTTTGATATTCATTGTATTTTGTATGTATATATGTCTGTATTGATAATCATATATATAATCATATATAATGTTGATAATCAAAAGCATATTTTGTCTGATTCATCCTATATTTAATAAAAAATATTATTATTTTGCTTTACTTTAACTCAAGAAATCCAATATTAGCAGCAACTTCACGTTAACAAGATATTCTTCCGCTTTCACAAACTACTATAAGCCTACACTTTTGGCGATGCTCCGGAATTTTTCCGGTGTATTCGAGCTTCCAATCAAGAAAAGACGTAACGTAATACTTCTCAACTTCCCTCAATCGGAGCTGCTCTCCGGGGCGTAACTAAAAGTTTACCATTCGTCTTTTTCTGAAACACAATCGGATCGGGAAAGTGGGAAAATCTACTGAATCATTCCGGGAAAGATAAAAGTTGTCGGCACTGAAAATGCCAAAAGACGGAGAGAGAGGTACGAAATCATATCGGATTTGTGGGAGTTCCGAAGTTCTGTATCCACTTGTGAATTGTGCGTCGCTCGATAAGAAAGTTCTTTTCAAGAATAGTTTGGAATGTACTCGTAGATCAATAGTGTTACTATTTGATAATAATAATAGTAAATAGGCTTCATTCATAATACAAAAACAACACATAGATAAATGTGTCGGTAGACTTGTTGAATGTTTGTAATTGATAAATCGTATATTATATTATTGAACTAACTTCTTGTTAGGAGATTCTGTAATGTTCCGAAAATCATCTTCTGCTTGTTTCATCAAATTTATTATAATCACAAAAGTGGTGATACTTTTACGTTATATGCTCACTGTCAACAGTACATATATCGCACAACCGCACAGTGAACACTGAGTCATGCCCGAGATACGACTAGCGCTGTTTGTTAGATTGAGGAGAAAGAGAAGCCAGACATACCGACGGTGTTATGCGTTACGTTACCAAGCGTTGTATTCTTCCATAAGAAGTTATCACTTCAAAAAGTTACAGGAGATTCTGGTACTCATTGGCGAGGTCTAGCTCAGAGCTACTCGAACTCAACCAACAAGCACCACCCTATAATGATTGATGCAATTAACGGTGATGATAGCACGACAAGAGAAAAATAAATGAAAATATTAGTAGGTGATCATCCTCTGAAGAGTTGATGAATCAAATTGATCCGTTGCGAATTTATTATTGATTTGTTCAATAAGCAAAAATTGTCATTACTGACTATCGTAGATATAATTTTCATACTTGTGATATACTGTTTGGAACCTTTGGTGTAGTAATGAATATTACTGGAGTTTTTTCCCAACACCAAATCGTTATTTTTACACCTCGACACACCTCGACACTAAAACAGTTTTATCTTCCTCTTGAAGATGATCACTTGGTGATCGAAACACGAGTCGAGGTGTAAAAATAACGATTTGGTGTTGGGAAAAAACTCCAGTAATATTCATAATTTTCATGACAAAATGATTAGGTCTTTCGCGGTCGAAGTTTTAAGTGTCACTATTTTTCGGGTTTGAAGACCGTATATTTGTGGAATTTCTTTCTGACCTTTCGCTAGAGCTGGTGGTTAGCTTTCCCAGAGGTTTATACATCCTGGATATTACAGCTTCGCAACGCCTGTGTATGTTGACTCCTCAGGTAGTTTGGTGTGATAATACTTGATTCTGGATTTGGTGAATTGTCAATAATCTTCGTTAACTCTTTCCCACTTGCCGTCATGCTGTTTGCTATTCTCGAACTTCTTAGAATGTGATTCCATATTCGATTGAGATTCACAGCTTCTATTTCTTGCTGAAATCATTCGTGTGTTTGCGGATTTCTATGGTTTTCCGTACCACTTTGATTTTCAATCCCATGGAGCCTTTGGTAGTTCCGATGTATACCTCCCCACAAGTGCATGGTATGCGATAAACTCCTGCTGCTGATAATGGGTCACATTTGTTCTACCTCCTGAGGCTCTGTTGTATCTTCTTGGTGATTTTGAAAATCGTTTTAATGTTGTGCTCTCCCAAGAGTTTTTCAATTATGTCTGTGACCCTAGAGGTATAAGGATGATACGCGCATGCTACCGTTTGAGCCTTTTCCCTGTTTTGATCCGTAGAACTCTTCAGTTCCATGGCTTTGTTGATCTCGGGTACACTGTTTCTATTCGATATCAAGATCACTTGAAGATGTTTCACCTTGTGGCTACGTTACGTGGATCACATTTTCGTCATCTGGAAACATGAAAGGGACGCTCTGAACCTTTTTCTAGACCACTTGAATGCTCAACACCCAAGCATCAAGTTCACCATGGAGGCTGGACAGGAGCAGCGGACAGCATTTCTAGATGTACTAATCGAACGATTTGTTTCTAGAATAACCCACAAAGTGTCCAAAAACCTACGCTCACAGATAGGTAGCTGCACGCACTATCAAACCACCATCCGAGTCAAAAGAGGGGAGTCATCTCCACTCTAACGGAACGAGCTCAAAGAATATGTGGACCAGAACATCCAGAGGAAGAACTGGAACATCTTCAATTGACCTTGAGATCGAAAGGATACAGTGTACCCGAGACCAACAAAGCCATGAAACTGAAGAGTTCTACGGTTCAGAACGGGTAGAAAGCTCAGATGGTTGCTTGCGCGTATCTACCTAATTGGAAAACTCTCGGGGAAACACAACAAATGGTGTTCAAATACACCAAGAAGGTACAAGGAAGTTTCAGGTCGGCTAAAGACACAAGGGACCCACTATCAGCAGCAGGGGTTTATCGCATACCGTGCACTTGTGGGAAGATATACGTCAAAACCACCATAAGATCCATGGGAACAAGGCTGGAGGAGTTTCGAAGAAACGGCAGACTAGGCCAAACGGACAAGCCAGCTGTAACAGAACACGCACCCAGTGGAGGAAACCACGTGATTCTGTTTGACAACACGGAACTAATTGCCACCGACCAGTGATTGGTACGGGAGGCAATAGAAATCCATAAACACACGGATAATTTCAACAAAAAACAAGAAGTCATCTAGATGTATAAACCTCTGAGGAAATTAGCCAATCGCACCAGCGAAACGTCACGAAAAAATTTCAAAAATCCATTGCTTTCAAACCCGGAAAATACGTGACACTATGATTTTCATATTTACTTTACATTCCTGGTAAAAAACATTCAGATATATTGAAACAACGACGATTTTCTTTGGAGTCTTCCCGGACTGGGATCCCAAAGCCTCAATTTTCTTGACTACGTCCATACCCTCTTCAACGGCACCGAAGACAACGTGCCTGTTGTCCAACCAAGACGTTTTGACGGTGGTAATGAAGAATTGAGATCCGTTGGTGTCAGGTCCGGCATTGGTCATGGACATGACTCCACCATACAGAGTCTCACTGGCCCTGTATCTTAGTATCCCTTGACATACCTGACCTTCACTCTTATTGGTTCAGGATTTACTTGTCAAACAGTTTTCCTGGTAGATTTTTCCAGGGCCTCAATAGCGGCCCCAAGCAATCTCCTCTTTTATGTTTTGTACCCAAAAGCCCAATTCACCACTGAATCAATTCCAATTTACCATCCACTTGATATTGTTAGTAGCTTTATCTATTTTATCGCCTCAAGCCTGTGATATATGGGAATTACCAGCCTTGCTTATTTGTATATCCATCAAATTAATTAGTCTTCAAGTTGAATTTCTCAGAACTAATGCCAGATTGCTGTTTAATATGAGCTAGAACATTTATGCTTCACTGATAATATTTCCAGGTTAATATCAGAGCTCCAGACATACTCAAATCTATTTCATTTTGAATATCCTTCACTCGTCCTAACACGAGGTTTCGCAAGATCCACACTCAAGTTCACTACGAAGTAATTACCCAGAAAGTAATATCAAGTAAAGCAGCTGTGGTAAGTGTAACTTCAGAAACCCTTTAATCAACCCTTTCCAACCTCTTGAATATTATTAAAGATGTCACAGAAGACAAGGATGGGCTTTGCTGTTAGGGATCGTAATTTCAGTTTTATGTGAATACTAATTATTATCCGCGGCTTCGCACACGTCGAATTTGGTTTGCAACTTCAAAACTGACGAAATTTTATATAATTTTTGAACTCCTATTTTTTTCATGGGGGTGGAAATTCCTGATTCCCTTTTTTGATGCTTATTTACGTTATACAAAGAACCTACCTGCATATTTCAAGATTCTAGGTTCAGTAGCTTCGACTGTACGTTAATATAAGAGCGGGCAAGAGCTAGTAATTACTTTGAAAATACAGTAACTGAATATTCGCAAAACTATCACAACCATCAATGACGTCTGCCCGCGTTCGGGTCTCATTTTTGGCGATGTCGCTTCATTGCTTAGACCGCCCCTCTACCTCCACGCTTCGACCCCCGTCGTCTTATAGTAGACGAGTACAGTAGAGTAGACGTACAGTCGAGTTGCTCATTTAGGGGTATATTTTTCTGGTTTTTAATTGATTTGCTTGATTTCCATGGCTTCCAACAAATTCATTTTCTTCCCTCTATTACATATGTGTAGGATTTTGAGGATATCTTTATTGTGTTTTATCTTGTGTTTTGATTCTTGAAGATGTTCATACATTGTAGATATTTTGTCCAAACAGACGTGTTCATGCAGCCTTATGCCAAAATTTCTACCGGTTTGGCCTGTATATGCTGCAAAGCATTCGCCACACTCTATTCTATATAAACCTGATTTTTTCATTCTATCCAGTTTAGGTTTTGCATCAAAATTATTATCACTTATGAAAGCTATTGATATTTTGTATTTTGAGAAATAATTTTGAATATTTGTTGGAAGTTTGCCTGCGTAGTTGGTGCTACTATACTGGACTAAATTGTGTTCTCGACAGTTTGGGTACAATATATACCCTTAAATGAGCAACTCGATTTATGTAGGTTTCCTCTCATGAATTTATAAGTTTAACCAACCCCAAGAATTTTCAGTGATGAATTTAAAAGTTGGCATCCAACTACTTATCAAATACCTGTCCAAACTCCTGATAAATACCGAGTTTTCAAACTTCACATCGCAGCTTTATACTTGATAATGGGGTCAAACCCGAAACCGGTCATATAAATAAAATCAACCACTGATAAATCATTAAAGTTCTTCAATCATGATTACCTAGAGCATATTCTATCAATTCTACATCAATATTACAATGTCAGTTTCTGAGAAAACATGTTCAGTAATGGTGATCTATTTAAATTCATTGGTCACTTATTAATTTCTATGGCATCCAAATAATTAAGGTCAGAACCTTTATTTTCTGTGTTGAATTTTCAAAAGATGATTTGAATATGTTGAATTTGTTTTCTCGTTTACTTAGCTCATATGATGTTCTATGATGCGATTCCCAAACATTCTGCCAGTTTAACCAATACATACTTTGGTACAAGTTCCACAATTTGAATTATATACCCCTGGTTTCTTGAATTGGGATGTTTTGTCATCATCATTTTTACTTAACTTTCACAATGCATCACCTGTTCTATATGCAGTTTCAATATATTGTTCAATCAAAAATGAAGCCACTTTTTTGTCAAAAATATGTTTAAGTTTTGAATTTTTGATTATCTGACTCATCAGTTGGAAAAACCTCCCGAATTGTCGTAGACCGTAGACTTTTTTTGAAAAGTTTTCTGTTTATTAGTTCAGCTTCAAATCAGTTGTTTACTGCAATTTGCTTAATGATAATCAAAACTCATTCCTTACCTCCTACGCAATGCAAAATGATCAGTCGCGATCTTTTGTTTGCAGGTAAGTTAAGCGTACACATTCTTGAACCATCAGTCAACCCTTTCGTAACTGTGTCGTGAGTGTCATACCAAGTTTCGTTCAAATTAAATAATTTGCCGTTGTCATTATCTAGTTATTTTTGTCTATATTTAGTTATTTTTGAATCTAAATCCTAGTTTATTTATCCAATTCTGAAGAGTTTTGTCACAGCAGCTCACGTTATAGCCGGAAGTATTCAATTTCTTCCTTATGATTTCAGTTGTAGGAATCTCGTTTCCATTGCTACAGTCGTAAATTTTTTTTCGATGATTTTATAAGATGAACATCTAAAGGTTTTGGTAATCCTGTATCACATCGCGTCTTGCGTTCATAAAATTTGTGTTTGACTATTTCACGTACAATTGAAAAAGGAATTTCAGTCAAATCTGATGTTGCTTGTAATATTTTATTTCTTTGGAAACCAAACTTTGAAACAACATTCAAATGATTATCTGACTTATCAGTTGGAAAAACCTCCCGAATTGCTTTTGCGAAGACTTTTAATTGGTAGGGTTTTGTTTATTAATTCAGCTTAATTTGCTTAATGATATTGAGTTATTTAATAAAATTATCTATTGAAAGAGAAACGTTGACTAATCTATGAATCATGATATTATAAGATGCTTTTTTGTGTGGGTACGGATGGGTAGAAATTGACTTGAGTTTGAATTGTCTCATTCTTCTTCAATAGTGAATTTAATGTTTTCATGAATTTTGTTAATATCCCTATGAAAGATATCTAATTGTCTCTCAGTACCTGTGACATACCAAAACGTCATCCACATATCTATGCCTGTACAAGAAATACTTAAATAAAGGATGCTTATGAATCGACTTCTCTAGGTTATTCATGACTTTTCCGCAAGTAAGGGACTCAACGGATTTCCCATAATTGAACCTTTTGAAGAGGTATAAATGTTGTTGAATTGAAAATAATTTTGTTTGGTTTATAAAAACAGAATATGATGAAGCTAGACAACAACTTGAAATACCAAATTCTATGAAGGAATGTTTGAAAGATCATAATGAAAGTCTGGATGGAATTATGAAATTCATGAAAGCAATTGGGTTATACTCCAAAATTTGAACAAAAAAGCAAATGATAAACAAAATAATAGTAGAAGGCCAATGACCTCGTAGTCGACGCCTTTAAACCACAAAAAACCAACAGAAGTTCAATGAGTTCTTTTTCCTAAACTGGGACTCGATTTTTATCTAATAATTCTATAACTGAAATAATAATGTCAGGAGGTACGCTGGAAAATAAATTCTGCACATCGAAGAATATTAATTTTGCGTTGTCAGGTAGAGTTATGTTTTTCATTTCATTTATCAAGTCATATGAATTACGTAGAGTGAATTTAGGTTGAAATTTACCATGGTTCATGATGAAACTGTTCATTCTTTCTGATATACTACTACTATTACTACTAAAAATTTATTATGATAGCGAAACATGTCGTGATATATTTTTTGAAAATGGAAGTTTTTGGAAATCAAATCGTAATCTGTAGCTTATGAAAAAATATATTGATATACAGTTTTTTGAACATGTTTTGAGAACTATTTATAGAAATTTTCAAATTTCCTCAGCAATATTTTCACTCAGTCGAAAGACCATCCTTCCAATTGATTGAAGTACAATAGTCTTGTACACCTTTCTTCAATAGGAGTGGACAGTTTTGTTAAAGCTTTGATAAACCTCCGTGTTAGTCCTTCATCTACAGATTCCTGACACGAAGAGGAAAAAATTCTTTGACTTGCACAAACAGGAACGTCTTCTCTACTACACAGAGTGTCTTGCTCCATTACGGCATGCGTTCTAAATAGCCAAAAATAGATATTCTCCATGCAAGAACACTTCCACGGATTGATGTCCATGAGGATCCTGCCAACTGATACTCTTTCCATGAGCTGGTTTGGGAGGAAATTGAGATAGTTGCCACCAATCAGCAAGTACTCGATTCTAACTTGATTGGGAAATATTTCTGCTCGGATACTTTTGAGCTTGTTGTTCCTCAATCCTAGATGAGCTAAATTGTTGATCCCCATGAACGACCCAGGCTCAATATAATCAATCTCATTATAATCGAAATTCACCACCTGTAGCTCACTCAAACCTGCGAAGGCCTTTCCTGGTATTCGTTGGAATTTGTTTCGTGAAAATTCCAATACTTCTAATTTCTTATTGAGAATGAACCATTCGGCGTTGAAATGATTCAGGGAATTATCAGATGCGTTCAGATGTTTCATTTGGAGCAGGTGAACAAAGGCTTCCTCTTCAAATGATTCGATGCCATTGTGATCGATTGCCAGATATTCCAATTTACGAACCTTCTGGAACATTTCTGAAAGAAAATGTCTGAAAGTTACTTTTTTGCATAATCTACACATTGTATATAAGGTGTTCCAAATTAAGTCGGCACCATTGCCTACTACGAAATTATTGATGCTACGAATTCTGTTGAATGGGAAAACTGGTAACATTTTTAGGCCACTAAAAATGTTACCAGTTTGTACACATTTTTCCACCGTTGTAAAATATGGAGTCTCTGGTAATGTTTTAAGTTGGCACAGTGAGTTTCAGAATGTGCAGTTTCGGTTGTTATAATGTGAAGAGGATGCAGCAAAATTTAATATATGCTTATTTATTGAACACACAGATTTCAGTATAAATAATGCAGTTACCGTAAGAATAATATTTTTTTTGAAGAAGGTTCTACAGGACTCTCTTCGTTTAAGGTTTCATATACAGCGTGACTCACGGTCGATGGTAGGTTAGACGTTTCTGGAAAACCCAAAGCATGATTTTTCTGAAAATTTCACCGCTCATATTTCCTCACCTGTTCTATCGATCTAAAATATTTTCAGCATTGCGGCGTTGCCACTTCTATCAAAAAGTCCTAGCAATTATATTTTTTTAAATGAAACACCCCGTATATTAATACATTTTTGGAATCGCTCTAGTATTTTAATATTTTTTTGTCAATAATGTCCTATACCTATCTCTATCTGTTTCCGAGATGAAAAATAAATTGTGCTAAATATGTTCCAAAACATAGCCTTAATTGAAATTAAGTACATCAGTACTCTCATTTCATGAAAAGTTGATATTTTGATAATAATTTGGACAAACTCGAAATATTCAAATAACACTAAGAAATCGACTCCATATCATACAGGGCATGCTGAAATTACTATTATTTCCATTGTGCATAAAAGTAGTCGAAAGTTCATTTTTTCAAATGAAACCCCCTGTATATTACTCGATAAATTGAAAGAAGGTGGAAAATGCTTCAAGATGATATACATGTCCCTACACCTAAATCATCAAGTTTTCTTAATGAAGCCGTTTTTGTGGAAAAATAGTTATTCACGTTTTACCTACAAGTGTTGAAAGTGGCATTTTATTTTGTGAGTGGGGATTATTGCAAAACGAGCGTCAGCAAATGGAGCAAACTCACGGGAAAAATAAAATCACTTTTAACAAATGTATCATACAATTGTTTTTTGTATAACGTTACTGCTGATAATAAAAAAAATTATAGGGTCCATGGGATTTGAACACACAATCTTTGGATTACAAGGCATATGTTACAACTACATACGACAACTCACGTTATTGTAAGGAGGATTATTGGTTAGTCATGAAGGACTTTCTACAGTTGGACTGAATACTACTTCGTCATCGTCAGTAACTTCACAGGGATTTGATATTACCAATAGCACGAACTGCATGTGTGAACTTTTCTAAATGATTTTTTGGTAGGTGTTCTGATTAAAGTGTTTCTATCTAAGAGATTTTCAATAACAGTTGTACAAAAAATAATTTTTAAAGCATTTGATTTCTAGGTAGCCGTGGAAATATCAAGCTTATGACAGTGACTTTTATAAGTTATTGACGGTGTTTCAAAAAATCGCCAAAAATGAATGCAAATATTGATTATTCAAACGAAGTTCTTATGAAATTATTTATTATACACGGACAGTGTGATCAAATCATTGCCAGAACTTGTAGAAAATTCCACCAAATTTATCCTGAATTAACACCAATGAACGAGAGGAAGTTTGTAAGATTACAAAATAATTTCCTTAACTATGGCTCCATGTTAAAAGCGCCTTCAACATTACCAAAACCTGTTACTTCAAATGAGGACAATACTGTTAACGTTTTGGCATATTTTTATGATTATCCAGAAGCTTCCATTCGCAGTGCAGAAAAAGATTTAGGTGTGTCACATGCTTCAGTACAACGAATTTTGAAAAATCACGGAATGCATCCGTATAAATTTACCAAAGTTCAAGCTCTAAAAGCAGAAGAGTTCGAACGTAGAATGCATTTTTGTGAATCCCTTTTGATTCATACACAGGAAGATCGGTAATTTTTGTCAAAAATAATTTGGAGCGACGAATCAAAATTTACGAGAGATGGTATTTTCAATAGAAGGAATGAACATTTTTGGGCTGATCATAATTCTCATGTTACAAATGAAATGAGTTTTCAAGAAAAATTTGACCTGAATGTTCTCTGTATTCTGAAGAACAATAAAATTAGCTTTTTTATTTATGGAGACACACTGAATGCAGAGAGATATCTCCAAATATTAAGGACGACTGTAACCCATTTTCTTGAAAATTTGCCTTTAGAGGAATATAGGAATTAGTGGTTTCAACTGGACGGAGCGCCAGCTCATTCCACCCAGGAAGTTTCCAGGAACCTTGACGAACTCTTCGCCGATCGTTGGTTTAGGCGTTTAGGGCCGTGGGATTGGCCACCGAGATCACCCGATCTCACGCCACTTGACTTTTTTTTATGGGATGTTTTAAAAGAGAGGGTATACAGTACTCCAGTGCCTACCAAAGAAAAATTGCGACGGCGAATAGTGCGGAGTCTTGAAGATCTGGATCCCTAGGAAATTGAAAAAGCAACCACAAGTCGCGTACAAAAAACATTTTAGAGTGTTTAGAATGTAATGGACAACATTTTCAGCATTTATTGTAAAAATGTGATATTTTGTTTACAATTTTGTTATTTTGAATCATCCTATTCTGTTATTGTTTGTACTTTCATATGTTTTAGCCCACAAAATCTTACTTCTTACCTAGAAATGACTGATTTTTGGTACAGTTGTTCCCTGGAAACTTTGAGTCATAGTTAAGAAAATTATTGTGTAACCTTACAAACTTCCTCTCGTTCATTGGTGTTGATTCAGGATACATTTGGGTGAATTTTTTTCACGTTCTGACGATGAGTTGATCACTTTGTTCATGTGTATAATAAATAATTTCATAAGAACTTCGTTTGAATAATCGATATTTGCATTCATTTTGGAAGATGATTCAAAACACCGTCGATAACTCTTTGTAAATCAATTATAAAAGTAACCGAACTACTATAAGCTTGATAATTCCACTGCTACCTAAACCCAAATTCTAAAAAAAAATAATGTTTCTAGAAGAAGCGACTTTATTGAGAAAACTTGACGATTTAGGTATAGGGACATGATATATCATTTTTCACCATCTTTCAATTTACCGAGTAATATACAGGGGGTTTCATTTGAAAAAATGAACTTTTGACTACTTTTATGCACAATGGAAATAATAGTAATTTTAGCACGCCCTGTATGATATGGAGTCGATTTCTTGGTGTTATTTGAATATTTCGAGTTTGTCCAAATTACCATCAAAATATCAACTTTTCAACTTAATTTCAACTTAATTTCAATTAAGGCTATGTTTTGGACCATATTTAGCACAATTTATTTTTTATCTCGAAAACAGATAGAGATAGGACATTATGGACAAAAAAGTATTAAAATATCAGAGTCATTCCAAAAATGTATTAATATATGGGGTGTTCCATTAAAAAAAATAAAGTTGCTAGGACTTTTTGATGGGAGTGGCAACGCCGCAATGCTGAGAATATTTTAGATCGATAGGACAGGTAAGGAAATGTGAGAGGTGAAATTGTCAGAAAAATCATGCTTTGAGTTTTCCAGAAACGTCTAACCTACCATCGACCGTGAGTCACGCTGTATACTTCATATTGCCCTTTTCTGTAAGATTAATAGACTTTTGAATAAAGTTGGACTGCATGCTCCCCAAAACGGTATTCCGTAGCGTAAGTGAGAATCTATGAGTGCATAGTACGCCATCTTTGCAGTGCTGAACCCCAATTCTTTATAAATCACTCTAACCGCATAACAGCCAGAGGAGACTTTTCTAGTGAGTTGTTCAACATGATCCACAAATTTTTAATCCTGGTCAATGAAATGAAATAGCTGTATTTTGAGGTTACAACTCAAATGATAAAATGCTTTGAAAGATCCACTGGTGGAGGCTTTGAAAGAGCCGGCTTTTTCGTGACATAAAACTGGATCTTTCAATACACTACAAACTGCCAAATTGCGCACTTTGTTAGAGATGCCTATATAGCAGCTTTTAGCCTACAAAATGTTCCTCAAAAATTCATCAAAACTGGCATATATCCCTTAAATTCTAACATATTTTCTGACCATGCGTTCCTTGCATATGTGACCGACAGACCTAATCCAGCTTCAGAAAAAAATGAAACGGGGAGAAAGAGAAGAAAAATAAACCTAGAAGAGTTGGTATTGACAAAATGTCAACAAAACAAAATATAAAAAAACTAAGTTCCAAGGCACATGATGAGTTCAGTGATGCCAGCGCCAACATATCTTTGCATGATTCCTCATTAACAAGCTCAGATGATGAAATTAATCTATTGGAATTGAAAAACAAGAAGATGACTTTACAGCAAGATAAAAATTATTTTATCGTGTGTGATGGAGATTATTCTAAGAGCAAAGTAGATTGGTACCAGTGTAAGATTTGTGATGATTGGGCATTGTGGCATTGGAGGTGTCACAGATTTCTTTTGGCAAAAATGTTTCTTGTTGATCATTTCATAAGAAGACTGATTAAAAAGATATATTATTGTATTGAGACGCTCAAAAACATTGCAAGATTGTGACTTGGAACTGATAAATAACTGTGATTTTAATAGAAATAAGCAATGTTCGAATTTGATCAGGTTGTTACCAGGGATAAATAGTTTATTGCTTAAGATTGTTGGAAGATTGTGATTTAAGACTGTTAAATAACTGATTTTCAAGGAAATAAGCAATTTTACAGTTTGATAAGTTGGTGCAATACATATGTGATGAAATGGATGTAAATAATTATATGGTAGGAATATTTTTTGATTTGTCCCGTGCTTTTGACGTGATAAATCTAGACATTTTAGAAACTAAACTCAATGTCCTGGGTATTAGAGATCGGGCAAATAAGTGGATAATGTCATTTGTAAGGCATTGGCAAAATTGAAAGGGAACTTTCCGAAGGTGAAGTTATTGATATTGGAACCCCCAGGGTAGTATCCTTGGACCACTTCTTTTTCTCTTATGTGAACGACTTACCAAACTTCATAGAAGGAGGCAGGTTGTTCATGTATGCTGATGACACCTCGATGGTGATTACTGGCCACACACTGGAGGAAATTTCTATCAAAATCGACAATGTTGTCAAACAATTTCTTTGGTGGTGCGACAATAACCGTCTAATTCTCAATTCGGAAAAAACTAAAATTATGCAATTTTCCACAAATCCTAGGTCGCTGTCCAATAATATATCAATCAAAATAGATAATTTTATGGTCACTACCAGCCCGACCAATACCTTTCTCGGCACAATTATTGATGAAAAATTTATGTGGTCTGATCAAATCAACAGCGTATGTGAGATATTGAACAAATCGTTTTTTGCCCTATATTCACTGAAATCAACCTTGAACAGATCATCCCTTCTAAACGTTTATTACGCCTTAGCCTTCTCAGCTATTAGCTATAATATCACCACATGGGGACAAGCTACAGAACGGAACCGGGTATTCATGATCCAGAAGCGCATTATTCGATTAATATATAGCCTGGAATACCGTGAATCGTGTAGACCAACTTTTAAATCTCAAAAAATTCTTACCGTAACAGGTATATATTTATTCAAATTATTGATAGACACACATAGGAATATCATCAACCTACAAAAAAATTCAGATCTTCATCAATACTCTACGAGAAAACAGGAGAATATACATCTCAGAAGCTTCAAGCACCTCTCGTATAAAAAATCACCAGAGTGGGCAGGAAGTTACTTTTATAACCTGCTGCCGAAGGAAATAAAAAATACCTCCGTTAACAGATTCAAAAAGCTTGTAAAAACTCTACTGGCTGACAATCCGCTTTATAATATTCAAGAATTCGTAGATCTTCTAAATGTTAATAAATAGTAATTTTGCATTCAAATCTGGGTGAGAATACTTGTTTATTGTACTGTTTCTTTAACATTTTTATATCATTAATTCTACCTTTTTTTTTAATATTTTTTTTCAATATAATGTTACATTTTAAAGATTGTATCCGGTTGTATCCGATGATTGTAACTAACGAACCTACACTTATGTGGCTAATGAGGTAATAAAGTTATCTATCTATCTATCTATATAACAGATAAATAATTTATTGAGTAATTTTCATTTGCTGTAAAGAGAAACCTGGCTCTTTCATAGCACATAGCCAGCTCTTTCATACTCATGTTGCTTTGAAATAGCCGATTTCCCCTTTTTTTGAGTTGCTACATTACTAATTTATGTCATTGTATCTCATTTCATTCTGATTGGATAACCATGACTATCAAACTAATTATTCACAAAAACCATTTTTATTCAATAACCATCACCTGACGTTTTTCAAAACTGGCTCTTTCATACACACTCTTTCATATTTCAAACCTTCCATACAACGCCATAGTAGGCAGGATTAGGTTAGGTTAGGTTAGGTCCAAAGTGAGTGAGTCTATTCGATCCTCCACCGCAACCTGCCAGTGTTGTGGCAAGTATTGTGGTTCACATTCACACCAAATAAACCCAGCTTCTTAACGAAGCCGATTAGTTTGTATGGTGGGTGGTCTTTCAGGTCAGATGGTAAGAGTATGGCTCTGCCGGACTCCAAAAACCTGATTTGGTCCCCAGGCACAAAGTATATGCTCTGCTCCAAACAGAGCTGACACACACTGTCTTCTGACTGTCCAAGTCTCTGCATATGACGATTCAAACGACAGTGACCTGTGAGAAGGCCTGTTAGACATCGTAGTTCATCTCTGCTGTAGTCCAACAACTTTATCAAGCTTCAAAGAGTGATTAAACACCTTGGAGTGAGCCAATCTTGGAAGATTCTGCCAGAAGTCCATAAATCTTTTTGCCATCCAGGTGTTTAATCTTATCTAAAGTGATGCCAATAACAGGTTCTGTTCCAATGAAGCTGCTTGCAGCACCCTCCTTTGCAAGAGAATTAGCAGCCTCAGTACCTTCTAGGCCAGTACGGCCAGGAATCCAGACCAGAGACAATCTGTTAAGTCTTCCTATCGAGGAGAGTCGTTTTTCGCAATTTGCTACCAATTTAGACGTTGCTCGGTAGGAGCCAAGAGCTTCTAACATCGGTTGACTATTCGAGAATATTTTTATTGACTTGTGTATGAGGTTGAATTCTTCCAATCTCTTAGCACACAATTCAATAGCGTACATTTTTGCTTGGAATACAGTCGCATAGGTTCCTAGGCAGATTGATATTCTGTCCTGGATCTGCGACTGAAAACACCTGCACCAGAACCGGAAGGTGTTTTTTATCCATCTGTGAACCAACAACTATCTGCTCTCAATATTTCCTTCTCTCGGAGGATCCAGTCCTCGGAAACAGTACTTTATAAGGCAGTTCGTAGTTGACATTTGGAGGCATAAAGTCAGAGGTCATTCCCAGAATGCTGTGATATCCAGTGTCAACCAATAGTCTGTTGCACTCTGCATCAAATTGATTTGTGCAATTGGCAATGTGCACAAGTCTATATGCAGTACATCTAGTCTCTCTATCTCCAGAAAAATGTGGAGAGGAGGTAGATCTAGAAGGATTTCCATGGCCACAAACGGTGTGGTACTCATGGCACCACCGATGGCCAGACAAGGCTATCCCTGTAAGCCAAAGAGCTTCGGTTGGGCCGTTTCTGTAAAGTCTTCGGCCACCAAGCAATTGCACCATAAGAGATCATTGTTCTGACAATCATCACATAAATCCAATGGATTTGTTTGGGACCTAAGCCCCAAGTTTTACCACAACACATGGCCATAGGGTCAGTCTGGCTTCGTGCAAGACTTTTTCCAAATGAGCGTTACAGGTGAGTTTTTTATCAAGGACAATGTGAACTGATTAGTCTGCTCCGTTTCTCACTTGTAGAAGAAAAAGTTGCTGTAATATCGTGTATTTTGTTGACTCATGTGCATTCTTCAATTGCCCCTACATATTTTTTCTATTTGGAGTACATCTAGCCTATCTCTCCAAAAAAATGTGGAGGGGGAGTTGATCTAGAAGGATCTCCATGGCCGCCTCCTTTGGAGACAAAGACCGTTTCATCTGTTAGCAAGGTCAAGGCATTGGTTTTTAGAGAAGCGCGTAGGATAATTTTCATTGACTATCTTAAAAAATGCAACGTTTGAGTGAAGAAATCAATCAAAAACGGCCGCATTTGGTTGAGAAAAAAGTGTTGTTTCATCAAGACAATGAACTGAAGTTTGAACTAATTAAAGTTTGAATTGCTAGCTCATGGACCCTATTCGAAAATATTACTATTAGTTAACTTGTTTAGTGATCCAATGATTTTTCTGAAAAACGGTTGGTTGGGTATCAGGATCACTTTTTCTTGAAAAAAAAACAATTATGTTCTTGCCGACGTTTCGAATTTAATTAAATTCTTCTTCAGGGTTCGATAAGTAGTTTTTTTGTGTTGATAATACTAGGTACTATTTTAAAAACCATCAGACATATCAGATACATATTTGAAAAAAATAAAAAACATTGCAACAACCAAATTTCCGAGACAACCTCGGACATTTCTTTGTTACAATATGTCTGATGGTTTTTAAAATAGTAATATTATCAACACGAAAAAACTAATTTTCGAGCCCTGAAGAAGAATTCAATTAAATTCGAAATGCCGGCAAAAAAACAATTCTTTCTTTTAAGAAAAAATTGATTCTATTACTTGTTAGTATTATAGGATTCAGTATTTTTCAAGAAGTAAAGTAGTAATAAAATAAATAATCCTAATTAGAATGAAAAATGAATCTTTGCAATGAGTAAGTTTGTTCATACTTTTCTTTTTTTGAACGAATAGTGCTTCCAAGAACTCATTACTCTGAATACTTCACTGAGACGAAGAAAAAAACAAAAACAAACCTTTTGATAATTCCTTCACATCACAAAATTCCATTCTGAATGTTTTCATCGTTTCCGTCATTCTGAATTCTGGATAATAACCGAAAGAGCAACCACGAGGTGCGAGAAAATCCAGCTTCTCATTCAAAGGAAAAGTGGTTTTTCGACTTGTGAGGTATATTTCAGAGATGCCTGGATTTATACTCAACATTTGCAGGATTGAAAGTAAAAGTAATGAGCGAGAAGGACATGGAATGGTCATGATCACTTAAAAACTGTTTCCAAGACTGTTTGTGTTTGAGAATGCTAATAATGTTATTTTCTCCGATAACAGAGTTCAAGCACAGGGTGTACACAAAATGAGTTCTTCAAAGTCATTTTATATCGAACATACATTTTTCATTCATGAACATTCATTATTTCATTCGAATTATTCGAGTAGATGGCTTCATAACCTAAAAGATAATAGGTGAATTCATTCATACGGTTTCAGTCATGAGTCATGTTGACAATAAAATTGGAGTGACATATCATAGGAGAAATATATTAATATCTGTACTGAAACTGAAGATCCCCAATATATTCAGATCGACAGATATTTCTGAAAGATTAAACACCTAGTTATAGAAAATGCTCTTGTGATGCACTGTTTGGAACCTTTAGTGTAGTAATGAATATTACTGGAGGTTTTTCTCAACACCAAACTGTTATTTTAACACCCCGACACGTGTTTCAATCACCGAGTGATCATCTTCAAGAGGAAGATTAAACTAAATATACTTACAATGTCATCCTCATTTATACCATAGATACCTCTTCTAGGTATAGTTGAAGTAAACGATATCTATAGTGCAACCTTACTTCCAACAGTTCCCTTTCAATAATATACTTAGGGAGCTAACTAATTTTGTTATTCAATAATCATTTCTGATTTTATAAGACTACTACCACTGAATACTACTTAATCACATATATAAACAATCGATCGCTTCAAAAACACTTCACTAACTTTCATTGAAAGCTTTTGATAATTCCTCTTCCATATTCTCCGTTTCACTATCACTGTCGTCATTTGAATCAATAATGAATTTATTCCCACCATCAATATGGAAGTGTCCAATCTCCAAATTACTTTTTTAATCCTTTTCTGCCAGTCTTCTTCGGTAATATTAGATACTTCTTCTTTGATTTGCTCTATTAAATTCTTATCAAATTTTATAAAATTATTTTTAAGCCTGATGCTTCATTTCAATTTTACTCAAATCAACTCGATGGGATTGAAAACACAAAAAGAGGGGGGAAGTCTCAGTATGGTGTGTCCATACTTTTCAACAACACTCTCAAGTGCATACACTTTTTCGAATTTTTATGTCTGTAAAACTTCAAGTAGGTATTTTTTGGTATAGTAATCTTCAAAATACAAATTGTTATCCATATAACTTTGTATTTCACCTTTCCTCGAATTTTTATTTGGTACTTTGATGAGCTGTCACTAATGATAGGAAGCGTTGTCAAGAACTATTACACTATTCCCATCCGAATTTGGGATCAATGGGTTTTCACACCATTTCTCAAAAATATTAGCTTCCATGTTCTTATGATAGTCATTATTGCAGTCCTCAAGTTTTTTTCCACATAATTTCAAAGAATTCAGAACCCATCCTTTACTTCTTTCGCAATGCACAATAATTAGACGCGATCCTTTGTTTGCAGGCATGTTAGGCGTACACATTCCCGAACCATCAGTCCACCCTTTCGTAACTATGTCGTGAGTGTCATACCAAGTTTCGTCCAAATAGAAATTTCGATCAAATCTGATGTTGCTTGTAATAATAAATTTGAGATGTAGATTCTTATATACGTTGAAACATAACCTCTATGTTTCAATATTCAAATGCATCCGAATCTTATTCACTGGCATCTCTTTTTCGCATTGCTCGCCATCGCTATTGGAATCACTACACAGGAAAAGTCTGCGTTGTTATCACAGTCGTTATTACTATTAGTACTTGTCCAAGGACGCCACATTTTAAACAGATTAAAAAAATTTCAAGTAATTATAACTACACCTACATCGAATTTCAACACTCAAATCGCCATCAGTTCCTGAACTGAACATCGACAACACGACCTCGCATACTATTCGTCACCGTAACTTCAATGACTTCAAATTTTATTTTATGACTCGTCAGCCATTCATAAAACTCGGTTAATGAAAATCATTCAATACGAACCGCCAATTCTTCAGTGCACGTGGACTAGTTGGCAGCGGCTTCATTTCTCTGTATTGTTTTTTTTGGCCTTTGAGAACGCCTACACTTTAAGTATGCAAAATACCAGTTACCTCGACTATACCTGCGCCTTGAATGTCTTAAATTAATTTCACAATATTGCCTTATCTTCTAGTCTTATGTGTGTCCTTATGTAATAGTTAGGTTAATAATGGAAATATTATTTTAAAGAGCTATATAGTATACTATTAGTATACTATATAGCTATAATAGTATAACCTCACCTTCATCATGCTGGATTGCTCCCATGGTATAACCAATTAACAGAATTTTCGTTGAAAATGGAAATTTATTGATACTATATTGAGTCTTCTGGTATTGCTTTCGATGAAATGTTCAAAAGTTCAGTTTTTTGATAACATTTATCTTCTGTTGAAAACATACATTCAGATTGGAGAAGGTTCAAAAAACTAAAATTCACCACAATAAATATGTCTTTCGAAGACTAATAAATGATCTGAATATTGTTTCATTCTGTTGAACTTACAAGAAAATGTTCACCAAAAAAAATGGGTGTCATTGGAAAGTAATTAGTCTGCTGGAGTTAAGGAATGGAATTCTAACAGTTAACATCAAGGAATCACGTTTTCTGCTTAGATTACCACCCAATTATAATCGTTATTTTGTATCACTCTTGAACTCCCTTATCTCAATAAGCAGTTATTTATAATTATAAACGTATTCCTCATATTAAAAGCAGTATAAAAGACGACATGATGAACCAACTTTTGTTTTGCCTGTTCCTTGTCATAAAAATTACAGGAATAATTCTCATACATCCTGTTAGCACCGGTGTTGTATCTTCTCATTATAATGTGGTGACAATGGTTCACACTTGTGACACAGTGCATAACGATCTAATAAAAAAGTGCATGAGAGGACAAAGTTTGGACGTGAAAGTCGGCTATGTAGGTACAGTACAATCGAGAAACACAGTGAATGTACATTTAGATCCATCTAGACCCAACGGATGTCAAATTGGGCCCAACTTTTACGAAGCTCTTAAGAATGTTCCTGAACTCGAGACATTAAGAGTTGAGTTTTGTTATCTGAAGCAAATTGCAAAAGGTTTGTAAAATCACTTTTTTGTATAATGTAACACTTTTTATGTTCCTGAAGTATTTCTATTTTTGCCTCGTTTATTATACGAGATATCTCGAGATAGTATCATTCAGGGATATTTAAAAAACACTGTTCCATTTGTGATGCTCGGTTTCTTAGTATATTTTCGTCATTATACAGAGTGTCTCTTTTTCTTTTAATGATTACACAAAAGTTTTTCCACCGATTTTAATTAAGGTGTCTTCGTCAGCAGCAATAGATTAAGGTGTTGATAATTCCAAAGGCATCAATCACATAGGGTTTCTTGATTGATATTTGTCGAAAAATCATTGTAGGTCACAGTTTTTCTCCAAGTTTGATATTTCTAACAAATTGAACAAATAATTGAAAAAAACGTTAGCGAAGACCAGCTTTTATTCGAATGGACTAAGTTGAAATAACAATGTTTTCATTTGTTTGATATAGGTTATTCTGTAAGATATTCAAAATATTCCCGGACAAGGTTACCTATTTTGTATCCCAGGCAAGCCTCTTAGTCACAGGATAACAGTTTGATGAATAAGTAGGAAACATTCCCGTTCTCGTTCATCATTAAAACCTCGTTCTTGAAATTCTTCGTCATGAACAACACTTGTAAAAAGCTATTCATGTAGCAAGTATTTCCTAAATCATCCAATCCAATTTTCTCCTCTAGATTTCCAAGACAACTCTCTACTGATTCGTAAGGAAAAACATTTTTCACAGAATCTCCATAAGAACCATTTCTCAAGCTGCGATCGATCCTTCCAAGTGAAGAAGGCTTTCGTAGAGGGTTCCATTCGGATCTTGCTTCATGAAGCTCTTCCAATGAAAGGGAACCAGAACTACGAGGACTGCAACTCATATTTGGGGGGCAAGAATGACCTAAGTCCATTGACCGCACTGAAAAAGAAGACGGTGGAACAATCACTTGTGAATTAGGAATTAGGAAACTGATGAATATCCACATATCTCGGCTTGTTTCGAAGAGATTTCAGTTCCGTACTGAAATTAGGGCAATGCATGATCTCATCAAAATTATGTGAAGGAGGAATATTTCCAAGTACTGAAGCAGCATTGCCACGTTGAATAGCAATACTAATTCTTTCTATCAAAAAAGAGGTAGAACGGTTATCTTTTGTTGCTTGGCCTATTCTTTTATTCTCCTATCCAGTAAAAATGAGAAATTAGTTTCTCATTTTTAGTGGATTTTTCTGAATTATCCTTTTTAAGAAGATTTTTTTTATTATAAATTTTATTTTGAAACTTTTTTGAACCGAAGTGAAAATTGAAAAAGTACCAAAATAAAAAATGCGAATTATTTTGCGCATTTTGAGCATCTGCTTCAATTAATTTTCATTATTACATATACTGCTCTGCGGATAAAATACAAACTAACCAGCAATTCCAATACATCTCCCATCTACTACCCAAACAGATTTCCTCAAAGTTTGTTCAAGTGATTATGAATATCAAAACACATTTTTGAACATATTTACCATTTCTACGCCGCTGGCTATAATCCGATGGATTTTTGCTATTTCAAATGCTAACAAACTTTTTTAAGGAGAAAACACAAGCACTACAAAAACATCCTTAAGGCGCTCTAAGAGCGGTGCCTGTGAGAAAGTAGCGAGTCACATTGGATTTGAATCGCTGGAGATTATATTCATTTGGAAAACATTCTCAGGAAGTTTATTCCACATAAAAGCAATTCTCCATAAATGGAAGAGTCATTGAACAGTGAAGTTCGAGGTGTATTGAGTTGAATCTCAAAACGATGAGCAGCCACAGTCCGTCGCGTATTTCTGATGAGTACCGCTCTTGTTGGAATCAAATGTGGCAAGTCATTTGGACACCTCCCGTGAAAGTATCTATAGAAGAGAGACAAATCCTCAACCTCTCTTCAGTGTTCCAGACTATCAAGGTGCAAGTGATGTTCGCGTCTCCAATCAGGCGGATGGTTCTTTTCTGAATGGCATCCAACAGCTTCAGAGTATGTTTGGGGGTAGAGCTCCATACATGAGAACAACACTCCAAAGAAGGTCTGAGCTTTATAAAGCATCAAAAGTTGCTGATACCAGTTTTCTGGTTCGGAACAGTGTTCCAAGCTTTTGAGAAGCAGTCGTTACAATTCCAGCGACATGATTGTGCCAAGACATACTGATGTCCGTTTCAACCCCCAAAAAACGTATCTAAGCAGAAAGCGGAATTGTCTGTACTGACATTATTATATCCGGTTCGGAGACATTTGTCTTCTTGGAGAAAACCGATGGCTGGATTTTTTTTCATTTAGAAAAAACCGCATCAGCCGTAGCTATTAGCGGCAAACATATAAAATATATCTGAAACATGCAGTTTCCTACATTACAGTTTAAAGAAAAGTTTACATTCTTTAAAAGAAATTCAACAATATTGTTAGTATTGCTATTTTGGAAAATTTCACTTAGTTTGGAGGGAGTTTTATTGTTCAGTCTCTCAACTGTGAAAAGTGGGCACTCTACCAGAACATGCTTAACAGTCACAAGCACACGCGAAACATTTTGGTGGCGGTTCTTTCCTCAATAGATGTTCATGCGTAAGGCGAGTGTGGCTCAGTCATAATCTGGTAATTATGACTTGATGGAAGCGGTTTGTTACTTTGTTTTTCCAAGGATATAATGTAGCCTTGATTTCCTTAAGTTTGGAAGGTTTTTGAGACCAGTAGTGATTCCACATTTCTACAATTTTGCAATGGAAATAGGATTTGAGATCTATCGGCAATGCTTTCATACTGAGACTACATGCTGGATATTCTACAGCTTCTCGGGCAAGTTTACCGGCTATATCTTTCCAGCAATCCCATTATGTGAAAGAACCCATAGGAGGGTTACTGTCCTGTTATCTAGTTGATTCATCTCCTCTTTTATCATATTTACCAGTACGTGATGGGTATATATTTTCGACAAAAAAATAAGAGAGTTGAGAGAGTCCATAATTATCAAAAACTCTTCACCAGGTGCCATTTTAATGAAGGAAAGAGCTTCATAGATGGCATAAAGTTCTACAGTGAGAATAGTGGCAGATTCATGTAAAGAAAATTTACAGGCGGTCTCTTTCGTTACGAATGCACGTCCTACACCACGAGTTGTTTTTGAGGCATCAGTGAAAATTTTCTGGTGAAGTGGGCATTGAGACATTATAATTTGGTAATCAGCCTGGATCAGCTGGGGATTTGTGGTTGCTTTGCTCATGGATAGTAGCTGAGTATTTATATTCGGTAAGGGAATACGCCATGGAGGAGTTATTTTTGAAAGTTTGGATTGGACTTGTGGAAGTTCGTGCATCTGTATGAGGTTGAGGGGAAGAATTTTTCGTTCTTGAAATGGAATATTTGCTTTTGTAGTGGGAGTGACTAGTCTAATTTTAACCTTATTAAAGTTCTATATAAAGTCAATAATGTCCTACCATCTGCGCCCCACTGTTTATTTGTTAAGCATTTCAACAGTTTAGCCTTTTTTGACACTGGCTGGATTTTTGTGGCATTGAATTTATTAACAAACTTATCGAAAACAATGATTATACCAAACAAATCAATCAAGTAACCCTTGACGATGCTACTGATATGAAAATTTTAAATCTAATATCACGAAAAAATGCCCCTTCTTACTCGTAACAAACATACGTAGTTCTTAATAAAAAACAATATTTTTAGTAAAACTTGCGTTACCACCTGAAATTGATGACATCATTCCAAACTCACTGTGTATAATGGGGGGTGGAGATCACCCTGTATAGTATTGAAATTTTTAGTTTTATGATATCACTTGCAATCTCATTTGAAAGTAGATTTTCAGGTAGTTCCCTCTCGATAATATTGAAATAGTTGAATAGTTGATATAGTTCAATTTGAATTCCAAAACATTCTTTGAAACACTCGTTTCGATCACCAAGTGATCATCTTCAAAGAGGAAGATTAAAACTTTTCAAACAGTTTTAATCTTTTTCTTTGAGGATGATCACTTTTAAAACAGTTTTGATCTTCCTCTTTGAAGATGATCACTTGGTGATCGAAACACATGTCGAGGTGTTGAAAATAACGTTTTGGTGTTGGGAAAGAACTCCAGTGCATCAAAAGTTATCTGAGTTTGTGACTAGTTTAATAACAAAAGTTCTCAACACTATTTGTATTTCTAGCGAAACCGAACGTGTTTTTTATTCAAATTATTAACTGATATGAGATTGTTTTTGATTTCATTTGCTGTCAAGTCGAAGTTGGTACCAATGTGTTGGATATGCATCTTTGATGAAACTTCAATACATTCGCGGCATTATTAACTTCATGCTCTGGAATAACTGATCATTGGGTTCAATATTCGTATACCCTGGTAGATAAAGAGATGCCTACATTGTGCACTGTATTGAAGAGAAATGCCTGCATGTTATATTCTAGTTTGTACACCTTTCAGCAACAAAAACCGAAATCTATGTCCAGAACCGATTGGGACTCTAATCTAGCTATCTTGTTCACTGGACAGGCGCATTAACCAACTACGATTGGAGCCACCAAGCAGAAAGACGGCCGATTCACATCTTCAATTCAGTCTCTCGTAGTGTTAGTGCGATGAGGAATTTGTTAATTATGATGAACTCAACAACTAAACTTCATGCTTTCGAAGAGTAATTGATTTTATTCTAAAATTGCTCACATTTGGGAGCATCATCAGAATAACACAGCATGTAATAAACCGTTTGTTGTTTTCTTCTGAGGTGAAATTTCATTTCTCTTCTTTTGTAGGCTTGTTCCAGGTGACTCCAAAACTGAAAAATCTATCCATACAATACAATGAAATCGATTGGATCGAAAACCAAGCTTTCTCTAACTTGAACAACTTGAAACATGTGAACGCATCTCACAACAATCTCGACTATTTCAACAGTGGATGGTTCGATTGCTCCACCAACCTGGAAACTCTAGATTTCCAAAAAAATAAAATCCGTTTCATACTCAGGCGAACTTTTGCAGCTTTCACCAAGCTGAAGGTGATTAATTTCGATTATAACGAGATCAGCAACATCGAGCCTGGAGCATTTGAGGGTCTGGAAAATCTGCAATACCTAGGGTTGAGGAACAACAGACTAACAAATATCCAAGCTGAAGTGTTCTCGAACAATCTTAGAATTGAATATTTGGCAATAGGTGGTAATTTTCTCAATTTCCTGTCAAATCGTCTCATGGCCAAAGTATCTGTGGGTAACATCCTCATGGGTGTCAATCCATGGAATTGCTTTTGTTTGATGAACATCTATCGTTGGCTCTTCAAGATGAACTCTACAACGATACGGGATAATTTATGTGAGCTGGATAATGTCCCTGTTTGCGCCAGTGCAGTGTCGTTTTCCGATTCATGCTCAGAATATTTAGATGAAGAATTGACTCAGAGGTATTTTGGAGAACTGCAAAAAATCATCTCTTTTCCATTAGGAGGGCGATGTGCAAGACTAGATTATACTCAATGAACCTCTAATGATTATATGAAGCAAAAATGTAAGTACTTATTACAAAGGAGAATTTGTAGCTGCGTTTTTCTTTGACTTATCCAAGGCATTCGACTCCATAGATTTTGATATACTTACAAACAAATTATATGCAATAGGTATTAGAGGGACATTTCTTGCATGGGTAATATCATATATAAAGTTCAGGAAATTATATTGTACATGGGATGGTACGAACTCTGTTACATTCAACCTAGACATTGGAGTTCCACAGGGCTCAGTTTTGGGACCACTGATTTTTCTGATTTATATCAATGATTTACCTCAACAGTTACGTACAAAATCAATATCACCTTTTGCCGATGATACTGCAGTCTCAGAAGTAACTGATAGTCCTGCGGAACTACAGTCGAAACTTATAGTCAATGTCGACAAAATGGTGTTAGTTCAATTCTTCAACCGAGGACACTCAGACACTTATACAGGTTGATATAAATAATATCACTATCTATCCGTCGGAAACCACAAAATTTTTAGGACTTCATATAGATTCTGGGTTGAGTTGGCAAGTTCGCATAAATTATGTTTGCAAGAGAATCAACACCAGTTTTTACGCATTGGTACAACCTAAAAAGGTTATGAATGAAGAGAATTTGTTGAATATTCACTATGCGATTGTTTATTCAGTACTATCTTACAATGTGCTTTTGTGGGACGAAGGGATCAACATCAGTGGAGCATTCATCTCTCAAAAAAGGATAATACGTATGTTGTATGGTCTTCGACTCACAGATTCCTGTAGACCCATTTTTAGGAGAAAAAAAGAATTTAACGCTTCCATCTATACATATACATTTATAATCGTCTGCTTTTTGTAAAAATGAAGGAGTCTGAGTTTGAAACTAATCAAAGTGTCACAATTACCCAATAAGAAATATAAATCTAATTAAACTGCAGCAATATCGTACGATACTGTTTAAAAAATCACCATCTCTAGCAGGCTCCAAGTTATTCAGTTGTCTGCCATCAATTATAAAGAGTATCCCATTAATGTCTACTTTCAAACGGAAAGTTGAAGAATACCTTTTAGAGGGATGTTTTTATTCTATCAATGAGTATTTTGAGTATACTCCCAAATAATTGTGATCAATGTACTGTAATCTCTATGTTATTTATTAACTCCGTGTTATACATCTACATGTTATATTTTACTTGACGTTTCCTATATGATTGTTCATGAACATTTAAAAGGAATAAAAACAATATTATTATTATTATGATTATTGAAAGACATCGTTCAAATGAAATAATAAATGATTCTCCGTTAATTATCAAATTTTATGTGATCAAATATCATTCAATTATGATTTTTATGAATAACTTCCAGCATTCTGATAAATTTCAATAAGTTTTACTATCATTGTCGAATTCTCTAACAGAAAAAATAATTTTCCTTTAAGATTAATTAGGTTATTACAACAGTTTTTTTCGTTTTTATGAGTCAACCATACGGACCTTTGAAAACTAAACATTATTTTTACCCCCTGAAATATCATCATTGAGAAAAAAAATCACATACCTCCTAGACACTTGAATTAACGAAAATCCATGGGAAAAATGTTTTTCCCTTGATTATTTTATTAGATCTGTTTAAAAAAAATCTGATTAAAATCTGTTTTTCCGTTAATCAGCTATCGCCCCCATACGAACGACAACTCTCAGAAGTTGAGAAACTTGTGCGAGCAAAGGACTAACGGGGTCTTACCTTTTAACGTGTGATTCCTAACACTTTAGTTAATTACCTAATTTTTACAAGTTTTAAATTCACATTAAAACCCTGATGATTTTTAAACTTTGTACACTTCTTGGAGCTTTTCTTGAAAGCCTTCAAAAAAAAATTCCGTTGGAAAAATTTAATAATCAAAAACGTTAAAAAGGGAAATATTCAATAAATGCAATAAAAATATTTTTTTTTAATATCCAAATTTATTCGTATTCTTATTATTTCAAGTTACATTAAAATGATTTTTCATAATTTTTAGCTCTATTTGTTTAAAAATTGTTATAAACAAGTGTATTGCTTATGAGATATTTGAATTTTTTTTTAGATTTTTATCAGTGATGAATATTATGATTTTTAAAAACAAAATCGGTTTAAAAAAAATTATTGCTCAGAAACGCTTTTGTTGCCTAACAACAACATGTCACGAGCTGTCTCGCCAATAGACTTCTTTTACACACTTGAGTGTGTAAAAATTAATGACATTTTGAGTGATATACAAGAAACTGTAATAGGAGTCCCCCAAGGCACAGTTCTGGGGCCAATTTCATTCAACATATATGTTAATGGACTATATTCCATCAGGAGTAGAGGTTAAAATATTGGGCTTCGAAGATGATACAGCCATTTTTTACAAGGCTCGAACATCGATTATTGACAGTGAATCTGAAAAAACTCACTATATACCTTTCAGTTGCAATAATTTCAGCAAACATTATTTTTCACAACTGAAAATTGATCAATATGTAATACTTCCCGAATCTAAAGTGAAATACTTAGGAGTAATAATAGATTGACATCTTAAATGGGATACTCATATTCAGTATATTTGTAATAAGTTGTGTTGCATACTTTTTGAATTTAAATTTTTGGTAAAAATTTTAACCTCAAAATTTTGTACCATGCACTTACAGCGAGTCACCTGAGCTACGGAATCGCTTGTTGTTCCTAAAATAATTTTTTGCTGCGAACTGGTTTATTTTGGGCAAAAAACCCAGTAGACATTTTCTGTTTAGAATGGAACAGGCTATCGGAAATGAATTTTTGAATGGTAAACAAATAATAAAACAAAAAGGTACATTGGAAATTAATTTTAGGGGTTGCGTTTTCCACCCCTTACAACCATGGGATAAACCAAATAAATTTTTGGCTAAGTGTCTTTTTGGTAGTACAAAACGTCAGGTTGATTTCAATATTGTAACTTTTTTAGTGCTTGTGAAAAAAATTGTTATACAAATTTTATGTACCCCCTTTAAGGGGCTGCAACTTAACAAAGGATGCTCCAATGAAATTTCTTTATATGAAAGATCCTATCTTTTTTTCGATGAGGAATCACCTCCTCCAATGTTTTACACTTATTTAGTTACACAATGTATATCCCTTTTACTATCATTAATGTTATAGGTAACTTTATATCTATATACAATATATGTGTTTTAATAAATTTTTGAAATATTATTGTTCCTTTTATACGAAGCAATTGCTTTTGCACTCATCGTCATTTTTATTTATTCAACTATCATTATTATTTTGTGTGAAACCTTTCATATGAATAAATGAAGTTATTACTATTATTATTATTATCATGATATAGTTCACAATATCACACTATCACGAATCAACACAATATCCCGAGAAGACAATTATTCATCGACCACCACTCCTGAAAAATAATCTTTCTCCGGCTAGTGAATCATAAATCAACTGAAAAGACGTTCTGTGCGAGCAAGGTAGGCATAAAAGCTTTCAAACAATTAGGAAGAGGGTCGTATGCTGGAAACATCCCTATTTTGAGCTTCTGCAGGAAGATAATAAAGATAATAGATCTGTTGTTTCGTGTTGCAGAGAAAACTCTCCTGCTGCCTCGGTTTCATTTCTGGCAAAGTAGAAAACGATTGATGTAAATGTTTTGTTCTGGTCCCACATTTCAGTCATGGGGCTGTCCTTCCAAATTACGAATTGTTTTTGCTGCTATTTTCGACAGAAACTGAGTTTTCTGGTGATTTAATCCACTGTTGAATTTTACTGGTTCGGACTTTCATTGTCTGATATGTTTCTGATAGGATTCGAAATCTATGCATCTTGGTAAGCTAAGCATCATCAAAAAAGATCTTCAACGGAATGGTTACTTCAAAGTGATAGTGAAGCAGACTTTGGCTAGAAGACAGCAAGAGCCTCAGAAGTAAGAAAAGCCATCACAACCAGTGCTTACCCTCTCCTACGTCAGATGATTGTCGAAAAGGATAATAAAAATTGGGATCAAGTACAACATCAGAACCTGCTTCAGATCCAGAAACACCATCCGTAGTAACCTCATGAAAACCATGCCACCAGACGCGGACCCTATGAGTCCGTCAAATACCATGTCGGTGAAACTAAGAGGCCATTGAAAGTCCGCATTACCGAGCACAAGTGAAACACACAGCAACTCGGGAATAACATCAATATTGAGTTATCCCAAGCTGAGATCATCTATAGGGAGGAACACTGTTTGGAGAGAAAGTTCAAAGAAGCTGCATATATGTTGTCCAACGAAGCATTCAGCCAAGCTAGCGTAGAGATGCGCAACAAACGAAAACCTGTAATCAAGCGGGAAAACGGTGAACTTCCGCTAAACGGCCAACTCCTCCTAAAACGGTGAAGAGGGTAGAAGAAAAAGGAGTAGGTGAAAGCGCTCGAATGATATATAAATAGTCATCACACGGAGGGATAGTCCAGTCATTACCCAAAGACGATTGCGCATGCTAACAATCGAAACTTAGTGAAGTAACTTTAAAATCTCTTTTTCTCAATTTTCTTCGATTTTAATTTTTTTTCTGTTCATTTCTATTTTTTTTTATTTTATTTTACTCTGTGGTCATTTTCATTTTTTATCTTGATTACTTCATTCGTTTTAATAAATTTTCATTTCACGTGTTACTGAAAATCTGTTTAAAATCTGTTTGTCCATTAATCAGCTGTCGCCCCCATACGAACGACAATTTTCAGAGGTTGATAAACTTGTGCGAGCTGAGGACTAACGAGGTCTTACCTTTTAACGTGTGATTCCTAACACGGTTGCAGAATCATCCCAGCTTCAACCAGATAAATTCTTTCGATAAAAATATCTGGTCGAGGCAGGAATCGAACCCACGGTCTTCCGATCGTGAGTCGGGCGCACTACCACCTCGGCCAATTCCACAATACAGGCTGATTCACGGTGGATGGCACATTAGACGTTTCTGGTGAACCAGACAACGGATCACTTTGAAAGTTTAATGGAGGGCATATTCGGACATTCTCTAGCCAACTAAAATATTTTCGACAATGCGGTGTTGCCGCTTCTATTAGAAAGCAGTAGCAACTTTGATTTTTCAAATGGAACACTCTGTATATAATATTATTTTTGGAATCTCCAACAATTGCCCGACAACTTTTCTTGATATTTCCCTATACCTATCTGTTACCGTTTTCGAAATAAAAATTAATTTCAATTTTTTTCTTCGAAAATCATGACTTCTAAAAATGCCGATATCTTTCAGTTAAGAAGTACTATGATATCGAAATTTGATTTGGAGTTAGGTGATACTTGGACACTTCCCACAGGTCAGCCTAATCTCCGTTACTTCAATACAGGGTGGTAAAAAAATACAGTTTTTTCGTTTGCTTGAAAAAGTTGCTGAAATTTGATTATTTTAAATGGAACACCCTGTATATTATTGAAAATTCGGAAAGCTGCTGAAATTTGCTTTCTTTCTATGTATATCATACCTATACCTAACTAGTCAAGTTTCGGACTTATGAACATTTATTTGTGAAAATGTCCCTTCAGAATGGTATTTCCATTCGGTATTTGGTAAGCAGGCCATGATTACTATTTGACAGTAGCGTTGTGACATTCTCCTAATAATATCGACATTTTCGTCACTTCAGAAGTTGCAAATACCTTCAAAACGATGGAACAAAACTATTCAAACGAAGTTCTTATGAATTTGTTTATTATTTTTGGACAGTGTGACAAAATTATCAGCAGAACATGTAGAAAGTTCAATGAAATGTATCCGAATCTACCGCCAATGAACCTCAAGAAATTTATACGAATTCAGAACAATTTCAATGCATTTGGATCAACTTTAAAAAAGCACCAAGCAGAAACGTCTAATGTGCCATCCACCGTGAATCAGCCTGTATATTTGAAATTTCAGCTATTCATTCTAATTTTACTCGTTCTTCCATAGATTTTGAGTCATATCAGAATCATATTAGACAATGGAAGTCCGAACTAGTTCAATTCACCATGAAACATTATCAACCATTATCAAACAAACGTTAATCGAATGTTATTTCCAGAATATAAAATGTCAATTTGAAACTTTCAACCATAAATAATTCCTCTTGCTAGTTTGATGGTAGGTACAATATTTTTTCTGAAGAAAAAGTTTGTTGGGTAACAGGATCAATTTTTTCTCAAGAAAACAATTGTTTCCTTCCCGACGTTTCGAATTTAATTAAATTCTCCTTCAAACAAACGAAACATGAAACGACATTAAAGTGGATTTTTTTGGCATTGAATTGGTTAGTTCCACCCTAATTCGAAATCACTTGAGATATGCAACCTCTTGCTGCCGATGCATCCGCAGCTGATATCCTGGAGTCCAAATGGAATGACGAGACAAGTATGCTGTCGTCAGCAAAGTAATATATTGGATTTTTGTTTTTTCACCAATAAGTCGTTGATTAACAATAAAAAGGGAGTTGGAGACAATATGGATCCCTGGGGAACACCCGCGTTGATGGTGAAAGTATTCGAGAGATATCCATCGACTGCCATTTGCAGGGAACGTTCGATTGCGTTATTCCAAATATGGGTAACATACGATAGAAGGTCAGAAGCCATATTGATGATCGCTCAAGATGTTAAGGGCCATACCTCACCGGAAGCCATGGCGACGTAGCCAGCGACGCTTCCAGCTAACTCGTTTAAAATGAATGAGAGGTACCTCACGTGGCTACCCCTTGGCGACGGCCCAGAAATGGAGGCGTCGCCACTGTCGACTGCTACTCTTGTGTAGACTGGCTCCCCTGGCCACCACAGGCGGCGTCGCCAGTAATTTACGGTACAGTTTATGCACCGTCACTCACTCAGTCGCCAACCAGTGGCCAAGTAGAACACCCGGAAGCAAAATGAGTTTCGACACTGAAAGATTCATTGTGGAAATCGAAAATCGGCTATGTTTGTGGAATAGTGCCTCAAAAGATTATTCGGATCGCAACTTGAAAATTAAATGTTGGGACGAATTGGTGATTATTTTTCAAGAGAAGGAAGAAATGAGCAACCAAGAAAAAAAAGAACTATGTAAGTCCATTGTTTTATTACCATTTTATCACAATATATTATATGTTAATATTTAGAATTATTTATTTGTTTGAACACCCTGTATATTAGGTAAATTATATAATAATACATAATAAAATAATTATAAGAAATATGTAATTAAGGGACGGATTCTTAGTTATTTCTTTCTTGCCATGGTAGTGGGTTATGGTTAACAAAATATTCTGCCAGTTTGTCTCGAACTTATAGTGCCGTTCTACCTCCTCTGTTGCGTTCTTGATCTGTAGCAGGTTGGAACCCCAGTATTGTCAAAGTATCGTCGTATGAATAGCCATCTCTTGACCGCACAAAATTGTGCAAAATGCAACATGTCTTCACAATTTTTTTTGCTAAATCTATATGTACATTTAGTGGTCTGTGGAATAGTCTCCACTTATTGGATAATATACCAAATGTACATTCAATGAAACGGCGTGCTCTAGATAAACGATAGTTGAAGATTTTTTGCTTATAACTGAGATTGTGTCCTCCATATGATCTCATGAGGTTTTGGTGTAAACCAAACGCTTCATCTCCAACTACCGTATATGGAATGTAGTCACCATTTTCGATTAGTGGCTTGGCCTCAGGGATATTAAAAGAATTGCTAATGAGGTTCTGGTAAAAAGAAGTTTCTTTGAAAATTCCAGAATCACTGCTTTTTCCATACGCTCCGATATCTACATATGTGAAATTGTAATTAGCATCACATATTGCAAGCAAAACAATGGAAAAGTAATGTTTATAGTTATAGTACAGCGATCCGGAATTTATCGGTCGAATTAGTCTGATATGTTTTCCGTCGATAGCACCAATGCAATGCGGAAAATTCGAGTTCTTTTCGAATCCATTTGCAATTGTTTCCCAATCATTTTCGGTGCTCGGCATAATTATAAATTTGTCTAGATGTTGACATATTACATCGCACACTTCTCTAATTATAGTGGAAATCGTTGTATAGCCAAGTCTGTAGTTGTAATAGAGTTCCTTGAACGTACATCCTGATGCAAGATACCTAGAACAAAAAAAATTAAATTTATTACTATCTTATTAATTAATTAATTAAATTATCTTCCACCAAATTAATTTAAATGTGTCTCGTTTCAGCTGTTGCGTTACAGAAGAAGTGGAAAAGCATCCGAGGCTGTTTTACCAGGGAAGTTTGTCGGCAGAAGCATTTAAAGTCTGGATCTGGTGGTGGAACACGGAAAAGTGAATACCTTTTCTTTCAACAGCTACAATTTTTGAAACTATAAAGGAATCAAAACACGATGCTGACCAAGGATCTGTGGATGTTGAAGAAAACAGTGAGGTTCTACAACGTCCTAATGAAAATAAAAGAACAAAAAATAGTTCTACCGACAATGAGAATGATAAATTCCTCGAAACATTGCAACGAAGCATAGAAATACGAGAAAAACACGAGGCCAACAGTGAGGATGAAGATAGACTATTTATGTTGTCTTTGGTAGGTACGCTAAAAAAAGTACCGTCAGAATGAAAAATGGCCACAAAAATTAAAATGATGACTCTACTGGAAAATGCTATTCGTATCGACTCTCCGGGCACTTATCATGGACACGCTGGGGCTTCTCATGGACACGCTGGGGCTTCTCATGGACACCCAGCGCCTTCTTATGGACGCCCTGGCATTTCTTATGGAAACCCGTATTCGGAATGCTCGCGGTCGCAACCACACCAAACAGATACATATCACTCTGAATTTTCAACTCTTCCTGGAGGTTCTGAAATGACACCATCCATTCAGTCACCCTTATCAACTGTATCTGAAGAATCATCTCTTCTTGATATGTATTAAATTAGCTAATTTCAATCGTAATAGTTTTATTAATAATAATTAATCTTATGAGTTTCATTAATGGTTAAATGTGGGTAATGTGTAATGGTGTTGTTTAACATGTAATCGTTTAATAAAAATAAATATTTACTTACCTCAATGTTACAAAGAGTTTTTCTTCTGGACTCACGGATTTCCTTAAAACTGTATCTTGTTTAGTCAGATCATCGCGACATAAACTCAATAATTCATCAAATGATGCCGATGACATTCTCACGTAATTGTAAAATTTTTCAGGATATTTCAATAAATATTCATACAATTTCACGAAATTTGCATTCGCATTCGCTTCGATTTGTTATAAAAGGATGAACCCATATTTTTTCTTTCTTCTTCTTCTGCTTAATATTTTTGCGACGTAGATAACATAACAGTGCGATTTCTTCCACGTCCATTTCTGTCTATGTACGGAATGCAACTGAAGTAGTGGCTGTAAAATGTCGGGTGGTGGGGTTCTTGGCTACGTGTTTGGCGACGTGATTTGGCGACCCACAGTTGCCAGGAGTAGCCATGGCGACGTCGTTGGCTACGTGGCCATGGCGTCCCGATGAGATTCGATTCATGAATAACAGAATAATCCAGGAATCAATATAACCTCATCTTGTGCTTGAAGCGACTGCTAATTCTAAACCTCTGTATTCACCAAGTCCTGATAATTCCCGATTTATGCTGCAAAGCTCCCCGAATAGAATAATGGCCCCGTAATTAGTGAACCCCTTTCCACTGAAAGTTAATAATGAATAATTGTCTTGGCTCTTAGAGCCATTGATTTGAGAATAAAGAAGCGGAATGTAAATGGATAAATTGAAGTATTGTTCAAGAAATATATTGAGAACGAACCCCAATTCCATTTCGGAAAGGATAAGATATCAGAATACGATTTAAAACGGGGTTCATTAATGAGGAGTAGTTCCCAAGATGGCCTAATTTGGAAACTGGGTGGCACTAAAAGACAAAAAGTATTTTTATCGACCTTTCTTTTGAAGTTTTTGATCTTCCAGCATCTGAAAAATAAAAAATTCTAATGAAGAACTTTATAGGTTCACCTGGTCTATCCCTCTTCAAGAATCATGACAAGTGTCATAGAACATTGGCATACTTTCAATAAAATCGGAGGTATGTTGAAAAGGATAGACTTACAAGTGGTTTACCGGACAAGTAAAAGTTTGAGAAAATGTATGTGTCGGATGGATCAGGAGTATAAGTTGAAGTGTGGTTCTTTCTCGAAACTTTACATTGGTCAAACAGAGAATAACTTTTCTCAAAGAATAAATGAACATATGAGTGGTTTCTTGGATGTGGATACCAAATCTACATTTGCAAACCATATTTGGCAGAGAGGCAGAAGTTCAAGCACGTCTATGAATTATTACATTTGGAATAGAAAGCTTTGAAACCCAATCTTTCAGAATGCTCAGAACTTAGTAGATTTAAAAATTCTGAAAATCTTCATGAACAAATCGAATTGAATCTATCCCCTCTACTGAATCTGTTTTCTGTCGTTGAAATTGGTAATTAATTTATAACATGTACATTTAATGGGTTGGTAAGATTTTTCTTACATCATGTTTGCATTTTTAATTAGTTTTAGGCGAAACTCAATTGAATCGATAATTGAGAGGGTAGAAGGTCATATTATTTGAATAGAAAATGTCACAATAAAGCGATACTTGAATGAGAAAAGGCAAGTTGTAAGAAAGCCCTGAGTTGAACAAAGCTGCTAACAAAATCCCTAAAAATGAGAAAAATTGAACTGTTTCAATGTACGTCAAACAAATTACAAATTTCAAATCAAACCAAAGAGTTCCCAGTCCATTACATAACTCATATGTGAAATTGGAAATGAATAAGCCAGTTCAAGTTCTGTATCTATAGAGTATGGAGTACTTAGGCCACATGTGACCCATTGTACATCCTCCCAAGGAGTTGCCCTCCTGGGTCATCGTCCATCCTGTCCTTTCCAGGAAGGTGAACAGGTCTCTGGGAGACATCTCCTTCATATCGGCAGGTGTAGCCAAGACTTGCCGAACACACACTCTCCTATTGACGATAACTCCGGACATGCCTGACAGTTTCATCTTCCTGTTCACACATCCTGCATAGAGGTGTGTCCACTAGCCCCATATTGTGGAGGTGTTTCCTTAGTTGACAACGGCCAGTCAGAAATCCTACTGTTAAGCGTTGATTTTTCCTGGTCATCGCAAGATATTTCTTCCTCGCAAGATTGCATCCATTGATTTCAAACCATCTCTTTAGGGATTGAGCATGGGTGTGATGTTTGGCTGGTTCCGCAATTGTCGAAGTCATCAGGCCGTGGGTGCCACTTGGTCCTAAAATTCTTAGTCCAGCCGCTTCCTTAACTGAAGAGTCGGCAATGCGATTACATTTACTCCTGTTGTGCCCTTTAATCCACCCCAGGATAATGTTATTATCTATCGAGCTTTGGCTAAGTCTTGGTGGCACTCTAGTACTAGCCCTGATGTAACACGTTTTCTGTTCAAGGCTAATAGGGCTTGTCTGCTATCAGTGCAGATTGTTATGTTTTGCCACAAATTCCTTTCCTGGTTATTTCTTTTGTGGCAATTGAGATACCAGCCAGTTCTGTTTGAACCACGCTTGTATTTTTTCCAATCCCCACTTAATAATAATAAATTTAATCTTCAGAAACATACAGTTTATAGACACGTCAATACATATGCTTGAAGCAGTTTGAGATAATAATAATAATAATAGTAAGTCACTTGACTATGATAAATACATAAAGTCATAAAAAAATATAAAGTGCAGAAGTTACAAAACAAAAAATCTAGTTAAAATTAAGTGTTAATATTAAGATTAAACATAGATACATACATGTGAAACTATTTGTTTAGGTTGGGTTTATGACTGCTCAGCGAGTATACGTCATCAAGCCCCCGTTTATCACACAAGTTTCATATTCATCTAGTGAGTAGAAAGCGTTGTCCGTCAAGAAGAGTTTGATAGTGAATTTAAACGTATACATGGTTGCATTTTTTAACTTATGTGGTAGCACATTATATAGTTTGTAGTTGAGTGAGTTTTTGGAAGATTTAGCAAGTCTATATCTGGGTACTCTGATTTTATTGGCCCCGCGGGTATTGTGTTCATGGACAACGGATTGCAGAGTTGAATTCCGCAGGTTCTTATGTATTTCCAGTAGTGTGCTTAAAATAAAGGCTTAGTGATCTGGAGTACACTCCACATCCTGAGCCTTCTTTGGTTTTCGAGCCGTCTGTGTATATGCGTATTGCATTTGTAGCATCTGACTTTATGTTCTGTTTTATTTGTATTTTGTTGGGTTTATCAAACACAAACCTGGGTTCAATTGCATCACTGGTTGCCTGCAGCAGAGGTTGCGCAGTAAGCGCTTCTCGGCATAGACTCCGCCTCAATTGACACATTCCTACTTTGAGGTTTACACCGGGAAAAATGATTGAAATTTACCTCGGAATTTTCATTTCGAACGAAGAAAATTACTTCAGTTTTATTGAAAATATACTCTCTCTATTGAATAATTCACATCCCCGAGCGTAATTTCAGTAGACAATTTACTTTTCATTGAGAGTTAAATATTCATCTAATATATGTGTGAAATGATAACGTATTATTTCAAGTGAAGAGAATTACTAACTGGACGATGGGTATTTCCCCTTAGTGAAATGTAAATTTTCGCCATCTCTTTATCGAATGTAAAATTACGCTTGTATTTGTGAGTGATTATTGTATTGTTCATTCTTGTCTACAGAAGCGCATCGGTTTGTCTGACGTGTGCATTAGAATATTTTGGTTGTTGGTGAAAATAAGTAAGAAGGTGAGTACATTTCTTGTAAAATTTCAATAACTAGTCCAATAAACAGATGAATTCATTGAGTTTTCTCGTTATAAAGTGTTTTTTTTATTACAAGTAAATCCTAACCTCACATCGCGAATTATTTCATACTATATGGAATAGTACAACATATTTTAACTCATTTTCAAATAATTACAGAACATATATTTGAAAATGTTTGTGATAATTACTGAATGGTATTGAGAAAAAGAGATATACTCGATAGCAGTGGCGTGACTCATCAGTGACGCCGTATGCACGATCCATTTTAAAAATGAATTTCGATGAGGAATAAAGTTTCGTATTGGTGGTTGCAAATATCGGACAATGTTAAATCGTAATTTCATTCACCTAAAAAATATCTGAACGTTTTATTCGTATCTCTCATGATTTTGGATTAATTTGAGGATTTGTGATTATTATTATTGAATTTGAAAACATTTTTGCGATGGGAGGCAAGTTGGAACTCAAAATTGAAGGAATCGAGAAACACTTTAGGACCACTTCATACCATATCATTATTTGCTATATTTCAGAAAATGTTGGAAAACATTTGGAAAAATCTAATTTTTTATTTAAACGGTTGATTATGTATCAAAAATTTTTGAGAAATATTAATATTGAAGTCAAACTAGTAGTAGTTTTTCTCTAGGAATGTGTGTTCGTCAATTTACTGTATTTTTAGATTTCTAAACCTATTCATTTGATGATATTTCATTTATCTTTCAGGATAATAACAGCAATTGAGGAAAAAAGAAAAAGAAATATTACTTTCGTTTCTCTTTCCGAATAATACCACCATGAGCAAGAAAGAAAATGTGTTAATTTGAAGAATGGTTTTTTTTTATTTTGTACTGTTATTTGACTTTTTTAAAAATGAAAAAAAAATGTTTTATAGAATTTCATTTCAAGAATGTATATGAACCTATTTTGTATATACATATTTTTTTAATATATCAATGTGTAATATGTCTTGTGCATTCAATTATCTGAATTATGATTAAAAATGGCCACTTAAGAGTCAAGAGTCAACATCCGATTGAGGTATCATTGTCTTCAAAACTACTCTGAATACGGACCTTCTTACAACGGAATATCCCAATGTAATATATCCCGTAAATGAAAAATTACACAGTAAAATTTTATCAGATATAGAATTCCACTGTGAAATTATATAAGAGTGTAAAATTCTACTGTAAACTTCTGTCAAGAGTGTAATATCTCGATATAAATTTATATCGCAAATTTACCCTATAAAGTTTTATTTCAACACAAAAGTACACTCAAAATGAAAAATCACACTGAAAAATTCCACACTTGTCTTCAGGGTATAATTACAAAATAATATTCCGCATGGAATGTGAGATCACACACGAAAGTAATTTCTCGCTAATATGGGCGGTAATTAAATTGCCACCGGTACCGGTGGAAAAATTTTTACCAGTGTACACCAGCCGGGCGCAATCGTAACATGGCCATTAACGCAACCTCCTCATAGGTCAAGAGGGGTCAGACTAGTAATTATCTCCATTGCCGCGGTTGGTGTTGTTCTCAAGACTCCTGTGATGTTTAAACAAGCCAATCGCTGTATTTCATATAATTTTTGGGTGACCGTTGCTTGTAGAACTTTCGGTCCCCATGCAATGGCTCCGTACGTTAACATATGTCTTATTATTGCAGTGTAGATTCAGGTGACCACACGGGGTGAAATACCTCGTCCCACTCTCCCCCGACAGTGCTCATAAGCCACATATGCTCAGAAGCCACATATGCTCAAGTTGTTTTACTATATATTATATCAATATAATCATTCTCTCATACATATAGTGATTGTTTGGGAACAACTCATTCAAAATTAATTTTCAATATGAATTTCCAATACAAACGAATAGGTAAACCCATTTTCCATTGTATTTAAAGGAAATACATCAAGCACCAAACGTGATGGCGGGTGATCGCGCAGGTATAGACTCTCAGAACTGAATTACTGTTGGATTACAATAAGCTCCTTGCCAGCCAGTGTCGTAATTATAATTAGCTTTAATAAGGGTAGCAAATGGAATGTAATTTTTTTCATATTTCATTTAGATATTTTAAGTAGTAGTACAATTCATTAAAATGATATATAACGATATACTTAACCAAAAATGAACTTTTGTTAGGCGATGACAGTTTTTCAGAAACAACACAAATTATTCAGACAATACCGAATGCCAACAGCATTGGGGAACAAGTAATGATAAGCCTCTGTACAGAGCATTTGTATGTCTTGCAAGAGCTGTAGTGAGGGTTATATTGAAAATGAGTTTGTGCGCATGGGAGCGGGCTTGCCATCACGTTTGGCGCTCGCTGTAACTGATTTCAATTTCCCTTTAGGCTCTATTATATAAAAAACTGACTCAGTAATATTATGATCATAGTAGTCATTACGTCATAAATTGGCGCCATTACTCTGGTATATGAATGTCCAACGAAATTGAAGGGTTTACGATCGGCATTTTGTCAAATGTTACATAATAACTCTAAGAAAAACTATACATAATTATTGTTTCATTACTACCTATACTTTGATTGTGAGCGTTTTTGAACAAAACTGTAATCTTGCTCATTATAAAGGCCTAAAACTTACTGAAAGACAAACTTCTCCCTGAAACTCTCTCAATCGTTCATTACCTACTCTACTCATAGGTAGTTCAACCTCATTCGTAAAAACTCATAAAAACTCACATGACTGAGAAATATCCTCCGTTCAAGAAATATACTCCACTGGAATTCTCTGGAGATTCTCCCATCAAGGGTGTTTTTAGATAATTCCAAACGACCGCAATTTGTGAGCATTCCAGCTAACCAGAAACAAATTTGATGGCGTAGGGCATTAGTAAATTGTATGTGCAACAGCTTTATCAAGATTTGCACATCCAAGGTTTACAAGAGCGTTCGTTTCGTTCCCTAGAGAGTCAGGGTAAAAGCGTTCTCCTTTGAATGAGGAACGTGTTTGTCTTACGTGCCAGAATGCTGGTAATGTATCAGGGCAAAAATAGTTATTTACGTGCCAACGGTATGAGGAAAATTATAATGCTTTGAAAAAGACGATCTTGAAAACCCAAAGGTTTGTATTCGAAACCAATGAAAAAAAAATAATATGGAAGCTAAAATGAGGTTATTGATACAGGGTCTTCTAACAGGGATTCCCCAATGACAATTGAGAAGTGCCATTTTGTTGAGACTAAATATGTCAATTTAGTTGTCCATCTATTTAGTTTGTTTTATAAAGTGATCATGGACGGATATAGCATTCAACAACGCTTGCAAATAATCAAATTGTTTCATGAAAATGAAGTTCTGTTCGGGCAACGTACCGCGCGTTTCGTTCATTTCACGGTCGCCATAATCGTCCTACCTAGAGGACTGTTCGCAATGTGCTGGATGAATTTGAGTCCATTGGTTCAGTAAACGATCGACCAACACCCATGCCTCGACGAAACGCAAGATCTTCCAAAAACATCGCCGCTGTCTGTGAGAATGTGCAGGAGAATCCGAAGCAGTCGATTTCGCGTCGCTCACAAGATCTCGGCCTTCCGCAGAAAACAAATTTGCGAATTTTGGGTTGTGACTTGGGCCTGCACCCGTACAAAATTTAACTAATTCAGGAACTGAAGGTAAACGACCATAGATAAAGACGTGTGTTCGCTAAATGTGCTATGGAGCAGTTGGCAACTGATTCTGATTTTCATCGAAAAATCATCTTCAGTGATGAGGTCCATTACTGGATGAATTGGTACGTGAACAAAAAAAAATTATCGAATTTGGAACGATACCAATCCACATGAGATCCAAGTACGTCCAATGAATCCCGAAAAATATCACTGTTTGGTATGGATTTTGGACTAGCGGCGTCATCGGTCTATATTTTTTCGAGAATGACGTTGACCAGGTCATCACTGTCAACGGCGAGCACTATAGGTCGATGATCACCAACTTCTTTCGGAGGATCTGGATCTGTATATGTATCTGTAGAGTAGGGAGGGTGAGTGTAGGCCCACCGCACTCAGGCCACATGTGACTCATTGTACATCCTTCCAAGGAGTTGTCCTCCTAGGTCATATTCCATCCTGTCCTTTCCAGGTCTCTGGGAGACATCTCCTTTATATCGGCAGGTGTAGGCCAAGACTCACCGAACACACACTCTGTTATTGACGATAACTCCAGGCACTCACATAGGACATGCCTGACAGTTTCATCTTCCTGTTCACAAATCCTGCATAGAGGTGTGTCCAGGTGTGTTGGCCAGTCAGAAATACTGTTAAGCGCAGGTCTCTCGTGGTCATCGCCAGATATTTCTTCGGCGCCAGCTTTCCAGGTTCGCCCAGGGTGATCCTGGCAAGACTGCATCCTTTGTTTCCATCTCATCTCTTTAGGGATTGAGCATGGGTGGAACGTATGACTGATTCCGCAATTGTCGAAGTCATCAGGCTGTAGGTGCCACTGGGTCCTAAAACTCTTAGTTCAGCTGCTTCCTTGGGTAAAGAGTCGGCAATGCTATTACCTTTACTCCTGTGGTGCCCTTTAAACCACCTCCGGATAATATTATTATTTACCGATAATTCAGTCTGATTTATTCGTCAGAGTCATGAAACATTCCAGATGCGCTACACTCAGAGAAGCCGTGGCGGACATTCGAACGATGTTATATTTCACAAAATGGCATCAATAGTCAATAGGTCTTTCAATCGAATATAAAATTTCGATGATATCCCACACACACACTCAATTCAAAGATAGGAAGAACTTAATGAAAGACCCAATAGAAGTAATCATGAAATCATTATAATGCTGTCTTCAGCTGGGAAAACGATTTTCTCATGTAAGACCAGGGCTGCCAACCAATCACAGCTGAATAACATGGATCGATTTGAAACTTTGGCCATTGAAGACGCTCGCAAGAAGCCTCGAGTCTGGTTGGAATACGTTGACGATACCTCCTCAGCGCGGAACCACGAATACATGGAACTGAACACTTTCTTGCAGCACGTCAATAGCGTGTCACCTTGTCCACAATGATGTAATGGTAAAGAAGATCGACAAAGAGTGTGAAACTTTCTTATACAGAATACCAATTCCCACGGAACAATCCCTAAATTATGATTCCAACCACAAACATTTCAGTAAGAGAGGATTCGCTGAAACCGTTATTGAACATGAATTTAGACTATGTTACACGAAGGTAGGTGTCGAAACAATTTTATATAGTACAGTTACACCAAAAAAAACGGTGGAAGAGATTTTGATTTTCGAATCACTTGGCTTTCACTAAGCAACATCCAACTTGGTTTTGAACTCGTGAAAACAACAAAACTGACCATTTTTTTTTGGTGTGGATGTCTGGCCACACTGCTTGAAAAGACAATGAAGCTGCTGACTTCCTTCTCAGAAGAGGAGCTGTAAAATTTCTTTGGAATATAATCTGGTTTTGATAGGATGACCAATTTCTAGGCTTTCATACATCTTCAGAAAAAAAATTTACCAAATAATGGTTAGACTACAGCAAGAATCTGAAAAATCTCTCAGGAGTTGAGAAACTTGTGCGAGCTAAAGACTAACGAGGTCTTACCTTTCAACATGTGATTCCTAACACGGTTGCAGAATCATCCCAGCTTCAACCAAATAAATTCTCTCGAAAAATCGAGGCGGGAATCAAACCCACGGTCTTCCGATTGTGGGTCGGGCGCACTACCACCGCGGCCAATTCCACAATTCCACAACAATGACCCACATTGTCCGACAGGTCTACCTATATGTCACTGACTTCTGAAACATGCTATGAAGAGATTTTGATCTGAATCGTCATCTTCGTTTGGAAGGTGTTGAAACAGCCTAGCAGCCTTAACCCAATCAAATTTCCAGTTTTGGCAGAATTTCACTTCCTCTATCGGACTTGAAACAAACCAATCTGGTTATTGGTATCTTAAAATGGCCAAGACCTTGGGCTAAACCAAAGCTATATTTGGTGGAGTGTGAATAGGTCTGATATACAATGGAGCCTCATAGACTGCAGTGAAGAAAAGAGGAGACCCACTCATTATGAACCTAACTGAACCTCTGTCAAACTCATGCTAGTATCCTGTTGATGCTATGAAATATATCTCCGCTTTACTATTTCGGAGTTAGTTCAACACTTTGACGATCAGCTGGTACGACCAGCTGGTGCACTTTCGCTGCCTCGTCTGGGCCCTGTCACTCGTGATGCAATAGGGCGGTGTGGTGGACCAATGAACCATTCTGAACCCAGTGAGTCTTTGCTTTACATTGAACGAGCTTCGCACTAGTTTCAAATCATTATCTTCCTTCTGGATTTCTTTCTTGTCTTATGTATCGTCTATGCTACGTATTGGTTGATTTTTTCTCTGTGGTTGCAGACTTCTTTACTTCCTAGGATCCATCTTCAATCTCTTCGTTTTCAAAACACATACTTCTTTACCATCCATTTGTTATTTGTGGTCTGTTTTCTATGTTAACTATCTGTGTCTTTTTTCAGTCGTTGGACTTGGAATTCCGTGGGATATTATTCAATATGTTTCGTGTGTTGTACTTCATTTTGATCTGAAAGTATCCTTTCTCATCATTAGCTGGTTCAATTGTTTTGGTTACGTAAGCCCTTGGTCGTTTCCAGAATCCATTGGCAGATGCCCTACTTTCTGAACATTGTAATAGCACCTCTCTCTGGAGTATTTCCTATTCCCATAAATTCGTACCCTAACTGCTCTTTCTATTTCTCCCCTTGATTATTGTTGCGTTATAAAGTAATACGGAATTCATAGCAAACATTAATAAATTAATTCCAAGGAACTATTTGTTGTTATCTGTAGAACTGCTATGGATATATCTGTTGATTAACATAATAGAATAGCTTATTCTCTACCTTGACATCACACCGATCATCTACATATTTTTAAATAAATCCAAACTGAAAAAACCTCTGACACTGCACTGGCCGTTCGCAAAATCCTCGTAGGTATCATTGAATTCTATTTTCGTAGCGAGAAGAGAGAAAATTAATCTATAAATCACCAGAAGTTCGTGCAACTTCCAGAATGAGTAACTAGTACGAATCATACATTCTCGTTTCTTCCTGTATTTGCCTGAAATTGAAAATAAACCCGACCAACCCACTCGCCTAATCTCTTCAGGTGATTACATTGTTTTAATCCTGTACGAATTTAACTGCGACCCGTTCGCTTATGGTGAGCCTGGAAAATATATGAGTGGTTGATACGAGAGATATTACGGTTTAACACGCCACCTGAATTGCTTTGAAGAAGAAATATATAACTTTATCCAACAGACGTTCTTCCGAGTCAAAATTGTTAAAAAATATATATATTTTCTTCTGTAAAAACCGTTCTCCAGATGGAAGGGTTCTTGAGAAGTGTAAGCTATCACGGTTGCTTGTGATGTTTAGGACTGTGATTACGCGGATGATTATTTTTTAGATAGAATCTAGCAGCCTCATGATTTATCAAAATCAAAATTAGAGCTTCAACATATTTTGAACAAACAACAGCAAAAGTGACTTCATTTTTGAATAAACAAGGTATCAAAATTGTATTCAGAACAGGTTATATGTTGGGTAAGTTAGACGTGCGGTATATATTGGTCAAACTAGGAGAACATTCATTATGAACCTATATGAGGAACATATAATGAGCCAAACTAGGTCAACATATTTAAGTCGTCTTTCAGAAGGAAATCATATATGTAACGGAGATTTCCAAATTTATTTCATAGAAAATATAGGTTCAAAGCTAAATTATTTGGAAACATTTGACATTAATCAACTTAATAATTCAAACATTTTACTGAGTGACCAACTGGATTCAAGCAGATCACCATCACTGAACCGTTACTGTGCCTCAGGTAACTGTACCTCATTACCTAGTTGTTTACCTATGATTCACCTAAAATTTGACTGGAATTACCTATTATTGTCTAGTCATGATTTGCTTTTGCGCAACCAAAACGTTCCGTTTTTGAATCGGATCGTCATGTGTGATAAAAAGTGGATCTTCTGCAGCCGACACTGGTCAACTGAAGAGGTCCGATCTTGCTCAACGATAACGCACGTCACAGGTGTTGAGGTTAAGATTAAAACATTTCTTCTGGAAATAGAGTGGCCTGAATCCATGGTTGAACTCAAGTCCCTCTATGATTGAATGAGTGGCATATGTGGAATTTATTTTTCCATTCCGGAAACTATTTTTTTTGTGTTTCTTCATGCGTGCTTTGAACCTTCTTTCAGTTTGACCTATATAAAACATCGGGCATAATCCACATGGTAATTTATACACTCTCGATTCTTCTGAAACTGAACTTTTATCTTTGTTATTCTTACGATTTATGCATACGAGGACATTGGAACTGTTCACGATGGACACCAATATGTCTTGGCACAATCATATCGCCTCAATTTGGGTTATTACAGCAAATGCAAGTTTGAACAAAATAAAGTTGAGTTTAATTCATGAGTTTTTCAAATTCACTTCGAAAAGTATTCAAATTGATGTTTCATATGTTGGGTTCTAATTTTTAAAGGGATTTGTTTCTAATTCACATATTGGCAACAGCAACAATTAAGGCAGTATTTGAATTATAGTTCAATACCACCTCCACAAGCCACATAAACAACAGTTATTTTGTTATTTATTTATATAGAGGAAGATAGGTTAGGTGCACAAAATGTCATATGTCACAGAATGTCTCGGAACTCGGAACATAAGTGAACAGAACAGCAAGCCTCTGAAATATGCCATCTTTGTTTGTCTCATACAGGTAACAGATTCATTGTCCTTTATTAGCTTTAACCGATGTTGCCAAATGGTGAAATAGAAACGAATCCCATTAAATGTTGAATGCATTATTTCATTCCTCTTTTTTAAGTATTTAAATAATTTTTTAAAGAAAAAGGTTGAAATGATAAGTTTAAAATGCGTTGTTTTAGAGCTCTTTTATGAAAACTACTTGATTTTCGTCAGTAGGAATATTCCCCAGCAGTGGCTGCTTCTCAAAAGCTTGGAACACTGTTCCTTACCAGAAAACTATACACATCTCAGCAACTTTTGATGATCTATGAAGCTCAAATCAGAGCTTCCTTGGAGTATTGTGTGGAGTATCACGTACAACCTTGATAGCCTGGATCATTGAAGAGAGGTTAGAGAATTGTCCCTTTTCTCATCGTCTGGAGGTTCAACTCAGTACACCTCGAACTTCACTGTTTAAAAACTCTTTCACCTTAAGAACTGCATTGATGTGGAATAAACTTCCTGAGGACGTTTTTCCAAACAGATTTAATCTCCAGCGATTCAAATCCAATGTGAATCACTTCTTTCTTACAGGCACCGCTCTAAGAGCCCCTTAAGGATTTTCCTGTAGTGCTTGTGCTTTGTCCTTAACAAAAAAATTTAATAAACGTATCTCAAAAACGGCTCAACCGATTTGGGTGTATTTCACGCAGCACTCAATATTCAGTGTTTGATATATCTCAACTGGTCCATAATTAAAAAGTTATGACAATTCAGAGAAGAACGTCAACCATTTCAGTACATACTGTTTGGTTGAAACTTTGGTTAACTATATTTACAATTTTGTGAAATGATTTTGTTAGAAATTAAAATAGGCAAATACGTCGCGTCGGTCGGTAGCTAGGCGGTTCGACGTGGGTGCTTTGTTCACTCTGTCAAATCGACCGCCGTGTTGGTCGGTGGTTCAAGCCACAGGCTGAAACATCGATTTTCACTTCCTATCGTCCAACCGATGTTAGGAATCACACGTTTGAAGGTAAGACCTCGTTAGTCCTCAGCTCGCACAAATTTCGACTTCTGAGGGTTGTCGTTCAATGGCGTGCGATAGCTGGTTGACGGAAAAACATATTTTGAACATTTTTTTGAACGTGGGGTGAAGTTATGGGCTAATTTTTGATGTGTTTCAAAAATTTCATTCATAATGCTTCGAAAGATCTATTCCAAGTCCAATTTTTTTGCAATGCAAATACAGCCGAAACACCTTTGGGGCGTTCTGAGTGAAGCGTGCCAGAAATGACAGTCGTTTATATAACTCATTAACAGCTTTCAGCCGTTCAGGGACATTTCACAATTCTATGTGGAAATCCAGGAACTTTCTAGCACCCCCACTAATTGTCAGCTGTCGGCTGAATTCAAGGTTCGTTATTCCCAATTGGATGAAGAGGATTATTCAATGGATTTGTGCAGTCTACTGTAACAAAATATCTGTCGCTCTGGTAATGAATGGTTTATTGTCAATTTGCAGGAATGACGATAAAATTTTCATATGGAGGTAGAATGAGAATATTAATTGAAATGAAAAAAAATTAAAAAGTGGACCGTTTCCATGTTGTTTCAGATGATAGCCGTAGTGCAAGTTATACTAAAATGGCGAACCACAAGGTACCGTTCTGGGGCTGCTTCTTTTCACATTACACATTACATTACAACTCGTACCATAGTACGAGCATGCATTCGTTCAAATTACATGCCGTGAAGGGCCATATTTATCTATACTAAATGCACAATGTATTTAAGGTACTTAATTGAATAGGAATTGATGCTGTTATCTTCAAAATCGTTTCGTAAATGAGTCATGAATAAAAAATGGTCATTGTGGGTTATCCCTCATACCAGTGGTCGCCAACCTCTTCAATGTGTTGAGCTACTTTGTTAATTTTGGAATAAACAGCGAGCTACTCACACGGAAGCCACGTAACGCAACGTAAATGAAAGAATCCAGTTAATTTATCATTATATGTATTTATTTTACTATTTAACCGGTGATACATAATGCATAGGTACTAATAATAAACTAATAACAAAATAACTAATATTACTAGTACGTACTTGTTCATAGCTACATCAAACCTATCAAACCTATCAAACGAAGGTGTTTGAAAAATAAACACAAACTTTTATCCAGCCACAACGGCATGTCACGTTTGATTTAAAAATAGTTAATAATAACAACAAAAAAGTAACGCACTATCATGAACATAAACATTGAAAAATAAAAAAGCACGTTCAATGAGAAGGCTGATACTCAGACTTATCGATAATTTTTTTAATGTTTGCAGTATAATTTGATGCAGCCATTCGAATACAATTATCCAAATGTTCATCTGTAAATCGATTGCGATATTTGTTCTTAATAAACTTCATATTGGAAAAAGAAGATTCACACAAATAGGTTGAACTGAATAATGCTTTCACTTTCAAGGCAACACGGCATAGAACTGAATATTTGTCTTTACTTACAATAGGCCAGATACATTCAGTACTTGAGACTAACGATTTTAAGGCTAAATCATTTTGAAACTCAATGACTTGCAGCGATGTATTCGCCAAAGTTCTGCATAACACAAGTTGCAAACTGTTGGATATCAATTTCCATAAAGGGTGAAACAACAAACTGCGCTACTAAAGCCATTTCATTGAAATCCTTAAAACAGGGTAGAAATCATTTCTACATGATATTTGTTGTCATAGGGTTCTAATGGATTTTGAGATATTTTTTCTGAAAGAATAGGAAAATGCTTGGCATCGCTGTTAATTAGGTTTTGTTCCCAAAGCTTTTTGATAAATGCTTTTATATCAGAAATCATTTCCGCTAGTTCTTTGTCTCTCCCCTGAAGCTGCAAATTAAGTTCGTTTAATTTCTCTGTAATGTACACGAGAAAACCATAATCTCTAAGCCAGACTGAATTTTCTAGTTCCGGAGTCGGTTCATCGCGTTATTTGTAAAATTGAACTATGTCAGATAGGACATCATCAAAACGTTTCAGCACCCGTCCTCTACTTAACCATCGGACTTCAGAGTGAAGGAGTAGGTCCCCGTATTGACAGTCAACTTCATAGGCCAAGGTTCTGAATAATCTTCTTTGTAACGATTGAGCTCTAATCTTGTTCACAATTTTTACCACCAGTTTCATAACGTTGTTTAGTTTCAGGAAATTTCCACATGATGCTTGCTGATGGATAATGCAGTGGTAACAGAGAAATTGCGGAAAAGTTTAATTTTTACGACATAACGCCACCAGACCCTTATCACAACCCACCATAGCTGGAGCGCCATCGGTTGTCAAGCCTACCATTTTCGATATTGGAATTTTCTCGAAAGAAATAATATTTTTTAAATGAGAAAACAACTCATGTCCAGTAGTGTGTCCTTTCAGTAGAATGAACTTCAAAAGATCTTCTTTATTCGTAAAATCACTAAAAACCATCCTGACGAACACGGCCATCTGGGCAGTGTCAACGACATCTGTTGATTCATCCAGTTGAAGTGAAAAATAAACACAGTTATCTAAGTCAGTTCTTAAATGTAAAAAAATATCATTGCTCATTACTTCTACACGTCTCATCACTGTATTAGCAGAAAGTTGCATAGATTTTATAACTGAAACTATCTCCATTTCTAAAGTTGGAAAATAACGAATCAGCAGCTTCTAAAAACGCCTGTTTTATCATTTCCCCGTCTTCATAAGGTTTCTTTTTTTGTGCAATTATCTGGGACACACGGTACGATGCTTCAGTTGCAGCCTTATTTTTGTCGACTGTTCTTAAAAATATTAATTGTTGTCCAATTAACTGCTTTTTTAACTGTTTCAGTTTCTCCTTTCTGGCGGCAGAATGTAGTGGGAATGATTTTTCAAAATTAGAATGTACAGTTTCATGATGTCTCTCAATATTTCCTTTTTTAGCAACGGAGACCGAAGTATTACATAACAAACACACATTTTTATCTTTAACTTCTGTAAAAAAGTATTGTTCTTCCCATTCCGAATGAAAGTGGTATGTCTTTACCTTCTTACAACTGCTTGCCATAATATTATTTTTGTTGTTCTCCACTAACCCAACCGCTGGACGTTGGTTACGCGTTCAGTTTTAAACTAAACGCAATGTTGCCGCGCCATGCATATTTATCCCGTTCAAAGCAATCCAGATCGTTCTCGAGCACTAACGCGCTGGTCCGGCTGGTCAGTTCTAGCCGATTCTAGCTTGATGGCGTCAGCGGCAGATCGCTCACCGCAACGTTGCCGCTGTTTATGTTTAATATTATGACAATTAGATTTTTTTGTGGAATTTTCGGAAGCTTCTCTGATTTTTGCAGTTTGTATTTTTTAAATTAAAATCGTTGTGAGAGCTACCAGAATTGCCTCCGCGAGCTACCGGTAGCTCGCGATCGACAGGTTGGCGACCACTGCCTTATACCATCGCATACTTTTTGTAAGCTTTTTTGAGGTGTTATAATACTGTAGTATATTATTTTGATCTATATCGTAGGGTTCAGCCAGCGTTTGCAAAGTAAGCGCAAAAAATGTGTTTATTTACGACATCACATTGGAAACCTCTAAACTTATCAGTTTTCCCTACTATATTATGTATAATATAGTAACCTTCCTCTTAACACTCTATCCATTCAAAAAACCCGCATCAAAAACCGTTGCGTAGTTTTGAAGACCTGAACATAAATAGAACATAGGAGCAGCGGGAAGCGACTTTGTTTTATACTATGTATTGATTTGTCACACTTTTGAACCAACCACAATAGACCAACCTCATAACTCATTACCTCTAGGTCAATCACAGATAAGCAGAATCATAACTTCACAGTTGTCTTCAAATTATTTTCAGTCGCGAATGGGAGTGAGAACAAAATTGAAATTTTTCATAAGTTCGTTACTTATTGACAGAATGAAAGTGTGATTATAAATTCGAATGGCTTTATATCACATGTAAGCAGCTTCGTGGAGTAGTGCTTAGAACTCCTAGTTCTAGTCCTGGGTTCAATCTTGGATGAAATCACATCTCCAACAGTTCTTTTCTCTCAGTTTTCAAAGTATTCGAAATTGAAAAGAATAACAAAATATCTAACGATAAAAATTTGTCATGATCCGAGATGATCTTCACTAATAAAACTCATTTTCAAATATCTCTGTTATGAGTCATAGGAAAAGTGTAGTGTTCTACTTGTCTGAATCAGCCATTACTTCATCATTTAATAATGTACTTTCACTATTATGCTGTTATGAAATTGAAATAAATTTAATGTGATGATGATTATTGTGTTGAGTGTAAAGTAAGCGTGTCAACCTGTCTGTAGACACTAGTATAGACATTAATATAATGGAGAATGTTCCTCCTGACGAAAATCAAGTAGTTTTCATAAAAGAGCTCTAAAACAACGCATTTTAAAATTATCATTTCAACCTTTTTCTTTAAAAAATTATTCAAATACTTAAAAAAGAGGAATGAAATAATGCATTCAACATTTAAAGGGATTCGTTTCTATTTCACCATTTGGCAACATAGGTTATAGCTATTACAGAGGCGTGTTTACTTATGTTCCGAGTTCTGAGACATTCTGTGACATATGACATTTCGTGCACCTAACCTAGCTTCCTCTATATAAATAAATAACAAAAGAACTTTTGTTAATGTGGATTGTGGAGGTGGTATTGAACTATAATTTATATTTTGCCTTAATTGTTGATTTATAAAGATAATTTTCCTTTTTTAAAGTAGAATATCTAGGTACGTATAAATTATTTCAACTTGATATAGGCGCTGTTGCCAATATGTGAATTAAAAACAAATCCCTATAAAAATTAAAACTCAACATTTGAAACATCAATTTGAAAACTTTTCGAAGTGAATTTGCAAAACTCATGAATTAAACTCAACTTTATTTTATTCAAACTTGCCTTTACTGTGTAATAACCCAAATTGAGGAACATTCCCCATTATAAACTCAATATTTCTTTTACTTCTACAAATACAGAGGAATATTCTGACAGACGTACATCTGGTATTTTCATTTTTTTTTTGTTAGCAAAGTTAATAAATCCAACTCCACAGCCATATTCAGTTTCATTTCACTCCTCTGGGAAGAATAAAACGCAAGATAAACTGAGGTAATTCTTCATATTTTTCTGACAGTATATTTCAAGGAGAATGGATGGCGGCAGCCTGAAATCTTTCTGTCACCCAAACTGTGGAATTAATCATGGGATTTTTGAGGTGAGTGAAAACGCCTCATCTTCAAATGTCTGCCTGTAAAAGGTCGCTTTATAGTGGATACCGCGTGGAGTTTATATTTTCACTTTTTCTGAAAGTGACGTTGCAAATATATGGGTGTAGTTGATATATACTCTGTCTGTTCAAAAAATATGGTGAATTTTATGGTTTCTCAAAAAATATTTATTTATTCATTAATTTCCATTCTGTTTTCTTGAGAGTAGCCCCCTCCATTTATAATACACTTGTGCCAGCGTTTTTTTCCCACCCTCGAAGCAGTTCTAATGTGCCCTTTTTGGTATGGCTACGAGCTCTGTCAGCGACTCGGCTTTATCTCCTCAATCGTCACGTAACGCCATCCTTTCATGGGTCTCTTCATTCTTGTGAACAGAAAAAAGTCGCAGGAGGGCAAATCTGGTAAATATAGTGGCTGAGGCATGATAACGGTGTTGTTTTTGGCCAAAAAAATTACGAACAAGCAATAACGAGTGTTTCTCAAAAATATCAGACGTTTTCTTCGTATTGCTTTTCGCAAGCGGCGCATAACTTCAGAATAATACTCCTTATTGACCGTACGATCATGTGGTGAGAACTCCTGATTCACCTCGTCAAAGTAATCGAAGAAAACAGTTAGAAGAACTGTAGCATTTCATCGAACTGGTCGTGCTTTTTTCTTCTTGGCTCTCCTGGTATCTTCCATTGGGACAACTGTATTTTGATTTCGATGTCATAACCATATATCCATAGTTAGTCAGCAGTTATGACCATTTCAAGCATACTCTAATACACTTGCTATCAGCATGTCCAGCATATGCGGTCTCGGCCTATATCCATCGACATAACGCGGCCTCAAGTGTGCTATATTACTATTTACGGCACTCTTACGGTATTGACGAGACACCGGTGTTGCCCTACGCTCCGGGGGATATTGAATCCGTTGTGGGAAACACCGTTAACGCCATTCAACAATTCCCACCCACCGTTTGTGATGGGTCAGTCTTCACCACGGTTCTCAAATTCTCGTCCTGGATTACTGTAGGACGGCTACTTCGGGCCTCATCTTCGAGGATAAAATCTCCGAAATGAAATTTTGCAATTTTCGAAACTTCGCCAAATTTCGTCAAATGCCTGGGTCATTTTTAGAATTGATTCGACATCGCTTTTGCTTTGCTTGAATCCGTATGAAAAAAATTGAACGAATTTCTCTCAACGACATCATGTGTAATAATAATAATAATATGCCGCGAGGTGCCCGAGACCCTAATGCACTTGCTATCAGCATGTCCAGCATATGCGGTCTCGGCCTATATCCATCGACATAACGCGGCCCTAAGAGTGTCATATTACCATCTACGGCACTCTTACGGTATTGACGAGACACCAGTGTTGCCCTACGCTCCGGGGATTTTGACTCACTAAGGCAGAACTCTTAGCCGCACAGATGCAGAAGGCTGTCGTTCTTGGCTCACTTCGCTTGCTCGGGGCACATGATTCTCGGACCCAATGATCACTTACCCCACGGTGTGGGGCGTAGTCATTGGTTGATTATGTTGGCGTGCCCTCCCGAATGCATCGGGGCTTCGGGGGATAGGGCTTGACCAGCGCACACTACGGTGAAAATAATAATAATAATAATAATAATAATGCATCTCAATAGGAGTTTGCATCCCAAATCGTCTGTTCCACGGTTGTACTTCCCCCGACAACAGGGAGGCCGTGGACTTTCGAGTTTGGAGTGTCTACATGACAGAATGGTGCTGGATACAGCCTGTAAAGTCGTCAGGAGTTCGGATCCTCTTCTCTGCATGGTCCGAGACAATGAGAGAGCAGGCCATTTCTCTTTAGAGCAGATGCCCGAGCAGCTAATGAACTCGGTATAGTTGTCGACACTGAACGAGGTGACCACAACTCTGTCACCGAGTTGGAACCCGTTCAGCAAAAAGCTCAGATAAAAGCCGCAGAGATCACCTTACCTCTGCGGAAACACAAGAATCAGCCAATGCATGGGGTCTTCTTCAATAACATTGGAGACCTTGGCTTATCAAAGCGTCTGACCTTCGCTTTTCTCAGGTCGAGTGGGCTGAAGTCGAAAACTGAGGGGTTCATCATGGCTTGCCAGAATGGTGTCTTCAACACCTCAGTCTACCGCAGTCGCGTGATGGGTATAGAGGTTCCTGACACAAGGTGCAGGGGCTGCCGCGAGGCGCCCGAGACTTTAATGCACTTGCTATCAGCATGTTCAGCATATGCGGTCTCGGCCTATATCCATCAACATAACGCGGCCTTAAGAGTGATATATTACCATATACGGCACTCTTACGGTATTGACGAGACACCGGTGTTGCCCTACGCTCCGGGGGATATTGAATCCGTTGTGGGGAACGAGAAGTGCCGAATTTATTGGAACTATTCGTTCCCCACCCTCAGGCTCATATAAGCTAATAAGCCTGATGTAGTCCTTCTCGATCACCAGATCAAAACGATATTTGTCGTGGAGTTTTCAGCTCCTGGCGAGACGAATATCGTCAGAAAAGAGTAGGAAAAACGGATAAAATATCGAGATTTTCTCTTCGAATTCCGTAGACTCTATCCAGGTCACTCTGTCAAGATGGTTGTTCTGATTATTGGAGTCCTTGGTGGAATGATGTCCTCTCTACTCTCGAATCTCAAAATCATACCGGCTTGCCGCACTAAGATAGAAATCTTAGCCGCACAGCTGTAGAAGGCTGTCATTCTTGGCGCACTGCGTTTGCTCAGGGCACATGATTCTCGGACCCAATGATCACTTACCCCACGGTGTGGGGGTGGTCATTGGTTGATAATGCTGGCGCGCCCTCCCGAATGTATCGGGGCTTCGGGGGATAGGGCCTGACCTGCGCACACTACGGTGAAAAAAAAATTATAATAATTGTTTTCATTCAAAGGTAAGAAAAAAATACAATGTATGGAATACAATATATACAATCACCCACGTACTTATCAATAGGCAGAATTCAATTTCTGATCTTGTCATGAATGACTCAATCAGAAGTTGCTCTTCCATTCAACCTCGAGAAAAAAAATAATTGAAAACTGTTGTACATGCACAACATACGAAAATTCTAGATATATTTCAGTGCCAAATGCGCCAGAATCATTTCAATTAGTTCTGACAACAATAAAAATACTGATGAAAATAAAACTTTATGAAATGCTCATTTTCATCAAAATTATTTTATTGACAATGGAGTTGAGGCAATTTTTGTTCCAGTAAGTAAATAATAAGACCACATTATAAGAGAAGGATCGACAAAATAAAGTGGTTGTGTGGCGGGGTGTAGTTAGTTGATTTATGAATCTCAGATTCAAATTGTCGATATATGTAATCATGAGATGCAAAGAGGCAAAAATTCAAATCTGGAAATCAATTCACAGAGTCAATGTACAGAGCACAAAATTCTTTATAGATCAGTATGTATATACCAGGACATAAAATAAATATTTTTCGAGATATGAAGCTACAATACACATTTCATTGAAACGGACAACAGAAGTAAGTTGTACAGCGTGAGCATCTGTAGTTTGAGAGAAAAGATGAACCTCTGAGTAAATTGCCAGTTAGACGTCTGAAACTTCAGTGCAAAAAATTAATAGATTTTGAAGTAGAACCCATGTATATTCACTGAATGGATACCTCACAATATCCTATGGTTTTGAGATGTCGCTGCAGCAAATATTGTGGAAGATACTTGAGAGTATTAAAATCTAGATAGTTACCGAAATTCCACTTGGAACTAACACTGAACAAAACTGGCCAATACTGGATGAAAATCCATAATGAAACTAATTATTAGAGTTTATTGTATAATTGTCACTATGAAGTGTTTTACAAAAACCGCGACATATGTTTCGCTATAGAATAGCCTCCTCGAGCGTGAACTAAAAGTAACTTCTAAATTACAACCATTTTATACTCTAACAACATATTACGTACTCGTATGCCTACTTTCTAATGAATGAATCTACCTGAAAAGGTCATTTATGACTTCATCAACTATATGAATAAATTTTTCGAAAGCACTGTAAATATACTCAACTATTTTTACCTGGAAATGAATAGATTCAATAACAGATTCATAAGATATTCAGAGTTTTTAATTTTTTTATTTCCGTACTCTCCAACAGGTTAAGTTTCAAACCTTTCTTCTGAGAATGGAGGGGCTTGTATTCATGGTTGAACTCATGTCCCTCTGTGATTAAATGAGTGGCATATGTGGAATTTATTTTTCCATTCTGGAAACTATTTTTGTGTTCCTTTATGTGGACTTTGAACGTTCTTTCACTTTGACCTATATAAAACATCGGACATGACCCACATGGTAATTTATACAATCCCGATTTTTATGAAACTGAACTTTCATCTTTGTTATTCTTAATGTGCATGCCTAAGTTGTTGGTTTTGAAAGCAAGCTGAAATATTTGTAGTCGGTTGGCCTAAGTAGGTTAAGGTTCTATAACTTTTATCCTCTTCTTTTCTAATTGGGTAAACTTCCTTCAAAGTTTGGCTGTGTAATTTGTTTTATAATAAATAATGTATTATGCTGATATCGTAATCATTTTTGACAGCTATTTGTTTTATTATGTTCATTTCTATTTTGAAATACCTCATGCCTCATACCTCATGCTAAAATTTTCCATCTGTATGTAGCTACCGGGCATTTATTTCCTGATATAGAGAAAATCAATACGCGTCTGGCACTGTATTCCAACTTTGATACTCATATTCCCGCTCAGGAAACGAAGGCTCATCCACTTTGGTCCCATCCAGACCATAAAAAAGTTTAATTCGGCTACTAAAGACTTCCATCACACAAAGGTCGTAAAAAAGTCATTTGAGGTAATATGAGAGCTGGAATAGAATTCGCTAATATACATTGAACGTTGGAAAAACTGAAATTCGTTTCGTTTTTATCCTTCTTATTTGGTATATATTGGGGTGAATTAGAATTCAAGCACAGAAATTTCATTATCAAAATATATGAGAATCCGCCAAGAGATTTCAATGACAGTTTTTTCAGATGTGTAGATCATAAAAAAATAGAAGTTTTTTTTCAATTCGTAAGTCATTTTTCTTCCTCTTTCAGAACTGAAGACGACCCACTAGTTCCGATTGATCGCCATCATCCAAGACTTATAGTACAAACTTCACCAGGGCCAACACAAAAAAATTTTTCTTCTTCCATTAACCGGTATAACTTCAGAAATGCCAATACTGAAAAACTTTGCAGGCTACTTGGCGGAGTTGATTGAAATCAACACTTCAGCAACCTGAATGGCGTCGATCAAACATGCGAACGATTTAACGAAGTCATACAAAATATAATAAAAAAGTGTGTACCCATGAAAAAATGCTTCTCCTGCATGTAACATACCTGGTATTCAAAAGACCTGATTCGTAAACTGAAAGTAAAAAATCACTATCTGAAAATGAATAGACATCATAAACTACTTTTTTGTCGTGAAAAATTTAGAGAGATGAGGCATTCAGTTGAACGCGATATAGATTTTCATATAAACGTTTCATTGCGAACTCCGAACAAAACCTGAAAAAAATTCCCTCCGGTTTTTGGAGCTATGTGAACTCAAAGAATGATAAATCTCGAATTCCAGGACATATGTATTTTAATGATCAAATATTGTCATCACCTAACGCTATAGTTAATGCATTTGCAACGAACTTTCAAAGCATATAAATTTCTAATGATAATCTAAAAAATTCAAACTGGAGTAATGGAGAATGTTTCAAGACCAGTAATTATTTACATCTTAGTGAAATCTCGGAAAATGACATCATTTCGGCTTCCAATAAATTGAAAAATAAATTGACAGTTGGACCAGATGGCATTCCAGTCATATTGCTCTTTTTGCGAAGCCTCTCTGTATCATTTACAACCTCATGCTGAAAAATTGTTACTTTCCGAATATATGGAAGCTGTCGAGGGTATGCCCTATCTTTAAAACCGGCAAGAATTCGGAAAGAGTAAATTATAGACCGATTACCATAATATCAGTGTACTCGAAATCAGTTGAAATAATTTTATTGGACCTCATTTATCAGCACGTAAAAAACACAATTTCCGAATTACAACATGGTTTTGTGTCGTGGCACTGCATCAGATCTTTGTATTTTTTTACGCAATATGTTTCTGACAAACTGGACCAAAGTAAACAAAAACACCTTTTTGTCTATTTTTTCTACGATATTCTTGACTAGTTTCGGCTATTACACCATTTTCAAAACTAACTGATTACATTTAAATCTGAGTAATTTATACCTAAGTTGCCTATCCTATGATAAATAATTTAGTACCTACATTTTGTATACGTGTGATATCCATGAACATAACAAAACAAAGCTTTTGATATAATGAAGGTTTTGGGAACTGGATTATAGATTCAGGAGAGGAATATTATTCATATCAAATAGACAAAAGTGTGTTTTTGTAGTGTATCCTCAGTGAACATGAATTTCCACAAACAAGTCGTCAATCAAAGAAGCAACGTAAACAAGTTGATGTGGTGTATACGGACTTCAGCAAAGCATTTGATCGAGTTTCACATCATCAGTTGCTCAGGAAATTATCAAGCTTTGGCGTTTCGAGGAGCCTTCAACATCTGCTGAAATCACATCTTTTTTATATTTAATGCAACTTCGGGGTTTCTCAAGGTTCAAACTTGGGTCCACTATTATTTCTTCTGTTTGTTGATGACATTTCTGTTAATATCAACTCTGAAAATCTACTTTTTGCTGATGATATGAAGATTTTCAGGGACATTGAAGACTACTGGAATATTGTAGCTCCATATGGAAACCTTGTCAGGGATATATATATATATATATATATATATATATATATATATATATATATAGGAGTTTTTTAATCGGACATAGCACTCAAGGAAGTGGCAAACCATAGACACGTGTTTCGGGCTTTTGGCCCATCATCAGTATGGTGCAGCCAAGTGTAAGGATGGGCAACACTTGGTTATTTACCAGAAGAAATAAATACAAATGCTCGGAGCCACCAGCAGGAGTCAGCCGCACATTTGTGGTTTCACTTAATAGATCTTGTGTTTACAAGAAAACTATCAAAATCACCACGGAGTCAGCTATAGCTAAAGATCTATAAGTGAAAACACAAATGTGCGTCTGGCTCCTGCTGGTGGCTCCGTGCATTTGTATTTATTTCTTCTGGTAACCAAGTGTTGCCCATCCTTACACTTGGCTGCACCATACTGATGATGGGACAAAAGCCCGAAACACGTGTCTATGGTTTGCCACTTCCTTGAGTGCTATGTCCGATTAAAAAACTCCTTTATCTATATCAAGACACTCGATAACTTTCGTATTTATATATATATATATATATATATATATATATATATATATATATATATATATATATATATACAGAGAAAGTTTCTAAAATTTCTTTACTTAAAAAAGCATGGTTCTTACCCATAAGAGAGCATAGCTATGATTTAGTCTTGGAAGAGTTCAATTATACATCACTTTAAAAACGCCGCCAAATTAACGATTTGATTTTTATATACCAACTCATTCATAATCAAATCGACTCTTCTACTTCACTTTCATCATTGAATTTTAACGTTCCTCGTATAACTTCCAGGTCACATATAACTTTTTACATCGACGTACCTAACTCACAACACCACTTTCACTGTTCCTTGATATCTATGTGTAGAAGCTACAATAGTCTACAAAACATCGATATATTCTTCTTACTCTTATCTCAGTTTAGAAAAGCAATGTATAATGCACTACAGAACTGATATGTTATGCTTATATAGATTACGTTTTATGTTTAACTTTTGTTTTTTAGGACTAATATAAGCTTTTCATTTTGTATTATGTACTCGTGTTATTGAGTCTCATGACCTGTTGGATGTATTTTCTCAATAAATAAATAAACTATATTGGCCTCGCAAGAAGCTGAAAACTTCACAACGAATATAGTCTTGCTCAAATAGAACTACATCAGACTTATCAGTTTGTATGAGCCTGAGAGTGGGAAATGGATAGTTCCAATGAATTCGGCACTTTTCATTCCCTTTAATATCCCCCGGACCGTAGAGCAACATCGGTGTCTCGTTAATACGTAAACGTAACGTAACAACGTAAAAGAGCCATAGATTGTAATGAAGCACTCTTAGGGCCGCGTTATGACGATGGATTTAGACTGAGACCGCATAAGCTGGGCATGCTGACAGCAAGTTCATTAGGCCTCAGACGCCCTGCGGCAGGCACTGGATCAGGCGACTGCGGTAGACTAAGTTGTTATAAATACCATCCTGGATATGGTGAACACACAATTTTCGGACTTCAGTCCACTCGATCTGAGGAAAGCGAATGGGTCAGGTGCTTTGATGAGCCGATGATGTTGAAGAAGACTTCATGGTCTCTGCGGTTGTTATGTGGGGCTTTTGCTGAACGAGTTCTAACACGATGACAAAGTTGTGATCACTTCGTTCAGTTCATCAGGTGGCTGCCCTTACAAGAGACGTTCTGACCCCTGCTCCCTCATGGTCACGTACCGTGCAGAGAAGGGGATCCGACCTCGTGATGACTTCACAGGCTCCGTCCAGTACCATTCTGTCATGTAGACACTTCAAAGTCAAATGTCTACTACCTCCTTTTTGTCAGGATTACAACCGTGGAACGAACGATTTGGAATGGAAACTGCTATGAAAATGGTGCTTATGAAGTGCCCGTCATTGTACTTTAAAAAAGTGCGCCAACCTGCCTTACAAAGAAGGGATTTTTCCTTCTTGGTCGGTCGGTAGCCAGGCGGTTCGACGTGGATGCTTTGTTCACTCAGTCAATCGGCTGAACGCAGGTTAAACAATCGATTTCCACTTGCCATCGTTCAACCCGATTTAGGAATCACACGTTTATAATTTTCAGAATAGAGGGTTCTTACCCTGAGAGAGGTATCAGTAATGATGTCATATACGAACGTTTGAAACATTTTTGAGCGTCGCAGAAAACGTGCGTCGCTCATATTTTCATTCAAATTAGTGAATGGGGGAGTTGACTGTCCTAAAATTCTGGAACAAATTAACTTCAATGTACCACGGCTAGTTTCACGATCTCAGTTCATTTTTAGACCTCTCAGAGCAAGAACTAACATTATAATTTCATGTTGTCCTGTAAATGGGTAACTGTAAGACAATGAAGCTATTATTATTATCATTATCATTATTATTGAAAGGTAAGACTTCGTTAGTACTAAGCTCGCACAAGTTTCGACTTCTGAGGGTTGTGGTTCGTAGAGGTGCGATAGCTGGTTAAAGAAAAAACATATTTTAAACATATTTGTTGAAAGATTGCGTTCAGCATATTCCTGAAAAGGGCAAAAAAATCCAGATAACTATAGACCAGTCGCTTTGCTACCAGTGATATCAAAACTCATAGAGGAAGCCGTAAACACCATACCTTAGGCAACACACGTTGAAAAGTAAGACCTTGTTGATCCTTATCTCACACAAGTTTCGACTTCTGATGGTTATCGTTCGTAGGGGTGTGACAGCTGGTTAACGGAAAGCAGTTTTGGAAGGGTGTCAACATCTTGAGCGATCATCAATATGGCTTTCAGAAACAAAGATCAACAGGCGACCTTCTATGGTATGTCACCCATATTTGGGTCAATAGCTGATGCGCTTGGTATTTCTAAAGCCTTTGATCGTGTGCGGCATGGCCAAACTTCGATGCTATGGCATGTCGAATCATTTTCTCTGTATGGCTCTCTAGCTTCCTGAAAAAACGTTTCCAGCAAGTGGTCTTCGATGGATATCTCTCGACTTCTTTCACCATCAACGCTGGTGTTCCCCAGGGAACACAATATTATTTTCAACCCTCTTTTTATTGTATATCAACGCTTCGCAGATGACAGCATATTTGTCTTGTCATTCCATTTAGATTCCAGGACATCGGCTGTAGGAAGTTGCATACCTCGATGAGAATGCCATAAAAACCTAGGCATCGGTTTTCTCCAAAAAGATGAATGTCTTAGAACAGGATATAATAATGTCGATGAGTTTGTTGGGGGTTGAAATGGATAACACTATGTCTTGGCACAATCATGTCGCTGGAATTGCAAAAGCTGTTCCTCAGAATTTGGATCACTGTTCCGAACCAGAAAACTATACACACCTCAGCAACTTTTGATGCTTTAAAAATCTCAGATCAGACCTTCTTTGGAGTATTATTTACATGGTTGGAGGTCAGCCCCTAAGTATAACCTGAAGCTGCTCGATTCCATCTAGAAAAGAGTTATCCACCTGATTGGAGACACGAACATCGTGTCAAAGTAAGGTTGGAGATTATTTCTCTTTTATAGATACTTTCACGGGAGGTGTTCAAGTGACTTGGCACATTTGATTCCACCAAGAGCGGTACGTATCAGAAATACGTGACGGACTGTGGCTGCTCATCGTTTTGAGGTTCAACTTCATTATTTGCAATTGATAGTAGTTGAAATTTTGTCAAATTTGAATTGATGAAAACAAGCAGTTTATCATTTCTCATCACTCCTGAAAATGATTTCAGATATTCAAACCCCAAAAGGAATACAACTTCGGACAATTCGAAAACGATATGACTTTTCATTTTGAAGCGTATTTATGGTGTTTGATAGTATACAATTTCAACTTCAACTCAATCGGGAAGCAATATATCACCTCAAACTTGAATAATAGACCTGTCTTTCCAGAAGTCTTATTTATTTTCGGTGGAGTTGAGCGCTAGCTTGTCCATTCGAGAAACATCGAAAGCCATTTATTCATTTCCCATGTGTGATCAGGGTCGGTTTAAGGATCAGCTTTCACCTAATATTGGGAACATTGGAAATACATATGTGAAATATGACAGAATCATAATATATATTGAGAGTTGGCAATTCAAACAGTACCACAGTCAGTTGGTTGGTTATTGAAATCGAAGAAAAAACATCTGTTTTTAAGCCAGGCTTTCCGACCTTATTGAATTCATCCCTAGGAATGCATTTTCATCGTGATGAAAAGCTTTTACTCTTCACTTTCGACCGTCCACTCTTTGCTCTCAACATTTTACTCCTCACTCTCCACTATCGCCTCTCAATTCTTCATTTTCCGCTTCCCGCTCTTCACTTTTCACCCTCGACTCTTCAGATTTTACTATCCACACTCCACTCTCCATTCTCCACTCTCATTCCTCCACTCTCCTCTCATTTTTCTCGAATCCAAATTTTCCAACCTCCACTCTCCATTCTTCACTCTCCATTCTTCACTCTCCACTCTTCACTATCCAAACTTCACTTTTTACCCTTCTTTCTTTAGTCTCCATCCACCCTCTCTACTTTTCATTCTCCACTCTTCAGTTTTTACTACCCTCTCGCCACTCTCCACTAGCTACTGTCCACGACTGTCCACGTTCCACTCTCCATTCCATTCCACTTATTATTGAATATTTGATAATATATGAAGAAATAGGGATTGTTCGAATAAAACACTGCAAGAACCCCCTTCAGATTTCAGAACCCAAAGAGGAATATGTCACATCAGATCACGGAATTAGCAGAAAATTTCATGAAGTTGAAAGCAAATCTGAACATTTGAATGAAATATTCGCTATTATAACGATGTGTAGAACACAATGGAACGTTGAAAGATGGAAGGTTGTGCTTTATTCTCAAAGATGATTCAACTGATCAGCAGATGGATCAAGAACTGACATTGTTATGATAGGGCCCGGTTTATATTATGAAAGAACGGGATTGGGTTTCACTAATAGTACATGTGATTGTATTCCCAAATGAACTTCTTAGTATCTATGAGAAATAATAATAATCTTCATTCACTATTTTGGATACATGATGTATACAGTCCGTTTTTTTAGCTGATTCCAGTATTGCTATCTCGTAAACGGTAAGACTTATAAGGTCGGTTAAATTGGAGAAAAGTTTTCTATTTTGGGAAACTGGAATAATTTCTCCTCAGATCAAGAATATATGTGGTTGTTTATGTAATATTTTCCAAAAGTACAGCAGGGTTTTTGCAATTAGTACAGGTACACGACCTGCTGGAAATGATAACCTGACTTTCTGATTGACGTGTTTTATCTTGAGATATCTGGCGAGACAATAATGATCTCAATTGTTGCGGTAGTCTCTGTGAATCATCTAGTTTCTTTACCCAGTCGGGACGTTTTTCAATTTCAATGGCTTCACGAATTATTCTGGCCTGAAAAGTTTTTTCCGTAGCAATGATTTTGGTTTGTTTGAAGGTTATTGACAATGTTTCATCATGAATTTCACTAGTTCGGACTTCCATTGTCTACTATTTAAATAATTTTGAAGCTTATTGTGTGGCCTGTTTCAAGATGATCTTTGAAGAGGGTTGAAGCTGGATCTGATTGGCGAACAGCTAATTCATGTTCATATATTCTGTTGGAAATTCCTTTGTTGGTCTGGCCGATGTAAGTTCTGGGGTAGGTACATGTTATTTCGTATATACCCTGTGCCTCATTGCGTATCGTGTCCTTGGGTATAAAAGGATGAAGATTCGATTCTATGGTTCATTCGGTAGTTTGGGGTATGGTTATGAGTTTGCTGTCGTTGGATTTGGGAGACGGGATGATAGTTTTGGTGAATGGCGGCTTTGAGTTAGTATAGTTGTTCGGATCTGTTGCGGAATTCAGCTGGGCAGGATGATGATGGGACTTAGCATTGAGATACCGATTTGTATGGGTAGATTTTTGATAAACAGTATGTGGAAAAGAGTTGTTGGACTCTGTGATGATAATGTCCAGTAATGGAAATGAGTCATTATTTTTGACCTCCATTGTGAATTTTTGGTCAGGATGTAGGGAGTTGATGTGGTTTAAGATTGCAAGAAGACCTTCCACATCCATGGGACTATAATAAAGACGTCTTCCACGTATCGGAGCCATCACGTGGGTTTGAAATGGAACATGCCAATGGCTCTGGCTTCAAAGTCCTCCAAGTAGAGGTGAGCAAGGACTGGAGAGAGTGGAGAACCCATTGGTGCACCTTGTACTTGTTTGTAAAATTTGTCCTGGAAACGTAAATATGTACTGGTCATGCATTGGGTGATGAGGTTCATCATGTCTTGCAGAATTTGATGTTTTGTTTTGGAAAGAGATATGGTTTCGGGTAATATGATATTCGTGAAAAAGTACTATGTCAAAGCTGACGACGATGTCTATTTGTTGAATATTGAAGGATTTCAGTATTTCAATGAAGTGATAGGAGTTTCGGACTCATGATGAGGAATGTTCGGCTAGTGGTGGGGGTTATTTGCAAGATACTAGGCAAAGACGTATGCGATGATCCCAATGCGCTGACTATGGGACGGGGGGAAGTTTGGTTTGTTCATTTTTGTTTGAATTCTTCAGATTTGGTATCAGATAGGTCAGGAGTTTATAAATCTTCGTGTGATTCATGTTAGATGACATAGGTTAAACTGGAGAAACTTTCAAAGCACCAATGACAGACAGAGGAAAGATTTGGATCTTCTTTAAAGTATAAATTCAAAAAGTGCCAATACTTATTGAACGATCAAATTGATTTGAATAACTCTACTGACTTTGATCTTACCAGATAGTCATTTGAATTGATTTGGTTATATTTTAGGAGTGAATAATTTTTAGGAAAGAAAGTTTTTGGCTTTCTACTACTCCATCTGATACAAAAAAAAAGGGATGAGAGAATCTTCCAAAGAAAGGAAGGAAGTTATCAATTTGAAAATAAGTAACTTTATACATGGATGTGTAGATCATACGAAGAAGTAACTTTCAGACACAAACTGAAAGAAAGTCCTCCTGAAACAGCTACTTTCATATAAACATTGAATTACACGAAAGAAAAAAAAATTCTTTCGAAACAAATACTTCTATATGAACACTGAATTATACAGAAGATACTTTTCTCTACTCAGTTTGTATTTCAAACATTTGTTGTGGAATAAGAATCAGATATCATTTACATGAGTTCTACTTTGAATGAATGGTAATAAATTGCACTCACATGGAACACTGTCACCCTAACTGGTATACACCGATGTTTCGCCTTAAGACACTTGACCTAAGGCTCTTCAGTACCAAATTGGATAACATTATAGAAAATACACACACTTCATTCATGAATTACGATTTTTTAATGTCACAGAATAAGCTTGATCTGCTTATGTCATATTTTGCCCCCTATAATAATCACTGATTGCATGGATTTATTGACCTGTTTTCACTTGTTTTCACTAGTAAATTATTGATTTATTTTATATATGGTATTTTCATGTAGTAGAATCTAGCTGGTTTTGTAATTCTTTCATAGTGAAACTCTCACAGAGAAGTATTTCGATAAGTTGAGCTAAGATTAAATGTGAATAATCTTAACCTCAATTCGGATATTCAACTGCCTTCAAATATCAATATTTCTGAGTGTGTGCCGAGCCTACTCTACCTGATGCCGACCCTGTATACGATCCAGAGTTTACAGAGTAATACATTGGAGGAAAAGTGAATTAGATAAGTTGAAGGGCTTCTGAATCGATGCCTCGTTGATAAGTTACATGTGACCTGCATAGAAATGCATAATAAAATGTGTGTATTGATTTTATAACCTCCTAGCTTAAGATTTAGTTCTGGAATAAAACACTCGATAAGACTCACCGTAGAGGTATTTCAGTCTACTTTTCTGATCGCTAGCTTCAAGAAAGCTCATTCCATTTTGTGCATAAACGAGATTTAGTTCATTGGTTCGCAAAGAAATACATTCGAACAACGCAGAGGGGATTCCTAGTTCAGAATAGGCAAGGAAAAATATACTTCAGTCAATGAAATTGTGTGTCCAAATTATTGAATGTGATCTTAGAGCTGGCAAACACAGGTGTTGAGAATGCAATATATTGACAAATTTGGAAAATCTGGGCAATATTGTTGAGTTAACTAGCCGTAGTCTACGGGTATTTATACCTGACGTTTGACGTCTTGATATCGTGTCTATTCACAATAGTTCCTGTTAGTGAAACCTTGCAACTTATCAGCGAGCTTTTTTCTACAGATATCACCGCCTTTCATTGCTGAAAGTTAGAAGTGTTTTGAGAGATAAGTAAATGAATAAAAAAATAAATATTGTGTATACATTTGAATCTACTGGTTCAGTGACGAAACACAAGACCTGCCGAAAACATCGCCGCTGTCTGTGAGAGTGTCCAGGAGGATCCGAGGCAGTCGATTTCGGGCCGCTTACAAAAGCTCAGCCTTCTGCAGATCACAACTTGTCGACTTATGGGTCGTGACTTGGGCTTGAACCCGTACACAATTCAACTGACCCCGGACCTGAAGGTAAACGGCCGTACACAACGACGTGTGTTCGCTGACCCTAATTTCCGTCAAAAAATATCATATTTAGCTATAAATCCCAAAGAAGGTCAAAGAAGGTTAGTATTATATAAACTGATCGCTGATGAACAATATGGATTTAGGAAGGGAAGATCGACAGAAGATGCAATATATAAACTTGCATCTCAAATTGAGAATTCTTTAGACAAAAAGATTCCAACAGTGTGCATTTTCATCGATCTCTCTGAAGCCTTTGATACAGTGAGTCACCCTAAACTTTTAGAAAAGCTGGAAAACATTGGTATTTGTGGAAAGGCGTATGAACTCTTCAAAAGTTTTTTGAATGATCGTGAACAGAAGGTCAGGATTGGTGATACAATGAGTAATCTGGAAACTATGGGCTTTGGGTTACCTCAAGGAGCTGTGCTAGGCCCCGTTCTTTTCACATTTACTTGAATGAACTGCTCCTTCTTGATACGAAAGATAAGGTCTTCAACTTTGCGGACGACACCGCCATCCTATACACAGGATCTACGTGGGAATAACTCAAGTAATGTGGAGAAGAAGATTTTCTAGCAATTGAAAGTTGATGTCAACAGGACAAACTCATAATTAACTTCAATAAAACGAATTACTTACCATTCACGACGTACTCCAATAGATTGCCTGATATTGGACAACGCAATATCAATAATAATTAGCATATAACTGACTCAATTAGATATCTAGGGGTAACAATTGATAGACACCTTCATTAGGACTTACACATAAAAGAAACAGTAAGAAAGATGAGAGGTACAGTTTCTAAATTCCAATATCTCAGGAACTTCCTAGACATGAAACACTTGAAAACCCTATATTCTTCACCTGTTCAGTCTCAATTGTCGTACGGGATAATTGAATGGGGAGGAGTTGAAGAGTGTTATTTGGTGAATCTTGATACAATTCAAAAGTGGATTTTGAAAATAATACTTCACAAAGGCCAAACATACTCAAGTGACAGCGTTTTCAGAGACATGCAGGTCCCTGACATGAGGCAATTATTCTGTATGAGGATTCTGAATAATATTAAAAAAGGAAATATTCAGATAAACCTAGCTGAACACAGCTACCACACAAGAAACAGGGATAATTCTGTGATCGCCCCTCGTTGTGAGAAAACGATTGGACAGAGAAATGCATGTTATTTGGAACCACGAATTTATTAGATAACATCCGATGTAATCAAAGACAATCATAATAATAAAAATTTCAAGGAAAAAGTTAAAAAATGGATATTGCTCACCGAAAATCATTTTTCCATAAACTGGTTATTCAAAATGATTTTTAAAAATGTATAAACAAAATTGCCTCTCTATAAACTCCCCACCCCCAGAAAAAAACAAAAAACACACAAGAAAAACAAACTTTAATAACATGAATGTAACATAATTACTTCACTTAAGGTATTGTTCTTATCATTCTGTACTATTTTATTGATCATTTTATCACATACAAAATATATTTTGCATTCAACCGTCAATAACCATTGGCGCTGAACTACTGTAAATATTAGCCTGCTCGTAAGTACTATTTTATAATTCAGACATTTTTATTAATTTCTTAACATTAATTTTATATTACTTCTAATGATGAATTTCAATTAACCTCACATGTACTAAATTTTTTTTTATTATGTACTGATATGGCTATATCCCGTACAACAAACACCTCTTCTGTGATGCCATTGTTCATTTACTCGTTTTTATATTTCAGAATTATGTATACCTTTTATCTATATTGAGTGAATAAACATTATTATTATTATTAACTCTGATTTCCTTCACAAACAACAACTTTCTCACTTGAATTAACACTAATTTTTTTATACTTCACGGGTTAATTCCAACTCGCAAACAAATTCTCCTCGCGATTTACATTAATATTCAAAGGAATATCGACTCGACGATTTCCTTCCAGTGGCCCACTCAATATTTTTTTCATAAAATCCCTCAGATTTAGAATTCTGTCGTGAACGATACGCCGTTACATAAATTACTCATTTCCTTGGAGAGGCATTGCGTGTCGGCAGAGCTCTATTATAAAATGGAGCAATCTTGATAACGTCGAACTCGAAATTAGTGTCCACCGATTTCTGTTGACTGAAAAGGCACGTTTCGATCAAACAAAGCTATTAAATCGCGATTGGCAAAAACGGAAACCGTTTTTGCCAATGGCTTTTCACTCGATTCGTGAAAATCCTTTGTTGTTTTGAGGGGATTTTCATTTGTGGTGGTTGTGATGGGGAAATTGGATGGATCATACTGAAATTGACCATTGATCATTATGCCAATGTTCGAAAATTTAGAAGACTTATTCGAGTAACACTTTATTGTGGGATTTTCAATGGAGAGTTCACAAAACCGCAACACGTGTTTCGTCATACAGTACCTTCCTCAATCGTTTTGAGTATGAAAACAGTTGATAAAGTTTAGCTCGGTCTAATTTTGTTCATTATTTATATCGATTCTCTATTCGACCTAGCTATTTGCTGAGATAACCTGTTTTGCTGATGATACTGTGTTCTTCTGTGTACTATGTATTTATCCCTATTTCGTCAAAAATAAACATATTTTCAACGCGCAAATTCATCTTTTCACCTCCAAGTCCGTCAGTGTTTATAAAAAGCTGATTTTTAATGTTCTTTTGGGTGATCACCAAACTGCTGCAATTACTTTTAGAAAACGAACTATACAGCGTGACTCACGGTCGATGGTAGGTTTGACGTTTCTGGAAAACGCAAAGCATTATTTTTCTGAAAATTTCACCTCTCACATTTCCTTACCTGTTCTATCGATCTAAAATATTTTCAGCATTGTGGCGGTGCCACTTCCATCACAAAATCCTAGCAACTTTATTTTTTTGAATGGAACACCCCGTATATTATTATATTTTTGGAATTGCTCTGGTATTTTGATACTTTTTTGTTGATATTGTCCTATACCTATATCTATCTGTTTTCGAGATGAAAAATGAATTGTGCTAAATATGGTCCAAAACATAGCCTTAATTGAAATTAAGTACATCAGTACTCTCAATTCATGAAAAGTTGATAATTTGATGATAGTTTGGACAAACTCGAAATATTCCAATAACACCAAGAAATCGACTCCATATCATACAGGGCGTGCTAAAATTACTATTATTTCCATTGTGCATAAAAGAAGTCAAAAGTTCATTTTTTCAAATGAAACCCCCTGTATATTACCCGGTAAATTGAAAGATGCTGAAAAATGCTTCAAGATGATATATAATGTCCCTATACCTAAATCGTCAAGTTTTCTCAATAAAGTCGCTTCTTCTAGAAACATTATTTTTTTTTTAGAATTTAGATTTAGGTAGCAGTGAAATTATCAAGCTTATAGCAGTTTGGTTACTTTTATAAGTAATTTACAAAGAGTTATCGACGGTGTTTTGAATCATCTTCCAAAATGAATGCAAATATCGATTATTCAAACGAAGTTCTTATGAAATTATTTATTATACACATGAACAAAGTGATCAAATCATTGTCAGAACGTGTAAAAAAATTCAACCAAATGTATCCTGAATTAACACCAATGAACGAGAGGAAGTTTGTAAGGTTACAAAATAATTTCCTTAACTATGGCTCAAAGTTTCCAGGAAACAACTGTACCAAAAATCAGTCATTTCTAGGTGAATAGTAAGATTTTGTGGGCTAAAACATGTGAAAGTACAGACAATAACAGAATAGGATGATTCAAAATAACAAAATTGTAAACAAAATATCACATTTTCACAATGAATGCTGAAAATGTTGTCCATTACATTCTAAACACTTAAAAATGTTTTTTTGTACGCGACTTGTGGTTGCTTTTTCAATTTCCTGGGGATCCAGAACTTCAATACTCCGCACTATTCGCCGTCGCAATTCTTCTTTGGTAGGCACTGGAGTACTGTATACCCTTTCTTTTAAAACACCATATAAAAAAAGTTAAGTGGCGTGAGATCGGGTGATCTCGGTGGCCAATCCCACGGCCCTAAACGCCTAAACCAACGATCGTCGAAGAGTTCGTCAAGTTTCCTGGAAACTTCCTGGGTGGAATGAGCTGGCGCTCCGTCCAGTTGGTACCACGAATTGCTTATTCCTCTAAAGGCAAATTTTCAAGAAAATCGGTTACAGTCGTCCTTAATATTTGGAGATATCTCTCTGCATTCAGTGTGTCTGCATAAATAAAAAAACTAATTTTATTGTTCTTCAGAATACAGAAAACATTCAGGTCAATTTTTTCTTGAAAACCCATTTCTTGTGTGACATGAGGATTATGATCAGCCCAAAAATGTTAATTCCTTCTATTGAAAATACCATCCCTCGTAAATTTTGATTCGTCGCTCCAAATTATTTTTGACAAAAATTCCCGATCTTCCTGTGTATGAATCACAAGGATTCACAAAAATGCATTCTACGTTCGAAGTCTTCTGCTTTTAGAGCTTGAACTTTAGTAAATTTATACGGATGCAGTCCGTGATTTTTCGAAATTCGTTGTACTGAAGCATGTGATAAACCTAAACTTTTTCTGCACTGCGAATGGAAGCCTTTGGATATGCATTTGAAGTAACAGGTTTTGGTAATGTTGGAGGCGCTTTTAACATGGAGCCATAGTTATGGAAATTATTTTGTATCTTACAAACTTCCTCTCGTTCATTGGTGTTAATTCAGGATACATTTGGTTGAATTTTTCACAAGTTCTGGCAATGATTTGATCACACTGTCCGCGTAAAATAAATAATTTCATAAGAACTTCGTTTGAATAATCAATATTTGCATTCATTTTTGGCGATTTTTTGAAACACCGTCAATAACCATTTATCAATTACTTATAAAAGTCACCAAACTGTCATAAGCTTGATATTTTCACGGCTACCTAGAAATCAAATTCTTTAAAAATTATTTTTTGTACAACTGTTATTGAAAATCTCTTTGATAGAAACACTTCAATCAGAACACCTACCAAAAAATCATTTAGAAAAGTTCACACATTCAGTTCGTGCTATTGGTAATATTAAATCCCTGTGAAGTTATTGACGATGACGAAGTAGTATTCAGATAAATCTGTTTTATCTTTCTCTTGAAGATGATCACTTGGTGATCGAAACACGTGTCGAGGTGTAAAAATAACGATTTGGTGTTGGGAAAAAACTCCAGTAATATTCATTAAATGGATAAAAAATATTACATTAACGTACATAAATGTATAGTAATACTCTTGTGAAAACAATAGTTTGAGTATATCATCTTCTTTATCACAAATAAAATATAAAACGTATCATAGATTTGGAGGCTTCTGATGAATAATAAAGTGAATAGAAATGAAAATATTCAGTAGAAAAATGCTAGCAAGGAAATGTCAAAGACAAACAACATATTTACTACATTTATATCCCCATAATGGTTTTTCAAAAATATATTGCCCCCTATTAGCAGTTATAAAATATATAGTGTTTTGAATAGGCCCAAAGTAGGAGATATGAGCTTTCTACGAGTATGTAACAGAAGAGTTCGAAATAAAGAACTGCAGAAGGTTTGTATTGGCTTATATTTCAATAGCACACTTTCAAAATCAAGTGGGATTGTTTAATTGTCCATGACAAATGTGGCAGTTCGGTTTGTTAGGTTATGACAGTTGATATGATGCGAGGAAAAACAATTGAGATTATGAAACTCATGATTGCATGCTCATGAATAATTATCACGTAATAATTAAAGCGAAACGATCAAGGGAGAAGACCAAAATTTTCAAAACAAAGCCGTAATGTAATTTGAATCCGAAATATTACGAACCAATCCACAGCAGTTGAAGGAGAAATCGCAGGAGAGAAGCGAATAACTTAACGAATTTACGAATTCTAGGGCGGTGCAAAGTTCACCAGGTCAGCTACTAAAATCTAATTTTCATTATGAAATAGTTAATGAAAAGAATGCACTCATTCTGAAATAGTTAATGAAAAGAATGCACTAACCACCGTGTAAATGACGTGAAGAGAAATTAATTTATTAGATATCGATAATAATTGAGATGAATAGATACGACCACGAAGTTCGTAGGTAATAATATTTCCGATTAATGTAGGTAAATGGGTTGTTTTGTGTGAGTACAACCCCGCCATCTGTGTACATAAATTAATTTACAATTGATTAAGGGTTCTCTGGATTAGTTTACAAACCAACATGAGCTAGAAATTTATAGAGACGGGCCTTGTTTGCTAGATTTGGTGTGTCGGGTACATATATTAGGCAGAAGATCAAGTCAACAAACACATTTTTCCGAATTCCATATATTCTTCAGAAATATCAAATCATTGATTTCACTACGGTAATTGGTGTGATTCATTTGGTGTGCAAAAAATGTGCACGATTTGGGATGCAAACTCCTACAGTCTATCGAGAATGGTGTACCACAGGGATCCGTTCTGGGACCATTGCTATTCTTGATATATTTCAATGACTTCAGTCATTTTATGTCACCAGGTGAATGTGTTCTTTTCGCAGATGACACAACTCTAATAACGTCTCAGAAAAACATAATCGAATTACCATTAATTACTGATGATACTCTGAGACAGGCGTCTCTGTGGTTCACAACAAATCAGTTGAAATTAAATGAAAGCAAGACCCAGAAGGTCTTGTTTACGACCTCAAATACTGAAACCACTGAAAATGGCGATGATACTGCCAAACTACTAGGACTCACTCTTGACCGGGATTTATCATGGTATGCACACATTGATGAACTGTGTAAGAAGCTGTGTAAGAGTATATTTGCTTTTCAATAGCTGAATAGAGTATTGTCTCTTGACGCCCTGAGAAGTTCATATTTTGCTTTGTTCCACTCACATATGAATTATGGCATAGTTTTGTGGGGTAATTCCTCTTACTCCATTAAACTCTTCAGACTTCAGAAAAAAGCAGTCAGAATATTGATGAATGCCAATTATACAGATCACTGTAAGCCGCTTTTCAAAAAAATGGGTATACTACCACTACCATCGGTATTCATATATAGTCAATTACTTGAAATCCATAAAAATAAATCAATCTATTCGCAGCATCAGGATATTCATCATCATGCTACAAGAAATGCAGATCTCGTCATACAGCCTCGATACAAACTCACAAGGTCTATTAAAAATTCATTGAATATCAATCTTTACAATCATCTTCCAAATTCGTTCAAAGTGCTCAAACAAAGCTCCTTCAAAAACAGAGTCAGAACTATTCTCCTGGAAAACTGTTTTTATAGTACTCAGGATTATTTAAGTACTTCAATTATGCCGATTCATATGTGAAGCTCCTGTTTATACATGATATTTGTTTTTTGACATTCTAGACTGATTATTGTAATGTTCAAAATTATCTTTCATTTTATTCACAATTTATGATTCAATATTCTTAACTTGTGACTATTTTTTTTTCTATGTATATTTTACCTGACTTGCAACAAACATTCAAGTGTAAAGTTGTCAATTAAATATATCTATCTATCTATCTATCTATTTCCTTGAGCAGCGGAGTGAAGAATAATTTTCAGTTACCTGTTCCATTGGCGTACATGAGAGGGTCTGTTGAAAAATGAAAAATGTATTATATTAGGCTGTTATAAAAGCTTCAGTCGTATGATTCTACTTCAAACAGTCCCTGACCATGGTCTTGTTTTGATGGGTTTTCGATTTGGAAAACGTCTCCTGTTGTCGTAGAGTATAATAATAATAATATTTATTTTCCAAAAGACATAGTACAATATGTATAGGAATAGTCGGGACAACAAAAGGTAAAAAAGTAAAAAGTAAAAAGATTGATAAGCTAGACAGTAACAGGCTTATCACCAACTAGATATTAAAATATTCATCCAATGAATAAAAACATTTTTCAATTAAAAATTTTTTCAGTATCTTGTTGAATTTCCTACATTCATTGACATTTTTTATATCGTGGGGTAGTCTGTTATAGATCCTCAGCCCCATATGATCAGGTGAGTTATAAGTGATTTTATATTTGCAAAATGGAATGTGAAAATGATTTACTTGACGAGTGTTAACGTCATGCAGGTTTGCATTTCTGTTGAATTTAGTTTTATTTTCATGAACATAATTACAAAGTTCATATATGTAGAGTGAAAATAATGTCAATATGTTATATTTAACAAACAGTCCTCTAGCAGAGTTCGTGGAGGAAACGCCGGCCACAATTCTAACAACTCTTTTTTGCATGATAAAAACGTCATTTATTGAAGTGGAGTTGGCATACAAACAAATTCCATACCTGATTCGAGATGCTACTTGGGAGTGATATAAGGATAGTAGTTGAGGCTCCTCCAGGACCTGCTTGAGACTTCTGAACATATAGCATAAAGAATTCAATCTTTCATTCAAATAAGTGCAGTGACTTTTCCAGTTCATATTTTCATCGACAACTAGTCCGAGAAATTTTACTTCGTTTATGTTACATATTAGTGTGTCACTAACGCAAACATTTAATGAAAGACAATTTTTTTGCCAATTATGAAATTTGACGATTTGGGTTTTCGTTGCATTCAGATATAAAGAATTTACGCTACACCACTCGTTTATAGAACTGTGAACTTGTTCGCATTTCTGTTGTGCTGCAATTTCATCCTTGTCCGATATTATCACAGAAGTATCATCAGCGTACATGGTAGTAAGGTATTTCTCAAGATCATTGGTATACAATGAAAATAAAATTGGCCCCAATATAGACCCTTGTGTAACTCCCATGTTAACCACTTTAGTTTCAGAATTAACGAATGTGTTTGCTCCGGAAATACGTTCCGAAATTTGTACATACTGAGTACGTTCAGTTAAGAAGGAAGAAATCCGATTAAAAGCAGAGCCTCTGATTCCATAGTTGTACAACTTAGATAATAAAAGCTGATGATTAACACAGTCGAATGCCTTGCTGAGATCACAAAAGACCCCAGCAGGGCATTCTCCTGATTCCAAATATTCAATAACTTGGTTGAAGAACGAAATTGCAGCCGTATTCGTTGAATGATTAATTCTAAACCCATGCTGATTTTCACTTAAAATATTAAAACCATCCAAAAATTCCAACAACCGTTCAAGGAAAGAATATTCAAAGATATTTGAGAAGCTTGACGTTATTGTTATGGGACGATAGTTATCCATTTCGCTAGTTGAACCCTTTTTATGAATTGGGATGATTTTCCCTGTTTTAAGGGAGTTGGGAAATGTTTCCTTTAAAAATGACAAGTTCACTAAAAAAGTCGAAGGTTTGATGATATTGCTCAAACATTTCTTTAGAAGGAAGAGCGGTATATCGTCATTTCCTGCAGAATGTTTGTTTTTGAGTTTACTCATTAAGAGTGCTTCTAGTTCTATCTCAGCAAAAGGATTGAGGTATATTGTGAAGTTATTGAATTGAATTTTAGGAAGATCTGTGGTTTCTACTTGAGCTTGATCAATTTTGTTAATGACTTCTGCTGGAGCATTTATGAAATAATTGTTCAGCAAAGTTGATACTTCACTAGCACTTTCATACACAACACGATCTTCAACGATTTCTATATGATGGTTTGGAGCAACTTTAAGTTCACTCATTTCGAGATGACCTTCCAGGCAGTTTTGTTTACATTAACTGAATTACTAATTATGTTTTGATAGTAAATTTTTTAGAATTTTTTATTAATTTATTATGCCTTTTTTTTAGCTATATTGTACATACTATGTAATTCATTACCTGAAGAATATGAATTGAGAATAAAGCCTCTGCGTCATAATCAGTGTTATCAGTAAATTATACTTAGTGTGTAAAATAAAATTGCTACTTCAGTTTTCTCTCCAGTAAAACGAATGAGCAAATGTGCTTTTTCTGTAAACAAATACATAATACATAATACATAATGCTTTCATACATCAAAATCTTTCGTATACCACTGCTATTCTGATGGAAATGTGTTCGCGAGTGACGAGAGTTTCAAAAGCATCATTCTAGAATGAGGGAAAAAATGAAACTGTAAAATAACCAAAACCATCTCAAGAAAGAAAAACTGTACCTAAGAAAACTACGAACTCGCAATCAGAAGAACAGTACAATCATTTCATTAAAAAAAATTACTGAGATATGCACAGATTTCTTCATGATCACTGTCACTTTATGAGAAGTGGAAATGGTACTTCCTTTGAGTGAAGTTTTTTGCGGACTGTATCAGCATAGTTCAGCTCAGAGTTCACGCTAATCACTGAGTCTAACGTCCAACTAACCAAAATGCTTCACAAAGTCGCATACAATTGAGTATATCACTGAAACAAGATTATTTCAATTTTGAAATAATACTTCATTCAGCATACAATCCACGCTAACTGAATATGATACTATTTCTCTCAAATTCCTCACTAGTTTCGTTTTATTCAATCTGATGCATCATTGCTGAAAAACATTGTAGATAAGAATTCATTATTCGCCAAGAAAATTTAAGGTTCAATTAAGAAGTAGTCGAATAACTTTTTCATGGTATAATATTCATTAAAGGAATTCCAGCTGTCTCCAGATAGCCTCTCATCCATCTCGGTAGGAATTTGCGCCTTCCTCTGGGAAGGCCTGATTGCCAGTTCGTTGAAATTTATTAGCGCGTTCAGTTTGGAAACCTCAACTTCCCAGACTGATAATTACTATACTTTTTAGACCCAGTCTCATCCATATTCATCCATAATTCACTACAGAAACTCCTGAAGGGTTTGATGATTGGATTTATTCCTCATGAAAAACTCGTTAGCGTAACAAGAATCTTCTTGGCTACTAATACAAGTAATATTATGAAATCACTGTAATTGCGGAATGGGAGACTCCCAATGAGATTGCAACTTTCATCGATTACATCTATAGAATTATTTTGAACGTTGTCCATTGAAGAAGCCCGTGAGACGCCTTGCTGCTAATTGGGATACATTGACGGCACTTTCATATGACGAAAAGAGAAAGACACGGACTTAGATACCTATTTGCAGTACTTCAACAGCGAGAAACTTCCAGAACATTCACAATGAAGAGCTCTCATTGGTGCTTTATTTCAACTCATCATTTTAGCATTCGCACAAAGCTTACACGACAGTGTCTTTTGTCTTTCTCTACACCTATCACTGTAATCAAGCAACTAGATGGTATCAGAGCAACAGAACACTTCAGAGTGCTTCTTCTATCAGCCACAAATCACATTCGTCACGTATACAATTTTTGAACTCTTCTGTGGTATAATAAATTGACTCAGGATGCTATCTCTCTCCTAACAAGACAAATGTATGATGCACTTGATAAAGAAGGGGTGTCACTTTGTTTGTTTCTCGACCTTGCTAAGGCGTTTGACACTGTGGACCATTCACAGTTGTTCGACGCCTTGGACAGTATTGGCATCCGAGGAAATTTTTTGAAATTTTTTCAATCTTATTTGGACTCATGAGTACAATTCGTGATTATAAACGGATGTATAAGTGAAGAGTTTCACAAGGAACAATTCTGGGGCTAATCCGCTTTGTTATTCACATAAAAAGCTTACTCATCTTGCAAATATGTGGAAATATCATCAGCTAAGCTGATGATAAGGCTATCTTCTATAGTGCAGATTCTTGGGACAACTTGAAACATATCGTTGAAGAAGATTTCACCCACCTGATATACTGGTTTAGTCACAAACTACTCACCATCAATTTTGACAAATCTATGTTTCTACCGCTGAGCTGTTATGCTTCTAACTTGCACAATTATAAAAAGTTATCTTGATACAGACACTTGAGATGGAATGTACATGTCCATAACGTAACAAATTTCCTCAGAAGATGAATGAATCAATTTAGAGTATTACACTGTTAAACACACAGTTTGCTGCCGGAATTTTTTTTACTGTTTCTAGGTAATTCTGGTCTGCTGAATCCAAAAATGCCACCAGATTTGCTTCATCAGATTGTTTTCAGAAAATACGACAACAAATCACATTTCTAACATATAGGGTAATTTAACGCAGCACTACCTGCATATATGTAGTGCTGCTACCCATCAAATAAACGAAACACGAATCAAAAGTAAGATATTTATTGTACAACAATATACTTACAAAAATCATCACACATATCTGCCTAAGAAACTCAACTTTTCATGTAACCTAACCAGCATCGCAGCACAAATCTGTTGTTCGGCATCACCTGAAAACTTCTTTTTATATGATTTTTTGCAAAGAATTCAAAAGGACGGTTCCTTTGAAGACTCCAGCAGTAATCCGCCATCATATGAGTGTCCCATCTCCCCTGATACCTCTCCTCCATCGTTTTGATATCTTGGTGGAAGCGTTCCCCTTGTTCCTCACTAAGGTCTCCAAGATTTTCTGGGAAACGGTCCAAGTGGTTGTGTAGGTAATGAATTTTAATACTCATATGACAACCGTGTTTGTTAAAATTGTTGAGCATTTCTTCCACTAAATCCTGGTAATTTTCCGATTTATTGTTTCCAAGATAATTTTCCACAAACTTTCACAAAAGAGCACCATGCATTACACTCACTCAATTTCAGTCATCGATTCACCAGCACCAGTGATATTGTTTTATATTCTTCTTTCAGTTTTGTGGAATGCCTAATTGGTATACTTCCATATTTGTTGCCATTATGTAGAAGGACACACTTTAACTTCGTTTGGAACTATCGATAGAAAGACGCCGGTGATCACCCATTTTTTATAACAGTCCTTTAATATTGTTACAAAAAACCCATATCATCTTGCTGAGAAGAAAAAGGTAAAAGATCTTTTTCTCTATTACGGTAGTATGTAATTTTGGTGTCTGGGTGAAGAAGTTTCTTTTCCTTCAGTCTGGAGGCAAGCAACTCGAAAGAATCCTTTGGAAGGTTCAAATCTCTAATAAGATCGCTTAGCTCTTCCCGAGTAAAGCGCTCAGGACGTGTTGAATCCCCTTCAAAATCACTGTCGTCTTCCTCAACTCTATTAGTCTGTAGTTCGTCAGATATCGTTTCGACATTATCCTCTGGTAACGTAGGTAGGCTGCTAAATATTGGAATGCGTGTCTGCTCAAGCTGATGTAGAATTGGTCTTATTGCTGAATCCAGGTTAGGATATGTCCACGTATGTCGATTGTTACGATTAATGCCCTTAATATTCACAAGACAGAAATAGCAATCATGAAAATGCTTTTTTGTATCTATCTATCTATCTATCTATGCAAGTTTTGTCTCCGAATATGATATTGAAAAAACATCATTATTTTTGTTGTGAATTGTGTTATTACTTCATATTTTTACTATAATTACTAACCATACTTCATATATGTAAAATTATTGCTTATATTCATCATGTGAAATGCGATTTTATAACTTTTATTACTTTAATATACATTATACATACCAACCACACTTTATACATTGTAGAGTTTTCAGCTAATAATTATGCTTTTCTATGAAAGCAGTGAAATCGTGTTAATCTCACTTAGTCGAGAATGCACACGTAATAACCTTATTAAGATGAGTGAATAATCAACATTAATCTCTACGGAGAAGATTATCTTTTGGAGAGTTATTGTTCATTTCTTGTACTTACTTTATTATATGCACATTTTCAATGTTACCCCTGCCATTCATGAAATAAATTGATTGATTGATCCAAAACATCCACTACTACTGATTAGATTTATGAAAGAAACAGAATTAGAAAGAATAAAATCTGGGCTGATAGGCCATCGTCGATTGTGACTTGTAGTATGAGAAGTTTCGTCTGATACTGCGGCAGACTTTTTCAGTGGTGCAGTAGCAGTCGAAACTTGCTTCTACAAGTTACTTTCGACCACGAACTACTAGTTAGTATTTGTCCTCTGTAATCGTGACTCTGACCGTGTTCTTAGGAAGAGTATTATTTGATCAGAAATTCAAACATATCAGGAGCAATAAGGCAGCAGAGACGTCTATCAATCCCTATTTTCATTGCGTTGAATTTCAGAAACTAATGCAGAATGGGTCTTTTAGTTATTCAAATTCAGTGGACAAAGTGCATCATCTCTTCAGCAGAATGTTTAGCTTGAAGCTTATGCTTTTATCTCGTACTCTCCAAAATATATATTGAACAATTCCCCAAACAAAACAGCTACAAAGCTTCCTTGGATTTGCATAGTTGGTAATTAAACTTCCTCGAATTTCTACAGAAATCGATTTCCCTTATGATTTACGAAGATATTCAAATTGGCAGAAGCTTTTCCACCGAAAGAGAATAACATTACAGTAATCTACAAAGAAATCGATTTTCCAGCTGCCCTGTATGAGCTATTCAAATGAGCTTTGTGACTGGATGCAAGTGACTCTAAAGTTTTTGCAGACTTCTCTGTGGTTCATTATTCAACGCCAGTGAAATCAAAACGTCTTTGCATTTTCTCGTATAATTTTCCAGCACTTCCAGTTCAGGCACTGAATAATTTACATATTCTAATTTAGGTGTGGCGATGATATCATTCATCTTCGGATATGTCGATATCCAAATGTAAAAATTTACTGTCCTTGTAATGAAGCTTTTTCCTCTACAAAGTGAGTCAGGAATCAGGCCAGATATATTTGCATCGACAAATTTCTACCGATGAGGATGATACTGTATCAACAGTAGATCCGAACAGCTGGATATAAAACATACGATTATGAAAGTAGTGTTGCCATCATTATAGATGAGAGAAATCGATGATAACGTACGACAAAATACTTCAGCAAACATAAAGACTTCGTTTTTGTTTTGACCAAGACAGCTGAAAGATAGTTGACAGGACTGTTTTTGTTTTACCGGTTGTCTTAGATCTAATATTTCCGATAGATGTCGTACCTGGATGATGAAATTGTCTATTTCATTCTTTTTAGTCTTGAAAGAGAGAGAGAAAACGTAACTGGCATTTATTGAACATAATATATACTTACAAAGTAGTCAAAATGATTTCATGAGATGCTCTGAACTATAGTCACAAGCCTGTAGATGCCAGACCTTCGTTATTTTAAAAAATTGATGAAAGTGTCTCAGTGCATGACTGAGTTTGGTACATCGTGAATTCGGCAGGTAATATGTAGAAAATGTATAGAAACCCATCACAGAAAATTATTCATTTCAATTCATTCCAAATGTACTTACGTTGGGTTTGGATGTTATTTGGGTAACTTCAAAGTAGCCCATCATTCCCTACTATATTGGGGCTATGTCCTTTTTATAAAATAACTTTTTTATTGGCTATCATTACAGGTGGACTACCTTGAGGAATAAAATTGCTTTTGGAAAAAGAAATTTTTCTAATCCAACTTTTGCTTTGAATTTTTGATATTCAGGTATTTTTCCATTTTTGATATTTTAGTCTTTGACATTTTTGGGAAACACAACAAGAACGCTCGTCGAACAACTTTTGGATCAATTTTTCGAAGGAAAATAGGTGAAATAAAAAAATATATAACTCCCGAAGTGCCGCGAAATTCATTATTTAATATTTATCATATATTATTGGAACAGAAGTAATTTTCCACACGGAAAGGGTGAATTCAAAATAAATGTTTGCATTTGTTCGATAAATTCAGAGACGCTACTAACACTTTCATTAATAACTTTCAGAATATTGCAGGAAATTTCACTCCCAAATCAATCACTAAGATTGGACAAAAAGTTGGCAACGAATATTGAAAATTTGTAAACATCGCGTCCATAAATAAACGAATTCATTATGAGCCAAATATACAATATTATAAATAAATATGTGATATACAGGGTGAACTACCTTTGAGTGCTCAATTTAAGGTACTTTCGATACTGTCTATCTTTTCCAAAACATTTGAATCATCATTCTTGGAGAGATCGCTATATTTTCTCAAGGTTCTCAATATCATTATAGAGAACCACCTCCGTTTCGTGCAAAATAAATCGACCACAACTGCAATTCACCCATATGTTTTTTATTTTATTTTATTTTATTTCATGTCATTTTATTTTATTTCATTCCATTTCATTTCTTTCTATTTTATTTCATTCTATTTTATTTTATTTATTTTTTTATTTGGCGTTCTTAAAATTCTTAGTAACCCTCAAAACAAAACCCAGGTTCCAAAGACTCGACTCTTTCTTAAAATCATCAAATGCATTGATGCAAGAATGCCCTGTTGGAGATTTTTGTGACATGTTTTAAAAAATATCCACTGCGATTTGTCTGTCACACAATTAACTGAGTATTATCGAAAATTATTCACTGTTTACTTTTACTGAGGCCTGTTACCTACATATCGCATTCGAAGTATTGCTCCTCGTTAGTGCAGGACAGATCCGACTCAAACATCAGAAGCGGTAAGAAACATTTCATGTTCCAACACTCAGAAATGAAAATGAGTCTGATGACTTTATCTAGGAGACATACACACATATTAGGAAAATGAATATTTTTAAATTAAATTTAGAAACATTCACTTCTCTCAAAGTTCGTACACACTGGGAAATATCAAGTATTTTGAAAGTTGGTACACAGTGGGAAATATTAAGTATTTCAAAATATATTATGTTGATTTATAGCTTTCTTCATGGATTTAGATATAATTGATAGTGAGACATTGGTCAATATTCATTTCGAAATTTTTTTTTGTTTTTTAAGACAGATTGAAGAGGCTAGAGCAAAGGTTCTCAAACTTATTTTGTCTACCGCCCACTTCGAGAATTAATTATTTTCTAGCGCCCCCCCAATTTTTTTTACTTTACTACATCTTAAGAATTACAATCACAGTCATTCTTTTAATAATTAAATCATGTGTGTCATTCTGCAAAATCACTGTGGAGGTTCTCCAAATGTTGGCAGTAAACAAGCAAGTCGTCGTTGTTGAAGGATACTGCTGACAAATTAGGGAAATTGCGAAACTCATGTCTGCCGATATCATTCTTGTATAAAAGCAATTTTACAACAAAAGCAGCAATGCCATATTTTGTTTTAATCAAATTCAAGTCGTCACCTTGAAGTAGGAGATTGACATTATTAAATAATTTATACAAGTCTGTCAAGTACGCCATATCATTCTTTGAAGTGATGAGGTTGTCGTGCAATTCATTGTCTTTGTTTTCCAAGAACTCTATTACAGAGTCAAAAATATTTTAAAATCGAGTCAGACAGTTACCTCTTGATAACCAACGCACTTGTGTGTGAAATAGCAATCCGTTGAAATCTTCATCATCAGCAACACAAAGCTGATCAAAGAATCTGTCATTCAAAGAGCTGTTTCGGATTTTATTGACTGCTTTGATGATATATTGTAGTGATTGAGAGGGGCGCTCACTCAAATTTTTCGCAACCAAATGTTGCCTATGAATGACGCAATGTACAGAGAGCACATCTGGAATTTTATATTTTGAGTATGCTATGAAACCTGTCATAACCGGAATTTCTTTCTCATCACAACATTTTTCCAGTGACTAATATATAGTTTCTCCTTTTGTATCCGTCTCTAAATTTCTGGCAAATAGTAGTTCTTGATATATTTTCTCATTTTTAATAAAACTCACGTATGATAACAACAATGCTTCATTGGTTGGTAAAGTGGACTCATCTAACTGAATTGAGAATTTAGAAGTCTTCAGATGATTGCACAATGACTCATCAATATTTTCAGCCATCTCATCAATTCGTCTTTGCACGGAACTATTGCTCAACGAACTTTTTCGGACTTAGCTAGTCACTAACTGAATTCACTTGTTTTCGTAACATCGTCGAATGACGTTACTGGCTGGATGGCGCGCGCTTTTATATGAGGCAGCGGGCGGGCCTAGTACTCTCGAGAATGGAGACTAGAAACTTCTCGCTTCGCATTGAAGCTGACCGCCATCTATTGTACAGTTTGACAACTATCGGACTGGAAATAGTTACTGTATAGTCCCCTAGATGGTATACACGAGGAATCGCGCGTTAAGCGTAAAGGAGCGGTAAAGTTTGTGTTGAAAGCCCCTCTATACCGCTTCAACGCCCCCCAATATTCTCTGTGCCCTTTACTGCCCCCTATATAGGCCTCCAGCTCCCACAAGGAGACGTTATCGCCTACTTTGAGAAAGACTAGACTAGAGGCAATTGTGGCAAATCCATTGGCATATTATAAATTTCAGTGACGAGAACTCCATCAGAACCAAAAATTTAATTTGTTCAATGAAACTTTTACTGTTTGTTGAGTCTATAACCTTTCACAATAGACAAAGCTGGATCAATAGAGAATCTACTTTAGATAATATTGATATCAACATTGAAAACAAAGAAATCATATTTAAATCACTCACTCCTGCGAACCCAACCCTGTAGCTGTAGCGAAACGATCGCTTTTTCTAGAATCGGCTATGCGAAAATGAAAACTTATGAGACGAACTCAGACGTTCAAAACGACATTAGACCATCGAATCTTGAATTATTCAGCAGGAATCGATTGCTCCTACATGCTAGACCGAACCCACGCGATACCTTGGAATATTTATCGATCTTATGGAATTGGGCGCGTTTTTATAATTGATGCTGGGTTGTGTCTTTAAAGACGGCATCGAAAAAGTCAATATTTGTTCGTGTCCGAGATGGGGTCCATACAAAGCATCATAATATACAAAAAATGAGGTGAAGTATTGTTTTTCTCAAATGATATTTATTTATTCATCAATTTCTTGCAGTCCCCCTTGCTTGTGCCAGTGTTTCTTCCCAACCTATAAGCAGTTCTGATATACAGTTTTTGATATGTTCGTGAGCTCTATCAGCGATTCAGTTTTTATCTCCTAAATCGTCGCAAAACACCGTTCTTCCATGGATTTCTTCAATCTTGGGAACAGAAAACAGTTGCAGGGGGGCAAATCTGGTGAATATGGTGGCTGAGGCCTGTTGCTTCTCGCAAGCGTCGCATAACTAAAAGATAATACTCCTTATTGACAGTACGACCATGTGGTAAGAACTCTTGATGCACTACGCCACGGTAATCGAAGAAAACAATAAGCAAAACTTCGACATTTGATCGAACTGGACGGTATCGTTCTTGATTGAATTTGAAATTAAAAAATCTCGATTGTGGAGAAAACTTTCAGTGTAATATGTGCAGTATTCATCTTTGTTGCAGCTCTCGACTCCATCTCGAGCTGCAAACTTCAAGCATCGTGCAACAAAGATGCACTTTTTGCAATAGTTACACAAATAACTAACGGGCGATTTTTTAAGAGATATAGGGTTTGATTTTCAAAACAACACAAAAAATTGTTTACAGTAACATTCCGGCCATTGTCGTCTTTGAAGAAGTACGACCCTATGATGCCACCAACCCATAATCCACACCAAACAGTGACTTTTTCAGGATGCATCAGTAGCTCTTACAATGCTTGTGGCTGGTCTTCACTTCAACTTTGCCAGCACCCATTCACCAAATGTTGGACGTTGTGGGAGGTCGTGTGCCTTCAATTATTGCACCAGCTGTATCTTATAAGGTTTTACATCCGAATACTTTCGCTAAAATTTTCACGTAGTGGAGTAACAGAGTCCCAATTGCTGCGAACGGCGGCGAATCGACATTTCACGGTCATCACGAACACTGACGGATACAGCCGCGATATTTTCTTCGGCCCTCACTCTACGTATGCGTGTTGGTGGTTTAATGTCCAATAATGTGAACTGCGTTCGAAATTTAGTCACAAGCTTACGAATAGCTCCCTCAGTAGGCCGACGAAACTGCCCATAAATTGGAAGAAGTGCAGGATGCACTTTCTTCACCGAGCATGAATTTTGATAATGAAATTCAATAATTTGCAAGCGTTTTGTTCATTCGTAAGTCGTTTCATGGTTAAATAATAGACCAAACTGAACAAGTTTGACAATGACACAAGACAGAAACAGTGTTACCAAAAAGATACCAGCAAAAAAATCACTCATTATTTTCAAAACCCGTGGTCAAGGTGTAGAGATATGACATACGCCTGTTAGTAGCTGAGCGGATTCATTTGACGACATCGAACTTCATATTTCCTTTTATGACAAAATTGACAAACTAGTTTGCTACAAATCCTTGTCAACAGGCGAGTATACAAAATCACGAACTCCGTTACCTAACAGAAAATCGTATTTTCCTTTTTATGTAAGAATGTGTTTGGAAAGATCGATAACAAAGCTAGGATGGGGCCTTGATGTGAAAGTCGGGAAGATAAAGAAGGAAATAATGAGGCAACATCTTCCAAACTTGAGATTTATGTAACATAAGTAGACAGTTATTGTAGGAAATGTTTCGTTCCTGCAAAATCTGGTGTATTTCAAGGCACTTTGATGGATTCAGGAATTGTTAATAGTAACAGAACTTAAATAACTCGGAAAAATTAGGTGATTGTTTTATTATTCCATTCATATTGTCTGTCGGGAGCCGGGCGGTTCGACGTGGGTGCTTTGTTCACTCAGTCAATCGGCCGATGTGGGAGTCGATGATTCAAGCCGCAGGCTGAACGCTTGATTTTTACTTGTTATCGTCCATCCCGTGTTAGGAATCACACGTTGAAAGGTAAGACCTCGTTAGTCCTCAGCTCGCACAAGTATAGACTTCTGAGGGTTGTCGTTCGTAAGGGTGCGACAGCTGGTTAACGGAAAAAAACAATTTTTTTTAAACATGTAGATACTAGCGACCCGAACTAACTCCGAACGAGTAGAAAATATACGATGTCTGTTCATTTCTGTTGATTTTTATTCTCTCTAGTAATTCCCTAGTAATTTGTGTATAAAAAAAACCGTTTACAGGTAGAAGGTTGCTTTTATGAACAACAGGAGTGAACGGCTACGGGTAACCCCTTGTCCCCCTACCTGGCGAACCTGTTCATGAGCGGATTCTAAGTGGAAACAAAAGAAAAGTCAAAGTATTTTCCTAGGCTGAGGTATGTGGATGATGTTTCTGCGATATTCGATAACAAAAAAATCAAATATTGAGGACTTTATTTCCTTTTTAAATAACAAACTTCCATCAACAAAATTCACGTATGAGATAGAAAATAAAGGACAACTTCTATTTCTTGACGTTCTGGTAATGAGGAGCCAATATTGGGGACTGAAATACGATGTATTAGAAAGGAAACAACCACGTACAGGTATATTCCTGACAGTTCACATCACTGTGGACAGCACAAACGTGCGGGGCTAAATTTTCTAGTGCATCGTCTTTTGACTTTTCTCTCACACATGATAGGTTCACAAAAGAAAAACGTACAATAAAGAGAATATCAGCCAGTAACCGATATAATAAGAAAGAAAAAGTTTACGTTAAGAATGAACAAAACCTCGACTTTTAAAAACGACGAATATATCAGTTCCATACCACCAATACATGAAGAACTTTGGAAAGATTTTCAAGGGACTAGGTATGAAGGTGATTTTTGAAACAAGTCATACACTACAGAGCCTTTTAGGAAATCCAAAAGACAAAGTGTAAAATTCGGAAAAGTCTAGAATTTATGAAATCAAATGTAAGGACTGCGATGCAAAATGTTATGAACAGACAAAAAGGTCTATTGAAATAAGATATAAAAAACACTTAGTACACCTGAAATATGGAAGACCAAAAAAATCAGCAGTCGCCCATCATATTTTGCAACAAAACCATTCGATAGACTTCAGTTCATTAAGATTAGTTAGACAAGTAAACAACAACAGGCATCTAGATGCCTATGAGAGTGTAGAAATAAGTAAAAATAATAATATTATGAATTAAGATGGTGGACCATATAGCTTGTAGAAATAATATTTTACCTTTTAGATTCACCTGACTATTACATAAGCACACATTGTTAAATTGATTTATGAGTAGTAGATAAGGCAATATTATTTCAAGAAACTTATGACGCAGGTATATAGAAGAGGTATCTATGGTATGAATAAGGATAACATTGTAAGCATATTTAGTTTAATCTTCCTCTTGAAGATGATCACTTGGTGATCGAAACACGTGTCGAGGTGTTGAAATAACGGTTTGGTATTGGGAAAACCCTCCAGTAATATTCATTACTACACCAAAGGTTCCAAACAGTGCATCAGAAATAACATCGCTAATCGCTAATCGTATGTACTTAGCTGGCGAAATTTGAACATTCACCTTAATTTTTCAACAGCGCATGTATATCAGTAACTTGTAGAAATAAATATTTGATTTTTTTCAGTTTTTATGCTTGATGGCTGAAAAAATCAGTTTTTATGATTCATAATTCCTACTGGATAAACATACTTACTGTTGTATTTCATGATGTAAGAGGAAAATCAGAACAAACAATTATCAAAGATGTAAAATAAAAGCAAATGTCACATCAACTGTAGACACACATGTTACACATCTCACTTTGAAAATATGAGTGTTTGAAAATTATTTACTTTGGAAAAATGGAAACACTATTGTGTTCCCTTGAGTTACAAAATGCACAATATAATATGAGGTAATGCGAATACAAAAGTAACAAACTTGTAATTTGAATGCAATTCTAATGTGATTAACTCATTTCGCCACGCAGAAGTTATCTATATGAAAATAATTGTTTGCATAATCTGAAAATAGAACAGATCAAATGAAAAATCTTTGTGTCGTCGTTTTGGAAAACTGCGTATTGCTGGATGTCGATTCAGCAAAGTCAGCATTGACATTGATCTTGTTTATCCATGTCACCTTGGGCATGAATAGAGAAGGTCAATAAACAACATACAACACAAATGTCTCGAAATTATCCATATCTCCAGTCTCTAAAGCAAGTTGAACTACATTCAGGAAACTTCGATGATTTGGAAATCTATTTTCACCTGCACTTGTGTGAACATGGGAAGAAAGGTCAAACAACAAAACGACGGCGCAAGTGAGAATGCCAGTGAGTAAGCAGTGAAGGGCTAATGGACCGTGCAGTAATGATGGACCGTGCATATCAAGTTTATTTACAACGCTGTTCAGTATGATTGGCTGCAGTAACAAGATTTTGGTACACTTCTCCATTATTGAAAAACATATCGATATATTCCCTGTTCAAAAACACGATCCTATTCGGAAATATAGCACGCGTTTGATAATTATGATGTCTATATAGTCGAATCAACAGATAGTCCAGTCATATTATGGGTTTCGTCTCAGAATGAGGGATAATGAGCTGTAAACTCGTATACACCTTCATTTCGATGTTCTGAAAGTTGTCTCAAAAGTCTCGTGATATCCCGTGTCTGCACCTCAAGTTATACAAGGTCAAAAGTAACAAAAATCAGTTTTCCGCGATTATCCCAGTTTCTACAGCTCCAATGATGTTGACATTGATTATAAAAATTTTGTCTGAAAACCGTTCTTGAGATAGATGACGGAGAACCTGCATCGCATTCACAAGTGCTTTCACAGCCGAAATCACGATAAAGAGAATGAAATCTGGGCTGGTAGGAGCTGGTCTAATGGAAGCTGAAGTACTAAACGTTTCGGCTTTTACTGCGTGAGACATCGTCAGTGGTATGTGCGTTGACTGCGAAGACAAATGTTATATCTAGAAATATCAGCAACAACTAGCGGACTGTCAGTCGAACGTCACTGCAACGTAGTGAAATAATATACCTTATTGTTTTAGCAGAATCATACGCGTCGAGTATTAAAATGTTCTATTCATAGTGACATAATCTGTTTTCATTTCAAATCATGACTTCAAAACCGTGAACACCCCATGAAAACGTCATTAAATAATGCTTTTCTAAGTGTAATAACAATATTTGATTCTAGTACACTGAGAAAACAGAAACCATTCTTATGACAAATAATATTCTGATGATAGAAACCGTTTTCTCAGTGGTCTATATAGTGATCTATATGAAAGGGACTCCCTGATTCAAAACTTCCAACCCGAGATTGCGATTGAGTATTAAATTGGCAGGATTCAAATGAAATGACATGATAAAATCCTCTGATTGCCACCGCCAGAAGTTCAAAGGCTTGATGAGTGTCAGTCACAAAGACAGTTTTATAGGGATGAATTTCCGGCCAAAGGCTAAAATCGAAACCAGCTTCGTTATTTCTCTACCGTAGAAAGGCATACAGTCCAGTCAAAATAAACCTTTCAGTGAATGATAATTCGCATAGAGCTGAAAATTGGTATACTCTGTCATAAATGAAATATTTCACTATTTTCACCGTTAAGAATCAGTCTTTAGGAGCATTTGAAGCCTTCTGTCTGAAACTCTCATAGTTATTTGAATTCAATGAGAAATTATAAGATCCAAGTGTAACCAACTATAATGGGTTAGAACTCTGTATTGACAGGGAAAGATACTTTCTGACAGGAGTATTTATGTCTCAAACGAAGCCGCAATTTAAGCAATACTAGGCTTCAATTTTATATCGAGGAAAACAAAAATACCTTGATCGCTATATTTATCAGACAAATATAGTCTCGTTTTGATAGGAAAAACTATAGCCAACACTAAAAATTAGAGCAGCCGCTGTAACCATTTGAAATTTAGAAATGGAGAATGATACTTACTAGAGAACTATCTTAGATGTTGCCTGCCGAAGTGATCACCCTCCAAAGGTTTGTCTCAGCTTCACCTTATCATATAGGCACTGTTTTAGAATAGAAACATTTTTCACTTAAGTCCTTCCAGGCGATTTGTCGGGATATGCCATTGATACCTCTTACATGAACTTTTCCTAGGGAGATCCCTTATTTATGTGAGATATGAATATACTACGTTCCCCTTTTCCCCTGTTTCTCCTACCAGTATAATCACCGGCAATAATACACCGTATTCAAACTTAATGAGTATAATATAAAAAATAAGAAATGTGAAGGTTACAAATAAAGTGTAAACGCCAAAATGAACAAAAGAAAACCAAACAACCCAACCGAACACAGGCCATGAGAGAATGCTCAACCGGCATTCGATTAAATATACATAAGCATGCCCTTTAGTCGGCAACTCTATATCGAGTGGCCCAACGAAAAGTATGCACCTTGCTTTTCTCCTTTTTTTGTAACTTAACGCAAAAATACTCGGACAGTTCAATTTTGCTTTTGAGGAAAACACATTTTAGATGTATTTTTCCACCTGTGCCTTCAACCCCCTAGCGAGGGTGAGTAACAACCCTAAAATTTTAAATGGAAAGTGGGGTCGAGTGATATATCATTTGAAAGGGCACAAAATTCTCTTTCCAATGATACCTAATTTGTTGTATTCACTTGAATATTTATAAAAAAAGCAAGAACATTTACTCGATATTTTTGGTGTTAATGAAAATGCGGAAAAAACGGCATTTTCATCACTACTACATTCCTCAATTTCTCTCGTGCGTTTTTTGGTTCAAATAACAACAGCAGATAAGTGTAATAAAGAATTTAAGCAAACGTTCATTGATTCAGTTCGGTTACTTTTGAAATTATTTCAACTTTACTGTAAAAATGGTTTATTATATTCCTGAACGAGTTGAAATTGTTAAACTTTATTATCAACATAATAGTTGTGCTAGACTTACTGCTCGCCTCTTTAATAACAGTCATCCCGGAAAAAAATGTGAATGATTCGTACATTGCCAAGTTAGTCCAAAAGTTTGTCACATCGGCAATGAGAATGGGATTGTTGCTGAAGGGCTGTGGTGTTTCGAGTCGAAGAAAACTGGAGATTATCACGAGGAAATTAACGGTGAATCTTTCGAACAGTGGTTTTCCAAAGTTCTACCCCATCTGGAGGATGACGCTGTGATTGTAATGGACAATGCACCTTATCATTCGCGACGGTTAGAGAAGATTCCGACAACGTCTTCAAAGAAGGTTGAAATCCAAAATTGGCTGCGATCAAAGAATATTAGCTTTGCAGACTCAATGCTAAGAGTACAGCTACTAAAAATTGTCAAGGAGAACAAGCTTGAATAGCAAAAATATATACTCGATGAGATGGCAGCAGGCGAAACCAAAATTGTCCTTCGCCTGCCTCCATACCACTGCGAACTCAATCCCATTGAGTTAATACGGGCGGATGTGAAGAATTTTGTAGCTCAGCATAACACCACGTTCAAATTTGCAGATCTCAAAGTACTTTTTGATGAGGCTTTGAAAAGAGTCATAGCGAAGAAATGGGAGAAGTGTGTTCGGCATGTGATATCGGAAGTCGAGACAAAGATATGGAAGCTTGATAACATAATAGAGGCACAAATCGAGCCACTGATAATTCAGATTGGTGAGGATGACACTACTGATGAAGAGACAAATTCATCCAGTTGAATAATTTTGATTAATATTCCTTTTGTTTTTACATAAAATAAAAATTATCAATGAAGAAATAATAACGTCTCTTTTCATATAATGCTTGAGTGCGCTGTGAAAAATCCAACGAAAATCTTTTTATATTTCACACATTATCTGCATTTTTCCCGTTAAACTGCAAAACTTTTGCATTTCACTCGTTATTATAAAAAAGTTCACCTAAGTATGATATTGCATTTGCGATCAACAAGATGTTGGTTCTGAATACGACCCTGGCCAATTCTTGGTATTTTCAATATCACGTGCGTAGGGCATGTCAATATTTACATCCACTCTATCTTGGATTTGAATTTGCTTTAGACAAATATCTGAGACCACAAAAATTAAAAATTATATACAGGGCGTCTTCTTATTAGGCGACCTGGTACACAAGTGTACTTCCTTGGGGTACACCGGCAATCCTGGGATTGATGGGGACTTTCGATATTTTGTTTTCAAAAGTGTATTCAAGACCTGCACCAATTTCCAGCTATATTGGAGTTATTATGAACTAACAATGTTATTATCTCATTTTCACCAGACTAATAATCTTCCGTTTCAATCCGCCTCGAAGGTCTGGCACCGTTTCATTTCTCGTCGCGAATCGGTCCATCCGTGCCATAATGGCATCGCAAATAGCCTCCCGGATGAAATTGTTGTTTGTTCCGTTCATTACATTTTCGCGGCTGTTCATCCCCGTCGTTTGATATAATCGCGGCCTGGGGTGAGAATCCGAACAGATCTAAATGAACTGTTGGAGAGATGTTGTGGATTCTTGGGAATGTTTTTAAGGTAGTGCGTTGTCACTGCCAGGAAATCTTTAAGGTGACAGTGCTGGATTTGGGAAAACCGGGATTTTGAGTTAGGTCTAATCCAATGAGGTTCTTTAGTGACATACATCTACGGGAAAATCAAGCAAGTCAAACAATTGCCTTGAAGGAGCCCTACAAAAACGCCATCTATGAGATCGACAGAAGAATCTACGATTATCAAGGAAAGACGAGGTTTTCCAAAGCGATTTATTGCTAAGCTTCGACATCTTTTAACTGTCGTATTCCTCATATCAATGAGTTTGTTAATAATACAACAGATGCTATTGAGCAATTTAATTTTCGCAAAGCAAACTTTTCTGCTATGTATGAACTGTAGTCCAGTCATTTGGTAGTTTTACCTGGAAAGTTTTCCGGGAGTTTTGAAAATTGGGAAATTTATAGATTTGGGTATGCTCTTTTCGAATTTCAACTTTTCCACCACGTACCTCCGCCGCTCGCGCCGCCATCTTGAAAAAATGGCGTATAAAAACGGTTTTTTGGGAATATCTCCTTTCCGACGCATTTTACGAAAAAAATATTCATGTACAAAATTAAACTAGAAAAAATTTCCTACAATTTATGTATCGATAATTTTTTTCATAAAATCAATAGTTTTTGGCGAACGAGCGCCACAAAGTTCATTTTGATAGACGTTTTTAAAAAAAACTCATTTCCACACCACCTAGAGGTAGAGTAAGCGGCGCGTTTTTTTATTATGGTTTCCCCTATAGGCCTAATTCACTTTGCTGTTCCTGGTGTTACGACTTCGTCCTGAGCATCGATCGAAACATCTAGGACCAAAATTTCGTCCGCATCATCTGCGATGTGACTATCAGATTCATCACACGTCTCTTCATTTTCGATTTCATCGGAAGCTTTTTCAAAAATAGTCGCCGTTTCTTCCTCTTCATCATAATTATATGATGGAATTGGCGAATTATAATAACTACCACTACAATTTGCGCATATAACGGAGCATTTTAATCTAGCTTTTCTGCATCCACAGACTTTTTGACATCCTTTTTTACACTTGTAGCAAATAAGTTTCAATAACGATTCTGGAGCGGGGGGCTGGAGCATCTTAACAGGAATTAGTCCATTTTTGTTTCTATTCCATCCCCATTCTTCTGCATTTTTTTCATTCCCGTACCACTACTGAACTTGGTGATAGGCTCAGAATGAATGTTGTCGTGCTGCTGCTTCTGTTGGTGGTAGTGATGCAATATTAAATTTACTTTTATATGCTGATTTTGTGAAGTATACATATGTATATTCGTTTAAAGCCATGTTTTTTTTACTTTTCACGTCACTGTAACCGTATAATTGAAGGAGGAAACGTTCTCCTGCTTTAGCAATGATCTCTGGATCAACGTTCGGATTTTTAAATACCTCAATAACTTCGTTCAAATCAGGAATTTTTCGGAGTACATTAATGCATTTCATTTTTCCTTGATTAAAGAGTGCACATGTGGTATCACAGCCACTGAAGGCATACAAAAATAAAATATGATCTGCAGCTGTTTTATCTATGATACTTTCAGTGGAATATATTTGCTGGGAAATTTTTCCTTTTCCTGGTTTGAGAAAGTATACGTTCGATCTTGTACATAGAGCTGTGAAAAGAATCAGAAGATCTATATCTTCGCCGACCACTATTACAGTATCAAATGCTGGTGAAACATTTATTGCGGTATTGATGATTAACGTGTCCGCATCTTCAACTGTTTCATTTTCTAAGAGTGAATTGTCACAAATAAAACAATTTTCTGTATTAGAAGCCATAGCTCTAAGAACACAAACAACACTGTACGACGATAAACGTATACTGATGACTCAGCCTCAACTAAATATTTCTCGTAATATAGCTTCTACCGACAGATGTTTCGTTGAAGGTCGAGAGTATGGAGACTATATACACTGTGTATAGTCTCCATAGTCGAGAGAAAGGGACCCAATACAAAGGCGACATATTACCCTTATACCTGCGTCTTCAATACCGGCGGCAGTAATAGAATATTTTAGAAAAATATACGAAAAACACGTAGTGGTGCAGATGAATAATACTTTGCGGCGCTCGTACGCCAAAAACTATTGATTTTATGAAAAAAATTATTGATACATACATTGTAGGAATTTTTTTCTAGTATAATTTTGTAAATGAATATTTTTTTCGTAAAATGCGTCGGAAAGGAGATATTCCTAAAAAACCGTTTATAGACGCCATTTTTTCAAGATGGCGGCGCGAGCGGCGGGGGTACGAGGTGGCAAAGTTGAAATTCGAAAAGAGCATACCCAAATCTATAAATTAACCAATTTTCAAAACTCCCGGAAAACTTTCCAGGCAACCCCTTTTTTTTACCAAATGACTGGACTACTGATCAGAACAACCAAATGGTGTAACGTTTCTGAATGTACTGACATCGACTCGGCATGTGTTTTATTACATCAAAAATTACACAGCATCTTCCTTCAAACAGTTCCAATGAGAACAGTAAAAACGCATAAATTTTCCCCATGTTTCGACGCCGATGTTATCAGACATATAAAGAAAAAAGAATTGGCATATAAAAACTATAAGAAAGATAAAACAACATTTTATAAAAACCAATTCTCGGATCTGAGAAAAACTGTCAACACTAAAATAAAAGCAGCATATAGTCAATTCAGAAACTTAGCTGAAAATAATATTTTATCTGACAGCTCGACATTCTGGTCTTTAATACACAGTAAAAAAAGACATTCGTGTATACCGGGTGTAATGAAACTTGGTGATGAGGTATTTGATATCCCTGCCTTCTCTAAAATCGATATTGTTACTGCTTCAAAAAAATTAAGAAATAAACTCACCACAGGCGTTAATAATGTCCCTAGTCTTATGATGAAGGACTGTATCGACGTTCTCTCTATACCTTTAATAGGCTTATTCAACTTGTGCCTTCCCTCAGCAGTGGAAAACAGCTCGAATTTGTCCGATATTAAAAAAGGCGACTCTAACGATATCACAAACTACAGGGCAATTTCAATGTTATGTAACTTTTCTAAACTCTTCGAGATATTTGTGCGAAATGTTATCTACTTCGATATTCAAAAAGTTATTTCTCCTACTCAGCATGGTTTCGTACAACAAAGATCATGTTTGACAAATCTTGCATGTTGAAATCAATATTTCTGTACGTACCTGGACAAGCAAAAACAAGTCGATGTTGTTTATTTAGACTTTCAAAAAGCCTCCGATCAAATAGACTTTTATGTACTTCTCAGCTAATTGACAAAATTGGGACTCTAACCAACTGCTTACTCTAATTGAATCATATCTAGTTAATCGAATTCTTCGAATATGAATCTTTCAAATCGTCTCAGTACGTAGTTACATGTGGGGTACCACAAGGTTCTGATCTTAGACCTCTTTTATTTTCAATTTTTATTAATGATTTGAATCTCTTTGAATATTCCTAACCTACTATTTGCAGACGACCTGAAACTATATTATAAAATCGACGACATTACTGACTGCGTATATCAAGACACGTCTTGATGTAAGCACAAACACATCAACAGCGTAAGACCTTACATCAATTTCACAATGGAGAAGGAAGTCCACATGCCATTTTTAGACGTATTGGTGAAGAGGACCGACACTAAGTGGGAAACATCTTTATACCGAAAACTCACTCACACGAGACAGTATCTGAACCACGAATCCAACCACCATCAATCGACTCTGTTAGACCACCATCAAGACTCTATTAGACCGTGCTTTCGGGCTCTGTAATACGTCGAGGAAGAACTAGCCATCATCATAAATGATCTTCTACAGAATGGCAATTCCAAAGCGATAATAGAACAAGACTTTGGCTGAAAGACAGCAGAAGCCACGCAAGGAAGAGAAGCCATTACAGCCAGTGCTTGCACTTGCCTACATTAGAGGATTATTGGAAAGGATAAGATGAATTGGGTCCAAGTACAACATCAGAACCTGCTTCACATCCGGAAACACTATCCGTAGTAGCCTCACGAAAACCAGGCCACCAAACGCGGACTGCGATTCCAAGAATTGCATTTACCGGATACCATGCGAGTGCGGAAAATCATTTATCGGTGAAACTAAGAGGCCATTGCATGTTTGCATTGCCGAGCACAAGAAACACACACAGCGAGAGAAAACCTGCAAATCAAGAATAGCAGAGCATGTTTGGATCCATCAAGATAACATCGAGTGGTCCCAAGCTGAGATCATACATAAAGAGGAACATTGGTTTAGGAGGAAATTCAAAGAAGCCGCATACATTTTGACCAACAACGTATTCAGCCAAGCTAGCGTAGAGACACGCAACATACATATGGAAACCCGTTATCAAGGGAAAAATGGCCGCCAAATGGTCACCTCCAACTAAACTAGTGAAGCGAAAAAAGTGAAAGTACTCGAATGACCTATAAATAGTCATCTCTAGGAGGAGTATGTCCAGTCATCACCCGAAGACGATTGTGGATACCAACAATCGAAACGTCGTGAAGTAGCTTGGAATCTCTCAACTTTTTATTTTTAGTCTTTGCTCAGTTGTTCTATTTTACTTGTATTTCATTTCACTATTATCTCATCTCAAGTCTTTTTGCTTAATATAATTGTTATTTTCAGATATTCATTTTTAATTCTTCTTTTATAGTTCTTTCAGGGATTTCAAATAATTTTCCATAATATCAGACAATGGAAGTCCAAACTAATGAAATTGATCATGAAACATTGTCAATCACCTTCAATCAAGACTAGTACTTTTATGAAACGGTCTTCAGGTCTCAATGATAACGATGATACCGAAAATATTAACTGTCGTTTATTGAAAAAAACTCCTCATTGTTTTGAAAACGCAAATAGTTGGCGACATCAGGAGTATAAAGAACGATACTTTCCCTTGTAATCATGTTGACGTAATAGAATATTCATTGCATCAAACATTGTCGATAGTATACATAATTCTCGATCAAAACTTCATTTTCAATATATCATAAAATTTGCTGTGGTTCAGACTCGCCTTTATTCGAATATTTGATGAACATATGGGAACGATGCCAATTCTAAACCAATCATATATGGCTGAAGTTCTTATTTCAAGTAATCCAGCGTTCTTCGAGAACGAATGAAGGATATTCGGGAATAGCCGAAACATTTTCCGGAAGTAATGAAATTGTGTTCACGACTTACACGAAACTGCCGACGAAGTATTATCGACTTCGTAAGTTCAGCGAAGTTTAGCAAATTTAATAAGAAAGGGCGATGAGAAGGGTTCAATTTCTGTGAAGTTTTTTGCTCCATTTGTAAAGACCTGTCTGAGGTGAGAGCTGATGAACCTTGTAAAATGGTGAATGCGCTAATGCTAGAATAACAGGCTTGTTATAGTTTATATAGAACATATCGGGTTAGAACCACTCCATTTATGTGTGAGGTTATGTTGATACTTGAACAATTGCTTGATTCATATCATTATATCATTTTTAGTCATATATTCACCTACAGTATTGCCAAAGGAGCACTTGCAATGTGAACAAATTGGTGTATCAATGACTGCAGTGTATCAATGACTATAATCATCTTCTACAATCGAAGACGATTGTAGATACTAACAATCGAAACGTCGTGAACCAACATGGCTTGGAATCTCTCAACTTTTAATTTTTATTTTCATTTCATTTCTTTATAATTTTTATACTTTATTTTCAATTTTCTGTTCAATCGTACTATTGTTACTTGTATTTTATTTCACTTTTCTTTCATTTTAGGTTATTTTTGCTTAATATAATTGTTATTTTCAGCTATTCATTTTTAATTCTCCTTTTTTAGTTGTTTCAGGGATTTCAAATCATTTTTATATATTAGACAATGTCCGAACTAATGAAATTCATCATGAAACATTGTCAATCACCTTCAAACAAAAGATTCGATTTTTATCTCTTCATTCATCGCAAAACGCCGTCTTTTCAAGGGTCTATTCAATCTTAAGAAAAAAAAGTCGCAGGGGGTCAAATCTGGTGAATATGGTTGCTAAGGCATGATTACGGTGTTGTTTTTGACCAAAACCTTGACATTTGATTAACTTGGCATGCTCTTTTTGGTCTTGGCTTTCCTCCTATATTTTTTTTAATGATGCAACTAAGTTTTCTTCATTGGCAGTCTTCTAATATTAGCATATGTCACAAAAAGGATTTCAAGCTTATAAACTTCTATTTATTATATGCGAGCGCTTTCGACAGCTGGCTGTGCTGTCATCTTCAAGGCTCTACTCAAACTTTGAATAGATCCTTTTCCAAACAGAGGCGAAACACACTGTCTTCCGACAGTCCTAGTCTCTGCATATGATGATTCAAATGACAGTGACCTGTAAGAAAGCCTGTTAGACATCGTAGTTCATCCCTACTGTAATCCAACTGTTTGGTATCAGGCTTCGAAGGGTGTATAAACCCCTTGGAGTGAGCCAATCCTGAAAGATTCTGCCAGAAGTCAAAGTTCATGAATCTTCTTGCCATCCAGGTGTTCAATGTTGTTTGGCAAAGCTTTAAGCGATGCCAATGAAAGGTTCTGGTGCGATGAAGCTGCTTGCAGCACCCTCCTTTCCAAGGGACTCAGCAGCCTCATTGCCTTCCAGGCCAGTATGGTCAGGAATCCAGACTATTGATTAGAGTCGTTTGCTACCAATTTAGACGTTGCTTGGTAGGAGCCAAGAACTTCCAACGCCGCTTGACTGTCCGATAATATTTTTTATTGACTTGTGTACGAGATTGGATTCTTCCAATCTCTCTGCACACAATTCAATAGTGCGAATTTCCGCTTGAAATACAGTCGCAAAGGTTCTTAGGCAGGTTCTCTGTCCTGGGTCTGAGAATGAAAACACCTTCACCAGAACCGGAAGATGTTCTTGATCCATTTGTGAACCAGCAACTATTTGCTCTTAATATCCCCTTCTTCCGAAGGATCCAGTCCTCTCTGCTCGGGAATAGTACTTTATATGGCTTTCATATGGGTCACACTGTATAGTGATAGAGAATTGAAATGACAGAAAAAACACATAAACTCTTTTTTTTCAATTTTCATTTATATATTCAATTTTTTCTTTCCTTTTTGAAGATTTTTTTGTTTCTATAAGTTGATGAAAAAGTATAACACCAACTTTTTGCAAAAACTTACTCTTCTTATAAACTTTTCCTTCACAAAAAACGTTCAACCAGCCCTGGTAGAATCACTGTACCTATATAGTGAACTAAAAAAAACACTTTCATATAATAACACGTACAGTACAAACTCCCTGTATACATTCTATCATCTGAATGATCCGATTCCATAACACTACAACAGACAGGAATTTGTAGGAATAACAGACAATACGCTTCGAATATTCCAGATACGAGATTTTGATCGCATACAAAGCAAACGACTTGAGAGGCAGAAACTATAATGGAAGACGTTAATAAGACAACATGAACAGAATTGAGGAAACAACAATTCAATTATGTGATTCAGATCCAGAACTTGGAATGGTTGTTTTGTTTCGAATAAAGCATACAAAAAAGGTTCCACAAGCTTTCGCTGATATTTTACGTGATTGGGGTTGTGAAATGAAGAAAGATCGTTGGTATATGAGAGATGTTTATTGTTGATGAATAGTTTTTAACAAGTCTGCAATATTAAATTTTTTTCATTCAAATTCAGAGCGGCATAGCATAGTTTTTTTGGTTGCAATGGATGCAATATATGCTGGATTTTCCTAGTGCTAGTTTACCAAGAACAAAGTCACTGTTGAATAAATTAAGAAGTAAGCTCAGTGGGAGACTTCCTTTAAGTGTATGCTGATTTGTGAAGATCCACGAAATCGATAGGAATATTTGGTGAAAAGAATACCAAATAGTGACCAGAAACACTGAATCTCTACCACTACTTTTGGCCGGAAACGAACAATTGAATGTAGATAATGCAATGTTCCTGAACAACCCGATGTTGGAATAGGTAAAGCCATTGTCAACTGCACTTCTCACAAAAGAATAGCTCGAAGAAAAAAAGAGCAATAGATATAGACATAGACATACTTTATTTGACTACGTTCATGTAATTTACATTCGTAGCAAGTCATATTACAAACATTGTATTTGAAAAAGAATTGCATTTGTATTTCCAGAAAGAAAAAAAGAAATCATGGATTTGTTTTATTCTTTACCTGAATGATGAAGACCAAGAGTAACATTACTTTTATAATTACAGTTTATTTTTCTGTCTTGATTTACGTCCAACCACCATGTTACAATCTTCCGTTCTAACCCCACTCTTTCCAGTGTTGCCAACACCGTCTAACCCTATCTATAAAATGTATAATGATGCAGGAGTCAGTCAGAAACACTGAATATACAGCATGAACAATCAAACTCAACAAAACATTAATAACTCAAATACGATTTGAGACATTGAAAAACTGAATATCTGAACATTCTCATGTGAATGAGGGGGTGTCTAAATATTCTGCAATAGTGTAGAAACTTGAGCTGAAGAGGAACTGTTTCACCCTTTGATTGAAACAATTGGGGGACAAAGATTTAACTTCCCAAGGCAATGTCATAATACCGTGTTTTTGGAATACTGGCCTACAGTGGTCTTTGTAACCTGCAAACGTAATAGTTCGAACCGCCTTTTTTTGGAGTTTGAAGACTTTTATTTTAATTGGTGGAACTGCCCCACAATATTGTACCATAAGCTATATGGGAGTGAAATAGGGCGTAATAGATATTTAATATGATATATGCTCAATATACAAAAGTGGACCCAAAACGGATCCCTGAGGAACACCGTGACTTATAGGCTCTAAGTTAGAAATGCTTCCATTTGAGCTAACACATTGCTTTCTATTTTGTAAATATGATTCAAGAAGTTTCTGATATCATAGCGCTGAAGCTTTCCGATGGGCGATTTATGTTTGACACAGTCGAAGGTCTTGCTAAGATCCCACAGGCTTATGAATATCCGGCTCAGTGGAATTTTTTTAAATTGATGGAATTCTGACAAATAAGTTTTGTTCGAAAAAGCAAATCAGTCAGATTCAGGACAATATATATACTGTGTTAGGAATCACACGTTAAAAGGTAAGACCTCGTTGATCCTTAGCTCGCAGAAGTTTCGATTTCTGAGAGTTGTCGTTCGTAGGGGTGCGACAGCTGGTAAACGGAAAAACAGATTTTAAACAGAATACCAATTGAACGTATAGTACTGGCTAGACTGAAGAAAGAAATTTCCAGAGCAGAGGAAAGTGTTGAGATATAACTTGAATGAAATTTGTTTGTTCTTACATTGACTGATGTGGAGGAGGCTTTTGATAATACATCCTTTAAAGAAATGATAGAGAAACTAGAAAGTTCACCCTGGTAGGAAGCTTTCTGATAGGAGAAATAGAGAAATTTGGAAAAAATTAACAGGATAAATGTATAGAGTACAAAAGTCTTTATCGACACAGTAGAATACATATTTATTGATATACGGAGCTACAAAAACACATGACATTGAAACGAATAAAACTTTTGAAACAACTTATACTTATATCATGTATAGGCCATCTCCATTACATATTGTATTATTGTAAAATATGGAAAATAATCATGAAATAATTCAAATTCGAATTGAAGAGGTTATATTTTTTAGAAGTGATTAATTTTTGGGAAAGGAAATTTTTGGCTTTCTACTACTCCATCTTGATACAAAAAAAAAGGTGAATGAATGTCACTACGATGTCATCGATGACATAAGCAGATCAAGCTTATTCCGTGACATTAAAAAATCGTAATTCATGAATGAAGTGTGTGTATTTTCTATAATGTTATCCAATTTGGTACTGAAGAGCCTTAGGGCAAGTGTCTTAAGGTGAAAAATCGGTGTATACCAGTGAGGATGGCAGTGTTCTATGTAAGTGCAATTTGTTAACATTCATTTAAAGTAGAACTCATGTGAATGATATCTGATTTTTATCCCACAACGAATGTTTGAAATACAAACTGAGTAGAGAAAAGTATCTTCTGTATGATTCAGTGTATTTTTTTCGAAAGAATATTTTCCTTCGTATAATTCAATGTTTATATGAAAGTAGCTGTTTCAGGAGGACTTTCTTTCAGTTTGTGTCTGAAAGTTACTTCTTTGCATGATCTACACATCCATGTATAGAGTTACTTCCTTCCTTTCTTTGGAAGACTCCCTCATCCTTTTTTTTGTATCAAGATGGAGTAGTAGAAAGCCAAAAACGTTCTTTCCCAATTCAAATTCATTCAAGCAAATACATGAATTGAAAGATGTTCCAACCTCAACTTCAATATTCTGAAACAAAAACACCATCTTTTGATATTTCAAGTTCATAGACACGGAAATTGATACGATCACAAGATATAGAAATATAAAACAATCTCCAAATACGCAAACTTTGCACAGATAGCAAACTGAGCATTTTACCGTAGTACAGTGACCGGATCAAAGTTGCAATGTCAGCATCAAAATCTTCATAAATATTGAGGGAGGTCAAGATCATGGAGACAGTATTGAGAAATTCATTCAGTATCTAATTGATCTTCAGAAAAGGTTTCAGCTATGCAGCACATCTCCTTTTCTTCGATCCTGCTGGGTGGCTGTATAATGTAAGTTTTTGGTGATTTATTGTATTTTTGATGAACATTTTAGTGTAAGTTTATTCCTGAAGTATTTTCCCCAACAATAAATATTTAATTAAGTTTTTAAATGAGTTCTTTCATTATTTGGATGAATGATGAATGGGTGAAACAGCGAATAAAATCCTCTCGTTCATAAGACAAGCGAGTACTGAGTTGCGACATTATTCCAATACGAATAATTCAGTTATCATCAGCTGAGGACGCGTATTGCGTGAATTCCCTCTCGGCCTTGCCGATTCAACAACGTTTAACATAGTATGTGTAACTCAATGAGCATATCCTCATCTTCCACTAAACTTTGATTAGTATGCATCATAAAAGTTCAAATTACCGAGGAATACATTGCTCTTGAGAAGGAAGGAAGCGACAAATTAGTGACGTGATGTATTTCTGAAGAACGAGTTGACAAACTGTAGCTATGAAAAGGGAAATTGATTTTCAGCACATCGAAAGCGATAATTAATCACTTTAATGGAGACGCTCTGAAAATTGTGACTCGTGACAGGAAGCAGAGACTGATGGAAGAGAATATCTCTTCTAGATTTTGGATGCTCTTCAGAAAAATACGTTCATTTGTTACTTTGAAAAGGTCGTAAGCAATGATAAATCAATGACCGAAGCGTTCATTTTTCATTTGAATTGTGGTACCTACATATCTTTACTGTATATCAGAGAAAACTTCAAAAAGACTGCCCTCTTGAAAGTGATCGTAAAGTAAATGAATATGTGACAAACATTTTGAAAGTATCATTCTTCAAAATCAACTCAAATATCAGTTATCAGAAGAAATGAGACTCAGATTAATTGAAACTCTTATTTACCCCCCATATCGAGTATTGTTGTTCGGTGTATTACAATTTTTTACCGCAATATAACAAGCAGAAGTTACAAGGTATTCAAAATGCGTGCATGCGATTCGTATGCTGTAAATGTGATGTACCGAGTCCAATATTTGATAAAAATTTGTTTGTTCAAGTTGCTTCAAAGTAAAACACCTAGTTATTCAAATAGTTTATCAAGCAGGCATTCTGACATACATATGGTGAATTTGAGAATTAACTCATTCAACATACCAAGGCACCGTACTTCTAAATTTCAAGGATATATTTCTTATCTAGCCCCTTCTTATCTGAATGAAATTTTACTACTATTAAATCATAATATTCATCAATTTAAGAAATAAATAAATATCACAGATGCTTACTGCTCAGTACTGATTAAAAAAATTTTAAATTCAATGTATGGTTGTGCAATAAAATAATGTTATGAATATTAAGAGTTATTAGCAACTATATGATCTATTATTTTTTCTCTTCTCTGTCATTGTTATGATAGTAAATAAATATTTTTATAATTATTTTCTTTCGCTCACAGTATCATTTTTGGGGGGGGTGGAAGATAACCTTTGACTAACCCATTTCCTTTTATGTATAAATATAGTTTTGATGCACAATTAACGATATTATTATTATTATTATTATTAGAAAAAGACATGCGGACTTTTACTCATTTATCAAATAGAGGATAAGCAGTGACATTGACAATGTTCGTATAACATTGAAATCATTAACGTTCGGAGTACCCCAAGTAACTTTGATATAATATATACTTCTGAACAGTATATTCAGCTTCGAAATTAGTGGCAAAATGGTTAGCTTCATCGATGATACAGTAGTTTACTGTAAAGTAGTAACTGGAATAAAATTGAAGACGATTCTCGTTAATATCAGGGTGGCTATAATTTGATAAATTAACGTTGAATTCGGAAGGAAAACTATACATAGAAGCTCAAAATAGCTCTCTTCAGTGAATTTGTTTTCCGGCTAATTTTCTTATGCTGTTCTAAGAAATGTAACCTCTATTTCAAGATCATTGTGAAATGCATCGGTTTTCTTCAAGAACATTAATGTCTGCGAACCGGATATAATGATGTCCGGATATAATGATGGTGCTGTAGATCACAGCTTTATATTCTATGATCGATCCTATGAACATTTTATACGTGTGTAATAGAGTTTTAACAGCACATTCCCCGAACTTGCCTATCAGAGACTTTGAATGATTTGCTTACGTAATTTATTGAGCGTACTTTCACGGGAAGAGTTCAAGTGACTTGGAGGAAAAGCCTAAGAAACATTCACAACCTACACTACATACACCCCTTCAACTCCCAATACAAAACCATCAGTAATAAAATCAAAACAGCCATTACACCCGTTTCTTCTTGTTTGCAGGAGCTCCGGCAGAAGTATGCCAAGAGAATCATCAACAGCACCAACCACTCTGCGATAGAGATACTGGCCGACCCTTGGAGATCGAAGCCATGCCAAATAGAAAACTCCTGTTCTCCTCAGCACGACTACTCGGAACAGCGGAGAAACTACCGGAGCGATTCCTGATGTCCTGGAGGAATACCCTCTGGCTGTCAGATAGCGGGCGGCTTGAGCCCCTGTCAATACACCAACACAACACCAACCTACATGCCAAGACCAATACGACACACGAAAACAAAATAACAACACAAGAAATCACATGATCCAATTCAAGGACAACCACCCGGACACCTAATTCACATTCGCAGAACCCAGACGATCCAGCCTAAAGACGACCACTGCCATGAAAACGGACACCAACTAACTTAGAACTAAGACATATGAACTAACCCACATACTAACCTAGAAGTAAGTAACCATGTATAAGAATGAGTTTTTGGGAAATAAAGTTTTTGGCTTTCTACTACTCCATCTTGATACAAAAAGGAATTAGGGAATCTTACAAAGAAAGGAAGGAAGTAATCAATTTGAAAATAAGTAACTCTATACACGGATGTGTAGATCATGCAAAGAAGTAACTTTCAGACACAAACTGAAAGAAAGTCCTCCCGACACAGCTACTTTCATATAAACATTGAATTACACGATGGAAAAAAATTCTTTCGAAACAAATACTTCTATATGAACACTGAATTATACAGAAGATACTTTTGGTATGTTCTGAATGGTAACAAATCGCACTTACATGAAACATTGTCATCCTCACTGGTATACATCGATGTTTCGCCTTAAGACACTTGCCCCAATGATCTTCAGTACCAAATTGGATAACATTATAGAAAATACACACAATTCATTAATGAATTTACGATTTTTTAATGTCACGGAATAAGCTTGATCTGCTGGTGTCATCGATGACATCGTGATGACATTCAATCACCTATTTGATTTAATCCCAGCCAAGAGGAATTTTATTGCAATTGAAGGGATTATATTTTCAGGAGTGATTAATTTTTGGGAAAGACATAAGCAAATCAAGTTTATTCTGTGACATTAAAAAATCGTAATTCATGAATAAATTATGTGTTATTTCTATAATGTTATCCAATTTGGTACTGAAGAGCCTTGGGGCATCGAAACATCGATGTATACCAGTGAGGATGACAGTGTTCCATGTAAGAGCAATTTGTTACCATTCATTTAAAGTAGAACTCATGTGATTGATATCTGGTTTTTATTCCACAACGAATGTTTGAAATACAAACTGAGTAGAGAAAAGTATCTTCTGTATGATTCAGTGTTCATATAGAAGTATTTGTTTCGAAATAATTTTTTTCTTTCGTGTAATTCAATGTTTATATGAAAGTAGCTGTTTCAGGAGGACTTTCTTTCAGTTTGTGTCTGAAAGTTACTTCTTTGCATGATCTACACATCCATGTGTAGAGTTACTTATTTTCAAATTAATTACTTTTTTCCTTTCTTTGGAAGATTCCCTCATCCTTTTTTTGTATCAAGATGGAGTAGTAGAAAGCCAAAAACTTTCTTTCCCAAAAATTAACCACTCCTAAAAATATAACCCCTTCAATTCAAGAATTAGTTGTAGTAACTATCCCGCCCTGAAGAGGAGAAAATCCTATAACAGGGGCTCACACCTAACCATAAGTATAAAAACAAAAAGAACTAATAAACTTATTTGAATTGAAATTTGAATAGAATTTCATCTATGAGTTCACAAGAGTCTTCCGGGGGAATACTTGGAAATTAATTTGTGACATCGAACGGAACCAATTTGAAATAAGGTGGGAGGTGAATATTAGAGATTTTTGATACTGAATGAAAATGAGAACTGGGAGTAGTTTTCAATGGTTCTCATCAGTAATTTGATACCCTGCAAAACTTGACGTCAGTACGTCAATAGATGTGAGTTTTGTTTTTCTTTTCGATGTCATTCGAGATATATGTTATTTATATTTCTCCAAGTTATAGTTCAATGTCATTCACCTCAATAATTTCAATATGTCATTCGAGAGATATGTTATTTATGTTTCTCCAAGTTATAGTTCAATGTCATTTACCTCAATAATTTCAATATGCAATATCTGGAAATATTTTCCTTCCTACTTTGAGAAATAATTAGGCAACGGGAATCGACTTTTGGGGTGTGTTTGTGTGTGTAGCGAAATTGCGTAAGACAACGACAGTCCTGATGTTCATTCGAAAGGGATCGGGAAAAGCGGAAAAGTTTGTTAACTTAATTAGAAAGGGCGCGGTTACACACGCATTTTCTCAGAACTTATAATGGTGCTGGAGAAACAACGCTGTTTCGCAATTTTGAGCCTCGGGAAATCGTGTTTCTCTTCTTGTTTAGGTTTTCGTTGAAACGTAATGATATGCCTAAATGTGACCCAATTCTAACGAATCTCGAATTTTGTGGGGTGAGGATGGAATGAAAAATAATTGAATTCATAGTTACTTAAAATTATTATGAAACTTATCAGGTAGATAATCCACAAAACATCGCTTTCAATATTGATAATAACATTTATAGATTATATGTATACATGATTTTCGTTAGAAAGCGTTTCGATTCCGGATAGATTATCATCTTCATTCTCTGAAACATCATCACCATATTCCTGTTCCGATGCAGTTTTCCTCATTATTTAAATTATTAATCAGATCATCCACTATGATGTCTGTCATGGGTTCGTTTGATATGAAATCGTCCTCAAATTTATTCGTTCCTTCACAACTCACACCTATTCACATTCGACCAAATAAACCCAGCTTCTTAACGAAGCCGATTAGTTTGTATGGAGAGTGGTCTTTCAGGTCAGATGGTTAGAGTACGGATCTGCCGAACTCTAAGAACCTGATTTGCTTCCCAGCGGGGCAGGAACAAAGTGTATGCTCTGCTGTTTCATCATTTTCCAAACAGAGGCGACATACACTGTCTTCCAACAGACCGAGTCACTGCATATAATGATTCAATCGACAGTGACCTGTAAGAAGGCCTATTGGACATCGTAATTCATCCCTAATGCAGTCTAACAACTATTTGGTATCAAGCTTCGAAGGGCGATTAAATGCCTTGGAGTGAGCCAATCCTGGAAGATTCTGCCAGAAGTCCATAAATTTTCTTACCATCCAGGTGTTCGATATTTGTTTGGCAAAGCCTAAAGCGGTGCCAATGACAGGTTCTCGTCCGATGAACCTACTTGCAGCACCCTTCTTTGCACATAATCCAATAGCGTAAATTTCCGCTTGAAATACAGTCGCATTAGTTCCTAGGCAGGTTCATATATTTGTCCTGGGTGTGCGACTAAAAACACCTGCACCAGAACCCTTAGGTGTTTTTGATCCGTCTGTGAACCAACAACTATCTGCTGTCCATATTTCCTTCTCTCGGAGGATCCAGTCCTCTCTACTCGGGACGTCGCAATATTACATGACATCGTTGAAACTGAAAATAACATTTTTAATCGCCACGTAATCTTCTGGTCAAGCCCAAACCAACTCAGTTGGATTCAAAGTTTTTGAAAGAGTTATTAAAGTTCAGTTGAAAGAACACATTGACAATTTCTCTATACTTCCAATAACTCAATCCGGATTTCGTAAAGGACATAGTTATACAACTGCTTTGTTGCATATAGTGGACCATATTATTAGAACACGTGACGAAAAAAATAATACAGTATTGGTACTTCTTGATTTCAGTAGAGCGTTCGATACTATTAATTTCGATTTAATGTTATTAATTCTTGGCTATATAGGACTCTCTAAAAATGCTATATCACTAATCAGATTGTATCTCACCAACCGTCAACAAAAGGTTACCATAGAAGGAAACAGCTCACAATATTTGAAGTTGATATGTGGAGTGCCACAGGGCTCTATTTTGGGACACCTTTTGTTTGCTGTCTACACATCTCAAATTGCAAAATGTTTAAAATTTTGTAATATACATTTGTATGCAGACGATACCCAGTTGTATTATAGCTTCTCACCTGAAATGATAGATAATGCGTGTACTCAAATCAATAGTGACTTAAAATTATTTGTGGAAAATGCTTCTGATCACTGCTCAGATATAAATTGTAGTGAATCCAATGTTATTGTTTTCGGACCAAAGGGCCCTAGAAATGATATTTGCAAATCTGTGAAAGTAGTAGTAAATGATCATGTACTTGGGGTTGTCCCAGAAGCCAAAAGCCTGGGCATCATTTTAGATAAGGACTTGATATTCGAAAGCCAGGTTAATCAATTTATTCGGCGTGCATATTATTCACTCAATATTATATATGGACACCGAAATTTCCAACCCATGAAGGTGAAGGCGAATTTGTGCGAATCATTAGTTTTATCTATATTCAATTATGACGATGTTTTGTATGGTACATGTTTAACCAACCAATTCAAGAAAAAGATACAAAAAGTTCAGAATTCTTGCCTACGGTTAATTTTTGGTATAAGAAGAAGAGAAAGAATATCACATAAACTGAAGGATACCGGCTGGTTAAATATGAACGACAGGAGAGTGTTAAATGCTGCAACTTTGTTTCACAAAATAATAAATAGTAAAGTGCCGTCTTATTTACACCAGAAAATCACTTTTAGAACTGATGTGCATAATATTAGTGTAAGGTATAAAGGCCGACTAACTCCGCCATCCTTTCGCACAGAGTTCTTTAGAAGGAGTTTCAGCTACCAGATCTGTGCAATTTATAATGACATTCCCGAGCCCATGAAACGGCCAAACCAAGAAAAAACTAATCCAAAGGTACAGTCAGCACAAAAAGGCATACATAAATCCAATAGTATATAAATCAAACCTCGCAACACTCGCCATACAAAACAACAAGGGAAACCGCATGGACATTTGGGAAAACTTGAACATCCATAAATTTAACAGTCATAAATCTCTTATCGAAGAACAAGTACAAATCAAAACACAACAAGATCTCACATTCAATATATTAAACAAAACCATACACATTCCAAGAGAAGATCTAACACAAAGAAGAGTACCTGATGCAGTACAAATACAGGCAAATTTATCTAAAGTACCTGAAATACCTGAGTTGAGACGCTCTGACCGTATAAAGAGGCAGACGACAAGATGACAAGTTCAGTTTGAGGAGTGCCTAGAAGATGACAGTACTACCAACTGTCGAAAGCGCTCGCAGATAATTAATAGAAGATATAAAGCTTCAAATCCTTTTTGTAAAATTTAATATTGAAATACTGAAAATAAAGGACAATTAGTTTCATCATTCAAAATAAGTAGGTCGGATGATCCTGATTCCGGCTCTGCGGTCTCATGTCTTGGGATAATAGATTTAATGAAATTATTTTCTGGTGATAGTTAGTTGGAAAATCACAGTTACAAATTCGCGGGAAAAATCAAAACTCCGTTCCATGTGACTCATTCCATATTGAATAAGTCATAAATAGTTCGAAGCCAACCCTCATCGCTGCTCGTGACGTGAATATAGACAGATGATTCTTATCCCCCCATTACTTTTTACGATTTTTTTCGGGAAAATTCGCCAGCATGAATTCCACACATCTTTTCATCCCGCTATGTCATAATCTATTCAGGTCGCATCAAATTCTCATAAAAGCTCGCTTCGTGTGTCAATATTGAAATTCCGGTGAAGCGAAGGAAAATACGAAAATGGATATGAACGATATGGACAAATAATAATTCACAAATTGTTTAACCCTTTTCCGCAACATAGAAATGATGAAATTATCTAATGGGGGGGTCAACATCAATGTTTATTTTTCCGTTTTTCAATTTATAGAAATAACAAGGGGATAACAATGAAAATATTATAAATGAAATGAGAAAATGAAAAGAGGTAGAGAATGCTTCCCTGGAAAGATATAATTTGAACCTTTGTCGTGAAATTAATATAATGGAAACACATTTCCACATATATACTAGAACTTGAACACTATGGCTCCAATCTGGCAAAGAGCTCGATCAAGTATTTATAACAATAGATATTTAGCACCTTAAAAAAACGTGTTTTTTTAATTTTCAAACTATTATTTGTTACCCACTTTTTAGTTTGGCTTGTTATTTCAAGCCCATTTGTCTCACTTGCTCTCACACAGAGTCTGTGTGAGAAAATTATTGAATTCTGTCGATCCTAATCATGATAATGGAATAAACTTACGGAATCATTGTATTGCCATCGATTCTTGATAAGTGTACAAGGTGTTTAAAATACATCTGTCCGTTTGAAGGTAGTCAAAATCAAATCCAAAGGAGTCGGTTACAAACAAAAATATAAGTGGAGCTAATAAAAGCGTGTTGAAATAGCTTCATATCCACGAGATATTCACTTTGAAAGAAGCTTTGGTTACCATGCCGCTAAAATGTTTATTGCTTCCTCTCTTAGTCTTAGGAAAGCTCTCAGTATCACGACTTTCTGCAAATAAGTCGAAGCTCTAATATTCACAAATAAGAAGGTGATATAATGATACCAATTTTGAAATCCAAATCAGCCCAATTTTCAACACGCTTTTATTAACTTCATTTGTTTATTTGTTTGTTTGTAACTCTCAAGCTCGGGATCTGTATTTGACAAAATTAGTGACATTATTTGATCTATTCGCTGGAAGATGGCGCTGTACATAGCCTCTTTCATATATCGATATTTTTGCTTGATCTATTCGCGGGCAGATGGCGAAGTACGTAACCTCCTGGATATAATTCGAACTCACTTTACATGTATTTCTTCATTTGAAACAAGTATTTTTTTCATTACCACGCGCCTGCCTTATTTGTAATCCTCCTTTTCGCGACTACTGCCTTGGGCTTGGTAGCTGTTTTTCAGGCCCCCTCTCCGGAATCGGAAAATATTAGTGGTCATTTTTCTAAACAATATACCTACGGCTGATTGATCCCACAGTTTAGATGAAATAAATATAGTTCAAAAAGACTAAAAAACACGCTTGTTGTTAGTGTTTCAGTTCAGTCTGTTTGAAACTGATTGGCTAGGTTGTAGAAGAGCTTCATCTGAATGCCGCTAGCCATTCGATAATTGTATCCTCAAAGCAAATGAGGGCCTAAGTTCCTTAAGTCCTTTCGTAATATTCCAAAATATACTTGAACTTCTTCAATTTGTAATTGAATAAATATTACTCACTCTGATTCGTTGTTTTCGAACACCAAACTTCCCTCGGCCTTTTCGTACTCCTTGTCCTGCTTGGCGGTGCCGTCCTCGGTCCAGTATGGAACGACGACCCTCCCTCTCGCCCCCGAACACCTCACCACCCGCAGATCGTAGTGACCGACGCTTTCTACAAGCTCGTGGTTTTGCGACTCGAACTTGAAAAGACCGCCGTGGTCGTCGTCCAGGATGATCACGGTGGCGAGGGTGGGCGAGCCCAGGCTGCTGGGGGGCTGAGCGGAGCACAAACGGACGTAGAAGTGTTCATCGGGCTCGAAGACATCGTCGTCGATGACTTCCAGGAATATCCTGCGGAAAGAGAGGCGAAATTAGGGAACGTACATGAGGCAAACAGGACAATAATTGATGATGAAAATGTATTAACACATCATCTTTACTAGGCCTCCTTAGTCTTTTTTTAACTCCCCAGCAAAGGTGGCTCATTGGAAGATTTTCTAAATATTTCATTAGTCACTGTTTGAAATGAACACTTGCATTTTCGACCTTTTGTTTTTCTTTCCTTTTCTTTCTGACTCATCCATTTTCTCCCAAGCTCATCCTCATGAGCTTATTGCATTTACTGATACTTTCTTCACATTCCAACATGTTTTTTTCCTGTAGGTACTAATTTTTTGAAGATGGATATTAGTTATATTTTACTGAACTAAGATTTACATGTTCATAAATTGAGAGAGAGATACTTTCTTCACATTCCAACATGTTTTTTTCCTGTAGGTACTAATTTTTTCAAGATGGATATTAGTCATATTTTACTGAACTAAGATTTACATGTTCATAAATTGAGAGAGAGAGAGAAATATATACGTTTAATGTCATAAGAAATACATCTTGTCGACAAACATTTTTCTGCAAAAAAAATAATTATAAATATTAATAAATCGTTAAGTAAATATATAAATCTACTAATATACACAAATGAGCACATACACAAACATTATCTTTGTTAAAATGTAATCTTGTACTATAAAATATAATAAATATAAATAATAATAAATATTAATATGAATATAAATATTGATAAATCGTTGAGTAAATATATAAATGTACTAATATACACAAATGAGCACATACACAAACAGTATCTTTGTTAAAGTGTAATCTTGTACTATAAAATATAATAAATATAAATAATAATAAATATTAATATGAATATAAATATTGATAAATTGTTAAGAAAATATATAAATGTACTAATATACACAAATGAGCACATACACAAACAGTATCTTTGTTGAAATGTAATCTTGTACTTGGGTGAAACTATGATTGAGTAATTCTTGTATAAATGTATAAATAAAAAATACAAATAGTATGTATGTATATATACATACATACATGCATACATACATACATGCATACATACATACATACATACATAAATACATACATACATACATACATACATACATACATACATACATACATACATACATACATACATACATACATACACACATACATACATACATACATACATATACAAACATATATACACACATACATACACATGTATGTGTGTATACATGTGTATACACACATACATGTTATCCTCAAAAAATTCATTTAATGTATAGTAAGCCTTTTTGACCAGAATTGCCTTCAAGTTTCTCCTAAAAGATAGTAGCGTGACGCATTCTGTTGAACTTTTAGGTAACTTGTTATACAGTTTCACTCCATTATATATAATTGAGTTCTTGATTTGACTACTTATTGGGATAGGAACCTCTAATTGGCTAGCTTGTTTAGTATTATTGTAGTGAAGCGGAGAATTAAAGATACCTTTGTTTTTGTGTAAAAGGCATGCTGATCCAAGAATAAACAATGAAGGCACAGTTAAAATTCCGTCCATTAAAAACAATGGCTTGCAATGGCTATATGCTCCTCAAATTTTAGACACTCATCGATATTAATTCCCAAGAATTTTGTAGAGATTCCACTATTGTACTTTCCATATGAATCTGGTAGATTGCACTTGAAAGTAATTATACTAGTTTTTTTAGTGTTGAATGACAGCAGATTTGCATCGCACCATTGTTTAATTTCGCTGAGGTCATTATAGATGCTTCCATATAAATTCTGTTGATTTATATTATGCCACAAAAGTGTGGTATCATCTGCAAAAATGGTGAAACTACCAGAAATACGTACAGTAGCCAGGTCATTTACATATAGTGAAAAAAATATGGGTCCTAAGATCGATCCTTGGGGCACTTCCGCTTTCACGTTCTTTGTACTTGAGCATCTATTGGTTTTAACAAACTGTCTACGTCCTGTAAGGTAGGATTCAAACCATTTTAGGCAGTTTCCAGCAATTCCATAATGATGTAGCTTCCGCCGCAGTATTCTGTGGTTAACACAATCAAATGCTTTTGATAAGTCACAGCCGCAGTCGCCTCACCATCATTCAAGTTGCTGTATGCTTTATGAAAAAAATTAAATATTGTGTCATTAATGCTTTTGTTTTCCTGAAACCCAAATTGATGAGGAGTGGTCATTAAGTCTTATTTTAACTAATTTCTCTATCAACTTTGCAAGAATTGTTTGTACGAGACTAGTCAGAAAAGTTTTTGACCTCAATATGAAGATAGCAACACTTGTGAATGAAAGCTAGTGATTTTCATTGTTCATTTGTTGACAGTTACTCACCAAAAATTCAGCCAATTTGGACGAGCAGTTGTTTTGTAATAGTTGTTTGAGTGAGTTGATGTTAGTGTCTTTATGGAAATGGACAAATTCGAGTATCGAACTATCATCAAATATTTATTTTTGAAAGGCAAGACGCCTACGCAAAATCAAAGATGAGTTGGATTCTGTGTGTGGGGACTTTGCACCATCATTCAGCACAGTGAAATTTTAGACAGATGAATTTAAACATGGTAATGACAGTTCAGGAGACGATGAACGTTCAAAACGTCCAAAACTTGCAACTTGCAACAATATCGCCAAAGTTCATCAAATGGTGCTAGATGACCGCCGAATTACAGTAAGACAGATAGCAGAGATTATGAACATGTCAAAAGAACCTGTATGTCACATATTAAATCAACATTTAGGCATGAGAAAGCTGTTCGCGCATTGGGTGCCGCGGTTGCTAAGCGACTAAGCGACTATTTTGCATAATTATTACGAGTGGTCGTAAAAAAAGTACACTACAAACCTCTTCTCTTTGTCTCCAGGTCCAAACTCGAGCTTTCCCTTAGCCTTGACGTAATCACTCCCAGCTTGCGCCGTACCATCTTCGGTAGTATACTCCACCGTCAAGGGAGAATCGATATCACCACTCCTCACAATCCTCACCTCGAACCTTCCGCAACTCTCCAACACAGTATACTTCGACGGCTCGAAGTAAACTCGACTCGCCGATTGGTTGAACTCCGCAGCTCCCGATTCTCTTTGCAGTTCCGCCTTTACCTCGCTCAGATCGCTCTGAGCCCTCTCGGAAATCCTCCTCAGTAGATCCCCGCTGCCCATCAGCTTTCTGGTGGCTTGGATGCGGTAGAAAGCACGAGATTTTGGCCCCTTGTTGAGAAGCATCTCGTGGGCCATCTTCTCCAGCAGGCCCAGGTCGGCGTGTGGGTTCTGCTGACGCAGCTCCTTCAACGTGGTGATGTAATCCTGCTTGATGTCCTCGTGGACATCGTCCAGAGCCAGCAGCTCGGTGTTTCCGAGTTCCAGGTTATCCCCTTCGGCTTGCACAATGACCCCCCGACGGTTCATGCGGTAGTCCTTCTGAATGTACCTATGGATCTTCCTGTCGGCAGCGTAGGCCGTCAGGACAGTTAATGGAAAGAAGGAGAAGGTCAATAGGCCCTCCCATATCTCAACAATACCCGGGGAGAAGAAACAGAGGATCAGATACAGCCAGACGTAAGCGAACACCGACCACGTGGCTGTCACGAAAAATACCCCCAAGTGCTTTATCTTCCGCACTTCTCCATCGGGTATGACGGACACGCAGAGCGCCATGATCACCAGGAGGTTGTAAGCTGCAGAGCCAACGATGGTTCCCGGCCCCAAGTCACCCGCGTTGAAGTTCTTGGCGTAGATCTCTATGACACTGAGAAGGATCTCAGGAGCGCTGGACCCCAGCGCCATGAGGGTAAGGTTAGCCACAGTCTCGTTCCACATCCTTACCACGACGATCTGGGTGTCGCCGTTCGGTTTCCTGACGGAAACCTCCCGCTCCTGGGAGGTGATGACTTCGATGGCTGCCATAAAGCGGTCGGAGATTATGGAAACACCGATGAATAGGTAGATCAGGACGAAGAAGTAGACCAGGCCGCGGCCGACGCGTTCCACCATGGGGACGTCATCCAGCGGCTGCCAGCAAGGCATCAGCAAGCCGTCTACGCACCGGATGGTGTCGTTGGGGGTTCCCGCCCCCATTTTCACCGGATCGTCGCGACGCGCGTCAATGGAAGCCGCATGCCAAGCGTCCACGTCGGCAGTCAGAGCAAAACTGAATCGGCGAGGCAAACCCCCTTTCGCAGAAGCGGCGCAAGTGCTGAAGATGTTTTAGGTCGCGTTTTGATTGAGATGTTCGGGTGGCGCGACTGGGGTGGTTTCGCAGGCTAGTTGCGGCGGTCGAGGCTTTGTTTATCGAAACTTGATGTTTTCGTGTTGAATTAAAGCACATTTGCTTGGTTTTGATGGAATTAAACCGAGTGGGTAATGACTACGACCATAAAGTAATCAATAAATTGATAATTAGTTGAATAAACAATATTATCTATAACAAAAAAATGTTGTTTTCTAATAAATATCAGTTCAAAATCATGGTGTTCTATTTGTATTCTTTGAAAAGCATTTTTCATGGACGATAAAAGATAAAAGTGTATTACAGAACAAACTAAAAAAATCACCCCATAAAGTTACTTCTTAATATAAACATTTGAAGGCTCTAGTTATTCAGTAACTTGTCGTATTTATGAATTTTGTCTAAAAATGAACTGAACTATTGGAAAAATAAAATCGTCAAACTTTGCTTTCTCAAAAGGGCTGACGTTTCGGACGAACTGTCTTTCTGTTCTCAAAACCCACTGAATTATTAATGAAAAACCCCTCGATTGGAAAAATATATGAAGATATTTTTCAACAGACATTTGAGGAATGTAATACCCAGATGTTATATTCGATTAATACATATACAGGGTGTCCCTGGACTTCCTCTTTTCCTCTCGGGAATGTATAGATGGGGTCAAAATATCACCAGTACTTCATATAACTTTTTTTCCTGAAAGTCTTCGTAACCAAGTTACGGGCCCTCGAAGTTACAAAATGAGAAATGTTTTTCTTTGATAACTTTTCAAGTGAATATTCAAAATCATCCAAATTTTGGTAATTGACTAAACAAATGAATTCCGTCGATGAGCTTTCATGCAGGAGTCAGTTGTTTTGCTACAAAGTCAGGAACGGACTACCCCCGATGGTCCACACCCCAAAACTTTGAAATGACAGATATTTTTCAATATTTTTCAACAAATTAAGGTTACTTGGACAATTTTATGAATAAAAGTACTCGTGTGGAAAGTCGATCGGAGCAACGAGTCTTGATAAAAATGTAGTTCTACTCGACGACATCAAACCCGCTCGTCCACCATTATTTGAAATGAATAATTATCAAAGCAAAAATAATAATGATAACGTTAATTCAACAACATTTATAACAGGAATAATACAGAGTATGCTAAAATGAAGTCGTAAACAAAAAGTACAGTACCTATATGGAAGTTTAAGTCACAATTGTGATAGCAGATATTCTTTCAAAAGAAATATCAAGTTCTGTAGATTCGTGGTGTTTTTAAACTAACAAGCTACTCTACTATGAAATATCGAATTCATTCCATATTTTGTATGTACATAATACGTGTGGAATAATCACGTTTCGTGTTGATCAGTTATCTGAATCTCATGAAACTCAACATTCGAATGTTTCAAATTCTTCTTCACAGCTAAACTGTTGAGGAGTTTCACTGATAATTATAATTTTATGGGAGAAATTCTTTAACACGAATCTAAATTTAGCTGAAAAAACGCACATCGGAAAAAATATTTACTATACTAATAAAAAGCAAACGAATGAACTACAAAAACGGCTGCACATGATCAGGTGAAAAATATCCAGGGAATAATTATGTTCCATTTCTGTCACAGATGTTGACAAAAAAACCTTTTAGAAAGTTTTGATAAAAAATGAGAAACTGGAATGCGATTTTGTTTTGTTGAGTGGTGCGTTGTCATATGACTATCATTGTATTGTCAATATTCTATAGGATATTTTAAATTTTTTCGATATGGCCGAACAGTTTACATTCAATGAATATGCAGATATGCATGTATTTTATGGACGAGCATTTTGTAATGCTGCAGAAGCTCGTCGTCTGTATTCCGAGCATTTTCCCAATCGAACGGTACCGTCAAGAGAAACATTCGAGCGTGTCGATCGCAGCTTGAGGGAGACAGGTATGTAATAATTGATAATTAATTTGAGCACGTTGTTTTATTTCGATATTATTGTAGGTACAGTTTTGCCAAAACGAGGTGGTGAGGGCGCTCCTAGGACTGTACGTACCGTTGTATTGGAGGAAAATATTTTGGAAGCCGTCGCTGATGATCCTTCAATGATCATCAGAAATCTATCAGAACAGTTCCATACATCCAAGTCCACTACTCATAGAATAATTAGGGAACAACTGCTCCACCCATTTCACATCCAGAAGGTACATGCCATGACACCTCAAGATTTTCCAGCACGACTGGAATATGTCAATTGGTTCATGGATAGGCAAAGAGAGGATATGACTTTTATTAATCGAGTTTTATTCACTGATGAAGCAGGTTTCAGTAGAGATGGAGTTATCAACTCTCATAATCTCCATATATGGGCCGAAGAAAATCCCCATGGGATATTGCAAACCAAACACCAACGGAAATTCAACGTGAATGTTTGGTATAGGACCATTCGTTCTACAGGACCGATTGAATGGAGAACGTTATTTGGAGTTCATTCAGAACGATTTGAATGGACTTTTGGAACATGTTCCATTGCAAACCCGAAGCGATATGTGGTTTATGCATGATGGCGCTCCTCCTCATTTTGGTTTGATTGTGCGTGACCATCTGAACCATATTTTCCACAATAGATGGATTGGTAGAGGTGGGCCATATTCATGGCCATCGCGGTCTCCGGATTTAAATCCATTGGATTTCTTTCTGTGGGGGCATCTAAAAAGCCTTGTTTACGCTACACCTATTCACACAAGAGATGCATTGTTGAATAGAATAACATTACATTGTGAAGCCATACGAAACGACCCTGGAATGCTATTTCAAGTACAGAGAGGGTGTCTTCGCAGACTAAGAAAATGTATAGAGAGAGAAGGTGGTCATATCGAGCAGTTTCTGTAGCGGATTTTGCATTTCTGTTTGCTCTTGAGGCAATTTTTTTTCATTTTTTTTTTCATTTAAAGAACCCTGAAATAAAAATCAAAGACATAACAACAGAGAGCTCCCAAACCCTTGGAAGTTCTGCAATGATCTGACATATTTCCCGACTGATCGAAAATTTCCTACAAGCCGAAAACTGTAGTCTACATCCTTGAAATGGAAAGCTTCTTCGCGGATAGATGAGATTGGGAGCTACCACACAACAAATCTCCCTTCATCGTCCCATTATTAACTGATATACTCCGTAACTACAACGATCATTCCAGATTGTTCCTGAACATTCCACAAGTTCCAGAATATTTCGAGATGCTCTAGATTTTTGTGAAATGCTTTCCAATATTCTAGAAGGTTCTGACTGTTCCAGAACCTTCTAGAAGAGAAACTTCCAGCCCGTGGGTATGAGTTAACAAGCATACCCTCAAGCTGCTAGATTCCATCCAGAAAAGAGCCATCCGCCTGATTGGAGACGCAAACATCACTTGCTGACCTTGAAACTCTAGCTAGAACATCGAAGATAGGTTGAAGATTCGTCTCTCTTCTATAGATACTTTCACGGGAAGTATTTAAGTGATTTGGCACATTCGATTCCACCAAGAGCGGTGCATATCAGAAATACGCGACGGAATGTGGCTGCTCATTATTTTAAGGTTCAACTCAGTACAATTTGCACTTCACCGTTCAGGAAGTCTTTCATTTATAGAACTGCGTTTACGTGAAATAAACTTTCTGAGAACGTTTTTCCAGATGGATTTGATCTATGGCGATTCAAATCCAATGTGAATCACTACCGTCGCACAGGCACCGCTCTTAGGTCGCCTCAGTGATTTTCCTGTAGTGTTTGTGTTTTGTCCTTGAAAAAATTGAACGAGTGTATCTATATCTGTTTTGTAGAGTAGGGAGGGTGAGTGTAGCCACTTAGGCCACATGTGACCCATTGTACATCCTCCCGAGGAGTTGTCCTCCTAGGTTATCGTTCATCCTGTCCTTTCCAGGAAGGTATACAGGTCACTTGGAGACATATCCTTTATATCGGCAAGTGTAGGCCAAGACTCGCCGAACACACACTCTCTTATTGACGGTAACTCCAGGCACTCACATAGGACATGCCTGACAGTCTCATCTTCCTGTTCACACATCCTGCATAGAGGTGTGTTCACTAGCCCCATATTTTAGAGGTGTTTCCTTACTTGAGAGTGGCCAGGCAGAAATCCTAATGTAAAGCGTAGATTTTTCCTGGTCATCGCCAGATATTTCTTCAGTGCTAGCTTTCCAGGGTCGCCCAGGGTGATTCTGGCAAGAATGCATCATTTGATTCCATCTCACCTCTTTAGGGATTGAGCATGGGTGAAACATTTGGCTGGTTCTGGAATTGTCGAAGTCATCCGGCCGTAGGTACCACTGGGTCCTAAAATTCTTAGCCGCTTCCTTGGCTAAACAGTCGGCAATGCGATTAACATTACTCCTGTCGTGCTGTTTAACCCACCTCAAGATAATTTTATTATCTACCGAGGCTTTGGCTATATCTTGGTGGCACTCTAGTACTAGCCCTGAGGTAACACGTTGTCTGTTCAAGGCTAATAGGGCTTGTCTGCTGTCAGTGTAGATTGTTATGTTTTTGCCAGAAATTCCTTTCCTGGTTATTTCGTTTGTGGTGATTGAGATACCAGCCAGTTCTGTTTGGACCACGCTGGTATTTTTCCCAGTCCACATCCTAAGCCTTCTTTGGTTTTTGAGCCATCTGTTTATATGCGTATTGCATTTATAGCATCTGACTCTGTGTTCTGTTTTATTTGTACTTTGTAGGGTTTATTGAACACAAACCTGGGTTCAATTACATCACTGGTTGCCTGCAACAGAGGTTGCGCAGTAAGAGCTTCTCGGCATAGGCGCAGCCTCAATTGACCCATTCTTTCTTCGAGGTTTACAGCAGCCGTGCGCAATTGTAACATGGCCATTAACTCAACCTTCTTAACGTACAGGTCCAGAGGGGTCAGACCCGTAATTAATTCCATTGCCGCGGTTGGTGTTGTTCTCATGGCTCCGGTCGCTGTATTTGATATAATTTTTGGATGGCCGTTGCTTGCAGAACTTTCGGCCCCCATGCAATGGCTCCATACGTTTAACATAGGTCTTATTATTGCAGTGTAGATCCAGGTGACCACACGGGGTGAAAGACCCCATGCGCATCCTACTGTCCTCCGACATTGCTCATAAGCCACATATGCTCTTTTTGCTGTACTCTGATAGAAACAGAGAAACAAATAGGTGTAAGGTACAAAGTTTTCTATAAAATAAAATAAGTGTGGAGGTTCGACGAGCATTTCCTTCCGTCAAAAGTGTGTCTATGCACATGGTCTAAATATTTTGAAGTAGAATAAAAACAGTTTTTTTTTATATTTTTTTATAATTTTTTTTAAAACAAAACATATTCATATTTCCAATATTGGCAGGAAGTGAATTATACAATTTAAAATCATAAGAGTTTTTTGTGATTTCATCAGTCTGAAACGTTGAGGTTTGATAAAATTGCTGTTACGTGTATCATGATTGTGTAAACTGGATTGCTTGGGGAACAAGGGGGTCCTTTTGTGAATATCTAATAGACTTGAGTAAACATACAAAGATAGCACCGACATAATTTCATAAGTGATGTATGATTCACAGCAAAAGTCCCTAAAACCGATTCCAGCAAAAAGTCTCTGTAAGTGGAGTTCCATGTTAGCTTCCTGTCGGAGATAATTATCGAAATAGACAAAACGAAGAAATACCTATGCAAATTTCATCCGAACTTTCATTTCATTTCCTAGCCTATCACTGGATTCACCCAACGAAATGTTCCGAAAAATATATCTTATTACATTATAAACATATTCCAATCACGCAGCGATACAGCAAACAAGAATCAGTATATTCCCAGCTATCATGGCCGAAATACGAGTTTTCGTTATACATTTATTCATCATAGTGATAAGCAGCATCGAATTGGGATACTCAGAAGAAAAATGCAACTCGTTCGATAATGTTTATGTTAAGTTAGTCGATAGTGACCATGTACAATTTAATAAGACAGTGAACGGATGTATAGAAAATATTAAATTTGGAGAAAGGACTATCAAAATTGCATCTATCAAAAACCAGACAGTGCATGTCTTGAAAAAGCATTCCGTAAGAAATATGGTGGAGCTGGTAATGTTATACTTTTTGGGTTGCGAATTGTATGTATTGGAACCGTTTGCTTTTAGGAATCTACCAAAACTGAGAATCGTCGAAATATCTTTTTGCAATCTGAAGCAAATACCAAAAAGTAAGTTAACATTTTCAAAGTAAAAGTTATTTCTAATGTATTTTCTATTCGTTCATATGAATGAATGAATGAGTGTTTATTGACATGAATATGGTACAAGTTAAAATGAAAAACACTTCAATAAACACGTATAAAACCACAGAAACTATCTGGGCAATAACTTGTACGTGGTGAGGCAAATAAAGAAGAAAATAAAACTATAGTTGAAATATATTAAATGTTAATCAATACTTATATCTAAACTTATCCAACGAGCGAAAGCCCATTGGAAAATTTCGTTAGACCAATTTTTCAAAAAAAAACCGCTACATTCAGGGAATTGAACGTCCTTTGCACTTGATTCTAAAGCGCAAATAACTCCTCTTTGAAGATTAATTGAGGTTTCGTAGTGTTTTTTGGGTTGTAGGTTGTCCCCCTCACAAATCAACTTGCAGTACCGTTTCCACGGACCACTCTATATCAGTTTTACCGAGAAACCTTGTCACACGACAACCAAAATCATGTTATGAGATGTATCAATGTGGCGCAATATAAATCCTTTCTTTATTTCAATAGTCGATATGTATTTTTGTGAAACCGTCATTTTATTTTTCTGATTGCAGACGTCTTCAACCATATTTCCAGCATAGAAGAGTTGGGTTTAAAATACAACCAAATAGACTTCATCGAAAATCAAGCCTTCGCGAACTTGACCGCCTTGAGAAAATTGGTCTGCAGGCACAATAACCTGGAATATTGGAACAGAGAATGGTTTGATGCCACTCCAAATTTGAAAATTATGGATTTCCAGCATAACAAAATTAGAACGATCCCAAGAAAAGCTTTCGCAGCTCTCCCAAACCTAAAAGGAATTTTCTTCGGATACAACGAAATTAGCGACATCCAGCCAGATGCCTTCAAGGGATTGACCTATTTGGCATATGTGGAACTGAGAAACAACAGGCTGAAGGTCCTAAATGAAGATATTTTTCCAAACGACATTAAGATTAAGAGGTTGTTGCTCACCGCCAACTATCTCAATTTCATTTCCAACGAGGTGCTGAAGAAAATGTCCGTGGAAGAGGTTCTCTTGTACCACAACCCTTGGAAATGTCCGTGTCTCGATAGGATAAACTACTGGCTTTATACTACCAAAGGAACTTCAGTCAAAGTGTCTGAGTGCGAGGTCGATTCAATCCCAATTTGTGCTTATCCGAATTTGTACTCCCAGTCGTGTTTGGAATATGTAGACGATGAACTTACTCAAAGGTATCTCAATAGTGTCAAGGCCTCTTCAACTGATGAACATAAATATTGTGCAAGATTAGACTGACATTTTAGTGACTGACAGTGTTGTTCCTGCTTGGAAAAATTGCAACAGACTATGTCGACAACAGAAAACTGTAACTCCTGAATCAAACACACAAAAGCGCATCATTTCGCGTCGAGTGGTTGGTAACACTAGCTGATTTATCTTCATCCTCATTTTCATAATTATATTCAAATTTGAACACCTGATACTTACAATTACTTACAAGTACTTGAATTCAATTCTACTTTAACAAAATTCGAGTATTACTAAAAATAGTGACACTGAAAACCTCGGCTGCGGAAGCTTCAACCATTTTCTGTTCTGAACTGTTTCAGAAATTTCTATAGTTTCAAAACCACACCTTACTGGTGACTACGAAAACTTTTTTTTTGGGTGGGAGATAGAGGGTTCGATATAATTATTGTATTCATTACAATATTTGGGCCACAGTTTTTATGTATTTTTTTTATTTTGAAACTTTCATCGGTGTGTGATGACTGCTCATGTAGTTAGTTGGTGATGAATGGCTTTTTCGAACCCTGAAATCAAATCAAGGACATCAATAGAGGGCTTTCACACCCTTGATCGTCCTACAATGACCTGGGGAGTATCTCGACTGTTCTGGACATTTTTAGAACACGAAAATTCTTGCCCCAATATCTTCAAAAGCACGCCTTTCAAGTTAAAACAGAAAACTTCTTCACGGATAGGAGCACATAACATTCTAAACAAAAAATTATCATCCGGCTGTTTTGCCCTCAGGTCTACAGCTAAAGAGTTAGGTTATGATGCGGCAAAAATGTCTATTTTGCTCTCATTGAGACAAAATTGAGATACGCAATCCAGTTCTGGGGTTCGTATAGTAATGAACTCTTTGAGAGTGTATTTTTGCTGCAAAAGCGAGCGGTACGATATTTGTGCCAAGTAAATAGGTTGAGTTCCTGCAAACCTCTTTTCCTGAAACACGGAATACTGACACTAACCTCAATCTTCATTTTAGAAGCTACGTATTTCATTTACAAGAATAAATCTTTATATGAAAATAACAGTCGCACTGCACGAAATGCAATGAATTTATCATTAATAATTCCTAAATACACGCTGATCAAAGATTCAATAATTTATGTCGGTGTCAAAATGTATAATAAACTTCCTGAAGATATAAAGTAAATGGATATTCTCATAAACTTTTAGAAAAAAATTACATGAAAGACTGGCATCCAAAGAATATTTTAATGACAAAACGATATAAAATTGAAGGTGCTTATATGTTATAATATATGTGTACTTTTACCTATTTGTAATTATTTATATGTATTATTTCAAGGTAATTATGTATGACAAAAATTTTTGGTCGAGGTGGGAATCGAACCCACGGCCTTCCGATTGTGAGTTGGGCGCACTACCTCCGCGGCCATTTCCACAACATTGTATATTTATCTGGATGTAGTTATTTACATGTTCTCTTTTTACCAGTGTTTGTCAATAAGGTCATGTATCTTGGATAATAAACACATACTCTACATCTCTCTTTATCACCCTAGGATTAACTGGGATATTCCGGGACGAACATTCTAGACTCTGTCCGAACATTCCACAACATTCCAGAATATGTCGGATGTTCTAGAATGTTGTGGAATTCTTCCGAATACTCTGTAAAGTTTCTGATTGTTCTAGAACTTTCTAGAGGAGAAACTTCCAACCCTAGGGTATGAGTTAGCAGTACAATGGCAAAGTCCACGTCGGGAAGGGTAGTTTGTAATATCCTCCAAAGAACGTTGGACGTTGTTCACAGTTAGTGCCTGAGGGAGCAGATCTCTGTCAACCCCAGCAAAACTGTGATAATCCCCTTCACCAGGAGGAGAAAATTGGACGACCTTACGCCATTTTCCCTCGATGGTGAGGTCATTCCATTTGGAACGGAGGTGAAATATCTTGGCATTGTCCTTAATAGAAAACTCACCTGGAACGCTCACTTGGAAAAAGTTTTACACAAAGCCAGACTGTCCCTATTGACAAGTCGAGAGATTTGTGGAGTTTAGGTCCCAAACAAATCCATTGGATTCATGTGATGATTGTCAGACCAATGATCACTTATGGTGCAATTGCCAAAAATGATTCTCCTCGATAGCAAGACTTAACAGATTGTCTCTGGTCTTGATTCCTGGCCACAATGGCCTGAAGGCAATAAGGCTGCTGACTCCCTTGCAAGGAAGGGTGCTGCAAGCAGCTTCATGGGACCAGAACCTGTCATTGGCATCGCTTTAGGCTTTGTCAAACAAGTGTTGAACACATGGATGGAAGGACCTGACCTAAAGGACCACTCACCATACAAACTGATCGGCTTCGTTAAGAAGCTGTGTTTATTTGGTCCAGTGTGAATAGGTGTGAGCCACAATAAACCCTTGCGAGTTGCGATGGATAGTCGAATAGACCCACTCACTTTAGACCTAACCTAACCTAGCAACACAACGAGTGTGATTATTGAAAAAGACAAAATGAAGGAATATACAACTTTCAGACTGACTTTTTATTTTTCATTTCCTGGTCTATCACTGGATTCCCCCAAACGAAGTGTCCCGAGAAATATATCTTACAACATTATAAACAAATTTCAAGCGTGCAGCGACACACAAGAATCAGTATATTCGCGGCTATCATGACCAAATTAAGAGTAGTCGGTATATATTTAATAATCATAGTTTTAACGAGCATCAAATTCGGGTACTCTGAAGAAAAATGCAACTCGTTCGATAACGTTTTTGTTCAGTTAGTCGATAAAGACGATGTAGAATTCAATAAGACAGTGAACGGATGTTTAGAAAGGATTGAATTTGGAGAAAGGACTGTCAAATTTGCATACATCAGAAACCAGAAAGTGCCTGTCTTAGGAAAGGATTCCGTGAGAAATATGGTGCAACTGGTGACTGTATCTTTTTGGGGTTGCGAGTTAGACTTATTGGAACCGTTTGCTTTTAGGAATGTACCAAGACTGAGAAACGTCCAAATATCTTATTGTAATCTGAAGGAAATACCAAAAAGTAGGTTGACATTTTCGAAGTAAAAGTTATCACAAATGAATTCAATTGATGTGAAGGTTTTTTTTTCTTTTAGACCTTCATTCAAATATATAAACTGGTTTTTTATTGAATTCAACCGACCCGACCTGCAAGGTCGAGTAAATTGGACATAAGTTTCTTATTTTGGGGACCTAGTGGTTATTTTTGAAATATTCGCCGAAAACTAGAATTGATGAATTTCGTTTTATGGCTCCACCGTCTCCATTTCGAATAATACAAAAAAAAAGAAGAACTTTCAATACTGTTTCATATCTATTATAATCTGATATAAACCAATTCGCAATACGACGTTTCGTTCATGAGAATTAGTCGAAGATCACTTTGAACGTTACTGCATTGCCTTTGATAATGTCTGCCGCAGTATCAGACAAAACGTCAGGTATGAAAACCTGCAGCTACGGCTAATAAATCCGGAAACATAGTTTATTGAAATTTATTGGACACTGGCCGTGGAAGCCTACACACTATGATCATATATAAATTAATAATTAATAATCATAATTTTTGAACGGATCAACTCAAAAAATTGAAATTTGGGATAATGAAATTGATGCATGAATACTTCATTTTGAAGTAAAATTGACAGATGAAACATTCAAGATGGCACCCAGTCGCCATTGAATGGAAAGGTTGGTCTTTTTTGAAGCTCCTGACAAGTGCGTCACAAACCTAGAATATAATGTCAATATCTTTTAAACTACTATAAAATGGCGGAACTTTCGATAATTGCCTGAATACATTGACATTTAACTACGTAATATGAGGTAATAAGCTTGAGGTCAGTTCAGAAGATGCTCGAAATGGTTGCCTTGAACTTCTTGACATATGAACAGCCTATCCGATATTTCACACCGAACATTTTCGAACACAGTAACGTCAATATCTCTACAAATATTTATTAGTCTCTGCCGTATATCCAATACTGAGGCAGGTTCAGTTCCGTACACCGTTTGCTTCAAATACCCCATAAAAAAAGTCCAAAGGTGTCAAATCTGGCGAGCGGGCTGGCCATTCTGTAGGACCTCGACAGCCAATCCAACGATCGGGAAAAGTAGCATCCAAATAGTTTCTTACTTGTCTGGAGTAATGTGGTGGTGGTGGTGTTGGAATACAATATCCATATCGAATTCATTAGGATTCGCTTCGGCGATTTCAGTGATGAGAGGATCAACATTAGTTTCCAGCATATTCAAATACAGTTCCCCTGTTAAATTTTGATCAATAAATAGAGGTCCTACAATATGGTTTCCCAATATTCCTGACCAAACGTTCATTTTTTCTGGATATTGGGTATGTGTTTCCCAGAAAACGTGAGGGTTGGTGTAACTTCAATTTTTTAAAAACAAAAAATAAAATAAAGCTCAGTGTTCAGTGGGGAACTTTACGCCACATGGAAAGCATTGCAGTACATAGAGAAGAACAACTCCATGAAATTTTTGATTGTGTCAGATTCTTTAAGTGCCCTGGAAGCAATTAACCAATTATACTCCAACCCTGCCATCATTCGTCATATAAAAGAACTAGTCAATATACTCTACGGAAAAGAGCTAGTCATAAAATTCATATGGGTCCCTTCTCACGTAGGTATGAAAGGAAATGAAAAGGCTGACATATCAGCTAAAGAAGCCACTATCAGGCCTTTAAATAGTACAGAAAAGTATGTTGTCCATACTGATATGAAACCATACTATAAAAAAATTCTCACTGAATTATGGCAAGATCAATGAAATGGGTCTTGCAGTAAACCCAGTAAACCCAGGTCATAATATCTCGTCTGTGAATAGGCCACACCCGTCTCACCCATGGATACCTCATCACCGGCGACACCAGTCCTATGTGTGAAGTGTGCGACTCTCCCGTAACTGTAGACCATATCTTAACAAAGTGTGTGCTATATTCCAACGAAAGACTAACTCTTAGCATCCCGCCCTTAATCTAGAAAGCATTGGGACCTAAGTGTAATTTTGAAAATATTGTAAAGTTTTTAGAAAATGTCAACTTGTCCAACTGTATATAATACCACTGCAACCGATGCATTGTTCAGTCGCTAATAACCCTAGAGGTTGATGCGACTTTAAATAAAATAAATTTAAAAAAAAATTACTTAACAAACCAATCGGGTTGTTGGAAATGCCATAATGTATTTGTCTTCAGGAAATTATTAAATGTTCCGCCATTTTGTAGTAGGTGAAGATATTGACTTCGGGTTGTGAAGTATTCCTCAGGAGCTTCAAAATGATGTGTCACAAGGCCCCCTTTCCATTCAATTTTTTTCCCAGATAGCCCCCAGTTGCCATCTTGAAAGTGTCATCTGTCAATTTCACTTAAAAATAAAGTATTCATGCAATAATTTCATTATTTCAAATTTCAATTATTTGAGTTGACCCGTTCAAAAAATAAAAGGGGGGGTGACATTGAAGAAATGCACTGTATAGACCAATTTTCAATAAAAATAAAGTAACATTCAGGAAACTTAACGCCCTTGATTCTCAAGTGCAAATGACTCCTCTTTGAAGATCAATGAAGGTTTTGCAGTGGTTTTTGAGTCAAAGCTTGTCCCTTTTACAAATCAACTTACGGTACGTTTTCTATGGACCACTCTGTTTTAGTTCTACCAAGAAAGTTCGTCACACGATAATCAAAATTATATTATGAGATTCATCAATGTGGCACAAAACAAATTCTTTCCTTATTGAAATAGTCGATATATTTTTTCTGTAGACGAGTCTTTTCCTTTCTCTGATTACAGATGTCTTCAACCACATTCCCAGCATAGAACAGTTGAGATTCCACAACAACCAAATAGACTTCATCGAAAATCAAGCCTTCGCGAACTTGACCACCTTGAAAAAAGTGTTCGGCAGCGACAATAACCTGGAATATTGGAACAGAGAATGGTTTGATGCCAGCCCGAATCTGGAAGTTATGGATTTCCAGCAGAACAAAATCAGAACGATACCAAGAAAAGCTTTCGCAGCTCTTCCGAAACTGAAACAAATTTTCTTCGACTACAACGAAATCAGCGCTATTCAGCCAGATGCTTTCGAAGGATTGACGTATTTGGAATACTTGGGACTGAGGAACAACAGGCTGAAGGTCCTCAATGAAGATATTTTTCCAAACGACATCAAGATTAAGAGGTTGCTGCTCACCGCCAACTATCTCAATTTCATTTCCAACGAGGTTCTGAAGAAAATGTCCGTGGAAGAGGTTCTCTTGCACCACAACCCTTGGAAATGCCCGTGTCTCGACAGGATAAACTACTGGCTCTATACTACCAAAGGAACTTCAGTCAAAGTGCCTGAGTGTGAGGTCGATTCAATCCCAATTTGTGCTTATCCGAATTTGTACTCCCAGTCGTGTTTGGAATATGTAGACGATGAACTTACTCAAAGGTATCTCAATAGTTTCAGGGCTTCTTCAACTGATAAACATAAATATTGTGCAAGATTAGACTGACACTTTAGTGACTACTGCTAGTTCCTGCTTGACAAAAAATTGCAACAAATTAGATCGACAAAAGAAACTGTAACTTTTGAACTAAGCAGAGCATTTCGCGCCGAGTGGTTGCTAACATTAGCTTCTCCAAAAGTGATAGTTAACGTATCAAAAATGATGAAACGTGTAAAAATCCTCTCGGCTTTGATACGTTATCACTCAGTTATTATACGTTAACTGTTTTGATGCGTCACTTGTCAGTTTTGGTGCGTAATTTATCAGTTGGGAGTTTTTCAAAATGTAACAAAATGAAGTGGGAATGAACTAAATTATACATGAGACTGATAACTTGTTAGTTTTACAGAATATATAAAAATATAAATGCATTCTTGACTTTCAATTCATTGAAAGTCGAACCTGGACTAGTAATCATAGGAGTATACTTTTTTATGGTTCTACTGGGTGTCCTATATATAGTGTCATCAAAAAAATATATCAATTTTTATAATTGTACTCAAATTCAAACACCTGATACATCAGTAATTGTCAAAAGTGAAAGAATTTGCAGTCACTTGCTTGGCCAAATACCTTTGAATTCATTTCTTTCTGTTCTGTCAAGATATATTCCGTTAAATGGTCAGCTCATGAATTGATTGATCTGGTATGTAGCAAGCGCTTGCATTTTTTTTAAACTTTGAGACAGACGCACATGAATTTTATGGAATAAAAGTAATCCTTCACAATTGAAGTGGATGATTTTATTAAATAATAGAACTGATAGAAAACAACACCGTGCTGAAAACATGTATTTCAATTTAGTACCAATGAAAAAATAGGAAAACAATAAAAAATCAGTGAGCCAAAAGATAACAAATGAAATATCTACATATCCTGAAAAAACATTTTCAATAATCGACTTTGACTATAAAAATGCAAAAAAACAAAATAGACTTTCTACACAATTTACCTACTCTAATTCATTTCTATTTCAATAAAATACAAAACTACTCAAATAAAAGTAGAGCTACGTGGCAAATTATATATACATGTACTCAATGGAAATGAAGAACCGAAAATAACAATGCATTAACGACAGTTAATTATTGGAGAAACGAATTCATCTGATATATCCAATGATTTTTCGTGAATGTAGCAACAAAAAAGTAAGAAATATACACCAAATATTTGTATAGCTTCTTCAGGCGTCTCTATACATGCCTGAAAAAGCTTTTGTATAGCTAAATACGCCTTGCGTTTTTTTAAAACAGTTGAGTGAAAATCTTACAATCAAGTATTTCTTGAATAAATATTTCGAATTGAAATTCGGAATATTTATTTCTCCCAACATCTCTGTGACTGTAGATTACACCCTGCAAAATGTGCACTGGGCGAACATGTTTTAAAACACTACTGCAATTTTTTTTAGAAATGGCACATATTTCCTAATCAACCATTTCTTTATATTAAAATTTAATTTATTTTTATTCTATTTCTCCAGACAAACCTCAACATAGGGTCATAGGCTGGTACCTCAATCGCCACAAAAGAAATAACCAGGAAAGGAATTTCTGGCAAAAACATAACAATCTGCACTGTTAGCAGATAAGCCCTATTAGCCTTGAACAGACAACGTGTTACCTCAGGGCTAGCACTAGAGTGCCACCAAGATTTAGCCAAAGCATCGGTAGATAATAACATTATTCTGAGGTAGGTCACGACAGGAGTAAAGGTAATCGGAGGTAGAAGAAATAGAAAACCAGGTGGAAAGAACGGTACGGAGGCTCAACCGACGAACAGATAATGCGCAACCCCTGGCTCCGACATCGCCTGAGGAAGTGAAATCTGGGCCTGGAAAGCACCAGGCCCAGATAATATAACAAATCGAGCACTGAAAGTGCTGCCACGAAAGGGTATAGCAGCCATAACCAACATCATAAATGCTATACTCAGACTGCAACACTTCCCGTACCAGTTCAAAGAGGCAACGGTAATCCACATACCAAAGCCCAAGAAGAACCACCTGTTTCCAGCGAACCACCGGCCAATAAGCTTACTGCCATCCGTGAGCAAAGTGGCGGAACGCGTCATCCTGAAGAGACTGGAAGAACAAACCAGAGAGTTAGGGATCCTCCCCGACGAACAATTCGGTTTTAGATCAGAACACTCAACAGAGCTACAAGTCCTGAGGGTAGTGGAATTTGCGACAGAAGGCTTCAACCTTGGCAAAGGACACAACACCGGAGCTATCTTCTTAGACGTCTCCAAGGCGTTCGACAGAGTTTGGCACGACGGGCTACTAGCCAAGATGAGCGATTTCGGATACTCCAAACCAATGGTAAGATTAATCCAGTCTTTTCTAGCTGACAGGCGATGCCGCTGCAAAGTAGGAGACGAATTATCAACAGTTCGACTACTGGAGGCAGGAGTCCCGCAAGGTGCAGTCCTTTCACCACACCTCTACTCCGTATACACGGCAGACGTGCCCAAGCCAGAGAACAACTTCAACAAGTTGGCACTCTACGCGGACGACACGGCCCTGCTGGCGAGATCTAGGAGCCAAGCACTCGTTACGAGATACCTACAACAACAGGTAGACAGATTAGAGGAGTGGGCTAACCTGTGGAAGATCAGTATCAACCCCGACAAGAGTCAGGCGATACTGTTCACCCGCAGGTTCGTACAACCGGAAGGCAACGTCATTTTCAACGGACAAGAGATTCCGTGGACAAACAAAGCGACATATCTCGGGGTCATCCTAGACAAGAAGCTAACATTCCAGGACCACGTACAGCAAATAATAGGAATGGCCAAGCAGGCCAGAAGACGCCTGGCGCCGATCATAGAAAGAAGTAGCAACATGGCACTGAAAGTCAAGCTACTGATGATCAGAACGATCCTAATGCCAATAATACTGTATGCATGCACTGCCTGGGGCCAGTGCGCGCAGACATACAGAAAGAAGATCCAAGCATTTATGAACACGAGCGTAAGGGCCGCCGTAAATGCACCGTATTACATCCCAAACAGATTCATATACAGAGATCTAGACCTGGACACGCAGTATGTGGACGTGTATATGAGAGAACATGCAGAAAGCACGTTCGATAGAATCAGATCGCACTTAAATCCAGCGTTTCGCGATCTACACGATGCGTTGAACATGGATGACCCCAGGTTCCGAGAAAGGGACAAACATCCAAGGCCGACCAAACAAAATCAGAGACCGCCCCCACGAGTCGCCGTCAGGCGGCTCCGGCAAGTATAACATTTTAAAATGTACTAACCATATATTCTCTTTCAGAAAAACCGCGATTCAATTTCAAAATCACATTTCTCAGCTTCACTGGGAAACGCCCGTCAATCATAATTCTGGCCGCCGTTAGTTTTGGGGGCCCCCATGCAAAAATTCAATTAGGAATACCGCGACAAACAAGAGCCAAATAAAATTTAAAACGAGAAGTTAGATAGGAAAATAAAAGCACCTGGTTTCCAACCAAAAGAGGTTAGATATCAATCTTGCTGAAGTGCCTAGCAGCTGGATTGAGGACCGTTTCCTTAAGAAACGGGGGTGGAAGGAAAGGGTCGCCAGGTCCAAACCTGCGGAAGCGATTCCGCAAGGAGGGAGCTTGCGACCTGGGCACACAACCCGGGAGGGGGCATGGGGGAAGGTAATCGCATTGCCGACTCTTTAGCCAAGGAAGCGGCTGGACTAAGGATTTCAGGACCCAGTAGCACCTACGACCACCGACAATTGCGGAACTAGCCAAACGTCAAACCCATGCTCAATCCCTAAAGGGATGGGATGAAATCAAAAGATGTAATCTTACCAGAATCACCCTGGGCGACCCTGGGAAGCTGGCGCCGAAGAAATATCTGGTGATGACCAGGAAAAATCTACGCTTGACAGTAGGATTTCTGACTGGCCACTGTCAACTAAGAAAACATCTCCATAATATGGGGCTAGTGAACACACCTCTATGCAGGATGTGTGAACAGGAAGATGAAACTGTCAGGCATGTCCTATGCGAGTGTCCGGAGTTTCTGAAATTATGTTTTTGTGATAGTAATATGCAAAAAATTATAACCTCTGAACAAAATTTTCTCACACACTTTTCATACATATAACAAAATTCAATGCTATTGAAGAAATGATGAAATGCTAGAGGTCCTATGATTATTGTCGATTGTAATATCAACTTAATTTGAACTAATTTATATTCCATCAGAATATCATAAATAAAGAAATTCATATTTATTTTGGAACAAAATTTTATTATGATTTTTTACTTGTCTTAAGTCAGATGACTTTTGAAATTTGTCAACTATCAATAAATTCATATTTCTACTACCTCCATTTTAAGCTTATCATTACGCGTTTGACAGCGGGTAGGTAATGGCTCATTTAGAATACACGTGTATTCTAGAATATACGTGTATTCTGAATTAATGGTGGTCACTTCCGTAAAAAATTTTAAAAAATTATCAGATATTCAGAAATTATCATTTACTATGATAAATATGATCTCATGAATACATTCAATTGTCCAAAAGCCAAAATCAGTGAATGTTCTCTCCAAATTTTCTGTAAAATCGAAATAAAAATTATATTTTCAGTAAATTTATTGTACAAAGTTTGTGGGTTGGTAATGGATCTAGTTATTTATATCCATGAATCAACAACCACTTGTTTTAATTAGGCAATTCAAAATGAATGATAACGATCAAGAAATTTGTGCTACCCTACTAGATATTACGGAGCAAACAAATATTGCGATGATTAATTGGCCAGCAGCAAAATCAAGAGAAAAATACGAATATAATTTCGAAAATTTTATGAGTTGGAGAGGGAAGAAAAACATAACTTCGTTTTCCGAAAACGTTCTTCTCGTTTATTTCGAAAATTCAGCAAAAACGTATAAAAAAATGACCCCTAATAAATAAATTTTTAGGAAATATTGTCCCCGATTTTTAAATCAATCAATTGAGTTCTGATTGACTAACTGAATGAGTTTATTATCCAAGGCCATAATCTCAAATAAATATATTGTACCATTCCTTTCTACGGTCAGTCGTAGAAAAAGTATAGTATGCACCTCGAAGATAAGGCCAATTACGTCCATTCGTCAATTATCGCACTCGGCTAACGCCTTGTGCTTACAATTTTTCGCTCGTGGGTAATTGGCTTCTTATCCTACTCGGTACGTAATATACTATTACATCATGTCAAAGTTTCTACTTTTTGAATATTCATACATTTATTCATTCATGATGACTTTTATAACCAAATTTTTAAAATTTCACCAACAAGAACATTGCGATACAACCAAGAAAATAAGTAAAAAGTGATTTCAACTGATGTAACAATTCCTTATATTTATTTTTGATTTGAATCAACGGCCAGTTTGTGTCTGAATGTTGCTTCTTTGAATAATGTACTCATTTTTGTATGAAGTTCATTTTTTCAAATCGGTTCCTTCCTTCCTTTCATTGAAAGATTTCCAATTTTTTTTATATTGTAGTCTCCTGAAGATGAGAATCAAATTCATCGAAACTTTCGAATAAATGTACAATAGTGCTCAACAGGGGTTTGCCGCAGCTTTCATAATGATGGAGATTGTCTGTCGTGTGCTTCACCTTTTTGGTCAATAAGAAACTTCATCTAGTGGCCAAAACTGTGAAATGAGTGTTACTCGGATGACAAAACCAGCGTAAATCAAGGAAGAGTCAAATGGTTCACAATTTTTCAGTAGTCATAGAAAAATCTTGCTTAATCATTCTTCCATGAAACCCAAGAATCTACAGGAAACCCATTGAGTAAATCCCAACCCGCACAGAGATTCTAGTTAATCACCTGAAATCTGGCCGTATTTCCTGGACTATGACTTGGTAAATCCGCAGATAAACATTCTACGAAGCTTGACCCCTCTTATCCGAAAGAAAGAGTTGAACGAAGCAAACAGCAGTGCATCAACAATCAGTAATACGTCAAGATGACCGGTTTCATTTGCATTTGTAAACTGTTCGCACCAATGATAATAATAATAATAATAAACTCTGAACTGTGTGCGGCTAAATGCAGGTCCTTCAACAATGTTTTGGTTGGTTTGAAAGACAGATACGGGTTTGCATATAATTCCACGGTGAACGGTTGTATAGAAAGGATTGGATTCGGTGACAGGGAGATTGAAGAGGTTCATATACGGAACCAGAAAATACCGAAACTTGGAACGGATTCTGTCAGGAACATGGGGCGTTTGAAACTACTTTCGTTTTTAGAGTGCGATTTGGAGACTGTACAACCTGACGCTTTCAGGAACGTACCCAGACTGAAGCAAGTTCAGGTTTCTTTTTGTAATCTGACCAAAATACAGAAAGGTAAATTGAATATACAGGGCTATTCAAATTCGTTTCTGTACATGGGGATCTCGTAAACGATAAGAGATAGAGTGTAGGTTGAATTGTGGCAAAGTTGTGTATTTTAGAGACCTATTCAATGATGTAAAGAAATCGAATATAGCTTTTTTGGTTCCGGAGATATACAGGAAAAACCAAAAAATCACAAATTATTTTTTGGCCTATATCTTCTTTATTCGCAGACATATTGAAAATCTGTCCACATTTTGCTATTGGCACTTGATGTGAGCTCTCAGAATATATCCATGAATCTTTTATACAGGGTGTCATCTGACTTGGGCCACCCCCATCTTTGAATTTTTAAATACGGACCTGTATTTTTTGTTATAGTTTTTGGATCGTAGACGTTCACTTCATACTGAGAAATTAAATTCAATTTAATATTTCGGGATGTTTCGGTAATATTCGATTATAATTATGTGAATTATTTTCTTTCAAATTACGGCCCTAGAAATTGGTTGACTGAGTTGAATAAAAACATAATAGAGTTTTTCGAGAGTTTTTTTCATTTTTAGGTAGGTACGTACCTATTCACATTTTTTCCATTGCATAGTGTTCGTTTCGGATGTTATTATTGCTATCATTTTTTTCTGCTCATCAAAACACATATAATATATTTTTGTTGTAGACATGTTTTAGATAATCATAAAAGATTTTCTTATTCGAAGTTCATTATAGAAAACGCTCAGAGCAATGGAAAAATATGAATAGGTACCTAAAAATGAAAAAAAACTCTCGAAAAACTCTACGGTACATAGGGAGACGTGAAAGTTGTTATTGTGTTTTTATTCAACTCAGTCAACCAATTTCCAGGGCCGTAATTCAAAAGGGAATAATTCACACAATTATAATCGAATATTACCGAAAAATCCCAAAATATAAAATTTAATTTCTTAGTATGAAGTGAACGTCTACGATCCAAAAACTACAACAAAAAATACAGGTCCGTATTCAAAAATTCGAACAGATTTTCAATATGTTTGCGAATAAAGAAGATATAGTCAAAAAAATAATTTGGGATTTTTTGTTATTCCTTTATATCTTCAGAACTGAAAGAGCTATATTCGATTTCTTTACATCATTGAATAGGTCTCTGAAATACGCAACTTTCTCATAATTCATCCGACACTCTATCTCTTAGCGTTTACGACATCCCCATGTACAGAAACGAATTTGAAAAGCCCTGTATAAATTTTTATATGTAAATTCAACTAGGAAATTTTCCGTACCAAGCTGTTGTTAATGCTCATTATGCTGCACCTAAGGAATGTGCTAGTGTATCCTAATGTAGATGTATGTAATGTATTCATTAATTACTTCGATTTTTCGTTACAGGAGTATTCTACCCCATAAAAAACTTGGAAATATTGAAACTGGATCACAACCAGATAACAATCATCGAACCCGAAACCTTTGCGAATCTATCTGTCCTGAGAAGGATCTACTTCAACAACAACAACCTAACCGAATGGCGAAGAGAATGGTTCGATAAATCTTACATCAGATTAGAGACCATGGACTTTCAACGAAACAAAATCCGGTCCATTCCTCCCAAGGCATTCGCGAACATGAAAAAACTGAAGCAGATCAACTTCGATTACAACGAAATCGACTCCATCGGGTCAGGAGCCTTCGAAGGTTTGAGCGACCTGGATCACCTGAGACTGAAGCACAACAGATTGAAGATCATCAAGGAAGATGCATTTCCCACACAAATCAGGATCAGGAATCTCATTATAAGTGCGAACCTACTCAACTTTTTGCCGAAGAAGACGTACACCAAGCTTTCAGTAGAGGAACTCCTTATAGACTACAACCCATGGAAATGTGCCTGCTATGATAGTTTAGTCCAATGGATGTATGCCACTAATGTTACCTTGATCAAGGCCAAACACTGTGATATGAGTTCTGTGCCAGTTTGTGCTTTTCCCCAAAAACAGTCCCGGGTTCAGGATTGTGAGGAAGATATTGATGAGGAGCTTACTAAGCGGTTTATTGGGATACTCAGGAATTTACCTACTCCTTTGAGAGAATATTGTGCGCAGTTGGATTGAATTAACTAGTTTGACTATTTGAATCAGTAACCGATTCTTTCTCTTGAACTCCTATTGTTATAACACCGTTTATATTTTCTTTTTGGCCAAAAGGGAAGTTTGTTTAAAATGATATTCGGCGGAATTGAAAAACAGTAATTTGAAGAAAAAGTCAAACTACATTATATTTAATCACATTCAGACATATATATATATATATATATATATATATATATATATATATATATATATATATATATATATATATAAAGGAGTTTTTAATCGGACATAGCACTCAAGGAAGTGGCAAACCATAGACAAGTGTTTCGGGCTTTTGGCCCATCATCAGTATGGTGCAGCCAAGTGTAAGGATGGGCAACACTTGGTTACCAGAAGAAATAAATACAAATGCACGGAGCCACCAGCAGGAGCCAGCCGCACATTTGTGGTTTCACCTAATAGATCTTGTGTTTACAAGAAAACTATCAAAATCACCACGGAGGCAGCTATAGCTACCTGCGTGACATCCGGGTCCAGGAAATAATATAAATACGAAAGTTATCGAGTGTCTTGATGTAGATAAAGGAGTTTTTTAATCGGACATAGCACTCAAGGAAGTGGCAAACCATAGACACGTGTTTCGGGCTTTTGGCCCATCATCAGTATGGTGCAGCCAAGTGTAAGGATGGGCAACACTTGGTTACCAGAAGAAATAAATACAAATGCACGGAGCCACCACACAAGATCTATTAAGTGAAACCACAAATGTGCGGCTGGCTCCTGCTGGTGGCTCCGTGCATTTGTATTTATTTCTTCTGGTAACCAAGTGTTGCCCATCCTTACACTTGGCTGCACCATACTGATGATGGGCCAAACGCCCCAAACACGTGTCTATGGTTTGCCACTTCCTTGAGTGCTATGTCCGATTAAAAAACTCCTTTATCTACATCAAGACACTCGATAACCTTCGTATTTATATATATATATATATATATATATATATATATATATATATATATATATATATATATGTATATATATATATATAATAAAGTCGATATGATAATAGCTATTTATGATATGAGTGTTGAAAGTGAGGTTTAATATGTTTTATTTTGTTTTATAATGTCGCCTTATCTACTAGCCAGATGATTATGATGACTAAAAATATTATTTCACAAGCTATATAGTAAACTATTAGGCATTGGTCCACCATCGTTATTCATAATATTATTATGTTGATTCATTTCTAAGCTCTCATAGGCATCTAGATGCCTGTTGTTTTTAACTTGTTTAACTAATCTTTATGAACTAAAGTCTATGGAATGGTTTTGTTGCAAAACATGATAGGCAACTACTGATTTTTCTGGTCTTCCATATTTTAGGTGTGCTAAGCGTGCCTTATATCTTATTTTAATAGATCTTTTCGTCTGTCCATGATATTTTGCATTGCAGTCCTTACATTTAATTTCTTAAATTCCAGATTTTTCCGAACTCTCGACTTTGTCCTTTGACAACAGGCTCTGTTGTGTATGACTTGTTTTAAATACCACTTTAATACCTAGTTCCAAAGTTCTTCGTGTATTGGTGGTATGGAACTGAGATATATTTATCTTGGTTTCCGTCGTTTTTGAAAGTCGAGATTTCGTTCATTCTTAACCTAATATCTATAACCTAACCTAACTATAATATCATCTACAATACCTCTCGAGAAACCGTTATCGTTTTGTTATCGAATATCGCAAAAACATCATCCACATACCTCAGCCATATCCTAGGGAAATACTTTCTTTGGTTTCCATTTTGAATGTGCTCATGAACAGGTTAGCTAGGGTAGGGGGACCAGGGTCTACCCAGAGCTGTTCTCTCCTGTGTCGAGTATTCAAAAATAAAGGTTGGGTGTTGAGATAAAACTTCATTAATATTATTTATACATTTATTCATTCATATTGAATTTTATATCAAAATGTTCTAAATTCCAGTAACAAAAACATTGCCATACAACCAACAAAGTAAGTAAAAAGTGATTTCAACTGATGTATCAATTCCTTTTTCTTTTTTATATTGTAATTCCCTGAAGATGAGGATAAAATGTATCAAAAGTTTGGAATAAATGTACAATAGTGAATTTGCTCAACTGTGGTTTGCCCCAGCTTCCATAATGATGAAGATTGTTGTGTGCTTTACTTCTTTGGTCCATAAGAAACTTCACCTAGTGGAATTTCTTATTGGCCTAAACTCTGCCAAATGGGCTTTACTCAGAGGGCGAAACCAGCTTGATTTACTTATCAAAAAAAAGTCTTATAGTTCACAATTTTTCTCCAGTAATAGAAAAATGTTGCTTCTCAAGCAATTTTCATGAAACCCAAGAATTTTTATGAACCCCATTGAGTAAATTCCAACTCGCCCTAAAGTTCTTCTTAACTAACCTGAAATCTGAAGAAAACTGATAACATTGACTGGACTATGACGTGGGAAATCCGCAGATAAACATTCTAGGAAGCTTGACCTCCGTTATTCAAAAGAGTTTTAAATATACAACGATGCAAACAGCAGTGCATCCACAACCAGTGATACGTCAAGATGTCCCGTTTCATCTTCACTTGTAAACTTCTCACACCGATGATAATGATAATAATAAACTCTGAACTGTGTGCGGCTCACTGTAGGTCCCTTAAGAATGTTTTGGTTGATTTGAGAGACAGTGACGGGCTTGTATATAATTCCACAGTGAACGGTTGCATAGAAAGGATTGAATTCGGTAACAGGACGATTGTAGAGGCTCGTATTCGGAACCAGAAAATACCGAAACTTGAGGCGGATTCTGTCAGGGATATGGAGCGTTTGGAAATACTTACTTTTTTGAATTGTGATTTGAAAACTGTACAACCTGCCGCTTTCAGGAACGTACCCAGGCTGAAGGAAATTCAGATTTCTGATTGTAATCTGATCAAAGTACAGAAAGGTGAATTGAACATTTCAGTTTTTATATTGCGTAAATAATTTGTTGTTCAAAGCAATAGCAATAAAATGTTCTCCCAATTGACTTACGTGAAGTTGGCGAAAGACACCAGTGCCGAAAACTGATGCCAACCCCCCATTCTTGAGTCCGATTTAAAACACACAATTTATGGGTTGTTGAATCATGACCCTCGATAATTTCATGATTAGTTTCAACTTCAAAGTATTATTATACTGCATGGAGCTTTTACAATATGTAGTAGTATAATGACTGAGGGGAGAATTAAAACACAGTCAAAGTCATTGATAAAAAACACATAACCTCAATGTTGCATTACAACTGATGAAATTCATAACTTAGTGAAGAATGTTAGCAGAAGTAGGATTTGTTGAACGGTTAATATTCAGGAATTGAAAATATCGGTGTCTTAGAAACGTGAACTCCTACCACTTAAGTGGAATATTTCGCTAAACTGTAAATTGTTATTGAATAAAATAAAATAATATTGAATAAATGATGTTCTAGACGCTAAATTTTTAGTCCTTCAAAATGGTTAGATCATAATAAACACATCCTCCTCGGAAAAGGTTGAAAAAAAAATGTGTATTTTTCCGATACCTCAAAATAACGGCGTATTTTGAGGAAATGAAAACCAAGAAATGAATACATCTTTTTTCTTTCAACCTTTTTCATCAATGTAATTTTATGGTCTCACTTTATTGAAGGTCTGAAAAATTCATCTCTCCAATAACAGTTTTCACTTTGTCATGATTGGGGACTATTTATAATTCAGGAAGCGATATATTAAACTTTAGTGTTAGAAGTTCACTTTTCTAAGACACCGATATTTTCAAGTCTCAAAAATTAACTGTTCAACAAATCCTACTTCTTCCCCCTAGTGATTCTACTACAGATTATGAAAGCTTCATAAAGTAGCTATAATATTTTGAAGTTGAAACTAATGATGAAAAGCATTAGATGGCAAATTAGCGCTCTTCATGATTCAACAATCCATTAGTTGTGTGGTGTAAATTGGGCTCGAGAGTGAGGGACGGGCGGTAGATTTGGGAGTTGGAATCCGACGCTAACTTCACGCAAGTCCGAATTTGTGTGGCACAATAAAAAATTATCTGAAAATAATATATTCATTTCATCCTCACTTGTGATTAATTAATGAGCTTTCACTTAATAATAATAATCGTCTTTATCACTACAACCACACAAAAAAAAATAACAATATTAAGTTCTTACTACATATATAAAGTAATAGTAAAAGGCGAAGTTCAATTTTCGCAGCTATGCAAATAACTGCTAAATTGTTCTTCCACTCAACCTAGAAAAGTATCTGCATGGGTATTGAAGTAGCATATCATTAACATAAGTATATGAATACATGAATAAAGATCAGTGACTGGCGATGATACAAAACTAGACAAACTATTATTAATAAAAGAAGATAGACAAGAGAAATGGTGAACCGTTGATCATGTTATTGATTTTGAAAAAAATATAATTTCAATTTGATTTCAAACTGAGAGGGTGGAATTTTTTTTAAAAGTTCAGGAATAGCATTGAATACTTTAGCTATCTGGTAACTTTTTCCTGGAAATGATACAAGTTGTTTATATTCTCTTCAACCAAAGCTTCGAATAGGAAATTTTCCGTTCCATGCTATTATTAATGCTCAATATACTGCAAGTAAAGATTGTGCTTGTGACAAGTATTCTAATGTGAATGCATGTGATGTATCAAAAGATTATTTCGATTTGTTACAGGAGTGTTCAACCCCGTCGAAAACTTGGAAATAGTAAGACTGGACCACAACCAGATAACAACCATCGAACCCGAAACCTTTGCGAATCTATCTGTCCTAACAAGGATCTACTTCGACAACAACATGCTAACCGAATGGCGAAGAGAATGGTTTGACGAATCTAACATCAGATTAGAGTCCATAGAGTTTCATCGAAACAAAATTCGGTCCATTCCTCCCAAAGCCTTCGTGAACATGAAAAAACTAAAGCATATCAACTTCGATTACAATGAAATCGACTCCATCGGATCAGGCGCTTTCGAAGGTTTGAGCGATCTGGACCAACTGAGACTGAACCACAATAGATTGAAGATCATCAAGGAAGATGCGTTTCCTACTCAAATCAGGATCAGGAATCTCATAATAAATGCGAACCTACTCAACTTTTTACCGATGAAGATCTATACCAAGCTTTCAGTAGACAAACTCATTATAGACTACAATCCATGGAAGTGTCCTTGCTATGATAGTTTACTTAGTTGGATGTATGCCACTAATGTTACCTTGATCAAGACCAAACACTGTGATATGAGTTCTGTGCCAGTTTGTGCTTTTCCTCAAAAACAGTCCCAGGTTCAGGATTGTCAGGAAGATATTGATGAGGAGCTTACTAAGCGGTTTATTGGGATACTCAGGAATTTACCTACTCCTTTGAGAGAATATTGTGCGCAGTTGGATTGAAGTACCTATTTTGGCTATCTGAATCAGAAACTGATTCTTTCTCGTGAACTTCTACTGTGATAACGTCGTTTATTTTTCTTGTTGGCCAACCATAATTTCAAGAAAAAGTCAAACTACATTGTATTTAATTACATTCAATAACTATATTAGTTGATTTGAAAACTATTATCGAAAGAATAGTTGTCATGGAATGTGTTACGATGACACTCTTGATTCTTCATAAAACAAAGAGATCACGAGCGCACACCAATGTTTACATTATTTGGAAACGATTCTTGTTCCATCTATCAAAATGTGTACAATATTTGGGTCAATCTTATTTCGCGCGTCGACAAATTCCGACAAAATAAAAGCGAATTAGTAAAAACACCTGAGTATCTATGCAATTTTGCCTTACATATCCTGATGCTGTCAGATTATATCTAGAAATTACACTTTTTTCCCACCAAAATCGGGGATTTTTTGGTAATTCGGGATTATTTTAGGATTCTAGGGTTATTTTGGGACATGCAAAAAAATATAGTCGAAAATAGCCCTGGTCGCCCAGTCTATCAAAAATTTTGTTTTAAAGTGATCCATAAAATATTACATCTAAGTAATAACAACGCCCACGCAATTTTTTATAAAAAACATACCCGCAATTACTTACTGACTCCTCAAAATTTACGATGTTTTTTACATGTTTTATTAAGAGACTGACATTGTGAAATAAAGTACCTTTAGAGATTCACGTGTTCATTCAACTAGAACTTCGAAACGGCCGCCGCGCAAAAGCATCATGAGTAGACATGGTTGCTAGATTTGAAATGAAGAAGTGATTTACAAAATTACCCGACTTTTCTAAAATGAACCCGTTCTACCGTACCACACTTCCTGAAGGAAAAGCACCAGTTATTTTGTTATCTACTCGCTGACACTTCAACTATTCATTAATTGAATGACTTGGACATAATATAGGGTCTTTCATTAAGCGCTTCCTATCTTCAAATTAAAATGAACCAAAGTGTGTGTGATATATCATTAAAATTTTTTCGTTTAAAAGACGGGCACATGAATCAGGCTGAATTTGACCAATGGCATGGGTTATGTTTAAAAATGTGTCTGTTTAAAATATGTTTTTCCGTTAATCAGCTGTCGCCCCCATACGAACGACAACTCTCAGAAGTTAGGAAACATGTGCGAGCTAAGGACTAACGAGGTCTTACCTTTTAACGCGTGATTCCCCACACGGTTGCAGAATCATCCCAGCTTCAACCAGATAAATTCTCTCGAGAAAAATATCTGGTCGGGGCAGGAATCGAACCCACGGTCTTCCGATCGTGAGTCGGGCGCACTACCACCGGGGCCAATTCCACAACAACGTTGTTGTTGGATTTGAAGACTGCTGTGGTGTGTGGCATATTGGCATACACCTGCGACTTAAGAAAACCACACATTAAAAAGTCTAACGGGGTCAAATCTCACCACCTCGTTAGCCAATTCACATCACCTCCACGTGAGATGACCATGACCTCAAATCGCGCATGCAGAATATCCAGTGTGGCATGAGCTGTGTGACACGTAGTGCCGTCCTATTGAAACCACATGTCGTTGGTGTTCAGATCATCCAATTCAGGCCAAAAGAAGTTGGTAATAATCGACTTATATAGGGCTCGCCGTTGACAGTGATCGTCTGGTCAACGTCGTTCTCAAAGAAATATGGGTCGATGACTCCGCCAGCACAAAATACACACCATTGCACTGGACGTTCTTGGATCTCATGTGGATTGGTATCGCCTCAAATTCTACAAATATGTTTGTTCACGTACATATTCATCTAGAAATGGGCCTCATCGCTAAAGATGATTTTTAGATGAGAATTAGGGTCAGTTGCCAACTGCTCCAGAGGCCATTCAGCGAACACACGTCGTTTTCTATGGTCGTTTACCTTCAGTTCCTAGGTCAGTTGAATTTTTTAAGAGTACAGGCCCAAGTCACGACGCAAAATTCGCCAAGTTGTGGTCTGCGAAAGGCAAAGTTCTTGTGAGCGACGCAAAATCGACTGCCTCGGATTCTACTGCATACTTAACAGACAACGGCAATGTTTTCGGCAGATTATGCGTTTCGTCGACGTAGGGGTGTTAGTAGATCATAAACTGAACCAGTAGACTCAAATTTATCCACCACATTGCGAATAGTACGTTGCCCGCCTGGTACATTGCCCGAACAGTTCACCTATTTTGATAAAACGATTTTATCATTTGCATGTGTTGTTGAATGAATCATCCATCTATGATGATTTGGCAACTAATTTGACAGATGTATCTTCAACAAGATGGCTGTTATCAATTGTCAACGTTTGGAAGTCCCTGTTGGAAAACCCTATAGGTATATCATTATGAATTGAACTTATCAAATTTGGATATGTGGTTGATTATCTCGTTCACGTGCAGATAGGGCGATGACAAATATGTTGTTTGACGTTCGCTTCAGCCTAGTTCGACGAATGATACTCTGAAAGCAATTCGATTTTCAATTATGGGAAATCATCGAATTCATGTTGATGATAAACATTGCACTGACGTGTGGCCAATTAACCCGAAACCGATCTGCGAGTGTGTTCTAATAATTGAAAATCGATTCCGGTAGTTGTATCGCCAACAGCATATGCAGAAATTACTTCTGTGAAGAATCCTGCACTGACACCTGCCGGATATAATCCAACGCTCTTCGTGGTATTAGCCGTCAGTTGAGAGTTCCGTGGTGGCCGTGGTAGGGGACGGACGTGCTGATAACGTCCGTCCACAAAGAAGGTACGCGGATGCCATGTGCTATCATGGGGCTCCGTTTTGTGTTGTGTCGTATTAAAACTAAAATGTGAAGTGTCTAAAAAAGTGAAGAATAAGTGGCCCCCTTTATTCACGCCGGTATCCAGGCCGGGGTGGTTCGGATAACCACGTAAAGGGGGCTATATATGTGAAAAATTATCAAAAGGTTTCCCAAGTAGGAGGCGACTTCAAATAATCAAACTGTTTTTGTTAAAAAAAAACTAGTGTTTTTTTATTATAAAAAGTTAAAAAAAAAATGGGTGGCAGCATTGCTTAGTGCAAGACCGCTGCGCCCCCCGACGAAGCTCCTGTTAACCAACAGGAGGAGCATTGGTCATATGCGCCTGACGATAGGAAGCAACGACCATCCAAAATAGAGAGAGAGAGAGAGAGCCGTCAGTCCATTAACCTACTTCGAAGGCGAGTTGAGACTGGCCTGAACGAATTGTTCTTTTAGATAATCGTATTTGAGTATTTGCAGCCAGTGTTCGAGTAAGCTTCCTTACTATATGTCAGGGATGACCAACTGGCGGCCCGTGGCCTTGTTTTTTGCGGCCCGTGGCCTTGTTTTTTGCGGCCCTGAACGACTTTGAAAAGTATTAGATATTTTTTAACATAAAAATACAATTTTTATATACAAATACAAATTGTATATTATTACTAGATTCCAAGTTTTTGTGCACTATGGCTTTCTTAAGTCACCACATGAATGAGCTCAACTTGAAGTTACAAGGTAGAAATCAAACCATACCTGAATTAGTTGGAACACTTAGATGGATTTGTAAAAACTAAAGGTTTTCAAATCAAGCCTAGAAAAAGCTAATCTTGTACATTTTCCATCGTGCAAAGAAATCATGGAAGAAATCTTAACCAGTGATTTCAGTTTTTGCGTACCAAAATTGAATATGCTTTTGGAGTCATTTAAAACGGTTTTTGGATTTTGATGAACTGCGACCACATCTCGTCTCATTTAACAATCCCATGACATGTGAAGTTTCTCAGCAAGATGACGACATACAGTTGGAGCTCTGTGATTTGCAAAGTGACACACTTTTCCAGAAAAGACCGTAAACTGGTGTTGAATTCTTTGGTAGAAAAATTGTTTCAATGTTTGGAAGCACATATATTTGTGAGAGCACTTCTTCCACAATGAAATTTATAAAGTCAACTCACCGAAACAGACAACCATCTTCAAGATCTGCTAAAGGTGGCCACCACCTCAATACGTATTGATTATCTTGAACTGGTGAACGATTGTGCCCGCCCGCTCTCATGCAGTGTTCTCATTAATGAGTTTTTTCAGTTAAATTGTGAAGAACTTTAAAGAAATTCATACTCAAGCCAAGACGTTTAAGAATGTTTGGGGCAATACTATGTTCATTCCAACTAGAACTGAGTACCTATTCAATATAACTAATATGTCATTTTGATTTTGTTCTGCTGAACTTTTTTATAAAATACTATATTGAAATAAAATAGTGTTCCATAGTATTTGTTTTTATATTTATATAGTCTACATTTGCCTTAAATTTTTTGTGCGGCCCCCCCTTTTAGTGAAAGTATTGAAGTGGCCCTTTGGGCAAAAGAAGTTGGCTGCTATACAGGCTGATTCACGGTGGATGGCACATTAGACGTTTCTGGTGAACCAGACAACGAATCACTTTGAAAATTTAATGGAGGGCATATTCGGACATTCTCTAGCCAACTAAAATATTTTCGACAATGCGGTGTTGCCGCTTCTATTAGAAAGCAGTAGCAACTTTGATTTTTCAAATAGAACACTCTGTATATAATATTATTTTTGGAATCTCCAACAATTGCCCGACAACTTTTCTTGATATTTCCCTATACCTATCTGTTACCGTTTTCGAAATAAAAATTAATTTCAATTTTTTTCTTCGAAAATCATGACTTCTAAAAATGCTGATATCTTTTAGTTAAGAAGTACTATGATATCGAAATTTGGTTTGGAGTTAGGTGATACTTGGACACTTCCCACACGTCAGCCTAATCTCCGTTACTTCAATACAGGGTGGTAAAAAAATACAGTTTTTTCGTTTGCTTGAAAAAGTTGCTGAAATTTGATTATTTTAAATGGAACACCCTGTATATTATTGAAAATTCGGAAAGCTGCTGAAATTTGCTTTCTTTCTATGTATATCATACCTATACCTTACTAGTCAAGTTTCGGACTTATGAACATTTATTTGTGAAAATGTCCCTTCAGAATGGTATTTCCATTCGGTATTTGGTAAGCAGGCCATGATTACTATTTGACAGTAGCGTTGTGACATTCTCCTAATAATATCGACATTTTCGTCACTTCAGAAGTTGCAAATACCTTCAAAACGATGGAATAAAACTATTCAAACGAAGTTCTTATGAATTTGTTTATTTTTGGACAGTGTGACAAAATTATCAGCAGAACATGTAGAAAGTTCAATGATATGTATCCGAATCTACCGCCAATGAACCTCAAGAAATTTATACGAATTCAGAACAATTTTAATGCATTTGGATCAACTTTAAAAGCACCAAGAAACTTGCCTCGACCCGTAACTTTCGAAGACAACCAGATTAATGTCTTAGCATATTTTCACGCATTTCCCGAGTCATCGATAAGAAGTGCTGAAGAAGATTTGGGTATAAAATATTCATCGGTTCAAAGAATCTTGCGAAGACATAAAATGCATGATTATAAATTCACCAAAATTCAAGCAATGAAGCCTCAAGATCCTCAACAGAGAGTAGAATTTTGTGAAATGTTGTTGACACACATTCAAGAAGATCCACTTTTTTTAAATAAAATTATTTGGTGAATCGAAATTTTCGAGAGAAGGGATTTTCAATAGAAAATATCGTCATTATTGGTCCAGTGAAAATCCTCACGTCACAAAGGAAGCCGGATTTCAAGAAAAATTTAGTTTTAATGTCTTCTGCATGTTGATGGACAACAAATTGAGGTACGTGATATACGAGGAGTCATTAACATCCAGAAGCTACCTGAATATTTTGGAGAATACTGTAGACAGTTTCGTGGATAATCTGCCACTCGAAGATTATCGAAACTGTTGGTACCAACTAGACGGAGCTCCTGCACATTGCACAAGAGAAGTGAGCGCAGAACTGGACATTTTCAAACTTATACATTGAACTCATAACCCAGAAAGTTTCAATTCCTTTTCTTCATTATGATTTTCTACCACGTACTAACGGCTACATTCATCAATTAATTAAAATGGAATTTGATTGTCTTCAAGTCGACCATATTGATTTTATGACTGAACTTCATCTAAACTCTAAACGATAGCAGAGCCTAAAAGTGCTGCGACCATTGAATTTTGTTTCCTTTTCTATTTTATTTCTCAACATTGTTAGGTTACAGTCATATGTATGACTCTAGTTATTAGTTATTATTATTGTTGTTTAAGGACATATTATTATTGTTTACTGATTTATTATTATTATTGTATGTATATTAGGATTTCCTAAATAAACGTATTCATTCATTCATTTATTTTTTATCAAATGGGAAATTGATTTATGTGTCTCTCTGCAGCTTCCAGTACGAGCAGACAATTAGATGGTATTTGAGCCCAAGTATTGGATTCACGGAGACTTAATGCTATTAGTTTAGTAAATCCCTCTGCTGATTGAGAATATTTTGGGAACTTATTTCATAGAAGTCTTTTAATATTGTAAGTGTTTTTTTAAAGGAGAGTCTGAACAATTTCTATAGAATGATATATTGAGTAAAATAAATATGTACAAAAACCTACCATACCGGTAAAAAAGTGAGGCAAAAACAAAAAATATAAATTATACATGTGTTTACTGTTATCGCACATTTGCTTGCAACACTTTCCTAGACAGTCTCATCAGACCGGAAACAGGATCCCTTCCAAAATATTTCACCTGCAGCTCATGTCCAACTTCCAAACCTAATGCCGATGGATGAGCAATCTGAAAATGTGGCACTGTTAGCTTCGCATTTAAAAAACTTTGCATATTCTGATAGAATTTCGAAAACCTTGTTTCTTTCCATGTTCGTACCGATATTAAAAAAAAAACATAATTATTCGAAGTTACCAGACGACATAAGATGAAAAACACGTTTTATCGATCGTATAATTCTTTTCAAAATACCTTTCGTTGATCCAGCTGCGAGTTGTGAAGCAAAGCAGGAGGCATCCCAGGATACAACGTGACCATGACTCCGATATCTCGAAGCTCTACGACAGTCGCCTTGTATATCCCTCCGAATTCCAATTCAGGCGCTCGTTCAGTCGTCAGGAGCTTCTGGATGATCTCTTCGGCCTCATCCATAGCGCTTCTGCTAGGAGCAAACACCTCGAAAGTCGTATCGTCGACTTGCGAAACCTGCAAAAGCATTTTCAGCAGGCAAACAAAATGATGAGGTGTAAACTCACGTGAACACCCGTTTGAGCGAATAGTTTCTTCATGTTGATTCCGCCTATGCCTAACAGTCTCGACCTCTTGTGGGCTTCCACTTCCAGTTTCATGGAAACTGGCCAATTGTCCTTTTTTTCTACTCTGAAACACAAATGCACTCAGACAACTAATAAAAAAAATCCCATTTGTTTCACACATGATGGAGATTAACTGGTTCATTAAAATACAGTATATTTGGTCCTTCGAGCCGGATATCTGAGATATCCTTATTTTGAGGGTTGTTTTATTAACTTGCCTTGGTTTCTCTATGCACTCGTGCATTATATTGAGAATTTGAGATTTGGCATCACCTGCCTTTTGGATCGCCTCCATAACCAGCTTGAGAGGCAGTCCCGGTATTTTTACGTCTGCTTGCAAAGCTGTTATTCCTTTCTTCGTGCCGGCGATTTTAAAGTCCATGTCTCCCATATAATCTTCAATGCCCTGAAATGGAAAACCTATTTGAACAAGTGGCATCTCAAATGGAGATTCTGCATGTATTTATCGAGTTTATAACTACAGTACATTCGCTGGAGATATGTCTCAGGTGTGCAATATCAGATGAAGCTACGATATACCAAAATCTGCGTCATAGATACCTCTCAAAATTGAATAAAATGTAAATAATCTCATTTCCAAGAAAATTTCAAAACAAGCTGTTTGAAATTGTCACTATTAAAACTGAAGCTAAGTGTCGAAATATGAAGAGAACTTGATCTGGAAGTAACGAAATTCAGGAAAAAATCTAAACAGCACATTACTTTGGACAGCATATTTCTTGAAATGGAAAGAAAATGAATATCAGGCGTTGATAGGACAAATCTAAACAAGATATTTGCAAATACAGGATTCAAGAAAAATACCAGGAAAGCTTCTTGTGAAAAACCAGTTGTACATAAGTACCATCAGTTGGATTAAAACAATATAAGATCGACTTCTCACCAGCAGCATACTTGTCAACGACATGGACCAATTAGAACAACACAGCAAAAGTTCGGACCAATCAGGAGTGAGCATTCGCATGACACCCACCACCCCCACTCCTTTTTCCCACCGTCATCCCCACTACCCTCTCAGATTATAAATAAAAGTGAACACGGAGCTCGCCAGTCAGTCATTGCATAGACTTTGGAATATAACCTTCTTCATTCAGTCAACACTGATTTTAGAGTAAAAACTATTATAATGCAATTAAGAAGGGGTATGCATGCTACCTACATGTATTTCGCATTCTATTTATTCATTGTAATTTACATTTTGACCCCAATGAAACTATTATAGTATTATGATGATGTCTGATAAGTTGAGAGTGGTCAGTTTTATTCGAACACAACGGGGGCCACACTGCAGAAAAATAGGACATTCTTACAAGAACTCTCCATTTATTATTGTTCAGAAAATATGTATTGCCGCGAGTCTACGTTTTGAAATTTTACTTTCTCTTCTAAAGACATATCCTACATATCTACTGGAGACATATCCTACAAATACGCTCTAGCTCAAGCTATGTATATTTTCAAACTAATCAAAATTTAAAGTAAAAACTACCAGCAAGTCTGTTAGGAGACAATAATCTTCTATAACTTTCTTGGTAAAGTCATAACGTGTTATAAGACCCATGGCTACGCCGGCAGCTGGAGCGCTGATGGGAACACCTGCATCCATCAAAGCCAAACTTCCACCACACACACTGGCCATTGAACTGGATCCTAGAAGAAATATAGTATAGAAAATTGTTGATAAAAGTGAGAGTAGTAATGATTCCAAGCAGCATTATTCATTTTTCAAAAGAAATCTACAGCTCATATTTCAAACCAAATGCGGAAATTGAGCCTTCTCAGACATCTGTCACAACAAACCTGGTATACAACATTGTAATCGCATAGTAAACATGTAAACTGCCGAAACCATAGCTCAAGAAGAAAGCGTTCATGTTCCAAAACCAGATAGTGGCACTGTTTTGACTCGCCATAGGTCTCTCCATAAGTTACAAAGTTTATTCTACAATTGTATTTGTATATGTTTATGGTGAAATTATATATTTTCTTACACTTTTACAATGGTTTAAAGTTTTTTTTTAATTTTTCACATTTTTCAATCACAATTTGGAGTACCAGTTGAATAAATAATTAAACAGAAGAATAAATGAATAAATAATAGATTAAACCATTTGTCTGCCATTAGGAGGGCCAGAATGAAATAAATGGAAAACTGTAGGAAAAAGTTGTCCATTTTGAAGCTTATATCAATGACTTTTTAAATCCACAAATTAAAAGATTATGGTAAATTTTAAAATAGGCAACTTTTTTCTAATTCAACCGACTCTTTGCAATGATATTCAAAAGTATTTCAATGAACATTTGATGTAATGCTTCAACTAATGTTTGATCTAAGTATTATTATGAAGACTTGCTGCTTAGAGTCAGTAAAATTATTAATATTATCAAAATCACTTACCATTTGATTCTAGAACCTCTGATGTCAGTCTTATGGTGAAAGGAAAGTTGTCTGGTACTGTCGGAGTCAGTCCCTTCTCTGCCAGAGCTCCGTGTCCCATCTCTCTTCTACCAATTGGCCCCATACGGCCCGTCTCCTTGGTGGCAAAAGGTGGAAACTCGTAATGAAGGAAAAAGTTTTTTTCTTTCACACCACTTTAACGATTCAACTATTGAATTATCAGATTAAGGGCTGGTAATTTTTTTTTTGTTAACAGTCAAGCAGGAAAATTCTTTTTCTCTCAATAAGATGAAGTGAAAGATTTGAATATATTTTCTAATTGGGTATTTAGATTTGAAAATTATCAGATCGAACAATTCAGATATGCAAAATAATACATAAGCATTAAATCAAATAGCATGAAGAGTTATGATTATAGTTGATTGAAATACCTTTCTTTCCCAAAAAATTAATCTCTCCTCAAAGTTTATTATAAGGCATATCATATGATTACAACTTAAAAATAATAAGACTTGTTATTGTAAATTTCTTTAGTATTACTAAAGAAATAAAGTGATGTACCATCCACAAAAAATTCAATATTTAATAATGATTTTGAAACAGAATTTATATGAATTAAAAATTAAACTGAACCCAAAGTTCTTTTTTTCCCTAGACACACACTGTTTTCTATTAGTTAAATTATTGTCAACCATCAATGAATAATAACTTCTAACAGCAACGCTATTAGATTTTTTTCAATACAATATTGGCAATTATTCAATAGAACTTTGATAATTCTCATAGGAAATAAATACATAAATTAAAATCTAAAAAATTCATCTTTTCTCAATAAGTTGAGACAAATATATTGCTACATCTGAATGTTATGGTACCGTTAACAAAAAAAAATGAATTTGATAATCTTGACTGCAAGCTTTTGAACTGTTACACAAAAGAAGTATTTACTTAACTTCTTATTGTATCATTCACCATTCGATTGTATATTTTATATATTTGTTTTGAATATAATTGAGCTCTACTTTTTTGTTCAAAATCGAGTAGAATTAATTTAATACCTTGTTAAAACACTCAGGGGGTCCAGTTTCAAAGCACTATCATGTGAATCCAGAGTAACGGTACAGAAAACTTGCGTCTGCCCTCTTTGGAACAAAGCAGACCCATGCAGCGGCTTATAAAGGTTCACTTTGCAAGAAATGTCTCTCACTTCATCAAACTCGCGTCCGTCACACCGTTTTCGTTCCTCGAATACCAAATCTCGAAAAATTTGCTTCACCATCTTATTATAATTATCTGCTACTAGGGAACTATCCGAATCAGGAAAATTTATTCTAATTTTGTCTAATACGTCTGTCCTAACATCACTGAGAGCATTGTCTCTACTTATCTTATCCAAATTATAGTTTTTGAAAATCTCCCGGACTCGCATTTCTGAAAAAGAGCGTAACGCCTCAGTTATTTCCTGAGACACCTCTACAGGGATATCAAGCTGCCTTTTAGGCTTGCCATAAGCCTTCTGCATCCTCTCGATCTCATTCACGATACCCTGAACTTCCTTAGTAGCCAGCTTGATAGCCTTTTGCAAGTCTGGAAGCAATATGACATCAGCATTGCCTTCTAACATGACAACCAGATTTCTTTTTGTTGCTGATACCACCAAATTCAAAATAGAACCCTGCAATTCTTTCCTTGTGGGATTAATCACAACCTCGTTGCTGATGAGGCCTACTCTCACTGCTCCGACAGGCCCGTTCCAAGGGATATCACTTAGTGATAGAGCTGCCGATGCTGCATTTATTGAAATGACGTCAGGGTTGTTCACTCCATCAACTGCTAACATGTTACAGATAACTTGGGTCTCACAATTGAAATGCTCTGGGAAGAGAGGGCGGAGACTGCGGTCTATGAGACGAGATGTCAATATTTCACGTTCGGAAGGCCCCAATTCTCGACGGAAAAAATTTGTCGGTATACGTCCAGCAGCGGCTGATTTTTGACGATAGTCTACGGTTAGTGGGAGAAAACCACTATTGCTTGATTTAGATTTGGATACTACCGTTACCATTACAGACGTGTCTCCTAAGGTCGCTACTGCACAACCGTCCGCTAATCGGGCATACTGCCCTGTTGATATATTCAAGTTACGCCTAAAATGTTTACTCTGTATCTCCAAACGTCTCTGAAATATTGTATTGTGTACTCACCCATTTGAAAATGGAATATTTACTTCTGGAATCGTTAATTTTTCACTGTAATACCTCCTGAGCCTTGAAAATTGAATTACTTTATTGAAAGTCCTTTTTGGTAATTTGGTGTTTCCTAAAAACATTTTTAATTCATAGGATTTTAAAATTTTACAAATAATAGGTTATATTTGACATTATTATAGGTTAATTTCTTCTATTTTCCAGGTTCGGATCTCACTGACTTTGTTACTTTGAGGATTGACGTAACCCTTGACTTTGGACTGTTTGACTGTTATCACAGACCATGGTCTGTGACTGTTATGGAAAATATTGGTATGTTCGAACACATTTCTATTGGTTGAAGCAACTGTTCAGAAATTTTATATTTAATTGAAGAACTCCCCTTATTACAAACCAACACAATTTGGTAGGTATAACAAAAACAGCTCAGAGTAATGTCGTTTTTCTGAATGTTACAACCGTAACACTTTTGTTACATTTTAACCGATTGTGTTACTTTGTTACTTTTCAAAAAAATGAAACAGTTACCTCACACAGTTACTCGTACTGAAGATGCGAAGAAACCAAAAAACCCTGGTTTTTTAAACGATTCTCTCTATCTCCATTCATGTGGATAGATGATACAAGAATCTAAATTTGTCGCGCGTACCTATTGGTTCTGATCTACATTTTATGGATCATAATGTAGAAAAACTTTCACCTAAATTGAAATTGTCAAGTTGCGTCACTTAAGTTGTACTTTGTACCTCTGAAAGAAGTGTTGAAATTTATTGAATCTCTTTATCAATTCTTTATTAGGTCGAGAGTTATTAACACAATATTTTTCATAAGGAAGGGGTTCAGTTGATCACACTGGGGATATTCTATGCATTTTAGAGTATGCTGTATAATATTACGATGTTTTCTGGAAATAATTCCATATCCTCATTTTACATATTATGGAAATAATAGATAACAACAAATAACATATTGTTAAATATTAGGTCTGCGTCCATGATGTCAAGTTTTTTAAAAGGAGGTGGAGAGGTCATTCATGACAATCTGTCCCTTCAAGTCTTAAGGATAGTTTACTTGTCTCTGGTAGTATCAATATTATGGCTCAATGAGTAAGATTGTGATCTTACTCTTGAAAGAGTTCAAAACAAATTCCTAAGATTTTGTGCTCATAGAATGAGTATACCTGTTATTGACCATGATTAAAGCAACATTTTAGAAATCTTTAATCTCAATCTGTTGGGAAAAAGGAGGGAAAACTTTGATCTAATTTTAATATACAAGTTACTGAATGGCTTGATTGTTGCTCCTGAAATTTTAGAAAATAATAATTTCAATGTCCCAAACAGAACCTAAGGTCCAGCGATTTGTTTCACATACGGTTTCATTCTACAAATTATGGCTTACATAACCCTGTTGATCGTACACTTCGACTCATTAATGAAAGAAAATTGGAAGTAACTGGTATATCTCTCAGCAAATTCAAAAGCAATCTCTTAACAGCATGGTCGTATTATGATATGTATTTTATAATAACTTATAATAACTGTTGATCGTACTTTTCGATTTATTAATGAAAGAAAATTGGAAGTAACAGGTATATCTCTCAGCAAATTCAAAAACAATCTCTTAACTGCATGGTCGTATTATGATATGTATTTTATAATAACTTAAGATAATGTAATGTAGTATATTACTTTATTATATAATTGTTAATTTTATTCTCAAATGGGGGTGATCCCGTAAAATAAATAAATAAATAAATCTACCAGCTTATTTTCATCATGATGGATTAACGAGGTCTTACCTTTTAACGTGTGATTCCTAACACATCAATGAATTAACATTCAGATGTCGGTCAATCTACAGTTATGTACCAGCAGTTGATTTTAAAAACATCCTTTTTTTTCACTGCAATAACCGAACGTGACGTACACGATCAAAGAGCAAAACTGTAAAAAGTAGTTTCAATGTCAATGTCAATTTTTGAATTTTGCCGTCTTAATCAGTAAAAAAGTAGGTCAAACGTCAAGTCAAAATCCCGTTTCAAATCTTTCAATAAATGTAATTATTTTTGTTCCTCTTGAATGCTTCGTTTGTTCTTGAATTCCGTATCTAAACTAAGCGAAATCAACCAAACAAGGTTACAAAGGTTTTTTGTATATGGTACAATCAGATTTCATTTTTCCCATATTGACATCTGAATTATTTTCATTTGTGTTTTAACATCTCTGCTGAACATATCCTTAAAAATGGCTCAAAGTGCGCCTCTAATTCTGCGGCTGTTGGCTTCCTCAGTAACTGCTGCTACACGAGCCGGAAAAATAATTAAAGATGTTATGACCAAGGGTGAACTAGGCATTGTAGAGAAGGTAAATATTAAATTTATTTGTACCCACCTTCATGTATCAAATAACGCAATTTTGTTTAGAAATGATCAATAAGTTGTTGCCTTGCAGCCTCCAAAAAGCATTTGATTTTTATTTTCCACAGCTTTTAATTGAAGTAATCAGAAATTGTCAATTTTTTTCATGATCATCTCAAAATCACATGATTTAATTTAAAGGTATGTTCACTTGATGTATTTATTTCAAACAAAGCAAGAGAGAAGAGAAATGTTTAGCACCATTTAGCTTTGATCAATTTTTGGTTTATTTCATTGTAAAGCATGGTAGGTTACATGTCAGAATACTTCAGATTAAAGAATTTTTTTTCCAAATACTCCGTGGTTTTCATTCATATATGGCATTCTTAAATTCTTCATTGTGATTACATTGTCATTGGATCATAATATTCACCTAAATGTGGATTTTTTGAGATTTGAAATAGTTATATCGAGGAGTACTATTCATCTAACAGAAATGTCAACTTGCAGTGGATTTATGCAACAATACCCAAGAACTAAATACAATAATTAGTAACTAAGACTATACCTAAGAATAGTATCCTGTTTATGCACTCGTTGACATAACCACAATGATATATTCATTCAATAACAAATATATCTGTCTTGTGCAGGGATTAGAGAAAAATGATGTTCAGACAGAAGCAGACCGATCGGCGCAACGATGCATAGTTGCATCTCTATCGAAGCAATTTCCTGATGTCACCATTATAGGAGAAGAGGGACAACTCAGTGAATCTGACGTGAGTCTTCAATTAATTGAATTATATTGTACCCCAATGATTTTCCCCTACACCTCAAATTCAATGCCTCATTTTGTTTCTTCTTCAGGTACCAAGTGACTGGATTGTGACAGAGAGTGATCAGTCTGTTCTCTCTGCGAATTGTCCCCCTTCGTTTGTCAACACTGTTCCTGAAGACATTGTTGTATGGGTAGATCCCCTTGATGGAACTTCTGAATATACAGAGGTAATGACAATATATGTGTTGATTCGTTGTAGTGTAAAAATTTATAATTAGTGGAAATGAAGGTTTCAGCTTCCCCTTATATTTAGATCTGCGATTCTTACAGTTGCTTCCAGAAACTCAGGAAAAAGCAGAAAGTAAATGACTTTTTCAATAGACATATGAACACTTATTTGAATAGGATCCCAAAATTTTCTCTAAATTATTCAAAATTTTCATAAACACACACAAGTAGTTATTTTATTGGCGCCAGAAATCACAAGTCTATTTGAAATATAGAAAATGCATACATTTTCACATCGATGTAATAAAATTTCCTGTTGGGGTGCGTTTGCAAAAAATTCATACACAATTTTAGACTGTAAACCAATGAAATGTATTTCCCATCCAAGTCAAAGATACCAAACAAAAAAATTATTCAGTGTCACTATTTTCCGGGTTTGAAAGCCTTAGATTTTTGGAATTTCCTCCTGACCCTTTGCTGGTGCGAGTGGCTAGCTTTCTCAGAGGTTTATACGTCCTGAGTTAATATCTCCGATCCAGTCATCGGCAGGTGTATCCAAGTGTTCTTTCAAACGATCCACAAGAAATTATTCATTCACCATTATCAATATATTCATAAATTATCTGTTTTCCTAAAAGTAATATCGTATTCTTATTTTTTCTCTTCAAAATGTACCTGTTTTGCCAAAAATTATCATTGATCAAGTTTTCTCAAAAAATTCCAATATTTTACCTGTTTTCCGAGAAGTAATATTTTACTAACTATTTTACCACAATTAATCATTCATTTAATTAGGTTTTGTATTTACCTATATAAAAGATATTTTGGAATAGTTTCATGTACCAGTCCAACTGATGAAGCTACTGTGTAGCAAAACTCGCCTTGAAAAAAATGCATTAAAAAATTCTTTAATTATTATCAAGTATACTGTTATTTAATTTTCATCAAGTGAAGACACAAGATAGTCATAATTTTTCATAACTCATATTGATATTATTCCATTTTGATATTTTATTTCATTTATATATGTAGGGACTCCTAGATCATGTGACGGTGCTCATTGGAGTAGCTGTCAGTGGTAGGGCAGTGGGAGGAGTTATCCATCAACCCTATTACAACTACAAAACGGTTCCTGATACTCCAGGAAGGACTCTGTGGGGTTTAGTAGGCGCTGGAGTCGGCGGATTTAATCCCATCGACCCTCCACAAGATAAATTCATCATCACAACTTCAAGATCGCACCGAGACGGTATGGTGTCGAATGCCTTGAAGTCTCTGAATCCTGATGACGTTATTAGCGTCGGTGGTGCAGGACATAAGGTACCGTTCTTAGTATTGATGATAGTAACTACTTTCTGGATTGACGAGAAATTATTACTAAATACTTGACATGATTGGATTTTTCTTTTAACCTTTTTTGAAAGATTTCTATTTACACAATCTGAAAAAAAAATCAAAGGAGATTTTTATACAGGTTCAGAAAGGGCAAACTTCTAGTTAACGTTCGTAAGTAACAATGAATTTTATCGGGTGAATTGAAACTTTGCTCTTTCTATATCTGTATAAATTTCCTCCAAAAAAAGGTCTATTAATTACTCTGGTTCCTCCACAATAATGATTTTTGTTCAATATTATTTAACTCGTGTGTTTTTTATTCAAGGTTTTGGTTGTTTTGGAAGGTAGAGCTCATGCTTATGTTTACGCAAGTCGAGGGTGCAAAAAATGGGACACTTGCGCACCTGAGGCTATTTTAGAAGCTTCTGGAGGGCGGTTGACAGATATTCACGGCAAACACTACAGTTACGATAAGAATGTGTCATTCCCTGATAACCAAGGTATTTTTGCTACCGCCAGGACTGTTGATCATGATGCTTTGGTATCGAAACTTCCTCAGGAAATAAAGGATGCGTTTCCATACTAATTTATAAGTGCAAAAAGCTATATTTGTGTGTAATTTTATTTTGTACAGAAATAAACATTTTATTTTACTTCATATATTTTTTCAATCACATAGTGAAGGTTAGCTCCCAACCATAGAAATCAAACGGATCTCAATTACAATTTATAGTTGCAACTGAGAATTCATAGTTATTAGTGACAATTTGTAAATTTACAGACGTAACTGTAAATTCACAATTGTATATGCTTCTGTAACTTGAAATATAATCTCAGAATCGTTAAGCCGATGACCAAATCCAAGTTTTCTGTAGTGAGGTTCGCTACAACTGTAACGATTTTTGTAGTGAATACATAAAATATATTCATTTATGTATCTAAAATATCTTAATCTACTTCTTTGTCTTTCCCGAAGTTGTCCCTTAGTTTTATGTTGCTGCTAGTGGCTACTTGCCATATGTGTCCCTCAAATACGAGAAGAAGAAACAGTCAGGCAAGAAGAATTCATAACCTTACATTCATAACCTATAATATAAACAAACGGAATGGTTCAAAATATTGAAGTAGTCAAGAAAATGTCGAAAACGAACAAAAAAGAATCTTTAGCCGATAGAATCGCTAAAGTTCTCAACACAGCTCCGGCCACGTTAGACCCAGAAGATGAACTAGCAGATGAAACAAGAGCAAAACTTAACACAGACACCACTGAAGATGACGATTTCGACGACGAACTTTTGAGTAAATTTCGAAAACAAAACGTTGATCTACTGGCCGACATTGACGAGAAATATGCTGGCAAAAAAGCTAGTCGCAAGAACTTGGTCAGTTCGGACGAATCAGATGATGATCAAGAGGAGAGTGAGAGTGGTAGGTATATACATAACAAAGTTGTTTTGCAGGTTTAGATTTAATTAGTTGTATGGTAGAAACAGCATCTGCTGATTTTACACAATGATATGCAGTAAGTTCAACGAAAACAAACCTTTAGGTGGGCTTTTCTTTGACCTGTCTATTTCTATTGACACAATAAAGAACAAGTAGATATTCACTAACTAAATCACAGAAAATGAGTATATGTAGGAGGCCCAATTTCAACAGTGCATTCAGGCATACATATCTGACAGAACTTTCAAGGTAGTGTCCTGGAGATACCACTCTTTTTGCTTCATATGAATAATTTATCAGCTGGCATCAACCACAGTCATACTTATATCTATGTGAATGATTATGAAATCGTGGGTGCAGGACACATATAGTGGTCAATTACTTTGTAAAATTGTATAAAAAAAAGTTTATGTTTTTATGTTCACTGCATGCAAAAAGCCATGTTTTTCACATACTCAAGTCATATTTCTCCAGGCCGTACCTAATTAATTTATATTATCCACTGGTATATAACACTAAATACAAAGTCTTTATTACACAAAAAAGGTAAGTTTGTCAGAATGATAATTGATTCAGACTATGAGGAATTGTGCAGGAATAGATTTACTACAGCAACGATGTTTTTAACATTCACATCTATGTATCTAAGTTTGCAAAACTAAATAACATTAAATAACACATATACAACGCAAGGGGAAATAATTATCTCCACCTGAATTACACAAACGGATCACAACATACAAGGTAACCTTATATGCTAAGGAATATTGTTACCTGTTACCTAAAAAATTAAATCAGAAACAAACCGTGAAACTTTTAATAGATATTGAAAATTACTAAGTTGTAGGAGCATTCCATTCCTTATATGATTATATAGAAATGCTTGGATGGGTTTACCTTTTTTTATGTAGTATGTATCCATTGCAAAGGTGTGTTAACTTTTTATGTGAAATTGACTATGACACAACTAAATAAATATATTCTCTATCTATTTCTTCTTTCAGGTGACAACTCAGATGATGAAAATATGCAATCTCCTGAAGAAAATGAAGATGAAAGTGACCAAAAAAATTCAGAGTCTGATACAGATGAAGGAAGTGAAGGTAGTGGCTCAGATTTTGAAAACAGTACCCTCGACGAAACTGAACATAATAGTAATTTTGAACACATAAAGTCTGAAGATGTTCCTCTACAATTAAAAAAAGGAATGTGTGTCAGAAATCAATTGAGCATATGGGAAAGTCTTTTGGAGATGAGGATACAGATTCAGAAGTGTTTAGCAGCTGCTAATAGGATGCCAAGGAAAGAAAAGTTCAAAGAAATCAAGGCGGAATCAGGGCAGGAGTTTTCCAATAGAGTCAGTGAAACAGCAGGCTCCGTATCAATGCTTCTAGGAAAACTAATTGATTTACAAAGTTTGGTGCTAAATAAATATCCAGAGACGAAAAAGTTCATGAAGAATGATGGTAAAATAGAAGATCCTGGTGATGAGGAAATCCCAAGTGATACGGATGAAGATATCCCTGAGGAAGATTCTGATGTAGATGCCGCAGAACAACCTACAAAGAGGAGGAAGCTTGCAGATTTCGAAACCGAAATAGGCAAGCAGCATCTCAAATATAAGGACTACAGAAACAGTGTGATCCGAAAGTGGCACGACAAAACTACCATATCCATCATGAAATCTAACTCAAGCCAATACTCCGTTATCAACAATATAGAGCACACCTTAAAAGACAAGTCCAAGTTGGTGAAGAGAACCCAGTTGAAGAGGACAGATTACAAGAGTATAGGTGAAGAAGAAATTGAGCCAGTTCAAAACGAATCCTCAGACACAAAACCTACTGGCGAGTACAATCCCGAAATTTTTGATGACAACGATTTCTACCACCAACTTCTGAGGGAGCTGATTGAGGTCAAGTCTTCGGACATCACCGACCCTGTCCAGTTGGGTAGGCAGTGGATTCAATTGCAAAATATGAGAAGTAAGATGAAGAGGAAAATCGACACTAGAGCGACGAAAGGTAGGAAAACGAGGTACGTTGTACACCCGAAGTTGGTGAGTTACCTTGCTCCAATTGAAGGTAATGCTTGGACGGACGAGAGTAAGATAGATTTGTGCAGTTCCCTGTTTGGGAAGAATCAAAAGAGCTCGACTTGAAGGGACTGGATTGTTCTATTTTATACTGTTATGAATTTTTGAATATATAAATAAACTATTTATATTTATTAGTGTTTCTATTATCAGTTTAGTAGTTTATTGTATTAAATAAGTATCCCCAAAGATGGTTTGTCAAGGTTACTAGAGAGTTACCTGAAAAATAAATTAGTTCTAGACGGCACTCTGAAAGTTTTCATTATTTTGCAACTGATAAATTTACATCTAAAAATAGTGAAAATCAAAATGATGATTTTTTTTAAAAGCACAACACCCTTGCTAGCAATCAGTTTGGTTTTCAGGACAGCAAAAATATCAATGATGCCATTTTCTCATTCCTAAAAAAAATTAACACTGAGCTGAATAATGATGACGTTATAGCGGCAGTATTTTGTGATTTATCAAGCGTTCGACTGTGTTACTGATGAAACAACAATATTATCTGAAAAAGCGACTAGCGTACCTCAAGGCTCAATAATAGTCCCACTCTTCTTTTTTGTGTATATCAATGATTTGCCAAATGTCAAAATATTTGGACATTTTACACTTCATGCTGATGACACCACATTGATATAGCACAGTTCGGATTTACAGTCCTTCAATGAATCAATTCATATATAATGTCAACTTATGTTAAAATGGTGTTACTCAAATAAGCTTTCTTTCAAAGTTTCAAAGACCAATGTTATTGCTTTCAGAGGGCAGACTGAAAACTTTTCACTAGAATCATATTGAGGCTCTCAAAAATAAACTAGCATATAATTAAATGTTATGCAGTTCGTATCATATCCAATGAACTCGGACTGTCCAACGCAAATATGGTTAATCACTCACTAATCGAATCTTACTTGCGTTATGGCATTCAGCAATAACGCGATATTGGTTATTCGATACTAGAAAAATAAAAAAATCCAAGAAACTTTTGATATATTTTATTTACATTTTTCAATTGGCAAGGGCAATAACCGTTAAAGAAAACAAACCCATTTTTGAATGATCTTTAAAAAATAAGCATATATATTTGTACAAAATTCCAACTTTCTAGTATTCTCATTTCGTTACACAATTTGTCAAAGTGAACTTCACAATAAACTGTATAATATTTAATAAATATTCATTCAATGTGTTTTCATCACTCGACAGGTTGAAGTCCCAACTCTGAGAAAAAGATTCAAAAGAATTCTTAATTCATCACACAGTGTTCAAAGAAGTTGGCAAAATAAACTTGATAAAATGTATACTAAGGACTTTTTAGAATCATCAAATATCGTAAAAGGCAACCTCTGTAGAAAAAATACCCGTCTTTTATGAAAGCATTTGAGGTTTCTTCTCATTTTTGACTTTTACTAACTGTACAATTTTGATCTTACTAACCAGTACCTATATATTCATATATCTACAATACTGATTCACTTCTCATTGGTATTTCCTTTACTTTAAAATGTTCCAATAACGTTTCTTGGATTCGAATTTTGACAACTTATGTTTTGATCCGTTTACCACTCATTGAATCTATTTTTTTTTAAAGACACCAATGAAAAATGATATAGCATTTAAGACACTATTATTTGATATAATATATGTTCCATTTGCATTTAATGAGTTATAACCCTATTATCTACTTTTATATATAATTTACAACATATTTCAACGAACAAGTTGAATTTGTGACAGATATATTTGAAAAGACATGCTCTTTATAACAATTATTATGGAAATTCATATATATTTGTGCATTCGAAAACGTTCTGCTATTTTTCAGATTGATAAAACTATTTTGATCCCTCCATACTTGAAATTCCTCTATATTGTTTGTGTGAATGATGTTCTAGTATATGCAAGGTGAAAGAAAAATTGCAAAGTATAGGTACCTACTGTTTGTCATATTTTTATCTAATTTTTTTAGCACAACCCTGCTGAGTCCAGTAAAATAAGATAGAAAGGTTTGGAATGCGAGTTTTTTCGCAACCAATTTATAAATTCCATTAGTAACTCAATTTACAAAAATCTCTGTGAAATAGAAATTCAATATATCTGTTCATTGTCTCTTTATCAAGAAGTCCTCAATTCGAGCGTTTTTGGCAAAATATTACATAAGGAATGGGTCCGACTAATCGCAACAGGGTGTTTCTAGTCATCTTGAGTGCTATTAAACAATTTTCCACACAAAAAGTCAGAAAGAACACTTCTTGTGACTTCCAACAGAAAGAAGGAAAAGAAATCTGAAAGTTTGCTTTCCCAATAATATTCATTCCTATCTGGATCTAGAATGATTTAGGAATATGAGTGATGAGTGTGATCTCAGAGTAACAAAATACAATAGAGAGGCCTTTTCCATCATTACTTTGAGGGCAGCATAACTTTGTTTACGGGAAGTAAGTTGGACCATAAAACAGTGGCGGTTGGTTCAGTTGATAATCGGAGGGATATTATATATTTATGAAATAAATAATTTCAGGTGGAAATGTATTCTGTTCAAATAGTTCCTACAGGAAATCTGATTTATTATTAATGATTATGAAAATGGAGCCAGTTTTTCTACCACCTACTAGATTTTTATTTATGTATAGCTTTATAATAAAGCGCGTGGTTTACTGGGTTGAAATTAAATTATTGCAAATGAACTAATTCATAACAACGATAAATGTTAATTTCAAAAGTAATGAACTTTGCTTCATAAAATCAGATGAAGAAATTTGTGATTTATTCTCAGATTTGATGAACAAGCGGTACGGTTTGTGAGGTCCGATATAAAGAATTTTCGACTAGAAATCATGAATATTTATAATAACGATTGCGGTTTGATATTATTATGTGTTTTCATTAAAATTGGTATCTAGGGGTTTTTGTGGACCGACATTATGAAAGGGAATATGTTTTATGTTTTTAATGGTCATTTTTTTGATCTTATTCTTATAAATAAAGTTTTTGAAACTAGGTTTATATTATTTCATTATTTGACATATCCCAACCGAAAAAAGGTTATAAAAATGACAACCGTCATTTCTTATTTGATATTGTCTACATATAACTCGAGAGCCTCGTGTAAAGAAAGAAAAACCAAAACGGAAATCATATTTTTTGTGTGACGTAAGTTAGTTGTTAAGTAAGCAATAACAGATTTGACAAGGGTTGCACAAGAATAACTATTTAGTATACAAACTGAACATTGAGCAAAAACCTTTTTAGTCTGTTGATCACAGAATGAATATGACCTTTTTGGGAAAGAAAGTTTTGGCTTTCTACTACTCCATCTGATACAAAAAAATGGATGAGAGAATCTTCCAAAGAAAGGAAGGAAGTAATCAATTTGTAAATAAGTAACTCTATACATGGATGTGTAGATCATGCAAAGAAGTAACTTTCAGACACAAACCGAAAGAAAGTCCTCCTGAAACAGCTATTTTCATATTTTCATGATCTACACATCCATGTATAGAGTTACTTATTTTCAAATTGATTACTTCCTTCCTTTCTTTGGAAGATTCTCTCATCCATTTTTTTGTATCAGATGGAGTAGTAGAAAGCCAAAACTTTCTTTCCCAAAAATTAATCACTCCTAAAAATATAACCCTTTCAAATCGAATATGACCTATAGCACACATATGAAAAACATATTTTTCATGTTTGAATACACAGTTTCTTTCATTTACATTAATGATTTTTCGTAATTATAGAATTCGTCAGCATGAATTATTGAAAAAAAAACATAATGTCGGTCCACAAAGATCCCTGGATACCAATTTTGAATGAAAGCACATAATAATATCATCATCTGATTTCATGAAGCGAAGTTCATTACTTTTGAAATTAACATTTATCATTACTATGAATCAGTTCATATGAAATAATTCAATTTCAACCCAGTAAACCACGCGCTTTATTATAAAGCCATACATAAATAAAAATCTAGTAGGTGGTAGAAAAACTGACCTCATTTCCATAATCATTAATAATAAATCAGATTTCCTGTAGGAACTATTTGAACAGAATTCATTTTCACCTGAAATGCTTTATTTTATAAATATATAATATTCCTCCGATTATCAACTAAATCAACCGCCACTGTTTTATGGTCCAACTTATTTCAACTGTAAACAAATCCTCCATAACCTCTCATTACCCGCCACCCCCCTCGCCGTAAGTTGTATAGAAAAGGATAGTCCGATACCCGCTTCAAAATACATGTATTGTATTGGTATAGGCACCGTATAGGCATGGAACTCTGTCTTATTGTTACTCTGAGAGTATGATCAAGTTGCCTAGAATACCCACAGAACTATAACTCTAAATTATAGTTCTAACCCACAGAACTATAACTGTCAGTACTAGTACTACTTCTATTTTCAGTGTTGTCTACATTTGGGAATAAATTGATATTAGGTGAAAAATGTTTCAGATTATGGTCCATGAATTGCAGATCTGAAGAAATTACGCGCGACAGAATTCGCGCGTAATTTCTTCTATCCACATAATCCACATAATATATGCAAATTGGGTCAATCTCATGAGATTTTTTGACAAAACGAAATCGAATTGGTTAAAGCATCAGGGTTTCTATGCATTCGCAGTGTGAAATAACACATATTCCATATTTTTGAAAACTTGTTACACAGTAGTAAAATGTAACAAAAGTGTTACGGTTGTAACATACAGAAAAACGCTGGAATTGAACGACATTACTCCGGGCTGTTCATGCCAAATTGTGTTGGTTTGTAACAAGGCCAGTTCTTAAATTAAATATAAAATTTTTAATCAGCTGCTTCAACCAATAGAAACGTACCAACGTTTCAAACAGACAATAGATGAATTCATCGGACCAATCCTGGGACTCATTGGCAAAACAACACCAAATCGGTATTAACACCAGGGTTTCTATGCATGTTCAGTGTGATCAATGAAAAGTCCAACGGAGAACTATGAAAGCGCAGAAAGGCCACACATTTTTATTCGTTTCTTAAAAATCACGACTTCAAACTCAAAATTTCGACTGAAATCTCGAAATTACGACTTTAATCAAAGGTGGGGATGTGATTGGTCAATATGTAGAGTAGACGCAAAGCAAATCGATCCTCACTTTCCATGTTCAGGATCGATTTTTTAAATCGTGGACGGATTATTTCCATCATCTTCACAAGAACAATTCGTTGTTTGACGATATCTCCCGATTCACCAAACTATATTCACAATTGCATTACGATTTTAGAGCGCATATAAGAGAGGCGAAAGTTATGAAAATCCCCCACCAATATACCAACTTCGTGACACCTTTCATGGACCTCTTCCGATTCCTGAACTATCGCCTTTAGAATTTGTTGGAATCGAACCTTGTAGTTTTTCCGCTGTACCCTTCATACAGGTATATACCTATCAAGCATACTTAACATAAGTAAGTATACCTAATAAGTATGAAGTCAGAAGTAAAATCATAATATAGAATTGTTGTGCATTATTCATACGAGTCTGTCTTGGGTTGATCGTTTGTACTTATATTCTGTGAATTTTTCTTTCATCTTCATGAATGTTAAATCATTTATAATGGAATTTTCGAACTGAACAAAAAAGAGTTAGGTTAAAATTTATTCAAGCAGCGTTACAAACTAAAAAATCAGTCGGCTCTCCCGATTTGCTTCAGAAGTTATGTGTATGTTGATGAACTGAAGTGGAAACACCCGTATATAGATTTTTTGGAAAGCCGACCAAATTATGTTTGCCATTTTGTTTTGTTTGACTCACAATATTCTTGAAAGGGTCCGTCTGAGTCGGCTGCTTGTCTCAAATTAAAAAATGATTACATTTTACTCCTACTTTCGTGTGCTTTTTTTACAATGGCTAGTTTAGAATGTGGATCTAGAACTGGCAGTTCGGTGTACGGCGGTTCTTTAGTGCCATGCAACATTAGTGTCCATTCCTTGACATATCCTGTTTGTGGTATTTCGGAATTGAATTTAGCCTGAAACATAAAAGGAAATGCAATAAAATCATTTAATTAAAAGCGAATCGGAGGAAAAAACTACCAGGCACATTTTATTATATACAATTCTGAAGATCAAGGCAGATTTTAGCCTCCAAAATGTTCATATAAGTATCTGTATCTGTACAATTTTTAAGCTCTCTTCGCTACAGCAAGTTGAAAATACGTCGAATTTTTGCAGTAACTTATCGGATGCACAAAAAAGTTTGCACTTTTTTTCACCCATTTGAAGTTCTCCATTATGTTGTACTGTTTCAGATTTATTATCTCAGATTCTGAAAGATGAAAATCCCCTGAAAAGTCAATAAAAACTCTGATTTCTTCCAAACAAAATTACTTCCGTTCAATATTGGAAAGGGAAGTGATACACCCTTTGATGTATCTCAATTCTCTTCCTAACACATTTTAATGAATCTGTAAACGAACAATGAACAAAATAAAAAAAGTACAAAACCTACCCCACCTCATTAAAATAAACGTTTGAAATGTTCCTGACAATAATGAAGTTTATTAACGAATTCATTTGTCACATTATGTGATGTTTCTGGAGTATTATCGTTGAAAGCACCTCTCATTTTATCCATGACTGCTGCAATACACTGTGATTATGAAACGTATACTGGAGACTTGATCAGTTCCCACAAAAATTTAAGGGCATCGTGTCGTATCAGGTGACCTAGTACGTCTTTTCCAGGGACCACGTTTACCTATCCACCGATATGGATAATTGTCATCCAGTCACTTTCGAAGCAACCTTCCGCAATGAAGGGGTAATTCATCTTATTGAAACATACCTTACCCCTTTTTGTCAATTATCCAAACCGGTAGACAGGCAAACATGTTCTCTCAGAAAAGCCCACTGGGCCACCTGAAATGACGCCTCTGGATGCTTCTGGAGTTATATGTGTTATCTGACAACAGCAGTTCAGTTCAGTACTCGTGGGTAGAAGAAGAGGTGCTTGCAACGAAATTACCACAGGCACATTTCATAACGTAAGAAATGAATTCGTAAACATTCTTCACTCTTGGACAAAGGTGAAACTGGAAGCTCTGGCGTAGCCTAAATCTAAAACAAGCACTTTTCTCAAACACCAGAACTGCAATACCCCAACCGACGCGCGTTTCAACAACCAAGTTGGCATCTTCAGGAGATTAAGTCGCTTTCCTAGCATGAATAATCATACAAACCTAATCATTGAAATGAAAGTATATCGTGAAAGTTACCCACCTCAAGTATCCAAGTTCCCTGTGGGTATTCACCCCAAGTGTGTGTCGTCATAAAAGGCCACTTGGAGAATCCGTCCCGGGAGTCGTCGTCATTTTGTCTTCTGCTGAGAATCATCGATCTGAAATATAACATTAGTCTAGAATAATCATGAATATAGGCAGGCGATAAATTGAGTGAAGGGTTCAATTCTTGCCCTGACCCTGTTGTTGATGCTTCGAATACTCGTATAAACCATCTCCTCAGTACAATGACATACATACATACATATGTTTATATTTCATTAATTATTTGTATATTCAATTTTCCGCTTTTTGGGAGCTGTGATGAAAACATATAAAAATAACAGTTTTCACTACCTGGTTGTTCGGTTGGTAATGCTAAAAAATAACAAAGTGTGAGTAAATGAAGCCGATGACATCTCCCCTTACGTAAACGCCATCTATGGAATCGACAGAGAACTCAATCCTCGAAATAGGGCTCCCCTGCAGCAGCCTTATTTGATGAAACTTGTATTTTAAGGACAGTTGAGTCCAGCAGCGTATCTGTACACCGATCAAGAGGCAGCTGAAGAATTTGCTGACAATTTCGAAAAAAAAATCTAGAGAAAATGATGTCTCCATCGTTGTCGAGGTGAAAAACATCGAGCAACAAGTAGAACAGACGGTGCGCAGTATGAGACAACAGCAAAGGGACGACGCTCAATCCCTGAATCCCACATTTCTCAAAGAAGTTACAGTCATGGTAAGAGGCCTCGATACTTGTAAAGCCCCAGGCCTGGATCAAATTCCAAAGCCAAACATTATGATCCCAAAGCCAAACAAGAATCTAACTTTCCGCGATAAGCTTGACCCCATCGACGAACAAGGTAATGGAACGCATCATCCTGAAGAGATTTGCAGACCAGACCAACGAGCTAAAAATCCTGCTGGACGAACAGTTCGGATTCGGGTCGGAATACTCTACAGACCTTCAAATCCTGAGGGTGGTTGACTACGCTACAGAAGGTTTCAACCTACCAAAAGATATAACACCGAAGCGATATTCTTAGATGTCTCCAAGGCGTTCGGTATTCTGACATGACAAATTTTGGCTACAGGAGACCGATGGTAAGACTAATCGATTTTTATCTACAGACCGACGATGCCAATGAAGAGTTAGACAAGAACTCTGCACTATAGACAACTTCTGAAAGTTGTTCCATAAGACGCAGTTCTTCCCCTTCACCTCTTATCGGTGTACAAAGCAGACGTGCCTAAGCCGGAGAACAACTTAAACAAGTTGGCACTTTACGTAGATGACACAGTTCTACTGGCGAGATCCACTAATCACACCTTGGTTAAAGAATACCTACAACAACAAGCAGATAGATAAGAGGAATGGGCCAATCTCTGGAGGAGCAGTATCAACCCTGACAAGGGTCGGACGATACTATTCGCCTGGATGAAGGTACATCTGAAACGACACGTCGTCTTCAACGGATAGGAGATTCCTTAGGCGAACGAAGCAGGATACCTGTGAGTCATCCAACAGAGGCTAGGCTGGCGAAAGCCGCTCGATACAACCTCTACCCCATCATCGGACGCGGGAGTAACATGGATCTCAGAATGCAACTGCTACTAATCAAGATCATCCTACTTCCCATAATCCTGGCCTGGGGCTAGTGCGCAGAAATATATAGACGCCAGATCCAAACGTTTATAAACGCCTGCTTGCGGGCGGCTGTAAACGCTACCAGATACATACCCAACCGATGCATCTATCGGGACCTGGAGCTTAGCACCCAGTAGGTACGTGGATGACTGAGAAATCTACGCCGAAACATCTTAGAGCGAATTCAATCAAACACACTCTAACCCAGCGCTGCGTGATCTTCGCGACGCACTGAACAAGGACGACTTCAGATTACGCGAGAGGAAGAGGGTCCGAAGCCAAGAAAATCATTGAAGTCGACGAAGACGATAAAATTGATCCAGCCATACATGGAAAAACGGTGAGTTACGGGTTTATTGAAGGGGATATTTGAATCGTTTGTGACAATAATAATGATTTATTCATAAAGTATAACACATAGCAGTCTAATACAATATCAATAGTGAAAAAATGAAGGGTAGAGGGAACTATTTGCGAAACAAATGTTTGTATGCGATATACAGTTCTATATTCTTTAAAATACATTTATATGTTGATGACTAAATATTCCATACTGTTTTTTTGGTTTATAACCTTCCGCAATCGCACATGCGCACACTACACACATTAGAGTCAGATTTTATAAATGATCCGATATGAGGGAGTATAAGCACCAGAGGCTGACTTTCGACCACAAGAGGTCAGATATCAATTTTGCTGAATTGCCAGATAGCAGGTTGACTACCACTCGGAAGTCAGTGGGAGTGGACGGAAGAGATCCTAGCTTCTGCACATGGTAACAGTGTGGTGAATATTTCATCTCAGGGGGTGTACATGGTGGAATTCATTCGTGGTTCGGCCTAGAAGACGAGACTCAAGGCGGGTCGAAACAGCGCTATGTGGTGGTTGTGTTTGGGCTATAATTTTTAACAAAGTGTGAGATGAAAAATAATAGACATTTATTTCAGAAAATTTTTAGGTCGTGTGGTATTCGTGAATATTTTTTCCTGAAGGATTCTCAGCTGAACGCATCGATATAAAAACAAAATATCAATTCTCAACTTGAATCGTTTTTATTACTTGAATAACGAGAAATTTCAACAAGAACATTTGTTTGAAAGTATTACATAAATAAACAATGTTCGAATATATGAACAGAGTATATACGTAAATGACTAAACTCGTATTTTTTAACAATATAATTTCAATGTTGAAATCTACTGTGTCTTAACGGAGTCACCCGATTAACTTGACGCGGCTAGACGCAATAACTGTTACGTCGCGTATTCTTTTCGATTTCAATGATATTGCTTCTATCCAGAATAATGTTTTGATTTGAATTCAAAATATTTTATCATACCAATAAATTCATATTGGGAAATTGAGATTTATGACTATCATATATAAATTGGAGGTATTCAAGGTGGAGTTTAAGAGAATTGTTTTCTTATTATCGTGAGGTCATGTAAATCATTGAAGTGTGACAATTCGTTTCTCGGTCTCATGTATCTCTTCATTGTATTGGTGAGTATTATTTGATCAACAAAATCGTTTGAGTTGTTCTATGGCCTTGTTACTGTCATAATTATGTCAGTGTGGATCTGCGAATGTCTATAATAAGTCAGTTTTAATATTTAGTCACAATCATATTTGAATGTTTGATTCCATTAATTCAATTTGATCAGGACAGTGCCAGTGATTGAAATTGTAGGTATGAGAGCTGAGAGTTGAGAGCTATTATAAGCTTTGAAAGTCACGTATGATTCAAGAATAATGACAACTAGTTGTCAATTTCATGGCTGTTAGTTTTGTCGCTCTGTTTTTGATGCCTAGCCTCTCATTTCTTCATCATTTTATCGCTTTGAAGGAACTAATCTGGTTTCAAAAACATTTCTTTATCATCACATGCTGAAGCATAGAGGTTAGGTACTATCTACGAGTGTAGCTGATTGTATAATTAATTGAACTGCACCACTTGCTGTTTGAATTTATTTGATATCATTCACGTCCAGTTTTTTTGAAGAGAAGACGATTGATCATATTTTCATTCCGGCTGTGTCTTAAAAATTGTTCTTCATAGACATAGTATAACTAACAAAAATCTAATGTACTATTGTTGTTGAATGAATTAATACCTACATAAAAAATTGTCTCAACAGAATTTTTCATATGAATATCATACATATTGTTAACTCAACAATAAACAAGATTATCTCCCCGCTTCAGAAGGCATTTCAAACATTTGCAAAACAAATAATCGAAATCCAGAGGTGTTTCTAGGATTTTTGAGAAAAATGGACCCTAATGGGACATTTGAAAACATTTTAGAATGAAGGGAGGTATACATCATAAAAGAAAATCCCCTTACCGTGTTCCCATCGGTGACGTGAGAAACAGTTCTATGTCTCCCCTGCGGCTTGCGTTCAGTGTTATGACAGGTTGTACGTGTTCAAGATAGCGTACTTCGGTGTTCTCCCCTTTGCACGCATCGGTTGTGATTTTCAAATATATGGATTTGTTGGATGGAATTTTTCTGGAAAGGAAAAACATTTTAAGTCTCGACACATGTGTCTGCCGAAATTGTAAGAGAAGAGATGTGTAGGAGCATTCCTTATTCACTATAGGTAAGTAGTGTTTTTTTCAATGAATACCTACCCATTAATGATAATACTATATATATATAAAACAGAAATGCACAATGAAATATAAATGAAAAAAATATATTTAAAAAATTCAGATATTTACATAAAAATATAAACTGCTGTGAGAATATATATCTCGATGAATCAAAGTGGGAGTTGTTTATCGGGAAAAAAAGGTTTTTGCTTTCCACTTTCCCATGTTTACACAAAATAAAATTGGAATCTTACAAAAAAAGAAATAAACTCTTCAGAAAGATGTGTACTTAATGCATAGAAATTGTTATCTTCATAACTAATATGCGCAACTTTTTATAGACCAATTACTGACGGTGAATCAGATGAGATTTTGTATTCAAGAGCACAACTGTTCACACATTTATTTTTGTTAGTTAAAATGTATAACCACACAGATATAATCCATACCCCAACTTTGAAGAAACTTGAGATATAGGGACTGCCGAATTTCGACAGTTGCTAATGGAACGGCCATCTTGTTGGAACTACGTCTGTCAAATCAGTTGTCCTTTATGCAGTCTGTTTTGCCAAATCACCAAAGACGGATATAGCATTCAACAACACGTGTTGGTAATGAAATTGTTTTTCCACATGGGTGTCTGTTTGGGCCATATTCTTCTTACTATTCGCAATGTGGTGGATAAATTTGGGAGTGCCAGCAACGCAAAGTACGGAAATCGCATTAAGAAAATGCCAAAATAAGGTACTTTTAAAGTGCTTTTTAGGTACCGAAGTCAAAAATTAGGTGCTCTGTAACTTACACCGCAACTCAATACTCAAAGTTGTGTTGCTAGCATTATGTGATGCTAGCAACGCAATGATAATAATAATAAAATATTGAATGTTAAGGGAACACTATCGGGTGCTAATTAAGTGCTAAACGGCGAGGATCGTAAAATTTTCTAATTAATAAACAAAAGCTTCCAATTTCGCTAAACAACAGATATAAGAATCAGGTCTCTTGAAAACGAGGACGAATGCTCTATCAGGTATAAACTGAGCGTGGTAATAAAGTGCTGATTAGGTGCTTGCAAGAAATTGAGATGGAAACGACCGCGAAAAAGCGAATATCTTTAATGCCTATGGGGCTCATGGACCTAAAAACCACCATGACTGATATACTGAGTTTTTATAGTACGTTATTTAATGAATAAGGGCAAGAAATCAAAGTGCTAATTAGGTGCTCACGAGATAAATAATAGTAAACCTAGATTCCATAATGCCTATGGGGCATGGGTGGTTTTCCATAACGCCCCAATCTAGATCCCATAATTCATATGGGGCTTATGGACCCGATAACCACCATTGAAAAATGCTTGAAATGTGTTTTTCCGTCAATCAGCTATTGCACCCCTACGAACGATAACCCTCAGAAATCGAAACTTGTGCGAGCTAAGAACTAACGATGTCTTACCTTTTAACGTGTGATTCACCTAATCAGCACTTCGTTAACACGCTCAGTTTATACCTGATAGAGCATTCGTCCTCGTTTTCGAGAGACCTAATTCTTAAATCTGTTGTTAAGCGAAATTGGAAGCTTTTGTTTATTAGTTAGAAAATTTTACGATCCTCATCGCTTAGCACTTAATTAGCACCTAATAGTGTTTCCTCAACATTCATTATTTTATTATTATTTTCATTGCGTTGCTAGCATCACATAATGCTAGCAACGCAACTTTGAGTATTGAGTTGATGTGTAAGTTACAAAACACCTAATTTTTGACTTCGGCACCTAAAAAATGCCTGAAAAGTACCTAATTTTGGCATTTTCTAATTGCGATTTCCATACTTTGCGTTGCTGGCGTAACAGAGCTGAACTTTTTCCAGTCGAAACACTCATCCATATATAGTAATGCCCAAATGATCTCGTTCAGGTACACTTTCGAAACTTCCATGTTTTATTGCAAACTGCACATCAGTGTGTTGTTTTTGACGATTGTGGAAAATCACACACTGTGTTCAGGAATAAAAACATTGCTGCTCACTAATTCACGACTGACTTGAGTATCATTTTTATCAGACACTACTGATGATATGTCTATTAAAAAATCTGTTTAAATATGTTTTTCAGTTAACCAGCTGTCTAAGTTGTGTAAACCAGCGTTGCAACTTTCTGCCAACAAAATATCGTCTTCTGTCGATCTGTATCTGTAGAGTAGGGAGGGTGAGTGTAGGTCCACAGCACTTGGGCCACATGTAACCCATTATACATCCTCCCGAGGAGTTATCCTCCTAGGTCATCGTCCATCCTGTCCTTTCCAGGTCACTAGTATACATCTCCTTTATATCGGTAGGTGTAGGCCAAGACTCGCCGAACACACACTCTCTCATTGACGATAACTCCGGACGCTCGCTTATGACATGCCTGACAGTTTCATCTTTCTGATCACAAGTCCTGCATAGAGGTGTGTCTACTAACCCCATAATATGAAGGTGTTAACGTAGTTGACAGTGGCCAGTCAGAAATCCTACTGTTGAGCGTAGGTTTTTTTCTGGTAGATATTTCTTCGGCGCCAGCTTCCCAGGGTCGCTACGGTGATCCTGGCAAGACTGCATTCTTCGTTTCCATCCCATTTCTTTAGGGATTGAGCATGATTGTGACGTTTGGCTGGTTCCGCAATTCTTCTGTCTTCTGTCGAAATTTAAAGGGAAGTGTCGTCAGCATACATAATGCATGTAGCATCCAAAATGACATAACACCAATCATTGCAATAAATCTTACAAGTGCAGGCCCACTGACTGACCCTTGGGGTACTCCCATAGTTGAAATTTGGCTGGGTCTTCATTAGAAAAATGGTTTAGTGAAAGATACTGATTACGGCTCTCAATGAAAGATGGAATCTAGTCGCATGCATTGTCTCACAGAAGAATAGTTCGACACAGTCGACAATATCTTTTAAGTTGTGTATCTTATATTTCTTAGAATAGTAACACTTTGTCAATGAGATTTAATCTTCGACAATAAAGTTCATTTTGATTTGATTTGATTTATTTGATCAGTCTGTGTTAGGAATCACAGGAAAGACCTCGTTAATCTTTAGCTCGCACAAGTTTCGACTTCTGAGGGTTGTCGTTCGTAGCGGTGCGAAAGCTGGTTAACGAAAAAATAGATTTTAAACAGTCGAATGCTCTGCTAAGATGGCAATATATCCCAAAAGGGCACTCCCCCTGCACGTAGTCAGTAAAACTACTTACTGTATTTCCATCACCGACCCGGCCTCGCAGTGGTATCTAGGAGGTACCGTTTTCCATTGTTTGGCAAGGGCCACCATGGCACCTGCGTCCAAAACACCGAATCCAAACAGGTGGTTGAACTCCAAACCGACGCCGTTCATCGTCCACTGGAAACGTCCTTTGGCATCGAAAAGGGAATTTCGTTTCGAAGTTAACACGGTGAGATGTTGTATGTCTCGCCAGGAGAGTTTGTTGCTGGTGAAAAAATAATGATTACTGTGGATATTTTCGAAGAGGCCGGATTCGTTTATACATGACCCTAGATGTTTTTTTTTACTGGTTGGCACACTATCCCTTTGAAAGTGTGGACGTAAGAAGCCCTCCTCTCTTATCTTTTGAACGGGACAAGATGTCCCCAAGAAAAATATTAGGGGATTCTATTGAGTTATCTAGCGGGCCTTTCTAAATAACTGCTTTAGCCTTTCCAACTGTTCAACTGTCACAAAAATGTTTCGTTTCTATGGATTTTTCGCTATTCGTTATCAATATTGTAGAGAATTGCATTCCCTACAACTTTTGTTTCAAACAAACTTTTTTTATACGTTGAAACGTTTTCTAGACGGAAGGCGGAGAGCGTCGTCTTCCGAACGCTGTTGACATTTGCCTCCAGATGTCCCATGATTCTAGGGTCAAAGGTTTTGTCTTCATTGACATCACTCTGATATGGTAAAGCATTGAGACCTCAGAGAATAAGACATAGAGTTGCCATGCCTGTACGGTACCTATACCAATACAATACATGTGTTTTGAAACGGGTATCGTACTATCCTTTTCTGTACAACTTATGGGCGCGGGGGGGGTGGCGGGTAATGAGAAGTTATGGAGAGTTTGTTTACATTTGAAGTAAGTTGGACCATAAGACAGTGGCGATTGGTTTAGTTGATAATCGGAGGGATATTATATATTTATAAAATAAATCATTTCAGGTGAAAACGTATTCTGTTCAAATAATTGCTACAGAAAATTTGATTTATTATTTATTAATGATTATGGAAATGAAGCCAGTTTTGCTAGATTTTTATTTATGTATGTATGCTTTATAAAATCAGATGAAGAAATTTGTGATTTATTCTCAGATTTGATAAACAAGCGGTACGGTTTGTGAGGTCCGATATAAATAATTTTCAATAAGAAATCATGAATATTTATAATAACGATTGAGGTTTGATATTATTATGTGATTTCATTAAAAATTGGTATCTAGAGGTCTTTGTGGACCGACATAATGTTTTTTTTTAATAATCCATGCTGACGAATTCTATAAATACGAAAAATCGTTAATGTAAATGAAAAAACTGTATTCAAAATTGAAAAATATGTTTTTAATATGTGTGCCATAGGTCATATCCATTCTGTGATCAACAGAATATCAATGTTCAGTGTCAATAGTTATTCTTGTGCAACCGGTGTTATATCTGTTATTGCTCACTTAACAACTAACTTACGTCACACAAAGAATATGATCTCCGTTTTGGTTTTTCTTTCTTTGCACGAGGCTTTCGAGTTGCATACAGACAATATTCAATAAGAATATGGGATATATCAAATAATGAAATAATGTAAACCTAGTTTCAAAAACTTCATTTATAAGAATAAGATCAAAAAAACGATCATTACAAACATCAAAAATATCCCCTTTCATAATTTCGGTTCACAAAGAACCTTAGATACCAATTTTGAATGAAATCACTCAATCGTAATTATAAATATACATGATTTCTAATTATATTATTATTATTTCTCATTACTTTTGAAATTAACATTTATCATTGTTATGAATTGGTTCATATGAAATAATTTAATTTTAAGCCAGTCACCACGTGCTTTATTATAAAGCCATACATAAATAAAAATCTAGTAGGTGATAGAAAAACTGGCCTCATTTCCATAATCATCAATAATAAATCAGATATCCTGTAGGAACTATTTGAACAGAATACATTTTCACCTGAAATGATTTATTTCATAAATATATACTATCCCTTCTATTATCAACTGAACCAATCGTCACTGTTTCGCCAACTTCTTCCCGCAAAAAAACAAAGTTATGCTGCCTTCAAGATAAGGATGCAAAAAGCTACTCTATTGTCTTCTGTTACTCTGAGATTGAGACAAGCTTGCTCAATACCCCACACAGCACTAGATATTCATGGAATATTCCCTGTATATCATAAAACGAACGTATATATTCCAAATATTCATAGAATATTCTTGGAATATATACATGCCTTCAGAATATTCATAGAATATGCTTGAATGAATATGGCAGGATTATTCCCGAAAGAATGTGCATAGAATGTCTATAAATGGATTATTCTCCCTTGAATATTCTAAGAATATTGTCGATCGAATATACCATATAATATATTCTTAGAATATATCCCCACGGTATATTTTGGAATATTCTATACAATGGAATTTTGAATTATCTTATAATAACGTATCCAAAAATTCAATATTATTAAAAACAAAAATATTTGAAGATCTTAATCGAATGCATAACCTAATGTATATAACCCTGATAGTGTTAACCAGTTTTTGAACTCAACGCAAAGATTCTGGATGAATTGCTCCAACAGCAACTGTTGGAAACGACAAAAAATTTGAATGGGCCAATAAATGAACCAGTTGCATCAATAAATTGGTTAATTCTCATCCTATTTGTCTTTTTGTATTTGAAATTATTTAATTACAAAGCGAAAAATCCTGGAAACAGAGAAATGGGGAAGTGAATAATTGGAATAAACGTTTCTCATTGGTCAATTGAAGTGTAGCGCGCGATAGTCGAATAAGCTCTGTGAAAGCGGCTGTCCCTTAATGCATGGTACATTTGCGTTTGCGTTAAATTCGACATTTGATTCAACATGGCGGTTGACGTGGCAGGTTCGCGTGTGTAATGCATGGTGTGTTGGTGTTATTATCAAAGTATAATTCTGTCACGTTCAGTGTACCATTTATAATTTGGGGTTGTCCAATTTGCAGTACAGCGAATAGTTTGATTTTGGATCTTCAAACAGGAGAGTTGCATCTATTCAGTCTTCAAGAAAAGTAAGTAAAATGCAAAAGTATCGATAGTAAAGTCATGGTGATTAACCTACTATACCTCATTTTAGGTTCGAGGAGAGTTGGTGTGTGGAATTTGTTGGTTTGACTAAGTACAGTTGTGTATCTTCAATAGAGAAAAGTAAGTGAATAACACATTTTTTTGTATCATTTGTTTTCATGATTTTTATCAATCGTTTTCAAGATAGTATCAATTTGCCCAAAAGGAAACAGAGTGGTACCTGGTACAGGCAGGTGAGCCAAAGAACTGAAAACGTAATGATTACTTTTCAACAAGACAATGCAAGTTGCTCTCCAAGTCATAAAATGTTGTAAATGTTCATGAGTAACCTATGCGAAAAATATCTATTTGATTTTTATTCCAGTTTTATTGTGCCACTTTCAAATAGTGATAATGAACGTTAATGTACATTTTGTTCCAGGTATTACTATTGAAACACTGGCTGATGCATTGTTGGACAAATATAAGGAAAACTATTCTGGTGAGCAAAGTTTGAATAACTTTAAGTAAGTGAAATTCATTGAAGAACCCATCATACTACTCATTTTAAATACTTCATTTGTGGGTTTATTTTTCTAAGTGAGAAACCTAACCTAACCTATTTCTTGATGTAATACACTTTTTCTTTTTCAATGAAATGATATATTTATTATTTTTTAATTAGTGCTGATGAATTCACAGAGTTGTTATTTTAGTATATTTTTTAGTATACATTTGTTTGAGAGTAGGAATATCCTAATTTGAATACATTTCTAATATTTGTAATATGACAGTATTCAGGAATATTTTATTCAGTGAATAAATATTTTGAATTAGATTTTTTATTTTTAATATTGGTTGAAACGTCAAATATTTCAGTGTATATTGTTTTTAAAATATATTTGTTTATGAATATTATGTGTTTTATTACTTGTGTGAATCTTGTATCAAAATGCAATATATACATGCCTAATAGCGGTTACTCGTCACATTCTTGGAATATTCCAAATATTCCTAGAATATTCATAAAATATATTTAAAGAATATTCTATGGTGTTTCTCTATTGTATATTCCTACAATAAACTATGAATATCCTAAATATTTTATGAATATTCCTCGGGTTCTATTCCTGGAATATTCTTAATAGAATATACCTTAGATATTCTAAGAATATTATAAGATATTCCAAGAATATTCCCAAGGAATATTCTTAGAATATATCAAAGGTTCGCCAGGAGCACTTCCAGGGAATATTCTCCAGAAGATATATATATCCATGGCATATTCATAGCATAATACAATATCCTTAAATGTATATTCATAAAATATACCTGGAATATCTATTGCTATGTGGGACGCTGGCCACAAGCTGAAAAGCACTGCAACCTCGATTTCCTGCATCTACATCGCGAACCACAACCACTCTTGCAGTTGCAGAACATTGTATTAAGCAAATCCTCTGAGGCAAGTGCTAAAGTTGTGATAGGTTCCAAGAATTCGTTACGCATTATCCAACCCCATTGTTGAGGTTCCAAATCATGCCCTAAACAAGTTTGAACTTGATACTCAACACAATTGGAATGTTGGTGAGCTGCTGCACTAGTTGGTGGAATATTTGATAACTGCACAGGTGTATTCAGTTTTGTTGACTTGACGTACTCTACAAAACGAATGTGATCGATAGTGTGCAAAGATTTTGGAACACTATAGACTGCCAACAAGATTTGAATTCCAATCTCGAATAATCTTCTCCAAAGGCTGCTGCAAGTTGATTCAAATTCGGCAGTTTTTCAAATGTTTTCAAAAAGTTTGTCCCTCAATTAATATTTCAATTTTAGGAATCGGTTATGAGTTTTGAATTGAATAGATAGATGCAGAAGATAGACATTTAAGTATGTACAGCATTAAATAATCTGTAACAACAATATAAATTGTATAAATGACAATTATATAATTGTTAGGAGATGAAGATCATTGATAATAATGTATTTATCAATAATCAATAAACTTCATACAGCGTGTTTTTGACCGCGCTCTCCACTCTCTATCTGGAAAACGATTCAACGTATAAAACATTTTTTCAAACAAAAATTGTAGGCAATGTATTTTTCTACCACATTGATTATGAATACAAATAGCAAAAACCCCATAGGAAGCCAGATATTTGCAAAAAATTTGCAAAAAGTCGATTTTTGTAACCTTTGATCGTAGATTTCAATAGACAACTTTTAGGATGTGAAAATACAAGTTCATACAAGTTAATAGCTGGGCATCTCAAATTGCAAGATACCCAATTTTGACTAAGATAACTGAACCACATTGGTTTTTTCATCAATAAGTACTGAGAATGATTCCTTTTCAAAAAAATTGCTCAAGTCTGATATCTTGTCGGAGTTCAAAAGTTGAGAGGGAAATAATTGACGTCAGCGCTGTATGCAATGAAAATATGCTACTCAGGTACTTTCATCTGTATACTAGAAACACCGTCACAAATCAATTATAGCGAAACCCCACGTAACCATCAGACGCTCAGTAAGGAAAACACGATTCACATAAAACATAAATCATACAATAAAAGACTCACTTCGCCTCCAGGGCCAGAGCGAACACACCTGCCGCCTCCGGAGCGGCAGCTGATGTTCCCGAATGAGTCGTCGTGCATTTGCCGTATAAATCAGTCGTTGCCTGAAAATCAAACGATGGTCAGTTAGGAAAAGCAGTAAATATCCGGATTTGTGTATAAAAGGACAGACATGATTTTGCCGTAGTGCCTGGAAAATGGGTTAAGGCTTCCTCAAAAATCTGTATTTGGTCCAATAAGGGTTGGTATTTATAAATTTGGCACCCCCACAATACCCCATTAATTACGTGAAATAAAATTATTATGACTAGGTTGGTAAGAACAATCATGAAACAAAATGTTTCAAGTCTTGTCTCCAAAAAAATCTAAATTCAACCGAAAAATATATCTCAATAGGAACAATCGGTTTGAATGCTAGAGTGACTTTTAGCACACTCCGATAAGATGAACCCGTGACAAACAATTAGAATTGCAATATACCAGGTCTGTTCAAAAAATTAGCTGAATTTTCATTTGTCTCAAAATATATTCATTTATTGTAGTCGTTACCATGTGGTACGAGATTATCATGAAAAATGAGAAATAAAACTTTCTGTTACCAATAAAAAATTTTTTCATCCGCTTCAAGGATCCTGTTTTCGAATAACAAAAAGATTAGTCGATCCAACGATTAGAAATCAGGGGTATACGGAAAGTCCCATCAATTTGGTGTCAGGTGTGAGGTATCAGAAGATAAAGACACAGTCACAATATGTGGTGTGTATCGGGTTCTAGGGTTGAAATTATCTGTAATAATATGAAATCAATACGTGGCTTGCAACAAGAGTAACATTAGAGCCCTGAGAAATCATGGAGGCAACCTATGAGGGATCTTAGAATCTTGGGCCTCGATGAGATTAGAATAGGATATTAATTGGAAGCCCTGGAATGGATAGCATTCGAAAATATAAATAAGTTATGAAAGGAACTGGCACAAATTAAATAGAAAATTGGCCCAATTCAATTAGCTGAAAAATTACGAGAATCTAATCAAAAACAAGAAATGAAATTTTCTCCTATGTGAAAGTAACCAAATTCAAATATCGACATATGGTTGCTCATTGAAAATTGGAGAGAATATTATTCTCAAGACCTAAATGCAAATCTTCTAATTATAATATTGAAGAAGGACTTTTTCCCGATCGATGAATGTAGTCTAAATTCAAAATAAAGATGCTCATATATAACGAATATAGATTATTATTCGAATGTTGTCATGTTATTCTTTCACAAACACTATGAAACAAATCTCACCACTCCTGTATTGGGGTCCTTCGCACCGTTGCTGAAAGTTGAGGCTAAGGTGGAGGAACAACTCTCATCATAGTGGGCGTTTTGACCGTCATTGATAGCGCTATTTATGCTTATGGTCCACATACTAGCCGCATATCCATCACAGTTGCAGTCGTCATCCTCACCACCGTCTCCACTGGCCCATACGTAGATATTTCCCAGCCCGTTACGGCCCTGTACAAGAAATATGGTGTTACGAACATGTTGGACAAAAGCACAGAAAGATATCCCAGAAACAACAAATGAACACTGAATATTCATCAAGACCCCAATAATTCAGTCTGAAAACCGAGGACAAAGCAAGTGAACCAGGAATGTATCGATTTGACTCGTGTTCAACCTTCACGATTTTTAAAGATTAGAGTCTTCTTTTACAGTGATAACTATAAAAAACCCAGCTACATTGCTATGAATACGTTAAAAAGTGAGACCTTGTTAATCGCACAAGTTTCGACTCCCGAGAGTTGTCGTTCGTAGGGGGCGACAGCTGGTTAACGGAAAAACAGGTTTTCCTTTAAAAGCTTTCCACATTTTTGGTATAAACGCCTTTCTCCTAACGTATGTCCATTTCAATTTATATATTTCTCCTAACCTGAATTTCAGTCCAGGTCTCGTGTATGTATGCATTGGATTCTTGAGCGTGTGCCAAACAAGTTCTGTTGTCAATTCCTTGCTGACAGCATTATTTCCCAGTCATTTAACGGAGTGGTTTGGACATTTCTCCAGACTTCTTGATGATTTTTTTCATAATAATCACAAATAATCTACAATTTCAACAACTCCAATCTACGAGTTGAGGACGGTAATAAGCAGTATGGAGAATAAAACAAAATCGTACATTTTTGAAAACCCTCCTTGAATATGATCTATTGAAGATTTCAGTTGGAGCATATGTATTTTTTATGTTAAATACTCTGTTCATTAGTGTTAGTTGTCACCTGTAAATGCTATTCGTGGACTTCCTCTCTGATCACGACAGGGAATGGTTGTGCCAATAACGTTCGCCCCCAAAGATCGTCATCGAAGTGGAGTCCAAAAATAAAGTTGAGTTTGTACAAGTAACTGGCCGGATATCCGTAATTGCTGAAGCCAATAAATGAAAAGGAAGAAGAATATGTTATTTTTATTTTCTCTTCTTTCATTTTGGGTTCTTATTCTTAATATCCAGTTAAAAATAACGTCGTGATAACTGACAGAACAGAATAAACATTTGAAAAATATGGAAGTAGTTTTGCTATTACCGAAACGATGTGAAAGATTATGTCAATGAATCAAAGTATACTTTATTGTCAAAAGAACAGAATTCTACTTTTTACAGTTATTATATCAAAATACATCAAAGACATAGGTATAAATTCATTGTGTATTTGTCATGAAATTAGCAGTTACTCGAGGAAAATCAATAACGTATTCAGATAACACTTTACTGTGAGATTTTCACTGGGTAGTTTACAAAACGGTAAAACGTGTTTCGCTATACAATTGCTTCCTCAAGCGTTTTCATACTGTCTACATTCTACTTAGTGTGTGCTTTATATAATAACAATTTGACCTTCTACCCACATAATCACTAATTAGTTGTTAGACTGCTACAGGCACCATAGAACCAACAGAAGAATTTTGAGATACAAGAACTGACAAAACTCCTTAACACTACAGCTTTTTCACATATATGATCTCTGGGGGTTGAATTGAATGCATATTTCTCCAGGGAAGTCATAATATTTGAGTTCTTTATTAGCTTTAATACTCACTTCGTTGACGCCTCTGACAATGGCTCTCATAGTGGAGTTCCTTGGTCCATCTACGGTTTTTCCATCGTCAGTTGGTCCCCAGGAAGCACTGTAAATATCTATGAGATTGGGTTCGTGTCCCATCGAATTGGCTTCTATAAGATCTGTCATATACGGTTGGTCCAGCATTCGGATACCTAGAAAAAGAATCAAGTACAACATGGTCGAGTTGTGCAGAAGTCAAAGGAGTCTAATCTCAATCTATCCAAACAACCTTGACCTTTAACAAGGCAAAACGTACAAGACTCGAGAAGGACTGGGGTATATCAAGCCAACCCCAAAGAGTTCAAAAAAGTCAGCAGACAAAAACAAAGAGAAGCCTGGAGAGCCTAATGTGAGGCAGTCGAAGACTTCCCACTAGCTTATAGGCTACAGAACGCACTCTCAAACGACCACCATAAGGGTGTCGGCCACCTGACGAGGGAAATGGTGACAAAGCCGACAACCTCCTGAGATTCTTATATAAAGTCACTTCCCAAGTTCTGTTTTTCCTGGAACGACGAACTGTACGGAAGTACCAACAATACCTTCACAATACGACTGGTAAACTGCTAGTGCAGTAATTGATGAGGATAAGATAAGATGGACCACATCGAGCTTTACCCCCTACAAGGTCACCAGGATAATAACGCAGACTTTTTCCAGCGTAATGATTCCAATAGCGATGGTGAACAATACGAAAAGGAGATACCAGTGAATGAGATTCGGATGCATTTGAATACTGAAACACAGAGAGTATGTTTTCAATGTTTATAAGAATCTACATCTCAAGTTTGGTTTCAAGGGAAACAAACTATTACAAACAACATTAAATTTGACCGAAATTGCTTTCTCAATTGTACGTAAAATAGTCAAAAACAAATCTTAAGAACGCAATGCGATACAGAATTACCAAAATCTTTAGATATTCATCTAATAAAATAATTGAAAGAAACAATAGGTGTACGACTGTTACAAAAGCAATGCGATTCCTACAACTGAAATCATAAGGAAGAAATTGAATGCTTCCGGCCATAACGTGAGCTGCTGTGACAAAACTCTTCAGAATTGGATAAAGAAACCAAGATTCAGATTTAAAATAACAAACAGGCGTCAAGCAGTTATGGAAACAGATAACTAAATATAGACAAGAACAACGACAAATTTTCTATTTGTACGAAACTTGGTATGACACTCACGATACAATTACGAAAGGTTGGACTGATGGTTCGAGAATGTGTGCGCCTAACATGCCTGCAAACAAAGAATCGCGACCAATCATTGTGCATTGAGGAGGAAGTAAAGGATGGGTTCCGAATTCTTTGAAAATATGTGGAAAAAAACTTGAGGACTGCAATTTTGACTCTATCATAAGAACATGGAAGCTAATGTTTTCAAGGAATGGTTTGAAAACACATCGATCCCAAATTTGGACGCGAATAGTGTAATAGTTCTCAACAGCGCTTTCTATCATTCGCGACAGCTCATCAAAGTACCGAATACAAATTCGAGGAAAGATGTAATACAAAGTTTTTTAAAGGATAACAATTTGTATTTTGAAGATTACTTTACCAAAAACCAACTACTTGAAGTTTTACACATAAAAACATTTGAAAAGATGTATGCCCTTGAGAGTATTGCTGAAAAGTATGGACACACCATACCGAGATTTTCTACCTATTTTTGTGTTTTCAATCCCATCTAATTGATTTGGGGAAAATTGAAAGCAAAGCATCTGGCGTAAAAATAATTTTCCAAATTCTGATAAGAAGATAATAAAGCTAATTAAAGAAGAAATATCTAATATTACCGAAGAAGACTGGCAGAAAATTATTAAAAAAGTAATTTTAGTTGAAAAAGACCATATGGAGATTGGATACTTCCATATTAATGGCGGAAATAAACTCATTATTGATGGAAATGACGACAGTGATAGCGAAACAGAGAATATGGAAGAGAAATTATCAGAAGCTTTCGAAGAAAGTTAGTGAAGTGTTTTTGAAACTATCAATTGTATATACATGTGAGTAAGTAGTATTCAGAAGTATTTTCAATTATCATCCTGTTATTTGAGTCTGAGAAATCGGAATTACAACAATTTCATTCCTCTCAGACACTTTCATTCAATCCAACTCTTAAGAGGCAATGAATACCTTTAACCTAGATAATAATGATGAGAAATCTACATAAAATACTCATCACAGTCCTAACAAAAACTTTCAACCTCATTTCGGATTATTCTAACCCGTGAAATGCTTTCTAAAGCACCACACCAAGTAGAGAACTCTGTTAAGTATCCGGAAACGTACTAGAGGTTTTAAATCCCACGACGGAACGTTTTAATGAATTGGAAACGTGACTGGATGAAACGCCTTCCTAAAGTCGAGTAAAAACTGCGAAATCAATACCTTCGTGATCCTATGAACAGCTGCTGATGAATAAGAGACACCACCTATTGAATAATCAATCCGTATTGATTGGAGTGAAGATTGGATTCCATTACCACCGTTTGAATTGGTTTCTTGTTATGGTGAGCTTGCTTCTCACAAGATGGGATGTATGGGATTCGTATCGACCGGCATTTCATACGTCTGACCAATAAAGTCCGCATAATATGGAATTGTTTTTATCAATGTCGTTATCCGAAATTTGACTCTGGCATCAGTGTTTGCTTCAACTGGGATGAAAAGTAACCAAGAAAGCAGACAAGTGATTTGCATTATCTGTCAAATTTTAATTTTTTCCAAAAAAGTTATAGGAAAAAGTTTTGCCTCGTTCGATTGATGACCTATTTATTTTGTAGAAAAAGAATAACTTTCGTATAAGTTTTACTAAGATTTTTATTCTTTACCACCGGTTTCGGTTTATCAAACCATTATCAAGTAAACCAACGCATTTTGATAAACAGATCTTCAGAAATTTAGGTATCGAAATGGACGTGAATTGAAGGTTTACAAAACATGTCACAAAATGTGTTCAAAGAAGTAACATGAGTTTGAAAATGCTTTATCCTCATCGTCATTTATTATCAATAAGTTTGAAAATAAAATTAACAAATGCTCTTGTGTTGAGTCATTTTGCTTATTGTGATGTTGTGTATGGTTCATGCCTGGATAAAAAAGATGTTTTAAGAATTGAGAGAGTTCAAAAGTCATGTCTTAGGTATATATATATATTGTATTAGAAAATATGACAGAATTTCATATAAACTTAAGAAAACCAATTGGTTGACTATGGAAAATACACGTGTTTTACACTCGGCTACCCTCTTCCATAGAATATTGATTAACAAATGCCATATGCATATGCATATGCCATACTCCCAAAAATTTTGAATTCTTTTCTAATTTCATTTCGCTACCAGACAATTTTACACTACTTGGTGTATCTATTTTTTTGTTGTTGAGTTCGAAACAAAATAATGTTAGTTTTCTGGACATTCAATATAAGTTTATTTTTTGCGAACCAATTACTTACTTCACTTAAGAAATAATTTGCCTGTTGAGTTAAATCAAATGAGTTAGAACTAGTAACTAATAAGTTTGTGTCATCCGCATATTTAGTAATGCTGCAAGATATATTAACAGGATGCTGCAATATTTTCGAGATGTCATTCATAAAGAGTACAAATAAAATTGGACCTGTTATACTGCCTTGAGGAACCCAGTGTTATTTGTTTTTACGTTAGATTTAATTATATATCCATCAATTGATATTTTTACTATTTGTTGCCTATTTGTTAGGTATGATGTGAACCAATCTGATGCAGTTCCACAAATTCCATACCTTTCGAGTTTTTCAAGTAGATATTTATGATTGAGACAATCATAGGCTTTGGATAAATCCAAGAAAACGCCTAACAATAAATGGTTATTTTCAAATGACTTTACTATTTTTTCCGTAAATTGCATAATGGCTGTCTCTACTGATTTTCCCTTGACACATTCTTCGAAGTATATTACCATTCAGTAGGGATGACATACGCACAGACTTGGTCTGTTGAATGACAAAAATTGTTTGGAAAATGATGTGAAAGCGGGACACATATTTTCTGTTTGCCTCGCTGCGGACCAAGTCAGAGTTCCACACTTGTCATCTGTCCTGAAAGACCATTCACCGAATAAGCTAATCAGCTTCATTTGGTAACTGGGAATATTTGGCCAAGATTGAATAGGTGTGAGTCACAATAAACCCTTGTGGGTTGCAGTGGAGGGCCACTCACTTTGGACCTAACCTTACCTAACTCCACTGAAAGATATTTTGTGAATGATTATTTCCCTTTCAAGGATGTTCTAGTCTGGAATATATCGAGTTGAAGAGTATCCGGAACAGCCTGATTTGGCACCCACTGATTTCCTCATCACCTATTCCTGAATTCTAAAAAATCTCATTTGATTTATTTCCTCATGAATAAAATGGGAAATTTCCTTCAAATCATCAATCTGATACAAAATCGTTAATTGTTTATACAATAAAGTGGAACCCAGAGTATTCCGTCTAATAAGTTGAAAATAATACGACCTTTCCTCGAGGAGGAATGAAATTACCCAGACAAAACATCATTAGTGATTATTCTGATGTTTTATCAACGACGAATTTATTACCGGAGGGTTAAAGCCCCTAAGTGAAACCAGTGAACTCATCGTCTTTTTTATAGCCCGGATAAGCTCATTAGTCTTCACGAAGAAATGTATATAACCAGCAATTAATTTAATTAACGCCCCAATTAGTTTCAGGTAATTTTTGGAGGATTTAGGGATACATAGTTATTTATTGGGGAAGTTAACAAAGCTGTTAAACCCCTGGGAATGCAGTGAACATGAAAGTCATTGAATGATAATATTTTCAACTTGAAATTCTGATATAGTAAATATGGTTCAATCTCATAATAGTTTTATCATGCATTATTTTATGCATCAATAATAATGTATTAAATCATTTACGATCACAAAGAAATATATGATAGCTCAACATTTATAAAAATCGCCACAAAAACGTGAGATATAACTAATTGATATATAGAAGTATCTCACACAAACACAAGAGAAAATTGAAATATAATGAATATCTATATAATATAATATCATCGACTTGGATATTCAGCAACACTGTAAAAGGAACCGTTAACCAGGAATTCTTTCAGGGTCTGTTTGTAATTCTTTTCTGGATTTTCCCTTTTCATGCAATCGGGAAGATTATTAAAAAGCTTTGCTCCTACGTAAGATGGACGGTTCTCATATAAATTAGTTGAATGTTTTTGAACTTTACGAAATTACCATTTCTTGTAGGATATGCATGAAAATATGAATTGCAGAGACGCTTGTGTAAATGTTAGGAATATTTTTGTATATACAGTGCATTTCTTCAATGTCCCCCTACCTTTCATTTTTTGAACTTTGTTGTTATATATAATTGCTTTATAGATTAAGTGAAACTTTGTCCACAAGATCAATCTTATGACAATAAAGTACATTCTCTCTCTCTCTCTTTCTCAATAAAGAAATGCACTATATATGTTATTTAAAATGGAGCAGCCCCACATCGTGAAAGACGCGGGAACGAATAACAGCATAATGAACATTTAAAAGCTGATCAGTACTGAAGGTAGATGATATTATAATATGATAACAACAATATAACTGGAGTTTTATTTCAACACCAAACCGTTATTTCAACACCTAGACAAGTATTTTGATCACCAAGTGATCATCTTCAGGAAGAGTATTGAACAGTTTGATCTTCTTCTTGAAGATGATCACTCGGTGATCGAAACACGTGTCGGTTTGGTGTTGGGAGGAAACTCCTGTAATATTCATAACTACTCCAAAGGTGCAGCAGAAATAATAACCACAGTTCAATTTCTGATCTGACTCACACCCGACTCCCAATTCATGTTGCTGTCAACATAGGAATCATGAAATTTAGTACAGTCTGACGAATTCACATTATGAATACTTACTGTGACCCTTTCCATCAGCAAGGGTTGTGTGGTCTGCATATAAAATTATTCGGTTTGTATTCACATGTTCTGGCATATCACTGATGAAAATCAGGTTCATCAGAGGTCCCGAAATGGATTCCTAAGGGACTCCATAGTCATTACCGTGTGGTTGTGATTGACATTCCCTCTGAATTCTAGGGAGTGTTACTTACTCAAGAGTATTTCATGAGTACTGATATCGAATGCCTTGGATAAGTCGAAAAAAAAGAGCACCAACGTACTTTTTCTAATCCTGATGAGAAATATATTCAAAAAACTGGTATAAAGTACTTTCACTCGACTTACCCCGCCAAAATCCGTATTGAAATTTGGTTATTATGTTAAACTTGTCCAAAAAATTTAAACATCTTATTAAACACACACTTCTCAAACACCTTACTTAATACCGTGGGGTACTGTTAAGGATCTATAGTTCTCCATGATGGTGGGGTTTCCTTTTTTCAAAATTGGTGAAAGAAGACTAGACAGCGGTTACAGAGTTTTAAAGCGAATCGATGCATTAGATCTGTTAACCGATTGAAATTAAATTAGCATGAATTTTTGCTCCTATTTCATGTCAGTCCCAAAATTTGAAATGTTTTGAGCCTATATGACCGTTTCTTTTCTCTGGTAGTAATCTCAACATATATCTCGCAAACAAGCTCAATCGAGCTTGTACGATTGAATTTTGAGTAAATGATTTCGTGACAATTTAAAACCTACGGTTTCGAGATTTCACCAAGTTATCATACACTCAAGACATTTGATTGCAAAATTTCAAAAATTACATATTTGCACACATTTTAACCGATTATTTCCTTCAAAGCTTCTCCTCAACAGCGTTAAAACAGACATTTTCAATTCCATTCTAAACATTATTCTGAATAGTAGCAATTCAAATAAAATCGAAAAGAGTACGTCCCGTACAGTTAATGCATCTTGTCAAGAAAGTCGGGTGATTTGGGAGCCGGCTCTGCAGTCTCATGTCAAGGCACAATAGTATTCAACAATGAACTCCTAGAAGTTCTGGTCCTCCATTTATAATTCCAGTTTTCTACGAGCTGTAAGGGGTTTTGAGTAAACTGGAGGTCACTCAGATCATAAATGAAATCCTATTGTTGAGTTCAGTCATTTATGAACAGACATTTTTGTTGAAATTTCTCGTTAATTTGAGAATGAATATTTTGTTCTCATATCGATGCGTTCTGCTGTTTTCCAGTACTGTTTATGTTTCTTACAGACCCACTTCTTAATCTGGTTCCTTACCAAAGACTATGATTTGTAATTTTAGCGACTGAAATAACGCTTGGCCTGCTTGAAACCATTGGGTATCTTGCTTTCTACGTTGTATGATTTTATAAAATATCGAAGTAGGTTTTAAAAAATAGAGAAGTGCAAATTTCACTCACCTGCTATTTTTGAGTCATATGCTACTCCTACTCCACATATTCCATTATCTCGAGCAGCAGCTACTTCACCGGCACATCGAGTACCATGACTGAAAAAAAAAGAGTTCGTCAGAATTGAGCAATTAGTTTTGACGAAACATCCAGAAAAATCTGGAACATTGTTCAATACTTAATGCTACCCAGATGCTGAGTAACTAATTAGAATTATTCAACCCGCAGATCTTGTAGAATATCACTCATCTAACACAACAGGACAGTACAGTAAAATTGGTTAAGATCATCTTCAGGTACTGGAGTATTCACCTGAGAATTATTTTCTTCACTGCTGAAGTTAGTTACGATTGATTAGGTTTCTTCATTCTCATATAAAAGTTGCATTTCACATATTCGAGAACTTTCCTGTCCGAGAAAATCTACACAAAATTTAGCTTCTGTCTTTATCGAATACTCACACAAGTTACACATTCTCCTTCTTTGTATTTTCGTCAAATTCCAGTAATCGTTATTTATTTGGAAAGATATAACCTTTCCTGAACTGAATAACCATACTAACTGCTCAGCTTTTCAATTCTTTCCGATCCGAGGATCTGTTCATTTCTAGAATAAATCAGATTCCTCGCTCCAATGAAGAAAAATGAACCAGACGGAAAACGCCGAGATTGCCGTGCCCAATAAAATTAACATATTCAATATTTCTTTCGGGGTTTTGTGTTATAAAAACACGATATTGTCGTTTTGTTGTCAACATTTCCTTGGGGAATATCACCCTTGAATAATGTTCAGGATTGCCAATGCAGATGAGGCAGGGAATAAATCATTTTTTCAATGACTGTTAGTCGCAAAAATATTCACTGTCGAGAAAGGAAATGGTTTGTGTGTTTCTGGAAAACGGATTAAGTAGGTACTACGATATATCGATGTTGGTTCACCTAAAACTTTTAGATTCCACCATAACATTTATTGAATCTTCCTTCTCGAAAACTCCCATGTAGAAATTTGCAACCACAAGCGTGGGAGAACTTCCTATGGCGACTTTATCCACTTGCTCATAAAAACAGTTATTCTATTGGGAATATGTAGTTGTGATGTTTTGTCCCCTAGAAAATTCGTTTGATCGGCTGCAACATCTTGTTGACTGGTACAATGGTGAAAAAAAGGACGACATTGGAACTAACCATAGTAGTATTCAGGTGCAGGTACCAAGTATAGTTCAAGTGGACTAATTCGTTGCGGCATAATTCCTTTGTATTGTTTTTTTTTTGGCCTTTGACTTCGCCGATACCTTTAAGATTACTATATCGGTTACTTCGACTATACTTGTTTTTTTTATGAACTGAAATTCTCCTTTTTCTTCATATAGCTGCAGTAGGCTAGGTACTTCGCAAGGAGATAAGTAAGAGAACCAATGACGTGTACAATTAGGCAAAGTTGAAAGTTTGGCTTGTCATTCTTAGGAGGAGTTTAAGTGGTGAGCCTTCAGTCTTTCGCAGATGGCCCTTTTCTTCAGTTGGAATTGAAGAATATTCGATGAGTCGGTTGATTTTCTTCAGCATATTGATTGTAGGGTCACGCTGGAGTTTCTTGTAGGTTAATGGGTCCAGAAGATCAAGTATTTTCTGTTTGTAGTCCTTGGTATTGAAAACTAGCAAGGCGTTGCCTTTATACACGAAAAGTATGATGATCTCCTTGTCAGTATTCAATTTTTGAAGTGTTTCAAGTTCTTTGGCACTGATGTTCGATTCGGACGACTTAGCATACTAGAAGATACACGCAGACAACTTTCTTATCTTTCCCGCTACCTTTTATGGCGATACACTAACCGTTCAAACGGTTATAACATCCACAGACCATTCACAAACCAACTGATCAATTTTGCAACTGACTTGTTTACAGAAATTGTTGTTTTTGTGGCTCAGTTTACATCGAAACTACCAAACGCAACATCAACACCATTATACAAGAACACAAGCGAACCTGCCGTCTTATGCAACCAGAGGAATCCGCAGCACATGTCCTAGCACAAACAGACCACTACTTACAATATGAAGAAAATAGTGTTCTGTTTAATTCAACGCATTACCACGCACAAATAGGAATGCCATTGAGGTTCGTGAACATCTCAACAATTTCAACAGAGAAGACGAAGGTAGGTCACGGGTCAACAAAATGTGGTATCCAAAACTCAAGAAGGCAAGAAATGAACTAGAACACAACTCCGATCGACATTCTACGAGCAGATTACTTGTTAACAGCGACGGCCAATCACAACAACCCAGCAAAAGTGTGAAACAATCAAGAGTGAGCATTCGCATGGACAAGCCACCCCCATAACCATCCAAACCATCACACCCACCACAATCCCCACTATCATACCCTCCACCATCCAAGAAAATCATAAATACGAGGAGCAAGGAACTCGCTAGTCTGTCGTTAGTTAGGGAAGCCACAGCGTTAGTTAGGGAAGCCACAGATTATGCTGTAGACGACCCCTCCCGATATAGAAGGCCCCGACACTCTGTCGAATGAGGCCCTCATGTCCCCCGTTAATGGATGAATAACTTTTTCATCCATCCCACCCCAGCCAGGTAGGGGTATCCCGTGAAGGTCGGCACTGATGTCCAAGGACTTCATGCCGCCACCAATTCAGTCATGAACCCATTGGTCCCTCTCAAGACCAACAATCAGCCAAAAGGGTAGGGGAGCTGGTCTCCAACCCTGGATAAAATCACGATGACATTTTGCGTCGCTAGTCTGTCGTCGCTGAGACTTTGGGGTATGATCCTCGTTCTCACAGTCAACGCATATACCACTGATGATGTCTGCCGTAGTATCAGGCGAAACATTTGTTACTATGAGTTCCAATCGACCATGGCCTACCAACCCGAAATTTGTTGTCTCTATTCGTGACTCCGGCCGCCATGTTTTTATTCGTTTCGTATCAATTCATTTAGTTCAACTTCGAATAAACTCTCAATGTCCGCTCCAAATGCCATCAAACAAATATTGAATGAAAACGTGTATATACATTTAAAATATTTGAGGAGGAATAGAAAAAAATAATGAAATATTGAAAACATTATAGTTATTGAAAATATCAAAACATTTTTGGATTAGTAGTTGAAAAAGGAAATGATATAAAAATGGGGAACGTTGTATGAAATCAGAAAATGTAAGAACACTGATTTGCAAAGAAAACCAATCATTGTGACACAAAAGAGACATGAAGCGAGAAATTGGTTGAACAATCAATAGAGATGCATGTGAAAAAATAAAAAATACATGGGAAAAAATTCCAAACCAAGCTTCTTCATGAAGTGATTGTTAGTATTGCTGTAAATTATCCCCTGAAAAAATAGCGTCGGCCGACGATGGTCGTCGCCGACTAACTGCGAATTGGTCAAGATTGCGCTCTGCCTCACTCGTATCTCTCTCTCTGTCTCTGTTGCTCTATTTGGATGCGCGTATATTCAAAATTTGTTCCATCGGCTTCGAAAGAGTTTGAGATATATAAGCTATACCGAAACGTAGGTGAAGCAGTCTAGTTCGGAAAGTGCAGTGAGAAGTGAGCTAATTAGGCCATAGACATTTGACCATTAGTCTGAAGTTCAGTCAGAGTTTAGAGTTTTTGAGCTGTATTGTCAGTATAGTAGTGTAATAAAGTTTGATTTGATGGTTATTTTCGTGAAAAACGTAACAGTATTCATAATTGTGTTTGGACGATAACTGACAAATTCCCAGATCTTCACAGTCACATATAGTCGAATCGGGTCAACCTCAAAAAATGAAGAACAAAATTTTCAAACTGAAAGTCTGCAAAGTCCAAATACGGAAGTCATTTAGAAATATGAAAAAAACGAATGGAATAATTTCAATAAAATGATATTCTACGTATTTCATCAGTTTTATTGAATGTATTCTCACTAATGATGGACATATTGTGGTCTAAATATGAAAAAATACGGGCCTTTGATAAAGCATCAATCTGAAATGAACCAGAAATTAATACGAAATAATAATATTCCACGATCAAACGTAATTAGCCACTGCTATCAGCAGCTGATGGAATTTTGATGACATTCCAGTTCGATTTTCAGATATTGGCGTACATGATTAACCAATTATGATGCGTTATTCGGTAATAAACAGTAAATAACTTCCCAAAAGGGGTTGCATGTGCCATTTCAGTTTTTGGGTTGAATTCAGAATGAAAGTGATGAGTGGGAAAAGTTATTTTTTGTAATTGATTTGGCCAAAACCATAACGTATTCTGTTTAAAAAATCTGTTCAAAATCTGTTTTTCCGTTAATCAGCTGTCGCCCCCATACGAACGACAACTCTCAGAAGTTGAGAAACTTGTGCGAGCTAAGGACTAACGAGGTCTTATTTTTTAACATGTGATTCCTAACACGAGAAACACTTCATTGTGAGATTTTCCCGGAACAGTTTTACAAAAACGCAACACGTGTTTCGCTTTACAACAGCTTTCTCAGGCGTGTCTTCACTTTTTATCTATTGGTAACCTATTTTGATTATTCAAAGGATGCCTTTAGCATGTTTGAATCCAAAATTTAAAAAACGCTTGCGTTTTGAAGTTAACATCGCAACATCAACAATCTGATGAACGTGAAGTCTAAATGTGAAATTTTTTATCAATTGATTGATAAGTATTGTTCCGTATCGTTCGAATTATGTAAATACGGGGGCAAATTATACAGTTCGGCAACGGCGCATTTTTTTGAGGGAATCGAACCGTATTGGTACGTCAGAGAGTATGTTTTTGACTTATTGAAAGGCGGAGCTCCTAATAGGCCATCATTATTGTTTTTCATTGGTTCGTGCTACATGTAAATTTAGTTATTTGTTAGTTTTGGAAAAAATTTTGGAAGAGATTTCGATTAGAGGCCACATTTTCCTCATTTCCCTATTTTACCTCCCTATTTTCCCAAGGTGCCAACAAATTGGATGGAAGAAAAAACTACCGACATTTTTTGGGAATGGTAATAGGTAATACTTGCAACAAGTACTCTGCTACCCAACGAAGCGGAGACTGATGATGTCTGCCGCAACGTACCAGCCTAGTTTTCTCTAAAAGTCCGTTCTATTTATGTGAAAAATCAATATTCTACCCAATATGTATAAATCATGATACTCATTTTGACTGATTTTTAAATGTTAGTAGAAGGATATTTCATAAGTGACACATGATTTTTTTGTTATACTTAAGGTAAATTCAATTTAATTTTTGTTAATTATCAATATACAGTGCATTTCTTTGATGTCCCCCCCCCTTTTTATTTTTTGAACGGGTCAACTCAAAAAATTGAAATTTGGGATAATGAAATTAATGCATGAATACTTTATTTTGAAGTGAAATTTTCAAGATGGCGACTGGGTGCCACTGGAAAAAAATTAAATGGAAAGGGGGGAAGGAACATCATTTTAGAGCTCCTGACGAATACTTCACAAATCTATTTAATAATTTCCTGAAGACAAACACATTAATATTGATATTTCTAGAAATATTCCTGTTTATCTGCCATATGGCAATTCCAACAACCCGACAAGGTTTGTTGAGTTATTTTTTATTTATAAAAACGACAAAAAATGTCAGTAGGACAATGAACATCATTGTTCAGTTAGAATATTCTCATTTAGTTTTCGGTTTTACTAGTAGAAAGGTACAACGTCAACAATCTCTAAAATGGTCAATTCTCGTCCATTGAAACAAAAAATTGAAGCGATTTTTATTTACGATGCGACGCGTAACTTTCACGAGACCGAAAAATTATTTTCAATGAACGTTTTTCGAATCGTCCTATCTGTAGAAATATTTGAGGGAACTTGTATCCAAATTCACAACTACTGGTAGTGTACATAACAAAAAGCCTCCGGGTCATCCGTCCATTCCAGAAGAACAGCAAGTGCAAATAATGGTAGTAAATCCTGAACAGTCTACTTATTCCGTCGCGAATGTTTGTATAAGGTGTCTCCTTCTACTGTGTGGAGACTTTTGAATAGGAATAGGTATCATCCATACAAAATGAAAATGGTACACCAATTAACTGAAGATGACCTTGATCGAAGAACAGAATTCTGCGAAATCATGACGCAAACCATTTCAAAGCATCCTACCTATCTCCACAATATTTGTTTTAGTGACGAATGTTCTTTTTTTTAAACGGCAATATTCACAGACGAAATTGCTGTTATTGCAGTGACACCAACCCTCACGTTTTCCGGGAAACACACACCCAATATCCAGAAAAAGTTAACGTTTGGGCAGAAATATTGGGAAACCATATTGTAGGACTTCTATTGATCAAAATATAACAGTGGAACTGTTTGTTCGAAGGTGATTGACAATGTTTCATGATGAATTTCACTAGTTCGGATTTCCATTGTCTACTATATAAAATGAAACACATCAACAGCGTGAGACCTTCCATCACTTTCACAATGGAGAAGGAAATCCACAACGAATTGCCATTCTTAGACGTTTTGGTGAAGAGGACACTAAGTGGGAAACATCTGTATACCGAAAACCCTCTCATACGGGACAGTATCTGAAGCACGAATCCATCAATCATCACCATCAATCAACTAAAAGAGGAATCGTCAAGACTTTATTAGACCGTGCTTTTGGGCTCTGTAACACGAAAGAAGGTCTCGAGAAGGAACTAGACATCATCAAAAATGATCTTCAACGGAATGGCTACTCCAAAGCGATGGTAGAAAAGACCTTGGCTAAAAGACAGCAGGAGCCTCGCAAGGAAGAGAAGCCGTCACAACCAGTGCTTGCACTTCCCTACATCAGAGGATTATCGGAGAGGATAAGAAGAATTGGTTCCAAGTACAACATCAGAACCTGTTTCAGATTCGGCAACACTATCCGTAGCAGCCTCACGGAAACCAGGCCACCAAACGCGGACTGCGATTCTAAGAATTGCATTCACCGGATACCCTGTGAGTGCAGAAAATCCTATATTGGTGAAACTAAGAGGCCATTGAATGTTCGCATTGCCGAACACAAGAAAAACACACAGCGAGGGGAAACCAGCAAATCAGGAATAGCAGACCATGTTTGGACTCATCAACACAACATCGAGTGGTCCCAAGCTGAGATCTTGCACAGAGAGGAACATTGGTTTAGGAGAAAATTCAAGGAAGCCGCTTACATGTTGTTCAACAACGTATTCAGCCAAGCCAGCGTAGAAAAACGCAACATATGGAAACCAATTATCAAGCGAAAAATGGCCAACTCCCGCCAAACGGTCATCTCCCACGGAACCGGTGAAGCGGAAAATGGAATGCGCGGATAAGTGAAAGTACGACCTATAAATAGTCATCTCTCGGAGGAATTAGTCCAGTCATCACCCGAAGACGATTGTAGATACTAACAATCGAAACGTCGTGAACTAACGTGGGTTGGAATCTCTCAACTTTTCATTTTTATTTTCTTTTTTTATTTCTTTATTTTTATTTATTTTTGTTCAATTGTTCTATTCTACTTGTATTTTATTTCACTATTATTTCATTTCAGGTTTATTTTGCTTAATATAATTGTTATTTTCAGCTATTCATTTTCAATTCTTCTTTTTTAGTTGTTCCAGAGATTGATATTGATATTGATATTGATATTGATATATTGATATATTGAAGTACAGTTTATATATTTACATGTAATATATCGTGTTTTTCAAAAGTCTCGGATCCAGTAACTTGGCCTAGATATGTTTATCTGTTCTGCCATGTACTAGATCTATAGACTTTCTAAAAAAGTGTACATTTTATGATAATAACTAAGAGTAGAGAAAAAAATTAGTAGAAAAATTAACATGATAGATTCAATGATTTTTTTTAAAGAATAACAAACAATTATATAATATAAGTTGCAAATGGTGAGGATTCCAAACCGTTTCAAGCAAGGTCAGTTACAGAGGAGAACAGATAGTTTTTAAAGGTAAGGTTCATACTAAATTATTATTCATTATGTTATAAAATTTGTTTGAAAATTGTAGAATATATTTCTTTGTTTCTTTTTTGAATTGTTTTAGTTTTCGAATACATTTCAATTCAATCGGAATGCAGTTGAAGAATTTAGGGCCGAAGAAAAAGAAAGATCTTTGCGTTAAAGATTTTCTGAAAAATTGTATACTGAGATTCAAATTACTAGTGGATCTGGTTATTCCAGTTTTTCTCTGGTTAGATGTTTCGTGTCTGATGTACATTCTTTTTAAACACTGGTGAGTAAATAACAGTTTTATATTCAAGACCTGTGATTCTTGGTATAACATGTCAGTGGAATAGCGTTTATTTTTTTTCAGAATAATTCTTAGAAGAATATTTTGTGTTTTTTGCAGAGAATCAAGTGTAGTATTGAAGGCCCCACCCCATGCTGTGATACAGTAGGTCATTACAGATTCAGCTAGGGAATTGTAAAGTAAAAGGAGATTTCTTCTGGTAAGTACGTCTCTCAGGATATAAAAACTGTGCATCAAGACTCTTAAACGGTTATTAACATTTGTGATGTGATCTGACCAGCGCGTGCATTGATCTAAGACTACTCCTAAATCATTCAGTCAAATCATTTTATATAGTAGACAATGGAAGTCCGAACTAGTGAAATTCATCAGTGGAACTGTATTTGAATATCCTGGAAACTACCCTCTCATCACTGAAATCGTCGAAGCGAATCCTAATGAATTCGATATGGATATTGTATTCCAACACGATGGAGCACCACCACTTTGCTCCAGACAAGTAACAAACTATTTGGATACTACTTTTCCTGGTCGTTGGATTGGCTGTCAAGGTCCTACAGAATGGCCAGCCCGCTCGCCAGGTTTGATACCTTTGGACTTTTTCATGGGGATATTTGAAGCAAAAGGTGTACGAAACTGAACCTGCTTCAATATTGGATATACGGCAGAGAATAATGAATATTTGTAGAGATATTGACGTTACTGTGTTCGAAAATGTTCGGCGTGAAATATCGGATAGGCTGTTCATATGTCAAGAAGTTCAAGGCAACCAATTCGGGCATCTCTGAACTGACCCTAAGCTCATTACCTCATATTATGTAGTTAAATGTCAATGTATTCAGGCAATTATTAAAAGTTTCGCCATTTTGTAGTAGTTGAAAATATTGACTTCATATGCTAGGGTTGTGAAGTATTTATCAGGATCTTCAAAATGATATATCACGAGACCCCCCTTTCTATTTATTTTTTTTCCAGATAGCGCCCAGTCGCCATCTTGAAAGTTTCATCTGTCAGTTTCTCTTCAAAATAAAGTATTCATGCATTAATTTCATTATCCCAAATTTCAATTTTTTTAATTGACCCGTTCAAAAAATAAAAGCGGGAGACATTAAAGAAATGCACTGTATGTGGACTCTATTTCCTGTGATATGAATTTGAAAATTGTCTTTTTGCTTAATTTTGTTAAATTGCTGAGTTGAACCGAACTGTGTTTACTTTGAGAATTTCAGCTACTTGTTTCAAATAGAGTAGGTTTTCCGATTTTGAATCCCGGTATGCACTATTGTTACTCTGAGGACATTTCACAGCAACACCAATTTCCTGCATCAGCTTGTCGAGCATTCGAACGACTCGTCTCCTCTCTTGCACACCCAGCCGTTTTGAGGGAATATCGTATAAGGGGGGTGCGAGATAAAGTCACAAATAATAAAATAATAATAGATAATAATAATAATAATGCACTTGCTATCAGCATGTCCAGCATATGCGGTCTCGGCCTAGATCCATCGACATAACGCGGCCCTAAGAGTGCTATATAACCATCTACGGCACTCTTACGGTATTGACTTACCCCACGGTGTGGGGAGTTGTCATTGGTTGATAATGCTGACGCATCCTTCCGAATGTATCGGGGCTTCGGGGATAGAGCTTGACCAGCGCAAAATACGGTTGAAAAAAAGAATAATGAAAATAATATCGTTTATTAAGCATAAAAAATACATTTATACATAAAAGGAAAAGGGTTAGTCAAAGGCTATCTTTCACCCCTCCCAAAAATTATACTGTGAGTGTGAGAAAATAATTATAAAAACACTTATTTACTTTTTTGGGAAAGAAAGTTTTTGGCTTTCTACTACTCCATCTGATACAAAAAAAGGATGATAGAATCTTCTAAAGAAAGGAAGGAAGTAATCAATTTGAAACTCTAGACATGAATGTGTAGATCATGCAAAGAAGTAACCTTCAGACACAAACTGAAAGAAAGTCCTCCTGAAACAGCTACTTTCATATAAACATTGAATTACACGAAAGAAAATAATTCTTTCGAAACAAATACTTCTATATGAACACTGAATTATACAGAAGATACTTTTCTCTACTCAGTTTGTATTTCAAACATTTGTTGTGGAATAAGAATCAGATATCATTCACATGAGTTCTACTTTGAATGAATGGTAATAAATTGTACTCACATAGAACACTGTCACCCTCACTGGTATACACCGATGTATAGAGTTTCAAATTGATTACTTCCTTCCTTTCTTTGGAAGATTCTATCATCCCTTTTTTTGTATCAGATGGAGTAGTAGAAAGCCAAAAACTTTCTTTCCCAAAAAATTAATCACTCCTAAAAATATAACTCCTTCAACTTATTTACTATCATAACAATGATAGAGAAGAGGAAAAAATAATAGATCATATAGTTGCTAATATAGTTGCACTACCATATAATGAATTCAAAATTTTTTAAATTAGCAAGCACAGAAGCAAACACAGTACCGCGGTCTGAATATTGAAAACCGAATACAAAGAAAATGCCTACAGAAAACACCAGGGTAAAAAATGAAATCAATAATGAATTAAAATTGAATTCAAAATGGACAAAAAGACGGAGCACTTTTCGTGAGTTATATAAAAAAATAAACAAAAAGTTATTTGATTTTTGAGAGGCCCCTGCGCAAACTTAATGGTTCTTATGGGTTTGCTTGTATGGTTTGTATGTATGGATATTCACATTTTTGGAGAGCTGAAATGAAATAATACGAAAATATATGAAATTCAGTCACAAAACTTTGCAGAAATTTTAAAGACGTCCATGTTACATATTCTATTTAGTATTGTTGTAGTACATGATTTCTACCGATAGAAAATGGATTGGCAATGTACCTGAATTTTCATTTTCTATTTATTTATTCATTCATCCATCGAGTAAGACGAATATTTCGGAATATGTGAAGGAGAGAACATAAAACAATGTTCACAGACTGCATCACACCGAAGTTAACTCATTTCACACACCAAATGTAGTAGTGTACAGTTATTTCGAGAACAGTGAACCATCTAGAATCAAAAACCGGATGTGAGACGGAAACTGACACTGGAATATACTGTGGGGAGAAAATTCAACATTTTTAACAGAAACAAGGACGATATTATTATGGAATTGAGTGCTCGATAATACTTGAAATGTTGACAGTGGCTTACGGTGATTCTACTCTGAGTCAGAAAAATGTTTACAAGTAGTACACGCTTTTCACAGAAGGTCCTGAAGATGTAAATGACGACTCTCGCCTTGGTTTGAAGGTGGTTGACAATGTTTCGTGATGCATTTCATTAGTTCTGACTTCCATTGTCTGATATGATATAAATTGATTTGAAATTCCTGAAAGAATATGTAAAAAAATTAGAAAAATTGAAACAGTTTTAAAAAACTAAAAAAATTAATATATTTTATTTATTTTTTACAGATTCTTTCAGGGATTTCGAATCGATTTATATTACATTAAACACTGGAAGACCGAACTGATGAAGAGGCTCGCCTTGGTCGCCCCAGCATATCAACAACAACAACCGATGAAAATGTTGAGAAAATGAATAACATCATTATAGAGAATTGTCGAATCACCATTAGAAAGGTTGTTAAAGATGTCGGCATATGGGTGGGCTCATACCATGCCATTTTTTCGTGTGGCAGCGAAGTTCTTTCCAAAGTTACTGAATTTTGACCAAAAAAGCCGTCGTGCATCGTTCAGAAATTGTTGAATGACGTCGGTGGCGATCCAGATTTACTTAAAAGGGTCATAACTGATGACGAATCATGGGCATATGGTTATGACACCGAAACCAAAGTCTAGTTGTCCCAAGAAGAGCCCAGGAGAGACAAAACCAAAAAAAAGTACGCCAAGTTTGATGAAATGTAGAAATGTTGCTCATTGTCTTCTTTGATCACCGTACATCAGAAAATTTTCCACCTGGTACAGTCCATAAAAAGTGTTATCTTGAAGTTATGCACCTCTTTAGTATCACGATAAGGCACCTTCTCACTCATCATTGCTTGTTCGTATTTTTTTGACGGAAAATAACACCGTACAGCCACCGTATTCACCGGATTTGGCCCCCTGCAACTTTTTTCCTGCTTCGAGGATTAGAAAAACGCTGGCCCAAGTGTATTATATCTGAGGTGGACTACTTTGGAGAAGACAAAATGGAAATTGATGAATAAATAAATATTTTTTCAGAAAAATGAAAATTCACCTTATTTTTGGACCTCCTAGTATATGATAGAGGTAAAATTTCACTTCCAAGGAACACCGTCATCGTCAATGATGGACATCCGATGTTTTGAAATAAGACACTCACCTTATTGTCCAAAAGTCAATCCCTCTTAAAAATATACCCCCTTCAATTTTCATATGTTATAACAATTCATGGATACGTAAACGTCTCTACTTTCAATGTTTGTGGAGAATTATCTAATGCAAATTTGATATGAACTTATATAATTTGTTAAACTCAATATTGGATTATGAGCTCTAATTCCATTCTCATGTCAACATCAAAATATTTATTTTTGTCTCGCCGGAATATTCATCAGCAGGGATGAACTGGTGAGGATTTCGTTTGAGGAGTATTCAAATATGGTGGATAAGCTCTAGTCACACAAGGCTCGCTAACGAAAGTGTTCTTCTTGAGTTCAAGTATTACATAATCATACAGAGTGATTCTATTTCTGAAGCAACTTTCTCCAAGATGACAAAATGGTCAAGTCTTTTGCGGCCGAGGTTTTCAGGGTCACTATTTTACGGGTTTGAGGGTCGAGGATTTTTTGAATTTCTTCCTGACGTTTCTCTGGCGCGAGTTCTGAGGTTCATACATCCTGATTTACCAGTGGGTTGGGCTACCTATCGGGCGCGTCCCCAGGTGGCGGATTGGGGAACGGCCAGGGGACTGGAGACCCTATCCGGGAAGCCAATGTGGCCTTACGGATGGGGTCGCTGGACTCCTGGTCAGTGGCAGAAATAAGTAGGGTGAGGGGAACTAAAACCCCTCGAAAACCTTTGCAACCTACGATGTCCCATGATGGTAACCATTGATCGAAGAAGAGAAAAGCGATATGGGGTTATTTTTACGTGCCTGTCGTTTCGAGTAATTCATCTCGAATTAGCAGATTCTTTATCCACCGATTCAGCAATCTTGTCAATAAGAAGATTCATTTCGAGAAGGAGACAGCCCCAAATTATATGGAGTGACAATGGTACTAATTTAACCTCAGCACACAAGGAATTGAAAGAAGCTTTAAAGAATTTGAATGAAGATTTAATAAACAAAAGTTTAGCGGCACAAGAAATTAATTGGAAATTCATTTCTCCAGCAAGTCCTCACTTTGGAGGAGCCTGGGAACGGATGTTGAGGTCCGTTAAAACGCACTACGTACGAGTCACTTTAAAGGAAAAGGTTCCTCGACAAGAAGTACTCCAAACTTCACTAGCCGAAGCTGAGCATACAGTCAATAGTCGACCTCTCGCATATGTTTCCTCCAATCAAGAAGATAATGAAAGCCTCACACCTAATCATTTTCTGACAGGATCATCAAGTATTGCCAAGTCACCTATCGTTGTTGATTTTACCAACAAAAATTTGAGAAAGCAATGGTATTTTGCACAGCAATTATCCGAATGTTTTTGGAGCAGATGGGTTCGGGAATATCTGTCAACTCTCATCAAGAGTTCCAAATGGTTTGAAGAGAAAGCCAACCTGAAGAAAAATGACATAGTGGTGGTGATGTATAATAAGCTTCAGAGAAATAACTGGCCTGTAGGTAAAATAGTGGAAATTTATCCAGGAAGAGACGAAAGAGTATGAGTTGTGGACGTACAGGTTGAGAGGAGTATTTATCGCAGACCTGTAGCTGAATTATGTCTTTTAAATTTATTAGAAATGTAAGAAAATTAGATAGAGTATTTATGTCTCATCCTTTCAAATAAATACGGGGGGAGAATGTTAAGTTTTGAAATACTCTGTATTAGATATTATTATGTTGTTATGTGAACTTTATATCAAGTTTGGGTTTTTGTTATTTTACATGAGGATAAGTTGTTGATAACAAGCGAAAAAAAAAGTTTCTTGAAAAAAGTTAAAAATATCATTTTTTCCCAATTTCTCCATCAGAGAAAAAAAGCTATACATTGTACTGGCCTTTCGACCGGATAACTGACTACGTATTTACAGGTAAAACTAAACAAATTCCGAATTGGATTTTGAGTTTTGAAAACGAAAAAAGATTGCTTTACCAAACATCGACCACTGAAGAAAGCTAAGTATAGAAATTTCATTATTTTCAATTATTTGTTTTTCAATTCATGGGTAAAATTCATGAAAACGACAGCAGTGGCGTAGCGTATGTTGTCGCCGATTGGGGCCAACCCGAAATACGCCGCTCCGTGTTATTTATTAAATGTATATAATAATTCCATGAAAATCAAAGGATGAATTGATGAGTATTATTCTCTGGTCTGGATTCCTGGCCATACTGACCTGGAAGGCAATGAGGGTGCTGACTCCCTTGCAAAGGAGGGTGCTGCAAGTAGCTCCATCGGACTAGAACCTGTTATTGGCATCGCTTTAGGCTTTGCCAAACGAAACTGAACACCTGGATGGCAAGAAGATTTATGTACTTCTGGCAGAATCTTCCAAAATTAGCCCACTCTAAGGCGTTTATTCACCCTTAGAAGCTTGATACCGAACAATTGTTGGACTACAGTAGGGATGAACAATGATGTCTAACAGGCCTTCTTACAGGTCGCTGTCATTTGAATCATCATATGCCAACACTCGGACTGTCGGAAGACTGTGTGTCGCCTCTGTTGGGAAAATGATGGAACAGTAGAGCACATACTTTGTGCCCGCCCCGCCAGGGACCGAATGAGGTTTATAGAGTTCGGCATAGTGGTACTCTTACCATCTGACCTGAAAGAGCACTCGCCATACAAACTATTCGGCTTCGTTAAGAAACTGGGTTTATTTGGTCGGGACCAACCCACTTTGGACCTAACCTAACTATTCTGATCATTCCCAATTTGATTTCAACTCAAGAGTCACCGATAGACAGCTGTTTCAGCTTGTTGGGCAGGTACAGGGCAGGCAGTCCTCGATTGAAGACAAAATGTGAAGAACCATAATGAGTCCACGTAAACCTAAGTGAAATCACCTATTGGTGTTCCACCTAAGTTAGCTCGCCAAGTTTTTATGTTGGCGCTGGTGGTTTGACCAATCTTTTAAAGCGACAACTGCATTAGCAAAAATTTGGAGGGCTCTCCTGGAATGCCATCGAAAACCGTCCACGTGTTTCTAGAAATGATATAAAATCGAAAGTGGCCAATGTAGTCAAGCTGCTGGAAAAGGATCCCATGAGAATCCAAAGATGAATAAATGAGTACCATTCTGATCATTCTCAATTTGATTTCAACTCAAGAGCCACCGGTAGACAGCTGTTTCAGTCTGTTGGGCATCATCAGTACCGGGCAGGCGGTTCGCCATTGAAGACACAATGTGAAGAACTAAGAAGAGTACTTGATAAAAATAACTGACACACTTATTGATGTGACACCCACGTTAGTTTGTCAAATTTTATATCGGCGTTGGTTGGTCAAACTACCATCGCTAACATAAACTAGAGCCAATTTGAATCTCCTAACACAGATAACAAAAAAAACTTGACTAGTAGATTAGATTGTCGAGGAGCTAGCCCATGGCCTGATTAACTGAGACCTTTTCAGATCTATTATGATGCTCCTTGGTTGTTAGAGCTCGACTAGTAAATTAACGTTGCATTTGAAGTTAAGGGAATCGTTGATTAACGCCAAATATGGGCCTCGCCTTCAGACGGGATTCAACGATTTTATAACAGCAATTGCGATGAACTTGGAATAAGTCTACCTGTTTTCATTAAACCTGATCTAATCCCTAAGCTAGAGTTGTCCTTTGCACAAAAATTGATAGAAAATTTACTTTACGTGGTATCTTTAACGCAAAGTTTTTTACACATCCCTCCATGATATTTTTAACGCAAGGTCCTTCACGCATTCATCCATATTAACATTTATATCGTTTCCTATGGCAAGAATGGCTTAATTTGTTGATCTTAAGATGGACACAGTGTGGTTGCCGCCACTTCTGCTGCATTCGACTCCACCTCATTTGCCATCTCTCTTTCGCACGCTATTTCGAATATCTGAGTTGTTTTTTACATATTGTTACAACTTCGGTTTGGGGGGGTGACTCAGAGGTAGCCTTATGAGGGAAACACTCTGAGGAAAACACCAGAATACTTAAATACTAGGTTTATTGCTTAGGAGTTGTACAAGGGGATCCTTCCCCAATCAGGTCTTACTAACAACTGTTTTATTATAATATATCATCATCAAATATGAAACATGTTGACATCATCAAAACTATCAAGTCGAAGAATCAGCTACCGCGGTCCCCTCTCACTCCGTACGCCTCTTGTTCTCCAAATTAATAAATTGGCGCTTCTTGCCACACCCTTTCTTATGCCGCCTTGGGCCGTAGGACCTACTGACCACCTCAAGCTACGCCACTGTACGACAGGTTACTGACTGATTGGACCTTCAGTTTTTTTTTGGTCCCTTGGGAGCTGTCTGACTTGTCCATTCAGTCCAAGTCTTCAGAAAACACTGCAGCCTCTTGGGCTTATGGCGTTTGTCCTCCCATCTTCTCATGACACCCATTCCATTAGTCTCGTTCCCTGTACTAGTTTGTACAGGTTCCGTGTTGGATGTTCGTCATATTCTTCTGGACGTAATTTTGTACGTCCATATATTGCCTGCCTCCTGTGATTCAGTGCTTTACTTTCGCATAAAATATGTAGAGCTGTTTCTACCCCTTCGTTGCATAATCTGCAGCTGAGGTCTCCGTTGTACAGCCCCATTTTATTCAGGTGTCCTCTGAGCGGACAATGACCGATTAGTAACCCTGTACTTATTCTGAGCCGATCCCTACTATATTGAAGTAGTTCTTCGGTTCTTTTCTCGGACGGTTCCCTAATAAAGGTTCTACTGTATTTGTTGCCAGATACTTTTGTCCGGTACTCTGTATGCTTTCAACTGGTCCATATTCTAATCTGGTTTCGTACCAATGTTTTTGGTACCCCCAGAGCTGGTTCAGGACCTATATATGAAGTTGATGATTCGTGTGTAGCGCATTTATCAGCTTTATCATTACCTGTAATTCCTGAATGCCCTGGCACCCAGTACAAAGTTGATTTGTTCCTATTTGCAAGTTCATTCAGTTCTTCATGGCATTCCCAGACTAGTTTTGATGTCACCTTCGGGTTTGTCAGAGTCCCTAGTGCGATCTTGCTGCCCGTTAAAATATTGATCCGCTCATTTCTTGAGGTCTCAATTTAATAATCCTTGCACACTGCAAGATAGCATACACTTCCGCTCCCGTTCCATATTTGGTCTTCGATCCATCTGTATTCCATGTGTTTTTCCAACCATGTTGGAAAGAGTTGTCTTCCACTCTTCACGGCTTATGACTTCGGCCAAAGTTTGTGTTAAACGTGTACTTCGGTGTCATTTGGTCCATAAACATTTTCAATATGTGCTCCTCCTCATGTTCCGAAATTTATGTTTGGTCCGATATTTCGTAGTTCGGTGAGCTTTCTAGTCTGAACTGGCCCATCCTGGCCTCCTCCATTATCACAAAGTGTTAAGGAGGTAGGTTCAGGAGTGTTCACATTGCTCCCGTCATTCCCAAATATGCAAGTCTTTGCACCTTGCCTAGTTTGTTGATAGCGGTCGCCTGCTTCATCTTTGGCCACCAGACCAGAGATGCGTATGTTATCATGGGTTTAACCACCATCATGTATAGCCAATATACCATGTCTTGTTCTAGCCCCCATATTTGTGCGTCTGGCGAGCGTCAGTGCTACCTCCGCTTCCCTTTTTATCCTGTCCAAGTGTTGGTTCCAGGTCAGTTTGAAATCTAGAATTACTCCCAGATATTTAACCTCATGCGACACTTGTATTTTTTCACCTCGAAGTTTTAGAGGTCCGAGACTCTCCGTTTTAGTCCTCTTGGTGAATGCTACTGTGGTCGATTTGGATGGGCTTATATTAAGCCCTTCTTCTTCGGTTCATCTTGTTATAATATGCAGGGCCTGCTGCATGCATTCCTTCACTATATTATTGTATTTACCCTGGACTAAGATGACTAAGTCGTCTGCATAGCCCAGTGCTTTACACTCATTGTGGTCCAGGAGACATAATAGCTCGTCCATTATGAGGTTCTATAACTGAGGGGATAAAACCCCCGCTGAGGACAACCCTGTGCTACGCCTGTTTCCTTCATAATGGTTGTATAAGCATGCAGTCCATCCACCTACAGCTTGTCTTGTCGATCCCTCTTCTCCTCGACGCCTTGATAATTGATTCTAACGACGTATTGTTAAATGCGCCTTCAATGTCCAAGAAAGCAACGAAAAGTACTTCCTTGTTTATGTAAGTATATTCTACTTTTTCTGTTACCCGACATAGAGCCGTTTCTGTTGACGTACCTGACCTGTATGCATATTGGTCTCGATGTAATGGTCTGATAGCCAGCGATACGTCCCTGACTTCAGTGGTTTACATTACGTAGTAACTTTTCAGTTTGCCATTTTACACATCAATAGATTCTTTGTTCATTTGTCATAGGGTTATATAACATGTTATATACCAATAAAAAACAGTAAGAAATATATCTCATTTTTGATACGTTTATCAGAACAATACCATAATATATCAATCTCTGAAAAAATTATTTGCAGTGTAATTGCTACATTCAATCCAAAATAACTTTGTAGACTGCAAAAAACGGTTCATAAATTGCCCGATATCCCACACGTAGCAGTTTCGTAATTAAATGTAAATTACCTGTTGAACCAGTCGTCCGTATAACGTGGAAATGGAAATGGGTCATTACTGCTGAAGTCGTAGCTTGCCTTGGAATTCTGAAACAAAATTCAGATTGATGATTTACGGCGTACTAACATATTTGAGTGTGATCCAAAGTTATGGGTTACTTTAGGGTTAGCTTGGATAGGATGATGTTACTCATTTCCGCACTAATGATTACGGCAAAGCATTACAGAGAGTGAACTTGATATCGATCCTAAGTACTTACATAATTGTATTTCAAGTCCGGATGCATGTAATCAACACCTGAAAAAAAGTTGAATGTGAGAATGTTATCTAATATAAATGATGACATTGTTGAGAACGAAATAATCTCGCAACTGCTTTCAGCAGTTTCTATTCAAGAAATGCTAAAATAGCTGTCGAAAGCCACTTCATTTCAAAAAAAAATAATTATACCACAATGTACAGAAGTGAAACATTTTGTTTCTCCCCTGTATTAGATTGTGACGTCATGGATGTGATTAGCTCATTGAAAAACACCAATTGTGCCGGAATAGATTGCATCTCGACAAAGGTCATTAAAAAAATTGCTCAATATACCGCCAAACCATTAGCACACATAAATTACTCCATACAATCCGGGGTTTCCCCCGATTTTTTCAAAATTGGAGTAGGAAGCCCTATTTTTAAAAAGGCGACCCCTCTAGTATGTGTAATTTTCGACCCATAACAATTCCCACCATTATCGGGAAGGTATTTGAAAGGTGTGTTTATAATAAAATGATTTCAAAAAGTAAGTTAGTTAAAAATAATAAAGACAAAACATCCAAATTCGAGAAACCAGGAGTACATCAATTAAAGTGTGGAACATGCTCTAAGGTATATATTGGTCAAACTGGCAGAACATTTAGGAATCGAATCCAAGAATAGCATACGAGCTATGTAAATAAGAAAACAAATTCAAAATATTCAAGTCATCTTCTAGAAAAAAATCATATCTTTAAGGAAGAGTTCGAAATTTTGCACATAGTAAATAAAGGTTTGAAACTGAAACATTTCGAAGCAATGGAAATCAATAAACTTGAAAATTCAAACATTTCAATAATTGACCAACTAGAGGTTTAGGAAATTTTTTGGGGGTAGCCTCAATTATGGTTACCTGTAGTATATGAATAGTAATGTAAGAACAATTTGAAGTATTCAAATCACTTGACAAAGCTACTATGCTAGTGAAACATATCGTGATATATTTTTCAAATTATGTTTGTGGGTATCAAATCATGAGGTGTAGTTTTTGAAATTACTATGGATCTTCATCAAGTAACGATCGATATATATATATATATATATATATATATATATATATATATATATATATATATATATATATATATATATATATATATACGATTCGCTCTATAAAATGAAATATGTGGGAGCACTTTTCTTCGGCTTTTCGAAGACATTCGTCATTATTGGCCTGGAGATAATCGAAAGTAAATTATATTCTCTTGGTTTTCGTGGAAATTTCTTCGTCATGCCTGATGTATACATGCGTTCCAGGAAAATATCAGTTAAAATCGGAGTTCTGGAGAGAGATGGGCCTGGGAGTTCCTCAGGGATCGATCTTTGGGCCTCTTATTTTTTTGTTATTCATAAACGATATACCTGACTATATTAGTTCAGATTCAGTAGTTATCTATGCAGATGATACTACATTGGCCATTGATTCAAATAGTCCAAAGGCTTACAACAAAAACTGAATAATTTAGCAGAAGAATTCATATATTGGTATGGAAGGAATTTTTTGATAGGGAATGCAGAGAAAACAGTCTGTATGCATTGTCAAACCAGTGCAAACCAGTGCAGTGTCAAACCACCAACACTGACATAAAAACTTGGCAAGGTGACTTGGGTGTCACACCAATAGGTGGTTCCACTTATGTTTCGCTTGCGTTTACGCAGCTATTTTTATCAAGTACTTTCTTGGTTTTTTCTCATTTTGTCTTCAATCGAGGACCGCCTGCCCGGTACTGACGATGCCCAATAGGCTGAAACAGCTGTATACCGGTGGCTCTTGAATTGAAATCAATATGGGAATGATCAAAGAGTACTTATCTATTTATTTTTTGATTTTCATGAAATTATTTTTCAGCAGCTTGACTGCATTAACCTTTCTAGATTTCATATCATTTCTAGAAACATGTGGATTCGTTTTCCGATGGCATTTCAGGTTAGCTTCCCAAATTTCTGCTACCGCAGTTGTCGGTTGATTGGTCAAACCACCAACACTGACATAAAAACTTGACAAGTTGACTTGGGTGTCACACCAATAGGTTTCGTTTGCGTTTACGCAGCTAATTTTATCAAGTACTTTCTTGGTTTTTTCTCATTTTGTCTTCAATCGAGGACCGCCTGCTCGGTACTGACGATGCCCAATAGGCTGAAACAGCTGTATACCGGTGGCTCTTAAATTGAAATCAATATGGGAATGATCAAAGAGTAATTATCTATTTATTTTTTGAATGCTTGACTGCATTAACCTTTCTACATTATATATATATATATATATATATATATATATATATATATATATATATATATATATATATATATATATATATATATATATATGAAATCTGAAGTTTTCACGGATAGGAATATGCTGAACTGGTTTTTCCGGGTATTTGATCCGTGTATGTGATATTATCTCTAATTTCATATATATATATAATATATATATATATATATATATATATATATATATATATATATATATATATATATATATATATATTCGCAGGAAGTGACTCGCAGTCACTTCCTGCGAGCTCCTTTCATCCATGTCCTGATGAATACATCATTATATATTTTTTATTAGCTCACGCCTTGTTCCTATCTCTCCGATTGACGGCCTGACGTAAAATTCGACGCTACAAGAAGATAGAAAGGATATAAAAGCCATGTAATATTCAGCGAATTTTAATGAAAGCTTTTTATCGCTTCCGCCATAATCTTATCTCGATACACTTCCAATAGGTTCGGCTTGATGGAATTTCTGATTGATATCCGCTACAGCGACAATTCTTAGGTAGTTGTAGAAATCATTGAAAGCTCGAGTTCAATTAATATCGGGCTTTTTTTGCTGTCACTCAATCTTCTTAGATGAAGTTGTTACTTCGAGTTTCCTAACTACTCCAACTCGTGTAGGAGGAACTATGAGATATTATTAGTTAACGAAAGAAAAGTCTGGAACTATATTAGACAGTTCGAGGGGAGAAGTAAGGGGAATGAGAGTAATGAAAAACGAGCAGTGATGTGGAAATCAAGGAATGAATGTTTCAGAATAATGAAATTTTAATTTCCTTGGAGATATCCAAATGAAAAGTACGGAATCATAAAAATTTATATTAAGTCTTACAATTTGTCTACTTTTTTTAGTGAAAAGATATTCAGTTAACTTGTATTCATTCTTGAGCTGATAATTTTCTTCTTCTCTATTTTCTCGTCACTTTTATAAAGTAACACTATACAAAGTGTTTATTAAACATGCGGCAAAAATTAATTAACTATTCCTTGGACTATTCTGAGGATATTTTGTTCTTTGATAAATGCTTTGTTTTGAAGATACGGGGCTGAAAATAATTTCGACAATAACAATTTTGGAATTTTAAAATTCTTCATTGGTTTCAGCGGGAGATGACCGATTGGCGGGAGTTGGTATAAACAATTTTTTTTTAATACTTTGTTCTATAATAAAAGTAACTATGTGTTTTTTTTTAATATCGCAATACTAAAAGTTTTATAAAAAATAGAAGAAATTGAAAAAAACACAGTTACTTTTATTATAAAATAAAATAAAAAAAATTTGTTTATAACATTTTTATTAAATAAACAATTAAAAAAAGAATGAAAAAAAAGTTTTTTCTAAACCTTAAAGAACAATAGGATTTATGATTTAAAAAAAAAACGGTTCCTTAATTTTAATATTTAGTTGCAAAAAACGATTGTTAATTAACAAACGCATTTTTTAGCAACAAAGAAATTTTTTTAGAAACTATTTTTTTTCTAAAAATCATGATTTTTTTCCATCAACATACTGCAAAAAAAATTTCCAGTTGCTTATAAACAATGTATTTGTTTATAATAAATGTATTAACAATAGCTGTAAAAAATTAAAAAAAAATAATAATCAGTTTTCAGCCATGAAACATTGAAACAATAAAAAAATTAAAAAAAAAATTGTAATGTATTTTTTATAAAATTATAATTTTCAATTGTTAATAAAAAAAATAGAAAATAACAGTTTTTTTTATTTTGGCAACGGTAATCTATTTTTTTGCCTATTAAGGATAACTTCACCAAAGGAAAAAAATGCCAGGATTTTAGTTTAATAATAATAGGGATTTTTATATTGACTTTCAATTCAGAAAAAGTTATTAATTAACAAATTTATAATTAACGTTGAAATTGGGATAAAAAATTTTTGACTACGGATTACTGTTTATTGATGTATTCCAACATTACATGAATTTTTTTATTCCTCAATACATTTAATATGTTTAAATAATTTTTTTTGTTTTCCTGTCAGAGTGACGAAAGGCGCGCGGAAGCCAGACTACCCGCTTTTGGCTCTATTTTCAGGGCTCTGTAAAAATTATAAATAATCGAGATACAGTTTCGGGAGTCGGGATTTTTTTTATGCAAATTCATTGATCTTATCAAATCTTTTTTCAAATTTCCAAAATTTTGAAAATTTTCCGAGATATTAAGAAAAAACTAAAGCCCCATTTTTTTTTCACTTAATTGTTTATAACTTTTGTAATTTTTATCGGCACGTTTTCGGACCTTTCCTTAAACTTTCTAGGCAAAAATACGAATCGAATGACACCTTAGTCGTAATTTTTGGACAGGGCTGAAAAATGTCACCAAAAAGAGCTAAATCGAGTTCATGTGAACCAGACTATAGAGGTTTCCATGTTACGTATCTCTACGCTAGCTTGACTAAATGCGTTGTTGGACAGCATATACGCGGCTTCTTTGAATTTTCTCCTAAACCAGTGTTCCTTTTTGTGGATTTTTTCAGCTTGAGCACACTTGATATTATATTGATGAATCCCAAACATGCTCTACTATTCCGGATTTGCTGGTTTCTCCTCGCTGTGGTTGTTTCTTATACGTTATTTCTTTGTAATTTTCAGTTTTTCATTCAATGAAATTGTTATCTTCGGTTAATCTTTTTTATTTTTTTTTCACGGATTTCAAATCAATTTATATTATAATAGACAATGGAAGTGCGAACTGATGAAATACACCACGAAACATTGTCAATACCTTCAAACAAACAACATTCCGATTACAAAGGAAGATGTGGAAGATTTGAGAAATCGAATAATGGCTGGGTGTAACACAATCAGAAAAGATCCTAGTGTTTTTGAAAGAGCTCGGGAGTCGATAAGGAGAAGATTGTATTCTTGCATCCGAGAGTTGGCGGGTTGACTGTCCTGACCTTTCACTGCCTGACCCACTGTGCATGCTGTTTTTGGCGAGTGCATTGGCTTGGGATGTGGGGGTGAGCAAACCGGCCGTCGGATGCCTGCTTCCACGTAGACCCGCTGGATACGGGAATAACAGAATCATTTGTGGTTCTGATATTCCCTAACTGAATGGCATCCGAACAATGGCTCGATCCTAAGGTGTGTGTATCCGTGCCGGGAGGATGAATGACGCTGAGCCTATCAGCTGTCACTACGGAACCTTCGACATACCGGGCGCCCTCTGGTCGTAGCATCGGTAATGCAGGGCTCTGCCGTGATGGACCGTCTCTCCCTAGTTACTCGTGAAATTTCAAGGACAGAGTGAACTTAAAAATTCTTGCCGACTCCAACTGACCTCCCTGTGAATTTAGTTCAGGAGCGAGAGCTTCTCAACTCTCCAACTCCTGATCCAATAACTGAACCTGAAAAAAAAGTTTGGTGGTGCAGTCACGAAACGACTGAGTCGTCTCCTCAAGAGCGAGGTACCTTATGAAACCGCCTTGCATCAAATTCTTGAGCGGCGTACGCAGAATCTGTCTCAGGTGGAGGAACAAACCCCCCATGAGCAGGTTAGCAAACGTTTGCGCACAAGTGATGATTCACCAAAACCAGAGGCAAAAAAGCCCTGCACGGGCGAATCTAAGGCATCGTCAGGTGTAGCTGACTTGCAAAAACCCTCATATAGGAAGGTTATCGCGGGTATCAAGATGGGAATCTTGCACTTTGACTATTCGACTACCTCATTAACGATGAAACAGCAGAGCATATACTTTGTGCCTGCCCTGCTGGGGACTCTGCACCCTGTATGTAGCAATATGACGCTTGAAGGCACTCTTTATAATTTGAACACCATCACTGAATTGTACACATGCATTATTCTTATGTTGCAGATTTCTATTGTGAGAATTCACTTGAATCAATGGAATCGTCCCATTACAACAATTACATGTGTACATAGGTGTTGCAGCGTCATCTAATCTCACTCGTTTGACTGATGGACCTCCTTGGCAACTCTGGAGCTGATGACGACGAAGGTTGTCACTACGAGTAAAAGATTCACCACATTAACAAAAATAAATTTTCTATGATATGTTCTCACTAACTCACTCGATGAAAATTGACATAACCAACACTCGCCCGCGCTTAAATAGCACAGTTCTTGCCGCCTGCGCGTCACCATCGAGAGTGAGGGTAGAGCTATGCGTTACGTCATAGCCATCGTCACATTGAGGAAGGTACGGGCACATCGATGAATACGCATTACTCCACCACACGCCGTAGAGTGCACATCTAGCTCTCCTACCGTTGAAAGGTTGCTGCTGGGGTAGAGCGATCCGTTACGTCACAGCCTTCACCGCATCGAGAGAGGTGAGGGTAGACCGATGAATACGCATTACTCAGCCACACGTCGTGGAGTGAACATCTCGCTATCTTACCGTTGAACGGTTGCTGCTGCTGTGACGTCACACCACTACTAACTTGGTAGGCTCACACCGATGGAACATTCATTACTTGGAGGATCTTCGAAGTATGCAGACGTATGTTTGTACATAGACAAGCACATGATGAAACCCTGTATCGTGTATTCTCTCTCACACACACACACACACAATCTCATATGAAAAAAAAAATCTGAACGATCCATGCACCATACACTTCGAAGTCACATCGCCTTGACTTCACTAAACAACAACAACAAAAAAGAAATTAATACGTCATAGTGGTGAGGGGAGACTTAGAACCGGAAAAAAATTCTGAACGATCCATGCACCAGACACTTCAAGGTCACATCGCCTTGACTTCACTAAACAACAACAGAAAAAAGCAATTAATACGTCATAGTGGTGGGAGGAGGCTCAAATCTCCTACTAGAGTTCGGCAGAGCCGTACTCTTACCTTCTGACCTGAAAGACCACTCACTATACGAACTAATCGACTTCGTTAAGAAGCTGGGTTTATTTGGTCGAATGTGAATAGGTGTGAGCCACAATAAACCCTTGCGGGCAGAGTTTTCCACTCTGTACATTGATGCTTTTCAAGCACTTCGCCAATCAGGATCAGGCCCAAACGGCCTTCGTCGACTTCATCGAATCCCGAGTACGCAATTTTCATACTGACGGAATTAGCTGACTCGTGTTACGTTGATTAAAGTGCACTAATCCAAATCACGCTTATTTCGAACGAATTGAATGAGTATTCACTGAAATATTACAGTTTGAAGTAGACTTTCCAACTCATGGTTGCAGGGAGACCAACAGATTTCAGGTTCGTTTATTGGTGGTGGGAGGTTAGACCAATCTTATTTCACAAAACGGAGATTCGTTGATTCCAAAGAATATCGGGTTGACTGAGGTGTGGGTTAGCGATTCATCATGACTTGCTATTTTTGTTATTTTCTATAAGGTTTCAATGTCACTTTCTCTTCCAAGGCTTTGAACTAAATGTAAAGAAAGTTTTTTTTCAAAACTTTGCCACCTCTCGTTTCGTGCGCGTCACCTATACTGTCGATGTTATATGCATCGCCACGATTCCGCAGTTGCGTCGCCTCGCCAACACTCGGCCGTCGCCATTTTCGTACCCGCAGCCTATCGCTTCACTCCTTCGTATAATACAATAAGCCGTATTATTTATTTTCAGCAAGATATGTTTATTTGTCAGAGATGTCTTATTCACTATCACTGAGTTTTTCAATCTCACGTCTAATTTTCTTCCACAATCGCAGTGTTCTTTATATATTATGTATCACATGTCCTGCAATTTCTACAGAAATGTTGTAATGATTTACAAACGACTGGAGGCGGATCCTTTGAAAATATCTGTGGAGGAAACTGAATAAAACACACTCAAATATTCATTGTTTTTCTCGTCTACCCTATGATTACGATTTCTCTTTGAATCTGAAATAATAGATTTAATCCCGAAACTTGACCTTCAGTAAACATTAATTAGGTGTCATCAGCCTCACACACTTCGATTTATAAATCCAATTAGCATTTAATTAAAATCAATATTTAATTAATATGACGTTTTGCTTGAGTCTATTGATCCATCATTATTGAAGATAAAATGGGATGATCCTTTCACAGATTAATTGAGAACACTCGTGATTAAATCAAATTGATGGTTCAATATTCGAATATATTGAACAAAGTAATATTTATTGATTCCCAACACTCTTACTCAATACATTTTTATTTCTACTAAAACCTATCGGTAGAAAAAATAATGGATGGGAAGACAGTTCGAAAATAAAACTGAATCATTATGATCGATGAAATCGAATAATAAGGTAACAATAAATCTAAGTAACCTTGAAGTATCCTCATTTTCAAAAATATTACTCTTCCCATTAACCTTTTTCCATTTGTTCCAACCGTGTTTGGTGCTTCACGAAAGCACTTTTTCCACATACCAGAACTGCAGCACTACTGTCGATGCTCGTTTCGCCAGTCAGTAGATGGTCTAGAACAGGGGTCTCCAAACTTTGAAGCCTTCGGGCCATAATGATTTTTTCAGTTTGTCCCTAGGGCCAATTTCTGCCCTTAACTATATTTCTAGACTAGGATAGTCGCAAAGTGCGTGACCTAAGCAAACTTATACTTTGTTTTGCATTTCAATTATTATTGTGTATGTGACACTATGTACTATCTTTTTCAGCTACCCGCTAGGTGGCATTAGGCGTAATTGAATATTTGGAATTACCGCGTTGGTTCGAGAAAGTTCTGGTTCTAGCTAGTGTATTCCGATCACCTTGAGATGGCAGTAATAATTGCATATAAAAAAGGCTAGCGGTGTGATTTGTTAGTATGGAAAAGAAACCCTGGCTCCGGAAGTCCAAATGGAAATTATTGATTAACGGTGCAGTGATATGCTTAAGAACAAATATCAAAATTCATTTTTGTGGGAATTTTATAAGAGTCTTCCATTGGAACAATTTGATAATTTGCATAAATTTGCTCGTGGGTTGTTTTGTGTTTTTGGTACTACTTACTTGTGTGAGAAAACGTTTTCCAAGATGAAGTACACAAAGAATGTTTACAGATCTCAATTAACCGATGAGAATCTTAAATATCTTTTGATAATTGGTACAAGTAAAATGGATCCACAACTACAAAGTATTGTCGGTGGAAAATCACAATTACATAAATCTCATTAGTGTTTTTGTTTTACTGTGATTCATTTCAATTATTTGTTAATTATTAATATGCTTGAACTTAGATACTTAAGTTAGGTTTTCTTTGTCATCATTTTTGCCGTTAAGTTTTGCCTTGCAAGTAAATAAAACCGAGTAATTATCATTCTGTGTTTTCTTCTTCAACTTATCACAGCAATAGTAACAACAATTAGGTAATCATTGACTGTCGCGGGCCAGATTGATGACAGTAAATCATTGGCTGTCGCGGGCCGGATTAATGACACTGTCGGGCCGCATTTGGCCCGTGGGCCGTAGTTTCGAGACCCCTGGTCTAGAAGATGGTCTGAACCTCTTTTTCAAATTTTTCTTCTTTTACATCCGCAACAAAGAGGACGTGTTTAAGATCAGAAAACCAGTGGATGTGGCTTGCTTTGACTTTAATTTGTCTCTTCAGTTAGGAAAGAAATCTGAGACAAGAAAGATAACAGATAGTTCTGAGATGTAGAAAATATCTTTGAAAAAGAAGATCAGAATTTCAACAAAAATCGTCGTTGGATCAGTTTTCTTTGATGAACACTATGCAGATGCACCAACCCGGCACAATTTTCGGTGTTGTTTGTGCAAATTTGAACAAACTTTGTTTTCTGCTTTGAGTACTGTACTTGGAGTTTCGAATTTTGAATCAAATTTCGAAGCTCTTTGGCTTCTTCGCCAAACTGAGTCCCACAAATGTCGAGAGCTCATGCCAAGAAGGCAATGGGATCTACACATAATGATAGGTTACGGTGAAACCTTAGTTGGAATACCCAGTTCTGAGACTTTGGCGAGAAGCGCTTACTGCAACACCTGCGGCAGCAGGCAGCCACTAATGTAATTGAACCTAGGTTTGTGTTTAATAAACCCTACAAAATACAAATAAAAGAGAACACAGAGGCATATTATACAAATGCAATACGCATATATACAGACGTCTCAAAATGCAAAGAAGGCTCAAGATGAGGAGTTTACTCCAGATCACTAAGCCTGAAGATTAAGTGGGGAATGAGAAAAATCACAGCCTGGTTTAAACACAACTGGTAGGTATCTCAATCGCCACAAAAGAGAGAACCAGGAAAGGAATTTCTGGTAAAAAAATATAACAATCTGCACTGATAGTAGACAAACCCTATTAGCCTTGAAAAAACAATGTGTTACCTCAGGGCTAGTACTAGAGTGCCACCAAGATTTAGCCAAAGCCTCGGTAGATAAAAACATCATCCTGAAGTGAGTTAAAGGACACGACAGGAGTGAAGGTAATCACATTGCCGGCTCTTTAGCTGAGAAAGCGTCTGGACTAAGAATTTTAGGACCCAGTTACACTCATTACCTGATGACTTCATCAATTGCAAAACTATCCAAACGTCAAATCCATGTTCAATTCCTAAAGGGATGGGATAGAATCAAAGGATGCAGTCTTGCCTGGATCATCCTGGGCAACTCTGGGAAGATGACGCCGAAGAAATATCTGGCGATGACCAGGAAAAATTTACGCTCTACATTAGGATTTCTGACCTTCCACTGTCAACTAAGGAAATACCTCCATAATATGAGGCTAGTGGACACACCTCTATGCAGGATGTGTGAACAGCAAGATAATACTGTCAGGCATGTCCTATGCGAGTGTCATGAGTTATTCTCAATAAGAGAGTGTCTTTACGGCAAGTTTTGGCCTACACCTGCCGTTATAAAGGAGATGTCTCCTAGTGACCTGTCCAGGATGGACAATGACCCAGGAGGACAAGTCCTCGGGAGGATGTATAATGGGTCCCATTACAGATACTCTACAGATACAGATACCCAGTTCTCAGGTTGCAAAGATCAACCAAGACAAAATTCAAAAGCAAAAGGCAGTGCCAAATGCAAAGAAACCAAACGTCAAAAACACAACGTCAAATACAAAGGTCCAGAACACACACAAGTGTCGTCTTCAGAATGTATTTTTTGAAATATTTTTCAAGCATCAACTAAATATATATTTTCCGTTAGGTCGAGTTAGGTCCTGAGTGAAATTATAGTTTACATAGTGCTTGCAAGTCAATTCGAATGGCATAAAAACTAAATAGTTACCGAACGTCGGCTGTTTCTTTGTATAGCATGGGCGGCGGGGTATAATTTACGAGGTCTAATTATAATTTTTGTATAGAAAGTATTATATGGTATAAATTAGTTAATGTATCAGACTTGGTAGATTGGTCTTTTATTTAGCTGTCCGGATTGGATAAATCTCTCTACGTTGCTATATAGATTGGGTTACTGTTACCTGAGAATCCTAACCTCAATTTAATGATCTCCCGAAATATATCAAACATGGTTACACCGTAATGTTCGCAGATGGCACTACCATATCCGTGTCTGGTAACACAATAGATGAGTTAGAATTCAATATAAACTCAGTCATGGACACTATGGTTTCTTGGTGTGACAGAAACCAACTGGAACTGAATGCAAATAAAATAATTCACTTGGGTTTCTCCTTGAGAAAGACATTGAATCTTAATAACGTCCAACTATCTGATACAGCCCAACTCCTAGGTATGGACTTAGATAAAACCTTGTCTTGGGAGCCTCACATTGATCATGTTTGTAAAAAATTGAACCAGGCAATATTTGCAACACGCCAGCTCAAACAGTTGATTGACTTAGATGATATCAAGATGGTCTATTATTCTTTGGCCTATTCTCACATGGCTCAAAATATACTAATGTGGAGTACTTATACTGGCGCAAGACGTGTATTTATTCTACAAAAAAGAATCATGAGAATCATATTTGACATTACACCGAGATCTAGCTGTAGAGCTTTATTTTCAAAATAGAAAATATTAACTTTACCCTGTATCTATATTTATAAAGCTCTGCTTTATGTGAGATACAACATAGTTCTTTTCAATCACGAGTCAGTCACTCATAATTATACAACAAGAACTAAACACTTGACCATCCCAAAACACAAAACTTCAACATTCAAGGAATCTGTTAGGTATAACGGCATCATACTTTGTAATTCATTGCTACAGGATGTCAAGGACCTACACTTAGTAAGTTTCAAGAACCATACCAAAGAATTATTGACGAACGGGGGTTATTATAGCTTAGATGAGTTCCTGCAAAGGGATGTCTTGATATAACTTGTTCTCACTGCTTTTCCTTCTTATTTTTATATTAAACATTTTAATTGTATATAAATATATTATGTTATTTTATGATAATTTGTCTATGATTTTAAAATTTGCATCAGTATGTCGCTTGTAGTATTTTGTATAGTGCCTGTTTTATTTGATAGGTATATGTTTATTTATTTATATTCATATAGTTATATATTGTTATTTTTATTACTGACATGTCTAATATCATAATGATCTGGAAGATGAATAAATAGAACAACAACAATTAGCTTGTCCCTATGTCACAACATTTGCATTAAAAGATACCTACATTTCTTGTATCGAGATGGAGTAGTACAAGGCCAAAAACTTTCTTTCCCAAAAATATAGCCTTTCAATATAAACTTTTTCAAAGTTTCACTGTTTTTACGAAGCATGTGCAATGCAGTTTTTCATTTTGTGGACGTTCAACAGCCCTAAGACATTCAACCGCCGTATGAAATTTTGTATTTTCCTTCGTACGCCTCCGCAAATCCCGAGAGAGACAGAGGATGAGGATGGAAAGCGGGTAGACGACAGAGGCATTTTCTTGCAGGAGTGAGATTGATAAGGACACGGAGGAGAAAATAAATTAAACCGAGGCAATAAATACGCTAACTCGAAGGATTTCTTCCAAACTAAAAGACTCCGGAGAAAGGATATCCGGACCTTTTTCAGAAAGCCACCGAAAAGGCTTATTAGAATAACGACAGAGATGTTTGGAATTTCTGTTGAGGTGGTCGGTCAAGTTTTTACTACATAACTATCATAAGTAATAGTATAAGAATTGTTTGATTGAGAGAAAAACAGTTACCCATTCACAGGACAATATAAAATTTTACTCACAATACTTAACCATACACGAAAAATAAAATGAACAAAAAAGAAAAACTAATTCTAATTACCTACCTCAAGTACATGTTAGCAATTCTAATAATGTTATGAAGGTTACTGAAGAATGCATCACTATGGGCACAAATGCTATTGAAATTTGTGCACATAACATATATTGGGGAATTGAGCATAATGTCAGTTCTTGCTCTGAGAGGTCTAAAAATGGATTGAGATCGTGAAGCTGGCCGTGGTACATTGAAATTAATTTGTTCAAGAATTTTAGGACAGTCAACTCTCTCATTCACTAACTTGAATAAAAATATGAGCGACGCAAATTTTCGGCGATGCTCTAAACTAAAAAGTTCCAAACGTTCATATATGACATCATTACTGATACCTCTCTCAGGGTAAGAACCATCTATTCTGGAAATTAGAAATTTACAAAACTTTCTTTGGACTCTTTCAATGGCTATGTTATGAATCTCATAGAATGGACTCTAGACGATTCTTGCATATTCTATCTTCGAACGTACGTAGGTGAAATACAACAGCTTCATGGCTTTAATATTATGAAAGTTTCTGCAATTTCTAGCAATGAAACCATAAGCTCTGAGGAATTCTGAAACTTTTTGTGAAATATGTCTACCAAATGTTAATTTATAATCTAATATTACCCCTAGGTCTTTGATCTCATTACATCTCAGCAGATATGAATCATATATCTCACTACTTTACATTTCTCCACATTGAGTTTCAATTTATTATTGCTACACCAAGCAATAAGAAATTCTAATTGAGATTGAAGATTTACACAATCACCTACTTCCACAATTATAGAAAATAAGTTCAAGTCATCCGCGAAGCATAACCGCTCACAAGCTAAACTTTCACATAAATCATTAATAAAAAATGAAAACAAAAGAGGACCTAGGTTGGAGCTCTGAGGCACCCCAGAAGAAGCTATATATGTTCTAGATTTATAACCGTTATAGGAGACGAATTGTTTTCTACATGTCATATAGGATTGCATCAGCTGACAGGCAGTATTCGACAAACCAAAACTCATCAGTTTAATGAGCAAGATAACATGATCAATTTTATCAAATGCTTTAGAGAAATCCGTGTACATAACATCAACTTGGCCAGTGTTATCTAATGCCTCGGAAATAAATTGAGTAATAATGACTAGGTTTGTAACAGTATAACGCTTAGTAACAAATCCATGTTGATGTTGAGATAGTTGCCGTTGAACAGAAGCATTTAGAAAACATACATAAAATAGATATAGGTCTGTAATTCTCTATATATGATTTTTCACCACTTTTGTATACAGGACATACTTTAACTAATTTCCAAATATCTGGGAATGTTCCAGATATCAGAAATGAATTAAAAATTCTCGTTAAAGGTTTTGCCAATGCTCCTGCACAATCCTTCAACAAAAATGATGGGATCATATCTGGGCCTGATGTCAGTTTGTCCTTTTCACTTTGTTTTTTAGTTGCAGATATGACCTCATTTTCTTGAAAGGGGTAAAAATGAATATGAACATTATTATTCACTGTACCAACTTTGTTCAAAAGTTCCATGCAATAATACAGTCTACTTTCGAAAGCGTTTCTTACATTATTGATTATGTCCGGAGTCAGAAATCGGCATTCCCGAACAATTCTCTGTCACAGGTCTTCTAGATTTGTAGAATTTATTTAATTAGTAGTTAACGTTTTGAAATGGAGTTTTTTCTGCATTGGTAGTTTTTGTTGAATCTAGTTGTCAGAAAACAAAAAGTAGACAGTTGCATGGCCACTGTCACTTCTCCACGAATTATTATTCAGTCATCCTTGTTCAGTGTGTTCCAACATGATTTATCACTCGACCCCCCATTCCATTGAAAAAATTAGGGGGTGTTGCTGACCGCAGAGGGGTGAAGTTTTGGGTATAATTTCCATATCAGAATTAGTCCCTCTAGAAATCAAATTTGAAATGTTTGATTAGACGTCCGTTTGTGACTTACAGGGGGCCTCAAGTTTTCGTTGGAACGCCCTATAATAATATTGATAATATATAATAATATAATATAATATAATATAATATAATATAATATAATATAATATAATATAATATAATATAATATAATATAATATAATATAATATAATATAATATAATATAATATAATATATATAAGTGAATATGTACAAGGTGAGACAGATTTTGTCTTCTTTCAAGAAGGGCAAACACGACAATTTCTGATGACTAAAACATTCTTGTTAGTGAAAAATACTTCAGATTTACCCAGTAACTTATTGGGTTGAACTGAAAGTTTTCCTTTCCTACTCGTTTATAAAGTTCCCCTTTACACTATTTATTTTTCCAAATTGTGTAAGGTGAAAATACCCAGAAAGAGCGATGCAAAATGTTGTTGGCATTGCATATCTTCATAATCACTGAACATACATTGAAAAATAAAGGTGTAATGGATATGGAATCAAAAGCTACTTTCAAAAGCCACTGAAAAAAGTAAAGGGCTCTACCACCTATAGGTTTTGCAATGGTTTTGGGTCGAAACTCATGAACCTTATGAATCATCTTTACGTGTTTTGTGACATGTTTTTCTTCATAGTTATACCCTGCGCAAAAAGTTTTCGATCGAATATTCCAAAGAATAGCAATCCATTTTCATCCATAATTATTCGTTTTGTTATAAAATTTCTCACAATAAAGCTCTACCGCTGTATTCGTTATTCAAAACATCTAAAGTTGTGGACCCTGAAGAAAACAACCAAGAGTCTATGAAGCGGAAACATTGTTTCAAGCACACTTATTTATTAATTTGATCGGTCGATAAGCCGCTCTCTAAATTTAGCTCATTGTTTATTCGAGGGGCATTATTCATGACTCGATTTTGCGTTTCTTAATGTCCACAGTGCCATTGATGGTTTCGGGGGTTGTTGTTGATTTTGCAAATTAACTGGAGGCCAAAATGTTTATTTCAAGTTCAGCTCATCGAATAGCCAGGACGGATGCGAAGTAATGAATAGTCGAGCAGAATTTGTATAAATACAGTTTATAAAAAATGTTTTAGTACAGCTGTCATTAAAAGTGACATTTTTAATAGTTGTTAAGAGTATTGAAAAATGATGTTTACAAAGTAGCGTGTTGAAAGTATTTTTAACACGATTTTTTCGACCAAATAGCAATAAAAAAACATAATTATTCAATTTTCAAGGAAGTTTTATTATGTAAAATAGATATAGATACAATTAAATTGTGTTACAAATGTATTCTATACATTAATTACATTATTATTATTATTTATGAACATTAATATGAAAAGTACAATTAGAACAACTGCTGACATTAATACCTTGCGATGTTGAAGAGCCTTGTAATATGAATTTCACTAGTTCGGACTTCCATTGTCTACTATATAAAATTATTGGAAATCCCTGAAACAACTAAAAAAGAAGAATTAAAAATGAATAGCTGAAAGTAACAATTATATGAAGCAGAATAAAGCTGAAATATAATAATAGAGAAATAAAATACAAGTAAAATAGAACAATTGAACAAAAATAAATGAAAATATAGAAATGAAAAAAGAAAATAAAAATACAAAAGTTGAGAGATTCCAAGTCACGTTAGTTCACGACGTTTCGATTGTTAGTATCTACAATCGACTGGACTGATTCCTCCGAGAGATGACTATTTATAGGTCGTTTGAGTACTTTCACTTATCCCCGCTTTCCATTTTCCGCTTCACTTGTTCCGTGGGCCATTGAAGAAGCCCACAAGAAACCTCGAGTCAAAAACCCACTCATACAGTACAGTATCTGAACCACGAATCCAACCACCATCAATCGAGTAAAAGAGGAATCATCAAGACTCTATTAGACCGTGCTTTTGGGCTCTGTATTACGAAGGAAGGTCTCGAGAAGGAACTAGACTTCATCAAAAATGATCTTCAACGGAATGGCTACTCCAAAGCAATGGTAGAAAAAACCTTGGCTAAAAGACAGCAGGAGCCTCGCAAGGAAGAGAAGCCGTCACAACCAGTGCTTGCACTTCCCTACATCAGAGAATTATCGGAGAGGATAAGAAGAATTGGTTCCAAGTACAACATCAGAACCTGCTTCAGATCCGGTAACACTATCAGTAGCAGCCTCACGAAAACCAGGCCACCAAACGTGGACTGCGATTCCAAGAATTGCATTTACCGGATACCCTGTGAGTGCGGAACATCCTATATTGGTGAAACTAAGAGGCCATTGAATGTTCGCATTGACGAGCACAAGAAAAACACACAGCGAGGGTAAATCAGCAAATCAGGAATAGCAGACCATGTTTGTACCCATCAACACAACATCGAGTGGTCCCAAGCTGAGATCTTGCACAGAGAGGAACATTGGTTTAGGAGAAAATTCAAGGAAGCGGCATACATGTTGTCCAACAACGTATTCAGCCAAGCCAGCGTAGAAATACGCAACATATGGAAACCCATCATCAAGCGAAAAAATGGCCAACTCCCGCCAAACGGTCATCTCCTACGGAACCAGTGAAGCGGAAAATGGAAAGCGGGGATAAGTGAAAGTACTCGAACGACCTATAAATAGTCATCTCTCGAAGGAATCAGTCCAGTCATCATCCGAAGACGATTGTAGATACTAACAATCGAAACGTCGTGAACTAACGTGACTTGGAATCTCTCAACTTTTTATTTTATTTTCTTTTTTCATTTCTTCATTTTTATTTATTTTTGTTCAATTGTTCTATTTTACTGAAATTTGGAACAATCATGAAATACAAATCAATTCAAAGAACTAAGATTATAAAAAAAAGGAAAGAAGAAAAAAAATCACATCAAAGGTGCTGCTTCGTTCCCTCCTGTTCATGAAAGAGGACATATGCCTCATTGCTCACAAGTGATTTTGGCGAAATTGTATTTTATTTCACTATTATTACATTTCAGGTTTATTTTGCTTAATATAATTGTTATTTTCAGCTATTTATTCATTTTCAATTCTTCTTTTTTAGTTGTTTCAGGGATTTCTAATCATTTTATATAGTAGACAATGGAAGTCCGAACTAGAGAAATTCAGCATGAAACATTGTCAATTACCTTCAAACAAAAGCCTGTAATATATTTGAACTATCTGAGTAGACAATTTCATGGGCAACAACATTTAATTCTTGAAGTAAAGAGGGCGATGCTGTAACGCTGGAGATAGTAGTTGGAATAATTCCTTCAGCAATAGCCTTTTTATAAGAAATAGATTGATCGATGTAACCCTCAGCTACTGTTGTAAACTTCCTTCCTCCGTGCTTTTCAATGTTCGTTATATTTGCTCCTGAATCTGCTAGCAAAGAAGCAGAAGTCCTTCTAAAGCAGTGCCATGTATATTCTTTTGGTTCCAGGAGGTTCAGAAACTCAGCAATGGTAGAGGGCATTTTCCCAAACGTGTTTATATCAACTGGGTTGGCACTGCATTTATGATTTGGGTATTTCAGAAAAAACGTTGATGATTGATAACAGAAGGGCGTATTTCAACGTTTTTATTGAAATAGTCAATGTGTCTTCCAATAATGCAAAAATAACGACCTACTTTCGTTTTTATATTTGGAATTTGAACAATAAATGATTTATCCATTAATTTAATGTCTTCTATTCATAAATAGCACAGCTCTTCACGCCGGCAGGCTCCATATAGTCCGAAAATAATAGTAGCAGCTTCTTTCATCAAATATTTTTCATCTGGCGTCTCATTTATAAACCTTTGGACTTGTTCAAACGTAAGATTTTTTTATTTTTTAGGCCTATAACTTTCATTTCTCCGCTTTAAGAATGCTATTTCCTTGAAATATTTGCTTGTATTAGCAACATTTTTAACGAGCGCACTCGACTTTGTCCTTGAAAACGTGCTCCACAAAGTTGAGTTCCATATTTTTTATTTATCTTCTAGATAGGCTAAGAAAACGGTTTCGCTGAAATTTCCTTCGAAGTTCTTGAGTCTATATCAGCTAAGAAAAATAAAATATGCGATGTCGTCCTGCTGAGCCGATTTTTTCGTAACAATTCAATTGAAGTTTTTTTTTGCAGCCTCTTCAATATCGTCAGGAACACACACTTGCTCACTATTATTCTTCATTATGAAAGACATTAACCACCAGCAAGAACTTCAAATGTGGCTTTGAATAAAACGCGTGTGCTGTAAACAATACTGTTTGTTGGTAACCCGGTGATACGGCGTCACCTGACACGGCCACTTACAGAAAATGCGATCGCATGAAAATAGATAACTGACAATAGATGTCAAAATGTGTTTTTTATAGAAATATTAAATGTATCTATTTTATTATGAAAACAGGACAGTTGTACAAAAAACTTTGTTTGATATTTGTGTTGAAAGAAAGTTTTATTTTGTTCGTGAAACTTCTCAACTCGCTACGCTCGTTTCACAAACTTTTTCACTCAAAAAATAAATCCTTACTTTCAACACTCATATCATAAATGGACATTTCCTCATTCATTCATTAATACACATGGCGATTCAAAAAAAGAGAGAGAACTTCCATGAATTACTTTGAATATTAATCGATTTATAATATCTTGAAATCGGAAACAATTTCATGGAGTTTGAGAGCTGAAGTTCTGTCTGTCTGTATGTTTTTTCCGTTAATCAGCTGTCGCCCCCATACGAACGACAACTCTCAGAAGTTGAGAAACTTGTGCGAGCTAAGGACTAACGAGGTCTTACCTTTTAACGTGTGATTTCTAAGTGGCAACTTACTTCGGTTGTAATTCGTTGTGGATCGAATTCATTTGGAAAAGTAATCACGAAATGTTTATTCCACAAGAGTGTCGTTTTTCATTCAGAAGATTTTTTAAAGTGCATTCAGTGTGGTACTCAATTTATTTTCAAAGCTATGATAAGGTACATATTCCTCTTTGAATGTTTCAGACTTTCAAGGCTGCAAATATAGTACATTCGGTATTGTCCAACAGTGAAAGAATTTTAAGAATGCAAATATGCCTGTACATCAAATAGAACTCCTCTTTTGGCAAGGAAAATGAATGTTGAGCTATACCCGAATCGTCGTATTCCGAACATCCAAATGTTTAGACGCTTAGACAGAAAGAAAACAAGAAAAGGTGTGGTTACTGGAAGTGTGAGGAATCAAATGAATGTTATGGGCGAGCAAATATTACCACATAAAAATTTACACCGTTAAAACGTCTTTTTTTATTTAAGATTGGCCAGTTACAAAAATTATACTAATCAAGATTGTTCTCCACGAGAAATTGCCCACGAAATGGGGATTTCTGTAAAATCCACCAGAACTATTTTGAAACAGAACAAATATAAACGCTACAGGATACGCAAAGTTCATCACCTCAATGAAAGGGATAACGGAAGGAGAGTACGATTTGCGAAATGGTTAAAATGAAGAAATAGGAAAGTTGGAAATATTTGTAAAAAAATAATATGAACGGACGAATCAAAATTCACCAACAATGGTTGGTTTGACAGAAATATCCATTTTAGGTGGAATAATACAAATCTGTTTAAAAAAATCTGTTCAAAATCTGTTTTTCCGTTAATCAGCTGTCGACCCCATACGAACGAGAACTCTCAGAAGTTGAGAAACTTGTGCGAGCTAAGGACTAACGAGGTCTTACCTTTCAACGTGTGATTCCTAACACAAATGAACATTTACAATTTCCAAAGAGGTTCGGAATGAATGTTTGGTTGGCTGATTCTTTTACGATGATTATTTGAATAGTGAAATGTATCTTCATTTTCTATTCAATGAATTCGATGGCTACTCAGATGAATTGCCACTTAATATCCGCCATGAAATACAATATTTTCAACAGGACGGCGCTCCTCCCCATAATGCAGCAACAGTAAGGGAAGATTCAGATGCAATATTCCGAAGAAAATGGATTGGAAAGAATGGACTAATTAACTGGGTAGCTCGATCCCCAGATCTTACTCCTTCAGATTGTTTTGTCTGGGGATACATAAAAGATAAAGTTTTTTCAACACCAAGTACAAATAATACACCTATTATGCTAGAAAATTGCCACAGAAATTATCTGGATCGACAACTTATGTGCATTTAACAAAGAGATCGTCAATTCGAGCATTTAATGTAGATTGCCATGTAGCTTATTTTCCTTATTGGTTTAATTTTTCCCGAAAAATTATGATAAAATAAATTGTTTTCCTGTTTGACTGTTGTCACTGATGATGGTAGTTATTTCGAATGAAACGCTATAAAAATATGAAATGTGATATATCCTAGTATTGTGAATTTATCGCTTCATCAATATCTGTAATAAAACAGACAGGTCCGCATTTGAAAAAAAAGTTGATGGTGGTCATGTTGACACGAAACGATTTATCGAGTATTATCACATCCTCATAGTACACTTCGAATACATTTCTTTCATTTTTTGATATTCTCCGAAATAACAATTCCACTCGAAAAAAAAACGAAAAACAACATTTTTGGTTTTTCCCGTAAGAATCGAGAAGAGCGAGGGTCCCCGTAAATTTTCTTTGACCATTATATTATTCCCAATGACAGTTAACTTTTTTCCCATTTAATCGTCTTCGTATCTGTTACGGTTTAGAATATAGCAATGTTACCACATGATAAAAGAAACGGCCTGTAAATGCAGTTTAATCTTCCTCTTGAAGATGATCACTTGGTGATCGAAACACTTGTGAGGTGTTGAAAATAACGGTTTGGTGTTGGGTTTGAACTCCTGTAATATACGTTCACAAAGTTCGATATGTTCAAAACAAATGAAACTCATACCCTCCATAAAGAGCCCAAATAACATAATCAATCACTGAACAATGTATGCCGGTCAAATTGCAAATGTCGGTTGGAAGTAAAAATACATACCATCGTCCATTATGGCTGTTGTTATATTTTTTCCGGTAACCCCTTGTGCCCAAGCTGCTTCTACGTTCAGGTCCAGTTTGGCCTTCCCCCCGTTTTGGCCCGTGTTTTTCAGGTACCACTGGAATGTGAAGTAAGGGTCTGTGGGATCGTTGTGTGGGTGCATGACCTTGACCAGGTTCTCAACTTTCAGTGGTTTGTAGCCTCGCTTCACCCTTACGAAACCGGGCTGCTGAATGGCTGAGTGTATCTGGAAAAAAATGAATTCAGTGGTGAATTTGGTGATAGTACACTATCTCAGCTGTTGTATATGTTTGTCATATAGGACCCCAGTGAAAAATATACAGTTACACAATCATTGAACATTGTTTCTGAGAAGTCAGCAGGACTGAAAGACAATCAGTTCATTAGATATACAATTACTGTGGTCCAGTTCCTCTAGCAGTAATACATGATTTTCAAGTTGCTTTTCCATAGGTTTGGTTAGGTCCAAAATGAGTGGGTCTATTTGACCCTCCACCGCAACCCGGTGGAGGGTCACACAATTCAGTACCGTAAATTTCCGCTTGAAATACAATCGCAAACGTTCCTAGGCACGTTGATGTCTCTGTCCTGGGTCTGCGACTGAAAACACCTGCACCAGAACCGGAAGGTGTTTTTGATCCATCTGTGAACCAACAACTATCTGCTCTTAATATTTCCTTCTCTTCTGTTTCTCTGCCTTTCCATAGGGGTTCATAAATAAGTCGGTTACGAAGTGAAAAATGTCAGTGTTGCTGTACGATTTGCCACAAAAAATCTCAAAAGACTGTTTATAGTTTTGTGAGTATGGTGAGTAACAAAAATATGGACCACTTACATTATCAATCATTAGTTTTTTCAATTGAACAAAAAAACTGAAATTTTCAATACTATAAAATATAAAAAGCACATACCTACATTGCGTACTTGATTGAATCAGGCATACCTGAGATATTTTTCAATTTTCAGTGATTCGATTCGATCTAATAGTCATTCATCCAGGTACTGAAGGTACCTGAAGAATATGAATTGCCTTTGCATCTTAATCAGTGTTGGTATTAGTAAATTATAGGTAGTTTGTGAAGCAAGTAGTTTAATCGGACCAGAACCTGTCATTGGTATCGCTTTAAGTTTTGCCAAACAAACATTGAACACCTGGATGGCAAAAAGATTTATGAACTTCAGGCAGAATCTTTCAGGATAACTCACTCCAAGGCGTTTATTCACCCTTCGAAGCTTGATACAAAACAGTTGTTGGAATACAGTAGGGATGAACTAGGATGTCTAACAGGCCTTCTTACAAGTCACTGTCATTTGAATCATCATATGCAGATACTTGGACTGTCGGAAGGCAGTATGTGTCGCCTCTGTTTGAAAAATGATGGGAAAGCAAAGCACATACTTCGTGTCTGCCACAAAGTGACTACTTCAGTTTTCTCTCCAGTAAAACGAATAACAAATCTGTTTTTTCCGTTAACATAAGTAATATTATTCTCAATTTATATGACGCTCTCATATACCAAAATCCTTCGTATACCGTTGATGATCTAGTGGAAATGTGTTCGCAAGTGATGGGATTTTCAGAATCATCGATCACTTGAATCAAATGAAACACTTTTGTCTAATCTAGTAAAAAAATGTATACTTGATACTGGGGTCAAACCCGAAACCGGTCGTATAAATAAAAGCTACCAGTGGTAGATTTTATTTATACGACCGGTTTTACTAGTCTTTCCAGTATTGTTTTGCTTATTCTTTACAATCTTCGTAAAATATCAGTGCCCGTCTCAAACCTGCATATTTTGAGACGTGTTGGATGAAGGTGAAAGAACACATAATACATAGTTCAAGTAAACGATATAGTGCAACCTACCTTCCAACAGCTTCCCTTTAATAATATAGTTAGGGAGCTAACTAATTTCGTTATTCAATAATCATTTCTGATTATATAAGAAACTTCACTGCTTTCCATTACTGCTTGACGGTTGTTTATTATTTTAAATGTAAGTCCTAGTTTCTTTATCCAATTCTGAAAAGTTTTATCACAGCAGCTCACGTGATCTGTTTAAAAAATCTGTTTTTTCGTTTAATCAGCTGTCGACACCATACGAACGACAACTCTCAGAAGTTGAGAAACTTGTGCGAGCGAAAGACTAACGGCGTCTTACCTTTCAACGTGTGATTCCTAACACGGTACGTGATGGCCAGAAGTTTTCGATTTTTTCCTTATGATTTCAGTTGTAGGAATCTCATTGCTTTTGTAATAGTCGTATATTATTTTTTTTCAATGATTTTATTAGATAAACATCTAAAGATTTTGGTAATCCTGTACAGTTGAGAGAGGAATTTCGGTCAAATCTGATGTTGCTCGTAATAGTGTTTCAATATTCCGAATCTTATTCACTTTTTCGCATTGTTCATCATCGCTATTGGAATCACTACACTGGAAAAAGTGTGCGTTGTTATCACACGCGTTATTACTATTAGTAATTATCCAAGGACGCCACTTTTTGAACAGATAACAAAAATTGTAAGTAGTTATAACTGCACCAATATCGAACTGCATCTGAACTGAACATTGATGATACGACGGCGATAACCATCCCCGCATTCATCGATTTCTATCCGTCACCGTAACATGACTTCAAATTTGACTTTATGACTCTTCAGCTAATCATAAAACTCGTTTAGTAATAATTATCCAATACGAACCGCCAATTGAGAGTACCGCCAACTTTAAGAGTAAACAATATCATTCGCGTCGACTATACCAAAAATTATAACGATGGAGCAAAAATTAATAAAAAAAAATCTAGAATATTTTCCAGAAACTCTACAAAGCTTCAAAAACAAAACCCAACGTTCAACTGTACAAAAATGCGGTCACGTTAAATCTCGGTAAGAGCAAACTCTAAACTCAATCTTCCAGAACTATGCACACACAGCAACTTTCTCTGGATGAATCCCGAAGTTAAACAAGCTCGCAGTCTGCTGGCTCGTAATCTCCTAAAGACTTCAACGTAATGGACGTTCATTGTTGTAAGATAACGAATAATGTCCAGTGGAACAAACTGTCAGAGAAGTTCACTCTAACTCATTATTCTAGTTTAATGGAACTTCAGATGCGGTCTGGTTGACGAGAAATGGACAAAAACGATTTCGATGAGTGGAAATAAAACATTCATGGAGAAGTGACATGAAATAAATGCAGTTGACAGGAGGGTGTTATGCATTTTATGAAGCAGTAACGAATGCAAATGGAACCTTCATATTCATCCAGATGGTTTCGATATAAATGGTAATTTCGGTGATAGCAACACTGACATTCTGTTTTGTGCATTTTTATTCATTTTCGAAATGGCTAAGCGATGACAGCAGATTCCTACTGTAAGGAAATCGATGAAATGTACCATATATTACGTCAACAGTAGCCACGACACCGCCTGTCTGCACGTTTCATAAATAATCGTCAGAAAATTAAACTAATTGAGCGTCAAAATTCTGTTTCACCCATCATACTCCGCAGACCTCTAGCCAATGGACTACCATCTCTTCAAAAAATTCATTGATTTCAGCAACGATAGAATCTTCGCAAATCTGGACCAGAGAAAAACGGCCTTCGTCGACGCCATTGAATCCTGAGCACACAAATTTTATACTATAGTCTATTTCAAAAGAGTGTAGAGTAATAAATCATGAAGTGTCATAAAATTTGCCTGAATTTCGTTGTCGTCCATGGGCGTAGGCAAATCTTAGGATTATTATACTTAATAATTAAAGTAAATTAAAAGTTACAGACATAGATAATGATAAAAGGCCATTTTTGGGAAGTAATTTGGTCTAAAACTAAGTACCTACATGTATTTAGGTAAGTAAAATTTCTTAAAAAAAGATTAAGATTAATTTTAGTGGTTCTTGTAAACTTATTTAATATGCAATTTGGGTTCATATACTTGAGCATGATTTCTCAAAAAAGGGTTAACACTTAGTTCCGAGGTGCCATGTCATTATAATAATCCCTTTTTGACCCTGCCCACCAATCATGCAATACCTATTAAACCCAGGTAATTAAGAAAAAGGGTTTAAATATATTGTAATGGTGTCTTAAACATTCGAGTTATAATAGTAATTGTTACTACACCAATTAAACGTACAGTGATATTGTGATATAGAAATAGTGAAAAAGTTATAAAATGGGGACATTTACTCCAAAGAAAAGAAGTGTAAAAAATTCTCCGCTATCTGTTTGCGAAAAAGTTATAATTTTAAATGTATATGATTGCATAAAACACGATCACCCTAGTTTGTCTGTGCAAGAAAGTGTTGAGCGATGTGCCCGAATGACTGGAATTGGACAGTCCACGATTTTTAAATTATTGCGAGAAAGAAAGATATCAGGCCAGGTAAGTCCATGCAAGAGAAAATCAGGAAGACCAATAAAAATCTTAGATGAAGACACCAAATGTGACATTCGAAGAAAAGTTCATTCGTTTTATTTTAAAAAGGAAATACCCACTCTTGAAAAAATATTTATCGAGATATGCCAAGATAACGATATTCCTTTGATATCCAGAAAACTTTTATGGAAAACTTTAAAAAGTATGAATTTTGCCTGGGAAAAGCACAATCGAAAGGCGCTATTACTGGAAAGTGATGAAATTGTTTGCTGGAGACGAAAATATTTGACAACTATAAAGCAGTACCGCAGAGAGCAAAACAAATTTTTTTTATCTTGATGAGACGTGGATAAACGAAGGTTATATAGTCAAAAAAATGTGGCAAGATAAAAATATAACAAGTTCTCGCCAAGCTTTCATAGAAGGCCTTTCGACGGGTATTAAAGTGCCTTCGGGAAAAGGGAAGAGGCTTATAATTGCTCACATTGGAAGCGAAGACGGATTTTTAAAAGAAGGTTTGTTAAGCTTTGAGTCGTGCCGGACGGGAGATTATCATGAGGACATGAATTCGGATGTCTTCGAAGACTACTTCGGGGAAATGTTAAAATTTCTTTCAGCTGATTCGGTCGTGGTTATGGATAATGCAAGCTACCATTCAAGGCGCTTAGAGAAGGTACCAACTTCAGCTTGGAGAAAGCAAGAAATTATTAACTGGCTGTCAAAAAAAGGTATTCAGTTTGAGACGAATTCAGTAAAGAAGGAACTACTAGCCATAGTAAAACAACATAAATCTCGCTTCATGAAATATGCCGTAGAAGATGTAGCAGAAAAGTATAAAGTAACTGTGCTGCGCCTACCGTCATATCATTGCGAATTAAATCCTATAGAACTTATATGGACACAAGTTAAAGGATATGTTGCAAGGCACAATACCACATTTAAAATGAAAGATGTCAAGGTATTGTTTGATCAAGCCATTATGGAAATCACATCAGAAAACTGGCAAAAAGCAATCCAGCATGTTTTAAAAGAGGAAGATAAAATGTGGGAACTGGACAACTTGGTCGATCAGGTGGTTGACCCTATAATTATAACACCAGGGGATGATGACAGTTCTTCGGATGAAGACTATACTGATGTAGAATAATTTAATTGAATTGTAAATATACTGTAGCGGGATAAGCAATCTGGACAGAGACCAGTGTATCAGTGACAGTGACACTTTTGCTTAGGTTAGGGTTTAGAATTAAGGGTAGTCTGAATAATTATTTTCTCGGAAGGTTCTCGAAAATTGTACCTAGTAATCTCTAGAACATTCAATTAGGGTATAAATAGAGTATTGTTAAACGTTAAGGGAAGTTCACAGTTTTAGTATTGTTCAAGTGTCAAATTGTAATAACGTATCCAGTAAAGTTCTTGTCGTTTTTGTGAATAAATTGATTTAAAGTCCCCACAAGTGTTTCAATACGTAAAGTTCGTTCGTGTGTGTTTGTGAGTATTTCCCGATTTCGGTTCGTATATATTTTATTGTTACATTTTATATTTTTTTAATAACACTGTTCTGCTGCATTAAATTTTTATTTCCTTTAATATAATTTTTATGAATGCATATTCTTTTGGCAATTATCCCACTAGCGCGCCTCTGGCTCAGTATTTATCCGTCGATAACAATGGACAAATCCCTTAAAACAGGGTGATACCTACCTGCTCTTTATGAAACGACATAATTTTGCAATGCGGACTAGGGAAGTGACAGAATTTATTGACGGATCACCCTGTAGCGCTTTTGAATACTTAATGAGATTTTATTACTCTACACTCTTTTGAAATAGACTATAACGGAATCAATGGGTTTGTGTTAGGTTGGCAAAAGTGCACTGATTCAAATGTCGCTTAATACGATGAAATTGTGCAACCTAATAATTATAGAATTTCTTAAATACCTTCCATTTGAAACACGTTAAACAACACCGTTGCTCCATCAGTTAAAAAAAAAAGGATTTATTTCCAACAGGAGTACCCAGTTACAGGAAATGCTATTATTACAGAGTATATATGAAATAAATATTAAAAATGATGGAATATAGAAATGTATGAAAGTAAATGCTAAAACAAAATATATATAAAATATTCGTATACGTAGAATTTCAAGTGAGGAATGAAAAATTGAGTATATAACACAAAAAGTTACAAATCATGCAATGTAGCAGTACTGACACAAATGTTATTTATAGTATTATTAAAAGTGTTTGTGGATACATGATACCAAGGTGTTCAGAGAGTCGAAATTAATTAATTATGTTCACAGATTTTATTGAAGTTACTGCACATTAAATTCAATGGTGATCGTAGCATTACATTTGTGTGTGATGCTTCGCAATAGAATTTCAGATTGTCTCGGCCTCCACTTCTTGGTATTAAGAAATAGATCTCGGGTAAAAGAACCGTACTGTCAATATTGTTGTTTAGTAATTTATGCAGGAATTTTATACCAAGGATAACTATCCTATTTTCCGAAGATGTCATATCAAATCGTGTCAACAAAATGTTATGATAGATGCCTCTCGTGGGGTATTATCCGTCAACTTTTAGATTTTAGTATTTTAGGAACTCCCTTTGCACGCTCTCAATTGATGTTTTTTGGTAGTCGTAAATTGGATTCCATAACACAGAACCATACTCTAACTTAGATCTGGCATACGCAAGCATTATATTTGCATCAGCAGTCATATTCCTTATATGTGTTGTGAATTTTAATTTACTGTCGTGAGTTATACCCAGATCTTGTATCTCATGTACGCGGTTGATTGTAGTATTGTTGATTGAATAACCGTATATAATCGTACCTTAAAGTTCGCTTTTTTGTTATAAATGATATTATTTTACATTTGGAAACGTTCAGTTGAAGACGATTATTATTACAGCAAAATTTGATTACATCTAAATCATGTTGTACACGTTGACAGTCAGTAATGTCGTCGATTTTATAATATAGTTTCAGGTCAAATAGTAAGCTAGGAATATTCAAAAAGTTTGCCAAGTCATTAATAAAAATTAAAAATAAAAGAGGTCCAAGATTAGAACCTTGTGGTACCTCAGATGTAACTACGTACTGAGCCGATTTGAAAGATTCACATTCGGCGAATTGTTTTCTGTTAACTAGATATGATTCAATTAGAGTAAGCAGTTGGTTGGAGAGTCCCAATTTTGTCAATTAGCTGAGAAGAACATAATGGTCTACTTGATCGAAGGCTTTTTGAAAGTCTAAATAAACAACATCGACTTGTTTATGCTTGTCCAGGTACGTACAGAGATATTTTTTTAAACATGCAAGATTTGTCATACATGATCTTTGTTGTACGAAATCATACAAAGTAGGAGAGATAGCTTTTTGAATATGGGAGTACATAACATTTTGCACAGATATCTCGAAGAGTTTTGAAAAGTTACATAAAATTGAAATTGCTCTGTAGTTTGTGATATCGCTAGAGTCGCCTTTTTTTAATATCGGACAAATTCAAGCCGTTTTCCGTTGCTCAGGGAAGTCACAAGTTGATAAAATAAAGTTGAATATGCCTATTAGAGATATTAGGTAGGTATTAGAGGTCCTTTATCACAAGACCAGTACCATTGTTTGATAGTACTCATTATAGTCTTTTAATGACATCCATTTCAATTCTCTCAACATGTTGACTATTCGCTTGTGTCTTGGTACACCTAGTATGATTCTCATCGCTCTATTTTGTTGCTTTTGAAGTGGATGCAACTCGTTTTTATTAGCCGTGAATAGTATTGAAGAAGAGAAAGTAAGATGTGGTAAAACTAATGTATTATAAATTGTAATTTTTGACCATCTAGAGAGGCTAGGCGATATTCTCACTAGAAAATTTACCTTATTGGTGATAGTTTTTATCACTTTCAATACATGTTTCTTGGTATAATAATCCTCCTTGTTATAATAGAAGCATTATTAGAGATTTGCAGGCTAAAATCTGGCGCAAATACAAGCGTGTGTGTAATCTGCAGGCTCTTGAAGATTTCAAACATCTTCGAGCAAAAATTAAGCATGATGTTGATGTGGCATATAAAACATTCTTAGGTGAAACTGAGGAAGAAATACATATCAATCCCAAAAGATTTTGGTCATTTATAAATAATAAACGAGGTAGCTCCATAATATCACAATTACTGAATTTTGAAGGTCAATTGCTGGAGGGGCCCTCTAATATCGTAAACGGTTTTGCCAATCTTTTCAAACAATCGTATACCGTTTCTTCCCCTTTTCAACCAAACTCTGATATTGATAATAATCACTTTCTTGATATATCAAGCTTCAGTGAAAACGAAATATACGAGGCACTGAGGTCGCTCGAACCTGAACAGACCACTGGTCCAGATGACATTCCAGCTTTCATCCTAAAAGATTGTGCACTTGTGCTTGCCCGTCCTCTAGCTATACTAATTAATATCTGCTCAAGATCGGCTACGATACCAAGAATCTGGAAATCATCAAAAGTCTGTACCATTTTCAAGAAAGGAAATTTACGAAGTATTTCAAATCATCGGCATATCTCTATTATTTGCAACTTTGCAAAGGTTTTTGAGATTTTGCTGGAAGTTATATATCGACATGTAAGTTGCAATATAAGTATAAACCAACACATATATTTCCTGCTCTGTAATTGGGCTATTTCCTGTAGAGTTATGTTAGTCCTTGGTCAATTAATACTCCGAAATACTTCACCACTGATACACTTCCAATATCCTCCTTAGCAATCTTTATACTAATTCCTCCATTTTTGGTTTCGTCATAACCTGTTTCATTACTCAGTAAGAGAATTTTCGTCTTTTCACCATTCAGTTTGAGAGTGTTGAGATTACACCATCAACTAACTCTGCAGAGCTCACTATTTTAAGTATCTACCAGCTCATTAACGTTATCAGAGCAGTAGTATATTGAGGTGTCATCGGCAAACAAATTGATTTTACACTCGGAGATCTCGGAAACGAAGTCATTCATATACAGAAGGAAGAGTAAAGGCCCAAACGTACTACCCTGTGGCACTCCATTATCATTAATAATTTCGGAGGAGGTGATATTATTGACCTTTGTTAATTGTTTTCTATCACTCAAATAGTCTCTGAACTAAGACGCGTCGCAAATCCAAGAATACGGCTCCAATTGATTTGTTTTCGTTTATCCACATTTTCCAGTCAAATAAGATATTTTGCACGGTAGTTTCACAACTATGCCCAACTCTAAAACCTGACTGGATCAATTGTTCATAAGCAACCCTTTCTAACAACTTTTCTACGGCCAGTAATGTGTTTAATGAACTCAGGTCACCTGCTCTATTTGAATTTTTACTTTAGGAACTGGGATTATGGAATATCACCTAACTGTAGAGAACTATTAACAAGATTGAGTTAGGAACAAAAAATAGTCAGAGGGAGCTAAATATGGCGGATATGGTGGATAAGGCAGCAATTCAAAACCTAATTCGTTAATTTTGGTCATTGCGACAATTGGTGTGTGAGCTAGTGCATTGTCTTGATGAAACGACATTTTCCTAAGCCGAATGCGGCCGTTTTTACTTGATTTCTCCACTCGAACGTTGCAATAAGTTCGTATAATACTCGCCGTTAATTATTTCAAGATAGTCAATGAAAATTATTACATGTGGATCCCAAAAAAACTAATACCATGACCTTGCCTGCAGATGAAACGGCCTTCGCCTTCTTTGGAGCCGGTACCCCCTTTTGAGTCCACTGTTTTGATTGTCCTTTTGTCTTGGGTATAATGTGTTGGACCAATGTTTCATCCATGGTTATGAAACGACGCAAGAATTCTGCTTTGTTGCTGTAAAAGCCCTCAATTGAAACATCTTCAAACATCTTGCACATATCTTTCTCATTTCCACATTCTCAGATAATATACGATTTTTGAAACACCTACTATATCTGCTATATCTCCAGTCGACGATCATTCAGTACTGTTTTGTGGATTTTCTTCAACGTTTCTGGAGACGTCAACTCATTAGGTAGGCCACTACTACCCAGCTGTACCTAACTGTTGTAAACGAAGGAGCAGACTCCCCTAGAGTAGAATCCAGTTCAGCTTTTATATTGGTTAGGCTGCGGCCTTTCAAATGAAAGTATTGTACCGCATAAAGATGATCAATTTTCTCCATTTTCACAAATGAGAAATGTTCCTTCTGACGAAAATCAAGTAGTATTAATAAAAGAGCTGTAAAACAACTCATTTTAAACTGATTTCAACCTTTTTCTTCAAAAAATTATTTAAATACTTGAAAAAGAGGAATGAAATAATGCATTCAACATTTAAAGGGATTCGTTTCTATTTCACCATTTGGCAACATCGGTTATAGCTAATAAAGGACAATGAATCTGTTACCTATATGGGACAAACAAAGATGACATATTTCAGAGGCTTGCTGTTCTGTTTACTTATGTTCCGAGACATTCTGTGACATATGACATTTTGTGCACCTAACCAATCTTACTCTATATAAATAAATAACAAAACAACTGTTGTTTATGTGGCTTTTGGAGGTGGTATTGAACTAACATTTATATTTTGCCTTGATTGTTGATTTATAAAGATAATTTTCCTTTTTTAAAGTAGAATATCTAGGTACTTATAAATTATTTCTACTTGATATAGGCGCTGTTGCCAATGTGATGTGAATCAGAAACAAATCCCTTCAAAAATTAAAACCCAACATTTGAAACATCAATTTAAATACTTTTCGAAGTGAATGTGAAAAACTCATGAATTACACTCAACTTTATTTTGTTCAAACTTGCATTTGCTGTAATAACCCAAATTGAGGAACATTTCCCATTCACCGAAAACTTTGATAGCTGACAAACAAATAGTAAACAACGCAACGTCTTCAAACTAGAAACATATGCTTCACTGACTGTGTACTTTCTGATACAGTGATATTTTTCAAACCGCCATCTCTAGGTCAGTCTGGGTACTTCTTGGACCACCTGGTAGTATTCCCTTATTTTGATAAACTTCAGTGACAAAATCAGCAGCAGTTTCATATCACTCCCCATAACATCCTAGGTCTCTGGGAAAAGAAAACATCTCTGAAAATCACATTATTATTATCCTTCAGATTGTGGAAGGTTACAAACCCGAAAAACATTGGGAAACATATCCGTAAGTATTCAGAATTAACTTCAAAACTTATATAAAGAATAATACGATCTGAAATACCACAAAATTGATTCTTCCAGTACAATGGAAGCAACTGTTGAACGTGACGCTTTGGATGCAGAATGAATTTGCATAATCTTCAATATATCTTGAACCTCCTCACAATCGCAATGAGATGTCTTAGAACACGGGTTGTTTATCTGGTTACCCTCGGTTTCGGATGTTTTCACTTACCCCACATTGTCAAGTAATTACGTATTTTGATAAACTTTAATGACCCAATCAACGGCAGTTTCATATTACCCTCCATATCATCCTCGGTCTCTGGGGCAGAGAAAACATATCTCTGAACCTCACTTCATCATTATTATATAAATGGAACTAATTTCTGCCTTAATGATGGTAATGAAGGGTTGGCCGAGTCAATTTCGCTAGAACAAGCTTCCTTTTTTTCTGTTGAGCCAGTAATTAACTTCAGTTTTTCTCATTGGTTGGAAAAGGCAGTAAAGGGTATTTGACAACAAATAATTTTTTCTTCACGTTTGATGACTGCGGTCAGAGACAAGTCATGATTTATATGTGATTTCTAAATTTCCCTCTTCATCAGTAAACTTTCTGCAAAGGTAAACATCCCAGTGAAAACAATTTTATATTTGGTGAATCCAGCCATGTAACAACAGGCTTCAATTTTCAGATATGAATGATAACTGAGGTGGCGAAGCTGGGGCTTCAACAAACTTCTCACCGTGAATTATAATGAAATATATCAGATATCTATTCCCTCCAGTACTCAATATTTTCCGCCTTTCACGTCTTTGAATGTTTCAAACTCATTTGTAGTCACTCCAGTCTCACATTTCATATATGTCGTTGTGTAGCGTTTCTGTTCATGATATCTGTTTCAATTTCATTACAAATATTTGAATTGTTAATTTAATGGGAAAGGGTTATTTTCATATTATTCAATTCAATTAATCAGTTCAACTTCAGGTTATTATCTCATACAATAATACTTTCTGAATAAAACCAAAAAATATGAAAACAAAAAATAGTCCACGCTTAAAATACACGAAAAAAAATTACTACAAGCTTCTTTTTATAAAAAAAAAACAAGAAGCCATATATACTTGAGTTTCAAAATAAAAGAATGTATAAAATTTCATTTCGTTTGAAAAAACTGAAAATGTAGATTAGGAACACTATTCTAACTTGTAGTTTTCAAGTTCCCGTGTTATGTTGAGTGTTCTGAGGATGTTGAATAACTATACCTAAAATAGAATAATAATAATAATATTAGATTTTATTGCCCCAGACTACAAAATAGAATTATGAAATAGAATACAAACTTAAAATAAAAACTTATAGGGTAATCCAGCAAAAAGCAAAGTTCGGTCTTGACGGTAAGGTGAGTTATCGAAAAGTCACGCTCTTCCACTCAACCTGGAAACAAACGATTTTCCAAAGGTTTTCCCAGATAATACAGGGAAACTGAAAATTTTATTTTTTGAGATATAGAATACATATTTAGTGAAGATTATAATTACCATAAAGAAAAATACAATGTATCAGACCACACAAAGTAATCTCACAACACAACAAAGTTTTTGTTTCGGGGTTAAAATTAGATGATTTTAATGTATTTCCACGTGTTAAAACCGAAAGTGACCATAAAAATTATATATTAGCTCTTGTTTTCAAGATATAGTATCATTATATTATATATATGTATATTGAGTTTTCAACAAAAGAAATATTTCATCACCAACAGTTGGTAGACATGTTTGTTTACATAACACCCCTCTCATCAGCTGTTCTTAAGTAGTAAACATAACCTATGCGAGTTTGTCCATTGTACGCACGTGGTTGCTATTGAAATTATCGTATGAAGTTGATTTTTGAATTAATTTAAGTGCTGATCTGAAATGCCTCGAAAGTGTGTGAATTCTGTCGATAGCTTTTTCTATATATGTGGTGAGATAACATTTAAGGCTCAGAAACGTAAAATGACACCTATCGTTAAGACAACCTATGAACATTATTTTGGTGTGAAAGTTGGGGACCAAGATAAATCATGGGCTCCTCATATATGTTGTAATTCTTGTTCCGTCATATTGCGAGAGTGGCTGAAAAATAAAAACCGGACAATGGCTTTTGCAGTACCTATGGTTTGGCGTTAGCCTACCAATCATACAGACGACTGTTATTTCTGCTTAACTCCTCCCATTAAGCAAGGTTTATCTATGAAGAAAAGAGGAACGGTTAAATACCTTAATCTCCCATCTGCTCTTCGGCCTGTACCACACTCAGACAATTTGCCAGTCCCTTCTCCACCCCAAAACTATGAAATTTTACAGGAAGGTGATGAAGACTGTTTAGAAGGAGCAACCCATCCTTCTACATCCTATGACCCTGATTTTGAGGTAAGTGATAGGTCTAGTGATCCGCACAGAATTAGTCAAGCAGAGTTGAGTGACCTTATAAATAAGAGATCTTCGCTTGTCTAAGGAAAAGGCTGAGCTGTTAGGGTCAAGACTACAACAGTGGAATCTTCTAAAACATGATGTGAAAATATCTCAGTACAGACAGCGTCAAAAAGATTTGCTTCCTTTTTTTGAGAAAAAAGAAAACCTCGTAGTTTGTTCTGATGTTAATGGTTTGATGGACTGCTTGAATTTGGATCACACTCCATCTGAATGGAGACTGTTTATAGACTCTTCAAAACTAAGCTTAAAAGCTGTACTTCTGCATAATGGAAATCAGCTACCCTCTATTCCTATAGGTCATGCAGTTCACATGAAGGAAACGTATATAAATATGAAAACACTTCTCCAATCAATCAAATATGAACAACACAAGTGGCACATCTGTGGTGATCTGAAAGTCATTGCTATACTCCTAGGAATGCAATTAGGGTTCACCAAGTACTGTTGTTTTTTGTGTCTGTGGGACAGTCGGGATAGAAAATCTCACTATGAAAAAATGAACTGGCCTACACGAGACCTAAACCCTAATGAGAAAAATGTAGTTTACGAGCCTCTTGTAGATCCTAAGGATGTTCTCCTTCCCCCATTACATATTAAGTTGGGACTAATGAAAAACTTTGTGAAGGCCATGGACCAGGAAGGACAAGCTTTTAAGTACTTGAGAGCAAAGTTTCCCAGGTTGAGTGATGCTAAAGTCAAGGAAGGCATCTTTATTGGACCTCAAATCCGTGAAATCGTAAATGATCCTGCTTTTGACATGATTTTAACAGGAAATGAAAAAAGAGCCTGGGAAGCCTTTAAGGGGGTTGTACATGGGTTTTTAGGTAACAAAAGAGATGATAACTTCACAGCATTGGTTAAAGAGCTTCTTCAAGCTTACCACCAACTTGGATGCAACATGTCCTTAAAAATTCATTTTCTTCACTCTCATCTTAATTTCTTCCCACAAAACTGTGGAGCTGTGAGTGACGAACATGGAGAAAGATTCCATCAAGACATTGCCTTAATGGAACAGAGATATCAGGGCCGTTGGAATGAAGCAATGCTTGCAGACTACTGCTGGTCTGTGTGTAGGGATGCTCCAGAAGTGTTTTATAAAAGACAAGCTAAACGACAGCGATCTTACAATGAATCGGATGGACTTAATTGAAATTTGGTGGTACAAACTTCTTTTATTTGTCAAAACACTAAGAATAATGTTTTTTTTATTAATTTTGTACTTAAAATATTCTAAAAGAAACATAACAATATTGTTTTATGTACTTTCTCTTTTCACGTATAATATAATTACTCTTTAAGATTAAGTACTGTGTATCTCAAAAACCAGAGCTAATAAAAATTTTTAATTGTTATTTTCGTTTTTATCACCCCAAAATTAGTAGGAATTGACTAATTTAGTGTAGGAAACATTCAAAAAATATTTTTTTGTTGTGTTGTGAATCAATTTGTCAGTTGCAATAAAAGTGGTGACTGATTTTTTTGAATGCAAATGGAAAAATATTTTTCATTTCTATAGGTATACAATTGAAAACCTTGGTCATATTCTAAAAAAAAGTTGACTTGATCTTTTCAAGTCAACTTTTTTGGTTTTGAAACGAGGAATTGTAAGTTGATTTTTAAGAGGGATATTCACATCGTGGATCTGTGAGCGAAATCTCACTTAACTGTAAATATATCGCGCTTTTTTAAACAACAAAATGTTGAGTATAAGAGAACAAAAATGAAGTAAACACCTTTTTCTCATATCTATCCAGCCCAATTCAGAAAATGCAGACGAAATATGACTACGTAGACCACATGAATTTTGTATCACCTGAAGTCGGCGACTATCAGTTTGCAATAAAGCAGGCGCATATATGCAGTCAGCATAGTTAAGATGTGACAGAACAAGGGATTCGCATAACAGGATCCCACATGTTCTTGTTAATAAATGTCTATTAGAGTAAAAAAGTTTCAAATCACTAAATGCTTTTTTATGACAAAGAAAACATGATTTCTAAATTTTAGTTCACTATCTAGCATGAGCCCCAGAATTGTGTTCGTTTCTTTCTCGTGCTCCTTTGTGTCAAAATAGCAACGCTTTAGATTTAGATGGGTTTATCGTCAAACAGAATTTCTTCGATGAAGAAACCAAAGTTTGTAGATTGGAATTCATATGGTCACAAGCAAGACGTAAATCACTTCCTTCAAAGGACATGTAAAGTTGTGTGTCGTCCGCGTAACAGTGAACTGAGAAGTGACGTATATGTTTATGAAATTGCGAAGTATAAATAGTATACAGAAGGGGTCCAACGATTGATCCTTGGGGAACTCCTCTTTTTATAATTGCAGGATGAGACAGGATTGCATTGAACCGCACAGACTGAACTCTTTCAGATAGATATTGCCTAATAACTTCCATTGCAGCATCTGCAATATGGAAGAAAAGCATCTGTATAATGCATTTTATCAAATCTTCATGGCAGGAGAAGATGTGAAAACATATTGTCATTTGGACTGTTTAAATATTCTGAGATGCCATTTGGTTTAGCAAACGCAACACACACACAAGACACAAAACATAGATCACTTAAAACAATCGTTAGAATCATAAATAGATTTTGTATTGTCAGTTCTGGAAATAGGGTTTTATCCATTATGACCTTACTGAATTCACTTGACTACCTATATTATGGCTACTGACCTTGTTGATAAATGTTATGTGAGGATCAACACTGTTTTATTGTGGGAATATAGGCCATTTTGGCCAAGGACGTAACTATATGTGAAATAGAAAAACATCTCTTTCACTTATATTGAAAGAAAATTCAGTTTTGAACTGGTTTTTATTACTTTTTGAAATCAATGATACATACGAAGACCAATTTTTGGTATTTAGAAATACTGGGTGTTCTGTGACATGAATTATATATTGGTATGAATCATTGACATTATTGGACAGAATAAAATATTTTCTATATTTATATTTGATATCTTCTCAAGAAGTTTAAGATATGTTCTCCTGAAAAACCCAAATTCAACAAACGTTACACCTCCAGTTTAGGATAACTTCAACAAAATATTTCAACTACACAGCATCTATGTCAGGATTCATGTCAAAAACATCTACTGATGTTTCTGGCATAGATCCTCAGCAATTATTTGTATTGAAACTTTTTAGCGAAACAGTAAACAATTATTCAAAACTTGTTGACTCATTTCACATTTTAGAAGGCCTAAGGAATTATAAACAATTGTTTCTAACAAGAAACTATCTTTTTACTCACCAGAGGATCAACTTTCAATTTTCTCACGTGCTGTATACTCCTTTTCGTTCTAGCTACTGGTAACGCATGATTCACGAAGTGGTATTCTGTACTGGATCCCAAAACCTGTAAAAAAGAAGGTTAATTGCAGAAAAATCGCCCAATCAGAAAATGACTTTCACACTGATACTGATACTGTCAGTAGTTTTTTCAAAATAGAGTATAAACGATGGTCGTGACGGTACTAACACTTGCTGCGAACTTGGCAACACCGTAAAATTTATTCATACTGCAAAATTTAATTTTCTTTTTCTTCCTAGAGTTTTGGTTGTTCTGATTGTGCGTGCGACATTGCCAACTAATTTTTGGTGTCAATTTGATGGTGACACGTTTTTCTCCATGAAACAATGGACCCAATTTATTTGCACGAGTTCCAAATTTATTCTATCATAAGGAGCTTTGTTGAAGTTCAATTGAATCCTTGATTTTTCAAACAAATATTTGAGTTTATGAAATTCAAAATCAATATTTAACGCGGGATGATGTAAATCTTCTCTGATCGAAGGATCAGAACAATGAGTAATACCTTTGATACCTATTTTGTTACAAAATACAAGGTCTAGGATCCTATCATTTATATTTTTATTGTTATTGAATTGCATGAGTTTCAGAAAAGAACACATATCAATAATTTCAGAATATTTGTAGTCAACATTGGTCGCTTCAAAGTAATCTCCACGCAATTGTAGGTCATTCAAGCGCTTTCACTTATCCCTCTCTCCTCTTCACCGGTTTAACGGGAGTTGACCGTTTGGCGGGAGTTGACCGTTTTCTGCTTGATTACAGGTTTCCATATGTTGCATATCTCTACGCTAGCTCAGCTGAATGCGTTGTTGGACAATGCAGCTTACAACCACTTGGTGATATGTTGATAAGTCCAAACATGCACTGCTAATTGAACACAATTCTTCTGATCTTCTCCGATGATCCTCTGACGTAGGAAAGGACAAGCACTGATTATGACGACATCCACCATATGGTCGTTGAAATGACGTTTTGATGATGCCTAGTTCCTTCTTGAGCCCTTCCTTCGTATTACAGAGCCTGAAAGGTTCTTGATGATTTCTCTTTTGGTAGATTGATGTTGTTTGAATTCGTGATTCAGATACAGTCCCGCGTAAATAGGTTTTTGGTATACACCAATACGTCTTAAATTGGCAATTCGTTGTGAATGTCATGGAAGGCAGTTGATGTGCTTCAGAAAGGTGTCTAGCTTTGTATTCCCATGAATCCAAACTATGAAGGTGTCTTCAACGTATCTCAACCAGATTCGCGGCTTCTTCAATGGTCAGAGTTTCAAACCACTCCATATATATGTTGGCTATAACTGGTGGAAGTGGCCATCCCATTGGCAGTCCCTCATCTTGCGTAAAGAATCCGTCCTTCAGTTGGAAATAGCAGTTCTTTCTATCTTCCAGGTCCTCGTTTACGGATAACGACAGGAACGTAAAGTTTTCCACATCGATACTGATTAGTTGATCTTGCTTGTGACTTTGATTGCCTCGAGTAATTTGACAAAATGCAATGAATTCTTCACAAAACATTAAAGTTTTCCCTCGTAGAGTTTGTATGAGTGGAAGTGAAAATCTGGACACAAGTTTTGAGTAGCTGAATCTCGCTAACTAATAATCGGTTTGAGCGGAACACCCTTCTTGTGGATTTTGGGCAGTCCACAATCATTTTCTTATAGAACTAACGGATAATTTAAGGATTTTATAATTCCCTTTTCTGGAAATTGTAAAGGTCTATCGTTCCTAAGAATGTGTTACTTCGTAAAAAAATTCACTGAAAAAAATAGTGTAGTTCAGAAAAAACAAATGTTATCGAATGTATTGAAAACCCTTTCACCACATCAGAACTAGAAGACTGTCTCTCAGAGCGCGTCTCGCTATCCAGGGTAACATCATCAGGAAATTACTGAAACTAGTCATTTGTATCATAGATACGAATCCAAAACCAATATACCTATACATTTCTTCTCTCCAATCAAATACGTTACTATGCAAAAACATCAAATTTAATTTTTGTCCCATCTTAGTTAGTACTACGTAAAATTTATAGCATTTCAGAGTTGGCCTACAAAAAACCGAGGTCTCACAGTCGGATGGATGTTGCTCTAATTTTCCATACTGGTAATGTACTCAACCGAATATTAATGCAACAGGTCAATACACTTCAACACAGGTTGTGAGACATGATATGGAAACGTTAGGGTAATTTTTAAATTAGATTTGCGTGTTCTTGAAACACGATATGAATTCAAAGTGGTTTCAATTCCCATAGCGCAGTAATGAAATAAGAATACATAGTTTATATACCTCATACCATCATAATGTGTGGTGAAAATCAATGACAAACATATTCAGCAAAAAATTTCGGCAAAACTGTTTACTAAACCTCAGTATGTGTTACACTTTATGTCATCATCTTCAGGCGAGTTTTTTAAGGGCAGGTAGACTCGTCTGTTTATTAGAAAAACACTGCAGCGTGAGCTGGTCCATCACTAGAAAATTTCGCATACTTCCAGCCTATTTGCTGCCAGTGATTCTGACACCCCATAGTGTGAAGAAAATCTACTGTTGTTTATGAATTTCTTCAATCCTTTTGGAATACTCAAATAATGGTGTGTAAGCTTTCACGGCCGGTATTTAACAATTTATCTGATGTTTCTGGGCTTATTAGCCGTGGTCTGCAGATTTGTTTACGTGACGTTTCGTCTGCTACTGCGGTATACACTATCAAAGGCGATGCGGCAACGGTCGAAGTTATCTACCTAGCCTCGAATAGAAACCTCTGGTTTTATCAAGAACTGCGTATTCTGCAACTGCCAATTTATCTGCCCTACCTGGCAGACCTGTTCATGAGCAGATTCGAAATGGAAACTAAAGAAAAGTCAAAGTACTTTCGAAGGATTTGGCTAAGGTATGTGGATGCTATTTTCGCGGTATTCGATACCAAAAAATTGAATATCGAGGACTTTGTTTCCTTTTTAAATAATAGATGTCCATCAATAAAATTCACGTATGAATTAGAAAATAAGGGACAACTACCATTTCTTGACGTTTTGGTAATGAGGAGCAAAGATGGAGGGTTAGAATACGATATATTTAGAAAAGAAACAAGCACGTACAGGTATATTTCTGACAGTTCCCATCACTGTGGACAGCACAAACGTGCTGGGTTGAATTTTTTGGTGCATCGTCTTTTAACTTTCCCTCCAACACTTGATAGGTTCACAAAAGAAAAAAGCACAATACAGGAAATAGCAGCCACTAACGGTTTCCCGAGGGGTATTGTAGATGACATAATTAGGAAAAAGAAGTTTAGGTTAAGAATGAACGAAATCTCGACTTTCAGAAAGGACAAAAACCAAGATAAATACATCTCAGTTCCATACCACCAATATACGAAGAACTTTGGGAAGATTTTCAAGGAACTAGGGTTTATTAGCCATGATCTGCAGATTTGTTTACGTGACGTTTCGTCTGCTACTGCGGTATACACTATCAAAGGCGATGCGGCAACGGTCAAAGTTATCTACCTAGCCCCGGATAGAAACCTCTGGTTTCATCAAGAACTACGTGTTCTGCAACTGTTAATTTATCTGTTCGGCTATAGCGGCATCTTCTTTTATGCTCAATCAAACGGGTTCTAACGCTTCTTTTCGTGGTTCCGATGCAGAACGAACCACAACAATATGGTATTCGGTATACTCCTGGGGTACCTAATGGATTCCTGGGATCTTTCACTTCACTCCATCGTTCTTGTGGGCTTGAAAATGGCGCTAACTCCATATACACCACTGTATATATGCAAAACAGCATATCTCGTGTCTGGATTGTCTTCTTACTTTTCATTTCTTTTTTATTTCTGACAGAAATTTTCGCATGAAAAATCATTTGGGCAGATGTTTAAAATATTCTTCTTAAACCCTTCAACACTAAAATAGTCTATTTTCGAACTCATTTCTGATGGTGGTGTCGAGGCTGAGGACAACGTCTACCACGCCGTTGACCTGGTTCAATTCTCATACCGATTACTCTTTTTAATTCAATTCCTCTCAGCTGCTGATGACCACAAGGACCACGTAACTGGTGCGCGACAAGGGGGCTCAGGGATGAAGCCCTGAGAAGGCCTGACGGGTGAGGCGGAGTCTCAAGGGCGGCCACACCCTTTGAATCTCTTCGATACTCATTCCATCCTTCTCTGCATCGATTACGTCACACGTTTCTCTCTTCCACTCTTCGAAACACACCTACGTCGGTTTGGGTGTTCCACAAGGTTTCGATTGGATGTCATGAAAATTGCAAAAAATTCAGCTCCATAATAAAATACATGGGAGTTTATACCGCAGTAGGCTCTCTTACCTGGTGATCCGCCCGGGGACCTTCAACCGTTCTTAGGATGAGATTCTCATCCAACGCGTTCAGTGCTGTAGTATTAAAGGATTTGACGGTACCACGGACATCGGATTAGTTATAACAAACCGTCTAAATTGATATTGTGTTTAGTTCATTACTGTTGTTATTATCATTTTTTGTAGTTGGTTATTGTTGTTTGTTTTATTATTGAGTGATTAGAAAATGGGAGATGTAAAAAAGACATTATTGAAGAAGTCGGGCAATGTTTGCTGCTTCAGTGATTGCAAAAACAAGGCCTAAAATTGTAGTGAGAAATTTTATTGATTTCCAAAAGATTCCAAGTTATTTTGCAGTTATTCCGATTATATCATTGGTTTCGAAGATACTGGTGACAAAAAAAATGAAGCCGGCAAAAGTCTCAACCCCTTTGATGGTAAGAGGTATATTTTCAAATTGGAAGCAACCATTAGCTTATTATTTTTATAATACTACCTGTCCTGGTAAAACTTTAAAAGAAGTCATTTTTGAGGCAATTACAAAATTAAAAGACATTGGTCCTAATGTTATTGTTCTTATCTCAGATATAGGATCTTATAACATTCAATCAAAAAATATCTTGGATATTTCTCCCGATAATCCATTTTTTATGTAAATGACTAACAATTTTTTTAAGTTTGATATACCTCATCTTATTAAAGCTTTGAGAAATATGCTAATGATAAATCATTTTATATCATGAGATAAAACTATTACATGGGATTACATAATTAAATTTTATACTGAAGAGAAAAGTATCCGATTCGTGGGGTTCCAAAATTAACAGATTCTCATGTCTTTCCCACTAACTTCGAGAAAATGAAAGTTAAATTTGCAACCCAGTTATTCAGTGCCAGAGGAGTTAAATCCGGTGAACGAAAAGGCCATCACAATGGACCACACCTACCAATCCATATGTCTGGGTATGTCTTCTGGTGGCAAAGTTACAAATTATCATTTTTTCTAGACTCCAAATCATACACAAATAACACCGCAACCGGTTACAGAGGATCGAAATACTTTTTGAGCGAGGGTACACAAGACTTTCTATTTGAAAAAAAAATTATAGCGCCTTCTCTCCAGCGAGTGATGTGTCACCATTGGCTTTTTCATCAAAAAGTACTGAAAATGCTTTCTTTTCCTACAATTTACAATTCTCATCCAACTACTGAGATAACGCTAGCACAAGTCTCAGTAAGTCTGTCTATAAGGTTCAATATGACCAAAAAAAATCGAGAGGACTCAAATCCGGTGAACTAGAAGGCCATAACAATGCACCGCACAATCCACATGTCTGGGTATATCTTCTGGTGGTAAAGTTACGAATTATCATTTTTCTCAGACTCCAAATCATACATAAATAACCAATGGCTTTTTTATCAAAAAGTACTGAAAATGATTCCTTTTCCTACAATTCTTGTCCGACTTTGATATCTTGCCCCGTTCAAATATTAAGAGGGGTGGGAAACTATATATTTAGCTGTCTCAAGAATTTTTTTCTAATAAACAAGCTTTGAAGTTCCTACATTGTTTCATGAAAATGTTGATCTTATTGTCTTTCAAAGCTTTCAATAAACTCTATAAAGTTCCAAGTATTTTAATCTTCTGCAACAGTCTATTTGATCATTACCGATATTTGTTGACTCTCCTCTCTCTTGCCCAACGTAATCAAACTCCGATTGAAAGGTAAGTACTTCAGAAAGAATGGCATTTTCAATAACAACACTCGTCAGTCAATGTTATCTCTCGTACTTTGCAGATGGAATAGAAATATCGATTTTGTTCGATGGGAGTATCAGGCGAGACAAAATGATCATCGAGATAACTAAAGCAGTGTTATATAGTTCTGTTTCGTAATAGAAAATGTAATCTTTGATAAACCAGGTTGGATGTGGTTCATCGATCGATTTTGTGTAAAAGTTGATGCATGTACTCATACATGTCTCATGGCGACAGCTCAAATGACAAGAAGGGGAAGTAAAACAAAACTAATATGTATTCAACGATGAAAACAGATACTTGAGATATCACTATGAGGATAGATGATACATCAATAATTTCATTCGGTCATGAAAGTCAATCAATATCGAATTGACAAGTTTCTACACTAGTGGTGTAACACACGACCCAAAATGATAGGGAAGTGGCGGCGGCAGTATTTCTGAACCTTTCTAAGGCCTTTGATTGCGAGGAACATGAAATCCTGCTGCAAAAACTCTTTCATAATGGAAACCGGAGAACAGTCTTAGAGTGGTTCAGATCTTATATTACTGGTAGAAGTCAAAATATAACATTGAGCAACAACACTTCTAATAGTGGAAAAATTGTGCGCCGAGTTCCTCAGGGGTCAGTCCTAAGCCCAATTTTATTCTTGCGATATGGCAACAATATGACAAAACTTGATATATCTGGAGCATTTACCTTGTTTGCGGATGACACTATGATACTTTGGCGTAATAAAGATCCTGATACTTTGACTCGGTCTATCCACTCAGATTTAGAAAAAATAAAAAAATGGTGTGAATCGAATATGCTATCGCTGAATTTTTCTAAAACAAATCTGATAACATTCAAGTGGGACTTAGAACAAGTAATATTAGGTGAACACATGATTGAAAGTAAACCTGTAACTAAATTCTTGGTACATTCATTGACAGTAATTCAAAATTTGATGCGCAAATAACTGCTTTAAAAAAGAAATTATTTTCTGATTGCTTTGCCATAAATGTCATATCTCGTGAACTCTGATTTTCAGCAGCAATAAATGCCTACTATTCACTTATGGGGAGTCATTTCCGGTATGGTAATTCCTTTCTGGGGCTCATGCAGCCAGATTTTGATGCAGAGTATATTCGTTATCCAGAAAGGAGCTTTGGGAATAATATTCAAATCAAGATGCGTGACTCGAGTAGGCCACTTTTCTGCATAAATAAAATGTCAACTATATTTGAAATATTCATTTTAGAGAGTGTCTGCTTACTTCACAAACATAAAGAACAGTTTGAGAGCCATACAGAAAGGTCTACGCGTAGCGATAAAAAACTTCCACGGCCCACTACATCTTTGACCCGGCAGTCTGAAATCTATAGAAGTAGACAAATATATAATCATCCACCAAAACATATTACATCAATTAATGAACTTATGATGTACTGTTTGGAACCTTTGGTGTAGTAATGAATATTACTGGAGTTTTTTCCCAACACCAAATCGTTATTTTTACACCTCGACACGTGTTTCGATCACCAAGTGACCATCTTCAAGAGGAAGATAAAACTAGAAACTTCTCAAAACTAAATCTATTTATGCTATTCAGGTACATCATATAACATACAAAAAACATGGTTCTGCAAGAAGATGAGATTTTGGTTTCTTTTGATGTTAGTTCCTTATTTCCTAGCGTCCCAATTCCACAGACCTTGCAATACCTCAGGGAATTACTAGAGAAAAATAATTTCAATAACAACAAAATCGATGAATTCGTTTATCTTACCAATTTGTGTATGAAACAAAATCGTTTCCAGGTAGAAGGTTGCTTTTATGAACAACAGGAAGGAACGGCCATGGGAAATCCCTTGTCCCCCTACCTGGCAGACCTGTTCATGAGCAGATTCGAAATGGAAACTAAAGAAAAGTCAAAGTACTTTCCTAGGATTTGGCTTAGGTATGTGGATGATATTTTCGAGGTATTCGATACCAAAAAATTGAATATCGAGGACTTTGTTTCCTTTTTAAATAATAGATGTCCATCAATAAAATTCACGTATGAATTAGAAAATAAGGGACAACTACCATTTCTTGACGTTTTGGTAATGAGGAGCAAAGATGGAGGGTTAGAATACGATATATTTAGAAAAGAAACAAGCACGTACAGGTATATTCCTGACAAATCACATCACTGTGGACAGCACAAACGTGCTGGGTTGAATTTTTTGGTGCATCGTGTCTTTTGTCTTTCCCTCTAACACATGATAGGTTCGCAAAAGAAAAACGCACAATACAGGAAATAGCAGCCACTAACGGTTTCCCGAAGGGTATTGTAGATGACATACTTAGGAAAAAGAAGTTTAGGTTAAGAATGGACGAAATCTCGACTTTCAGAAAAGACAAAAACCAAGATAAATACATCTTAGTTCCATACCACCAATATACGAAGAACTTTGGAAAGATTTTCAAGGAACTAGGTATGAAGGTGGTTTTTAAAACAAGTCATACACTGCAGAGCCTTTTGGGAAGTCCAAAAGACAAAGTCGAGAATTCGGAAAACTCTGGAATTTACGAAATTGAATGTAAGGATTGCGATGCAAAATATTATGGACAGACAAAAAGATCTATTAAAGTGAGATATAAGAAACACATAGCACACTTAAAATATGGAAGACCTGAAAAATCAGCAGTCGCCCATCATATTTTGCAACAAAACCATTCCATAGACTTCTGTTCTTTAAGATTAGTTAGACAAGTTAATAACGACAGGCAACCAGATGCCTATGAGAGTGTAGAAATAAGTAAACATAATAATATTATGAATAACGATAACGGACCAATACCAAATAGCATTCTATATAGCTTGTTGAAATAATATTGTTGGGTTTACTGATTACTACAAAAAGACACATTGTAAATATATTTAGATAGGCAATATTGTGAAACTAACTTTATATAGCTGAAAATTGTTCTATATATAGCTGTAATATTTAAACATACATAAGGACATATTGTAAAATAATAGAAAGGCCAATTGTAAAATTAATTTAGGGTGGTACACTTGTATGGGTGGTATTACTGATTACCTACCTGTATGATGTACCTGAATAGCATAAATAGCTTTAGTTTTGAGAAGTTTCTAGTTTTCTCTTCTTCTTGAAGATGATCACTTGGTGATCGAAACACGTGTCGAGGTGTAAAAATAACGATTTGGTGTTGGGAAAAATCTCCAGTAATATTCATCAATTAATGAACTTAAAAAATTTTGAAAATCAGTAAATAACCTTGTTTTGGGAAAGTGTTTCTACAGTTTGGGAGAGTATTTTGCATACAAATTCTAGTCTTTCGGTTTACCACGGTGTATATTACCATTTATGTCGAGTAATTTCAATATTGTGTTGTTTTATTGATAACATATTTATACATTTTTTCTTATCTTTGGTATTTTTTATTGTTCTTTTTGGTCTATTATTTTTAATCTTCACTGTATTTTTGTAAATACTATATAATCTTTAAAAAAAACACACTTCATATATTTTTAACATTTCATGTGTTTATAAACATGACACCCTTTGCCGACAAAATGTATTACATTTTAGACAATGAAGATCTATCTATCAATCTATGTCATTGTTTTGATTGACTTGTGACGCATCTCCAATCAGGCGGATGCCTCTTTTCTGAATGGAATCCAGCAACTTCAGGATATGTTTGGGGGCGGAGCTCCATACATGAGAATAATACTCCAAAGAAGGTCTGATCTGAGCTCTATAAAACATCCAAAGTTGCTGAGATGTGAACAGTTTTTGGTTCGGAACAATGTTTCAATCTTTTGAGAAGCAGCCAAGACATATTGGTGTCCATCTTAGAATATAAATCTCAGAATATATCTTAGAATATAAATCGGTACTTTGGTATTCGTTTTATGACTGTTACAAAAAGGATACCGAAAATTCGATTCGATTTATGAATAAGGTTATCAAGCGAACCCCACTGAGACACAAACACCACATTGTCATCACATGTATCATCATGAGTTACTTCTTTTGCGAATACCAATGCATTCATAAACATTTTCAGGAGAAAGACATTTTTCTCTCAACTCCCACAAAAGTTTAGTTTTTCAGAGAATACTAAATTTGTCAGAAAATATATTCCTGTCAACTCCTACGAAACTCAATTTACCTGATCCTATACCCTATGAAAATAGCCTTCAAGCTTTTGCTGTCAAAGGCGGAATGCTCGTTTAGGTTATGTTTCGTGACAAAATCCTTCCTGGAATTATTTTGGAATTCACACCCACTAGAGAGCAGCGCGGATCAGTCTGGATCTGGAATATAATCAAGTCAAATCGTCTAATCTATTTCCATTTTAATCTGTTATTTACCATCCATATTGGAAACGTCAATGATCAACATGTGTCATGAACAACAATTACGTGTGGGAGGAATAATATAGAGAACAACCTACTTGATGAAATGTTATGAACAACAAAACTTACATAATTCCGGAGAACGGAGAATGATTATTTTGGGAAGAGATTAATATTTAAAAAAGGATACTTATCTTGCATTTTTACCTCTTCATGAAAATGAAGAATGAGAACTGTGGAATGTTGACATAAATAGCTTTCATTTTCTTTTTTCACAATCAATAATAATCTATCAATTTTTTTCTCACACATCTGTCTTTCCATTACCAGCTTTGCAACAAATGAAAGAGTAATCTTTAAAGTTTATTTCCATCATCAGGGATGCTACAAAATTGTGCGTGTAAGTAATTGTGCGTGTAAGAAATTTTGACCTGTGGGTAGAATTTCTCAAGGAATTCTTCACAATTTGAAGTTGGTAACAGCTTTTACGACTATTACCACTGATATATGTCATGTCAACTGTCTGTCAGTCCTAACCAATAGAGACGATTCGTGAAATTTCCACATGTGGATAAGATACTCTTCTAATAATTTCAAAATTTAATGTTTTTGAGCAAATATTGTACATCCTTTTCCAATTTTTGTAAATTCATTGTACCAATGTTCATCCAACAATATATGCCCAATATTTTACAAAACCATCGTATGAAACCTCCTCAATATAGGTCCAAGTATAACCATCCATTGCAAAGCCATTCCAAACTAGTCAGCAACGACTACCCATTCCCTATATTCAAGGAACTAGAATAATCCCGTTTCAGATCAAGAATATTGGTGGTTGTTTTTGAAATATTCGCCAAAAACTAGAGTTGTCAACTTTCTTATGTTGGCTCTACCGCCTCCATTTCAAATGATATAAAAAAGGCAGACAAGCTTTCAATACTATTTCATATTTGTATAATCTGATATCAATCAATTTTAAATGCGACGTTTCGTTCATTAGATTTCATCATCACCTTCGGTTTTTTAAATACTGACCTATATTGTACAGATTTTAAACAGATATTGTAATACATATCTAAATTTGCTATTACAGTGACTACAAAATTCCATGAAATAACTTGAACTTATTAGAAACATTTCCAATATTTAATTTTCACCTAATTCGATATTGCTATCTTCTGGTGATGTCTGGAGTTTGGAACTAGACTGATTCATATATAGATAGGTTTTTCAGTCTAGTTCCAAACTCCTGACATCACCAAAAGATGGCAAATGAGACTCTGCCGAAACGTTAAATCCTAGTGAGTATCAAAACACAGTACACGGATCGAAACTATATATATTCAGGCCGTTTTTTTAGCTAATCTAATTATCTCGATACTCAAGATACTGAAAGAAGATGAGAAGTTTGTGTTGTTCCGAATGTTATTCACCAAGAAGTGAGGAATTTCATATAATGATGCTGTTAGGAACAATACTAGTGATCTGATGAGCTGATAAAGCTTGATTACTCAGTTTGGTTGCGGAGTATGTGGGTTAGATATATTGCATCTGAAGAGGAAGGTTGCTTGTTGGAGTTTTTTACCGTAACTCCAAAATCATTGGTGGGATATTTCATTATTCTCCATTCTGTGTAGGTGTGATTACAACCAGAGTCACAAATTTTTAGCAATATGAGAATGAATGTATGTATGTATGAAAAATGATAATAAAAATACTGCGTGAGCGTTGAAGATGTTTCAAAAATAGCGATAATCTAGATATTTTGTTCTTTAATTTTTGTGAATACGTGAATTCACATATCTGGATAACGTGTTTATCTACTATTATACGTTTATCATCAATTGTCAAACTTTACTTTCCTAGAAATTGTTACAGATTACAGTTCGTTTTTTGTTGACAAAGTAGTTGATTTCGTTTGAAAAACATCATAAGAAAAACCCAATGAGATAAATATCATTTGAAATTTAAGAAACAGAAAAGAAACCTTTTGAACTGAAGAGAATATACATTTTTTGCATTATTTATTCGAAGAATACTTCATTGTGAGATTTTCCACTGAACAATTTTTCAAAAACGTAATAATACTAGAGCCCAAGCGGGGATTTCGGGATTTACTGAAGGGCGGCAGATCAATATACAGGGGGATACCTTGTACCCGGTTAAGTACCTCCACCAAATATAAGCCCCATATATAAGACCACCTGTGAGGAATAAAGGATCAGATTAGTAAAAAAAATTGATCATCAGAAAGTCTCGAGCGCGTCAGATTATGGTAGGGTGAGTTAATTACCTGCTTGAAAGTGTATATTCCAGTAATCTGACAATTTGAGAGTGACGTAAAGAAAGGGGTGGGCAGCAAAGTTGTAAAAAAATAACGTCATTTCGACATTCTTGAGCGTAGGTAATTTTTTTTATTTTGAAGAAAATGATTCAAGGATAACGAGGTGTAAGGAATCACACGTGTTAGGAATTCGAGGTGTACTGCGTCTAACCTCGAAACGAATGCAAAAGTTAATTGCACGAAATTTGTTACCCAGGGTTTTTTTTTGACGTGGGAAATCATAACTTCATATTAATTTTCATGTAACATCTAGAGGGCACTGCGTACGCTGTCATTATTTATTTCAAATTGCCCTAACTTTTTTGACAGTACACTTTTGGTACTTTTCATGAAAAAACCTAATTCCCAAGTGAAAAAGGAACACGTCCTCAACAACGCTGGAGGTGATCGTTTTCGAGATATTTACAATTTTCTATATCGATGCATATTACTTTATAGCCAACTTTGATTTCAATAATTTTTGTCACTCTCCGCTTGCAAATTAAGTTAATTAAATCGAGCAGGCTATGAAAGTTTGTTTATAAAAATAGAAGTTGGCCGTCACATTTTTAACTATTACTTGACAAATTCACAGTTCGGAGTTTATAAAGTGATTTATTGGTGCCATGCCCGACTTAACGAATGCTGAAATGGCTGATATGGTTTTTGCATACGGCTTGGCCGACGGAAATTTAAGCGAGGCCAGACGCATCTATCAGGAATGGTATCCCCAACGCGTGACTCCTTGTGCAGCGACATTTGCGAATCTCTTCCGGCGACTTTCCGAATCTGGAAGATTTGATGAAACAAATTCTGCAGTAGGACGACCACGGACTACTAGAACTGTAGAATTGAAGAAGGCGGTTCTCGAAGAAATTAGTGAACATCCAGAGACAAGTACAAGAAAAATTAGTCAAACTTTAAATGTGAGTTACATGACAGTTTACAGAATTTTAAAGGAACAGCAATTATATCCTTATCATATTCAGCGTGTCCAGGCACTTACGCTACGTGATTCCAACCATGTTTCGAATTTGCTCAATGGCTTCAAAGAAAGGTCTAACAACATCCGCAAATTTTATCGAAAATCCTCTTCACAGATGAGGCTAATTTTTCAAGAAATGGTATCATGAACTTCCATAACAACCACATCTGGGCGGAAGATAACACACATGCGATAACGTCCGGATTGAGGTCACCGGACCTCAATCCCGTTGATTTTTTATTTTGGGGACACCTAAAATCACTAGTTCATGCTAGCCCCGTTGAAAACGAGGAAATGTTGAGAGATCGCATTATAGCTTGCTGCGAAACTATAAGAAACACTCCGGGCATTTTTCAACTGGTGCGGAATTCTTTGATGTGGAGAGCAGATGCTTGTATTACTGTTGGGGGGTCGTCACTTTGAACAGTTGTTGTGATAGTTGTTCCGTTCAATTTTTATATGTTTATTTTCCTAATAAATAACATAGTACTTCTCCGATTTTTTTTACAAACTCCGAAATGTACCACTTTTTAATTAAATAATTAAACATGACAAATTTTATTAATTTGGATTGAATAAGCAGTTCGATAATGCTCAGTTTAGAAGAATACTGCGTATAAAGTTTTCGTTTATACTGCGTTTATACTGCGTATAAAGTTCGTAAAACATTTTATAGGAAAAAGTTGTTTATTTTGACGAGATCCACCACATACTTAGTTTTTGTAATGTTCTCAGCAACTTAACTTAGCTAAGGAGCTAAGTAATATGCATCGATATAGAAAATTGTAAATATCTCGAAAACGATCACCTCCAGCGTTATTGAGGAAGTGTACCTTTTTTACTTGTGAAAGGTGTGGGAATTAGGATTTTTCGTGAAAAGTACCAAAAGTTTACTGTCAAAAAAGTTAGGGCAATTTGAAATAAATGATGACAGCATACGCAGCGCCCTCTAGATTTTACATGAAAATTCATACGAAATTATGATTTTCCACGACAAAAAACCCTGGGTAACGAATTTCGTGCAAATTACTTATTTTTTGCACGAGTTACTTTCAAAAATCGAACAAAAAAATTTAATTCCAACACCCCGTATCTCCGAAACGAAGCATTTTCGGACACAAGTTCATATAGACTTTTTTTCTTAAAATTGTCTCAGGAATACGTCACTTGAATATTTTAACGTACTCATGTTACACCCTGTATATCAGAAATACGCGACGGACTGTGGCTTCTCATCGTTTTGAGATTCAACTCAGCAACCTCGAACTTCACTTTTTAATAACTCTTTCATTTGGAGAACTACATTCATGTGGAATAAACTTCTTGAGAACGTTTTTCCAAATGAATTCAATCTCTAGCGACTCAAATCCAGTGTGAATCGCTACTGTCGCATAGGCACCGCTCTTAGAGCGCCTTAAAGAGTTTCCTATAGTACTTGTGTTTTGTCCTTTAAAAAAAAATTATTTTTTTTAAGATAACTGAAAATTCACCTCAGTTTTTGAACACTTCTTGTATTGCCAGCATGAGAGAATATCAAATGTACTTATTTTGAATGTATTTTGATGATATTTAGAATGAATTCTGAATATATAAATATCATACATATATTATATAAGGAGACTAGGTTTACCTATTTTGAACACATTTTGAACCTCTATCGAGTAATATTTGAACGATACTTGGTCCACTTGAGAAGTGAACAAAATCAGATCAACACGATTCCCAAGCTTTTCAATTCAATGGTGCGGTAAGTAAAATCATACCAGCTCGTAAACCACACAGTTAAAAAATTGGTAATTGGTTGGGGTGGAGTGTCGAAAACTCATCTACATTCCCTTGAGGTTATGCAGAAGAGATTTATCAGATGTATCATAAGGAAAGGTTACGACTACCCTAACGATCTTCTTTATTCAGAATCTGGAATATTTGATCCCAGATAGCTGTTTTTTATAAATATTACTGCTGTACAGCATAAAAACAAAGAAGAATTAACTACTTATCACCATAAATATGCTACACGTCGGAATTATAGTATCGTCATACCATTAATGCTAAAATCAGTTGGGCAGAAATCCTACCAGTATTTAGGACCAAAACTCTACAGTTTTCTTCCTGAAAATTTAAGATTCGAATCAAATCTCAAATAAGTATGACAAAGATTAAATTATTTGTCAAGAATATACCACGAGCAGAGATACATAGACAAATATAAATTTAAATACTCACTCCACGATTATGGATATATTGTATATTGTGTATTAATCTGTTTGTAGTCTGGAACTCTTATAATTAAAATCTCTATATCCATTGACTGTTCAATTTATTTATTTTATGTCCAAATGTGTCCAGTTTAAAATTATGTTTTTACCCATACTTCATCCATTCTTCATATTCTGTTCAAATATGTCCAGTTTAAACTTTTATTCTCATCTATATCTAGTACTTATTCCAATAGATTGATTGGTTTTATACAATTATATTCTGTTCAAATGTAGGTATTTTAAATTTATATTACACACAGGCAGATCATTTTGCCTCGTGAGATGTATTTTATTTGTTCACTGTTCATTTCTATATGTACATGTATATTTACTGTAAACAATATTAAGAAAGTGAATAAATACATATTATTATTATTATAACATAGCCAAAGACACAAAAATTGGACAATACAAACAGCTGTTCATGCATACATACCGGACCCATATTCACGAACCCATGACGGCTGGCGACGTCGTGGGCCTCTTCACGACCTACGGCCCGCCTGAACCTGACGAGGAACGAGTTGCTGAAGATGTCAGCCGAAACGGGGACACAGGTCGCAACCAAAAAGAACCAGAACGGCTCCCGAGAAAGAAGCATCATCGGGTCGCTGGTGTAGTCTCGCAACTGACGAGACGGACAGAAGAGCGTCGCCACGGCGCGCAATCTGACGTCACTGGCATCGATTTTCAAGGGCCGGCTTGATGACTGCCACGAGTGACGGATGAGGGGCGCTAACGAGCGAAGGGATGGTTGCGGGTTGTTAGCAGGACCGGCCTTGGGTGGGAGACGCTTGGAGGGTTAGGTAGGCGTCTGTGAGGAAAGTTTGATGGTACTATCGAATTTAAGATAAAAGAATTATAGGAGAAATCTATTGCACGACGTCTGTTCAAAACAAGAAGTGAATTTTCATTTTTCTCAAAACATATTCATTTATTCATCAATTTCTATTTCGCCCCCTTCGAAGAAGTACCTTACAGATATAATAGACTTCTACCAATCCTCGGAATAGTTCTGATATATCTTGGTATGGTGATTGACAATGTTTCGTGATGAAATTCACTAGTTCGGACTTCCATTGTCTACTATAAAAAATGATTTAAAATACCTGAAACAACTAAAAAAGGATAATTAAAAATGAATAGCTGAAAATAACAATTATATTAAGCAAAATAAACTTGAAATGAGATATGTTGACGAAACCTTCATAATATGGAACCATGGGAATACTGAACTAGACGCCTTCCTGAAACACATCAACAGCAAGTGGGAAACATCTGTATATCGAAAACACTCATACGGGACAGTATCTGAACCACGAATCCAACCGCCATCATCAAGACTCTATTAGACCGTGCTTTTGGGCTCTGTAATACGAAGGAAGGTCTCGAGAAGGAACTAGAAATCATCAAAAATGATCTTCAACGGAATGGCTACTCCAAAGCGATGGTAGAAAAGACTTTGGCTAGAAGACAGCAGGAGCCTCGCAAGGAAGAGAAGCCGTCACAACCAGTGCTTGCACTTCCCTACATCAGAGGATTATCGGAGAGGATAAGAAGAATTGGTTCCAAGTACAACATCAGAACCTGTTTCAGATCCGGTAACACTATCCGTAGCAGCCTCACGAAAACCAAGCCACCAAACGCGGACTGCGATTCCAAGAATTGCATTTACCGGATACCCTGTGAGTACGGAAAATTCTATATTGGTGAAACTAAGAGGCCATTGAATATTCGCATTGCCGAGCACAAGAAGCACACACAGCAAGGGGAAACCAGCAAATCAGGAATAGCAGACCATGTTTGGACCCATCAACACAACATCGAGTGGTCCCAAGCTGAGATCTTGCACAGAGAGGAACATTGGTTTAGGAGAAAATTCAAGGAAGCCGCATACATGTTGTCCAACAACGTATTCAGCCAGGCCAGCGTAGAAATACGCAACATATGGAAACCCATCATCAAGCGAAAAATGGCCAACTCCCGCCAAAAAGGTCATCTCCCACGGAACCAGTGAAGCGGAAAATGAAAAGCAGGGATAAGTGAAAGTATTTGAACGACCTATAAATAGTCATCTCTCGGAGGAATCAGTCCAGTCGTCACTCGAAGACGATTGTAGATACTAACAATCGAAACGTCGTGAACTAACGTGACTTGGAATCTCCACACTTTTTATTTTTATTTTCTTCTTTCATTCCTTTTATTCAACTGTTATATTTTTACTTGTGTTTATTCCACTATTATTTCATTTCAGGTTTATTTTGCTTAATATAATTGTTATTTTCAGCTATTCATTTTTAATCATTCTTTTTCAGTTGTTTCAGGGATTTCAAATCATTTTATATAGTAGACAATGGAAGTCCGAACTAGTGAAACATATCCTTATCCAGTCGCCAATGAACAGTGGAACAGAATTTTACAATTACAAGCAAACATTTAGTGTAGTTTTCATGGCGCTAGTTGATGCTAATTACTGTTTTAAATTCGTGGACGTTGGATGTCAAGGTCGTATCATCGACGGTGGTGTGTTTCGTAATACTATTTCATTTGAAAAGCTTGAAGAAAATGCTTTGATGATTCCTGAAGATGAACCACTACCTAATTACACTCGCACACCTCATCCATATGTATTCGTCGCAGACGACGCTTTTGCTTAAGGGACCCATTTATTAAAACCATACAACGGACTTCATGAGAAAGGCAGCAATAAAAAAATGTTCAATTATCGCTTATAACGTGCTCGACGTATTGTAGAAAATGTATTTGGGATACTATAGCATCGGTTTTCAGAGTTTTTAGAGCACCTATGTTACTTGAACCAGACAAAGTATCGAAGATAGTCATGACATGTGCCTTGCTACACAATTATGCAAGAAAAAGTAAAAATGCTGCCACGCTTTATTCACCACCAGGTACTTTTGATACGGAAAAGAACGGTCAAATTTTACCTGGCACGTGGCGCCACGGTAACCAAAATATGTCATCATTCCTGCCACTCAAAAAGTTACCAAGAAAATCTGGACGTGAAGCTCAAGAAATACGAAATGAATTTGGAAATATTTTAAAACAACAGGAAGGGTCCCATGGCAAGACAGTTATTGTTGAAGTCTCATATTGATAATAATGTATGATAATAATAAAAAGTTATATTTTTACTTACCTCTGTGTTTTGGGTATTTCTGGGTTCACATATGCCGTGTAAAGATCTGGCCATTTTTTCGAACGCAAACCAAGTAGGCCTACAAACTGCTACGGCGCCGAATCCAGTTTCAGATGTAGCCTTAACTTTTTCAATGAGAGGCCGAAATGTAGCCATTAGCGAATCTTTTTTTTCTTCTTCAGTTCATAGTACACTGGACAGATATGTTATCTTGTATTCTTTTCCACGCATCATTAACTGCATTACGATTTTTATGGTGTTTATGTTTAGCCATCCAAATGACCGGCTCATTTTCAGCTATAATATCCCAAGGACATTGATAACTATCGAAATAATTTTATGGTAAATTTTCGTTATGTGGACACCCGGCGATTTTGAAAAAATTTTTGACTGTACTTACGTATTTTGATGCGTAGATTACGAATCCGAAAGAAAAAAGTGGCGCTCTCCCTTATTCAAAAAGTTACGGCCCTTCAAAGTTCAGAAAAGGGCAACTTTTCAGCCTTCTTTTTCACTAAAAAAACTATTTAAAAACAAAAGCATTCATTCACTAGGTCACCTTTACACCTTATTCCTCCTTCTTTAACACTTTTCACTTCAATAATCAACATTTTTCTTATGAAAAACTTAATTTAAAAACGAATGCTTCTCCTGGTGACATTATTCTATTTTTATGTTAGTTACTAGTGACATTTCAGAAAAAAGCGGTTGGTATTTACCGTCGCCTACTATTTCAAATTCGTAATACACCACCAAAAACCAATTTACGATGTAAAGAATGAAGGTAAAAAACATTTGAATTACTTCAGGAATATGGACTGCATCAGTCGTACCAACCATATCATTAACCTTAAAAACGTAAAATACAGTGATATGTAACCAAAAAGCAGCTCCGTACATTTTTTAATATTTTTATAAGAAAAATGTTTATTATTGAAGTGAAAAGTGTTAAAGAAGGAGGAATCAGGTGTAAAGGTGACCTAGTGAATAAATGCATGTGTTTTTAAATAGTTTATTTAGTGAAAAAGAAGGCTGAAAAGTTGCCCTTTTCTGAACTTTGAAGGGCCGTAACTTTTTAAATAAGGGAGAGCGCCGCTTTTTTCTTTCGGATTCGTAATCTACGCATCAAAATACGTAAGTACAGTCAAAAATTTTTTCAAAATCGCCGGGTGTCCAGATAACGAAAATTTACCCCATAAATATTTTCCAAGTGTATTTTTTACTATTGACAGTATTTTTTGGTGTATTTTCTTCAATGATTTTGTCAATTGCCGCATCATTTTGAACACCAAAGCGAGGAAGTGACATTTTCGAAATAAATTGAATTACTGAAATGTCAAACAACTTTATTGTGTTGGTTGCTTAGCAATGTCATGACATAAGTGATAACTACCCGTGAAAACTATCCATGGGTAGTTATCAGTGTAATGATGGTTTCATTGGTTATTTCGACACACATGACTAGAAATAGACAAATTTGATAGGATAATTTTTTGGCAAAAAATTTTCATAAAAATCAAGAAATTCCAAAACAATGTTATTTGTCCTCTCCATTTCAATTTTCAAAACAAACTGCAACAAAACGTCTGTACGCTTCTGCTAGGCCTTTAAATCTATTAAATAGTCTCAGTAACAGCCAATTATTTGTGCATTTCGTTTGAGCGCCTATACAAGTACAAATAAGTGTGTACTTGGCAAGTGAACGAATAATCGTGATTCCTTCGACTCGGGCCATTTTTACCTACCACAAATGGAAAACCACCGAGTGACAAATAATTGTACAAGTAACCCACACACACGACATGGCAAGTAAACTCAAGCAACGATTATTCGGTAAGTACACGAGTCGTTTGCGCTCGGCTTTACGTGCAGATCCAAACCATAAATGTTGATAAATGTTTTCGTGTGAAAATGGCAAACAGAAATTGTCCGTGGTTAGAGTCTGGTCTAATAGTCGTTTATTTTGAATTTGATGCAAATTGAAAGACAAGCTATCGAGGTCGTAGTCGTAGTATGAAATATATGATCATACATTTCGACAGATGATTTTTCAGAATCCTCCTGTGTCTGTAACCTAAACAAAGTTGTAGCATGAAAACAAAGCTTTGACAGCACTCGCTTTGGGTTTCAAACTGTATCAACACACCCACACACTTATTTCCTCGTTTCTCTTTAGTCTTGTTCTGGTGATGTATGGATTCTTCATGTATGAAAGCTTTTCAAATGGGCTGAAATTATGTCGCATACGCATGTTGAAGCTGACTATTGGATGAAACTTCTATCGGAAATCCTGCTGAAAATGTTTCGTGAAGTTTGGTTGTCATAAATATTTCTCTGTCGTGAATAGAGTTAGAATTCTGGATGGTATTGTTTCTTGAATACCGCGTCTTCTATTTTTCCACCTCCATTATCTATGCAGGTGGAAATAATAATGGAGACAAGCAAACACGTGTAATTCTATAATCGAATGAGATATTTGGCATCGTATCCAGTGACAATGTTTAAGCAAGTTTAATGTTCCACACAGATTTTAATCAGCAACAATATATTGCCGATTTCCAGTGTTTCATTTTCTAAAATTCCTCAATTCATTCGCAATTCCAAAACCCCTTTGAATATTTGTTTGACATTTTAGTTACTTTTGGAAAACTCTATACCTACAACTCTAAGCCACCGTCAATTGATTTCTGTCAATTCATTCAAGATTTAAAAATTTACCTGCATAGAACTAGAACTTTTCAAGTTGACAAACTTCAATCGTTGATGACATGAACATAGATATTACGGTAGATAATGATGAGATAAATTCATATCTTGACAATATGAGTGAATTTGGTTTCAGGACGCTAATAAATAGCTTCACGCTTATACAGGGTGTGTCTGCAAAAGCTGTATGGATTATATTTTCATCAAGACCAAAAAAACGATTTTGGAAAGAAATGTTTATCAATTGTTCTGGACACACTCATAACTTATCACGAAGCAATAGTAGCAGCCATACCCCTCTTAGGAAAGGAAGAGCATGTTGAGAGTATAATCAATTATCGAAAACGTATCGAGGGCTTGAATGCCCACGAATTCAGTAGTTGCCATCTTTTCAAGCACTTCAAAATTTCTCACCGGTGGAACTTTCGCCAATCAAGACCAAGTTAAAACGGCCTTGAGGTTATGTCGATAGATTATATACTAAAAAAACAGTAAGAAGTATAGAGTCCTCCACAAAAAATGTCCTTCAAACAAAAGAATCAGAGATGTTTTCGATTCCTTAGGTTGTGACTATTTTGAAATGTGGTTTGTAGAACAACAAATCTTGTAGGTTTATATCGTTAGGTAATTTACACGATTTGAGGGAAATTTTACCCAAGTAATATATGTAATGGGTGAAAGTGAATATGAATTTTTGAATCAAATATTGTAACTTCCATTTTGACATGTTGAGTTCGACGAAATCCAAGAAATGCACAATGAAATCCGGGCTCACATTTATTTTTGTAAATTATCCGACGAAAGATGAGGTTACTAAACTAAAGCGGAAGCTAATGTTGTGAAGATAAATTTAGCCAAAGAAATAAATTACTATACAATAACACAAATCTCACAAGCCACGGCGTGTGACTTTCATTCACATTTGATTCAATCAATATCTCAACAAGGTTATTTTTGTGGCTACGTTTTTTGATTCATAGAGTGATATATCTAACTCATAACTGAGGTTTATATAGGTATCTGTAAGAAGGTTTTCGCTGGTAATAAAAGTGATTCATTCAGCATTGGGAAGATAGGCGAAGATATCACCAGCATATTTCCGTGAAAAAAATATAAAATTGTAGACTAAATGAAGGAGCAGTCGTCTATCTTAATATATCTGATTAATAAATAATCAAACAGTTTTATCGGATCAGAACCAGTGTTTGACATAGCTTCAGGCTACGCCTGAAGGCAAGAATGGTTTCAAACTTTTACCAAACGATGGTCAAGTTGTCCAACAGGTCTACCATTTTATCTACGTCAATATCATCAGATGTAGATTTTTCGTAAGAATCAGGTTGTCAGCATTTCACCATCCTTATTCGATCTGAAAGGTAATATACTTTCTCAAGGAGCTGAACTTATTCGTCCGAGCCACAATAAACCCTCACGGGTTTCAGTGGAGGGTCGAGTAGGCCCACTCACTTTGGAACTATCTACCAACCTAGTAGGCATACGACACGAGTAAGATGACTAAACAGTTTTGGATGAGCCGTACTTTTACCATCTGACCTGAAAGACCACTCACCATACTAACGAATCGGCTTCGTTAAGAAGTTGGGTTTGTTTGGCTGAGTGAGAATAGGTGTGAGTCACATTAAAGCTTTGCAGGTTGCGGTGGAGGGTCGAATAGACCCACTCACTTTGGAACTATCTACCAACCTAGTAGGCATACGACACGAGTGAGATGACTAAACAGTTTTGGATGAGCCGTACTTTTACCATCTGACCTGAAAGACCACTCACCATACAAACGAATCGGCTTCGTTAAGAAGTTGGGTTTGTTTGGCTGAGTGAGAATAGGTGTGAGTCACAATAAACCTTTGCGGGTTGCGGTGGAGGGTCGAATAGACCCACTCACTTTGGACCTAACCTAACCTAACCTACTCAGACTTTCACCATTGCACATCTACATACAAAGAGGAGATCGACTGTTGACACATAGGCTAGAATACTGGAAACTATACAATGAACTGAAGGCAGATCCAATACTAGGAATGCCCCTGGATAACACAACTCCGCAGTAAAACTTTCAAAAAGATTTCAAAATCATCAATCCAAGTAGAGTGGACTGACAAAACGGCCCACCGGTAAAAACGGAAAAAACTCGGTATACACATGGCTCAAACACCCCAGAAGGAGTGAGAGTCGGTATATACGGAGGCAGAGCAAAGACGGGAGTCGCATTCAGCCTCGGACAAAAAGCAACTGTGTTCCAGGCAGAAGGAGCGGCCATAGAATACTGTTTAGAGGAAATAAACAGGCAGAAGGTCACAAATAAAACCATTTCCATTTTCTCCGACAGCCAGTCTTATCAACACTGGTAGGAAGCTGTCTGAGCGCTCTCAAGGAGCTAAGTACCCAAAATAGGGTCACTCTAGCCCGTGAAAGCGCATCCAAGGTTATGATCGGCCTAGAACCCTCCTGCGGGGTAGCGAAAGCATGTATAAAGATATCCATGAATTCATGGATGTAAGCCGAATCTATAGATTGGGTAGACGAAGGGGGTAGACGAAAGAGTTCATAAAGAAACCATTGCCAAGATTCACGGAGGACCTGCTAAACCACAACCGTAAGGTAGTGGTGGGTCTATTAACGGGGCATAGCCGACTCAGAAAACATGAGCAAGAAGAAAACCAAAGCAGGTTTTGTCAAGAGGAGAAGTAAACCGCACTGCATGTGGTCTGTGAATGCGAAGCGATAGCAAGGCTGAGACACGCAAGATGTGTGGAAAAGAAACCAGAGGATGCCAACTATATGAAGGGGTCGGTGTCAAGGCTAGGAAGTCTCATCAAAGAGATCAAGCTGAACAATGAGCTCTAACAACCAAAGGGCATCACAATAGATCTGAAAAAGTCGCAGTGAATCAGGCCATTGGCCAGCTCCCCGACATTCTAATCTAATCTAATCTTGTCCTGGTGACTGTAGGAATCCTAATTATTTTTCCATCTTCAAATTTTCAAATTGAATATGTAGGTAATGTTTCCGTTCATGAACATTATGTATCTTCGTTTTCTGCGAAAAACTGAAAGACATTTTGAAAAGCATCACCGTATTCCAAGTAATGACTGATCAATCGTTCTAGAAGATTTACTATTTCCAGATTAGATTTCAATTGCTTTATCTCATATTGATAAGAATTCTCAGTCTATAAATGTGATCGACATGATTTGAAAACTGATAAATCACAAACATGCAGCATTCCGTGATTTTTTGTGTAGCTACTGTAGTGTTTTCGTTGGGTTTTATATCACCTGGTGAGTTTTTTAATCAATGTTATCTATTCAAATCCGAAGGAAATTGCGATTTAATGGAAGAATTGCATTCAGGGGTTTTCGTTTGAAAGTGATAATTATTTTAATGACATACTTCTGATGAAATTTGATTAGAAAATGTGTCCCGATGATGATTACCGAAATTTAATATTTTTTCAGAAGTTGACAAAAATGGGAGTTTCCTCGACATTTTTGAAATTGTGGAGGAAAAACATTTCTCTGTATCTTCTATATTATGGCCCAATTCATTATTTAAACCTTGTATCAATCCGATATCATTTACAGTGGCATAAACTTATACTCAGGTTATCCCAGATATAGAGAATGTAGGTGTCAAATTATTTATGATAGGATAGGCAATGTAGGTATATATACTCAGATTTAAATGTAATTTAGTTAGTTTTGGTAACGACGTAATGACCGAAACTAGTTAAGAAATATTAAACTATCGTGAAATAAACAGCCTCATATGAAATTTGTTTTTACTTCGCATTGGACGAGTAATAACAGGAACACTCATCATTGATTGTCACTCAAACGTTCACTAAGCCAGCTTCTGAGCTAAACATTATATTTATAAATAAGGTTTTCACAAATATTGTTTTTTTTTTTAAGTTTTATCCATTTTTATGAGTCTACTCAAAACTGTAATATCTCAGAGAATACTCATACCAAAGAACTTTACGATCAGATAATCAGTGATGAACTGCTTGCCAATCCCAACGAGTCTAGATCCTTCTGGTCGGTGGCTAAAGCTGCTAATCAGAAGTTCACAAAATCTACAATTCAACCACTAACATAAGCGGAAGGTGCAATTGCAACAACAGCCATAGAAAAAGCAAATCTACTAGCTGTGCAATGTGCGTTTCACTTCACAGTCGAATCACACTAGAATCCACAATGCCGAAAATTACGACAGCATCTAGTCAGACGAATTTTGAAACAGCTCAATATCAACAAGACGTCTGACCCTGATGAAGTGCCCGTCGTCGTACTTCCAAAGTGCTCAAAGTGCGTTCCAAAATTCGCTTTCGTGTGGTACTACACTGTTCTTTGGCTTGTGAAGTAGGTAACGAAATAAACTAAGAAAATGTTTGCCTGTGCCAGATTGATTGCCCCAGCTACAAGAAGCGCATTTCTGTATCTGTATCTGTAGAGTAGGGAGGGTGAGTGTAAGCCCACAGTACTTAGGCCACATATTACCCATCCTCCCAAAGAGTTGTCGTCCTAGGTCATCATCCATCCTGTCCTTTCCAGGAAGGTGGACAGGTCACTGGGAGACATCTCCTTTATATCGGCAGGTGTAGGCCAATACTCACCGAACACACACTATCTTATTGACGATAACTCCGGACACTCGCACAGGACATGCCTGATAGTCTCATCTTCCTGTTCACACATCCTGCATAGAGGTGTGTCTACTAGCCCCATATTATGGAGGTGTTTCCTTAGTTGACAGTGACCAGTCAGAATTCCTACTGTTAGGCGTAGATTTTTCCTGGTTATTGCCAAATATTTCTTCGGCGCCAGCTTCCCAGGGTCACCCAAGGTGATCCTGGCAAGTTAACATCCTTTAAGGATGGAGCATGGGTGTAACACTTGACTAGTTTGGCAATTGTCGAAGTCATCAGGCCGTAGATGCCACTGGGTCCTGAAATTCTTAGTCCAGCCCCTTCCTTGGCTAAAAAGTCGGCAATGCGATTACCTTTACTCCTGTCATGCCCATTAACCTACCGAGGCTTTGGCTAAATCTTGGTGATACTCTAGTACTAGCCCTGAGGTTATACGTTGTCTGTTCAAGGCCAATAGTGCTTGTCTGCTGTCAGTGCAGACAGTGCAGATGTTATGTTTTTGCCAGAAATTTCTTTCTTGGTTAGACTTTTTGTGATGATTGAGATACCAGCCAGTTCTGTTTGGACCACGCTGGTATTTCATCCCATTCCCCACTCAATTCTTAGGCTCAGTGATCTGGAGTACACTCCACACCCTGAGCCTTCTTTGGTTTTTGAGCCGTCTGTGTAAATCCGTATTGCATTTGTATCACGTGACTCTATATTCTGCTTTATTTGTATTTTTTAGGGTTTATTGAACACAAACCTAGGTTCAATTGCATCGCTTGTTACCTGCAGCAGAGGTTGCGCAGTAAGCGCTTCCCGCCACAGGCCCAGCCTCAATTGACCCATTCCTACTTCGAGGCTTACACCAGCCGTGCGCAATCGTACCATGGCCATCAACGCAACCTCCTTAACTTACAGATCAAGAGGGGTCAGACCCATGATTAATTCCATTACCGCGGTTGGTTTTGTTCTCATGGCTCCTGTGATGTTCAAACAAGCCATTCGCTGTATTTGGTATAATTTTTGGATGGCCGTTGCTTGTAGAACTTTCGGTCCCCATGCAATGGGGTCTTATTATTGCAGTGTAGATCCAGGTGACCACACGGGGTGAAAGACCCCATGCGCGTCCCACTGTCCTCCGACATTGCTCATAAGCCACGTATGCTCTTTTTGCTCTACTCTGTAGATAAGAGTTCCATGTTAGCTTACTTTTGAAGATTTCGGAAGGTTTTAAGCCCGGTAAACTTCTTTTTCTGATGAAAAGGACCATCTCAGTCTTCTTGGGATTGATCGACAGTGAGTGTTCCTTACACCATGTTTCTATCAATTTGAGCTCATACTGCGCTCTATCGCACAGTGTGTTTACAAATTTGCCGGTCTGCAAGATAACTATGTCATCTGCGTATGCAATTGTGTAGAATCCATTTTTGTTAAGGTGATTAATCAGGGTATCCAGAACTATGTTCCCCCTCCCTGTGGACATCCCCTCATGACCAGTCCATTCACTGTGATGTCTTCTACATTAATACTTATTGCTCTATTAGAGAGCATCTTGAGTATCCATTCTCCTACTACCAGGGGTACATTCCTGAAGTGTAGTTGCTGGGTAATTGTTGGAAAGGTTGTTTTATCAAACGTTTCCTCGATATCTATGAATATACTCAGGGTGGATTCTTTATTGTCCAATGATCTCTCGATTCTGCCAACCACATGGTGAAGGGCAGAATCAATAGACCTTCCCGGAGTATATGCATGCTGATTTGGATGAAGTGGGTTGTGAACTAGTACTTCATCCTTTATATACCGCTCACATAGCCTCTCCATGGTTTTTAAGAGAAAATGTTTGCCTGTGCCATATTGATTGCCTTAGCTACAAGGAGCGCACTTATTGCCAACTCCAAACAATACATGAGGCCACTGAGCAGCGTGTGAGTCAAAGTCAAATTCAAGTGCATAATGTTCAACAATACAAGCAGCCATCCCTCCTACCTGCCATCCGCAGTTTGCAGACCTCGCGAGTAAACAGAGACATTGACTCAGCTGCCAAATTCATTGGGGCTGGAGCTGCAACAGTAGGAGTCGCAGCATCAGGAGCTTGAATCGGAACCGTATTCAGTTCCCTCATCATTGGTTATGCCAGAAACCCCATTTTCTCTCTGCCCCTCAAATTTACCATCAATTCCACAGTTTGTTACAATAACATCTTGTAACCTCATAGAACTAAAGTTTTCAATAGGACTTTTTATTTGTGTATACCTACTCTTTATGAATATGTGACCAATTATAATTTTTCGATAGAGAATTTGGGCTTACTTTCATGAAGGAAAGGTTGGCATCTATTCATCAAGAGCTTTATCTTGTGTTTCCTAGGAAAATGGTGCAGTAAACACACCTATTGTACAGTTTGACATTTCATTATACAGAAACCTTGGTCCTTTTCAAATATTAAATTAGGCTGTTTTTTTTATATGTATGTATTCTTCCCAGCTTACAATCAGAGCTGTTATCAATTATTTTTAAGGAAAATAAATTATTTTCATTTTATAAATCTTTAATGTGAGCGAAAAAAGTGGGTCTTTGAACCCAGGCTGGATTTAGGAATAGATAAAAAGAACTCACACCAGTATTTTGCAGACTTTTCTACCTGTCTTATGAGAAAGAGGTTTTTCTTGTGGCTGTTGCGCTTGATATTTCTAAGACCTTCGACCTTTGAAATGGACCGTATATCTCTCGAATACTTTCAACATCAACGCTGGTGTGCCCCAGGGATCCTCCAACCCTCGTTTTATTGTATATCAAAGACTTATTGGAATAAACCAAGAATCCAAAATATTGCTTTGCTGACAACAGCACACTTGTCTGGTCATTCCATTTGGATTCCAGAGCATCGGCTACACATCTTCACAGGCAGCAGGAAGTTATATATCTTAATGAGGATTTAGAAGTGATTTCGAATTGGGGTCAAATCAAATCAAATCAAAATATACTTTATTGTCAGAAGATTTTGTATCCCATCGACAAAGCTTTGTAGGTGTAAATATAAGCATAACTAATGGTGTTTAGATAAAAACTGGCAATTAATAAAGGTTTGAATAAAACAGGTACAAATACAATGAAAATAAATATAAAATTGAATAAACTTTCAAAATGATTCATTAAAATACTCTGGCAAGCTAGAATAGGGTCTATCAGCTAGCAAATTTTTAACTGCTTTCTTGAATTGTACGTTGAGATTTGGAGATCTTATATCTACTGGTAAGCGATTGAATAATTTTCCACCATTATAAAAAATGGAATCCTTGATCAATGTTGAGTTAGGTATAGGAAGTCTTATATTAAATATGCTATTACGAGTAGCATAAGGAGAAGAGACAAAGTCAAACTCCGTTTTATGTTTGTGTACCAAACATACAGTTTCAAGAATGAACAGTGCAACGACAGTTAAAATCTTATTTGCCACAAAATAATTTCTGCATGATTCCCTAGGTTTGACTTCACAAAGACATCTTAATGCCCTTTTCTGTAATATCAACACAGATGAAAGAAGGGTTGCACTGCATGTTCCCCAAAATGGTATTCCATATCTTATTTGGGATTCAATTAAAGCGTAGTAAACCGTTAGAAACCACCCTCACTGCATAACATCCGGAGGAGATTTTACTCTTGAGTTGCCTGACGTGTTCATCAAATTTGAGCCTATTATCAATATAGACACCAAGAAATTTTGTGTTCAATTTGTTTTCCAAGATATCATTGTCTATTGACAGTTCATTTAGCAGACATTTAAATGTTACTATATTTGTTTTGGAGATATTCAAGGATAATAAATTAGCATCATACCAATTTTTCATCTTTTCTAAATCAGATGATATCTTTTCATGTAGCTCTTCTGGGTTTTTTTCCTTCCACAATATTGTTGTATCATCCGTGAATAGAGTGAAGCTGCCAGATTCATCTATCATAGTCAAATCATTAATATACAACAAAAACAGAACTGGATCCAACACAGAACTCTGTGGCACACCAGATGTGATTGCCCTGCTTTCTGAGAGTTCCGATGTTTACCATTTGACTTCGGCCTGAAAGGTATGATTCAAATCAATTGTACGTCACCCCTCTGCAGCCATACCGGTGAAGTTTTTTGAGTAATAATTCATGATTAACACAATCAAGTTTGTGGAGATCAAATCGTTGAGGTGTAGTTTTTGAAATTACTGTGGATCTTCATCGAGTAACGGCCGAATCAATCAGAAAAAAAATCAAAAGCCTTCGAAAGGTCACAGAAAATTGAGGCAGCTACTTCACCAGCATTTATTTCTAAATAAAGTTTATAAAGGAATGAGAATATTGCATCACTTGTATCTTTCTCCGTCTGGAACCCAAATTGGTTATTACTCATGATATCGTGCAAATTTAAGAAATCATGCAATCGTTTATTCATTAATTTTTCAATAATTTTCGCTAAGGTTAGAATTAAAAATGGGTCGCAGATTGGAGGGATTATGCAAATCACCACCTTTATGTAGGGGAATAACAATTGAAGTCTTAAAAAAAGGAGGGAATGAGCCAGTTTCGAAGGAGGAATTAATGAGATTAAAGTTTTCAATGCATTGCCTGGTAGATTCAAAAGTATTTTTACAGAAATCTCTTCATACCCAGCGGTATTTTTATTTCAGATGTCGTTCATGGTTTCCATTAATGTGTTAATGTGTTAATGAGCAATGGTGCAGTAAAATTCATTTGTTTTGTTAGGATTCAATGGGATATCAACTTCTGTATTCTTTGATTTTCCTCTGAGGTCATTTACTATGAACCAAGTCTCTTTACTTTTGTTAGTTGATTCTCCGATTCTGTTTGTGTAAATCATTTTCTTTGCTAACCTGATAGTTGATTTATAAATTATACGGTACCTCGTGAGGTACATACAGATAAATTGATCGTTCGTAAGTTTCCTAATGTAATGCAGTGAGCGAAAGTTTTTTGAGGAATTTTTCAGTCCTTCCGTCACCCACGGCTTTTTACGCTTCGGTTTGATTTTCTGTATAGGAAAAGACTTATCATACACGTCCAATAACATGCTGTGAAATGATAAGAAAGGATTATCTTTGGTCAGAATGCTCTCCCAGTCGATTTCGATACAATTCTGATAGAACCTATCATAGTTTGAGCTACTATACAGTCTACCATGTTTACATATGGTATGTTTCTTTGGCGATCCTAGAAGAACAGAACATATTACGGCTTCATGATCCGATAACCCGGATGGGATAACTGTGCACGACTCTATCTGCTCTTCTAGATTGCTACATGCATAGTCAATACGAGATGCAGAGAATCGAGAAATACGAGTATCTTATGCATACTTATGTCAATGCTTTGGTCAAAATGCTCTCCCAGTCAATTCCGATACAATTCTGATAGAACCTATCATAGTTTGGGCTACTATACAGTCTACCATGTTTACATATGGTATGTTTCTTTGGCGACTCTAGAAGAACAGAACATATTACGGCTTCATGATCCGATAACCCGGATGGGATAACTGTGCACGACTATATCTGCTCTTCTAGATTGCTACATGCATAATCAATACGAGATGCAGAAAATCGAGAAATACGAGTATCTTATGCATATTTATGTCAATGCTTTGGTTAGAATGCTCTCCCAGTCAATTCCGATACAATTCTGATAGAACCTATCATAGTTTGGGCTACTATACAGTCTACCATGTTTACATATGGTACATATTACGGCTTCATGATCCGATAACGCGGATGGGATAACTGTGCACGACTATATCTGCTCTTCTAGATTGCTACATGCATAGGCAATGCGAGATGCAGAGAATCGAGAAATACGAGTATCTTATGCATACTTATGTCATACTTATGGAACAAAAAATAGGTATGATGAACACACCTTCTAGATTGTGTACTCTAGATATCAGGAAAAAATGTTGTATAGACAACAGCTTATCAGAACAAATACTTGATACAACTATTTGTATTACTACACCGTTTGAAAAATGATAAAAACAGATTAAATGAAGGTCCTCATGAAACAATTCACAGCAAAATCAATATTTTTCACCTTATTTTGGCTTCCTTGTATGTATGAGTTCAACAAACTTTATAAAAAAATGGAACATATTTTCCCTAGAGGTGTAAAATTCTTCCCGGCATTGACCACGTTCACAAGATATATAGCATAAGTTATTATAGCAACCGTGGTTCTGAAGGTACGTTTTCTTAGCGACAGGTTTTATGCGCCATGGTGGGCGTAATACGCTGAACGTCTTACCCCTGTCTAGATATCAAATATTTTTCTGAGGGTACATTACGTCAGCGTGGAACGTTTTACACCGATTCGTCTGCTTTTGGTGTAGTATACGTGCTGGGAATTACATGTTTAGCGAAAGGACCTCGTTAATCCTCAGTTCGCAAAAAGTTACGACTTTAGAGAGTTGTCGTTTGTAGAGGAGCGAAAGTAAGTTTATGAAAAAATATATTTTACCAGATGTTTAACAGCACGCTGCGTGACTCACTTTATTTTGTTTGCATTCAAGTTTGGGAAGCGAGTTATTTTTCGAGGTTCATTGTTCAAATGTAAAAAATTTCTGCGATACCGCCAACTGTGAGGTTTAAAGCCGATAAGGACGAATTTTTAATTGTTTCTGTACAAAACCATGCAATATATTTTCAGAACAAAACCCAAGCTCTACAGGGAAATCCCGAAGGCGCTCCAAAAGCGGTGCATATATGAAAGTAACGATTTGAGTCGCTGGAGATTATTTCCCTTTGGAAAATCTTTCTCAGGAAGCTTATTTCACATAAACACAATGGGCTTGTTTCATGCTATGGAAAATGATACTGGTTTGCTTATAGACTGATCGGGTTAGGGGTATATTATACTTATAATCCTAATCGATCCCAAAATCTCTTTATATTTGCAGAAAAAAGAATAATTCGAAAAGCAAGAATTCAAATTGGCCGCGTGTCTGTTGACCAATAAAATTGATCGTGTCTAGAGCGGAGTTGCCAAGTGCATAAACTCATTTACTAAACAAAGAAATACAAATCAATTCAAAGAACTAGATTATAAAAAAAGGAAAGAAGAAAAAAAATCACATCAAAGGTGCTGCTTCGTTCGTTAATATCCAATCACAGTTATGATGATTCAATTTGACAAGCGCCATTTTTGTATATTGTTGTCAACTCGATTGAATACAACTGTTACAATTATGTAATTAAAGAACGTTTTTTGTAAAAGGTAGGTCTTGGCGGGTGCCTATTTTGCTGCATATTCCGTGTCATTAGTTTACATTCCGAAAAATATTTTTTCAGATTATTTTTGAATTGATATGTTCTGGAGTGATTCTATATTTCACTGCTCTTTGGCCGAGATAAAATAAAAATTAAATCAAAACTTTCCACCCTTCGATAAAAGTCAAAGTCTGAAATGAATGTCATATAAATAAAAGGGACCTACTAAATATACCACCTACCGTTTCAATTTTTTTTGTCAGATTAAGGGAATCCCTCTAGATAATCGTCAGATAATGAGACAGCACGTCTAAAACGTAAAGATGAACCTTATATATCCTAATTTGATGCGCTTGAGTATTTCAAAATGGTAAATTTTCTGCACATTATAATAATGGCCGCGAATTTGCGTCAGATCGAAATAGTCAGATTCTTGAATGAGAGCTTTTTTTTGTTGCACTTAACACCCCCTTAGGAAATCTGACGCGCTCGATTCATTTTTTTTCACTCTTGATCCTCACGTACAACCACACACATCATGCAAACGATCAGATTAACATACCAACATTATTAAAAATGCATAGAACATTGATGCTATCAATATCTGACGCGCTCGAGTATGTCCATGCAACAGTATTTTTTTACATATTTAAAAATCTATAGCCACTTCCACCACCGATGGAAAGGTATATATTATTATATAACATTTTTTTCTTCTTATCATCTAAGCTTTGCAACCTAATATGTCTCAATGACGCTCGAGTAAATCCCCATTTTGCATCGTGGGCTCCCCTGCTATCAATAACGTGAGCCGCACGATGTGCATATGAATCCTACTTTGGACAATGATGTTACATTAATATTTCAATGCATCACAGATTTCTCTGAATATACGTTGCTCTAGAGTGAAAAATGATAATTTGTTACTTCAGTCTGAAAAATATGCTTCCAATGTCTATGGCTTTTGGTGCAAGTTTTGAATCTTGTTCAATTTTCCAACATAATCCTTTCTTTTTCAGTTTCTAGTGACAGAATAATATGCTATTTTGCCAGCTGGACAGTCTATCGTCATGGAAATGGCCAATTCGACGTTGACAATATAGATCCCCATTTGTGCACACACATAAACTTTGCCTTTCTTGGACTCATGCCAGATGCCTCCATTTTCATCATAGATCCATGGGAATCTAACGATGATGGGGGATACCGTAAGTACCAGTAAAATTCAAAACACTCAATTCCATTCGAACAAAACTTACGACACTTGAGTTTGTTGAAAGCATTCCACACTATTTCTCATACGTTTCTTGTGATTGAACTAGCAGGTCTAGCTTTCCCAAATCATCATCATGTTTGCGTGAAAACATTTTCGTGAGACCGCAGAATGATAATCAGCTGCAGTGTAGCTGTGTAGCTTCATCAAGTCCCAAAGACGTGTCACTAGGAGTGCCTAGAACCATTAGTAAATGAATTGAGTGCTTGGTGTCAACGTAACAAACTCATTGTGAATAATCGAAATCTATTTTGAAAAAATCATTTATCATGCAATTCAAAAACTATTTGGATATTTATCTATGGTGTAATATCAGCTTCAACAGCATGTATTGGGAAACTGCCAACTCACTTCGTACGGCACTTTCCGAACTATATTGGCTCTTTGACCTAGTGGAATGTTTATATAACTGAATCGAACTCTTTTTCGAAGCCGGTAGAACAAATCTCGAATAGTCGCGGCATTCCAGAAATTTCGAGAGAGAGAAACACAAGTTAAGCTGAGCATGACCTTGACCAAGTCGCAATCGATCGGAGAGTATCAGCGTTAGCTGGCTATTTTTTTTTTTAAGGATAATTCAGAACCATATCTATAGATCTTCGAGTTGTATAGACAAGTTTTCTTGAGAAAGGGTCTCTTGACTGTACTTTCGACATTTTTCGCGAAATGTGTTTCAAATCAATAAAAATATGTCAAGTTTGGTTAGATCGGGTAATCGAGAAGGCCCAAAGATGCTCAGGAAGTTCGTAATAAGTTTTGTTTTGTGTCCTTTTGCAGATGGATTCAAGAAAATCGTAGAATTGAAGAAATATAATCCCCAGCTGAAAGTTTTGGTTAGTATGGGAGGTTGGAATGAAGGTTCAGGAAATTATTCGAATGTAGCTAAAGATCCAGTGTTACGAAAGACACTCGCTCGAAATGTTTTAGAGTTTGTCCAAAGTAAGTCATTTGATGGATTCGACTTGGACTGGGAGTACCCCGGGTCCAGAAATGGATCACATCCTGATATAGATAAGGTAAGTATAGAAGTATATAAACAGAATATGGATATGAAGTCCCACAAAATGAAGCGTTAGAAATAACTTTTGTTATGTGTCAAAATAACTTTTACAAGAAACATTGCAAATTGCATAATAATATGTATTTATGAATGTATTTATTTATATGGATGCAATATGTATTTATGTATGTATGCAAACGGATATGTATTTTGTTCAAGTAGTTGTTTCAAAAAGTTCTTTCTTCTAGTTTCATTTCCAGTATATTTCGTTCAAAATTCACAAAATGACATTGAAATTCAAAAAATCTCCCAACTTATGTTTATTGATAGAAGGCCCAACTTCCAAATGAGTGTTGGGACACAACAAAACGAAAAGATTCACTAAATTTCAAATTTTACGCCTAGATGAAATTCTTTCGTGGAATATCCAGATTGATGTACTTCAAAAAAAATTAGCATCAACCATTGGGATAATATATAAAATTAAAAAAATATTTCTCTGGCCACTATACAAATCAACTCAATTTTATTTCACTACTACACTGATAATACAGCACAATAACTTTGAGTGATCAATAAATAAGGGGCTGCTCAAAATACAAGTTTGAAACCATTAGAGTTTAAAAAATGATGACTCAAAATGCAGTTTCCATGTACCTTTCTTAGAAACGAAGCGTTCACTCGATATCAATTCTATTTAGAAATTGAAAAAAGACATCTTTCTGCAGCTCGTTCCACTATGAAATTAACATAACCTCAAAATGTACATGATCATCAAACAAGACAGCTCAGATCCCAAATTTGCATTCTCCAGAATATCTATATGTATATTACAAAGGAATAATTGCCCATAATAAATTACCAGATGATTTTTTTTTCAACAAAGCAAAAAGTTGAAGTGGCATTGAGAAATTATTTGTTGTCGTATTCCACATCCTCGTATATGTTTTTTGTTATCAATTAGATCAATTCTGAATTAGCTCCCTTTGAAGTCATATATTCACATATGAATATTTCTTTATACATTCCCTGAAAATAAATGTGTATGTAGGGATTGGTGTGCTAACAATCTTCATTACAAGGAAAATTCATTAACAGCGTAAAACTCAATATATGAAAAGATATTCCTCAAAATCATGTCATAGATTCTTTATTGATGGTGTATTCAACGTTGAAAATCATCACGAACTTTCGGGAAACGATGTTGATACGTCTTTAACATATTTATGCGAACCTTCAAGAAGGTGGACCATCCCTCCCACTTTGCAGCCTTAGAGATTTCTTTATTCCATATATACTGTTGTAACTGGACTTTTACTGGATAACCAGTGAAATAATCCGGTACTTTCTTTATTTATTTGTCACTCCTTGTAATGATCCTTCCTATCGTTACCATTGAAATAATATGGACTTATTTTTGTAACGATAGTATTTATTCTTCGCTGTTATTCAATTGTAGAATATGATTTAGCTGTAACCATATTATATACTATATAACCCTCTCGCTATTGCCGCTATTGCCGTGATTACTTTGGCAGCTGCTGTCACCAGATGCAGATTTCTCCACATCAAATTTTGGATGTTATGGCAATTCCGAAAGATCGTTCAGTACTTCAATAGGATTCCTGAAAATATAAGAAACTGTTGATCATAGAAGATATTTAAAGGAAGGCTGAAGAAAATTTCCAACCAAAAATTATTCATAACTTGGACGAATTCGACAGATTAATTTCCCTCAAAGTAGAGTAATTTATGTGTGACCATGTTATTTTCATTGCTGTCATATTGTTTTATTATTTGTTTGTTATCTAAATCTACTAGTATTATCGAGAAAGAAAGGTGTTGGCTTTCTACTTCTCCATCTGTATACAAAAGTAGTGGAAAACTTCTAACGGAAGGAAGAAAGAAATTGAAAAGTCACTTTCAGATACTAACTGAAAGCAAACGTCCTCTTATGATATGAAATTTCACTTTTAATGACATTCATACGCGTATTCAATCCAATCCCAGCTATAGGAATCTGGTTTAAATTGAAAGGGGTATATTTTTGAGCGAGGTTAGTTTTGGCTTTCTACTTCTCCGTCTTCATTCAAAAAATATTAAAAACGTCTAACTGGTCTCTCCTAAAAATATACCCCTTCCAATTCGAACTAGTTTTTTTAGTTTTTCATTATCAGTATTACGACTCGTTCAACATTCAGTAAATCTGAATTTAAAGTTGAAGTTTCATCACACATGGAATGTTAATTTTTGTGGGCATGTAACTGTGTTCCCTACGATTTTTGACATCTCTATTTGTTTCAAAAATATTTAGTTTTTGTTGAGAAGTCGTGTATAATACTGTAATGTTGGTATAATAGTTTTTACTTTTTTTCAGGAAAATTTCATCGCTCTCTTGACAGAAATCAGCGATTTATTGAAACCTAGAGGATTGCTATTCACTGCAGCTGTGGCTGGTGGAATTGAAAGAATTAACCTCGGTTACGACATACCACGACTCAACAAGTAAGTGTTGCGTAAAACAGCTCTTTCTGGTTTTTTTCTGTTTCTGTAGTGCGAATATGTTGCAGAAAATCCTCATCCACGAGAAAAATCTCCAGTTTCTTTGGATATTCTGTTTAAAATCTGTTTTTCCGTTAATCAGCTGTCGCCCCCATACGAACAACAACTCTCAGAAGTTGAGAAACTTATACGAGCTAAGGACTAACGAGGTCTCACCTTTTTACGTGTGATTCCTAACACATATTATAAAATAACTCAAATAATACACATTTTCTCATTCCCCTCTTGAGCAATTCCAACAAATTTTCAGTATTTCTCGGAGATAACGGTAATTTCTTATACCGGCTGGCGAAAATTTAACTTTACATTATTACTAATACAGTAACGATAAGAGATACGATTGTTTGAAAGTGATTGACAATGTTTCATGGTAAATTTGACTTGTTCGGACTTCCATTGTCTGATATGATTCTAATACGATCTACTGCGCATCCAATATTCAGAGGCACAGATAAATTTTCCAAGGTGTTAGGTTAGGTTAGGTTAGGTCCAAAGTGAGTGGTCTATTCGACCCTCCGCCGCAACCCGCAAGGGTTTATTGTGGCCAAATAAACCCAGCTTATTAACGAAGCCGATTAGTTTGTATGATGAGGGGTCTTTCAAGTCAGATGGTAAGAGTACGGCTCTGCCGAACCTGATTCGGTTTCCAGAGGGGCAGGCATAAAATACATGCTCTGCTGTTTCATCGTTAATGAGGTAGTCGGATAGTCAAGGTGCAAGATTCTCACCTTGATACCCGTGACAACCTTCCCGTATGAGGGTTTTTGCACGTCAGCTACACCTGACGATGCCTTAGATTCACCCCTGCAGGGCTTTTTCGCCTCTGATTTTGGTGAATCATCACTTGATCGCAAACGTTTGTTAACCAGCTCATGGGTGGTTTGTTTCTCCACCTGAGACAGATTCTGCGTTCGCCGCTCAAGAATTTGGTGCAAGGCGGTTTCATAAGGTAGCCCGCTCTTAAGGAGATGACTCAGGCTGCACCACCAAACCTTTTCTTAGGTTCAGTTATTGAATCAGGAGTTGGAGAGTTGAGAAGATGTCGTTCCTGATCTAAATTTACAGGGAGGTCAGTTGGAGTCGTAGGCTCGACATCCATCTCCAAGTTTATTCTGTCCATAAAAGTCCCACGAGTAGCTAGGGAAAGAAGGTCAATCACGGCAGAGCCCCGCATTACCGTGACAGGGCGATGCTACGAAGAGAGGGCATCCGGTATCTCGAAGGTTCCGTAGAGACACTTGATAGGCTCAGTATCATTCATCCTCCCGGCACGGAGACACACACCTTAGGATCAAGCCATCGTTGGGAGGCCATTCAGTTAGCGAATAACAGAACCACACATGATTGTGTCATTTCCGTATCCAGCGGGGTTACGTGGAAGCATGCATTCGATGGCCGGTTTGCTCAACCCCCACATCCCAAGCCAAAACACTTGCCAAAAACAGCATGCACAGTGGTTCAGGCAGTGAAAGAGGAACACGGACAGCTAACCCATCTTGCCAAGGTGTAGTCATACTATAGTTTCAATAGCATCCAATGTATTCGTTATTCATTGAGATTCTTTTATTGTACATCAAAAATTGTCAATCTCAATTTTCAATTATTCGAATGGCCTCATTATAAATGAATAAATAAATACATCCTAAACATTTTAGCAACATGTGTGACACTGTTCTTAACGTGAAACAACATGATGATTTGTTATTGTAGAGTTATTGTTATGGATAGCACTATTTTCCATCGATTTTAGTTCTTTTGTTACATAAAAAATTGATGTGGAAAGTTTCATGATTTCCATGTACCATTATAATAATACAGTCAATTTTCAAAACCTTTTTATATATTATTCAATAGATCCAGGGTTAATATTCAGCATTCCCAAATAATTCTTTGTCATGGCTCTTCTGGATTTGTTTGAACCTACAAATCCAGGGTAAACTTTCGATTTCCAGTGTCCCAACAGAAGGAAATTCAAAGGGGTGATATAAGGTGGTGTTCGACCATTTCAAAACATTCACAGGGTGACCTCTCATAACTCATTGAGTGCCTCAGCTTTTTCCACGTTGCGGAGAAGTTCCATATTTTCCAATTTTCTTAGTTTCCAATAATTGTGCTATGTTTCAGTTTGTTGGACATGATCAACGTAATGGTGTACGATTTCCATGGACACTTCGAACCGTTTGTTGGGCACGGATCACCTCTCCATGCCTCCTCTTTGGACTACGAGCACGGCAGAAACTCAACTTTGACAGTGGTGAGTTTTTTGATTGACTCTTGTGCTATCTGAAAAAGTAATTGGTAAAAATTGCTTCAAAGTATTTTTTCAGAATATTATAACTTTTTATATTTTGTGTAGACGTTCAAGATCTGGCAACATTTACTGTCTTGTATTCGTATGCGAATAATAGTGTCATGCATATTTCGTAAGTTCAATGTAGATTATGAATTGTCTGAAAATTCACCAAAGATTTCAAATGAAAGTTGACCGATATCGGCGTATTATCATAGCTTTCACCCAATAGTTTCCAAACCACTAATTTTCCGCTGAAACATTCACCATTTCACACCTTTTGTGCTCCTTCTTGAAGAGCACCTCTATATTTGATATGGAAGAATTACTTTGTACCAGAGATTCAAAATTGTCTCTATACTCTAACCAGTTTTCCAAATCTCCACTATAGGAAGGTATCGGGATTGACAGTAACCTAGGTCTTGCAGTAAGAGAAACTATACCCTGTATAGACCCCGGTGTACTTACACTATTATTACCACCAAGATCATGCCATTGTTCATTAGGCACAATTGCAATATCAAAATTGTTTGTGATTTTCCTAAAACCAGTGTTTTTGTAAAAACAGATCTTCAAAATTTGATCTACTCTCAGCTTCAATCTGATGATCCTCATCAGTAACAACTAGATTTATCTCACTTTGGATTTACTCGAATTCGTCAAGCAAACAAGAAGCCCTTTCTAATCGTGTTGATAGTTCCACTAGCGAATCATCATTCCTGGAGTTTTGGTTTTGAGCAGAATCTTCCATAAACTTAATGAAGTTTGTTCATTTTCCCTTAACAATACCTCTTTTACGATTTAGAACTCTTAATTGATTTTCTGACATGATTTACTAATTTAATTAATTCACCCTAAATTGACAGAGGAACGAAATGAACAGGAATAAGGAACGACTCACCAATTCGTTATAAATTGTTGTCTCCGCCACAGTTTCACGGCGGAAACGCTTCACCAGGTATCGTATCCACACTCGATACTGCCTTCAATGGCTCGACTCCACTCCAATGACTTCCACATAGATGCACTACGTGTTCCACGTATGTACGTACTTTTCACCGTCCACTTAATTCTCCACTTGAAATAGCTCAATACCGATCGTCAGCAAACAACTGAATTTGAAAACCTGATAAACTTTTCTCGGATATATTTCAATCTAAAAATATATCCGGCTCGAAGGACCACTATGTTGGAGTTCATCCCCTTGAATTCGAACTCTAATAATTCTAAACAAAAAAAACTCCAGTGTTTGCTGTCTGTATTTATTGTTCACTTTCTTAGATGATTACAACTCAAACTTCTTGGACTGTATTCTATTTTACTCTGTCCTAAAAGTGTTATTGTTAACACCACTTGAAAATATCTAAGCCCCACATGTGGCAAGGGTCAGAAATATACCTACATACATAAGGGTGATGCAGTTATTCGATAATACAAGACAGTAAATGTTGCCAGATCTTGAACGTCTACACATACAGTATTCTTGTCAATTTTTCTTTCTCTCGGATTTGTCCCCAGGAAAGGAAGTTATTATGAGGTACCTGTAAATTATTATGGAAAACTTTATATGGTATTTTAGCACGAGTGTAATTTTTCAGTCGCGATATATATTCATGTGATGGTATTGGCCGATACTTGATGAAAATATATAACGTATTCAAGTGACAACGTGACAACGACACAACGTACCCAATTAAAAAAATATATGTATATGAATTCTCCAGTGGTTTCTTCATAATTCTATTTTTATTCACATTCTTCCACTATTTATATCACCGCAATTTTTCGAACAGGCCACTGGTATTGAATACTGGATCTACATGGGTGCTGATCCAGAAAAAATCAACCTTGGAATAGTCACTTACGGAAGATGCTTCCAATTAGCAGACCCATCAAACACCCAACTGTATGCTCCAAGTGCTGGACCAGGAAATCGGGGACCCTACACAAATCAATCAGGATTTTTGGGATATAATGAGGTATGTTCTTTCGCTTCAACTCTGCAGCAGGGCACGACAACATATCCGTTAAAGAAATAATATTAATTGTCGTTAATTTGATAAACGATATCATCAAAGCGGGGATATTTCCAGAGATACTGAAGACTGAAAAAGTAATACCAATATTTAAGAGTGGTGATAACAAAAACTCAGAAAATTATAGGCCTATAACAATTGTGTGCTCATTTTCTAAAATTATTGAAACTATAATAAAGACGAGAATAATAGACTTTGTTGATAGTTATGTGGGATTTGGTGAGTATCAGTATGGTTTTATCAAGGGTAGCAGCACTCTAAATCGGAATTGGATAAAAAAAGAATGGTTATTGCAGTATTCATTGATTCAAGAAAGGCATTTGACGTTGTTGACCATACTGTTCTTCTTAATAAACTATGTTGCATGGGTATAAGGGGCAAAACTTATTCTCTCATTGAGACATTTTCAAAGGAGATATCCCAGTTTGTCGTTGTTGGTGATATTATGAGTGAGCATATTAAAAATAATTGTGGCGTCCCACAGAGTTCCGTTTTGGGGTCCCTGTTCTATACACTGATGGTACTGTCACTGAGGCAGTCCGGGCTTAAGGAAAGGTATTTCACGTTCGCCGATGACACGGTCCTTTTGTACAGTGGATCTGATTTATATTTACTGGAGAACACAGTTATTGAAGATCTCTCTAAATACTCAAATTGGCATGCACATAATAAACTTGCAAAAACCGTTCTCATGCTATTTAAACAAAAAAATAGAATTTGTGGAAATATTGAATTAAGAATAAATAAGTTACCCTTAATGAATGTTGCAAAAACCAAATATTTGGAACTTATAATAGATGATAAGTTAAACTGGTCAGGACACATTGAACATATTAATGATAAAATTGTACCAATGTTGGGAGCTCTATATAGGTGTTCCAGTTACTTGAGTTTCAGTAGTAGATACTTGGTTCACAATGCATATATATTGGCGAATCTTAGGTATCTGTTGATCATATGGGGTAATTGTGGCATTACCGATTTCAAAAAAATTCAAACGCTACAAAATAAATCAATACAAATTTTATTTCTAATTCCATTTCGAACCCACAAAAATGATTTATTCTCACAGACTGAACCACACCCAATTAAATATCTACTTAAACTTGAGCAATGCAAGAAACTATGAGCTCAGTAGTGGTTTACTAGTTTTTATGTTTCACTTGTCATGTTGAATGTTTGTGAATCCCGAGACCAGCATTTTTGCTGATTAGGGATAATAACAACATATTTTATATTTATAATGTATTAACTATGTTGAACTATACGCTGTTGTTATAATTTTAATTAAAAAAAACATTTGACATTAACCTTGGTGAAATATCATGCTCTATTTGAAAAACATTCGTGATTCATATTGTTTTTTCACGAGGTTAGAATTGCATGATGTTGAAAGATAAGATGTCGTTGATTCTTGGTTTGCTGAACTTTAAACTTCTGAGGTTTTGGAGCAATCCACAAGTAGTGTTTTTGGATAATTAGTCAATAATTTTGATATGTTATAGGAATATTACTGGAGTTTTATCCCAACACCAAATCGTTATTTTCAACACCTCGACACGTGTTTCGATTATCAAGTGATCATCTTCAAGAGGAAGATTAAACTGAAAAGTTTGCGAAGCTAACCCTATTTATGCTATACAGGTATACCATACAGGTATACCACACTTACAGGTGTACCGCAACTTCGGTGTCTTAAATTAATTTTACAATTTGCATTATCTATTAATTTTACAATAATGTTTAAATGTTATAGCTATGTATAAAACAATTTTCAAGCTATATAAAAATTGATTCCACAATATTGCCTATCTAAATTTTTACAATTGTCAATAGTCAGGTTTACTGACTATTACATAAGGACACAAGCTATATAGTATGCTATTTGATATTGGTCCGTCATCATTATTCATAATATCATTATGTGTACTTATTTCGACACTCTCATAGGCATCTAGTTGCCTGTTGTTGTACAGATGACGCTGTACATAACCTCCTTGATATAATTCGAACTCACTTTACATATATTTTATTATTATTAACACGCGTTTATTAGCTACACCTGTGTGTATGTAGGTTTGTTTGTTTGTAACTCTCCTTTTCATTTCACATCTATTCTCGTTTGAATGCTCGGGATCTGTATTTGACAGAATTATCGACATTAGTGTTTGTTCTATTCGCGGGCAGATGGCGCTGTACGTAACCTCCTTGATATAATTCGAACTCACTTTATATGTATTTCTTCATTTGAAAAAGGTATTTTTTCATTAACATGCACGTCTGCTGCCTTATTTGTAACCCGCCAATGGTCATTTTTGTAAGCAATATACGTCTGATTGATCCCAAAGTTAAGATAAAATAAATATAATTTTCAATAGATAATTTTGATAAAGAACTCAATATCATCAAGCAAATTGCGGTAAACAATGGGTTTGAACCCGAATTAATAAACAAAATATTTGCCAAGAAAGTCTACACAAAAGCGATTCGAGAAGTTTTTCCCAAGGTAGATAATCAAAATTATAGAGCTTTAACCTATTTTGGACAACCAACGGCTTCATTTTTGAGGAATCGAGATATTAAAATTGCATATAGAACAAGTAATACGTTGGGAAAGCTAGTTAAAATAATAAGGATAAAACATCCAAATTCGAGAAATCAGGAGTATATAAATTAAAGTGTGGAACGTGCCCTAAGGTATATATTGGTCAAACTGGCAGGACATTTAGGAATCGAATCCAGGAACACCATAAGAGCTATGTAAATAAGAAAAAAATTCAACATATTCAAATCATCTTCTAGAAGAAAATCACATCTTTAATGAAGAGTTAGAAATTTTGCACATTGAAAATAAAGATTTGAAACTGAATCATTTGGAAGCAATGGAAATTAATAAACTTAAAAATTCAAACATTCCAATGAATGACCAACTAGATTTGAATAGATCACCATTATTGAACTTGTTTTCTTAAAAACCGAGAAAGAATTATTATGGATGTAGATGTGAGGCAATATGCTTTAGGTAATCATAATTGAGCAGGTACGAGATGTAGAGGTTCAGGTAATTTCTTCAGGAAGTCTCAATTTTGGTTACCTGTAGTATATAAATATGAATGTAAGGATAATTTGATTTATTAATCACTTGAAAAAGCTAATGTTTAGCGAAACATGTTGTGATATATTTTCAATAAATTTGTGGAGATCAAATCGTTTAGGTGTAGTTTGTGTAATTTAAAAAGACTAAAAAACACGCTTTTATAGCATACGAAACTAAAGAATGAAAAATAAATATAGTTTAAAAGACTAAAAAACACGCTATTAAAGAACATCGAACTAGGAAGTTAAAAATATTTTTTTTATAAGCTTAAAACATTAACGAACGAAAAATCTAGTATTATTGTGAAAAAAGCGAGGACGCTTTGTGCCATATTTTTTGTATATCAAGCGCCCGTGGTTTTTATCATAATAATACTAGTATTGTTCGTTCGTTATTGTTTTGACCTTATAAAAAAAATATTTTCGACTTTTCAGTTCGACGTTCTTCAAAGTCGTGTTTTTTAAACTATATTTATTTTTTGAAAAGCGTATCACAGGCACTTGATGCGTGCAGAAACAAAATATGTTTTTTTGAACGAGGAGACTTATCAAAACCTTTGTTTTAACCGTTCCTTTGAGTACTCCTTTGAAGAAAATTTTCAGTTGATGAGATAGTGTACGCTCAATCAAAATGACAAGTAAATCGATATCTTCTTGTATTATGATTTCAAGTTTTGATTCTTCAATTGCTGTTTCAATAATGAGTACATCTGCATCATTTCTGGCCTGTTTGGTAGTAACATTTAAATCTTGCAAAAAATCCATAAGTAACAAGATAGTTGCAAAAAATGTGCAAAAAGTAGATTTTTGTGACCAATAGTCGCGTATACTCTACCATATATAAGTTTTAAGACAATTTTAAGAAGGTCAAAATTGAAGTTTATACGAGTTTATAGCTGGGTATCTCAAATTCCAAAATACTTACCTAATTTTGACTAAGATGACTGGACTATGTTTTTTCTTGCCTGAGCTTCCCCATTTGGGGCGAGTTAGATATGTTTGTACGTGGTACTTTCATAAACCTTTTCAGAAATTGAAATGATGGAGATTGCTCTATAGTTTGTTATGTTCAACACGTCGTGTTACAGTTATAATGTATCGTGAAAGTATTCTTGTTAGATTCATCCTATACCAGAGGTTCCAAATCTACCTCCATCGCTGATAATGATTCATCTTTTTCAGATCTGTGAATTTCACATGGATTGGACTTACGTTTGGGACGACGAGCAAAAAGTTCCCCACAGAATCGGCGACGTAGATCAATGGGTTGGATACGAAGACGAAAAGTCTCTAGGATATAAAGTCGAGTTTGCCAAACAGAAAAATTTGGGCGGATTCATGGTGTGGGCTTTAGACACTGACGACTTCACGGGGCTTTGTGGAAAACCGTATCCTCTTGTGAACAGCCTCCATTTTGCCATCAACGCCTACAAGGAAAAAACGAACTTCTGAACCAAGTTTCCAGATTAACTCTTTTGTAACTTGATATTGTGTCCCGCTGCGGTGTATATTTATAGATTTATTTGATTGTGAGTTGAAATAAATGAAAATTTTAATAGTTCAAAAGTTTCGAAATTGAAGCCCGGCTCAGTGGTAATCTTTGTCAGTGTCTGGAAATATCCTTGTTGAAAAAAATTTATTGTTTTTTATTTCTCATGAACAATAAAAATTGTTGAAAAAGCATAAATAAAACTCCGAAAAAATACGTTTTTATAAATATTATGAATGTTTTGTTTTCTTATTAATGCTTTCTGCTCATTCACCATATTCGTTGAGCCTTGGTAATGATTCAAATCCCAATATGCCTCTTCAAATTCTCACTTAATATTGATGAGAACTGAATAACCAGATAGAGGATGGTTGGAATCGAAAGTCTACGAGACGCAGCCAACTACTGTAGTTAGAAAGAAATTATCAGGTGATTTAGGTTACTAACACCTATACTTCTTTAAAATGTAAGGGAGGAGGCAGAAGCTAGATTATATCATTGTCTACAAGGTATTAATGCTCAGTTCAAACATTTGATATAGTAAGTATTTCTGTTTAGTTTTACTTTCCAGTTCGAAATTAAATACAAACTTAAAAAAATATTTAAATTTTTTTACATTGCTTCTAAATGTAATGTACCATTGTTGGATATACAATAATTGACATGCCTCCCAAGTAAGTTGTTACTCGACTGTCATTTCTACTGGCTGACAAGGAATTTATTCGTAAATTTGAATGTCCATCTGAAAACTGAAGTTGACGTGATTTACTATTTTTGAAGACTCAGTATCAAATGACTCATTCAAAGTGGCTCGTTTTAATTGGAATGTCCTAAAAATTTTTTAAATTTGTTTGAAAAATTGTAATGAACAATTGTTATGAGATGATTATTTTTAGTATTTCACAGTCATTTTTTATACTTCCGATTACACGCAACTTAATACAATAATTTTTCTCGATTCAGTTACAAAGCATAATGATTCATTTTATAGGTCATTAGCTAGATTTATCGGAATTATGTGAAATAACAGACCCTAACAATCGCAATCGCATTCCAATTCATATATAATATATGTAAATCCCCACGTGGAAAAGAAATAGATAATAATAAACTTCTACAGCTACAATTTCTCAAAGCTCAACCATTATGCAAAACACTATAACTACATTCAAATTGAAAAATAAATAATTTCACAGGAGATTTGTTTTTTGAGAGGTAGTTGTTTTGAAAGGGTTTTTATCTTCCAGTTCGTATCTGAAAAAAACTTATCTGAATGCTCCTCATTTCTTCATGGAAAAACAAAATAGTGTAGTTTTTTTTTGAAATCTACATGTTTTTTTTCAATGATGAAGTAGAGATCAATCCAATCTCATTCACAAGTCAATAAAAATATTCTCGAGCAGTCAAGCGACGTTGGAAGCTCTTGAAATGAAAATGATGAAACTACAGAGCACATACTCTGTGCCTGCCCCGCTGGGTACCGAATCATGTTATTAGAGTTCGGCAGAGCCGTACTCTTACCATCTAACCTGAAAGACCACTCACCATACAAACTAATCGGCTTCGTTATGAAGCTGGGTTTATTTGGTCGAGTGTGAATAGGTGTGAGCCACAATAAACCCTTGTGGGTTGCGGTGAAGGGTCGAATAGACCCACTCACTTTGGACCTAACCTAACCTACCTACTTTTGTTAGTGCGTTTCACCGTGAGTTTTTTCCTGCTATCTACTGCATACCAGAAGGGACAAAAAAGAACGGATCTTCATTCCTGCGTAATATTCTGAGTTGGATATTATGTTTTCGAGTGGTGTTAGTGAAAGGAATAAAAATATATGCAGAATAACATTCCGACAATTGCTGCTGGCGACTTCAATGCCAAGCACAGATCATGGAACAGAGCCACAAATGGAAACGGCCAAGCGCTCCATGCGCATGTTGACAGACACGAATATCTTGTGCTGGGACCAGATGAGCCTACGTACTATCGCGGGCAGACTAGGCCTGATGTACTAGACATCGCGCTTCTCAGAAACGTGTCTCTGATTAGCGAAATTTACGTTCTTTCGGAACTGGACTCCGATCATAATCCAGTAATCCTGGTATTGGGTGATGAACTTCCTTCTCCTGATTACCGCATGAGATCTAAGTACGGCCGTACACGGATCACATATTTGCAGTAGAGGCAACCACAACATTGTGGCCACGTTGACTGCACTTCGCGGTTGACCCAACCACATTTTTGTGGTCGACTTGCGGTCATATAAACCGCACTTGCAGTTGAGGCAACTGACATCTATATTTTGTGGTGTCAGAGTTTAGTGCCAGTTTCAATATGGATTTCGAAGAAGAAGTACTACTACTTGTTATTTTGAGGAGAAGGAGAAGATGTAGACGGTACAATCGTTTTGGGTACATCCACTTCTGGTTGCGCGACAACAGGAAGAAAATTTTTATATTTTCTTTGAAGGTGGTTGACATTTTATGGTGGTAAATTTCATCAATTCGGGCCTCCATTGTCTAATATGATATAAATTGATTTGAAATCGCTGAAAGAATCTGTAAAGAAATTAAAAAGATTAGCTGAAAAAACAATTTTATTAAATAAAAAACTGAAATTACAATGAAATAACATACAAGCAGCAACCGGTGAACTACGGCAAGACGAAAAAAATGATGACAACATCGACCGCGATATGCTATTGGAAGACCGGGTATACCGTATCCTCAGGGAAGATGACGATGATAACATCCGTCCAGCTTCTGTGGAAGAATTGAAGGGTTACATCAGGGCCGCAAAGGCCAAGAAAGCTCCGGGCCGACTCAACCAATAGGTTGTTGAAGAAGCCCCGGAAAACTGCGTCAAATGCTTATTGCACATCATAAATAGTTCGTTGGCCCTCATACACTTCCCCAGAAGGTGGAAACATGCGATCGCCATCATGATCCCAAAACAGGGTCGGAACCCGCTGTTCCCACAGAACTATCGCCTAATCAGTCTACTCTCGTCGGCGGCTACGCTGGCTGAAAGAGTTTGGTCTCCAATGGCTGCCTGATGAACAATTTGGCTTCAGGAGAAAACAATCCACTGAGTTACAGGCTCTAAGGCAGATCGAAAACACCATCCACGAGCTTAACAACAATTAAAAGTGCACATTGTTCTCTTAGATATCTCGAAGGCCTTCTGCGCAAATTATTCGCGTTCGAACTGCCACGGGGCCTGATCCGGTGGATTGGGTCTTTCCTGAAAGACAGAACATTTCAGGTTAGAGTAGAGGGCTCTCTGTCTGACGACAGAGAGATCCTCGCTGGAGTGCCACAGAGGGCTGTTCTCTCTCCAACATTTTATTCACTTTACACCAGTAACCTTCCGAGACCCGAGCGTGTGAAGATATCCCTGTACGCCGATGACACGGCCCTTCTCTCATCTTCCATGGGTCGGGAGCTCGGCGTCGTCTACATGCAACGTGCATTGGACGACCTCGAGCGCTGGTACCTCGATTGGAAGATCCGGCCAGAAAAGTGAGAATCCCTAGAAAGGAGATTGACTGGCAAGCGCGGGTAAAGTACCTCGGCCTTCTAATAGACCGTTGGCTCACTTGGAACCCGCACATTATGTGCGTCAAATCAAAGATTGAGGGTCGGATAGCTAGGCTATACCCTCTGATCAACAGAAAATCTAAAATGAGCTTAAAGAATAAAATCACCATCTAGAATACGATGTTCAAGCCTGTTATCATGTATGCTTCAATCGCCTAGGGACAAGCGGCGAAGTATAATATCTCAATTCGAGAGACATTGCAGAATATGCTAATGAGGATGATTGTGAATGCTCCTTGGTTCGTGCGGAATGAGATTTGAAGCTGCCTTCCATTCAGTCGAGGAATCGGCGAGTTTTTGAAGGTGCGGAAACTCACGAAATTCGTTAGTTGCTGTAGACGACCCCTCCCGATATAGAAGGCCCCGACACTCTGTCGAATGAGGCCCCTATGTCCCTCGTTAAAGGACGAATAGATTTTTTATCCATCCCACCCCAGCCAGGTAGGGGTACCCCCGTGAAGGGCGGTACTGATGTTTGAGGACTTCATACCGCCAATATCCATTCAGTCATGAATCTGTTTGTCCTTCTTCGACAAGTACGATTGGGTGGTATATGCAGAATATTTTCTACTCAAATTAGAAACAATGCTGGTAAATAACATTGATATTTCAATGTTACGTTGAGAATAGTGTTTAATTGAATTCGTTCTATATTACGTATTCATTCCACCTTTCATTCAGTTTCACTCGTTTAATTATTTTTTACATTGTCAAAAAGAAATTGTGAAATATGTCGTTAAGCATCATCCTACATGGTCATAATTGGCTGATAACATTGTTTGCTGGGATTATATTGCGCATTTCGATGATTTTATCATCTTAAAACTTGATTGATTATATTTTTGTCTATTATGTTACGGTTTTTCCAATTCCGAGATGATGACCAATATCTGATACACATCTCGAATACCTATCAATCATGGATAATAAACAAACGAATACACTCGAAAATGAAGATTCTTTCCATTGTTTGTTTGCCTCGTGCGATAATTCGAAGACAATTGATAATTTTGATCACAGGTTTTTTCTGGTCGTGGCTCTTCTAAAAGTTATTTTGAAATATTCAAATGCGCTCAACACAGATTACAAGAAAATGGAAAATTAACATGTGATCTGATACAAAGCGTGTGTGGTTTTCGCCGTAAGCTGGATATCTTTGAAAAATATATTGCGAGACAAAAATCTATTCAATTTCCGACAATTCTTGAATATAAAAAGAACTCTGAAGGAGGCATTGCAGTGTTTCTGAAATTTCTGGCCAATCTTAGGAATGAATTTGCTACAAGATTCCAAGACTGCAGAGATGGGCAAGCTATTCGTTTCTTAAATCGCCATTTGAAGTTGATGTAGCAGCAGAATGGACAGATGTGGCTGCAAGTTGTTTGATCACTCAAAGGCATCACTTCAAATAGAGATCATTGATTTGCAAGAAGATGTGTCTTTGCAAATGTATAACACGGTATCCACTGAAAAATTTTGGGCCAAACATGTCCCACAAAAATATGAAAATTGCAACTATGTTGGGCCACAGCAACTGGAAGGAAAAACAATCTCAAAAATGGTGGACTAAGGCGCCGGGTATGAGACAGGCCAAAGAGGTCATTAAAGAGCCATCGCCAAAGTACCTACTAAGTCTGAATAGGCGATCAACTAGAGTTCTGGTCGGGCTATTGACGGGACACTGTAGACTCAACAAACACATGAACAACATCGGACTGGCAGACAGCCCTATGCAGGCTTTGCCAAGAGGATGAGGAAACCTCCGTACACATACTATGCTATTGCGAAGGTCTTGCAAGGATAAGGTTTGCAACATTATGGGAGGAAAAACCACAACCCTCTCAATATATGGGGAACTTGAGGTTTGGCCTGTGAAATCTAGTTACAAGGTCGGGCCTAGACAAGGAACTCTAGCATACCTACATAAGGGCAGTGTAGTGGCTGTAAGCACAGAAGCCCTATATTAATCTAATCTAATGTTTGGCCACTATGTTTGGCTCGACATACGTATGTGAAACATATTTCTCAAAGATGAATTTTTTGAAAAACAAATAACGAACACCCACCTAGAAGAGACACTTTTAATTTGCTGTTCCTCTCGAGAACCAAACTATAAAAAACTGGCTCAAGACCGTCGGTGTAATTTCTCACACTAATTTTAGGCCTTGTTTTATAATTCAGAATTTGATTTGAAACTAAAATGATGCGGAGGTAGCACACATTTTTTATCAGTTGTATTTTCTGGACCTCGTCAAATTTTTCCCACAGTTTCAGGACCCCACCTAAAACTACTGGCTGACCCCTGTTTTAGACCATCAAAATCAAAACGCGAGTAATAACAACATTCCCACGGCCAGAACTCCGGTTTATACACTTTACTGAGATAACGCACTTATTCGATAAAGAAACGATCGAACTTGAAACAAGAATGATCCAGATATCTACTGTTGTCATTTGAATCGTTTGTTTCGAAAGTTCATTCCAGTCTATCTTGGAATCGGTACTACTCTGTGCAACTCCGGGAGGACTTCCCCTCGGTACAAAACCCCCAAATCGTCCGCGACAGACCGCTACAAAATAGCGATCCGCCAACTTTTTACGGACATTAGCGTTCTGCGACCGCAGGGAAAGTATCAAAATGTTTTTATTTGTTTTGTTGTGGGTTTATTTTGCTGGTTTTGGTTCCGCGCATTTTATACAGGATGTCTCTGCAAGTAAGTTGCAACATTGTTAAAAATAGTTTCTAATTATTTCCTATGATTTTTGGAGTATTCAAAGAGGCTAAAAACACAAAATGTTGAGATTTCATTTCACAAACGAGACTGAATTTATTTCATTGGTGTTTTCGAAATTTCTGAGGAAATAATAAATACTTTTTAAAAATAGTGGTTAAACACTGCACAGTATCAACATGTTACGTCACTTTCACAGAAGATTTAATTTTTATTTATTCGCCGCGCACTGTTTTGGATTACTGAGTGGATTAATTTCTCTGTGTTTTTCACGATTTTGTCTCTACTTATTTATATATTTATTTATTTGTTTTACAATACTCTACAGGACGTAGCCCAATTACAGAGCAGGAAATAACAGAGTGTAATAAATACATCACAAACAAGTGACTATAAAGATTACACATTTTATATTTATAATAGGTAACAAAACAATTATTTTACACATGGTATGGATCGGAGAATTCTCCAGAACATTTTTGCAGGATATTTTTCCATAGAAAGTACTCGGGTGTCTAGAACAGATTTTAGGAATGCAAATATTAAACTTTTTCAATAATGTTGGGTAGTCAACTATGCTTTTAATAATTTTATAGGTAGGTTCAACACTATAATGTTCACTCCTTTTATTAAGACTGAAAAAGTTATGCTTTTGTAGCAATTCAGAGTGGGTTGTTCCTATTGGAGGATAAATGCAATCAGTTTTTAGGCTTAGCAGTTTCAAAAATCGTCGTTAAATTGCTTATATTCGGTCAATATGATATTGATAAAAGGGGCTCCACACAACTGACGAGTATTCTAATTTTGATCTTATGAAAGCATAGTTTTTAAGGTGGAAGTTTCTTTGAAATCACTACTGTTGCGTGCAATTAATCCGTACAAACGATAATAGTAGGTTACAAAATTATCGATATGCCTATTAAATGATAGTGCAGTGTCAAATGTGCCGCCAAGATCAGTAAATGTTTCTAGTCCCACAAAAGAAATGTTTTCTATTGAATAATCAAAGACCAAGATGTTCGTTTTTAAACTGTAGTACCATGACCTTACATTTATCCGGGCTTAGCGACAAGTTATTTCGATAACACCATTCTACAGCCCGTCCTACGTTTGCTGAGAGGTTCACACAATCATCTATGTTCTCAACGAGGCAGTATAGTTTTCGATCATCGGCATACAAAAGGAAATATACATCTATAACATCTGCAATATCATTAACGAAGATATTGAAAAGCAACGGTCCCAGATTTACTAAATATGACATTCTTATTCATTGCATTAATAACTTCTTCCTGTTTCGTGTTCTGTTTTACTTTCTAGTCATATTCCATCCTTCCATTGCTACTGTCTTGGTTTTCTTTCTTGCTTCCAGAAATGTCCACACTTTCAGTTAGTTCATTTCGAAATATTCTTATACTTTTCCTTTTCCAGATTTGAAATTATTTCATTCTGTTTGATCCATACTCATTCATATATTTCATATTTCTTTCACCATCTCGCTCATTGTGATGTTCTGCTCATGCACTGAAAAAACTGTTTTGTTTTGTTCCATAATTATTTTATACTTATTTATTACATACTGTTATTATTCTGCTGTTTCTCAAATCATAATAACTTTCTGGAACTTGTTTCATGCCCTTTTTCGCTTGATGCTTCTTCAGGTTTTTAATTTCCATCTCTTTCCACCATCAGCTCATCTATACTTTTTTTTTCATTGCTTTCGATATTTAGTCTACCTACTTCCTTTCTAAGTGTGTGCAACTTCTTCTTTCTTGAGTTTTTCATGTCCAACTTCTTATTATTTTATCTCTATTTGAATTCACTTCATTCTTATTCCTTATTTTATCCAACATTTTCTCTCCATTTCCTTCCGATTTTTCTTTGGTATTTGTACCTTTGCACGGTATTATTTCTACTTCGATTTCATTATTCATTGTTAATAAGATAAGTACATATACTAGATTGTTTCAAAAGTTTTGTCCGTTTCTACGAGTCTAGTTTAAACTGTAATATCACAATGAATACGTGCACTCTTGCCAACGTAACATAAGTCGATTAAGACGACGAAAGACGTTTTTGCCTGGTCCTTATTGGTGAAGGTCTATCGGTTAGAAAGTTATCGAAGTACTTGAGAAGATGGTAGTTGGTTGGCGAGTCCAGTCCAGAAAAAGGATCGTTTTGATTGCACCTCGAAACGTGACAATTTCTGACAATCGATCAAATCGCGGGGCTCCCACTTTTCGAGCTTCCTGACCTTTCCAACACGTTTCAAACCATCAAAAGCTGCATGGGAGCTGACCCCCAATTTTTCCGACATTTCACGCACCGCTTGTGATGGGTCAGTCTCCACCAGGGCCCTTAAATCCTCGTCCTGGATAGGTTGATCACTTTGAGGCTCATCTTCTATGCTGAAATATCCAGAACGAAATGTCGTTAACCAGCTTCCAACATTGAGTTCATTAACACTGTCATTGCCGATTGATTTTTCGGGCTGTTCCGGCAGCTCTCTGTTTCAATTTAAATCCGTAGAGAAAAATTGACCAGTAATTGTTCAACGAAATCATATAGAAAAGAGCTGAAAAGAGGCGAGAATTTTAAAATTCGAGAAAAAATGAACAACATCAATGTATAGAGTACAAAATTCTCTAGCGAGCAGTATATATCACGGTACAGTAGAATACATATTATTTGAGATATTGAGCTACAAAAACTCATGGCAATGAAACGGACAAAACTTTTGAACCAACCTAATATTTTAAAAAGTGTTGATAGGGTGTGTTAACTTTTTTGTAACTTTTGTTACTCATGAAGGTTATCAAGTTCTACTAATATCCTTTATTATTCCTGCATTGTGCATTGAGGAAGAAACATTGCTGTTGTATTTCACTGCAATCGATCCTTTTTCAAGTATTTTTGTCAAACCAACTCCACCCAAGACATTTCACCCAAGTTGGTGTGTGATTAATGAATCCCAAAGATTTCTTCTCAGCTCAATTAAATGTTTCGACAACACTTGTATTTCTTTTCACTCCATATAAAACCACTTTCGAATATATGAGGAACCCTCAGTGTTACGAGCTCACTTCTTACGTTGCACTGCTGCCACATCAGCATCTTTTAGTATGGGATTAAAAATCCTGTTAAGCGGTATCGCTTCCTCTTTCCTGTTGTAGTTTTCTGTATGTTTATGAATTTATATGGCTTCCCGTACAAGCCGACTGTGGTATCCATGATCAGATGCAAGTAGTTTCACATCTTCAAACAGTATCGTATGATCTTCTTCACTAAACGCTACTGCCGATGTTCATTCAGCCTTGTACCCATGGATCTTCTGTTGGTACCGATATAAACTTTTCCGCAGGTGCATGGTATAAGGTATACCCCCGCCGCTGATAGTGGATCTCTTTTGTCTTTCGCAGATCTCAGGCTTTGCTGTATTTTCCTGGTGGGCTTGAACACTGTTTTTATGTTATGCTTCCTTAGGATTTTTCCGATTCTATCTGTAACCCTAGGGATGTACGGTAGAAACGCATGTGCAACCGTTTGAGTTTTCTCCCTATTTTGACTTGCAGAAGTCTTCAGTTTCATGGCCTTGTTGATCTCGGTTACACTGTATCCATTCGATCTCAAAGCCACTTGAAGATGTTCCATTTTTTCTTGTAGGTGTTCCGGTTCACATACTCTACCGTCAGGGTGTTGATAATTCCTCGCTTTTGACTTGGATGATGATTCGAAAGTGCATGCAGATGTCTGTCCGTGTGTGTCGGTTTTCGTTACACTTTATGTGCCACGCCTTTCGACGATTACATCTAGAAAAGCTATTCGTTGTTCCCTGTTCGGTCTCCCTGGTGAATTTGATACTAGGGTGTTGAGCATTTATGTGGTCTAAAAATAGGTTCAGTTTATCCCTCTCATGTCTCCAGATAACGAAAGTGTCATCCACGTATCGTAGCCAAATGGTTGAAGAAGTTGGCTATCACTGGGTGAGTGGACTTCCCATCGCTACGCCGTCTAATTGCTTATCTCATCTCCATTGGAAGTAACTTCCCGTGAGGCAGACCTTGAAGGTTCCGACAATATCACTAGGAAACAGGTTGACTATCTCTCTCAAAAAATCTTCCAGCGGGACATTGGTGAACAAGGACACCACGTCGAAACTGACCAGAATATCACTTGGCTCCAAGGTTATACTCTTAATTTTTCCCACAAAGTTTGTGGAGTCTTTGACGTACGAGGTTGTTCTTTTTTGTGTATCTTCGGAAGACCATAGAGCCTTAGCGGGACGGCTTCTGTTCTCAAGATGGTCTTCTGAGTGGTTTCCGACAATGATGACGATTTTATAAGACGGTTCGTATACCGCAACCTCGATTGTGTTGGGTCTCTTTTTAGCTTGTGGTAGCTGAACGGGTCAACAAGCTCTTGAATTTTCCCGACGTATTCTTCAGTTTTCAAGAGCACTATGGCATTTCCCTTGTCAGCTGATAGAATGATGATCTCCTCATCTGAGTTCAGGTTTTTTGAGGCCACAGTTTATCTTTTCGGTATATTGCATTTTGGTGTTCAAGCCTTGCGTAGAATATTTGCTGTCTCAATCCAAATGTCATCTGCTTCATCATCCAGTAGAGCTCTGATGGCAGCTTCCGTATTAGCTATAATTTCCTCATTAGGTACCCGCCGCGGAATGACCGAGAAGTTACCACCTCTTGCTAGCACTGCCATTTCATCTTCCCTGAGGACCCGATCTGCGGGGTTATACCGTATACCATGCACCTGCGGAAGTTTATATCGGTACCACCAAAATATTCATGGGTACAACGCTGAATGAACATGGGAGAAACTGTAGATTTGTAGAAACTGTAGAACTGTAGAAAATTGGCAGTAGCGGAATACGCGTTTAGTGAAGAAGATCATACGATACTGTTTGAAGATGTGAAACTACTTACACCCGATCATGGACACCACGGTCGGCTTGTACGGGAAGCCATAGAAACTTCATAAACATACAGAAAACTACAACAGAAAAAAGGAGGCGAAACTGCTTAACCGGATTTGGAATCCCATACTAAAAGATGCTAAGGTGGCAGCAGTGCCACCTTAACATGTAACAAGTAATAAAACTTTGGCCAATAACAACGCACCAACTAGAAAGGCGGGCTACTTGTGTCAACATAAACACAGCTTACAAACCAGAAATCACCAGTCATCGGTGAATCATCAAGATGAATAAACCTCTGAAGAAGCCAGCCACTCGTGCTCGTGAAACGTTAGGATACAGTTCCAAACCACGACGGTCTTCAACCTGAACGAAGATCGTAGCACTGAAAATCTTGGCTGCGAAAGCCCTAATCAATTCATCATATGAGGAACCATTTTTTTCTATCAGTCTTCGCAAAAGACTTAGACTATTGACTTTTGGTGTAAATGTTATTTTGCAAGTCTTCCTTCCACTTATAAAATGTTTTGTGGTTTCAAACTACATCCCTTCCACTGATTCATTTTGGTTATATCATCCCCTCCATCTGCTTTTCATTTTCACTTTCTTCTACCGCTTTCTACTTTTGGGTTAACATTTGATATTTTATAGGAATGTGGGCTGGCGTCAATATTCTAGTTGGTTTCCAGTGGTCTTGTTTGGTTACAATCAGTTGAGACGTTTGGAGATTGTAACCAAAGAAGACCACGGCAACACCCGGAAACCAACCAAAACATTTGATATTCTGCTCCTGATGATTTTTGTTTATGTTTTAGGAAACGTGGTATGCTACTACATGAACTCCAACTATGCCACTCTGGCTCCGCCAGAAAAAATCGATCCCAAGTTGTGCACCCACTTAAACTACGCTTTTGTGAGGATAGAAGAAACAGGAAACCTGACGTATCAAAGCAAATACGTGGACATTACACAAGGTAATGGAATATGTCACACTCACCAACATATCCACCAAAATTATTCGTCAGAAAAAGCACCGAATATCACCGCAATTTAAACCAAGATGAACTCGTATGAACCCTTTGAGCAATTTGCAACCCTTCGGGTCTTAGGGAACCCGAAGCGGCGGGAGGTAAGGGAGCTTATCTCCCTATCAGAGCTGTCCATAAAGGAGTATCTGCCCGCTACCTTATCACGTATGGTGGGAAATTCTTCTGGTAGTTGGATATTCTTGACCTCCTGGCATTAGCAAAATTTGCATCTGGATATCAGGCACGGTCTTCTTGAAACGGTATCTGCGTTTCAGTGACTTTTTCCTTTCCGAAGTTCCCGGAAAATCTCTTCAAAATTTTTTTCGACTCCTTCAAGCTTCTTTTCAAATTTCCTTCCTTCAAGTTCCTCTTCAAGTTTTCTTTCAGCCACATCAAACTTCTCATCGACTATTTGTTCCAACCCCTCCTTTGTTTCCTGAAATACTTTTTCAAATTCTTTCTGAATCAATATCTGTATATCTCCTTTACTCACTTGGGAAGATTTCAAATCTTCAAATAAATGAAGGTACATCTTACTGTCTTTTTCTTGTTTCTTCTGAATATTTACCAATAATTTACGATATTACTCTTGTTTTTCTAGAATATCTAGTAGTAATTCACGATCTTTGTTTCGGCGTAATCGTTCTTCCTCTCTTCTGCGTTCAACTTCCTCTCTTCTGCGTTTTTAATTCTCTGTCAGGCTCGCTTGCAAAGCCTCGAACATTTTCTCAAGCTTTTCCATTCCGTAGTAATTGACACTCCTTGTTTTCGCCATGAAACAGAAAAATTTCAGTCAATCATTCCACTTCCGACACCAAATGTTACGTTTTTCTCCGTGGGTTGACCAATAATTGACTACACTGAATAATTGAACTTAACTTTATGTCAATTTGAATATAACTATGCTAGCCTATCTTAATCGAATGTTGTAGAAATTTCGCCAAAGTTCCTCCGAAATCGGCAGCATTATTCTTGCTGCTTCTAGAGTGGCGGGGAATCATCGTATATTAGCGTGCTCTTAGCCACGTCACTTCTGGTTTATGACTATTGATTCAGCTTTAAATTCGTTGCGCACTGTAATTTACTTGATGATATCAAGTTCTTTATCGAAACTATCTATTGAATAGGAACATTGACTAGTCTGTGAAGTATGCTATTATAAGATGCTACTTTGTGTTGATATGGATGGGTAGTAATATCCGTATGGAAAGTTTTGTGATAAATTGAAAAATCATGTTCATTATTCATCCTACTAATTGTTCAGTCCAAGAAATTGATTGAGTTTGAGTTGTCTGCTTCTAGTTCGTTAGTGAAATTAATGTTCTTATGAATTTTGTTAGTGTATCATCAATCAACGGCCGAATCAGTCACAAAAAAATATTTCGAATAGTTGAAGAGACAATAATAGTTTTTCTACGAGCCTTCTGAGTATTTTCAAATTTTCTATGTGATAATTATTCAACTTTATGAATGATAATAATAATAAAAAGGGTGCATCTACATAGGAGTTTATCCGTTCCACGGTTGTACTTTCTCCGACAACAAGAAGGTTATGAACTTTTGAGTTTGGAATGTCTACATGACAGAATAATACTGAATGGAGCCTGTAAAGTTATCAGGAGTTCGCTTTCTCATCTCTGCATGGTCCGCTATCTTGACACAACAGGAATTGGAACATTTCTCTTCAGTCATCTGCCCGGGTAGCTGGTTTAGTTTTCGACACTGAACGAGGTGATCACAACTCTGTCACCGAGTTAGAACCCGTTCAGCAGAAGGCCTGTATGAAAGCCACAGAGCTCACTTCACTCCTGCGGCAACAAAAGGATGTGCCAATGCATCGAGTCTTCTTCAACAACATTGAAGACCTCGGTTCATCAAAGCGTCTGACATTCGGTTTCCTCAAGTCGAGTGGGTTGAAGTCGGAAACTTAGAGGTTCATTATGGCTGCCAGGATGGTGTCTTCAACACTCTGGTCTATCGCAGTCACGTGATGGGTATAGATGTTCCAGACACATTCTGACGTACAAACTCTAATGCAGTTGCTGTTAGCATGTCCAGCATATGCGGTCTCAGACTATCCACATAACAGGTGGAATGGTGCTCTCTCCTGGTTTAACTGAGTCTTGAGTCCTGAGGATGCTAACTTTATTGGCGAAACGCGCGTCGAGTGCAAAAATATCAGTTTGGTATTAGGGCAATATATATATATATATATATATATATATATATATAAAATATTTTGAAATCCCTGAAAGAATTAATGAATAAAGAAAGAATTAAAAATGAATAGCTGAAAAATAACAATCATATCAAGCAAAAAAACCTGAAATGAAATAACAGTGAAATAAGATACAAGTAAAAATAGAACAATTGAACAAAAATAAAAAATAAAAAGTTCAGTTGTTCCATTTTTACTTGTATTTTATTTCACTATTATTTAATTTCATATTTTTTGCTTAATATAATTGTTATTTTTCAGCTATTCGTTTTCAACTCTTCCTTTTTTTTATTAGGTCTTTCAGGGATTTCAAATCATTTTATATAATATCAGACACTGGAAGTCCGAACTAATGAAATTCATCATGAAAGATTGTCAATCACCTTCAAACATAGAAATTTATTATACTTTCGACAATATTTCATATGGAATTTTCGATGTTTCGACGAATTGCTGAAAGATACCTTGAAATCAATCAGTTATTCAATAACCCCAAACTAGTTATTACATTATATTAACATTTTAATAAGATACAGCAAAGTAAGTATTGTTTTCAGTCAACCTCTAAACTCCCATAAAAATACTAGTTTTCTGTTGAACAAATTGACACACCTTGTATATCATTCAATTTGGCAAATTATCAATAATTTTTCCGTATCACTGTCATTAAAACGGGGAATTCTATTTGACCAAAAACGTGTTTAATTTATGACGAGTAACTCATGAATTATGGTAAAAAACAAATACGTTTTGTTTTTGAAAGATAACAAACCTCCTTGGTTGGAATTCATAAATATTCAAACGCAATATCAATTTAATTAGCACGCTAATTAATGAACGATTGGGTACAGTGGTATTTATTTGAATGACGTAATAACTGATCAAAACAAATAAATGATCGTAAAAGAGGTATTCTCTGTATTATCCCTAGAAACACGGAATGTTTATGAAAAGGAATTAAGTAAATTAACTAAAGATACAAATTTAATCAAATATTGAACAAGGTAACAAGTAATTGATATGACTATCCATGATAATAATAAAAAAAAATCACCAGCTTGCTTGGTATAGAAATTAGAATGTTTATGAAAATAGTGTAATTATTATCATGACAAGTGTTATCACAAAAACAAATTCTTCTATCAAAACCGTCTTCCATGACCTGCTGAGTAGGTATCATTTTATAGGGATGGGTTTTCCTCAAACTCAAGCATCACATCTTGAGTTCATCACTCATTGCATTGGCAGCTGTTTTTTTTATCTGCTTCACATGACCAAGCTCGCGAAACTGCTTCACTATTTTGTTTATTGTTCCTTGAGATATGGGCGTTAAATTAGAAAATTTCTCATGAAATAGGCGAGCTACTTCCTATTGTTTTCGGGTTTTATCTCCGTAACCAATCATTTGTGAAACTGTTATTTTATGCATATCCGTTAATCTAACCATTCGTCAGGCTTGAAGTTAACGAACTTTGAACTCAAATTAAAATACTGATAACTAATGTTGTAACATACAAAACAAGTTGACAAGGCGTTTTAAACTAACTTTGCTACGGAAAATATTTACAGTTTTTCAAAGGTGATCATCTAAAAAGAACATTGCTATGGTTATTTTGCTTACTTTCTTATTATCGATACCTCAACATGAAATAAGTTTTGAGTATATTGCAATATGTTTTGAGTGTGTTTTATCAATTTTCGGTAACCCCATGATTTTAATTCATTTCATCTTTGCAATGAACTTGACAAAGAATGAAAAGAGAATGAAAAGAGCTTTCAAACGATATATCACAAGCCTGTACTTCCCATTTAACAAATTGGGGGTTGTACCTGTCATTCGACGGGGGTTGAATAGACATAAGATGGTGCAGCTATGAGTATATAAGACTGAAATAAATATTTTTCAAAAATTCAAGAGGAATATAGTTCCTGATTTTGAATAAAATACCAATGAGGAATGCTACTTTTTGAATCAAAATATCCCTCCTCTGGTAACAAAAAATTTACTCTGTTCTTCAATTTCAGGGGTTTACAAAAGAGTCATCGCCCTGAAAAAAATCAACCCAAGCCTCAAAGTTCTATTGAGTATCGGGGATACGAATGCTTCCATCTTCTCGAAAGTTGCTGCTAACGAAACATCAAGAAAGAACCTGGTAGAGAGCTCGAAGCACTTTTTGAAAACATACTCTTTCGATGGACTGGACGTTGATTGGGAGCTACCGAATGCAACCGACAGGGTGAGAAAAAAATTATGTTAAGTATTGAAGATTCGAATAAACTAAATACAAATAAATTGTTTTCAAATATCTGAATATTTCTTATGTTATGAAATATACCTACAAAAGGTGCAATTTTCTTTCCGAGTTGACTGATATGTGAATTCCACAATTAATTGTGATCTAGATAAATCACAAACCTAAAATTTTTAATTATTTCTTGAATTCTATCAAATTATTATAGAATTGAGAAAAAAGATATCATTCTTCAAATATTAATAAGCAAACAATGATCGTTTTTTTTGAGATATCGGCTATCTGTTTCTTTATGTTGAGTGTATAATAATATTAAATGCAAGCACGAGAAAAAAATAAAATAAAGTTACGTTTTTCCCGTGGGTTGACCAATAATTGACTAATCAAACTCAACTTTATTTCACTTCAAATACAACAAACACTTGAACTAAAACTTCAAATATTATTCGATTGTCAATCACCTTACTAGATCGCTTCGCGTACCGCACTGTCACTTTCACTTGACTATCTCAATTGGCGAGTGGATGGTGCTTATATTTGGCAATCGATGGCCCTGGAACATTTCTCAGAATTCCATCGAAGACGGTAGCTTTATTCCCTCTACATCTGGAGCGGCACCAAACATCGTACAGTCGCGCGCCCTTAGCTACGTCACAATTGATTTATGGCTACCAGTGGCGGCCAGCGTTATTTTCTTTAGGGCATTTTGGGCATGATTTACAACAACATGAGGTATTAGGAGTATGTCGTTTATAAATCCCTTTATTAATTTTTAGACTGAATTAATAAATATAATTTTCATATCGGTTTTTGTGAATCTGTCATTGTGAAGATTTCAGATGTTGTTTTCCACTCGAATCATCAATCAAATAGATTACTCTATTCTACACCTCTAGATCCTCAATAAAAACAAAAAACTTTCATACCCATTTAGAAACAACTAATTAAAAATGTACAGAACCTGACACTTCTGAACCTCTACCAAAAGACTGAATCTATCAGTATCTTCAATGACCAATTGTACCCAGTTCAGTGCAATATGCATATTATGTAATTCCTGTATTTATTTTTCTTCCAGGATAATTTCATTCAGATTCTCAAAGATCTACGCCAGGAATTTGACAAGGAAAACTGGATTCTTACTGCGGCAGTCTACCCCAATCCCTCGATTGGTTATAATGTTCCAGAAATGGTCAAGTAAGTTCATATTATCATCTCCAGAAGAAAATATGTACTCTTAGAAATAATAATAGTAGGTTAGATTAGCTTCTGTCCAAAGTGAGTGGGTCTATTCGACCCTCCACGGCAACCCGCAAGGGTTTATTTTGGCTCAGACCCATTCACACTGGACCAAATAAACCCAGCTTCTTAACGAAGCCGATTAGTTTGTATGGTGAGTGGTCTTTCAGTTCAGATGCTAAGAGTACGGCTCTGCCAGACTCTAAGAACCTGATTCGGTCCCTAGCGAAGCAGGCACAAAGTATACAGGGTGATTCAAAAGTACTTTGACAAACTTCAGGAGGTGATTCCTCACAATATTCTAATATGAATTATCCAAATAAATAAATGTCCGGAAACGCTTTGTTGAAGGAAGTTGAAGTTTTATTTTTATTTTCGTTTTTCTCAAATAACTTTTGAAATACTGAACTTAATTAAACGAAACTTGGTAATAGGAGGTTTTTGAGGTGTCGAATTCGAACCTAATGTTCTTATTGCTCTTACTCGTAGGGGCCGCCACCTACAAGTCTTTTTCTTTTTTAAAAATTCATAACTTTTTTGGGCGTACTTCTAGCACATTTTTCAGTAAAAAAATCGATTCCTCTATCATATCTACGAAAATAAGCTACCCTTGTTACTAGTCGCTGTAAGCAACCGTTTTCTAAATATTTGGACTTGAAAACTTCAAGTCGATTATTTGATAATCGATGCATGTTGAAGTTATTACGAATATTTTGCATTTTTCACAAGAATGCTTTGGAAATAAATTTGACGTTTGTGAGTAGTTATGGTAATTATGTGACAGTTAGACGTTTTGTTAAAGTTTCCGTAAGTAGAAGTAGAAAACACTTATTTTGAAAAAATGGATTACTTAAACAATAATGCTCATTTAGCCGATATGCATTTCGTTTATGGCCTTGCGGATGGCAATGCGCGCGAAGCAAGACGTATTTACCAGGAGCGATTTCCTAATCGAGTACTGTCTTCAGCTCCAACATTTGCTAGTCTCCACCGTCGTTTGGCAGAAACAAGTAGCTTTAAGAGGGCAGCTGATATTATTGGAAGACGACGAGCAGTCCGAACCCCAGAAGAATTGGAAGAAGCTGTTTTGAACGCTCTTGAGGAGAATCCAGAAACAAGCACAAGAGTAATTGCTGAAGCTGTCAATTCTACTCAGTCCACAGTTTGGAGAATTAGCCACGATCAACAGTTTTATCCATACCATATTCAAAGGGTACAAGCTCTTTTGCCACGAGACTTTCCCCAACGCATTACTATGTATCAATGGTTTTTGAGAAAATTGGCTGGAAATCCTCAATATTTAAGATCTGTACTCTTCACGGACGAGGCAAACTTCTCCCGAAATGCTATCACAAACTTTCATAACAACCATGTTTGGACTCTCGAAAATCCGCACGCAGTTAGTGAAAGGCATTATCAGTATCAATTTTCTGTAAATGTATGGGCGGCAATAATTGATAATTACTTGATAGGTCCTTTCTTTCTTCCGCTCCGACTGAATGGCGCAACTTACAGACACTTTTTAGAAAATGAATTGCCGGGACTACTTCAGAATGTACAATTAGAAATTCGTATCCGCATGTGGTTTATGCATGATGGGGCTCCGGCCCATTTTAGCGTTGTAGCCAGGGAATTCCTCAACACAGTCTATCCAAATCAATGGATCGGTAGGGGTATAGAAGAACCTAACCAGGCGTGGGCACCAAGGTCCCCAGATAGATTTTTATTTTTGGGGACATTTGAAGTCACTAGTTTATAAGACTCCAGTAGTGAACAAGGAAGATCTAAGAAACCGAATAGTAGACGCCTGTGAAACAATAAGAAACACACCAATAATTTTTGAGCGGGTACGAGATTCAATAACTAGACGACTGACTGCCTGTATCTTCGCTGAAGGTGGACGCTTCCAACAATTTATTTGAATACAATTTAGTTTCGTTTATTTTAGTTTATTCTACATATTCAAAATTTCCTGAAATAAAATGTTGACATTTCTTGCAAATTTTATTAAAACAAATACTGATTATGCACCCTTGATACAAAAATAACTATTTCGCTTAAGGATGTCATAAAGGAACGTACCCAACAGTAATGACCTCTTCAAACGAGTAAAACGTCAAATTCATTTCCAAAGCATTCTTGTGAAAAAAGCAAAATATTCGTAATAACTTCAACATGCATCGATTATCAAATAATCGACACCTCAAAAACCTCCTATTACCAAGTTTCGTTTAATCAAGTTCAGTATTTCAAAAGTTATTTGAAAAAAACGAAAATAAAAATAAAACTTCAACATCCTGTATCTTGAGAACGAAGCGTTTCCAGAAATTTATTTATTTGGACAATTCATATTAGAATATTGTGAAGAATCACCTCCTGAAGTTTGTCAAAGTACTTTTGAATCACCCTGTATGTTCTGCTTTTTCATCGTTAATGAGGTAGTCGGATAGTCAAGGTGCAAGATTCCTACTTTGATGCCCGCGACAACCTTCCCATATGGGGGTTTTTGCACGTCAGCTACACCTGACGATACCTCAGATCCAACCGTGCAGGGTTTTTTGCCTCTAGTTTTGGTGAATCATCACTTGAACGCAAACGTTTGCTAACCTGCTCATGGGGGGTTTATTCCTCCACCTGGGACAGATTCTGCGTACGCCGCTCAAGAATTTGGTGCAAGGCGGTTTCATAATTTACCCCGCTCTTGAGGAGACGACTCAGTCGCTTCCTGACTGCAACACCAATCAGTTCGAGTCGTAAGCTAGACATTCATCTCTTCTGTAGACTCGCCCTGATCTAATTTTACAGGCAGGTCAGTTGGAGTCGTAATCCCGACATCCATTTCCTCTGTAGACTCAGCCTCAGAAAGAATTTTAAGTTTACTCTGTCCATAAAAGTCCCACGAGTAGCTAGAGAAAGAAGGTCAATCATGGCAGAGCCCCGCATTACCGTGACAAGGCGATGCTACGACGAGAGAGCGCCCGGTATCTCGAAGGTTCCGTAGAGACACCTGATAGGCTCAGTGTCATTCATCCTTTCGGCACGGATACACACACCTAAGGATTAAGCTATCGTTGGGATACCATTCAGTTAGAGAGTAACAGAACCACAAGTGATTCTGTCATTTCCGTGTCCAGCGGGGCTACGTGGAAGCAGGCATCCGATGGCCGGTTTGCTCAATCCCCACAGCATGCACAATGGTTCAGGCAGTGAAAGATGAACAAGGACAGCCAACCTGCCAGCACTTCAGTAAATAAGTTTCTGTTTCCAAGTGTCATTATATAACTACTCTGATGTGGCTCTTTACTTTTCCTCCACACGAAGGTCTTCATTTCTTTGAGGATGAGAGAAGTAGAAAACCGAAATTCCTCAATAAATACTTCCTTTTAAAAATAATTCCTGAGATTTCGAAACTGAACCAAACTCTAAAAGACTCATTTTCCCAGTTCTTTATTGATGATATTCATTTACCAGATACCTACACATGTTCAATCTGATGTGCTACAACTACTACGGGCCCTGGAGTGCTTACACAGGTCAAAACTCGCCTCTTTTCGCCTCATCCATCGAAAGCGCTTACGAGAAGAGGAACCTGAACATAGCAGCTTCCGTGAAGAACTGGATAGACGCTGGAGCACCTAAGGAAGCAATCAACGTAGGAGTACCTTTCTACGGAAAGGCGTTCCAGTTAGCGGATCCGAAAATTCATGGGCTACATGCGCCTTTCATTAAAGCTGGTTCTCCCGTTTCACCGACTTTCAGGCAGGTGAGTTATATTCAGATGTTGAAGGTACCTCCAACGCAAAATATCTTGTTCAACGTAAAGAACTCAGAAGATCCGATAAAATAGTCTCCAGAGGCTCTGCGAGGAGAATCATTCTTTACACAACGTCTTATAGAAAACTCCCCAAAAAACATCAGGTTAACCTCAAAAAACCCATGTAGGACATTGAAAATTTCAAGACTACCAGATTGTCTAGAAATTGCACAATTTTGGGAATGAAACAGCCTCTCAAAGAGGCATGAAATAGCCTTTTAGGGAGGCTATTTTATGCTTGCTTCATCATATATTATGTAGTGCAAGTATTTAGTAAATATATGAAAGTATTCATGACAAATATTGAAAGACACTCAGTGGACACACCAATCTACTTTATTTCTTTTTGGCAGACCAATATACAGATTGTTCACAGAGTCAGATACAATCCCTTTTCAGATACAATCCCTTTTCATTGGTCGCTACTGATAGTGGACGCTTTGTTCAATGTCTTTCACAGAAAGCAGGTCAATCTGCAAGCTTATACAGACAACCTAGTTATCTTGGCAAAGACTAGATCAGAAATGGTAGCCAGTACTATCCTCCCAAGAACATTGGAACGATATTCCAACAGCAAAACATGTTGTCGAGTTGGTATGAACTTCGATAGTAAATTGTTCAAAGCATGCTTGCACTAACTGTAAGGTAATGAGTCTGTTAACTCCCTCGCATAACCGTTAACTGAAAGCGATTTTTTCTACACCCGTACTCTAACAATACACTTATATGACCATAATCCGTTTCATAATGATATCCATTATGATACAGATTTTTCATAACGATACAGATTATCAACCAATAGAAACCCATAATTTTTCAATCAAGAATCCTGTTCCTTTGTTTGTCCTAGATTCTAACCTAAGTAACTAATTGCTTTATTTGTCAAAATCAGTTTTCATATTACCTACCTATATTATCAAAATGTCTGAAAACAGCGATATAGAAGGAATACCATCGACTCCAATATTTTCAAAAGATCAGATTAATTACAGTTGTTATATTCAATATAAATATAATTAGAATCTTTATAGTTTTCATATATCCATGATAATACCATTAAGTTTGTGTTTTTGTAAAAAATGAGTTATTTACTGTAAATGTGTTCAATACAAATATAATATTTATAGTTTTTCATTATTTATCGGGTTTAGAAAAAATAGCGTATGCAACTCTCATGTAATGGTTATTAATACACTCGCATATACCATACAAAACTCGCCTTCGGCTCGTTTCGTATCCCGGTTAATGCTCGTGTCTTAATAACCATCATTACATGATCGTTGCATAATATACTATTATTGGACCAGAATCTGACATTGGTATCACTTTACGTTCACCTGACTGCAAGTTTCAGGCCGCAGACAAAATCTACCAATTTAATTATTTTCGAAGAATTCATAAATCATTCGAAGAATATCACCAAACAATCAGAATACAGTAGGGTTGTTCTTCGTTATTCAACAGATCTATTTGGAAGGTGGTTAAATAGCAGAATACGTAATTTGTGCCTGTCCCGACACGGCATCAGATTTTCAATGTTTGGCAGAGTTTCACTATCGTCATCGGATCTGAAAGATAATCCACCAAACATTTTTATATATTTGCTGAAATTCAAAATGATGTAAACCTCAAATAACCGATGCAGATTGAAGTGGAGAGTCAAATAGAACCACAAATTTTCAACTCAGCTTAACCTAACAAACCAAGGGTACTTTGAACTTTGATAATCAACCAAGGGTTGATTATCAAAGTTCAAATTGTGATCTGATCGGAATCTAGTTTGTTTTATATCACATAATAATATAAATACATGATCCGCTACCATGAGAAAGCTTTTCACAGGTCGAGTGGGCAGAAGTCGAAAACATGGCCTACCTGATGTAGCTCTTCTCAACTATCAGAGCAAGACTAATGGTTAGACGAATATGGTTTGAGAAGAAAACGAAAAATGGAAAAAATTATGAAGTGTTTCTCTTTGAACTCCACAGACTTTATCCAGACCACTTTGCCCTCGAATCTCTAGATCATGCTGGCTTGCCACACTAAGGCAGGAATCTTAGCCGGACAAATGCTGTCGCGCCTTCCCGAATGTATCAGGGCTTCGGGGGATAGGGCTTAACCACCGCAACCTTAAGGAAGGAAATAAATAATATTAACTAGGATAACACTTCGCTCAGTCAGAAATATTGGCCAGACAAATGCATACGGCAGTCATTCTTAGCTCATTACGTCTTCTTAGGGCACATGATTCTCGGACCCAATGATCACTTACTCCATGGTGTACAGGGTGGTCATTGGATCTGACTAGCTTAACCTTCGGGAATTATTATAATGAAGAGCTTTCAATTGCTGCTTCGTTTTCGAAAATCAGAAATACAGGTAGTCTACAAGGAATGGGTTATTGTAATTTATTACTATATAGCCAGACACATTTGCACAGATTTAAAATATTTCATTGTGAGGATATATCGCAAGTAGTATTTTAAAATCTTAAGAAAATAATCAAAATCTTAGTTTTCTTACATATTCGGTTGTGTCGAAAATATTGAGAATCTTCGAGCATGAATCACTTTGTAACTTTCACCAGTTACCTTTTTTTCAGTTATGTTCAAGCAAATACTCAAACTGGACAAGAGTTTGGGACGACGAACAAAAAAATCCTTACAAATACAAAGGAAATCAATGGATAGGATACGATGATGAAAAGTCTATCAGGAAAAAGGTAAGAACACATCATAATTCTGATTATTACTGTTCCTCACTACGAGTATAGAACAATTGTAAACTCAACCATGTTAGGAAGAACCTTATGAAACGTGAAGAGCATAGTCCTCAAATCGGGTGGAAGAGGGGGCTACTCTAATGAGCTACTACAACCTAGCGGATGATAATTTTAAGTAAACTTTCACCACTGATCAACGGTTTTTTTCGCAATGTGAATGGCTCGTATCATGATAGATGACAAGTGACAGATTTATATTTCTAAGAAACGTACATGTTCATACTAGGAACATTCAAAGCTGAAACAAAACTAAGTACGAACAAAAAAATACATCAGAACTGACACTGAAAAAAATGAGATGACTAAATATAAATCGAGTGTCAGGTAATAATAAAAACCAGTAAATATCAACATTGTGCACTCACATCTGATAACACAAATACAGCTTTAACGCAATATTGATATTTGATGTATGTCTTTTGAACTATTAAGTTCAATGTCCTGTATGCTACTCCTATTCAAAAAATCTGTCTTATAATTCACCCAATAAATTTACTGTAGGGGCGTAACAGATGTTTCTGAGTTTGTCAGCGACACAAATGTAAAATTATTGATTTGTTTGAAGGTGATTGACAATGTTTCATCATGAATTTCATTATTTCAGACTTCAATTGACTGATATTATATAAAATGATCTGAAACCTTGGAAGAACCAATATAAAAGGAGAAATAAAAAAGAATAACTCAAAATAACAATTATATTAAGCAAAAAAACCTGAAATGAAATGAGAGTGAAATAAAATACAAGTAAAAATATAACAATTGAACAAAAATTAAAAATAAATAGTTAAGAGATTCCAAGCCAAGTTAATTCACGACGTTTCGAGTGTTAGTATCCACACACGTCTTCTGGTAATTACTGGTAATTACAATATAACAGTTGAATAAAAGGAATGAAAAAAGGAAATAAAAATAAAAAGTGTAAAGATTCCAAGTCACGTTAGTTCACGACGTTTCGATTGTTAGTATCTACAATCGTCTTCGAGTGTTGACTGGACTGATTCCTCCGAGAGATGACTATTTATGGGTCATTTGAGTACTTTCACTAATCTCCGCTTTCCTTTTTCCGCTTCACCGGTTTAGTGGTAGATGGCCGTTTGGCGGAAGTTGGCTATTTTTCGCTTGATTGTGGGTTTCCATATGTTGGGTATCTCGACGCTAGCTTGGCTGAATACATTGTTGGACAACATGTATGCGGCTTCTTTGAATTTCCTCCTAAACCAATGTTCCTCCCTGTGTATAATCTCAGCTTGGGACCACTCGAAGTTATGTTGATGGGTCCAAACATGCTCTGCTATTCCTGATTTTCTGGTTTCCCCTCGCTGTGTGTGTTTCTAGTGCTCGGCAATGCGAATATTCAATGTCCTCTTAGTTTCACCGGATTAATCACAGGGAGTTCGATAAATGCAATTCTTGGAATCGCAGTCCGCGTTTGGTGGCCTGGTTTTCGTGAGGCTGCTACGGATAGTGTAGAGAAGTGCGAGCACTGGTTGTGGCGGCTTCTCTTCCTTGCGAAGCTCCTACTGTCTTTCAGCCAAAGTCTGTTCCACCATCGCTTTGGCGTAGCCATTCCGTTGAAAATCATTTTTGATGATGTCTAGTTTTTGCTCTGGACCTTCCTTCGTATTACAGAGTCCAAAAACACGGTCTAATAGAGTCTTGATGATTCCTCTGTTAGTCGATTGATGGTGGTTGGATTCGTGGTCCAGATACTGTCCCGTGTGAGTGGGTTTTCGGTGTGAGTGTCGGTCCTGTTCACCAATACGTCTAAGAATGGCAATTCGTTGTGGACTTCCTTCTCTATTGTGAAAATGATGAAAGGTCTTACACTATTGATGTGTTTCAGGAAGGCGTCTAGTTCAGTATTCTCATGGTTTCATATTCATATTATGAACCAGACACGAGGTTTCTTGTGGGCTTCTTCAATGACCAAGAGTTTCAAACCACTCCATATATATGTTGACTATGACTGATGAAAGTGGCGATCCCATTGGCAGTCCCTCATCTTATGTAAATAATTTGTCCTTCAGTTGGAAACAAAAGTTTCGTACACAGCATCCTAGTAATTTCATAATTACTTATAATTACTACTGAAAATGCCATAGCTGATTTCCTCGAAAAAACAGTGCGAGCGTTAGACGAATCATCAAAATGTCTGGCTATTTTCCTTGACCTTGCTTAGACCTTTGATACGGTCTCACATAATATCCTTTTTAAAAATTAGAATACTGTGGAATTCGAGGTATCACATTGGACCGGATGCTGAACTATTTGAAATACAGAACACAAAAAGTAAAGATTGGAAGAGAAGTGAGCTCAGAATTGACTGTCAAAATGGGTGTACCACAAGGGACTATTCTGGGGCCACATCTTTTTTTTTTGTTTATATGAATAATATAGTTCAAATACGAGACTTGCCGTCCAACATAATATGCTATGCCGATGACACAGTTCTGATATTCACAGGCACAAGCTGGGAAGAAATAAAATCAATCGCAGAAGCAGATCTAAGAAAATTGCAAATTTGGCTGGTCCATAACCTACTCACCCTATTGATGTGTTTCAGGAAGGCGTCTAGTTCAGTATTCTCATGGTTTCATATTCATATTATGAACCAGACACGAGGTTTCTTGTGGGCTTCTTCAATGACCAAGAGTTTCAAACCACTCCATATATATGTTGACTATGACTGATGAAAGTGGCGATCCCATTGGCAGTCCCTCATCTTATGTAAATAATTTGTCCTTCAGTTGGAAACAAAAGTTTCGTACACAGCATCCTAGTAATTTCATAATTACTTATAATTACTACTGAAAATGCCATAGCTGATTTCCTCGAAAAAACAGTGCGAGCGTTAGACGAATCATCAAAATGTCTGGCTATTTTCCTTGACCTTGCTTAGACCTTTGATACGGTCTCACATAATATCCTTTTTAAAAATTAGAATACTGTGGAATTCGAGGTATCACATTGGACCGGATGCTGAACTATTTGAAATACAGAACACAAAAAGTAAAGATTGGAAGAGAAGTGAGCTCAGAATTGACTGTCAAAATGGGTGTACCACAAGGGACTATTCTGGGGCCACATCTTTTTTTTTTTGTTTATATGAATAATATAGTTCAAATACGAGACTTGCCGTCCAACATAATATGCTATGCCGATGACACAGTTCTGATATTCACAGGCACAAGTTGGGAAGAAATAAAATCAATCGCAGAAGCAGATCTAAGAAAATTGCAAATTTGGCTGGTCCATAACCTACTCACCCTAAACGTCTCTAAACTAAATTCATACTTTTTACACCAACGGTTAATACACAAAAATCATATTCAGAAAAAAGAAACAGTATTCCACAAAATTACTATATGAAGAAACAAAAATCCTACCAATCAGTCTTTTGTATGTTCATCAATGTATAATTCGAGTTCACACAACTAAATACTCACTTCGAAGCAGATCTGTCCAACCAACCAGACAAACTAGTAATGAAGAATTAGCAATACATACATTTAAAAAAGCTATAACCCAGAGAACGTTCTATTTTTCGGTCCAAAATTTTACAATGAAATACCAGTACATTTAAAAAAAAATGACAAACTAAGAAATTTTAAAACTGAAACAAAGAACTATATCCTGAAACACAAGGAAACTTTCTATAAAATACAACGATAGTGAATACACCCATCATTTGCTGTTTTCCCTGTCCTCTACAAATCGTCGAATATCTTTCAGAATTTTGGTAAAAATACGTGCACACATTAAATAAACAGGTGTTTTGAAGTTATGCTTCGTTATTTATTTATTTTTTTATCTTGTAAATCTTTGCCCGCCGAAATTTTTAAGATAATTTTATGTAAAATACTAATATATTTTTTTAGAGAAGCCCTGTATAAAACACACACACAGGCAATTATGCCTAGGTATGTTTTACTCAGAGAGCAAATCTAACCCCCATTTTGTAAAAAAAAATTGTAATATTTTTTTTTGTACATGCAATACTTGAATGAACTTGAATACAAAAAAATACTGGTTGCTCAACTTCTTATTCACTTGAAAACAATTGAACCTGGCATATTGACAGAATATTTCAGAATGTTTTCATTCAAAGTAGTAGCTGAACTTTTATTGTAAGAAATAAAGAAAAGAAATACTGACGACAGATAAAAAACAGAATGAAAGTGAAGATTTCTGGAAAATCATTCATTTCATCTTGATATATTTGTCGTAAATAAAAGAATTAATATGAAGTCAATCCTCAATTTGTTGTAACTCCATATCATCTTTTTCAATAGGGTGTCTAATAGGATGTTTAATTACAGTGTATTGATTCCTTACCCATATTTGCATACACTTATCAAGAATTTTGTTTCAGGCTCAGTATGTAGTTTCTCAGAAATTGGCTGGTATCATGATCTGGCAAATTGGGCAAGACGATGTATCAGGAGACTGTGGAGAAAAACAAATACTTCTGAAGATAATAAATGAAGAATTGAAACAAAAACCATAGAATGAAATGTTCGATGAAATCATATTGACTGACATTTCAAAGATAACTTCAATGAAACTAAATATTTGTCATTTTTATCCGTCACAAGTTAGTTCACAACTTTTTGACATTTGTCGAATTACAGGAAAAGTTTATTATCACATCAATGTCTTCATTAACATTTCTCATAGAAGACAGTTCACTCAGGTATTTTTCTTGTTATTTATTTTGTACAGTATTATTGTATTTATTATTGTTTTAATAGTCAATAAATAGTCTATTCGGAATCAATCAATGAATTATCCTTCAACCCAACTTCCATTTCAGTAGTTTCTAAATCTATTGATTTATTCATCTATTGATGAGTCACAAAAAAGATGCTGCCAACTTGATTGAGAGTTGAGAAATGTCTTCACTTGTTTTCAGAAAACAATTTATTGGATTTGTCATTCACAATATAAACCGAAACAGTAGGCGATTCCAAAAACAAATGTGTTCTCCATGGAAAAAGTTGAGAATCTATCCCTTTCAGCGTCCCAGAGATATCTGCAGGTAGCCAAGACATCTTGGGAGTTTTTTTCGCCTATAGTTACGATGCACAATAATTTATACCTGAAAGAGAAAAAGAAATTGATACCAAGTTGGTGAAATTCAAATCGAAAGTTTTAGAGAAGTCAGAAAGGTCGAAAAGTGAGTGCTCCACGGTTTGAACCATCCACAGAAATTGTCACGCTCCGAAATCTATTCTTCTTTGCTTTTGCGCAACAAAATATATCCTTTTTCGGATCAGATCGTCACGTGTGATGAAAAGTGAATCCTCTTCGACAACAGAAGATGTTCAGGACAGTGGTTGGACAATGATGAGAAACCCAGGCACTTCCCAAAGGCGAAAACCCACCAAAAAAGACCATAGTTACTGTATGGTGGTCTTGCCACCGGGCCAAACCATCACGGCAGAGTCCTTTTGTGAGGTAATCGACGAAATGTACCGAAAATTGCATCAGCTGCAACCGGTACTGGTCAACAGAAGAGGTCAGATTCTGATCCAAGACAACACCCGTCCGCACGTTTCACATATCACCGTCCGAAAATTAGGCAAATTGAGCGTCGAAGTTCTGCCTCATCCACCATACTCCCCAGACCTGAATTTCACTAGTTCGGACTTCCATTGTCTACTACATAAAATGATTTGACAAAGGAAGAAACTCACCTCAGTTTTCTGTGCAGAGCGAGAAACAACAACATCAACCCCAAAGGTTTTCTGCTGAAATCGCCAATCCCAGGAGAGAGAGCTAAACGCATATTGGAACGCGCCAGCCGAGCACTGATAAGGTCTCAAATCAATTATCACCGTTGGAAGAGGTCAACTTTGTTGCAGAATGCCACGGAACGATTTGAAGAGATAAGAAGAGAGACATTGGAAGATGATCATGGACCAATCTTTGCCAAGAATGAAAGCACGTGCTTGAAGATCCGCCAAGACATGGAGAATACCCACAACAGAAAGTGGGGGAAGTTAGTGAGGAAACAATGCCCAAATACAGACCGAAAACAGGACAACTATGAAGCCGCCAACGTCATCAACATGAGTTCCCGCCCACTCACGGGAATAGAGGAATCCTTGTTGAGAAAAGGCCTAAATTTCGCCATTACGCCAACATCTGTGCCCACTTTGGAGATAATTACTGCAGTGGAATCCACCAGTTCCCTTATTGACCAGACCGAGGCAGAAGAGTTCAGATGGAAAATTAGAGAACAGCTGGATCGAGAACCAGTTCCAACATATAACATCAGCAATGAAGAACGTAGAGCTCTGAACGGCCTACGTAGAGACAACACCATCAAGATCCTACCTGCAGATAAAGGAAACGCTACTGTGGTAATGGATACCATTCTCTACGAACAGAAGATCGAAGAGGTTCTTCAGAAGGGACGATACACAAAGATTGTACGGGACCCTACTGCATCAATCGAAAGGAAGTTGTATCAGATTTTGAAAAAACAGCAAGTCTATTTTTCGGACAAGGAAAGATCATCGCTAACACCGCACCACAGTGAGCCCCCTCACTTGTATGAACTACCCAAATTCCACAAGAAGGACGTTCCGCTTAGACCGATCATCAGCTCCAGAGATTCGGCTACTCAAAACTTGTCTAGATTTTTACTTCCCTTAATACAACCATTACAAGGAAAAACATCGTCTTTTGTGAAGAATTCAAGGCATTATGTGGGTCAATTGAGGTCACACAGGAAGATCAACTAATTAATTTCGACGTGGAAAGCCTTTACACCAACGTTCCGGTCGAAGAAGCACCACAAATCATACAGAGAAAGCTATCCGAAGAAGGGAACCCGAAAGAGAGAACGAATCTACCTATAGAAGTAATCATGGAATTACTAGGATGCTGTGTACGAAACTGCAATTTCCAACTGAAGGACGAATTCTTTACACAAGATGAGGGACTGCCAATGGGATCGCCACTTTCACCAGTCATAGCCAACATATATATGGAGTGGTTTGAAACTCTGGCCATTGAAGAAGCCCACAAGAAACCTCGAGTCCGGTTGAGATATGTTGACGACACCTTCATAATATGGAACCATGGGAATACTGAACTAGACGCCTTCCTGAAACACATCAACAGCGTGAAACCTTCCATCAATTTCACAATAGAGAAGGAAATCCACAACGAATTGCCATTCTTAGACGTTTTGGTGAAGAGGACCGATACAAAGTGAGAAACATCTGTATTCCGAAAACCCACTCACACGGGACAGTATCTGAACCACGAACCCAACCACCATCAATCGACAAAAAACGGAATCAGGAATCATCAAGACTCTATTAGACCGTGTTTTTGGGCTGTGTAATACGAAGGAAGGTCTCGAGAAGGAACTAGACATCATCAAAAATGATCTTCAACGGAATGGCTACTCCAAAGCGATGGTAGAAAAGACTTTGGCTAGAAGACAGCAGGAGCCTCGCAAGGAAGAGAAGCCGTCACAATCAGTGCTTGCACTTCCCTACATCAGAGGATTATCGGAGAGGATAAGAAGAATTGGTTCCAAGTACAACATCAGAACCTGCTTCAGATCCGGTAACACTATCCGTAGCAGCCTCACGAAAACCAGGCCACCAAACGCGGACTGCGATTCCAAGAATTGCATTTACCAGATACCCTATGAGTGCGGAAAATCCTATATTGGTGAAAGAGGCCATTGACTGTTCGCATTGCCGAGCACAAGAAACACACACAGCAAAGGGAAACCAGCAAATCAGGAATAGCAGACCATGTTTGAACCCATCAACACAACATCGAGTGGTCCCAAGCTGAGATCTTGCACAGAGAGGAACATTGTAATTATATTCTTCATTTCTGTAAATATATAAGGAACATTGAATTGTCAAAAAAAACATACACAAATTCAATGTTATACAAATAAATGTAAGATGAAACAAATACAAATGTACAGGCTGAAAAAACGTAATAAACTCTATATTTGTTCCTGTCCAAGAAAGATGAGGGATCAAATATCTGCTCAAAGGGTTGAAAATTTAATATGGTTTTTGGGCCAAAACTTGCAACCCACCTAAATAAACATGACATGTTTTTGGATCTAGCAATTATGCCCTACAGTACCTTTCAAATGGCCCGCCCTGTATAAACAGTTTCAAGAGTTTCATAATAGATCTGTTTTCAATTCAAAGCAATAAATATTCCACAACTTTTATTAATCTCTTAGTGATTCAGAGATAAACGGTATATTTTGTCTTCAAAACTTCAGATAACTCGCATACCTATCGAAATGCAATTGTTTGACCTTGGACCTTATCACAGAAGTAGCCCACTTTGCTTGACTGGCACATTTGTCGGGATCGTAGGTTAGATTTTCGAGTGCCTCCATTAAAACAGTTTTTAGAATCTTATCTACTTTTTCTGGATCGAACGGATTTTGCGACTCCAATCTGTAGGTGTTCATGTACCTAATCGTCTGAAAAAATTAAGTCAAATAAAGATGATAATAATAATATAAAGTTTTGTTCATTATAACACAAAGGTGTAAATGATATGCTTGTTACAAAGTAGAAATCATTTTTTGCTTTGACTTGTTTTCTGTAATGAGAAAACAAAATTAAAGCCTGATTCTATAATAAAGTGATAAATGAAGAATGAAATGTAAATCATATACAAAAAAGTGCGTATAATTACAGAAAAAAAATCATTTAAAAAACTTTTCGAACCAGAAAATTCAAACAATTCAAAAAAGTTTACATGAGAATATCTACTTGACATAGAGTTTCTTCCACAGTTACTGTATACACAATTACTATTTTTACTGAGGTGCAAAGTAGGCATCATAATAATAATAATGAATAATGGTCTCAGTAATAATTTCAACTCTAAAACAATTGTCATTGCTAAGAAAAACTTGAGAATATGCTGAAAATTGCTATAAGAAATTGACAGCAACTTTTACTGGTAACAGGCGTTCAGTGATATCAATTTTCCGTGTTGGATTTTCTTTCTCAAATATTAAATTTCTTCATAAATAAATATAGAAGTAATTCAACCGGAAGTTTGCTGAAAACCAGAGCCCTCATTTACTCAGGTAGTTGAGTCCAGCAATCCATTTTGAGCTGCAGCTTAGCACCACTGATGAGACCCAGTTCTCTGTCAATCCAATAGATGGCGGTTTGGTAATGGGAAATGTCATCGCTCTCACTCAGGCTTATATTTCAAAGGCAATTGAATCCAGCAGGGCATTTTAGTTCAGCCTAGCACCATTGATAAGTCCTATGGTGGATCGAAACGTTGGTGTTTGGTGTTGAATCATAAATGCGTTGTGTTTGGGCTCCAGTTTACAACTGGTTACCTTATGGTGAAAGCTACAGTGAAAAACAGAGGACAAGTTTCAATGATTTTCAAATTCAAATCATTTTCATACAAGCGCCGCTCGCAGAGTATCCTAAGACTGTTCATTTATGTTCAACGAAAAGAATTGACACACTGTACCATCTTGATCTCGAAAATCTTACTCAATTCAAAAATAACATATCTATTAAATAATACTGGAGTTCTATTCCAACACCAAGCCATTATTTTTAACACCTCAACACACAACATGTCTTTCGATTACGAAGTGATCATCTTCACGAGGAAGATTAAACTTACGGTTCCTCTTGAACATAATCACTTGGTGATTAAAACACGTGTCGAGATATTAAAAATAACGTTGGGGGTAGATCTCCAGTAATATTTATTACTACACCAGAGGTTCTAAATAGTGAATTACAAGACCATATCTATTAATAATAATAAATAGAATAGTGGTAACTTACTTCAGTTGGATGTCCAATCAAGCAGTTGGAACTCATTTTCCATCTGGCCGTTACTCCACCCGTCATTTTCATTGAAAATTAACCATCATATAATCTGTTGAAAACTGACTATATTGTAGAAGGTGAAATTTTCTCTCTATTGATTATTTCACGGATTTGTAGAGGCGCAACCCGTGTCCTGGCACAATTGGCCGTCAATAAACTGCCAATTGATGAATTCCTTCGGAAACAAAATAGACTGCTTCGCTACAAGGTACAATTTATATATTTTTTGATTCTGAAAAATAAATTCTATTTTCAATATCATTTTTCACTCAAAACCGATGTAGGAAATATGTGCATATAAGTAATTTCCATACGCATAAATTCAGCATTTTAATTGGGGTGGAGAAGGTCCGCTCACATAATGATGAACTTATCGCGCGGCCTAGATTTTCAGCACAAGTGGCTGGCTTCTTCAGAGGTCTATTCATCCTGATGGTTCACTGATGACTAGTGATTTCTATTTCGTAAGCTGTATTTGTGTTAACACAGGCACAGACTGTGACACAGGTAGCCCGGCTTTCTAGTTGGTGCGTTGTTATTGGCCGTGGTGTTATTACCTGTTACATTGCGTTGCACTGCTGCCATCTTAGCATCTTTGGCCGAAGTGCTATTTATTACCTGTTACATTGCGTTGCACTGCTTCCACCTTAGCATCTTTCAGTATTGGATTCCAAATTCGGTTAAGCGTTATCGCCTCCTCTTTTCTCTTGTAGTTTTCTGTATGTTTATGGATTTCTATGGCTTTCCGTACAAGACGACTATAATATCCATGATCGGGTGCAAGTAGTTTCACATCTTCAAACAGTATCGTATGATCTGCCCCCGATCATGTATACCACAGTCGGCTTGTACGGGAAGCCACAGAAATCCATAAACATACAGAAAACTACAACAGAAAAGAGGAGGCGATAACGCTTAACCGAATTTGGAATCCCATATTGAAAGATGCTAAGGTGGCAGCAGTGCAACGCAATGTAACAGGTAATAACACTTCGGCCAAAGTTGCTAAGGTGGCAGCAGTGCAACGCAATGTAACAGGTAATAACATTTCGGCCAAAGATGTTAAGTTGGCAACAGTGCAACGCAATGTAACAGGTAATAACATTTGTTTGAAGGTGATTGACAATGTTTCGTGATGAATTTCACTAGTTCGGACTTCCATTGTCTATTATATAAAATGATTTGAAATCCCTGAAACAAGTAAAAAAGAATAATCAAAAAGAGAATAGTTGAAAATAACAATTATATTAAGCAACAATAAACCTGAAATGAAATGATAGTGAAATAACCTACAAGTAAAAATATAATAATTGAATAAATAAAAATTAAAGGAATGCAAAAAGAAAATAATAAAAATAAAAAAAAATAATAAAAAAATAAAAAAGTGTAGAGATTCCAAGTCACGTTAGTTCACGACGTTTCGATTGTTGGTATCTACAATCGTCTTCTGGTGATGACCGATTTGGTCATCTCCCACGGAATCAGTGAAGCGGAAAATGGAAAGTAGAGGAAGTGAAAGTATTTCAACGACCTATAAAATAGTCATCTCTCGGAGGAATCAGTCCAGTCATCACCAGAAGACGATTGTAGATACCAACAATCGAAACGTCGTGAACTAACGTGACTTGGAATCTCTACACTTTTTTATTTTTTTATTTTTATTATTTTCTTTTTGCATTCCTTTAATTTTTATTTATTCAATTATTATATTTTTACTTGTAGGTTATTTCACTATCATTTCATTTCAGGTTTATTGTTGCTTAATATAATTGTTATTTTCAACTATTCTCTTTTTAATTATTCTTTTTTACTTGTTTCAGGGATTTCAAATCATTTTATATAATAGACAATGGAAGTCCGAACTAGTGAAAAGGTAATAACACTTCGGCCAAAGATGCTAAGTTGGCAGCAGTGCAACGCAATATAACAGGTAATAACACTTCGGCCAATAACAACGCACCAACTAGAAAGGCGGGCTACCCGTGTCAACATAAATACAGCTTACGAACTAGAAATCACTAGTCATCGGTGAATCATCAGGATGAATAGACCTCTGAAGAAGCCAGCCAGTTGTGCTGGCGAAACGAAACGTTAGGATACAGTTCCAAACCACGACCCCCTTCAAACCCGAACGAAGATCGTAACACTGAGTTGATGTACAGTGCGGACGTAAATATTTTCCCCCACTCCGTATCTCAATAAATATTAATTCTATTCTGTCATGGCATTTGACGTTAATGAACGCAAAATATCGTTTCGGAAATTTTAAACCTCGAAGTCAGCCCCGAAATAGTCAAGCTACAGTACATTACGATTGATTTTGTTTAGAACAAACTAAGATTCCTAGAAACCCTGGTGTTGGTAACGCTTAGATTTTGTTTTGAACTTTTTGAAGGAACCACCTGTTGCTTTTAACAACACTTACGAGGTTTTCCCAAGATGGCGCTATTCTGAATTGTTCGAGTCCCCGCTGAGTCAGTCAAATTAATTATTATCTGTCATTGTCAAAAAGAATTTTCAACTTTTGGTATTTTGAAATTGATATTTTTTGTCATCCCAATCTTTACATTATTCGCATTTTTTATTATAGTTTTTGTTCGTTAGTTCTCAGTTATTTTAGTTTGGTTACATTTTTCAGTAGTAATAAGGAATAGTTTTATATAGTGTATAAGGATACTTTTTGTAAAATGGGACAATTCTGTATTTTGTGTGAACAGTGTAAAAATTCGAGTAATCATCTGTATTCAGTGCCAAAGGTAAATGAAACATTTTATAATTACTGTCAATCCACCACGGATAAACTAAGTATGTATCAGCCTACACCAAAAACCAACTTCATATTTTGAATAATCCTTCACCCTTTCAAATCCACCTTCTGCTACTAGAGTATCATTACTTTCTTAATCATAATATCAAATTGAAAATAAACATTCACTTATGCTTTTTTAAATTTTTTTTAAATACAACCTATTACCTAGTTGCAAGAAAAGTCTACTCATAGAATCATAGATACCTACAGATGAATATTACAGTATGCAGAGAGATTTATTGCATTTCTACAGAATTATTATGAGAAGTAAGTAAGTTTACAGTTACATGAAATTTAACATCTATTTAAAATATCATGATATTAATATCAGCATAAAATTTGAAACTAATAAAAAATTAAATCTATATCAACAATTAATAAATCATAGATTAAGTTTGAAAATCACTCTCTGAGTAGGGCTCCATGTCAAACAAATAGTTCCCCAAGCCTAACAGAATGTTGTATATTTTTGAAATCTTGTGGAAAATTATTGTAGAAATCGAGGGTGTTGTTGTATTGTGGACTTGTATAAAGAAAATTTATTGGGTGGTTAAAAGACTACTCATGTATGATGAGAAACCTAATGCTCTCTTAAATATATACTCGTAGTAGTTGATTGCATATAGAATTCCAAGCAACCAAACAGTATGCTCTTTTAACTTTACTTGTTCTCAATTGGTGATTTGAATGGTTTTATTTGTGCATTATACCTGATCAAAATCTGTAATTTATAGGATGAAAACAAGAGGAAACTGTGGATGGATGCTGTTAGGAAATATCTGCCTGATGGTGCTTTTATTTGCTCAAAGCATTTTCCCATCCATTTCATTGGTGAGAAAAAACTATTGAAGGGTGCCAAACCATCATGCATGTGAGTATTCAGTTTCTACAGCACTACCTATAAATCCTATCAAAGATTTGTATATTTTTTTCAAGGTGCACTTATAGAGAAGTACTTAATTGTACGAATTTCAAGAAAAAGTGCACCATTTCCAGAACCAGTTTACTAATAATTTCTGTAGTTGGAAAGTATCCGTTGAATAAGGTATCAAAAGCAAATTTGATCACATACAAATCAAGAGAGAACACTTGGTGTTATCAAAATGATAAATATCAAATTATTTATATATGAAATGATAACCCCTTCTAGCTTTACCTATCTACAAAAAAAGGTTCTTTTCAACCGGCTGTTCTCTAACAGTAACCCTGAGAAGTTCGCAGTTGGAAACAAACACTCTATGCCATTCATTTCTCTTGAAGATAAAAGATTGTTGTTGTTTTCAGTTCAACTCAAGCATATCAATGTCCTTTTACAAATTTCATATAAGGCTCATAACGGACTTTAAAAAGAAAGTTATTGATAACATAATATGAGAAGAGATATTTATGTAACCATTATTTAATTGAATCATGTTGAAAAAGGGATATGTTACAAATTGTCCAAATGTGTGGAGTTTAGTTATAACATTTCATATTATTTTTCATTTCAATGATCGCAACTGCTGTTTTGTTCAATATTTTACATCATATTTTCCCTTGATACCTTTCATAAAAATACATCATTATTCAATACGGGCTAATATGTACTAATATCATTCTATAAATAAAAGCTGATAGTGGAAGAAAGGGGTAAAGTTGAAGAACATTTTCTATAAATGCCTGATTCACAGAAAATTAACTTCATTAACTTTACCCTATTTTCTGATATCTCATATTTGTCAATATCTGTGTAAGCTTACTGCTTACACATGGAAATAATATATAAACAGCCTCTTCTGAGAACATAATAAAAAAAAGCTGTATCTTTTAGAATCTTCTTGTGAGACGGTTATAATTAAATGCCAGTAGGAATTTTAAAAAAAATTAATGAAAAAGTTGTTATCGAACAAAGGGTTATATTTAGCTTAGAATCGCACGTTGAAAGGTAAGATTTCGTTAATCCCTGTTCGCACAATTTTCGACTTCTGAGGGCTGCCGTTCGTAGGGGAACGACAGCTGGTTTACAGAAAAACCAATTTTAACAAATACCATTTTAGTTTTTTGTCCATGTTTATTTACAGGGATCTCAATTTATTCAGTTTTGTTTACAATAAATTATATAACAAAGAAAGCTTGTGCTGTAACCACTTATACTACTACTATAATTATTATAGACACATTTATGTGTGTTTAATGAAGGACAAAATTAAAGTAATGAAAAATATTTGCATGAGTAAAGAGTGAGATTCTTAAAAATATTTTCATCATCACAGAAGAAATTGATTTTATCAGAGTAGTTATTTTCAAGTCTCAACATTTTAGATGTTGGAGATGGAGAATGATACCCATAGTTAGTTAAGTGATATGGTGTAATAAATAGCTTTATTTGTCTGATGGACCTTCGTGGAACGTTGAAAGTTATAGGGGAGAGAATTTCCGGACAATCAATGAAACCAGATATAATTTTGAATAGATAAACTAATGATTTAATGTAACTTCGATTCTGAAATCAGCATGAAATATTTCTAAAATTGAACTGAATGTATAAACCCATCCTGTCTAATTTCGTAATAGTTAGTTTCCTGGCTTTGCCCTGATCATTTTCAGTAAAAATATTTGACTGCAACTGAGACAATCATATTCAATTGCGTTGATGAAGTAATCTTAGAGAATAAAGTTGATACTGAAATTAGTTTCAATGAATATATTATGAGGAGTACTTCGTCAACGCCGCTGACTGTCGTAGTTGCACTTGAAACGTTTGGAGTTTACCAAAGAAGACAACAGCAAAACCCAAAAACCAACCAAAACATTGAAGTCAGTCATGAAATCATACTACATGAGCTGTTGAAAATTATTGATGAAGGATGCTGAAATTTTCCCAGATTCAAAGATTGATTTTCATTTTTTTATAACTGGTTTTATTTTTCAGTTTGCAGTTGGATTATCCAGTGGAAAAAACTCCGTTTGAAACATGAACAACTGAAATACTTGAATTCCTATATTTAGTTCTGTGATCAGTTTTTTCAAAGAATATTTGATAAAGCTTTTGCCAAATATCTGATAAGGATTGTGTGATTATTTATATAGTTTTATTAATTTAATTAAATAACATTTATTGATCTAAAGGGTAAAACATGTTTTAGACAAGTAAATTGATGGATATATAGCCGTTACTATGTGGTAGAAGATCATTATGAAAAATTTAGATTTTAGACAAGTTGTATTGTGAAATTGACGTGATAGTCATTTTTATAATAAAAATAGGTATTTTGATATTTTTTATTTCTCAGCGAAACCGCTCCTGAACTTCCACTAAACGTTTTTCCTAGTCCATTCTGTAGTATTCTACCCGATTCACACTCTGTCACAAAACATCCATTGGCAAATTCTAGCAGTATTCAACTAGAGAATATTCCTAATCCCATTTTGGTTTCAAATACTTGATGACATCCAGATTGAACCAAGATCATTTGGAGGTGATAATGTTCACATATCCATAACAATTCCAATCAACTTTGTTGATATCATTTTCAGCATTTTTGGGATGATGAGAGCTGCAGGTGGATGCAATACTCATCCCAAGTCAATTCAAGTTGGACAAATATTCCGCCTAATGTCCCTCTATTCTCTGATAAAACCGCCCAGGGAAAGTAATGTTAGTGGAGGAGAAATGATGAAATCCCTTCTTCATATTGGAGATCTGAAAGAAAAACAGCAAAAATTTATATTCTATATTGAAATAGAAAAAACTATCTCCGAAATTGAAGAGGACTTCTCAGGTATTGATGAAGCTTTTGCTTATTTCTGTGAATATGTTGCAAAAAAAATTAAAGGCAACACCAAATGTGGAGAATGTGTGGATTCGATATTGGAGAAGGGAAATGAAATATTCAATTCCCTCATAAGAAACAAGAGCAGAGGATTTTTAACATTACCATCACAAAAAATTAATAGCTTTCTTCACGATGTTGAAGCCACAATAATATCAGGTGTTTTTGAGAGGGAACTTAAAAGAAATTGCTTTCCAGTAATTTTAATCAAATTGTCAAATTTTTCTCCCAAAAATATTGTAGGTTGTGAACACCACAAGGAAGAATTGTTAAGGGAGGCACTGAGGGCATATTTGATCTCTAGATTGAATATCTGCTGTGCTAAAGAGCATAATGAAAGAGCTCTCGAAAATAAAAATTTAAAAAAATACAATTTTCTGTGAGTCAAATTTCGAAAAATCTGAAAATATCTGTTGAGATGTGAAACTCTCATCAGATGTATGTTTTTTTTAAAATTTGATTGAATATTTTCAAAAAACTACCATCATAATTGATAATCACATTGTTTGAAAAAAAGAACTCTTTTACACACTCAATGTAAAAGGTTGTAGTGAGCAATTAAAGTATATCAGAAGACATTTTGTATTTGTATTCTAAAAGACGCTAATCTACTTTCATGCAGTCTGCAGAAATTCAACCTAGTGTTCTCTGAACATTACGGTATTTTACTTTTCGTGGGAACCTGAATATAAAAGAAATCCCATCACAAGGAAACTGGAAGTTAATTTACCACTGGTAAGGATATTAAATACAATTTCACCTCAGACTGATAAAAAACTAACTTAACTTTTGAACGGTTTGACGTAGAAACATGAAAAAAACGTTTGGGGGCTATTACCGATACTATTTTTTGAAAAATTTGAAATTTTAATTGGCATGGGGGTCAAGTGTCAAATTGATCTATCAGTGATGACCTGCACATGCAATCATTGCAAAAAATATGACTCAATGAAATCAAATTAAAATAATAATAATGGAAGATATTTGAATTAAACTTTGTTCAATTTATGCTGGAACTGTAAATTTCAATAATTATAAATACAGAAATCTTATACTTTTACAGACAATAAATAGTTCACATTCTTTCTGAACCAAAGAAGTTATTCAATACATCTGATGATCAACGGAAGGTAATTGACCATCTTACATCTATTGTAAATTAATAAATTTTGCCTTGTAATTTCTCTCAAGTTATTTGCAGAACCCAAAGGCTTGCATGACGAGTTCAAGGTGGGACTGTAGTGCTATTTCTCTTGAGTGATTTTCTGTACTTAACGAGATGTGTATGTATAAGAAAATCAATGTCCTGATTCATGAGTAGAACTGCTACGTGTGATACACATACATCCATAGTCACTATGAGTAGATGTATTTTGGTTGAATATCTATTAGAAAACAGCTGTGTTTCTACTCATTACATTGTTCTTCGTATATAAACCGCTTATTTCAAATTTTATGCATCAATGAGGAAACTTTATAATTATTAATTTAAAAAAAAAACGGTTAAAAGTTGGTGCTTATCAAAATGATCTCTTAACAGGTAATCGAAAAGTTCGACAAAGAATTCACTGGGAATATTTCTTTGTAATCTAGTGAATTATTCAGTTTTTCCATTCCAATACCATACTAAAAACATGTATTCAAGTATATAATCTTTATACTTACCACCTGTTTTGCGGAATTCGTTCCGATAAACAACCAATGTCAACTACATAATATCTGCCAACATTTCTTGAGTTGAAATATCAAGAAATTACACGAAATTTCTTCAAAACTTTGCTTGGGTTGAAACTTCAACTAATAATTCACCAGAACTTGGACACTTATCTTTCAATTTAATACTGACAATTCGTCAATAACACTTAAAACACAAAAAATTCATTAACTCACTTTTTAAGTTATCCTAAAAGCACAGTAGGTATGAAAAATGAATGTGGAATTAAATATAAATACAAATACACCCTGTGTGGTCTTATGATTACAGTTTACTGTAATGATTGCTTGCGCCATCTGAAACGGCGTAAACGGCGTTGATCTCTGCTAATCAAGTTAGCCATAAATCCCTCATTTTACCCCAAACTTTTGCAGGTATGAGTAGATGCACCAGGGTTTTTAGACATCTTAGAACAAACCAAGACAACATTGATTATCCAGTTAGGGTGGACCTTCAAAACTTTTCTTTTGAACTGTCCCACAACACCAAATTTTTAGGAATCCACATAGACGAGAACATGAATTGCACTTCTCATATTGATAACCTCGCAAACAAACTAAGTGGAATATCGTACGGAATTAGAGTTACATCAAAATATCTGCACAATGAGGCTATAAAAACAATATACACGGCTAACTTCGAATCGGTTGCTCGATACGGAATTATTTTTTGGGGTAGCAATCGAAATATCGAAAAAATCTTCATAGTTCAAAAAAGAATAATAAGAGGAATCAACAATTTAAATTATAACCAAACTTGCAGAACAGTATTCAAATCCACCAATAAAATGACAATCTACGCGATTTATATCTATGAATGCCTAATGTTCATTTATAAAAATTCACACCTCTTCACTGAAAATATACCTGCTCATAAGTATCCCACTAGAAGAAATGAAAAAAACTTCTCATAGACTTAGAGCTGTTTATCATTATTATTATTTGAGGACCCTGGTGGAGACTGATCAATCATAAACGGTTTGTGGAGTGTCGGAAGAACTGGGGATCAGCTGCCGCCATGCGGTTTTTGATGGATCAAAACGTATCGGAAAGATCGTAGAGCTCGAAAAGTGGGTGCCCCACGATTTGAACGATCGGCAGAAATTTTCACGTATCGAGATTTGTTCTTTTTTGCTTTTGCACATGACCGATGAACTGGGTTATGTTTGCTTTGAGGACCACTGTGATATCTGCGAAAGGCCGAGTTTTTGTAAGCGACGCGAAATTGACTGTCTCGCATTCTCCTGCACACTCTCCCAGACAGCAGCAATGTTTCCGGCAAATCTTGCGTTTCGTCGACGTACGGGTGTTGTTCGATCGTTTACTGAACCAGAGGACTCAAATTTATCCACCACATTGCGAATAGTCCTCTCGGTAGGGCGATTACGGCGACCGTAAAAAAGGCGAAGCGCGCGGTACGTTGCCTGAACAGAACACCCATTTTGATAGAACAATTTTATTATTTGCGCGTGTTGTTGAATGCTATATCCGTCAATGGTGATATAACTTCAACGAGATGGCCAATTGTCAAAGTTCGGAAGTCCTTGTTGGAAAACCCTATTTCAAATTCGATTCCATTAATTTATGTTTACCATTCACTTTGTGGCAATAATGAAGTCTGTTAGGAATTGATTTCTTACTTTATGAAATATTCCTGAGGTAATTCCATTGCAAGTAACTCTTTTTCTACTGAATACTTCTACTTGTATACCAAACACTACAGAACTCACATGTTACCTCAAAAACATCTAGAGGTGTGATAACAAGTGATCTAGTCGGCCATTTCAAAGGATCGTCAAGTCTGCTCATCTAGTGGTTTGGATAATTCTAGCGGTTTGGATAATTGACAAATCCAAATAAGTTTTCAACTGATGTTTTATTTCAGCAAGATGAACTACCTAGTCATAATGATAGACTGGTTTGAAAGTGTCTAGATGACAATTAACAGGTGATAGGCAAACGTGGTAGACCAGCTAGATGAACTGATATGGGGCCTCTAGATGCTCTTGATGAGATACATGACATCTTAGATGTATCTATATATAACTGCAGTCCATTTCAGGACTCGTGGATTGAAAAGAGGTGCTTGAAACGAGATTACTCCAAGAACATTTCATAATGCAACAATTAAAATTACAAATAGACTCAATTATTGACAGGTAGTGAATGGTGTAAAAGCTAAGCAAAGTAAAGGTTTTGAATCATCTTCTTAAATGGTGGAAGTCACTGCACCAAAAAAAATGAAATCAATGAATTTTCGTATTGTATAGAATTATGACACAGTGCTGGAAACTAAATGAGACTGCATTCTTGTTGTGTGACATCTGAGCAACTCTACAGTCTGACAAGGTAGCCCACTAACCTATGTGCAGAAAAATACATATTTTTGAGACATGTTAGTATAAAAAATCACTCCCAAATTTCTGAATGAATTGCAACACTTAAGATTTCATTTCTTTTTAGTTATCCTAAACATCCAATTAGAAATCTGTTTGTATGTTCCAGACCTTGTTCTGATAGACGTTATGAATAAAAACAAGAGAAGTGCAACAAAAACATGTTTATTAAATATCTACATAAAAAAATCACCACAGTTGTACAAAAAAATATATCTAAATCAGTTACCCTGAGTGATATGTCAGAAATATTAGAAGTTTTTTATATAGTCAATTATTCTGTTGTAATAAACATTAAACACAAGAACAAAATAAGTATAATAAAAAAACATTTATTAAACAATAAAAAAATTAGTACGGAAGAAGTATAAAAAATATATAAATAAGTTACCCTGAGTGATATGTCAGATCTGTGTATTTTTCTTCAGTCATGAAACAGGGCCACGCCCTCAGCTTTTGTCATCAATTTACTATTTATTAAAACGACGGGGTCCTTTCAAGTAACACCCCGTCTGCCAACATTGCACCAATCAACTTCGCAGTATTTCTAGCGTCATCCAAGCCACAATGTTCACGTCCCACAAACTCCAACCCCAGCTCCTGCAGCGCCCCATAAAGCCCCTTTGGCTTCCGTAAATAGTGGGAGCAATATATCGCCCTAACATCAATCCACGTGGTGAACATCTCTGGAAGTGTTATCCTCTTTCTTTGACTTTCACGCTTCAAGCAAACGCCTAAGTCCCAGTCAGACCACGTAGCGAAGATACACTTGTTTTCTGCAGAGCTATATATATCATATGACAAAGCAAACCTCTTCCTCATTTCTTCCAACCATTTTTTGAACAGCATCAAGCTGACGTCCAGCGGGAATCCTCCGTCGACTTGACTTTGGCGGATACCTGTCAATTTCATGCAAAATTCACTGAGTATAGGATTTTCTACAGGTCTGACGTACAGCTGGAATTCTGACACAATTCTGTTCGTTTCTACATGGTATAGAACACAGGGGCACTCTATCACTTCATTCGGGGCTTTGAAATCGTCTTCTTTACTCCAGCAGGTGGCCTCGAAATCTAGTACTAAGAGATAACTGAAAGGCTGTGAGGTTAATTTTTTGCTCAGTTCTTTTTTTACGCAGATTGTTTCTACTGCGTTTAGACATCTAGCTGCTTCTAATAATTTGGAATTTTCCTGTTGGAGCAACCAAAAGTAAAAACACTTGAAAATAAAAAAAAATATTACCTACTTGTTGATCCATTTCAAAATTGAAAAAAACCGTTTAGTTCTTTCAGTGTGAGAACGAAGTCAGAGTAGAAAAAATTACTTGAATATATAACTTTCATTAACAATGAGAACATAAATATTGAATTTATTTTCTTAAATTCGAAATATTCAACTCCTTATCCTTACAACAGAAATCGTAATTCGTAACCATTAAACCCCAGACTAACTTTGAACCAGGTTGACCACTGTTCAATTTTTTTATTAAAATTTACTAGCGTCTAAAAAATTTCAAGACTTGAGCAGATGAACAGACACTTCAGAACCAACCATTGCCGTGAAGTGGCGCTGTAAAAGCCAAGGAAAACGAAGAAGATGGCATTTCGTACTATGATTTCTACAAAATAATGTTTTGTTATTTTAACAAACAATCTCTCAAAATGTCTATGGTGACAGTATCGTTGACGAAACTAATGAGTTATTTCAAAAAATGGTAAATTGCTAGTCAAAAGTGAAGAGTTCTTTCATGATTTAAGCGAGTCAGTTCACTGAGGGATGTCTTATGAGCATTCAGTAGTGTATTCAGTCATTGTAGACCAAAAGCTAGTGAACCCTTTGAGTAATGGTACGTCTGTAAGGCCGAAAATTTTCATAGTGATGAGTCATAGCGTGCTATGTACAGTAACCATCACCTGGCACGTCTCAGTTCTGCATGTTGTCAACCCCTATATTTTTTAAAGTGTATATGAAATTTGAAAAAAAAACTGTTGCTGTGAGCTTGAAATTTTCATGCAATTTTGTTCATTCATTGTGAACATGTGTAATATATAAATTAAAATTTTTTAAAGTTGAAATTTATATTTGTGTTTGTAAAAGCGATTTAAAGTAGGTGACAGGCGAGGGGGAAAATGCTATGGGAGTGCGAGGAAGATGCGTAACGTGAACTCAGTGAGACATTTTATCTAAAGGTAAAATTGAAGGGTCGTATATCTGCTTCTGTAACAACGATATACTCACGTCGAATATATCTCATATGCCAAATGCATAACGATGAATCCAATATTTTAATAAAAGCGTCTGACACAAATACATTATTGGTTCATTTGATACATATTTGTTTATCATTGATTGAACGCAAAATTCGCATTAAATAAATGCGCTAACTTAGTCATTGTGTGTGTGTGTGTAGAAGATCAGACAAAGAGAAGAGGTTTGCTCTTTTCCCATAAGATACTTGATAAATCGTAATATCCAGAATTGAGTAAAACTTATTTCCATTAAATGATTTCTATAAATGTTGTGGTGTGTGCAGTTGTAAGCAGGTTTCCTTGGTTCCTGAATATTTTGATGTGGAAAATTATCTTTTTGAGTCTTCACTTCCTTCACCTCTGATCTCTATAATATAATAGGTCAAATATTTTCTGAGTAAAACATTCCAGTTTGCACCCACAATAACAATTGTTGGTGGTCCAGATTCAAACTTTTATATCTATTCTACTATGAGTCTTGAAAATGATTTCATAATAGTTTTTTGAACATTGAAAATCATCCATCATTATAATTATTCGTTACTCATGTTCAGATTGTATATCCTATCATCTTCCTTATAAGGTTGTGGTAGTCTTCCTGTGTTTTATGATTTTCAAAAATGTTGCGAGCACTAAACCGTCTTTTACTTTTTATGGGAACTCATTGGTTTTTATTGACGATATATTTGAAAAAGTTGAAAAAAAATATTCAAGATATCTATATCTAAAGACAATGTAGATGAATGATGATACGTTACATGTGTTCTGTGATTCCATGATTTATTCAATTCGCAATCAAGTTAAAATATTTCAACTCCTTTGCATCATTTTTGACAGCCATTATATTAAAAAGATTTTGCAAAATTCGGACAAGCCTTATGATGTTCGAATTATCAAACCGGTCGGTAGCCGGTCGGTTGAGGTGGATGGATGGCTTTACTCACTGAATCGACCGTTGTGTGAACTGGTGGTTCGAACCGCAAGGCCGGGCGTTCGATTTTCACTTCCTTTCGTTCGACCCGTGTTAGGAATCATGCGTTAAAAGGTAAGATCTCGTTAGTCTTTAGCTCGCACAAGTTTCGACTTTTGAGAGTTGTCGTTTGTAGGGCAGCGACAGCTGGTTAACGAAAAAACAGATTTAAAATGATATGTCACCACTCTGTGATCTTGTTGTCGAAAGGTACTTTCAAGTTTTTTTTCTATTTTGGAAGTAGTGATTTCATAAAATGTTTCAAACTAAACGTTTCTTTATTCTTTCAGAGTAACAAAAGATTAGAAGTAGAGAGTTATCCTTAAACGTCCATAACGCTCACCGTCTATAGTTTTGATATTTTTCAAAATAGCTACTAACAGGATTTCTTTCGTCCAATGAACCAATCAGAGTATGAACAGCTGACTTTCTTCGTCACCCATTGGTTCAATTATTTGAAAGAACCAAACCAATGAATATGACTCTGCCTTAACCTAAGATATAACTGAAATTGTAGACAAAATAAAAAAAATACTGTTCGGAAATATTGTTAAATTCTTTAAAAATAACTTATTCAGTTAAAATTATGGAACGAAATTCAGAAATCATAAACTGGTTGAGGAAAATGGGTTACGACGGTGAGATTCCAGAAACTTTGGGAAAGTAAGTTATTTATTCTGCAGCACAGCTTCGACTTTCAATAACTAATTTTCCAGTTTGTCTAATAACTCCACTTCCTTTATATGGGACCAATTATTAGAGAACGCCAAACCGAGACAACAAGTTGCTGATATTCGAAACAATATCCTTATACATAGGCTTAATAGTAAACCTTTGGATAAACAGGTGTGTGCAGTCAAAGTAAAAATAATGAATACCGACATCTTCAGAGAAAACTTCTTGGGATTATCTTTGATTCATTTATTTCAGGGGGACTTTACCTTTCCTGTAAAAGAAATAGATTTGTATTTGAAAAAATCATCTCTAGAAGATAAATCGAAAACAAAGCAGTTCTTATTAGATGAAAAGAAAACGTTGGATCATGATTTGTACCAAAAAATCAAGTTGAAATGTGAGTTTTTCCCAATTCATAAAAAACAGTAACTTGGTGCCTTACTGACTTGTTTCAGGTATCACTATGGAAAAACTGAAGGCAAAAATTAAAGAAAATGAAGAACGGGAGTTTTTGTTACAGAAGAAACTCATGTTGTTGGAAAAGGATGTCCAACAGGCTGAAGATATGCTCAACTTTTTAGGAAATTTAACTCCGGTTGAGTTGGATGTTAAACCAAACACTGTAGAAATAACAGTAAGATGAATGAAGAAATCAATGTATTTTTCAGTATTAATTTCACTCTTGAAATAATAACTGATGATATAGTGCCTCTGTAAAATATCGCCCCTTCTATTCAACCATGATTTTAATTAGTGGGTTCTGTCTTATTTCTATGTTATGTAGCGAAGTCTTGGAGCTTCCACACCACAATATAATACTTTCGTAATGAACTCTGCCAAGCCATCATAAAAAGTCATCAAATTTTGTATTTACAACATTAAAGAGTTGATACAATTTATGAATGAGTTTTTGTAGTTCAGTTATTGCGCCATTGATGTGCAAATGTAGACATTTGTCCACTGTTACACACAAATATTTCATTGAATCTGTTTCTTATATAGAAGAACAAGTGCAATTAGAGATTTTGGAATAAGAATTTTTATGAACTTTGATATCTTCTACAATTAATTGATCCTCATTTGTTGAGAAAAAAGAAATGAATTTAGTCTTATTGACATTAATACTCAGGAGGTTACTACTTAACCTATTGAAAATTGTTTTTGCTTCTGCGTGTTTATATACATTCTCTTATGTTTTACTAACAAAAGAAATCGCCATATCATCAGCAAATGATAAAATTTTCCCTAGGCAGTTTGATATTGCAGCAATGGGTCACTGAGCACATTAATGGTTTTAACTCTTTGAGTCCTTGTGATGTACTGTTTGGAACCTTTGGTGTAGTAATGAATATTACTGGAGTTTTATCCCAACACCAAACCGGTATTTCAACACCTCCATGTGTTTCGATCACCAAGTGATCATCTTCAAAAGGAAAATTAAACTGACAGTTTAATTTTCAATATATCCCATGCTAGGTCTCTGAAACCTGAAGTTAACAAACACTGTAGGAGAATAATGTGATCCACTGTGTTTAAAAGAGTATTTTATAAAATAAATAATAATTTTGCTACATCTTCATCAAAGAAATTTCATATATTTCCAGCAAACCTTGGAAGAGTGTGCCGAAAAGTTAGAGGAACTTCTCCACAAATACCCGATCCCCACAAAGAAGCTATCGAATCATGAAGCCAGCAAGGCGTGTTACTCTTCCCAAAAATCAACAGCATATCCTTCAGTTCTTGAAAAATACCTCACGCTGACTGAAAAAAAAACATCGAAACACCTAATCAGTTCTAGAAAAGTATTTCCCAGTCACAACAAGGAGAACATCGCTTTGAGCAAAGTCACCAAGTGTCTGTTTGCAGAGGAAGAAGAACCTAAGCGCAATAAACCCCAAGAGATCAGATCCAATCCTAGAGAGTCTTTGGGGCTCTTGCCTGATTCCTGTTTCGGTGATTATTCCATGATGGGAGATCTAGTGTCTTCAGAGAATCCATTCTCGCCATCTCTTCAAACTTTGCAAAGAGTCGACTTGAACTCTCCGCTTCTGATGAACCGAACAAGGAATGATTTTAAAGGAAAGGAGCGAGATCTGAAGAAAGAATTCCTGGATAGACTGTATGGAAGCGAGGTTGTTACAGAGAGATTATCGGAGTTGATCCATAAGAATAACAGAAGTATTGTATGGAATACATTTCAGAGTTTGGACGATAATCTGCACTTGGATATCGGCAAGTATCTGGTTTTGGAGAGTTCGAAAAAAGCAAAGTGAGTTTATGTGTTTTATTGTTTTTTATGTAAAACATTTGCAAAAGTGGTACTAGTACTGCTCTTGTTAAAATAAAGAAGGTTACAGTGGCAGTTTCCAAAAATAAGTGATAAAATCAACTTTTTTCGTTGGTGCTATAAAAAATGGTTCATTCATCAGGAAGTGACTGGTGTCACTACTACTAACCGTCAAATCAATATCAAAAACAACTTGGCAATGTTGGACAATAGGACGAAGAAAACATTATTATTCTATCAAGTACTTTCAGTTACGATTTTGGTCATGAAACAACTGTGCTGTAGTATTAGCGCACCCACCATTTTATAATGAAGTTCAATTATCAATCCTCTTTCTGCAGTTGATTGAACCATTTTGAGCAAAATAATCGCCCAAAATAGTAATAGTAAAAATCTGTCTGAAGTCAACCCTATCTCAAGGAAAAAGTACAATGATTTGTGAATCATTTCTTCTCGACTGTTAAGGGATATAATTCTTTTCTAATGATTTTATTGGTCAGAGTCTGCTCCCTGTTGAATACATCAATATTATAATGTTTTTTTCAAATATTCACATTTATTCAGCCACAAAGGGATAGACAGTGATGACATTAGCAAGCTGCAATTCCTCCACGTCCAGACCGAACTGCAAATATTGAAACACAACGCAATTTCCAAACACCTCGCTCAGAATATTGAAAAGAAAAAAGCAAACGTTTTCGTGAGTAGACACATAAAAAATACAAATATAAACTTTTCTTCTTTACCACCTTTTTGCAGGTCTCCATAACCTCGAAGGGCTTTTCAGTGGACAAAACAGAGGATATCAAAAGGTCATTTGAACAACACTTTGAAGACGCAAGTTTAGAAGCCACTCTCTCTGCGATGAAACGTGAAATAGGGAATGCCAAAAATGCAAAAGACAAAATCGACTTGCAACTTGTGTCGAGAAAATTGTCGCAAACGAAGGAAAATATTGTGAGTATCGAACACGTTATAGTTCAAGGAAAATAGTTTTCTCCAAATAAAATTCAACACTCTCAAGAAACAAAAGATTTCACAACAAAAATCTCTCAAAATATATGTTTTATGAATAAAGTTAAGCTAAAGATGACGACACTATATGGAATCTGGTATTTGTCGCCAACGAGTTCATATTTCAAATTTTTACATTTCCAAAGTAATGAAAACATCAAAAAGTCTTGTTTTCAATGAAACTAAACAATTTGTTGATGCTGCTGCCTTGCAGAAAATCATAATAGCTCCTCACTTTTACCTGCTTGGTAGTTATGATTCTCAAAACTTGGAGAAAAATCACATGTTTCGCTAACGACATCACTATCCTCTGGCATAGCAATACCGCCTCAAATTTACTTGATCAAATCATCGTCGACATAAGAAGGGTGAAAGAGAGGTGTGATTCTAATCTTTTATCGTTCAACATCGACAAAACAAATGTGGTCACGTTTAGATGTAACATAGGGGAAGTAAGTACACTTGGAAAATGTAAAAATTGAAAATTTGGAGAAAAACAAATTCATTGATGAAAATCTAAAATTTGATTCCCATGTTGACTACTTATGTAAAAGACTAGCAGCAGGATGTCATGCAGTGAGAGTTGTTGCAAGAGAATTAGACACTACTATTACAATATCAGTTTATTTTGCACAAATTGAGTTCTATTTACGTTATGGAACTTGTTTTTGGAGAAATTGTGCACAATTTCGTTTCAATATGGTATTCTCTTTACAAAAAAGATTCCTCTCATGTGTTCTGAAACTCGTGTTTTAAGATAACGTCCGGTTTGACCAACATAGCATTTGTGACAGCTTCCATAGTTCAATTTGTACTCTATATTGGATTGTATTTGTTGTGGTGTTTTTGTTTCGAGAAAAAATGCTTTCCAACTGTATTTTCATTTGAAAAGGCCACTTTAATTTGTTCGGTACTGAGTAGCATTCCAAGTTTATCAGATAAATTTTCTACAAATGGAATTTTGTGATATTTAGGTTTCACACCTGTATTTTGGGAGGAGAAACTTCTTTCTTTACTTTTCTAATAAAGGCTCTGGGAAAATTATTTTTTACTAGGTAATCCTCAATTAATTGGAGATGTTTGTTATGGAATTCAAAATTAGAAATGGCAATTGCTCTTGATAGATTGTACTTAGTGATATCTTTGCATACAACTGATTCATACCTAGTACAGCTGATTCACGAAATATTTCTTTAGATGGATACGTTTTTGGTTTCTTATACATGGTTTTTGATATTCTCTTCTGTATTTTCTTTAGCTTATCCGTGAACGTTAAACCTGCTGACCGCAGTGATTTGTATAAAATGGAGACCAAATAATCTAGCGTTATTCTGAGTGGAAGACTATTAGAGCAAGATACACCGTTCTCAATGAATTGATAGATAATAGTTGGCAGTTTTGTCATATAATATTGGCAGCAATATGATTCATATGATCTACAAATCGCAATTGCTTGTCAAAGATAACTGCTAGATCCTTCATTGACGTGGCACATGTTAGTGGATTACCATTCAGAGAATATGAGGTGTGAAATTTTCTATTCACATTTTAAAAGCCTATAAAACTGCATTTGCTGATGTGTAGATTGTTTTCAATACATCACCTATCCTAGCTATTTAAATCATAACATTGCCCAATGATTCTATTGTTCTGAAAATTCTAGATCTAGATAGTTTGAATTTTCAAAACATTCTGTAATGCCGTTAACAAAGATGATGAACAGAAGAGGTGTACAATGAGACCCTTGCGGTAGTCCCCAAAAAACAAAACAGTCGTTGCATATTTCTTTTATGACTTACTTGAGCCCCCAAATATTTTTCTAGCAGGAATCAAAAACCTCCCTGGCCACTACCACGTCAAACATTGAATAGCAGTTGAAATTATAGCCAGAATCTGTTTGTTTGAAGGTGGTTGACAGTGTTTCGTGGTGTATTTTATCAGTTCGGACTTCCATTGTCTACCATTGTCTAATATAATATAAATTGATTTGAAATCCCTGAAAGAAATTAAAAAGATCAACCGAAAAATAACAGTTTTATTAGTTTATTCATCTCAGTTTTTTGTTTAATAAAATTGTTATTTTTGGTAAATCTTATTAATTTATTTCAGGGATTTCAAATCAATTTATATTATATTAGACAATGGAAGTCTGAACTCATGGAATACAGCCAGAATCTGCTTCATTCTCAGTTTTAACAAAATATTTTTCAAGGGTTTGAAAATCAGTTCGATTCAAGAATTCATTGATCTTATTGGGGACATCCTGACGTCGATCGATCACACCCGTGATACTGCGATTGCCTGCGTCCGCAAACTCATTCCCTTCATCGGAGACATGGAGTGGTCCACCACGTTGAAAGAAAACGTTTGCTCTGGTGAGATTCGAACTTTCGAAAACTTTCCTCTGGAGTTCAACAGGAGATGCATACACACGTGAGATATAGTCTTCACCGCGATGAAAACAATGATAACAATGTGGTTTTTAGAGAATCGACCTCTCCTATTTACTACCGAGACTTGTGTACCGACAATTTGGCTGCGGATTTGGAAATCGATGATGGTAACCTCTGTATGTTGACGGAGATACTAGAAAGTCCGTTCAGTTTTCCTGAAACGATCGTACTGAACATCTTGAGGGCCAAACTGAAGCTGGACGTATTGAAGTCCACGAAATATCCTTCGAAAAGTGCATCATTCAAAAGATGTGAGTACCTGTGGGAGGTTTTCAGTTGAACTCTATTTATTCAAAGTAATTTCATAAAATGGGGTTAATTTTTAATGGCCTAAAGAAAGGATAAGATAATGGGGATATTAACAATGAATGAAAATGAAAAACAAATGAACAAATAGAGAAATTTGTTGCTACCAAACTGTTGAATAATTTAATTTGTAATATTTATTTGTTCAAGTATTTGCTATCTGAAAGTGACATTAAATTTCTAGATTCTTTTGAAGAGCTGCATCATCAAGAGAGCTACATAAACTTCGCCCTAGATAGATTTAACTCGCTGATTCACTCATCGTCTTCAGAAAAAACTCTCTCTTCTGCAGAGGTTGCCAAGAAAGTAATGGATTTATGGCTCGAGATGCCCTTCAAAGATTTCATCCCGTCTACCAGAATGGTGGAAGAGAAAAACTACGCTTTCTATGAAAATAAGTTTGATAGCTTCTACAACAATTTATGATAAGATTTAATTTATTTGGAAATAATTGTGAAAAAAAATTGGTAGTAGATAATTGATATTTATATTTTTATAATAAATACAACTTGTTGATACATTAGTGACTTACTGCACTTTTTAAAATCCTTAGCGAAACACCAATCTTCCCAAATCATCTGTCTTAACAACGAAGACCAGTTGTGGCTTCTCTGACAGTGGTTGATCCTAAGTGAGTTTTGACCTTGATCAAAAAACTAATCCACGGCCCAAACTGAGACACTTGGCTGATGTCCTTAAGAATTGGGATACCGCAAGAGTGTGTCATAGAACCTCTCCTTTATATTTTGTATTTTAATGATATTCTACTATTCATCGACTGTGATTTCATCAACCTTCTTGCCAATGATACTTTGAAAAAGCTTTCAAAAAAATCAATATAAATTAGAGCGTCAAAAACCGAATGCCTCTCGAGGATGTTTTTTAATAAATATCTACATTCTACATAATTATCTCGGAAATAACAAGTTTTATAATTGTATGTACTCTACATACATATTTACTCAAGGAACCAACTACAGAAACTATTGTTTTTTATTCCTGTATTGTACTCCAGAACTGTATTTTTAATACTATATGCTATGTTCCCAATTGGTTCAGATTTTCAACGCTCTACTGTAATTTTGTTGGGCGTCAATAAGTATCGCCAAATTAATAACTTGCGTCCAAAACCGTAGCTATGAAAGTTGCCAATAAATTCAAGTATAACTTGATATTGGAAATATAATTTTAACTATAAGTAGTGAGAAAGTTGAAGGTTTCCAACTGGATAACTTTCTGTCAGCTGAGTATCGTTTTAGATATATTCATCAGAAAATAACGAAAAAGTTATCCTTTTTTGATAATATTTCAAAATCAATTGAATCTCAAATAACTGTATATAAGACAATTATTCAAAAGCATTTTGATTATTTCTAATCGATATTATTTGTTTTCATAGCATAGAATAGAAAAGAAATATAAATAAATTTATTCATCTATTAAAGCAGAACAAAATATGTTACAACTCGTGGTAATACATAGATGTACCTAATTTATTAGACTAGTCATACATTCAGATCCAAATGAGAAATAGATATCAAAGACATAAACTTACATTTAACAACACATTTGAAATATGTATATATTGAAATTTATGTTAGTTTAAAATGAAAATGTGAAAATTTTTCAACTTTGCAGAAACTCTCCACACAATAAAATGTGCTTCTTTTAAAAAAATTTATATCAACGAGATTTGAAACACATTGTGTCTTCAAAATTCATTTCATCACCCAGTTTATTTTTAGGTAACTCCTGTAATTGTTTTTTTTTTACATTTAAAGTAGTTAGAAATATATACAACGGCGGCAGACAATATAGATGATTCAACAAATATTTGCTTGGCTCTTTTAATGCATTTGACTTTTTTTTTGACTGATATATATTTGGTCAATATGACTTGATGATCCTAGGATATCAAGCCATGTGACATATTCGACCGTACCAGACCATAGTAAATCAACATTAATACATATGTCTCTAGATACCGTGCCCTTCAGTTGCCTCAGGACAACGCAATTTTTACTCAGTTCATTATTTAATATTTTGATACGACTTTCCCACCTCATTTTTTGATCAAAAATGACACCTAAGAATTTAGTTGTGACCTATTCTATACATTTGTCATTGATTTTTATTAAAGAGCAAAAATTATGAAAAGTATTTCTCAGAATAAAAGAGATGAGTTTTATTTTTTCTATATTGATACATAGACCATTACTAGTACACCATTCATAAAATGTTTGTGCGACATTGTTGGCAGTTTGTACTGTTTTGTCCAGATTTCCATCAGATATTATCTTTGTTTTGTTATCTGCATACATATTTTTGCTTGTGTGCATGATAAATAAATGTCATTGACAAAGAGTGAACAGTATTGAACCTAGTATTGATCCTTGAGGTACCCCAACATTAACTTTTTTTTTCTTCGGATTTAGCATTTTCCAACATGACTGTGATCTTTATAATATGATATTATCCAATTTAGTGGTGTTCCTCTAACTCCAATGTGATAAAGCTTTTCAAAAGGGAAACGGTGGTCTACTGGATCAAATGCTTTACTTGAATCAAAGAAGAGGTGACTGAAGCATTCTTCGAGTTCTTATGGTCATAAACATGCATACATAACTATACAATGGCAGAAGTTGTTGATTTATTTTATCGAAAGCCATGTTGGAAAGGTACAGATTGTTAAATCTAAGAAGATACTAGAGAATTATTTCTTTCACAGTCTTCTAACGAACGAACATCTCGTGGGCGGGACCATAACAGAACTCTGAAAGTACATTTGAATGTCATATCAATGATTTTGGCAAGTTGATTTTGTAAGCAGATGTTTGTATAGTATTTATATGATCCTTTATGTTTATACATGGTAATTGATTTAGAGGTCTTCAAGTTGTGAATGAACTACAAAATCAAGGTGGAAGAATAATTTTAATAATGAATCGCTACAAATCGATCAACTTCATGTTGGACTCTTTACAATGGCTACCAGTTTCCAAACGACAGTACTATCGAACTACGGTTTAAATATACAAAATACTATCTCAACTGGCTCCAACATGTTTACAAGAATATGAATTAACTACTCAGTAATTTAAAAATAGAACTTCACTTAGCAATTTTAAACCTACTTTCTTATGTCACAATAAATTGTTTGTTTTTGTATGAATTTTCAAAATTGTTATTACATGTGATTGTGTAATTATACCTACTTTCTAACTATTTCATTAATTCTTAGTAGTTGACTATTGTAAATTATGAACATTTATGTATAGTAGGACATCTAACTCAATAAAAATCTAAATCTACCTATTCTGTATGGTAAAATCTTTGGGGGTAATCAAGTAAAATGATTATTTATTTTGGATTGCTGGAACCTATTTCATAAATTGATTTGGAACCACAACAAAAGAGAGTATAGAAAATAACCAGAAGTTTCATGATATTAAATTAGTTTTATTTCAGTTTATAGATATGAAAAATTGCTATCATAAAATCATTATTTATATTTTTGATAATAAATACAATGAGTTGATACATCAGTGTCTCTTACTGCGCTTTTTGGACTTCTTAGCGCCCTTCACGAAACACCAATCCACCCCAATCGTCTGTCCCAACAACAAGGATCCGTTAAGGGCTTCTCTGGCCGTGGCTGCTTCTTCATAAGTTCCAAACTCGATCAGAGCGTACCCTTTCAAAAAGCCTGTTCTGCGATCCAAATTAATGCTGATATTTTTTATAACGCCATACTCCTGGAACTTGTCATTGAGGTCGTCCTCGGTAGCTTCTTCGTGTACAGATGTTACGAACAAGATCCAACCTTCCACCGATTTTTGGGGCCCGAGTTCATCGACGTTGTCTCCCGCTTCGATTGACTCGTAGCCCCGGATTTTTTCGTGCTCTCTGCCTTCTCCCGGTCCAAATCCTCGTCCCTTTCGACGGATTACCTTGTCTTTTAGCCTGAGGACACTCTGCTCTCCATCGTCTTCTACGTCTATGTCGACGGCATCATTGATGTCCAATACGTCAGCCATTTTTTAAGCGACTTATTGAAAAATGAATGATTTCGGACCGATAAAGAAGTAACACTATTAACAGTTATATTTACTCTTCACCGTTTATCAAAATAGAAGCGAAAATAACCTTAAACTTCACTTCTGCAAATTCTACAGTTTTGACTTTGACAGTTGTTTAAAGTAAGTTCTCAAAACATTAAGTTGCTTTCTGGTCAAATTTTTGCGTTTTCTAATATGGTTTTAGCTACCATATCTAAAAATCTGCTTTGTGACATTAAGACAGAATGTATTGTCTTGGTTTACTCAAGTGACGGTGGTCAAATAAAATTATTTTACCCGTCAATATACAGCTGATACAGAACTATCCGAAAAATTAGTCATCTGTAAGGAGACGACGTATTTTCATAACTGCTTATGAACTTGCCTGCCTCTAGACGTTTTTCAGAGTTCTTAACCGGTTGGGTTGGTGTATTTTGTTCCACTCATTCAATCGATCGTCAGGTGAAACAGTGATTCGAGCTGAGAGGCCAGACAATCGATTTTCACTACATGTCGTCCAACCCATGCTAGAAATCACACGTTGAAATGTATGACCTCGTCAATCCTTAAGCTCGCACAACTTTCTGCTTTTGAGGTATATTGTTCGTAGTGGGCGACAAATGGTTAACAGAAAACATATTGTAACAGAACTTTTAATAGTATAGAGTAACCCTGGACCACGAAGAGAGTGACATCTAGGTTCTACGACTGAACTTTGAACACAAGGAAACATTTTCATCACCATGAAAAATAGTAGTCACGTGAATTCAATTATTAGTTGTTACATTCGTAAAAGTTTTTTGGGTAACAGTTTCCAATAATTTCAGAAAACTATTGGTTTCTTGCCAAAGTTTCGAATTTAATGAAATTCTTCTTCAACTTCGCTGTGATTGAATGCAGTAGACCTGTTTAACCGAATAATTTCACACACCTCTCAAAATTTAGATTTTTTAACTGAGTTTTTTTAGTTTATATTATCATTTTCCTTTTCTGGAAATAATCTCAACAAATATCTCTCATACAGCAAGCTCAATTGATCGGAATGAGTGTATTCCCATAATTTCAAAAAAAATTGTTGTTAAGGTAATGTTCTCATATATGATAAAATTAAATATTATAGGGCAATGTGTTGAAATGGTTTTAATCGTTCCTAGAAAATGAGCTACAAGTAACTAAAATAGTTGAAGCAGTATCAAATTGCAATGGTTGTACGTTTTCAGTAGTAACAAATAGAAAACATGAGTTCTTACAAATTGAAACTTGCGACATATATCTTAACACCATGAAGCTGTGGCACCGTTCTATACGGTAGTATAGAAGTAAACATCTATACGGTGGCTGTGGCTAAAAGTTTCAGCTATACTGTGACTTAACCACAAAACACCCTGTAGTTAGGTGTTCTGTGACTTAACTGTCTGTTAGAAAGAGAGAATGTGGATGGGACCGTCCCAGGCTCACTTTATTGTGGCCACGTTAGGCTCTAAAGTATCAAATTTGTTACCCACTGGCCGGATAGTCTTGGTAGCTGAGGCCAATACCAGAAGAGAAGAACAAGAAGAAAGAAACGAAATAAACATAACCACAAATTCACAAAAAAATATCATTATAAATAAATAGTAGGTGATTTAATGAAATGACGGAACCAAATTTTGAAGACAAGATGAGTGTAAACGAAGAATCCATGAACGTAGACGAAGATGAAAACAGTGACTCTTCGAGCTCTAGTAGCGACAATGAAGAAAGTCAGGTCAGTATAGTTGAAAATTGGTCAAACAGTGATATGTTTTACTGAAACTTCATCTTATTTTTGAACAGCTTCTTATCAGAGCCGAAGACTTGGAAAAACAGATCTCAGCCAATGAAAACCTATACGCTGTTCATGAAGAATTGGTAGACATCTACCGGAAAACTGAAGATCTCAATTCCATGAGAGAGGCCTATGAGAGATTTCGAAAAGTTTTTCCACTGACACCCAAATTATGGCTAGACTGGTTGAGAATTGAAGTCAACCTTGCTAACACATCTGGAGAGAAAGATAAACTTTTTACACTCTTTGAACAAGCCGTAGAAGATTATCTTTGTGAGTATCTTGTGTACAGTTGGTAAACATTTTTTTTTCCAAATTGGCAAGATACATGATATTTTTGCGATAACAAAAATAAATTTGATAAAAATACTGATATACAAACAGTAGCAGAAAAATGTACCTACTTCTTTCAATTTCTTCTGGTATACTAGCAAGTCCAATATCACTTTCCTTGTTTGTCATTTACAACTTATTTTTCAAATTACCAATTAACAAGTGATTTAACTTGTTAGGTGAAATAATATGATGAAAATTTTGTATTCAAAGAGACCTATTTGGAATATGGGGATTGAAGTTCAGAGGTAATTTGTTTGCTCAACGTATGAATTGTCATTACTTCTGGTTGGATATTTGTTCATATGTTTCTAGAAGACAATAAATCTGTCAAAATAACTAGAAGCTTCAACAGATAATATTTTGAAAATAAAAATTACTGAAAAATAATACACTATTTCCTCAACACCGAGCCAAGCATTGATCTTATAGAAGTGAATTTATTACACTTCAGAATCATAAGCATTTCTCTGATTTGTAATTTCTATAGAGTCGAGCTTTTTAAATGAAGATATACAGGAATTTACATTCCTATATAAAATGAACAACGGTACCCAAAACACTATCTTGAAGGTCACCTGAATCAATGTTTCGTTTTCTCAATAGAACATTTATTAATTATGTCAATAATCAACATGAATTGTTTCAGCTGTTGAACTGTGGGTAGAATTTGCCCAATTCTCCATTGGTGCCTGTGACGTGGCTAAAACCCGTTCCGTATTGGAACAAGGACTCACCTCAGCAGGGCTCCATGCAAGTGAAGGTTCTCTTCTCTGGGATACCTTACGTGAGCTAGAAAATGCTCGTGTTTCTCTTTTCCCGGATAATTCAGAAGAATGGAAAAACCAGCTGTGCAAACTGGCCGACGTATTCAAACGACAGCTCTCGGTTCCTCTTCTAAATACAGAAAATACTTACCAAGAGTGGCAGGAGTGGTCAAAAACCTTACCGGAAGGGCTCGTGGACCCGAAGCCTGTAGAATGGGCCTACAAGAAAAGCAAGCAACTTTTAGAGATCTACAAAGATTTTGAAGAAAGGTTACTGACTGCTGAGAGTACAGAGCTTTTGAATGTTTATAAGGAGTATATAAAAGTTGTCAAAGATCCGTCTACAGTGCTGTGTCTATACGAAAGGGCAGTAGCTGCGCTTTGTCTGACACCCCAGCTGTGGGAGGAATACTGCATGTATGCTTTTAAATTGGTCGAGGTAGCAGATAAAGTAAGCAAAAGGGCCGTGAGAAATTGTCCATGGAGTGAAGAACTATGGATTTTGAGGTTGAGGATATTGGAGGCATGTAAAAAAGACAAGGAAATAGTTCTGAAATGTTTTGAGGAAGGTAAATTTTCCAGATTTGTCTCTTCATGAGTGTTTATCAAATCAGCTGTCACATGAAAATCTATGTAATCAAATTGATATTTACTATTTTTTTGGCTTTCTACTTCTGTGGGAATCTCCCAAAGAAAGGGAGGAAGCAACATTGGTTACAAATACAAGTACATAGGAAGTTTTAATTCTCATTTTCAAAAAACACTTTTCTCTATTCAGTATTCCAAACAATCGTGATGAAATTGAATCAGATATCATTCACAGGAATGTTACACAAAATAGTAAATCAAAGAGGTAAAATTTTGCTTACATGGAACACTGTCACCCTCACTGGTTGACATCCGATGTTTCGGCATAAGACACTTGCTTTATCACCTCTTCAGTACCTTTCTGTGGAAGAGTCCCACTTTTTATGTGAAGATAGAGAAGTAGAAAGCCAAAACCCTTTCTTTCCCAAAAATTGATCTCTCCAATATAATATATCACATTCATCACATTGAAAAATTAAACAAAATATATTATTTAATAAAAAAATCTCAATATTCACATTAAATTAACAAAAATTTTTCTAATTAACAATTAATAAATACAATTATATATATGTGGAGATCAATTCGTGAGGTGTAGTTTTTGAAATTACTATGGATCTTCATCAAGTAATTGCCGAATCAATCAGGAAAAAAAACTCAATGATTGATGTCAAAGGTAGTAAAGAGTTTCACTTCTTTTTAGGTTTAGCAAACGTATCAACAAATTTAGATTTATGGCTGACATACATCGAATATACTTACAGAAACGGGAACGATAACTCTAAGTTAGACAGACTTTTTGCTCAAGCTCAAGAGCAAGTGCCTCTGGAAATTGATACAACTAACAAGCTGGGTAGGTTGCATGCCAAGCTAGTGGCAAAAAGAGGTGACCTGTCAGCAGCCCGAAAAAAGTGGGGAGAGATACTGGGACAACAACAAAATAAAGGTAAAATAAAGGTACATTTTTTCGATTAGATTTTTTCAATGGTCTTTACTATTTTTTAAGATAAGGCAAGTGTTTGGTTGGAGTATGCAAACTTCGAAAGACAGTACGGGGATGCTAGTCACTTGAGGACTCTCTTCAAAAAAGCACTGTTGGCTTGTAAAGATTGGCCACAATACATCGCTGAAGAATGGCTGATGTTTGAAAGAGAATTGGGAACTCTGGAAGATGTCATGAATTGCTGGCAGAAATGCCGAACTATTCCAAAGGCACTAGTACCTCTAGAACCTCAAGCTCTAGAACCTCAGGAAATCGTGGAGCAGCCAGAGCAAAGACGATACCAGCCAGACAAAAATAAGAAACGTAAACAGTTCGGTCCTAAAAATGATGTAGAGAGTAAAAGGCCGAAATTTGTTCATATACCAGAGGACAAGGTTGCCGCTCGTCCTTCAGCTACCAATGCCGTAGATAAGAATCCCAAAACGACAGTCTTTGTCAGCAATTTGCATCCAGCTGTTGATGAGAATCGTCTGAGAGAACTTTTCCCAAATGCCGTTCAAATAGAGGTAATTTTTATTGTTTTTCTTTCAAATTGATGTACTAAAATCTCCCAATAGGTGAAAAAATACTAATTTTGGAGGTGACAATAAGCAGCCAATATTTGCCAGGTAAAGTGATAATACACCTGAAGCTTTTCTTGTCTTAGAATTTAATATCATTACTATTTCTAATTATACTAATTATAAATACATCAACCCATTACTTGATGAAAATTAAAAACACCATCCATGATAATAATTATTGTAACAAATATTCTTGACGCCGGCCCTGACAGGCCCTTCTCCATTTCATCTGGAGACTACCTGCCTGAGGCAAGGAAGGTTGACAGGCAGTATGAAGGACACTTAGTTAAACATGTTAAACATAACTTTTGTACTCATTTTTTACATGTTTTCAATGTTCCGATCTCACATCAAATATTTTATCAAGATTACTGTCTCTATACTCACTTGCATATTTATGTATTAAAGTCTACTAAAAAAAGTACTTTATATTATACAATTTTCATAATAAATTTAATTTAAGGTGTGTTTTGCTACACTGTATCTTCATCAGTTGGACGGTCTTGTATATGACTGTAGGCAATTAGAAAACTTGATTAGGTGAATGATTAATTCTGTTAAAACAGATTGATTTTGAAGAAACAATTACAATACTATGTTTCATCTAAGGAAACAAGCCATTTATAAATAGGTTAATTATTGACATTTCATGAAAACAATTCAACCAATGGTGAGTGAATAACTTCTTGCTGGTCGTATGAAAAAATCAATAGAAAATTAATCATCAGTGTACTGATGAGAGGTAATACTTCGAAACCGGGCTGTAGGTGATCTACTCGAAATATGTATTTTCTGGTATGTATGTATCACTCCTCGATGCAGACTTCAAACAACGAAGGAATATTATATTTTCATTCTATTTGCTCCTTTCATATCCAAACATATACAGGGCTGTCTGACAATGTTTCAAACCTGATATTATTTTTGATATGTCAATCTTTGGTCTTTCTGATCCTTCATTTTCATTTTATTAGGTAGTACAGGACAAAAAAGGAAAATCCCGCTGCTTCGGTTACGTACAGTTTTCGAAGGAGGAAGAGGTCATGGTGGCCTTGGCCAGAGACAGGGTTCCTATCGACGGTCGACCACTATTCATTTCCGAAATAAACCCCGGCAAAGCAGAGAGAAAACCCGCATTCAAGTACGCGAATGCCCTAGAGGAACACAAACTTTTCGTCAAGGGACTGCCACTCGATAAGACTATTCAGGATGTAAGTAAATAAAAACTGAAAAGAACCGCAATTTTTGACATTTATGATAATATTTTGCTTCAGGTTAAGGAAATCTTCAAACCCTACTCTCCTGTAGACGTCAGACTCGTCTCGAAGCGGAACGGTGTGTCAAAAGGCATCGCTTTCGTAGAGTTCAAGACCTCGGACGAAGCGCAGACGGCTCTAAAAGCCTTGGACAAATCTACGGTCGGCGATAATACCATCGAAGTGGCAATTAGCGCACCACCGCCAAAAGGTACCCCGCAACAAAAGCCAGTAGACGAACCTATTCGGCATTCGAGAAGCAGGCTACAGATACCGATGGTGCCCAGGTCTGTGCAAGTGAAGAAAGCTGAAGGCGGAGTTAACGGAAGCGGTTCGGAGGGCAAGAAGAGCAACGCAGATTTCAGAAATATGTTGCTCAAGAAATGACTTCTGTTATTTTGTTAACTACTTTTAACAGTTTGGTGATGTATCAGTGGCGCCCCCTTGGCTTGGCCAGGATTGTTTTATCATTTCATGTATTGGTTTCTTCATTTCTCCATGACCTTGGAAAAAGGGGGGTTTTTTGTTTTCAGGTGAGCCAAAATAAATACTCCTGAAGGAGAAAGAGAAGCACCAGGAAAGTTGAGAATGTTTTAATAAATATTACAGGGAAAGCTTTACATTGTTTTTTTTGAATAACGTGAAATGCAACAATGGCAGACATATTGTTCAAGCATCAATAAAACCGAATCATCGGTTTGAAGCATAAGTAAAGAATCTTAATGTAAAACGAAGCAGTAAATAAAAGGTATTTGAATAAAACAATATTACAAAAACGCGACACGTGCTTAGCTATGCAATAGCTTCTTCAAGCGAGTCTTGTGCAAAAGTCCGATGCAGCCACGAGACGTTTAGTACTAATATACCACAGACTAATCATCTGTTATCAAATAAAATCCAGCGATCTCTAGAGTGAAGAATCTGTCAATAACGATAAAATATCAGGGTAGCGGCACTACCTTCCTTTCGGAAAAGAATGTCTTCAAATGAAGCTGCAGTTGAGGAGTTATTCAGAAAGATTTTATCAATAATATCGAAGTTTTTTGATTGGTGATTTCAATTTCAGTAATTATAGAGCAGTGGATCAATTCCAAAGAGTCATCAGTGTTTATATTGATGGATTCATGTGAAATATTTAGTCTCATGCATATACCAACACCACTCCTCCCATCCCTATTAATTTTAAAAAACTTCAGACCTTCAATGTGGGTCAAATTGTGTGGAATTTCATTGGTTAGCCAGGTTTCACAGACTCGTAAAATCATATTGCTTGTGCTGAATGAATTCCTATGGATTTGGATTAGGAGTTTCAACCTCTGGAAACCAGGATGGAACTATTTAAAAAAAACGTTTCCTTTATTGTCCAAGGTCATTGAGAAGTTGAAGATGTGTATTGCTTTATCAGAAATATGTCTTTTTATCTGTTTTAATTTAGCTAAATGTTATAAACTAATCTCTCATTGAAATGAATAAGAACAAGTTTTTGAAAATCATAGATAATCATCACTGTTTTCAGGGGCTTGAAAGGATTATTTTTGAATATCTGGATTCTGCTATTTTAGGTACCGATCTGTCTTACTTTACATATTACAGATTAGAAAACGAATTGAAAATTGTCTGCAAAAACGTGGAAAAGCTAAAGAAAAAATACGAATGGAGTCTTTTACTGCAACTTATTTGTCTTTCAGATATCTGTGTCCAAATCAAGTGTTTTATAAGCACCATATTGAAAATAAATAATTTTTCAATAAAAAGTAAATGCAAAATGTTACAAAACATGTTTTTATAACTTTTATTCAATTAAAAACTATAAGATAAAGAGGTTACATTATTTAATTTTCCAGGTTCAGATCCTTTCTTGTACCCAAATTGTACAAAATAAGTAATATACAAGAAAAATATTTGAAAATAATATATATAATATATCAGGGTAATAATTGAAAATTACACAAAAAAAAGAGTAAAGTAAAAATTTATTCAACTATCTTTTGAAATCCGTTTTTTGTTAAAAAAATTGAATGGAATATTCTTGAATATAGATTCTAAAAAACGACTATAAATAGCTCGAATTTAGAGTAAAATCGAATGAATGAATGAATTTATTTGCCATCAAGTAATCGTAAAAACTTTGTATGTAGACTATCCATCCTATATACAAAGATGAAACTGTTGTCACAAACTTTATAAAATGTACACACACTTCATTATAGGTGACAAGTTAATCAGCTGTAGCCCCCATACGAACGACAACTCTCAGAAGTTGAGAAACTTGTGCGAGCTAAGGACTAACAAGGTCTTACCTTTTAACGTGTGATTCCTAACACGGGACAGTGGAAAGGAGTTTTAGTTCCCTATTACTCCATAGATAGGCATCTATAAATTAGTTCAAATTTTCACTTTTTTCTATCAACTAACGTTTGTCTCTGTTTAACATCTGTATCTGTAGAGTAGGGAGGGTGAGTGTAAGCCCACGCACTTAGGCCACATGTGACCCATTGTACATCCTCCCGAGGAGTTGTCCTCCTAGGTCGTCGTCCATCCTGTCCTTTCCAGGAAGGTGGACAGGTCGCTGGGAGACATCTCCTTTATATCGGCAGGTGTAGGCCAAGACTCGCCGAACACACACTCTCTTATTGACGATAACTCCGGGCACTCGCACAGGATATGCCTGACAGTCTCATCTTCCTGTTCACACATCCTGCATAGAGGTGTGTCCACTAGCCCCATATTATGTAGGTGTTTCCTTAGCTGACAGTGGCCAGTCAGAAATCCTACTGTAAGGCGTAGATTTTTCCTGGTCATCGCCAGATATTTCTTCGGCGCCAGCTTCCCAGGGTCGCCCAAGGTGATCCTGGCAAGATTACATCCTTTGATTTCATCCCATCTCTTTAAAGATTGAGCATGGGTGTAACATTTGACTAGTTCCGCAATTGTCGATGTCATCAGGCCGTGGGTGCCACTTGGTCCTAAAATTCTTAGTCCAGCCGCTTCCTTGGCTAAAGAGTCGGCAATGCGATTACCTTTACTCCTTTCGTGCCCTTTAACCCACCTCAGGATAATGTTATTATCTACCGAGGCTTTGGCTAAATCTTGGTGGCACTCTAGTGCTAGTCCTGAAGTAACACGGTGTCTGTTCAAGGCTAATAGTGCTTGTCTGCTATCAGTGCAGATTGTAATGTTTTTGCCAGAAATTCTTTTCTTGGTTATTTCTTTTGTGGCGATTGAGATACCAGCCAGTTCTGTTTGGACCACGCTGGTATTTCTTCCCATTCCCCATTTAATCCTTAGGCTTAGTGATCTGGAGTACACTCCACATCCTGAACCTTCTTTGGTTTTTGAGCCATCTGTATAAATCCGTATTGCATTTGTAGCATCTGACTCTGTGTTCTGCTTAATTTGTATTTTGTAGGGTTTATTAAACACAAACCTGGGTTCAATTGCATCACTTGTTGCCTGCAGCAGAGGTTGCGCAGTAAGCGCTTCCCGCCATAGGCCCAGCCTCAATCGACCCATTCCTACTTCTAGGTTTACACCAGCCGTGTGCAATCGTATCATGGCCATTAACGCAACCTCCTTAACGTACAGATCCAGAGGGGTCAGACCCGTGATTAATTCCATTGCCGCGGTTGGTGTTGTTCTCATGGCTCCTGTGATGTTTAAACAAGCCAGTCGCTGTATTTGATATAATTTTTGGATGGCCGTTGCTTGTAGAACTTTCGGTCCCCATGCAATGGCTCCATACGTTAACATAGGTCTTATTATTGCAGTGTAGATCCAGGCGACTACACGGGGTGAAAGACCCCATGCGCGTCCCACTGTCCTCCGACATTGCTCATAAGCCACGTATGCTCTTTTTGCTCTGCTCTGTAGATGAGAGTTCCATGTTAGCTTCTTGTCGAGGATAATACCAAGGTATTTCACCTCTTCAGAGAAGTTCAGTTGGCTTTTGAAGATTTCGGGAGGTTTTAAGCCCGTTAAACTTCTTTTCCTGGTGAAAAGGACCATCTCAGTCTTCTTGGGATTGATCGACAGTGAGTGTTCCTTACACCATGTTTCTATCAATTTGAGCCCATCCTGCGCTCTATCGCACAGTGTGTTTACAAATTTGCCGGTCTGCAAGATAACTATGTCATCTGCGTATGCAATTGTGTAGAATCCATTTTTGTTAAGGTGATTAATTAGGGTATCCAGAACTATGTTCCAGAGAAGGGGTGATAAGACCCCTCCCTGTGGACATCCCCTCATGACCAGTCCTTTAACTGTGATGTCTTCTACATTAATACTTATTGCTCTGCTAGAGAGCATCTGGAGTATCCATTCTCCTACTACCAGGGGTACATTCCTGGAGTGTAGTTGCTGGGTAATTGTTGGAAAGGTTGTTTTATCAAACGCTCCCTCAATATCTATGAATATACCTAGGGTGGATTCTTTGTTGTCCAATGATCTCTCGATTCTGCCAACCACATGGTGAAGGGCAGAATCAGTAGACCTTCCCGGGGTATATGCATGCTGATTTGGATGAAGTGGGTTGTTAACAAGTACTTCATCTCTTATGTACCGCTCACATAGCCTCTCCATGGTTTTTAAGAAAAACGATGTGAGACTAATTGGTCGGAATGCTTTTGGTAGGGTGTAGTCCATCCTACCTGGTTTGGGTATAAATACTACTCTTACTTCTCTCCACTTACTGGGAATATACCTCAGAGCTAGAGAGGCTCTGAATATTCCAACCAGGTGTGGCATAAGAGTGTCCAGTCCCCACTGAAGTAGGGCTGGTCTTATACCGTCAGGCCCTGGTGACTTGAAGGGGGAAAAGCCCGATATAGCCCATCTTATTTTGTCCTCATCAATTACTGTACTAGCATATTGCCAGTCATATTGTGAGGGTGTTATTGGTACATCCGTCCAGTTCGCCGTTCCAGGAAAGACAGAACCTGGGAAGTGAGTTTCCATAAGAATCTCAGCACTCTCCTGGAGGTTGGCGGCTTTGTCGCCATTTTTCCTCGTCAGGATGCCGATAGTCTTTTGGTGGTCATTTGAGAGTGCCTTCTGTAGCCTAGAAGCTAGTGGAAAGTCTTCGACTGCCTCACAATAGGCTCTCCAGGCTTCTCTTTGTTTTCGTCTGCAGACTTTTTTGAACTCTCTGAGGTTGGCTTGATATATAACCCAGTCCTCTTCGAGTCTTGTACGTTTTGCCTTGTTAAAGGTCGTTCTCGCTGTCTTCCTGAGGTGTTCCAATTCAGGGCACCACCATGTGTTGGTTGTGCCATGCGTTTGAACCATCCTCATTGGACAGGATTCCTTATAGGCAGTGTCTATTTTGTTGTGGATAGATACTGTGTACCTTTCCAGTTCTTCATTGTTGCCAGGAGTCAGGACCTCTGTTTCCCGCAGAGCTCCTCTTAAGAGTCGATTGTAGAGAGCTACATCCGTCCTCTTCGGGTCACGGGATTTCACAGTAGTCCTGAGATCCTGGCTTACCGTATAGGTCAGCCAGCGGTGGTCTGACATAGAGATATGGTCCGAGACTTGCCAGTCTTGGATTTTGTTTGATATTTTGGCTGTCGTGAGCGTGATATCTATTAACGTTTGGCTACGGGCATTAATAAATGTTGGCTCCGTGCCTCTGTTCAAGATTGTTAGATCTTTCTGTATTATATATTCGTATAGTGACTTACCTCGGGCGTTGATATCCTTGCTGCCCCAGCTCACGTGGTGAGAGTTTGAGTCGCAACCCAATATGAGCTCCACTCTCTGGTTGAGGCAGTGGTCCACTAGTACTTCCATTTCTCTGGTCGGTGGTAGGGTGGCTGCATCTGAAGGGAGGTACACCGATGCGATTATCAACGCCATATATTTGCCTTTCCCAACTGGACATTCAACTTTGACCGCAGTGAGATCTGAGGTGCTGAATTGTGCCATCGGAAACGCTCTGTATTTCCTAGGAACGTAGACAGCCGTCCTAGGTTGCTGGTTGCTTGGTAAGCTGAAAATTTGACCAGTTAAACTACTGAAACCAGTAATTTTGGTCTTAATTATCCAGGGCTCCTGGATCAAAGCTATTGCCTCCTCCAATACATCAAGGTGGCGACATAGTGTTGCCGTTGCCGCCTTTTTGTGTTGGAGGTTGCATTGTATTATTTTTACTTTTTTTCCAACGTCCTTGCCCATGAGACAGTTGTTGGATACAAAGTTACCTTTAGAGGTCCATCTGCTCCCCTGCTAAGGGGGAGGTGGCCTCGCTGTTTTTGGGTGCCTCCTCCGTCAGGTCATCGAATGTCATCTGTTCAGATGCTTCGACTTCCTTTTCGGGACCCATGGTGGCCTTGGGGTCAATATCCACTTTAGGTGGTTCAACTTCCAAGGACCTAGGGTCTTCAGAGGTACCCTCTGTTTCTTTTATTGTTGCCCTAATAGTCAGTGAGGTAAACGCGTAGCTTAACCTCATTGACTTCTTCTTCAGGACAGCCATATCATCTTCTCCGATCCCGAAGACGAAGAGGTGTCCTTGTGGGTTCATCTTAACCTCATGATGGAAGGTGCACCATCTTGCTACCTTCAGGTCAGGATTCTGCGCCTTTAGCCGACCCAGCACCCTCTCCTTTTCACCGGATGTCGTCTTGTGGACGTCCTCCGGGATCCAGAGTGAGGCTTTGGTAAGCTTCGGGAGCTTATCCACACTGACGACTGCAAGTGATGCTTCCTCCCATGGCTTAATATTCATTGTGGCTTTCTTCAGCCACTCTAGCGTCACGTCGTCATCGCAGACCACTCTGATGATTTCACCGGAGTATGTCCACGACTTGAACGTGGGCGGTTTGCTGTTGTTGCTGGAGGCGGAGAAGATGATCTTGTCCAGCTCCTCCAACAGTTGTTTTTTGATGAGACTCTCTCGTTCTGCGGTAACCTTACCGTACGGGTTAGTCTCATCTATGATGGCTACCTTGAGGTGTCTCAAGGCGGCCTCCACGAAGGTTTTGGAAGGTGCAGCGACATTTCTGTCGCTGCGCAGCTTCTTCAACCTTCTTGGGGTTCCCTCCGTGGAGGTACTCGCGTGAGGGCGCTTTCCTGCGGTGGCAGCCGGTTCCTTGCCTTTTTCCAAGGCGGAGCTCTTGGCGCCCTCCGCAAGAGGTGCCCTTGTTGTTGAGGATGGAGTGGGAGAGGTGGAGGGTGCACTCATAGTTGCTGCCACTTCTGCCTCTTTCGCTCTCTTCCTCCTCTTGGCCTCGGCGCCGCTGATACGCTTACGCCTTGGCCTTTGCGTTGCATCGCGAGGTGGTCTGCTATGTCCAGCCTCTTTCTGAGCGGTAGCTTGGGGTGAGCATTTCTGTTCATCCCCAGCCCCCGCCCTAAATTGAGGTGAGCATTGCTGTCCAGCCTCGGGATTGTTTGGTTTTTTGTACTTACGTTTTGTTTCCATGTATGTTCCCACGAGTAGCAAGGGAAGGGTTGGTCACCTCTAGCAGAGCCCCGCATTACCAGAGGAAGGCTAGTTACAATGAGGTTTCGCCCGGTTCCTCAAGGGGATCGTTCGTAACCGCATATAACCCTGCGGCCATTCAGCTGTCGACACGATTCCTTACATCTTAGCTTGGGTAGGCTGGTCCGCGGTGGCATGTTTTGCAGGGCTTTTGGGGGGTTTTAGTTCCCCTCACCCTACTTATTTCTGCCACTGACCAGGAGTCCGTCAACCCCGTCCGTTAGGCCCCATTGGCTTCCCGGATAGGACCTCCAGTCCCCTGGCCGTTCCCCTATCCGCCACCTGGGGACGCGCCCGATAGGTAGCCCAACCCACGGGCTCTGTTTAACATATTCGTTTTCTTCTACACCAACTTGGATATATTAAACAATCTTTCAATATTGACATGGGAAGTTCACCTTATTTGCAGATGACACTATCACACTTTGGAATAGTAAAAACACTTATGAGTTGCACAAAATAATCTCTGCCGACTTGAAAAAAGTTAAAGATTGGTGTGATTCAAACATTTTATCTTTTAACTTAACTAAAACAAATTTATTATCATTTAGAAGATCAATCAACGATTTTTTTTTGAAGACATCACTGGAATCTAAAATTAACACTAAATTTCTAGGAGTGTTCATCAACCAGAATTTAACATTTATGGATGATATTAAACAACTCACCAGAAAAGTCTCCTCTGGCTGTTATGCGGTTAGAGTGTTTTATAAAGAATTGGGGTTCAGCACTGCAAAGATGGTGTACTATGCGCTCATAGATTCTCACTTACGTTACGGAATACCATTTTGGGGAGCATGCAGTCCAACTTTATTTGAAAGTCTACAAATTTTACAGAAAAGGGCAATGAGGTATATACCTAGGAAACCTTAAACCAAGAGACTCCTGTAGAACCTTCTTCAAAGAACATAATTTTCAAATGGTAACTGCATTATTTATACTGGAATATGTGTGTTTAATAAATAAGTATGTATTCAATTTAGCTGCATTCTCTTCCCATTATAACATCCGAAACAGCAGACACACTCTGAAACTCACTGTACCAACTATAAACATCGCCAGAGACTCCATAATTTACAATGGTGGAAAAATGTACACAATCATTTGCCTATGGACATAAGATCTGCCAATATAAATGACTTCCAATTCAGGAACTTAGTCAAACAATTTCTATCTGATAGACCCTATTATACTTTGAATGAATATTTGACGATAGCTTTTAACTGACTTACTCATATTTTTTTATCTTTACTTATTAAGGAGCTCCTAAGTTGTTACTTTTTATGTCTACTCTTTTATAAACTTGACTTTTACTCTTTTATATATACATATCTTTTATATCGTCCATTTTAACATAGTTTGTACCCATGAACCATTTTTATTTTAATTTCATTTGGTATGAATTGCATTTTTTTAAGTATTTACAACCCAAGCTTTGTCTACAAGAATATGTCTTATGATAATAAAGCATATTATTATTATGTAAATGGCATATGAATCAAGAATTGCACAGTAGTTGCGTTTTTTGTCAATTCCCCCATTCACCAGTAAATGCTCTTTGTTTATTTCAGTTGCAACCATTTACTCCCTCCCAATGGTGGGAATCTTTGGAATACAGTAGTTGGGAACGCGATATCAAAAATTATTTTTTTGATATTCTCAAAATTATTGATACTGTCAATATCATTCTTGACTTTTCTTTGGTATGATTGATTCTGGTCATTGAAGGAAAGCCATTTTTTGTAGATGAATCAGTCTTTCACTGACTTTTTCTAGGACTTTCCTCCATTACTACTTTCAATGTTTTCAGGTGGAAAGTTCCAGAAAAGGTCAATAAATAATTTCTATTATTCTACTGATGAAATATTTCTTAAAAAATTTGGAAGCAGGATTAGAAAAAAAACACTGAATATTAGTTTCAACAGTTTAATATCACTCTATTGCTTTAAGTCAAACATCCAAACTGCTTCCGAATGCAAACCATACAAATAATATATCACTAAACACTACAACGAGGAAAATAAGAAAAGTATGTAACAACTAGAACCTTATATAAAATTACACAACTCTAGACAATCGAGAAGAATTCTATTGGCACTGAATTTCGCCCCACAAACAACGCATATCTTAATGTATCTGCACTTTCGGGAACAAAGCAAGGCACTTAAACAGCATGGGATCTGGCCCCGGGCTACATCTGCGCGTCGTTCTGTTCCTTTTCGCGCTGCCTCACAGCCACAGCTGTCTCTACCAAGAGGTAGAGGCACTTGAACTTGTCATCGTCTTCGGCTTGGTCTGTCCTCAGAGGATCGGGACTCGGGGGGGCTCCCATGGGATGAGTCGGCATGACCTGCACCTTCGGCGTAGCTATCATAGGGTGCGCTACCTGAGGCATGTGCGAAAGTTGCTGATGGGGAGCCGACCAGTATTCGGTGGTGGGCTTTTCTTCGAGATTTCTGCAATAAAATGGAATAAATGAAAAATCAGGTGGATACCAAAATAATTTTAGGAGCTGGTAGTGGATTTCGAAAAGAAGTGCAATAAAATAAACGGAAAAAACAAACACATACAATAACACATCTCTGATATGAAAAGTTACAGAAATAAGCATAGAACTTCTTAATATACTGTAACCGTTTTCAAAAGCTACTCAAAAGTTATGAATCTATTCAAAAATTCTCAAATGAAACATTGAGACTGAAGACAAAAACAAAATCCTACAAATCAACAAATTATTCAACATTATTTACACACAAGCAACTGCAGAAGCATTTAAATTAATAATTACTTCTGATTAACATCAAATAACAAGTACATTTACATACCAACATAATAGTCATGAATAAATCATGAGTATCAGTAATTTACTCTAGTCGAGTGAGGGAAGTTTTGTTTAAAATTAATTATAGCACTTTTGCTATTTATACGTTGCGACAGAATGTAAAGATTTTTACGATTTGCTAAAAATTAATCCATACGATCCTAATGACTTGTTCTCTTTGAATTTATCCCTTCGATACATTGATTGATAATGGAGTTTTCTCAAGCATATTGTTTACTGCTTTTTCATTTGACAACATTGAAACAAAAATGTTTACAAATGTTCGGAGTTTTATATAATCCAAAATAAGTAATAATATACAACAAACATGTTTAAAAAAATAATCTACTTCAGTGTAATATATTAGAAATTACACACAAAATATAGTAAAGTTAAAACTTATCCAGCTATCTGTTTATGTCTGTTAAAATGTAGTTTGTTTTTGTTTACCAGCTGTCACCCCTCTACGACAACAACCCTCAAAAGTGCAATTTCTAACACAGTTGGACAACACGCAGTGGAACTGTAGTGGAACTTGAACCATCATTCCACATAACAAACGATTTTATGAGTAGAACCAACTACTCATGCCAACCCAACCGGCTACTATCCAAAAATAACATCAACTCACAATCAACAGTAAATAAGTGAATAGCATAATGGTAATAGTGTTAATAGAGCATGAAACAAGAATACAAACAAAAAACATTTTTGCCATTTTTTGGTTCCAATGTGCCTCCATGCAGGCCTGTCATGATTCATTGGAACTAGTCATGTTTTTTAACTTGCTTAACCTTAAATTGTGTATGTGCACGATACCTTTTGCCATCAACAGCACTGAAGAGGTTAAATTTACTACCAGATTGTCTGAATTTACTTCTCGTTTTTTCTGCAGGGCCTTTTGAAAAGTGCAATGTACAACAAATATTACAAAAATGTTATTCTGGTAATGATATTTATTAATTTCTATGAATATGAATATTCTGCAACAGGGAGAAATGAGAAAGTTTTAAGTAACCTAAGTTACTTACTTAAGCAGTTCAAGTAACTCAAAAACAGGTTCAAAAGTGTATATAAGAGATGGAAAGAGTGCAGAATGATTTGATCTCTTTAAAAAATGGGTTCAGGTTAACATAATGTTCCTTTGCAAAATATTGTCAGGGCACTTTTATTTTCTCAAATTATCCAATTTGATCAACTTGATGGTCGATTAAAGAGATACAAGGAATGATGAAAGTGTCTTCGTTGTATACAAGCACTCAACAAATTATGGATCCTTTATCACGAGTTCTTAGAGTGGCCAACGAACCAAGTTTAATTTTTTTTCATGACTCTTCAGAAGCATTCCATTATATAGTGACAAATAGAAATTTTGTGATCACACAAGATATTCTATTCATACTAATAAATAATTGTACAATTTAACAAGTAGTAATTCATTGTTAAAGTAAACAGTTTTATTTGTGGAATTATAAAACAACGATAAAAATAAA